>NC_090941.1:638457897-639707897 GCF_040938575.1 Ambystoma mexicanum
CTAAGACTTATCGGACCTTTGTAAACCAATGCCGTCTGCATTTTCTTTGTCGACCACTGGCATTTCCTGACGCTGTTACCAAAGCAGCGTTTCTCCTTTCGCATCTGGGAGGAACAGCAGCGGCTTGGGCTAACCCTTTACTCGAAGCCAATGATCCAGCCCTATATAATTTTGATGCCCTTATTCAGTCTATGAATAGCGTATTCGATATGCGTTACAAGGCACAAACCTCGGACCTCGAATTCCTTGCTATCAGTCAAGGCAAATCAGACCTTCTGTCTTACCTCGCTCGCTTTAATCAATTAGCAGCAGAAACCACCTGGCCCGAACAGAAGAAGGCAGCTGTCTTCTATAAGGGTCTTTCGGATGAGTTAAAAGACACTTTATCAGTGGTACCGGCGTTACCAACCGGCTTCCCGGAATTGTTGGACTTGGTCCTACAAGTCGACGCTCGGCTGCGGCAAAGACGTGGCGAACGGCGTAGTCCTGACCTTCGCCTCTCAGTCAAGCCAGAAACGACTCCGACTACTTCCTCAGGTGAAGCCGAGCCGATGCAAATAGGGGCTATCAGAGGTCCTTTAACCAAAGCCGAACGAGAACGGCGTATGGTTAACAACCTATGCTTCTATTGCGGTCAATCTGGCCATTTCATTCGTGCATGTCCTAAGAGACCTGTTAAGGTAGCGGGAAACGCCAAGACTCGTCCTTAAACCGAGCCCTAAGGATGAGTCGCCATATGGATGGCTCGGGCCAATGCCCTTCCTCCTCGCACATCTATCTTGCCATGTGTTTTGTCCTCCCTGGTGTTGAGCCCTTCACCAGTCCAGTTATGATCGATTCAGGGGCTAGCGGAAACTATATAGACATACAATTAGCTCAACGCCATGGCATACCGGTGGTTCCAAAAGAAAGACCCGAGGAAGTACATGCAGTGGATGGTTCTCATCTGGTGTCCGGATGGATAACGGAACAGACTGTCCCACTTCGCATGTCTACCTCCGAAGACCACATTGAGCAAATAGTTTTCGACCTTATTTCAGCCCCTCAGTTTGGGATCATTCTTGGTCTTTCTTGGCTCCGGACTCATAACCCTATGATTGATTGGGTCAAACAAACGGTGCATTTCTCTTCTGCGTTCTGTACCCAACATTGCTCTCGAAGCCCCGGTGTGATGCCTTCGTCTCCTTGTTTGGCTTTGGTGTCTAATGTCTCCTCTGTTAATGCCACGCTGGGAGACTCAAATCCCGAACTACCGGCAGTATACAAAATCTTTTCCGATGTGTTCGATAAAGGGCTATCAGAAAAGCTCCCTCCACATCGTTGTTATGATTGCCCAATTGATTTTGTACCTGGGGCAGTGGTACCTCATGGTCGTGTTTACTCCCTGACCCGGAACGAAGAAGAACACCTGAAAGAGTATGTGGAGAAGGCATTGCGTCTGGGACATATTCGACCTTCCCGGTCCCCTGCTGCCTCTCCCATCTTTTTCGTACCGAAAAAGGAGGGGGATCTGCGCCCTTGCGTGGATTACAGAGCCTTGAACAAAATAACAGTCAAGAACCAGTACCCGTTACCCCTCATAACAGAATTACTTGATAAGATGACTTCCTCCACTGTTTTTACCAAATTAGATCTCAGAGGGGCATATAATTTGGTGAGGATACGAAACGGGGACGAGTGGAAAACCGCTTTCAAAACAAAGTTTGGGCTATATGAGTATTGCGTCATGCCATTCGGACTTTGTAACGCTCCAGCCACGTTCCAACACTTTGTTAATGATATTTTTGGAGACATGCTAGATTGCTATGTGGTGATCTACTTGGATGATATCTTGATTTTCTCGGATTCACTCACGCAACATATCCAACACGTTCGCTCTGTTTTGCTGCGTTTACGTACACATTCTCTCTATGCCAAATTGGAAAAATGTGTATTTCATGCATCATCAGTTGAGTTCTTGGGGTTTCAGATATCTGCAAAAGGGGTGCTCATGTGTACTTCCAAGGTCAAAGCAGTAAGGGACTGGCCAGTCCCAGATTCTGTGAAGGCACTTCAATCTTTTCTGGGTTTCTCGAACTTTTATAGGCGCTTTATTGCCTCATTTTCTGAGATAGTAGCGCCCTTGACCCGTCTCACCAGCCCGAAGATTCCATTCCTTTGGGATTACGAAGCCCAGTCGGCCTTTGAGGCATTAAAAGAGGCCTTTACTACTGCTCCCGTTCTGCAGCACCCAAACCCTTCCCTTCCATTTATAGTGGAGGCTGACGCATCCGCTATCGCGGTGGGGGCCATATTGTCACAGAACTGCCCCACTACACAGCAACTGCATCCAGTGGCTTATTTCTCCCGTAAACTATCTCAAGCTGAACGCAATTACACTGTTATGGAGAGGGAACTCCTAGCCATTCGAGCAGCTTTTAAGGAGTGGAGACACCACCTACTGGGTGCTCGACATCCAGTAACTGTGTACACCGACCATCGGAATTTACAGGCTCTTTCACACGCAAAATGCACCAATGCCCGACAGATACGTTGGCATTTGTTTTTTACGTTATTTGACTTCACGGTCACTTATCGTCCTGGACCTCTACACGGAAAGGCAGATGCCTTATCCCGTGTCGGTGCCGATTTCGACACCCGGGAATCGGTTACCTCTATGCTGCCTTCGGGTTCTGTTATTTGTGTCTGTTCGGTCTCCCCCTCACTTCTGGATCAAGTTCGACAGTGGGCCAAAGAACATGCCTCTTATCTTGATGCCTTGGGTGCCCAGATTGTCACGGGTCTTCCTTATGTTCATGGTCTTTTATACTTACCCGACAGCCACACCAGACGGAAGGCCTTGGAATGGGCCCATGATATCCCGTTAGCTGCACATCCAGGTCAGCTTAAAACATATGACCTGTTACATCGATGGTGCTGGTGGCCAGGAATGAAGAAGGACACCGCGTCATACGTATCCACGTGTGCGATATGTGTACAATGTAAAAGGCAACCAGGGAAACCCTTCGGTCTATTGATGAACATGCCGCTTCCTCCACATCCCTGGCATACGGTTACACTCGACTTTGTGGTAGAACTGCCCTTGGTTAAGGGAATGTCGACGGTGCTTGTGGTGGTGGATGTATTCACAAAATTGGCACGTTTTATACCATGCTCAGGTATACCTACCGCCTCATCATTGGCTACTCTTTTTTTTGATCATGTGGTACGCTTCTTCGGACTACCCACAATCATGATTTCTGACCGGGGTACGCAATTTACTTCGCGGTTCTGGAAAGCCCTTACCCTTTCTTTGGGTATTGATGCACGGCTTTCGTCATCCTATCATCCTCAAACGGACGGACAAACCGAACGCACAAATGGCACCATGGAACAATACCTTCGTTGCCTGTGCTTGCAACACCAGACAAGTTGGTTATCCGTTCTGGGAACAGCGGAGTTCGCTTATAACAACTCTCGACATACTTCAACAGGATGTTCTCCGTTTTATGCCTTGTATGGATTACATCCAAGGATCCTTCCGCCTGTCTTGCCTTCCTTGGACCAAATTCCTGCTGCAAAAACCACGAGGGACACTCTGGTTGCTATACGGGATTCTGTTATGTTATATCTACAAGTTGCTCAGTCCCGGGCAAAGACGCAAGCGGACAAACATCGATCGCCTGCCCCCTCCTACGCACCGGGTGATCTTGTCTGGCTGGCGACTAAACATCTTAACATTCGGGGTAAACGAAAACTCATGCCTCGTTATGTAGGTCCCTACAAGATCCTTTCTTGTCTCAATCCTGTTGCTGTCCGTTTGAACATACCATCCCATTGGCGGATTCACCCAGTCTTCCACGTATCCCTGCTCCGTCCTTTTATACCTGGCACTCGGCTTCCTGTTACCCCTGCTCCGATTATTGTACAGGGTGAAGATGAATACGAAGTACGTGCTATATTGGACTCCCGTCTGCGTCGCGGAGTGCGTTTCTATCTGATTGATTGGAAGGGTTACGGTCCTGAAGATAGGACTTGGGAACCGGCTTCCAATCTGCATGCACCCCGACTCTTGCGGGCCTTTTGGTTGGAAAGACTGCGTGCCCGCAGGGGTGGTCGTCCTTTGCGGGGGGGTACTGTCATGCCCCGCATTCCTGTTTCTGGACACTCGCGGTTATATACTTCCCAGTGGAAACTGCCCTGGAGACTGTTAACAGCTCACGGAATCCGCTGCACTACAAGGTCCAGAATTCCATCTGCTCGCGGTCACGTGAAACGCCCGCAACGTGCCTCGCGTTCTGAAACTGATTCCAGTACTTAGTGTGGCGCGTCCCTGTAACGGGTGCTCCTAAAACTGACTATTCAGTTTGAGTACTCGATCTAACTGTTACTCTGATTCCTGTTTGATTCCTGACCCGGCTTTGTATCAAGGACTATTCTGAACGTCTTTTCCTTCTATTTCTGGCTCCTGGCTCCCTCGGTTGTTTCCCCTGGTTAACGAACACTTGGCTTCCATTTCGGATTTGTTCTCCGCCTGCTCCCAAAACAAAGACAGACCCACGGCGCTGCCCGCCGCACAAGAAGACAACGCTCTACATACTGAAGTGACCAAACGGACGCTCTGCTGTTTCTGGTGGTCACTCCCTGGATTGGTTACACTTGGGGACGCTCTGCTGAATACACTTGGGGATTATTTTGGACTCTTGCCGTTTCGGTTAGGTGGACCTTTGCACAGACTTCCTTCAACTGGAACTTCCATTTTCTATCATCACGTCAACTTCCTACTACACTCTCTCAGGTTACGGGACTTCCTATCTTACTAAGCAGGTAAGAGGGGGCAAGTACGGGGGAAGGAACAAGTGCTGTATTTTCGTACTTGGCTGCTATCTTGAACTATCCTTTTCTTTGTTCCCTTAGCTCTGTTGTCGCTGCTCCTGCCTTTCCACTTAAGCCCCTGGCCTGTTAGTTGGTATACTTTCTACAGGCTGCGCTCTTGGGGGGAAAGTCTTGTGCAAACCTCGCATTCAAGATATCCCAGAACCATCTTGGTGATAGTCCAGGACGTCCCAGAGTGAAGGGGTTCCAAAAGCGGATGCTGACCTTGTATCCTTTAACGATCCGTATCCTTTTCCAAAATTGCGTAAAAGTTGTGACAGTGGAGGTCGGGTTGGTGGGTGGGGGTAGAGAGAATGGAGTTAGGGTGGGTGGGTGAGGGTAGAGAGAGTCGAGTTTGTAGGGAGAGTGGAGTTAGGGTGGGTGGGTGTCTGTAGGGACAGTGGAGTTAGGGTTGGTGGGTGGGGTTGGGGAGAGCGGAGTTAGGGTGGCTGGGTGTGGGTAGAGAGAGTGGAGTTAGGGTTGGTGGGTGGCTGCATAGAGATTTGAGTTATGGTGGGTGGGTGGGGTTAGAGAGAGTGGAAGTATATTGGGTGGGTGGTGGCAGAGAGAGTGGAGTTAGGATGGGTGGATGGGGGTAGAGAGAGTTGAGTTAGGGTGGGTGTGGAGGTAGGGTGGGTGGGTGGGGGTTGACAGAGTGGAGGTAGGGTGGGTGGGTGGGGGTTGACAGAGTGGAGGTAGGGTGGGTGGGTGGGGGTTGACAGAGTGGAGGTAGGGTGGGTGGGTGGGGGTTGACAGAGTGGAGGTAGGGTGGGGGTTGAGAGAGTGGAGGTAGGGTGGTTGGGTGGGGGTTGAGAGAGTGGAGGTAGGGTGGGTGGGTGGGGGTTGAGAGAGTGGAGGTAGGGTGGGTGGGTGGGGGTTGAGAGAGTGGCGGTAGGGTGGGTGGGTGGGGGTTGAGACAGTGGAGGTAGGGTGGGTGGGTGTCGGTTGAGAGAGTGGAGGTAGGGTGGGTCGGTGGGGGTTGAGAGAGTGGAGGTAGGGTGGGTGGGTGGGGGTTGAGAGAGTGGAGGTAGGGTGGGTGGGTGGGGGTTGAGAGATTGGAGGTAGGGTGGGTGGGTGGGGGTTGAGAGAGTGGAGGTAGGGTGGGTGGGTGGGGGTTGAGAGAGTGGAGGTAGGGTGGGCGGGTGGGGATAGAGAAAGTGGAGGTAGGGTTTGGGAGAGTGGAAGTTTGTTGGGTGGGATGGGTAGAGAGAGTGGAGGTAGGGTGGTTGGTTGGGTTGTAGAGAGAGTTGAGGTAGGGTGGGTGGGTGGGGGTAGAGAGAGTGCAGGTAGGGTGGGTTGGTGGGGTTAGAGAGAGTGGAGTTAGGGTGGGTTGGTGGGGTTTCAGAGAGTGGAGTTATGGTGGGCGGGTGGGGATAGAGAAAGTGGAGTTAGGGTTTGAGAGAGTGGAAGTTTGTTGGGTGGGTTGGGTAGAGAGAGTGGAGGTAGGGTGGTGGTTGGGTTGTAGAGAGAGTTGAGGTAGGGTGGGTGGGTGGGGGTAGAGAGAGTGGAGGTAGGGTGGGTAGGGGTAGAGAGAGTGGAAGTCAGGTTGGTGGGTGGGGGTAGAGAGAATGGAGTTAGGGTGGGTGGGTGAGGGTAGAGAGAGTCGAGTTTGTAGGGAGAGTGGAGTTAGGGTGGGTGGGTGTCTGTAGGGACAGTGGAGTTAGGGTGGGTGGGTGAGGTTAGGGAGAGTGGAGTTAGGGTGGCTGGGTGTGGGTAGAGAGAGTGGAGTTAGGGTTGGTGGGTGGCTGCACAGAGATTTGAGTTATGGTGGGTGGGTGGGTGGGTGGGGTTAGAGAGAGTGGAAGTATATTGGGTGGGTGGTGGCAGAGAGAGTGGAGTTAGGATGGGTGGATGGGGGTAGAGAGAGTTGAGTTAGGGTGGGTGGGGGTAGAGAGAGTGGGGTTAGGGTGGGTGGGTGGGTTCGATGCACTGACAGTGGAGTTAGGGTGGGTTGGTGGGATTAGAGGGAGTGGAGTTAGGGTCAGTGGGTGGGGGTAGAGAGAGAGGAAGTATGTTAAGTGGGTGGGTGGGGGTTGAGAGAGTGGAGGTCGGGTGGGTGGGTGGGGGTTGAGACAGTGGAGGTAGGGTGGTTGGGTGTCGATTGAGAGAGTAGAGGTAGGGTGGGTGGGTGGGGGTTGAGAGAGTGGAGGTAGGGTGGGTGGGTGATGGTTGAGAGAGTGGAGGAAGGGTGGGTGGGTGGGGGTTGAGAGAGTGGAGGTAGGGTGGGCGGGTGGGGATAGAGAAAGTGGAGTTAGGTTTTGAGAGAGTGGAAGTTTGTTGGGTGGGTTGGGGAGAGAGAGTGGAGGTAGGGTGGTTGGTTGGGTTGTAGAGAGAGTTGAGGTAGGGTGGGTGGGTGGGGGTAGAGAGAGTGGAGTTATGGTGGGTGGGTGGGGGTAGAGAGAGTGGAGTTAGGGTTGGTCGGGTGGGGTTACAGAGAGTGGAGTTATGGTGGGCGGGTGGGGATAGAGAGAGTGGAGTTAGGGTTTGAGAGAGTGGAAGTTTGTTGTGTGGGTTGGGTAGAGTGGGTGGTTGGTTGGGTTGTAGAGAGAGTTGAGGTAGGGTGGGTGGGTGGGGGTAGAGAGAGTGGAGGTAGGGTGGGTAGAGGTAGAGAGAGTGGAGGTCGGGTTGGTGGGTGGGGGTAGAGAGAATGGAGTTAGGGTGGGTGGGTTGGATGCAAAGAGAGTGGATTTAGGGTGGGTGTGGGTAGAGAGAGTGGGGTTAGGGTGGGTGGGTGAGGGCAGAGAAAGTCGAGTATGTACGGAGAGTGGAGTTAGGGTCGGTGGGTGGGATTAGGGATATTGGAGTTAGGGTGGCTGGGTGGGGGTAGAGAGAGTGGAGTTAGGGTCGGTGGGTGGCTGCATAGAGATTTGAGTTATGGTGGGTGGGATTAGAGAGAGTGGAAGTATATTGGGTGGGTGGTGGCAGAGAGAGTGGAGTTAGGTTGGGCGGATGGGGGTAGAGAGGGTGGAGTTAGGATGGGTGGGGGTAGAGAGAGTGGAGTTAGGGTGGGTGGGTTTGATGCACTTTGAGTGGAGTTAGGGTGGGTGGGTGTGGTTAGAGGGAGTGGAGTTAGGGTGCGTGGGTGGGTGGGGGTTGAGAGAGTGGAGGTAGGGTGGGTGGGTGGGGGTTGAGAGAGTGGAGGTAGGGTGGGTGGGTGGGGGTTGAGAGAGTGGAGATAGGGTGGGTGGGGGTTGAGAGAGTGGAGGTAGGGTGGGTGGGTGGGGGTTTTTGAGAGAGTGGATGTAGGGTGGGTGGGTGGGGGTTGAGAGAGTGGAGGTAGGGTGGGTGGGTGGTGGTTGAGAGAGTGGAGGTAGGGTGGGTGGGTGGGGGTTGAGAGAGTGGAGGTAGGGTGGGTGGGTGGGGGTTGAGAGAGTGGAGGTAGGGTGGGTGGGTGGGGGTTGAGAGAGTGGAGGTAGGGTGGGTGGGTGGGGGTTGAGAGAGTGGAGGTAGGGTGGGGGTTTTTGAGAGAGTGGATGTAGCGTGGGTTTGTGGGGGTTGAGAGAGTGGAGGTAGGGTGGGTGGGTGGGGGTTGAGAGAGTGGAGGTAGGGTGGGTGGGTGGGGGTTGAGAGAGTGGAGGTAGGGTGGGTGGGTGGGGGTTGAGAGAGTGGAGGTAGGGTGGGTGGGTGGGGGTTGAGAGAGTGGAGGTATGGTGGGTGGGTGGGGGTTGAGAGAGTGGAGGTAGGGTGGGTGGGTGGGGGTTGAGAGAGTGGAGGTAGCGTGGTGGGTGGGGGTTGAGAGAGTGGAGGTAGGGTGGGTGGGTGGGGTTGAGAGAGTGGAGGTAGGGTGGGTGGGTGGGGTTGAGAGAGTGGAGGTAGGGTGGGTGGGTGGGGTTTGAGACAGTGGAGGTAGGGTGGGTGGGTGTCGGTTGAGAGAGTAGAGGTAGGGTGTGTGGGTGGGGGTTGAGAGAGTGGAGGTAGGGTGGGTGGGTGGGGGTAGAGAGAGTGGAGGTAGGGTGGGTGGGTGTTGGTTGAGAGAGTGGAGGTAGGGTGGGTGGGTGGATGGGGGTTGAGAGAGTGGAGGTAGGGTGGGTGGGTGGGGGTTGAGAGAGTGGAGGTAGGGTGGGTGGGTGGGGGTTGAGAGAGTGGAGGTAGGGTGGGTGGGTGGGGGTTGAGAGAGTGGAGGTAGGGTGGGTGGGTGGGGGTTGAGAGAGTGGAGGTAGGGTGGGTGGGTGGGGGTTGAGAGAGTGGAGGTAGGGTGGGTGGGTGGGGGTTGAGAGAGTGGAGGTAGGGTGGGTGGGTGGGGGTTGAGAGAGTGGAGGTTGGGTGGGTGGGGGTTTTTGAGAGAGTGGATGTAGCGTGGGTTTGTGGGGGTTGAGAGAGTGGAGGTAGGGTGGGTGGGTGGGGGTTGAGAGAGTGGAGGTAGGGTGGGTGGGTGGGGGTTGAGAGAGTGGAGGTAGGGTGGGTGGTTGGGGGTTGAGAGAGTGGAGGTAGGGTGGGTGGGTGGGGGTTGAGAGAGTGGAGGTAGGGTGGGTGGGTGGGGGTTGAGAGAGTGGAGGTATGGTGGGTGGGTGGGGGTTGAGAGAGTGGAGGTAGGGATGCTGGGTGGGGGTTGAGAGAGTGGAGGTAGGGTGGGTGGGTGGGGTTGAGAGAGTGGAAGAGTGGAGGTAGGGTGGGTGGGTGGGGTTGAGAGAGTGGAGGTAGGGTGGGTGGGTGGGGTTGAGAGAGTGGAGGTAGGGTGGGTGGGTGGGGGTTGAGAGAGTGGAGGTAGGGTGGGTGGGTGGGGGTTGAGAGAGTGGAGGTAGGGTGGGTGGGTGGGGGTTGAGAGAGTGGAGGTAGGGTGGGTGGGTGGGGGTTGAGAGAGTGGAGGTAGGGTGGGTGGGTGGGGGTTGAGAGAGTGGAGGTAGGGTGGGTGGGTGGGGGTTGAGAGAGTGGAGGTAGGGTGGGTGGGTGGGGTTGAGAGAGTGGAGGTAGGGTGGGTGGGTGGGGTTGAGAGAGTGGAGGTAGGGTGGGTGGGTGGGGTTGAGAGAATGGAGGTAGGGTGGGTGGGTGGGGTTGAGAGAGTGGAGTTAGGGTGGGTGGGTTGGATGCAGAGAGAGTGGAGCTATGGTGGGTGGGTGAGGGTAGAGAGAGTGGAGTTAATTGTAAGGAGAGTGGAGTTAGGGTGGGTGTAGGGAGAGTGGAGTTGGTAGGGATAGTGGAGTTATAGTGGGTGGGTGGGAGTTCTGGGTGGGGGTAGTGAGAGTGGAAGTATGTTGGGCGGGTGGGGGTAGAGTGAGTTGGGGTAGGGTGGATGGGTGTCGGTAGAGAGAGTGGAGGTAAGGTGGGTGGGGGTAGAGAGAGTAGAGGTATGGTGGGTGGGTGGATTTTAGAGAGAGTGGAGGTAGGGTGGGTGGGTGCGTGTAGAGAGAATTAAGGTAGGGTGGGTTGGTGGGGATAGAGAGAGTGGAGGAAGGGTGGGTGGGTGGGGATAGAGAGAGTGGAGGAAGGGTGGGTGGGTGGGGGTAGAGAGAGTGGAGGAAGGGTGGGTGGGTGGGGGTTTAGAGAGAGTGGAGGAAGGGTGGGTGGGTGGGGGTAGAGAGAGTGGAGGAAGGGCGGGTGGGTGTGGGTAGAGAGTGTCGAGGTAGGGTGGGTGGGTGATGGTAGAGAGAGTGGAGGTAGGATGGGTGGGTGGGGGTAGAGAGAGTGGAGGTAGGGTGGGTTGGTGGGGGTAGAGAGAGTGGAGGTAGGGTGGGTGGGTGGGGGTAGAGAGAGTGGAGGTAGGGTGGGTGGGTGGGGCTAGAGAGAGTGGAGGTAGGGTGGGTGGGTGGGGTTGAGAGAGTGGAGTTAGGGTGGGTGGTTGGGGGTAGAGAGAGTGGAGTCCGGGGGGGTGGGTGGGGGTTTAGAGAGAGTGGAGTTAGGGGGGGTCGGTGGGGGTAGAGAGAGTGGAGTTAGGGTGGGTGGGTGGTTGTAGAGAGAGTGGAGATAGGGTGGGTGGGTGTATGGGTGGGTGGGGGTAGAGAGAGTGGAGTTACGATGGGTTGGTGGCAGTAGAGAGACTGGAGTTAGGGTTGGTGGGTGGGGGTAGAGAGAGTGGAATTAGGATGGGTGGGGCGTGTAGAGAGAGTGAAGTTAGGGTGGGTGGGTGGGGGTAGAGAGAGTGGAGTTAGGTCGGGTGGGTGGGTGTAGAGAGAGTGGAGTTAGGGTGGGTGGGTGGGGGTAGAGAGAGTGGAGTTAGGGTGGGTGGGTGGGGCTAGAGAGAGTGGATTTAGGGTGGGTGGGTGATGGTAGAGAGAAAGGAGTTAGGGTGGGTGTGTGGGGGTAGAGAGAGTGGAGTTATTGTGGGTGGGTGTTAGCAGAGAGAGTGGAGTTAGGGTCAGCGGTGGGGGCAGAGAGAGTGCAAGTCGATTGGAAGGGGGTATAGAGATGATGGTGGTAGTGTGGGTGAGTGGAGGTAGGACGGGTGAGTGGAGGTAGGGTGGATGGGGTACAGAGAGTTGAGATAAGGTGGGTGGGGGTAGAGAGAGTGGGGTAGGGTGAGTGCTATTAGAGAGAGTGGGGCTAGGTGGCTTGGTGGACATTAAAGAAATTGGGGCTAGGGTGGGTAGGTTTAGAAAGAGTAGGGGTAGGGTGGGTAGGGGTACAGAGTGTGGTACTAGGGTGTATGGGGTAGAGCATGGAGATAGGGCAGGTGGGTGGGGTAGAGAGCATGGAGGTATCGTTGGTTGGTGAGGGTAGAGAGAGGGGGGGTGTGGGTGGGTAGGGGTGTTAGGGAACATTTTCACCCAAGTGCTAAATCTCCTCTACCTTAGAGCCCTCCGGCTCTTTTGCTATATTTTGGGACTTTGAACTTTTCATTTTCAATGTGTTTTACTTTTGTGTTCTTTGGATATGGGGTTTTAAATAACTCCATAGGCATCATCTTTTTCTTGTGTGTCATACAGCACCTTCAGTGCAGTGGCACGGGGGTGTCTTTCAGACTCCCCAAGGTTTAAATACCTTCTCTGGGACTGACTACTGTCTCCCAGAGCATGTAAAGTTAAATTGACTTTGCTAGTCTTTTTAAATTCATAGACCCAGGACACACTATCTTCCTATAGAGTGCTGGAGGGGTTGCTTAGTATCCCCTGTGTCTAAACACTCATATAACAGTCAAATGTTACCCTTTCCTCTTGAAATGGCTGGTGGCAGTGGTTTTAGAACGAACTACCATGATTTTTCCTGACCGCGAACACTGGTAGCTAAAAATCGGGTTAGCCATGTTTTTCAATATGGCGCCCATGACCCCTCTGTAAAAACAGACTCTGGTCATCTTTTTTTGCCGTTTCTTTTAGGAAAAGTCCTTATTGTGTTTAACTCTGTGCGCCAAACCAGGTTTGGTCCCTTTGTTATATGCCCTTTGGCGGGCTTCAGTGCTGATGCCCTCCTCTGGCGCCTGAGTGTCTGGGGTGGACAGGATGTGAGGGAGGTGCCCGAAACTCCCTGTGCTTAGTCTCCTAGGAGACCTGAATGCACTCTGATGTGATTGGCTGGCTGACTGTCCGGCAAGGACAGCAACCCTGCTGGGTGAGTGGCAGCTACGCTGGGATGAATGGGAGAAAACTGTTTAATGATATGATATGATATTTTATTTGTATAGCGCTCGTACACAAGTGTTTAAGGCGAGTCTCCAGGACTGGAAGGCAGAGTTGACCACTGGAAAGAAAGAACCGAAGACGAGCTGAAGGAAGACGACTGCTGCAAATCCTGGACCATTGGTTTGCCCGGTGAAGCCCTGTTGCAGGTCAGAATTGCCTGAAACTCCATCGACAGAGAAGCTCCTTCAAGGACAGCTCCTTCCCTTCAGCTGGTGCGAACAACCAACTCGTAAGCCACCTGGACACCTTCTCCAAACTGGTTGAATTTTCATCAGAGTGCTGTTGAAAACCGGATAACCAGTGAGAAGGATACCATTTTGTGGACTTTACCTTAAACCGACGCTTAGCCAATCTTGTGGCCTCTTCCCTGGGCAGTGCAGGAACCTCCCGACGTCCTCCTTCCTGTCCCCACGACTGAAGCTCAGGAACAGCGAGATCTGCAGGAACTGCCAGGAACAACTGCCTCAGCTACAGCTTTTCTTCATACCTAAGGTACTGTGCAAACGCGGTGTGGAAATGTTTTCTGTCGCGGTGAAAGTTTGTAAAACTTTCCCAACTTTGGAGTCTTGTTCACTCCTAATCCGACATATAACTCTATTTTTGTCAAAAGACTTCCTCGAACATTGGCAAAAGACTTAACCGTTTACTACCAGAACATTGCAATCCTATCCAAGACCCTGAATCCTTGACTTTGGCCCAGGCCTATTGAATTGCATTGCCAGTTGTAGTGAACTGAAACTATTTGCCCTGTCTATGAAAGTAATTGTGCTTTAATTCTTTTAACCTTTGTCTGTCTACCCCTTGTGAAAGTTACAGAAGTGCCATTTTGCTCCCACTTGAGGGGAGCTTATCTTGTTCAGAAACATATTGGTTGTGTACTGTAGTGTATTACGATTGTGATATTAAGCTTCTTCTTACTAGTGGAATGTTTTGCAACTGACTGTGTAAATAAATGTATATTCTTTTACCAAGAAACCTTGAATAGTGTTTGTTTGAACTACTGTGATTTCAAGTCCTTTGTGTAACATCTGGTACTGCTCACATCCCTCTTGAGATATGTCTGGCTGCTCAGCCACAGGCTACAACATAAATGTGTAGTACAGGCTTGTACAAAAGTTGGGAGTGTGCTTACACCTGTCGTCTTAATTTTGTGTAGTGTTCCCAAAGGGCACAGCATGTAATTCTACCTAATAAGGGGTAGAGAGAGTGGGGGGTAATGATGGGATTAGTGGAAGTGGGGCTAGGGTGGATAGGGGATTAGAGAGAGTAGGGTGAGGATGGAAGGGGGCAGATAGAATGGGGTAGTGTGGGTGGAGTTACAGTATGGAGGTATGATGGGTGGGTAGGGTACAGAGAGTGGGGTATTGTTGGTTGGTGGGGATAGAAAGAGTGGGGATTGGTTGGGTCGGTGGGGTAGGAAGAGTGGGGGCAGCGTGGGTGGGGTAGAGAAATTGGGGTTAGTTTGTGTGTGTAGGGTGATAGAGAGAGTGATGCTAGGATGGGTGGATTATGGGGTAGAGAGGGTGTGGGTAGGGTGAGGTGAGTGGGTCAGAGTGAGTGAGGGTATGGTGGGTGGGGGTAGAGAGCTTGGATGTAGGGTGGGTTGTGTAAAGGAGAGGATGGGTGGGGCTATGGTGGGTGTTATTAGAGAGATTGGGGTATGTGACTGGGTGAGGGTTAGAGAAAGTTGTGTAGGTGGGGGTAGAGCATGGGGGTTGTAGAGAGAATGTGGGTATCGTTGGTGGCCAGCATTTGAGAGATGGGGTAGGGTGGCGGTAGAGAGAGGGGATAAGGCGGGTGATTGGGGCAGAGAGAGTGGGGGTAGGGTTGGTGGGTGTTATAGAGTGAGTTGGGATTGGTTGGGTGGGTGGAGGTAGAGAGAGTGGGGATTGGTTGTGTTGGTTGGGGGTAGGGTGGGAATAGAGAAAATGGGGTTAGGGTGGGTGTGTTACTGGGTAGAGAGTTTATGGGTATGGTGGGTTGGTGTAGAGTGGGTAGGGGTAAGGTGGCCAAGGGGTGCTAGAGAGAGTCGGGTAGTGTGGTTGGGTTTGAGAGAATGAGGGCAGGGTGGGTTGGGTAGAGAGAGTGGAGGTAGGGTGGGTTTGCTGCAAAGAAAAAGTGGGTGTAGAGAGATTGAGGGTAGGGTGGCTCAGTGGGGGTAGAGAGAGTGGGGTTAGGGAAGGGTGGGTGGGTGTGGAGAGAGTCGGGGTAAGGTGGGTGGATGGGGTAGACAGAGCGGTGGCAGGGTGGGTTTGTGGGGGTACGGAGGGTAGAGGTAGTGTGGGTGGGTGGGAGTAGAGGGTACGGTTTGGGTGGGATTATTAGTATCCAGATGTATATTCATATCTCTGAGGAGAAGTTGAGAGGTCAAGGCAAAGAGAGAAGATGAGAAGTCTGCTCATTCTTTACAGGAAGAGATTGACCTGGCCAGGTGGCCTGATGATGGTGGCCACAGTCAGAGAGAGGCCAGGAGAGATAGAAAGCCTGCTTATTAGGCATTCAAAGGAGGAGTAGGCCTGCATAGTAATGACAGGGACCCCCTCTGGAAAGATCAGGGCCATTCCACTTCTGGGCCGGTTGGTTCTGAGCTCGGAGAGGATCTTGTAGCCCTCAGGTAAGAGAGTGTCCAAACTTGTGATAGAACTGGCCATGAACCATGTCTCGTGAGAGTGAGGTCATCGAGGTCGAGGTCTTCGAGGAGGTGGCAGATGTCAAAGGGGTGTTTGCCAGCAGACCGTGAGTTGAGAGTAGCGACATGGAGCAGGTTGCCACATTTGAAGGTTTCCCGGGGTGGGGTGCAGGAGTGAGGTACCCTCAGTGGAGGCAGTAGAAGGGCCTGAGAGTGGACAGAAGCAGTAGACAGAGGAGGCATAGGGGCCAGAGCGGAGAAGGAGGTGGATGCCAGAGAGGCAGTGTTGGAGGGAGGAGGTGTCAGAGGAGCCAAGGAGGTGTTAGAAGGAGTAGCAGGAGAAGGGAGAAAGTTGTAAAGACATGGAAGATGCCTATCAAGGAGGTGGATATTGGCCTGAGAGCCCTGAAACATGACAGTACCATTTAGATAGACATTGATCTTGGAGGAATGGAAGCAGGACAAGGGGATCTCCCACCTAGTGCCACCTTTAATGGGAGAGGAGGAGAAAGGAGAGAGAATAGAGATGATATGAGGGGTCTATAGGTCTGTAGAGGGAACACCAAATAGGATATGGGTGAGAGTCTGTCTGGAGGAAGCGCTGATGTACGTATCAGCGATAGGGAGGCCTAGGTTGGAGACCAGAATATCCCTCTTGACATTTTACCTTCCAGACTTAGTGAGAGGGATAGGATAGGAGATAGAGTAACTGTTAGAGAAGATGGGAGAAATTGAGAGCACCATAGAGGGTGCGAGGAGGAAAGGGGGAGACAGAGAGAAAAAAGAAGCACAGCCCAGAGCCGTGCAGCACAGGAAACAAGAGAGGGGGAGTTTTCACACAGAAGGAGGCACACAGAAAGCATGGTGGTAGAGAGAGTGGAAGTATGTTGGGTGGTGGTAGAGAGAGTGAAGGTAGGGTGGGTGGGTGGGGGTAGACAGAGTGGAAATCGAGTGGGTGGGGTATAAAGGGAGTGGAGATAGTGAGAATGATTGGAGGTAGTGCAGGTGAGTGGAGGTAGGGTGGATGGGGGTAGAGAGAGTTGAGATAAGGTGGGTGGGGGTAGAGAGAGTGGGGTAGGGTGGGTGGGTGTTAGAGAAATTGGGGCAAGGGTGGGTAGGTTTAGAAAGAGTAGGTGTAGGGTGGGTGGGGTAGAGAGTGTGGCAGTAGAGTAGGTTGGGATAGAGAATGGAAATAGGGCAGGTGGGTGGGGTAGAAAGTGCGGGGTTACCATTGGTTGGTGGGGGTAGAGAGAGTGGAGGTTGTGTGGATGAGTAGGGGTAGAGAGCATGGGGGTGGGAATGATGGGGTAGAGAAAGTGGTGCTAGGGTAGGTTCGGGGGATAGAGAGAGTAGGGGGAGGGTGGGTGGCGGTAGAGGAAGTGGGGGTAGGGTGGGTTGAGGTAGAGTATGGAGGTATGGTGGGTGGGTGGGGTACAGAGAGCGGTGTAGTGTTGGTTGGTGGGGGTATAAAGAATGGGGATTGGTTGGGTCGGTGGGAGTAGAGAGAATGGGGCAGGGTGGGTGGGATAGAGAAATTGGGTTTAGTTTGTGTGTGGGGGGTGATAAAATGGTTCTAGGGATCGGTGGATTATGTCGTAGAGAGGGTGTGGGTGGGGTGGGGTGAGTGGGTTAGAGGGAGGGAGGGTATGGTGGGTGAGAGTGTAGAGCTTGGAGGTAGGGTGGGTGGGTTTAGTAGAGAAGTGGAAGATGGGTGGGTGGGTGTAGAGCATGAGAGTGTAGGGTGGGTGTTATTAGAGAGATTGGGGTATGTGACTGTTTGAGGGTTAGAGAAAGTTGGGTAGTTGGGGTAGAGCATAGGGGTAGGGTGGGTGGGGTAGAGAGAATGTGGGTATCATTGTTGGGCAGCATTTTAGAGCTGGGGTAGGTTGGCAGTAGAGAGACGGGGTAGGGTGGGTGGTTGGGGCAGAGAGTGTGGGGGTTGGGTTGATGGGTGGGATAGAGAGAGAGTGGGGATGAGTTGTGTTGGTTGGGGGCAGAGAGAGTGGGGGTATGGTGGGAGTGGAGAAAGTGGGGTTAGGGTGGGTGTGTTACTGTGTAGACAGTGTTCGGGTTGGGTGGGTGGGTGTAGAGTGGGTGGGTGTACGGAGGACAGGAGGTGCTAGAGAGAGTGGGGTAGTGTGGGTGGGTTACAGAGAATGTAGGCAGCGTGGGTGGGGAAGAGATAGTGGAGGTAGGGTGGGTTTGCAGCAAAGAAAAAGTGGGGGTAGAGAGATTGAGGGTAGGGTGGGTGAGTGGGGGGTAGAGAGAGTGGGGTTAGGGAAGGGTGGGTGGGTGTAGAGAGAGTCATGGTAGGGTGGGTGGATGGGGTAGACAGAGCTGGGGCAGGGTGGGTTTGTGGGGGTATAGAGGGTGGAGGTAGTGTGGGTCGGTGGGGTAGAGGGTGAGGTTTGGGTGGGAGGATGATGGCAGACTGGGTGGGCATAGGGTAGGTGGGTGGGGTAGAGAGAAGGGGGATTGATGTTGAGGATATAAACAGTGGGGATTGGGTGGGTGTGGTATAGAGGGTGAGGTAGCGTGGGTTGGGTTAGCAATTGTGGGGATAGATTGTGTGGGTGGGGTAGAAAGAGTGTGTGTGTAGGGAGGGTGGGTAGGGGTAGAGAGAGTGGGGGTACAGTGGGGTTAGAGAGAGTGGTGGTAGGATAATAGGAGTCGAGAGAGTGATGGTAGGGTGGGTGGGTTGGGGCAGAACAATTGGTAGTAGGGTGGGTGGGTAGGGGTAGAGTGAGTGGAAGTAAACTGGGTGGATGGGGATAGAGAGAATGGGGAAGGATGGGCAGCAAGAGTGTGGGGGTAAGTGGGTTGGTTATGGTAGCAAGGATGGGTTTAGGGTGGGTGAGGGTGTAGAGGGTGGGAATTGGGTTCGTGGGGGTAGAGAGGGATGGGGTAGGATAAGAGGGTGCATGTGTATAGGGTAGGTGTGGGTGAGGGGTGGCATAAGAGATAGTGGGTATTTGGTGGGTGAGTGATGGTAGTTAGTTGGGGGCAGACAACATGAAGTTCAAAGCAGCTTTAGGAGGACGTCTCAAAAGTATGCCATAATTAGCCCAAACAAGAGTGAGAGTGGGTTGTGTGGGGGTAGAGAGAGTGTGGTTGAGGGTGGGAGTAGAGAGAGTGGGTGTGAGGTGGGGTTAGAAAGGCAGCCTCAGGAGGACAAACACAAAAGATCTGCCATCAAAAGTAGCCCGAAAATAGCCCACCTAAAGGTGGAAAAATAGCCCAATATGAAATGACTGCGGAGCTGGGAAATGTGAAGCCGGCACCAGATTTACTTCTTACAAAGTTGCTGATAGGAGGTCTTCATTGGGTAGTGCACCAGAGGGTTTTGGAAAAAGAGATTTTAGTTATTTGGCAGTTTCATGCCATGACATTGCCTGTTGCTATGCCAACCAGATATTCACAGTTTAGAACCCCCAGTCCCTCTCTCTCTTCTGTAACAGTGGTCTTGGCAATTTTCTGGCACAAGCGCCACAAAATATCACCAAAACCAAAATGTAGATAACAATGACATGGACCAGATACTAGTGGCATTCCCATTAAACAGCAAAACAAAAGAAGTGATGGCTGGAAGGTTTAGAATTGGTCTTTACCTCTGGCATTGCTCTGGACAACCCTCCAGACCATAGTTCTTCACCTGCCAAGTCATCACAAAAAGGGGAAAGACCAGATGCAAATAAGGCTTGGTTCCACCTCTAAAGGAGCAGTCCAGCCCGAACTGCTTGGTCACGTCCTGTTTAGTTTCACACAGCAGGGTCAGCAGATGATTAGTAGCATTCAGGGTGTTAGGATGAAGCACTGATTGATTTCAGCTTTACAGCCTGGATGGGCTCCACCCTGACACCCCGTGAAACTAAGCAGGATCAGCCTTGGCTGGTTTGTGGATGGAAGATGGGAGATGTACACTGGTGTTGTGACAAAGGGCGTTAGCTTCTAATGATTGTAAGTGATTTCAATCCAGCACTCCAACTAAGTCAATGCCTAGGATGGGATGCCAAATGGAAACCTTTATTTATATATTTGTATGTCAAAGTTCTTTTAATTCTGGATTCTGGGTCTGTTTCTAAAGTCTGGAGCCTGGATCTTCCTGCAGGGTGCTTCGCCAGTGGATCAGTTGATGAGTGAGAAAGTGTGTGTCTGTGGGTCCTCAACAATCCCTATTTATCCATTTTCCAAAGTGGGTGGGGAGGCTCATTGTCTATGCCCAACCCTCTAAGGATCTGATAGGTCAGATAATTTCCCCTCTCCTGATTTGAGACAGGAGCAGTGTGTCATATCTGTCAGAGTGACACTGTGTTTAAGGCCCAAAGGAAATCCCTCCCCTTTGCTTTTACTTAGGAAATCTATTTTCCCCAAAAAACATATTTCCAGGATACAAAAGTTGTTCATAATACATAATTACATGACAGATTGGCTAAGGTACATTTCTGTCCAACTCTCATTTTCCTACGAACTATGGTTCATAAATGACAACTTTTTCACACTTTTGGTGGGTTTCTCAATGTTAGGTCTGCACATCCCATCCGGGCACATTCCTGTAATTTTTCATGTTCCTAACATAAACACCATGGCTACAATATGAATTATTTCCGGGGTTCAGTCTCAGAACATCGCACAGACTCCAGCTTAGTCTTAAACTGTGAGTGAATTTTCCATTTTAACAATCTCTAAGTTTCATATTTTTGTCAGTTCAGCACACTTTGCTATTAGCATTTTTACATTTTTATAAAACATACATTTACTTCCACTTCAATCCACATTTTCAGTCTAGCCCGCCTCCAAAGCTGGGCTGAGTCAGAGGGTCACATGGCTTGCCTTCCTGCCAGAGGTTGTGGTCATTCACACCCGAATTAGCATGTTCTAATCAGCTCAAGGAACACATTGTTTCTTGCTCAAGGCAGCAGAGGAAATCTCCTCCCCTTCTGATTAAAATGCCAATGCGAAATGCTCTCCTTTTGGTGGGAAGGAACCTGGTGAGAATTTCTCAGGGGAAGAAAGCCTCTTGGAAGTTTTAACTGAATCAGGTTACCTTCTAGTCAATTGTAACATAGTTCCTTGTGAAAAAAATACATTTATAAATTTAAAATAAGCGAACCCATCTTTACTTCCAGTCCTTTTTCAACATGAAAATCAATGTTTGGCACTCTTCTATGGCATTTTGATGGAAATCTCTTCTTTGGCATAGTTTGAGTTCAATGTCCAACTTTACACATGATAGGTTTTAAATCGCCGGCTTCTGACAGAGGTGAGTAACGGTACTACACCCATTTTTGACAGATTTGTTTCAGCAAGCAATCTTCAATGTGGATTTTCCTCTGATAAGTGTACTTCTGTGGACATTGTATTTATGTGGATTCTTGGAGCAGAATGATGTTCAACACCCAACAAGGAGGTTGGATCTTTTTGTGTGGTTTGTGAGCCATGATTTTTGCAATTTTGACAACCAATAAAAATGGATTTTTAAAACAGCTCTGTGTTTCTCTTGCAATGATTTTTCTCTGTGGGTAGTCAAGTGATGGGTTTTGGCAGTGGTTTCCTCTGTTACCACTGACATAGGCAAAAGTGGATGGCGGCCGTTTTTCAGATTTTTACTTCGCACTTTCTGGTGATTTTTAGCGAGCAGCATGCTTTCCAGCAGCCATTTCTGAGGTTTCTGCTACCAGCAATGCACAGTAATGTTGCAGGGCTTTGACTAGTGGGTGAGACATCCCACAAGCCCCCCCCTTGTGATTGGCGTTGACGTCCATCAATGGAAACTCGCAAGACTGGGATGTCAGCCTCATCGCTTGTGATTCCACCAATGGCAAAGTTCAGCATCTTTTCCTCCATCAGGGGTGGATCGATCGGTTCTCCTCGCCCGTCCTGATGTGAGTGTTGAGCGATACTCCGGGCCCCACGGATCTTTCCGCCCGGTCCCCGGGTAGTCCTCCTTGGTTAGTCTCCATGGTTTCCTCTCCTAGGATGACAAAGCAAAAACATATTTGTAGACATTTCCCCACCACTATTAATGTAGTGGGGCGGACATATACATTTTGAGAAATCAGGACACATTTTTATTATTGTATTTTATAGACTATATGTGGAATATTTTATAGTTGGAGTTTTATGGATCTGGAGTGGCCCCTCTGGGGTTCCAGAAGACTCCTCCAGCTGCTGGAGAGTGTGCCTAGGATGGCAACACTTAGCTGATTAATATGGACCCATTTATCTTCCCCCTCTACCAAACGGCCTTTGGGGATGCTGATCTGGTAGGCGACTGGTGAGATTTTGTCTACAATTTCAAAAGGACCCCTCCAGGTAGGCAGAAAGGTTCGCTGTTTGGCCTGGTTCCTTTGGAAATTGTATAGGTAGACCCGGTCTCCTACATTGTATTCTTTTCTGGTAGTCTCAAGTCATAGTGGGTCTTCATGCTGTCTGCAGATCTCTCTAGATTTCGCTGAGCATAGGCAAAAGCATGTTGAATGTGTTTTCTTAGACTTTCAACATACTCATGAGTTGTGGAGGCATTGATCAATGTCTGCTCTTGGGTCCTGTAGAGCAGATGCTGGCGAAGCACCATCCTACGTCCAGTCATCAGCTCAAACAGTGACATTTTAGTTACAGATGAAGGGGTAGATCTGATGGCCATTAGGACAAGAGGTAATCGAATATCCCAATTTAGCCCAGAATCTGCCACAAACATTTTTAACATGCTCACAATTGTTCTATTATATCTCTCTACTGCACCACTAGAGGCTAGCCGGTAAGCAATATGTAGCTTCCTTTAAACCCCAAGTATCTCCCACATCTTTGTCATTACTTTGCTGGTGAAATGGCTACCTCTGTCTGAATCAATCTTTGCTGTACTCCAAAATGAGAAAAGATGTGGTTGATCATCAGGGCAGCTGCTGTTTCTGCCTTGCAGTTTGGGGCCAGGAGACATTCCACCCATTTAGTAAACAAGCATGTCACAGTCAACATGTACTTTTTCCCCCTAGAGGAACGAATCACGGGCCCGATGACATCTACTTGCAAATCTGAACATGGCAGTGTCATCCCCCTCTTTTGGAGAGGCGCACAGTGTGTGAGGGATGTTGGCTGAAATTGTGCACACACAATACACCCCTTCAGGTATTGGTCGAGGTCCTGCCCCATGTGTGGCCAGTATGCAACCTCTCTTAAGATTTCAAGTGTTGTATGAAACCCCCTATGACCGGCTGTGGCCGCATCATGGGCATGACTTAGCATCAGGCTTCGGAATGAGGTAGGAACCACCCACTGATCATTGCCAGCTAGGGATTTCCTTACCAACAAACCGTCTTGGATTCGGAACATTTTTTGATATTTCATCAACACTCTGAGGTCGTCTTTCCCTACGTAATCGGTGTCCGTCAGGCGAAAGTTCTCAGGGTCCTCAATATGTTGATAAAACTTACCAATTATTGGATCCCCTTTTTGAGCCGTAATCAAATCAGCATCTGGGGACTCCTTACTCCATTGTGCAGTTGAGAGATTATTGTGAGCATTTGTCTGGGACTTAGTGATAGCAGTGACCTGGATTTCCCCCAACAGGGACTCAATCTCTATTAGATCCCCTTGGATGGCCCCGGTTTTGGCCAGGTGATCAGCTAGGTCATTTCTAGTTTTGTCTGGTCCCTCTACTTTGGAATGTCCCTTGATCTTTTTCCAGTAGATGGTCATCCCATTCGAGGTGACCAGATCAACAATATTTTGAATTAACTTCCCATGTTTCAAGGGTTTGTTATTAGCACATAACATACCACTGGTTTTCCAGTTAACCAGGTGCTCCACAAACCCGCTCCGTACATAATCCAAATCTGTGATTATGACCAGTTTGTGGAGTTGATGTTGGACAGCAGTGAGGATGGCTTGATGCACAGCCATCAACTCTGCCACCTGACCACTTCGGGGACCAATCTTGTACCCAGCGTTCTGGAATCTCATTCACCCATGCATTCCCTAGGCCGGCCACAAGTTCTTTTTCCCCGTTGTTGTCAACATGGTAAGAGCATCCATCCACATACACAGTGGGCATTCCCTCACACTTGTCTTCTTCAAAGACTTTTGTGTGGGGAATTAGGTATGCCTCCATGTTGTCCTTGATTTTTAGACTTTCGTCCTCGAGACAGTTTTATCTGGTACAATCATGCAAGTCAGCCAGACCTTGCGTGAGGGGACACTTTTTGTTTTGGCCATGTCTGACCTCCACAGGAAAGCCTTGCATTGACAGAATCCAGGAAGTAATTCGGGAATTACTCACATTTCGGGCCCGGATTCGGTCACTTTGGAGATGTTGCAGAAGCTGGTGTGGAGTCTCCACTATGATGTGTTCCCCCTGGATAAACAGGTGGTAATTATTCAATGCCCACACCGTTGCCAGGAGTGCCTTCTCACAATCGTTGAATTTTTCCTCCACAGAGGATAAAGTTTTGCTCGCATAGGAGATTACTTTATTGACCTTGTCATGCTTTTGGTATAATACTGCAGTCAAGCATGTGTTAGAGAACCTTGTCTCCAAGAAGAACTCCTTGTTTCTGACAGGGTAAGCTATGCAAGGCGCTTGTGAGAGGCTTCTTTTGAGTTGTTTTACTGCCTCGGCTTGTTCTGGACCCCATTCCCACTTTACCCCTTCAAAAGATGAATTAGGGGTCTGGTGATCTCTGCATAGCCCTCAATGAACTTTCTACTGTAATTAGCCAGTCCAAGGAGGCTCCTTAGTTCCCGCAGAGTTGTGGGGTCTTTCAATTTCTAGAGTGCTTCCACTTTCTTTTCCTGGGGACAGAGAACCTGAGGAGTAATCTCATGCCCCAAGAAATTGACACGGGTTCTACACCACTGTGCCTTTTGAAAGGAAAGTTTTGCTCCGGCGGCCCTCAACTGTGTCAGAACATAACGGATCTCTGCTATGTGTTCCTCCACAGATGAGCTTTTGATGAGGACATCATCTACATAAGCCAGGTTACCCCTCTCACCCAGGTCAGGCATGGCCTTATGTAGAAAAATATTGAACTCATTGCCCGAGTTGATGTATCCGAAGGGAGTCCGGGTCCATGTGTACTGCTGCCCCCCAAAGGTAAAGGCCAGCTTGTATTGGTCCTTCCTACTGACAGGTACAGTCCAGTATCCATTGGTGAGGTCTATTGCAGTGAATACCTGTGACCCCTGTATCTGGGCCAGCCCTTGGTCAATGTAGGGAAGAGGCCATCGGGAAGTATGGACCTGTTTGTTGAGCTCCCTAAGGTTGGCGCAGAGTCTCCACTGGTCGTTTGGCTTCAATATCCCCAGCACCGGATTATTGAAGGTGCTGTGGACTGGACGGATCATTCCACGCTACTCAAGGTTCTTAATTATTTCAGAAAGGGACTCCATTGATGCGAGAGGCAAGCGATATTGCCTCACAAACACTGGAGTCATGCCAGTGTCCGTGGGAATGGTTGTTGTGTGGATGTCGGTGCGACCACAGTCATATGAGTCCACCGCAAAGAGATCCTGAAAATCCAAGAAAACTTGTTTCAACTTTTGCTTCTGCTCCAGAGTCTCACAGGCATCAGCTAGGTTGACTCTCTCTTCCACCATCTGCCTGTAGCCTGGAAAGACTTCTGGTTTTGATATCTCAGCGGTCGCCTCCAGCTGGGTGGAGAAGTCCCTGGTCAGAGTGCTGATTTGGACTGGTGGCTTCAGGTGGGGAAGGCAGTCCTCACGGACCTGGAAAATCACGTCATCCCTTCTGAAGTCACAAGTCACATCTTCCTTACCATAAGGACAGAACATGTACACCAGGAAGTTCCCCCCATGCCGGGTAAAGATCCTGTCTGGTATTGTGTTGTCATCACTGTCACTGTAAAAACAGTCCTTGGGGATTGGTCCTAACAGTTCATTGCCTAAATCAATGGAAAAATGTTGGTCATCAACCGCCATTCCAATAATGGTGCCTGCGGCTAGAGTGATACTCTTTAAGTCGCTGTTATCCACCTCTATTGGAATGGTGTCATGTTCTATGTTGACTAATGGTGTTGGGTTTACCCCCAACCCTTGCTGTTGGAGAGAAGCATTTAGATGAATATAAGCATCAGGGTTTTTCAATTTCTGTCCTCTTTTAACTTTCACTTCCATGGAGAATTGTCGGGTCTTTTCTGGGATGGTGACTTCCTCTCCAATCTGAATTTCAACTGCATATGGCAGCAGTTGAGCTGACCTAAATGCTTTCTCTGGATCATCAAAGCCCATGGGATTATCCGCTAATCGGGACCAAGCTTTGAAGATGATCAGGTCCAAACTAATGGCAAAGCGATTGAGAATATCACTGCCTAAGTAAAAGGCGGCAGTGATGTCTCGCACAACCCAACAATTATGCACTATGCTCTTGTTGCCTATGGAGATTTTGAGCATACACCTGCTTGGCAGGAGATGTTTGGAATTGGGTGTTTCCAGATCCATTTCCCATTTGTCTATCAGTTTGAATGTGGAAATGGCTGGATCTTTTGGGAGTTGGCGGAACATGGCTTCGCTGATGAAGCTCTTACCATTGTTCACACACACTTGGGCGAGAGCAGAGTCCTTCCCTTCATTTAACTAAACAGGGATGAACAACTGCTCTCCAATTTGCTGAATATCAGCCAGGCTCTGAGCTGATTTCTCATCTTTCTGGACTATAGGAGTGGGAATGTCTGATTGTGGATTGGTAAAGAATTTCAGAGTGTTTCCTTCCAGTGTGGAATACCACCTTAGACTGGAAGGAAGGTTGATTTTCAGAAATAGAGAGGACCCCCCATCACCAGTCTGTTGTCCTGCTGCTATTACTTTCACGTCTGGAATTTTATTGTTCTGGAAGTGAAATTCTACTTGGTCAGATTTCTGTTCAACCATGTTGCATGTGCCGTTCAAACTAACATGGTTGACACTCTGTTTCAATTTTATTGGTCGGCTAGTCTGGGTCCATAGGACCTTGTTTACGCAATCTATTAGGGGTGACAACCTTCGCAGGAGGTCATTCCCTAGTAAACAAGGGGTGCCCTCTGGAGTCACAACTATGACCGGGTGCTTCACCTTGTGTCGCCCAATTTTAATGTCCAAATCCGCAGTCCCCTCGATGGGAATTTCCTTCCCGTCAAAGTTCTGAAGTTGTCCAGGAAGAGGGGTGAGAGGAATTTGGTAATTCTCCCCCCTTCCTGAATTCAGTTCATCAAAGGCCTTTTTGGACAGAAGGGTAGCTTGGGATCCAGTGTCCACCAGTGCCAAAATTGTACCCTGCCCATGTACTTGAATCGGGGAATAGTATCTTCCCTCCTTCTCCGCAAGGGGGCACAGATAATGCACATTTTTGGACAACTGGTGAGTTTTTTAGTTTTGGACACTGAAAACGAAGAGATTTGGGCAGAATTCTGTGGGGAGTCTAGGGAATCTGAAAGAAAAAGGTGGCAACTAGAGATGGGAGAAGTTTTGAGTTCCCCTCGTTCTGGTTCTGGGCCGCCCCCCCCTTTTTAGAGGCAGTCACCAGGATGGGTTTGAACCAGGGGATTTTCATGTGGTTGGTTCTGGGATGGGATGATGGGCGGCGCTAGCTCAGTCCCCACATCTACCCAGTCTGGATTTGAATCCTTTGGGACCCATTTTCCTTTGGGAGGAGTTCCCCCATCTCTCAAGGAGAAGATCCTTTTCCCAGGATCCTCTGAGGATCCCTCTCCTTCAAACTGGAAGATCTGTACCTCCTCCACAAAATGGGTCTGTGTGGGTCCTTTGTTTCTCCTACCCCCTCTCTGCTCCTTGGAAGACTTTCAGGGGCAAGAGATTTTGTTTCCGGTTCCTGGGTTTCCAGGGGCTGTTTACAAGTGGGGAAGGAAGCTTCCTCCAAGACTTTACACCCCCCTTCCCCTTGTGCCTCCTCCCTGGCAAACGGTGGGTTGTCGGAGTGCTGCCCCCGTCATTGTTCTGGAGCACCAGGTCCAGAGTTTGAGGCATTCTGTGCCGGCATGCCCATCTGAGCGTTCTGTTGAGCCCTCAGCATGGGACCCAGATCCTGTGCCATGTTTTGGAGCTGGTGTTCTGACTGTGAAACCCGCGCAGGCTGAAATTGGGTTCTTTTCTCTCCCCTGGGCTGATCCCGGGAAGGGTAGCTATCCCTTTTCTGGTAATACCCCGGGTTGGGAAGATTTGGGTACCCCTCCACCCTTGGCCTCCCCTCTCCTGGATTAGGTTGTCTGGGTTCAGGAAAGTGGGGAAAGAAGGATGGATTATTCTGGGGTTAGAAGTTTGGTGGATACCAGGGGAAACAGTTCTGCCCGGGATTTGGGGGATTCCTGCCCTCCTGTGGGAAGTGAGGAGGGGAGTTCCCTGGGTTAGGTGCTGCTTGGTTGGATGCCCCCCATCGGGCTGGAGGAGTCCACACATAACCCAGGATGGGTCTGTTCCCCTTGTAGCGGGGACTTACATAGTCGGGGGAGTGAGGGACCCCGTTTGTGGGACTACCTCCTTGGCTCCCTGTCTGTGACTGACCCGAGGGGCTTCTGGGCTTGGAATTATTCTGTTGTGCAGGCAAGTTTTTAGGCCCCCATCTCCAAATCTAAAATGGGGGCAACCTTTACCTCTGCCACCTTAGCAGCAGCCGGGGGGTTGGTTGTTTTGGGGCTTCTTTGAGTATTCCTGTTGTCTATGGGCCTTTGCACCTCATAGATCTGGGTGGCTTGTTCAATGACCCAGTGTAGTGATCTTTTCTCATGAAAATCACTCACTAGCTGGGTGATGATGTATTTTGGTAAAGCATGGAAAAAGTATTAACAAATTCTTCACTGTCCATGCGCACCCTTCTGGTAGTCTGCGCAACAGCACGCTTCAACTCCTGCACAAATTCTTGTGGGGCCTGATCCTCCCCACATTGTATATTGTAGGCTGCCTTGCGAGCCTCTTGGGGATTTCTGTGAACAGAAAAATGCTTTAGGATGGCCGCCCTATATGTGGACCATCTTAAATGATGTTGGTCCTCCAGCCCCGCAAAGAAACTGGAGTATTCTGGGGAGAATGTCCATTTCACATACTGAATGCAGCTACTGCTGTCTTTCAAATGGAAAGTCTCCATCATTTGCTCAAAGAGCCTTAAGTGTTCCCAAACAGAATACTTAGCGTTCTTATGATAAGGCGTGATGACGCTCCTTATTGCCTTTATCTGTTTTAAAGGGTCCTTAAACAAGGCCCTTTTTGCCTTATTGGCCTTCTTGGTTCGGGTAACCCTGGTCCATTCATCTTCTGACTCAGAGGCACTGCTCCCAGAGGTGCCTGTCTGGTCTTCTAGGTTCTCCCGTATTCTGCGAGTCTGGGAATGGCTGGCAGAATGTGGGGACCTAGTCAACTGTGTCCTGGGGCACTCAGAGGAGTCTTCTGATTCCTCCTTGCTCCTAGGATTTGATGGGTACCCCCCCACTGTCCTAAATGGACAGAGGTTTTCAGGATGCCCTTAGTGGGCCTACTCTCCTGGAGTTCCCCACTAAACTTCACAGTACTTGGGTGCCCATACCCAGATGCCTGCCATCCATACCTGGGAGGTGCTGGTCCAGAAGCCCCATACTTCTAACTGGATAGTAATCTGCCATCCCCGTGGCCCTGGGCTCATGTGCGCCAGGGGAGATGGGGGTGGCAGAGTCCAGGGACTGGGAGAGATGAAGGCCTCTGGTACTAGGGTTCCTGGGGTTATGCTCAGGTGTTTCCCTTTCCCAACGAACCTCATCTCTATCAACCCCTGCTCCCTGTTGCCATGCAAGAACCTGCACTTTCTGTTCCTCAATCAAGGCCTTACTAGTCTCTATCAGTCTCTCTTGCATGGCTATCTGCCTGTGGAGCTTCTCATTATTCTCAGAGACCATCATTTTCTCTCTGTGCATCCTCGGTTGCTTTTGAGTACAGGGCCAGTTTTTGCTGCAGGAGGGTTACCTCCCGATTCCTGTCCATACTGACCTGTTCCTTCCTTGCCAGAGCATCTTCCACCCTCCTGGTGTGCTCTAACAAGTTTTGATGCTCTTTTTGGAGGTCACCCAGTCCCTGGACAGCCAGGTGATTTTCTTCCAGTTTTCCTTTTAAGTGGCAGACTTCCTGGCCTAAGGTGTCCCTTTCCTGAGTAAGAGCCTGCCTCTGTGCCACCAGGTCGTCCCTCTGCCTTTGAAGGGCACCAGCTTTCTGGTGCTCTTCATCAAACTCTGCCTGGGTATCCAGGTCTTTCAAAATCAATGTATTGCTCTCTGCCTTCTCTCTATCTAGGTGGCTTTGCAGGGTGACTACCTGCTCTGCGCATGCCCTGTTGAAATCCAGTTGTTGCTCCAGCTTTTTCTGGCTCTGCAGTAGGGAGTCCAAACCTTCTTGGTACTCCTCCTGCAAGGCCAGAATTCTGGTTTCCTGGTCTGCCTTCTCCTGCTGCAGGATACCCATATCCTCTTTGATTTTAACTAGGTACTGCCTGCTTTCATTTTCGGACTCCTGGCTCCTCTGCAGCCTCTGCTCAGAAGAGTCCAGATCAGATTGGGCCTTTTCTAATGCCACCAGTTGCCTACTTGCCAGATCTTGGCCTTCAGCATATTGATCCTGTATGGCTCCAATAGACAAATGCAGACATGCCACTATCCTGGCAATCTTGTTGTGCTCATCCTTAGCCTTAGGGGCCATATATAGTTCGCTCAGGGCCACATGTAAGGGACCCTGGTCTCTCCATATGTCTGACCCTGTTGTAGTGATCTGTTGTGTGATTGCCTGCAACCACACATTCTGGTACTGCTCAGTCCACTCACCTTTCACAAATAACTTATGTAAAAGGTGCTCTCTAGCTATCTTGATGGCTACCAATATCACCATTCTGGAAATTGATTTCCTTCCTGACTTACAGAAGTTTATTATTTTATCTTTGCAAAACAGACTGTTTCCTTAGAGTGTTCCCTTTTGAAGGGTGCTTTTACAGCGTAACACAGCATGGTAGCCCAACACGATTTATGTATCCTGTCAGTTAGCACACTGTATTGAGCTGCACAAGTGGTAGTTCTAATCCAGAAGTCCCGCTACGAGCCCCCAATCTGTAAATGATTTCAATCCAGCACTCCAACTAAATCAATGCCTAGGATGGGATGACCAATGGAAACCCTTATTTATATATTTTCTATGTCAACGTTCTTTTAAATCTGGATTCTGGGTCTGGTTCTAAAGTCTGGAGCCTGGATCTTCCTGCAGGGTGCTTCGCCATTGGATCGGTTGATGAGTGAGAAAGTGTGTGTCTGTGGGTCCTCAACAGTACCTATTTATCCATTTTCCAAAGTGGGTGGGGAAGCTAATTGTCAATGGCCAACCCTCTAAGGATCTGATAGGTCAGAGAATTTCCCCTCTCCTGATTTGAGACAGGAGAAGTGTGTCATATGTGTCAATGTGACACTGTGCTTATGACCCAAAGGAAATCCCTCCCCTTTGCTTTTACTTAGGAAATCTATTTTCCCCAAAAACATATTTCCAAGATACACAAATTGTTCATAATACATAATTACATGACAGATTGCCTAAGGTACATTTTTGTCCAACTCTCATCTTCCTACGAGCTATGGTTCATAAATGACAACTTTTTCGCGCTTTTAGTGGGTTTCTCAATGTTAGGTCTGCACCAATTTTATACATACATGCACATCCCATCTGGGCACATTCCTGTAATTTTTCATGTTCCTAACATAAACACCATGGCTACAATATGAATAATTTCCGGGGTTCAGTCTCAGAACATCGCACAGACTCCAGCTTAGTCTTAAACTGTGAGCGAATTTTCCATTTTAACAATCTCTAAATTTCATATTTTTGTCAGTTCAGTACACTTTGCTATGAGTATTTTTATAAAACATACATTTACTTCCACTTCAATCCACATTTTCAGTCTAGCCCGCCTCCAAAGCTGGGCTGAGTCAGAGGGTCACATGGCTTGCCTTCCTGCCAGAGCAGTTGTGGTCATTCACACCCAAATTAGCATTTTCTAATCAGCTCAAGGAACCCATTGTTTCTTGCTCAAGGCAGCAGAGGAAATCTCCTCCCCTTCTGATTAACATGCCAATGCGAAATGCTCTCCTTTTGGTGGGAAGGAACCTGGTGTGAGCTTCTCAGGGGAAGAAAGCCTCTTGGAAGTTTTAACTGAATCAGGTTACCTTCTGGTCAATTGTAACATAGTTCCTTGTGAAGAAAATACATTTAGGAATTTAAAATAAGCAAACCCATCTTTACTTCCAGTCCTTTTTCAACATGAAAATCAATGTTTGGCACTCTTATATGGCATTTTGATGGAAATCTCTTCTTTGGCATAGTTTGAGTTCAATGTTCAACTTTACACTTGATAGGTTTGAAATCGCCGGCTTCTGACAGAGGTGAGTAACGGTACTACACCCATTTTTGACAGACTTCTTTCAGCAAGCAATCTTCAATGTGGATTTTCCTCTGATAAGTGTACTTCTGTGGACATTGTATTTATATGGATTCTTGGAGCAGAATGATGTTCAACACCCAACAAGGAGGTTGGATCTTTTTGTGTGGTTTGTGAGCCATGATTTTTGCAATTTTGACAACCAATAAAAACGGATTTTTAAAACAGCCTCTATGTTTCTCTTGCAATGATTTTGCTCTGTGGGTAGGCAAGTGATGGGTTTTGGCAGTGGTCTCCTGTGTTACCACTGACATAGGCAAAAGTGGATGGCAGCCTATTTTTCAGATTTTTACTGCGCACTTTCAGGTGCTTTTTAGCAAGCAGCATGCTTTCTGGCGGCCATTTCTGAGGTTTCTGCTGCCAGCAATGCACAGTAATGTTGCAGGGCTTGGACTAGTGGGTTGAGACATCCCACATGATGTTAGCTTTGGGGGCGCTCTTATGATTTACTTAAGACGTAAAAAAAAAACACTTTTCGGATCAATTGAAATATGCTAAAAAATAAATGCCCTATCCATTGGACCAGTAACATTTCTGAGCGAAATTGTATTGGCCCAATTGATCAGGCATGTATTTTTGAGCATACATCGATCGATGGTAAAAAAAAAGTCCAATGCATCCTATCTTAGGTTTTCTTACATTTACACATGCAAAACTGATGGGTCGGGTACCACCATCTTGTGCTAAACGTAGCAGTTGATCCATCGCCCTAAATTCAAGAGCCTCGCAGCAATTATTCAGATTACCCCCCCCGTAAACTGACTTCACTAGTCAAAATGAAATGCTCCACTTATTCTCCTGACGTTCACGGACAGAGTAGCCAAATGTACCCCGTCATTACCTAGGTCCTAATGTTACCTAACGCAGAACCAGGAATATCAACACACACGTCCACACACTGTGCGAAAGTTTTCTTTCTTTTCACAAAAAGGAGAAAATAACATATTTTGAGGAAAATAGCAATAATCGGGAATATAACAAGAAGTTATATTTTGAACATAATGCTCAAAATAGAAGATTACATCCACGAAAACATTGATAACTTTTGCCAATAGAAGTGATAGCTAGAAAACATTGCATGCTTTGCATTTTTTCTGTAAATCTCAACTTCCACCAAATATTGCTGTTTATCTTGATCGATAGATTAATCCCTGTATTTGCATTGTGTAGTCAAGTTCTCTGTGGTTTAATCTAATGCGCTTATGTTCCATCATTGATATTTGATTGGCACACTTGGTGTTTGTTCCGTTAGTGGGAAGAAAGGACTAGTTTCACTTTGAAATATAACACATTTCGATCTGCATGTATTCATACCATAAAAGCAGGCATGTCTCTCCGTATGACTGCCACTGCAAATGGACAAACTGGTGACTGACCATCAGCCCAGAATATTGATACTACAGATGCGTTATTGATGGTTATTGTCTGAATCTGGTTGAAAATCACATACACAGGAAGATTGTATCCATGACAAATGCACATCCCCAGGACGTAGCTATGTAAATTTGAGAATGCAAAAATATTTCAGTGCCCATTTAAAAAAATAATATGCACAGTACATACATATTTTAATTAACAATTGTTGTCAAAATGTGCACATAGGATGTCTAGTCTTTGCATCAAATTGACCATAAAATGTATGTGAAACTATACTTACATTACTTGCTGATTTTCCATTGTCTCTATGTAAAGATGAGCAACTGTCTTGAACGACAGATCTCAGTAATAGAAACTTAACTTTCTTATGTTCGGTTTCATTAAATTGAATCTTATCAATTCTTCGTGGATATTCAACACATTGGGCCTCTTTACAAGTATGGCGGTAAGGCAACAAAGGCGCCTGTATCGCTACCGGCACCATTGCAACTGTACCGCCATACTAGGAGTTCTGCTTGCGGGTGCTCTTGCAGCCACCAGGTCTGACCTGGTCTGACCTGGTGGCCGTACCGGCACCCGCAAGCAGAACATGATGGTTGCATCAGTACCGTTATTAAAGGTACCGATGCAAACACCCTCCCTCCTACGGGGCTCAATGGGGATGTACCAGGCCCAGCACCCGCGAAAGGGCAATTACTGGGTCCGGCTGGGCCAGAATAGCCCGGTAATTGCCCATTCACAGGTGCCGGACCCATAAGCCAGTTTGGAGGTAGCCTTGCCGGTAAAACCGCAAGGCTACCTCCAACCTCATAATGAGGCCTGTGTCCTTCCTATTGTTAGCATGGGGGATTCAGGGACAAATAACAAAGAGATCCTTTATTGTGTTTTATGGGCCTGCCAAAGGAAGGTTTGTTTTCGGAAACAAAGGCCACAAAAATTTACAATATTATTTTCTACTTTCAATTACAGTGAAACGAATGAAATATTTCAACTATTCCACATAACAACATATTGACTTCTATTTTAACGGTCTCAAGGCGTCCTGTGCCACTCCGCTTTTGGCTACTTCAACACATGTGGCTAGGAGAGGTGCGGATCACAGACAACACACTTTGCTGTGTTTTTATGGCCACAACCAGTCATGTGCCCTGGGCATGTATGTATTAATTGTTATAGATGCCCAGAATGGAGGTCATCCTGCAGCAGTGCTGGTGGGGTGCAGATCTGTCTGCCGATACAGTTCAGATCACGGTAGGTGGTGATTGCATTACTGTCAAAAGAGCTGTTACCGGCACCCTTATTTCTGGACCGCCAGGCTTGTAATGAGGCGCCATATCTTATAAGAGGTTTTCCTTGCTTTGATTCTCTATGGCTGTTTCTCCTCTTTTCTGGTGAGATTCTTGAGACCTTGAGAGTTCATTACAAAAAAGAGTTTAATAGCACCATGGATAATAACCATGAATATTACAAGTGTGGTAGTTTGAGGTACTCACTTTTGGGCACAGTTGAATAACACACACAGGAGGATGTAACAGTCAGGTATTACTTATTAGTAGAATAATACCATTACTGGTCATATTTTATACAAATAGTCCATAATGTCCCTTTTAAGCATTTCCTGTGAAAGGCAGTGAGAATGTAGGCATCTGAGATGCCATGCTTTTCACCCCTTTCCGCAGCCCTTTCTTAAAACTTTAAGCGTTTTGAACGAAAGCACCTAAACGTCCTTGAAAACACAAATACATATTATAGGTCACTCTTACTCCCTCTCCAGTACCATATCCCAGGAGGACACCTGGGAGAAACCTGAAAGTACTCTCACATCTACTTCTCAGGGATCTTCTGTTCAGGTGGCCATGGAAAGGCCATCGCTTTTGTTAGGCAGAATCCATGCAGTACCCTTTGGGAACATTACATGCAATTAAGACTACAAGTGTCAGTACAATTTCACCTTTGGTACAAGCCTGTACTACACAGTAATGTGGTAGCAGTGGCTGAGCAGCCAGGCTTATCTCAAGAGTTGAGTGAGCAGTAGAACAAGTTAAACAAAGGACCAACAAATACAGTGGTTCAAACACACACTTCCTCAAGGTTTCTTGGTAAAAGATATACATTTATTTATACAGTCAGTTTGAAAACATTAAACTAGCAAGAGCAGCTCAATATCATATACTAATATACTACAAATACACAACCAATAAGTTAGTAAACAAGTTCAGCTCCCCTGAAGTGGGAGCAAAATGGCACTTCAGATACTTTTAAATGGGGTAAAAAGACAAGGTTACAAGAATCAATAGCACAAATACTTTCATAGGCAGGGCAAAGGGTTTCAGGTAACTACAATCAGCAATTCAGTTCATAGGCCTGGGCCAAAGTCAATGGTTCAGAGTCTTAGTATAGGATAGCACAGTTCTGGTAGTAAATGGTTAAGTCTTTGCCACAGATCTTAGAAGAATTTGGTCAGATGAAAAGTTAGAGGAATGTTTAGGGAAGGACAAGCCTTCGAAGTTGGGAAAGTTTCACAAACTTTCACTGTGGCCGAAAAGATTTCCAGACCGTGTTTGCACAGTACCTTTAAAGTGAAGAAGAGCTGTAGCTGAGGCAGTTGTTCCTGGCAGTTCGAGCAGATCTGCCTGTTCCTGAGCTTCAGTCGATGGAGTTTCTGGCATTTCGAACCTGCAGCAGGTCTTGAACGGTCGTCCAGGAGTTGCAGCAGTCCTCTTCCTTCAGCTCGTCTTCGTTTCTTTTGTTCCAGTGGTCGACTCTGCTTTCCAAATCCCAGAGACCGGCTTTTAAACAGTTTTCCCCCATTCATTCCAGCCTGGCTGTCACTCACACAGCAGGGTGGCTGTCCTTGCCAGACAGCCAGCCGCCCAATCACACCAGAGTGCATTCAGGTCTCCAAAGAAATTAGGCACAGGGAGTTTCGGGCACCTCCCTCACGTCCTGTCCATCCCAGACACTCAGGTGCCAGAGGAGGGCTTTGGCACTGAAGCCCACCAAAGACCAACGAATAAAGGGACCAAACCTGGTCTGGCGTGCAGAGACAAACACAAGAAGGACCTTTCCTAATTGAAATGGTGGAAAAAATAGACCGGAGTCTGTTTTTACAGATAGGTCTTGGGTGCCATATTGAAAAACATGGCTGACCCGATTTTTAGCTACCGTTGTTGGCGGTCGGGAAAAATAATGGTAGTTTCATCTAAACCACTGCCACCAGCCATTTAAAGTAGGAAAGGGTAACATTTGAATGTTTCATGAGTGTTTTAACTCAGGGGAAGCTAGGCAACCCCTCCAGCACTCCATGGGAAGATAGTGTGTGCTGAGTCTGTAAATCTAAGAGACTAGTAAAGTCAATTTAACTTTATATGCTCTGGGAGAAAGTAGTCAGTCCCAGAGAAGGTATGTAGACCTTGGGAAGTCTGAAAGAAAACCCTATGTCACTGCACTGAAGGTGCTGTGTGACACACAGAAAATGTGATGCTTATGGAGTTGTTTTAAAACTCCATAACCAAAGAACACAAAAGTAAAACACACATCAAAATACATGGAAGAGTGGGAAAGAAGGCTCACACTCATCCCAGGTAAAGCATTAAATCCTAGAAATCCTGCAAAGATGCTGGGGGTCTCAAAAGGTAAGGTAAATTAGCACATTCTTGAGAATAGAATTCTCCCTAACAGCTTTTGAATCCTGCCCCTGGGGGTGAGCAAGCAAGGGAGGATTACCTGGGTGGAGGGTCCTTGGGAATTGGAGAGAGATTACCTGAAGGTGAGACATGGTATCCCCCCTTTTCTAACACAGACCTACCTGACCGTCCTTAAAGTCTTAATGGCATATTGTCAGTCCTTTCCATTTTTTCCGTGTAATCTCCCATCAAGTACTTGGATGAGGAAGAGGCAACTAAGAGTAATGCACACTTCCTATTGTAAACCCCTCTCTGGTACTGGGACGAAGAAGAGGGGACTACATGCCCTTAGTAATGAACTGGAAGACTGGAAGATCTGTACCTCCTCCACAAAATGGGTCTGTGTGGGTCCTTTGTTTCTCCTACCCACTCTCTGCTCCTTGGAAGACTTTCAGGGGCAAGAGATTTTGTTTCCGGTTCCTGGGTTTCCAGGGGCTGTTTACAAGTGGGGAAGGAAGCTTCCTCCAAGACTTTACACCCCCCTTCCCCTTGTGCCTCCTCCCTGGCAAACGGTGGGTTGTCGGAGTGCTGCCCCCGTCATTGTTCTGGAGCACCAGGTCCAGAGTTTGAGGCATTCTGTGCCGGCATGCCCATCTGAGCGTTCTGTTGAGCCCTCAGCATGGGACCCAGATCCTGTGCCATGTTTTGGAGCTGGTGTTCTGACTGTGAAACCCGCTCAGGCTGAAATTGGGTTCTTTTCTCTCCCCTGGGCTGATCCCGGGAAGGGTAGCTATCCCTTTTCTGGTAATACCCCGGGTTGGGAAGATTTGGGTACCCCTCCACCCTTGGCCTCCCCTCTCCTGGATTAGGTTGTCTGGGTTCAGGAAAGTGGGGAAAGAAGGATGGATTATTCTGGGGTTAGAAGTTTGGTGGATACCAGGGGAAACAGTTCTGCCCGGGATTTGGGGGATTCCTGCCCTCCTGTGGGAAGTGAGGAGGGGAGTTCCCTGGGTTAGGTGCTGCTTGGTTGGATGCCCCCCATCGGGCTGGAGGAGTCCACACATAACCCAGGATGGGTCTGTTCCCCTTGTAGCGGGGACTTACATAGTCGGGGGAGTGAGGGACCCCGTTTGTGGGACTACCTCCTTGGCTCCCTGTCTGTGACTGACCCGAGGGGCTTCTGGGCTTGGAATTATTCTGTTGTGCAGGCAAGTTTTTAGGCCCCCATCTCCAAATCTAAAATGGGGGCAACCTTTACCTCTGCCACCTTAGCAGCAGCCGGGGGGTTGGTTGTTTTGGGGCTTCTTTGAGTATTCCTGTTGTCTATGGGCCTTTGCACCTCATAGATCTGGGTGGCTTGTTCAATGACCCAGTGTAGTGATCTTTTCTCATGAAAATCACTCACTAGCTGGGTTATGATGTATTTTGGTAAAGCATGGAAAAAGTATTAACAAATTCTTCACTGTCCATGCGCACCCTTCTGGTAGTCTGCGCAACAGCACGCTTCAACTCCTGCACAAATTCTTGTGGGGCCTGATCCTCCCCACATTGTAAATTGTAGGCTGCCTTGCGAGCCTCTTGGGGATTTCTGTGAACAGAAAAATGCTTTAGGATGGCCGCCCTATATGTGGACCATCTTAAATGATTTTGGTCCTCCAGCCCCGCAAAGAAACTGGAGTATTCTGGGGAGAATGTCCATTTCACATACTGAATGCAGCTACTGCTGTCTTTCAAATGGAAAGTCTCCATCATTTGCTCAAAGAGCCTTAAGTGTTCCCAAACAGAATACTTAGCGTTCTTATGATAAGGCGTGATGACGCTCCTTATTGCCTTTATCTGTTTTAAAGGGTCCTTAAACAAGGCCCTTTTTGCCTTATTGGCCTTCTTGGTTCGGGTAACCCTGGTCCATTCATCTTCTGACTCAGAGGCACTGCTCCCAGAGGTGCCTGTCTGGTCTTCTAGGTTCTCCCGTATTCTGCGAGTCTGGGAATGGCTGGCAGAATGTGGGGACCTAGTCAACTGTGTCCTGGGGCACTCAGAGGAGTCTTCTGATTCCTCCTTGCTCCTAGGATTTGATGGGTACCCCCCCACTGTCCTAAATGGACAGAGGTTTTCAGGATGCCCTTAGTGGGCCTACTCTCCTGGAGTTCCCCACTAAACTTCACAGTACTTGGGTGCCCATACCCAGATGCCTGCCATCCATACCTGGGAGGTGCTGGTCCAGAAGCCCCATACTTCTAACTGGATAGTAATCTGCCATCCCCGTGGCCCTGGCCTCATGTGCGCCAGGGGAGATGGGGGTGGCAGAGTCCAGGGACTGGGAGAGATGAAGGCCTCTGGTACTAGGGTTCCTGGGGTTATGCTCAGGTGTTTCCCTTTCCCAACGAACCTCATCTCTATCAACCCCTGCTCCCTGTTGCCATGCAAGAACCTGCACTTTCTGTTCCTCAATCAAGGCCTTACTAGTCTCTATCAGTCTCTCTTGCATGGCTATCTGCCTGTGGAGCTTCTCATTATTCTCAGAGACCATCATTTTCTCTCTGTGCATCCTCGGTTGCTTTTGAGTACAGGGCCAGTTTTTGCTGCAGGAGGGTTACCTCCCGATTCCTGTCCATACTGACCTGTTCCTTCCTTGCCAGAGCATCTTCCACCCTCCTGGTGTGCTCTAACAAGTTTTGATGCTCTTTTTGGAGGTCACCCAGTCCCTGGACAGCCAGGTGATTTTCTTCCAGTTTTCCTTTTAAGTGGCAGACTTCCTAGCCTAAGGTGTCCCTTTCCTGAGTAAGAGCCTGCCTCTGTGCCACCAGGTCGTCCCTCTGCCTTTGAAGGGCACCAGCTTCCTGGTGCTCTTCATCAAACTCTGCCTGGGTATCCAGGTCTTTCAAAATCAATGTATTGCTCTCTGCCTTCTCTCTATCTAGGTGGCTTTGCAGGGTGACTACCTGCTCTGCGCATGCCCTGTTGAAATCCAGTTGTTGCTCCAGCTTTTTCTGGCTCTGCAGTAGGGAGTCCAAACCTTCTTGGTACTCCTCCTGCAAGGCCAGAATTCTGGTTTCCTGGTCTGCCTTCTCCTGCTGCAGGATACCCATATCCTCTTTGATTTTAACTAGGTACTGCCTGCTTTCATTTTCGGACTCCTGGCTCCTCTGCAGCCTCTGCTCAGAAGAGTCCAGATCAGATTGGGCCTTTTCTAATGCCACCAGTTGCCTACTTGCCAGATCTTGGCCTTCAGCATATTGATCCTGTATGGCTCCAATAGACAAATGCAGACATGCCACTATCCTGGCAATCTTGTTGTGCTCATCCTTAGCCTTAGGGGCCATATATAGTTCGCTCAGGGCCACATGTAAGGGACCCTGGTCTCTCCATATGTCTGACCCTGTTGTAGTGATCTGTTGTGTGATTGCCTGCAACCACACATTCTGGTACTGCTCAGTCCACTCACCTTTCACAAATAACTTATGTAAAAGGTGCTCTCTAGCTATCTTGATGGCTACCAATATCACCATTCTGGAAATTGATTTCCTTCCTGACTTACAGAAGTTTATTATTTTATCTTTGCAAAACAGACTGTTTCCTTAGAGTGTTCCCTTTTGAAGGGTGCTTTTACAGCGTAACACAGCATGGTAGCCCAACACGATTTATGTATCCTGTCAGTTAGCACACTGTATTGAGCTGCACAAGTGGTAGTTCTAATCCAGAAGTCCCGCTACGAGCCCCCAATCTGTAAATGATTTCAATCCAGCACTCCAACTAAATCAATGCCTAGGATGGGATGACCAATGGAAACCCTTATTTATATATTTTCTATGTCAACGTTCTTTTAAATCTGGATTCTGGGTCTGGTTCTAAAGTCTGGAGCCTGGATCTTCCTGCAGGGTGCTTCGCCATTGGATCGGTTGATGAGTGAGAAAGTGTGTGTCTGTGGGTCCTCAACAGTACCTATTTATCCATTTTCCAAAGTGGGTGGGGAAGCTAATTGTCAATGGCCAACCCTCTAAGGATCTGATAGGTCAGAGAATTTCCCCTCTCCTGATTTGAGACAGGAGAAGTGTGTCATATGTGTCAATGTGACACTGTGCTTATGACCCAAAGGAAATCCCTCCCCTTTGCTTTTACTTAGGAAATCTATTTTCCCCAAAAACATATTTCCAAGATACACAAATTGTTCATAATACATAATTACATGACAGATTGCCTAAGGTACATTTTTGTCCAACTCTCATCTTCCTACGAGCTATGGTTCATAAATGACAACTTTTTCGCGCTTTTAGTGGGTTTCTCAATGTTAGGTCTGCACCAATTTTATACATACATGCACATCCCATCTGGGCACATTCCTGTAATTTTTCATGTTCCTAACATAAACACCATGGCTACAATATGAATAATTTCCGGGGTTCAGTCTCAGAACATCGCACAGACTCCAGCTTAGTCTTAAACTGTGAGCGAATTTTCCATTTTAACAATCTCTAAATTTCATATTTTTGTCAGTTCAGTACACTTTGCTATGAGTATTTTTATAAAACATACATTTACTTCCACTTCAATCCACATTTTCAGTCTAGCCCGCCTCCAAAGCTGGGCTGAGTCAGAGGGTCACATGGCTTGCCTTCCTGCCAGAGCAGTTGTGGTCATTCACACCCAAATTAGCATTTTCTAATCAGCTCAAGGAACCCATTGTTTCTTGCTCAAGGCAGCAGAGGAAATCTCCTCCCCTTCTGATTAACATGCCAATGCGAAATGCTCTCCTTTTGGTGGGAAGGAACCTGGTGTGAGCTTCTCAGGGGAAGAAAGCCTCTTGGAAGTTTTAACTGAATCAGGTTACCTTCTGGTCAATTGTAACATAGTTCCTTGTGAAGAAAATACATTTAGGAATTTAAAATAAGCAAACCCATCTTTACTTCCAGTCCTTTTTCAACATGAAAATCAATGTTTGGCACTCTTATATGGCATTTTGATGGAAATCTCTTCTTTGGCATAGTTTGAGTTCAATGTTCAACTTTACACTTGATAGGTTTGAAATCGCCGGCTTCTGACAGAGGTGAGTAACGGTACTACACCCATTTTTGACAGACTTCTTTCAGCAAGCAATCTTCAATGTGGATTTTCCTCTGATAAGTGTACTTCTGTGGACATTGTATTTATGTGGATTCTTGGAGCAGAATGATGTTCAACACCCAACAAGGAGGTTGGATCTTTTTGTGTGGTTTGTGAGCCATGATTTTTGCAATTTTGACAACCAATAAAAACGGATTTTTAAAACAGCCTCTATGTTTCTCTTGCAATGATTTTGCTCTGTGGGTAGGCAAGTGATGGGTTTTGGCAGTGGTCTCCTGTGTTACCACTGACATAGGCAAAAGTGGATGGCAGCCTATTTTTCAGATTTTTACTGCGCACTTTCAGGTGCTTTTTAGCAAGCAGCATGCTTTCTGGCGGCCATTTCTGAGGTTTCTGCTGCCAGCAATGCACAGTAATGTTGCAGGGCTTGGACTAGTGGGTTGAGACATCCCACATGATGTTAGCTTTGGGGGCGCTCTTATGATTTACTTAAGACGTAAAAAAAAAACACTTTTCGGATCAATTGAAATATGCTAAAAAATAAATGCCCTATCCATTGGACCAGTAACATTTCTGAGCGAAATTGTATTGGCCCAATTGATCAGGCATGTATTTTTGAGCATACATCGATCGATGGTAAAAAAAAAGTCCAATGCATCCTATCTTAGGTTTTCTTACATTTACACATGCAAAACTGATGGGTCGGGTACCACCATCTTGTGCTAAACGTAGCAGTTGATCCATCGCCCTAAATTCAAGTGCCTCGCAGCAATTATTCAGATTACCCCCCCCGTAAACTGACTTCACTAGTCAAAATGAAATGCTCCACCTATTCTCCTGACGTTCACGGACAGAGTAGCCAAATGTACCCCGTCATTACCTAGGTCCTAATGTTACCTAACGCAGAACCAGGAATATCAACACACACGTCCACACACTGTGCGAAAGTTTTCTTTCTTTTCACAAAAAGGAGAAAATAACATATTTTGAGGAAAATAGCAATAATCGGGAATATAACAAGAAGTTATATTTTGAACATAATGCTCAAAATAGAAGATTACATCCACGAAAACATTGATAACTTTTGCCAATAGAAGTGATAGCTAGAAAACATTGCATGCTTTGCATTTTTTCTGTAAATCTCAACTTCCACCAAATATTGCTGTTTATCTTGATCGATAGATTAATCCCTGTATTTGCATTGTGTAGTCAAGTTCTCTGTGGTTTAATCTAATGCGCTTATGTTCCATCATTGATATTTGATTGGCACACTTGGTGTTTGTTCCGTTAGTGGGAAGAAAGGACTAGTTTCACTTTGAAATATAACACATTTCGATCTGCATGTATTCATACCATAAAAGCAGGCATGTCTATCCGTATGACTGCCACTGCAAATGGACAAACTGGTGACTGACCATCAGCCCAGAATATTGATACTACAGATGCGTTATTGATGGTTATTGTCTGAATCTGGTTGAAAATCACATACACAGGAAGATTGTATCCATGACAAATGCACATCCCCAGGACGTAGCTATGTAAATTTGAGAATGCAAAAATATTTCAGTGCCCATTTAAAAAAATAATATGCACAGTACATACATATTTTAATTAACAATTGTTGTCAAAATGTGCACATAGGATGTCTAGTCTTTGCATCAAATTGACCATAAAATGTATGTGAAACTATACTTACATTACTTGCTGATTTTCCATTGTCTCTATGTAAAGATGAGCAACTGTCTTGAACGACAGATCTCAGTAATAGAAACTTAACTTTCTTATGTTCGGTTTCATTAAATTGAATCTTATCAATTCTTCGTGGATATTCAACACATTGGGCCTCTTTACAAGTATGGCGGTAAGGCAACAAAGGCGCCTGTATCGCTACCGGCACCATTGCAACTGTACCGCCATACTAGGAGTTCTGCTTGCGGGTGCTCTTGCAGCCACCAGGTCTGACCTGGTCTGACCTGGTGGCCGTACCGGCACCCGCAAGCAGAACATGATGGTTGCATCAGTACCGTTATTAAAGGTACCGATGCAAACACCCTCCCTCCTACGGGGCTCAATGGGGATGTACCGGGCCCAGCACCCGCGAAAGGGCAATTACTGGGTCCGGCTGGGCCAGAATAGCCCGGTAATTGCCCATTCACAGGTGCCGGACCCATAAGCTAGTTTGGAGGTAGCCTTGCCGGTAAAACCGCAAGGCTACCTCCAACCTCATAATGAGGCCTGTGTCCTTCCTATTGTTAGCATGGGGGATTCAGGGACAAATAACAAAGAGATCCTTTATTGTGTTTTATGGGCCTGCCAAAGGAAGGTTTGTTTTCGGAAACAAAGGCCACAAAAATTTACAATATTATTTTCTACTTTCAATTACAGTGAAACGAATGAAATATTTCAACTATTCCACATAACAACATATTGACTTCTATTTTAACGGTCTCAAGTCGTCCTGTGCCACTCCGCTTTTGGCTACTTCAACACATGTGGCTAGGAGAGGTGCGGATCACAGACAACACACTTTGCTGTGTTTTTATGGCCACAACCAGTCATGTGCCCTGGGCATGTATGTATTAATTGTTATAGATGCCCAGAATGGAGGTCATCCTGCAGCAGTGCTGGTGGGGTGCAGATCTGTCTGCCGATACAGTTCAGATCACGGTAGGTGGTGATTGCATTACTGTCAAAAGAGCTGTTACCGGCACCCTTATTTCTGGACCGCCAGGCTTGTAATGAGGCGCCATATCTTATAAGAGGTTTTCCTTGCTTTGATTCTCTATGGCTGTTTCTCCTCTTTTCTGGTGAGATTCTTGAGACCTTGAGAGTTCATTACAAAAAAGAGTTTAATAGCACCATGGATAATAACCATGAATATTACAAGTGTGGTAGTTTGAGGTACTCACTTTTGGGCACAGTTGAATAACACACACAGGAGGATGTAACAGTCAGGTATTACTTATTAGTAGAATAATACCATTACTGGTCATATTTTATACAAATAGTCCATAATGTCCCTTTTAAGCATTTCCTGTGAAAGGCAGTGAGAATGTAGGCATCTGAGATGCCATGCTTTTCACCCCTTTCCGCAGCCCTTTCTTAAAACTTTAAGCGTTTTGAACGAAAGCACCTAAACGTCCTTGAAAACACAAATACATATTATAGGTCACTCTTACTCCCTCTCCAGTACCATATCCCAGGAGGACACCTGGGAGAAACCTGAAAGTACTCTCACATCTACTTCTCAGGGATCTTCTGTTCAGGTGGCCATGGAAAGGCCATCGCTTTTGTTAGGCAGAATCCATGCAGTACCCTTTGGGAACATTACATGCAATTAAGACTACAAGTGTCAGTACAATTTCACCTTTGGCACAAGCCTGTACTACACAGTAATGTGGTAGCAGTGGCTGAGCAGCCAGGCTTATCTCAAGAGTTGAGTGAGCAGTAGAACAAGTTAAACAAAGGACCAACAAATACAGTGGTTCAAACACACACTTCCTCAAGGTTTCTTGGTAAAAGATATACATTTATTTATACAGTCAGTTTGAAAACATTAAACTAGCAAGAGCAGCTCAATATCATATACTAATATACTACAAATACACAACCAATAAGTTAGTAAACAAGTTCAGCTCCCCTGAAGTGGGAGCAAAATGGCACTTCAGATACTTTTAAATGGGGTAAAAAGACAAGGTTACAAGAATCAATAGCACAAATACTTTCATAGGCAGGGCAAAGGGTTTCAGGTAACTACAATCAGCAATTCAGTTCATAGGCCTGGGCCAAAGTCAATGGTTCAGAGTCTTAGTATAGGATAGCACAGTTCTGGTAGTAAATGGTTAAGTCTTTGCCACAGATCTTAGAAGAATTTGGTCAGATGAAAAGTTAGAGGAATGTTTAGGGAAGGACAAGCCTTCGAAGTTGGGAAAGTTTCACAAACTTTCACTGTGGCCGAAAAGATTTCCAGACCGTGTTTGCACAGTACCTTTAAAGTGAAGAAGAGCTGTAGCTGAGGCAGTTGTTCCTGGCAGTTCGAGCAGATCTGCCTGTTCCTGAGCTTCAGTCGATGGAGTTTCTGGCATTTCGAACCTGCAGCAGGTCTTGAACGGTCGTCCAGGAGTTGCAGCAGTCCTCTTCCTTCAGCTCGTCTTCGTTTCTTTTGTTCCAGTGGTCGACTCTGCTTTCCAAATCCCAGAGACCGGCTTTTAAACAGTTTTCCCCCATTCATTCCAGCCTGGCTGTCACTCACACAGCAGGGTGGCTGTCCTTGCCAGACAGCCAGCCGCCCAATCACACCAGAGTGCATTCAGGTCTCCAAAGAAATTAGGCACAGGGAGTTTCGGGCCCCTCCCTCACGTCCTGTCCATCCCAGACACTCAGGTGCCAGAGGAGGGCTTTGGCACTGAAGCCCACCAAAGACCAACGAATAAAGGGACCAAACCTGGTCTGGCGTGCAGAGACAAACACAAGAAGGACCTTTCCTAATTGAAATGGTGGAAAAAATAGACCGGAGTCTGTTTTTACAGATAGGTCTTGGGTGCCATATTGAAAAACATGGCTGACCCGATTTTTAGCTACCGTTGTTGGCGGTCGGGAAAAATAATGGTAGTTTCATCTAAACCACTGCCACCAGCCATTTAAAGTAGGAAAGGGTAACATTTGAATGTTTCATGAGTGTTTTAACTCAGGGGAAGCTAGGCAACCCCTCCAGCACTCCATGGGAAGATAGTGTGTGCTGAGTCTGTAAATCTAAGAGACTAGTAAAGTCAATTTAACTTTATATGCTCTGGGAGAAAGTAGTCAGTCCCAGAGAAGGTATGTAGACCTTGGGAAGTCTGAAAGAAAACCCTATGTCACTGCACTGAAGGTGCTGTGTGACACACAGAAAATGTGATGCTTATGGAGTTGTTTTAAAACTCCATAACCAAAGAACACAAAAGTAAAACACACATCAAAATACATGGAAGAGTGGGAAAGAAGGCTCACACTCATCCCAGGTAAAGCATTAAATCCTAGAAATCCTGCAAAGATGCTGGGGGTCTCGAAAGGTAAGGTAAATTAGCACATTCTTGAGAATAGAATTCTCCCTAACAGCTTTTGAATCCTGCCCCTGGGGGTGAGCAAGCAAGGGAGGATTACCTGGGTGGAGGGTCCTTGGGAATTGGAGAGAGATTACCTGAAGGTGAGACATGGTATCCCCCCTTTTCTAACACAGACCTACCTGACCGTCCTTAAAGTCTTAATGGCATATTGTCAGTCCTTTCCATTTTTTCCGTGTAATCTCCCATCAAGTACTTGGATGAGGAAGAGGCAACTAAGAGTAATGCACACTTCCTATTGTAAACCCCTCTCTGGTACTGGGACGAAGAAGAGGGGACTACATGCCCTTAGTAATGAAGGTCACGCATGTCACAATAACAGGCTTACACAAGGTCAGGCAATTGAGTCTAACCTTTTTCACCCGCAGCCTGTTAATAATGATAAAGAGTATAAAAGCTGGAGCCCAAAAGCAAAGAGGAGATAGGGGGATGAGAATCTGCCCTGTTGCGACCGAGCCAAGGAGCAGAGAGGCCGGCAATGATTCCCAGAGGCCTGCCAGAGGATCTTTGCAGGAATGGGAACCCTCTACTGTGAAGTCAGACAGAAGGTGCTGCCCAGTGTCAGATTGGCCCCTCGGCCGAAATCATCCCTGGGGAGAGGGGGCCGGTTTCTGGCCATGCCTGGGCCGGTTTAAAAAAAAAGAAAAAAAAAGTTGTTTACATTTTTTTTTCACATTTTTTTTTCCAAAAATCCTTTCATCCTTCTTAGGTCGATAAATAGTGCCAACAAAGGCTGGGTGATGTTGTATGTATATTTGTTAGAGCTTAAGCGTAAGTGCTATTCAATAACATATTATCATTTGGCTTTGGACGTCTGCTTGCATTCACAGTATTTTGACAAAATGGATCTATACAGAGAGATATTAATGATACATATGGTGATCCATTCTGATATGAAATGTATATCACATTAGTGAAATAATAACCATATTTTTCTTAGTGTACTTAGGAACAATGCCATTTGATGGCACTTCCTGTTTTGTCAAGGGGTGAAAGGTCATTTTTCATCACTTCCCGGGATGTCACTTTGGGGTGGGGTCAAATGACAACACTTCCGGTGATGCCATCAGAGGTGAAGGGTCATGAGGCGAGGGGTGGGACACTTTTTTTTGGGTGACCGGGCCTATTTGTTGTCCAGTCCGACCCTGGTGCTGCCAGGTAGCATAGAAAGAAAAGCCATCCGTGCCTAAACCGGGTTGCAGGAGGAGCTGCAAAAGATGCCGGTGTTGCAGACCACTTGTGGCGCAGAACAGAGGTGCCAGACTGCATTTGAGACATGTCCCGCAAACAAACTGAAGGTATTCCCATTCGGGGAGAGCCGCTGGGAGGAGTTGCAAAAACCGGTAAGTGTCAGGAGACTCTGAGGAGACTGGGAGCTCCGAAGGAACTTTAAAAAAGTAACGGTTCCTGCTTTTAAGTAAATACTGCTCATATTGAGTATCGAACTGAAAGAAAACCGCTAATTGAGTAAACACAAGTGAATGACACACATATTGAATATCGAATGGAGAGAAAAATGTTATTTGAACAAACACAAGTAAATGCCATCCATATTCAATACTGAACTGAAAAAAGTGGCCATCCAAACGCGCACAAGTATATGCTACCTCTAATGAATGCTGAAATGAAAGAAAGCTGCCAAATGAATAAACTACGATATGCTGAATGGTGAATGGACACTTTAATAGATATGTCAACGAGCACTATCAATTAAGAGCAGTATTGACAGAATCAAAGGCATATGAAGGATTGAAGAGTTATGCTGAACATAATATGTGCAAAGAAATCAAAAGGGTTATGAAGAATACAAGTGCAGAAAGTGAAAGCCCAAAGCAGAAGAGTCTAAAAGGGGCTCAACAGCTTTGGGGAGGTTTATGGTTCGGTGACCTGTGATGGGTGAACCGTGTGGTCTAACAACTGCACCAAGACCAGAAAGTCTCCTAATATGCCGGACTACTGGTTGCGTGACCTGTGACGGGTGGGTTGTGCGGTCCGACAACTGCATTTAGACCAGGAAATCCTGAACTATGAATAAGCTGTAAAGAACTGTGAAATACTTGGTGAAGCAAACCTGAAGGAGGGTCAATCGGACCCAGTGCTTTATTTTTGAACTTGGAGCAGATGAAACCCAAAGTGAGTGTTGTGTTACAGTCTTGAGGAAGGGAACCCTGAGAGTCAAACAAGCAAAGGACTTTGTCTTGGGGAAGGGAGTCCCAGCACCGCAATTGTGTGTGAACTGTGATGCATATGAACTTGGAGAAGGTAATTTCAGAACTTGATCAAACACTATTGAACTGAATCTTTATTGGAACTGTTTTGAACTGGAAACAGTGAACCTAAGAAGAACTCGAACTGAAAGTATCTCAGTCTTTACTTTTCACCACTTTGTTGAGAAAGATTCCTATATTGTGTTTTGTTATAGTTGTGAGGACAAGCATAGGTTTTGACAGAGACAGACATTCATTTTGAACTTACAGACAAAGGCCCTCATTACGACCCTGGCGGAAAGCGACTGACCGGAGCGCCACAGCGTAAATCGCGTTTCCGCCATTGCACGAAGGAGCAAAGTGCGGCCCATTCCGACCCATCGGGCACGAGCACCACGGCATGGCGGAAGTGCAAAGTCCGCGATGGCGGAAATGACCCCAAAACGGCCCACACCGCCGCCGTACGGCGCCCCAGGTGCAATACCGCCACCCCTCTTAGCGGTCACCGCAGTGTGCGCCTACCGGAAAGTACGGTGGCCGGAAATATACGGAAACGGAAGTTAAAACATGGGCCCGGAACGGGAAACATCCCGGCGTACACCTATAAATACACTAAAACCACACAACCACTAAAATCACTACCCTGAAACACACCCCAACCCGTCAACCACCCTAGCGAAACCAAGAAAAATGGGAAAAGTAGCGAAGAAAGCGTGCGACCGCAAGCGGCAGGTCCACTTCTCCCGTGAGGAACTCACCGTGCTAACAGAGACCCTCCAGGAGAATGCTGCCGTCGTCTTCTCCACGCAAATGACCAGGACGGCACTTGCAAACAAGAAGGCCATATGGGCTCTGGTGGCACAGCGGGTAAGTGCGGTGGGGACCGCACCCCGCACCCCACAGCAATGCCGCAAGCGATGGGACGACCTGCGGATACGCGTCCGCAGCATACTCTCTGCCAACCGCAACATTGCCACAGCCACCGGGGGAGGTCCTGAATCACCCATCAAGTTGACCCCCTGGGAAGAAATCTGTGCCTCCACCATCGGAATGGAGAGCATAGAGGGAGTCGGAGGGATGGAGAAAGGAGTGCAGACATCCGAAGATACAGGTAGGTGGGCCAGGAAAAACTATGCCAAATCCACACAGTCCATCCATGTGAAGTACCATGCGTCCACATAGTGCAACAGAAACACATGTCCAGGAGAACGTCCACACACATCGGCCTGATAGCGCACGTTAAAACCCACAATAAATACATAAATAATTAAAAAACCCTAATACACGCACTACACGTGCAGCAGGCACACCCTAACTGCAGGCTGCCAAACAACTGCACCCTCACTCCACACACAAATCAAAGCACCTCCAAGGGCCCGGCCCAAATCACCCTCAGGTACCACCCCAATGCATGTGACACAATGCAATTCCAATTCCCACAGACCCACCAATAACCCTCGCCCTCCTCTACTCCACCACAGGGTCCGATCCAAGCGACGAGCTACAGGACACCCCTACCAGCACACCTGCAAAGAGGGCCAAGACCAACGGCCAGAGACCCTCCACCTCAGCTGCACGCATCAAGACACGGCAGCAGCACAAATCAGGTGGCAGCACACAGGAGGGAACATCAACAGGCACCCCAGCAGCCAGCATGCCCACAACACCACCACCACAGGTCCCCCCAATGGATGCCACAGAAGGCACTGCCTCCGGTGGCAGCAGCACCATAGGTGACACCCCATTGATGGCAGCATGCTCCGACACAGAAAACGGGGATGCCGAAGTCAGATCCATCCATGACCTGTCCCAATCCCCCTGTCTGTCCCATCCCGTACAACATGAGGATACCACGCAGGGGCACCCACAAGACGACGACTGGCCATCCCCCACAAGCCCTGTGGCAATGCAACATGAGGACAACAGCCCCTCCGTGACACCCCCGCAAATGGCCTTGGCCCAGCAGAGGCAACAGTCCCTCGACCAGTTGATCGAACAACAGCAGCAACTGGCCACGCTCCTCAAGGACCATGCTGATGAATGTGGGGGCACTAAGGCAGACATAGAAACATCAACTGAGACACTTAGGGCACAAATCGAGAGTAGCACCGAGAGCCTGAGAGTCCAAATGGAGAGAAGCACCGAGAGCCTCAGGGGGGAACTGCATGCGACGGCCAAGGACGTATGTGCCGAACTTGCCGCAGTGCGCCGTGTGCTCACTGAGCTCTCGCAAACCCTTAGGGACATGCATGGACGTGAGCAGGCAGACACATCATCCGTTGCAAGCTCCGTCCAGGGCAGCCCCCAACGTAGATCTGGAAGGAACCTGCGCTCCACAGGCAGGGGTGCCCCTGATACCCGCAGAGGGGGCCTGCAATAGCGACAGCCCACTGACAATGAGCATCTTTGGACACTGGTGTTCGGGGGGGAGGTAGGGGGGTGGAGGGCGTGTGTAGGGCTCACTTGGGTGGCGGGTCGATAGGGTGTTCAACATGACATCACATATGCCATAAAAAGTGCACGATCAACCAATGAGATGTGTGGACATTGATCCTTGTGTACTAGGCCATCATAGGCGTATAGTCCATATTGTGCATGTCCCAGACACACGCAGTGCCACGAGTCCCGTGTCCATGTATCAGCCACCAGGCGTGAGTGCTAGAAGCATACATCAATGAGATGCTGACGAATGTCACGGGCCTCCGGTGCCTCGCAGACTCCATGAGGTGCTGCCACATCCCCACCCTCATCATGACCATCATCAGGTGCTTGCAGTTCTGCGTCAGGGGGCATGGGCACATTTCTACGTACGCACATGTTGTGGAGCATGACACATGCCATCACCATCTTTGCAACCTTCTCATGGCGGTACAGGAGTGCCCCGCCAGACCTGCTGAGGCAGCGGAAACGGCCCTTCAGTAGGCCGAATGCCTGTTCTATGACTACACGGGTACGTGAGTGGGCATGGTTGTAGTCCTCCTCATGCTGGTCCCGTGGGTTCCGGACTGGTGTGAGGAGCCATCTCTTCAGTGGATATCCAGCATCACCTGTATGTGGATGAGAAACGTATGATGTGGAATGCCATTGATACGTACGCACACCCCACCCCCTTCCTGCCAGGTCATTGCCAATTCACATACCCCACATCATCATGCATGTAATGAGACTCACCGAGTAGCCAGGATCTGTTCCCTGCGTGTCGCTCCATGTAGCGTGGTATTGTAGAGTTCCTCAAGACCATAGAATCATGGGTTGATCCAGGGAATCGGGCACAACAATGTGTAATGATCCTGTTGGAGTCACACACCATTTGTACATTCAGGGAATGAAATTGTTTTCGGTTGCGGTACTGGGCCTCCATGGCATGTGGGACGACCAATTCCACATGGGTGCAGTCGATGGCACCAATGCAACCCGGTATGCCGCCAAGTGCATGGAATCCCACTTTCGTGTTTGTAATTTCCTGCTCCGAGCGTGGTAGGCAGATGTAGTCGTCTGCGTGCTGCAGGAGGGCATCGAGCACTTGCAATAGTGTCCGTGAGAACAGTGGCTGAGAAATGCCATGCAACTGTCCGACTGTGTGCTGGTAGGTGCCTGTGGCCAGGAAGTGTAGTACAGACACCACCTTCAGTAGGGGTGGGATGGCGGTTGGGCTATCTATCATGCTGACAAGGTCAGCCTGTGTCATGTCCACAATGGCGGCTATGGTGTCCCGGTCCAAACGGTAGAGGGTGTGGATCTGCTCATCAGTGAGGTTGAACGGATGTGCTCGGAGGCGTGGGATTGCGGGCTGCCTGCGTGGTGGTAGTGGCTGTGCTGGTGGGCCTTGCTGGCCCTGCCTTGCCCTCCTCCTCCTCCTGCGTCTCCTCCGTGCGGCCGGTTGTAGTTGGTGTTCGTCTTCCTCTTGGAGTTGGAGCACTTGCAGCGCTATCAGGTCCCCCAGGGCCAACATCGCGAGTCCTGCCGGTAGCATTTCGGTGTGGTTGTGGGAGGAGACTGGCTGTGCAATTCATGTGTTTTCAGGCTGTATGGCCTCCACCTGTGGTGATTCATTCCACCTGTGCAAACTGCTCTCCCCTTTGGCCGAGCACGTCACGCGCACAACGCTGCAATTCGGGGAATGGTATCTTGCTATTGCTATCATGTATTTGTACCCGATGGGCGTGTTGGATTGGTTGTTATGTTCATTCGGCTATGGTCCCATTGTTTCCCATTCCATCTGTGCAGTCGCGAACAGACTTGTGAAGGGTCAGTGGAACGTAGTACTCGAGTAACGGTGGGCCCTCATGCATCACTGTACCGAGTTGCAACGACGGGCGGGGCGTCCCATTCGTGGGTGAAGGCAGTTGCCATTTTCACACACAGCCGCACTCGATGGAATAATTAGGGATTTCAAACGGCCACAGATGCCTTTTCGACGTGATGTTGCAAATGAGGAATTCGAAGGGCGGCGCTTTCGGTTATCAGCTGGCGGCGAGGAGATGCCCACAGGTCTGACTGCAAATATAACGTTCTATTGTTCAATGTCCTTGAGACAGGGCCCATGGCGAGGGAGCAATGATTGGTATGAATAGTTTGGGATGCGCATTAGCTACGTGGGCGATGAGGCCGGCCGTTCCAAAATACATGTTACTTCACGACACTGGAAATACGGGCTGGGGCACTGTGGATTTTGCAGGCTGCATAACGCACAGACTCAATGGATGTTTCTAATGTCATGTGAGTAATTATTCAGGCGTTTTGATCCCGGGATGAGGGAATGATGAATGGATGCATGGGCAGGTGATTTGATACAGAGTTTGCCATGTACAGGGCTTCTTGGGATCTATCCGCCTCCCCTACGCTATGTGATGCAGGCCTGCCATAGTGGGACCATCGTCTATCTGGCCTTGTTGAGCCCTCCCTGTCTCGAGGCGCCCTCAGACACTTGTGTCCATGCACGTTGACATTCCCATCTGATGGATTCTGTTTTGACAGACGCATGCACAGGTACACTCGTTAGTGATGGTGTTTGCACCTCGATATAGATGGTTATGAGTCGCAAGTGGTTTTGGGGTGGTGATGATCCTTTTGAGTGGGCTAGCATGCATATGGCTGTGGATTTCGTGTGATCATTGAAGTGAGTTGTTCGAATGTAGTTCTGATGGCCATTCTGTTCTTTTTCTTTTCTTCTGGTTGACAGGTATCTCCTCCCCTTTTGCCACTGCCATCTGTATGCCACTCCTGCAGATGGATTTTACTCCCGACACCTGCTGCTTCGTGTTAATCGGTGGAGCAGCATTACGATCTTATGGGACGATCGCCAATGGCCCACATGCCCTTACGCAGTACTGGTGTCTCGGAGCAACATTTCGGCCTTTCAGCTGGACTAGTGCCTCCCCATTGGGACAGCCCTGCGGTTCTGTGCGCTTCCATGTTGCCTTTTCGTACGTGAATGTGGCTCTGTGTACCATGGGGGTACAGGGCGACACACAAGTAGTGGCTGGTCATTTCTTGCGGATGCAGCCCACAATGGTGATTAGTGTTTTGGAGTTCATGGCCTGATGGCTGTATGGGCTTGGTGTCTTTGATGTGCATACATTTCTATTCTGATTTGGCCCGTGTAGCGTTTTTCTTTGCAAGTGATGTGGCATATGCCTATTTGGGGGGCGATGTATTGTGAGGAGATCTGCATTGGGTTCCAGCTTCGGGGTTTAGTTGCGTGGTACTGTACTGGGCGCGTTTGCCTACTGAGCCCGTGAGGTCAGGGATGGGGGCTGCCTATATGACAGTTTGAATGTTGTCATGCTCAGGGGCGGGGGATTGGGTTTTGTGTAACAGATGCCGGTCAGCCAGGTGGACTGGTGGAATGATGTGATTTTCGGAATGTTGCTGGGCACAGGTGCCTGTGTTTGCGTGCGTTTCTTGGTGGGGGACTGTGGTCATGTCCATTGGGATGGCTTCTGTATTCGTGCCATCTGTGACCTGCAGCTCCCATTGGCCCCTCTTGTGTTGCTTTTGTTCGTTGGCATGCATGGGTGCTTTGTACATTTCAATGGTTGCATTGTGACTTCATTGCACCTACAGGGAGTTGTACTTTGTGGGCAGGGAGCGGTGTACAGGCACTCAGTGGGGCCGTTTACGGTTGATTCGCGATGCCGTACTTCTCGCCATGGCGGAATGGTACATTCCGCCATGCCTGATGGCGTTAGGTACATGTCCGCTAGGGTCGGAATTGGCGTACCGTTGCACCATGGTGGTGTTTGCGGTTTGGCATGGCGCGCGCGCGCGTGCTTGGTGCAGTTAGCGTTGGCGTTCACTACGGTGTCGCTAATGGCTTCGTACTTTGCGGTGACGGGTCATAGTCGCACCGAGCGCTATTCGATGGCGGTATTGCATTTCCGCCATCGTTTTTCGATTTCCGCCAGGGTCGTAATGAGGGCCAAAGACTTTCCTTATTTAAGAAAACCGAGATGTTAGGGCCCATTAGGCTAGTTAATTTTTAGTAAGAATTCACTTTTGCCTGGAGTTGGGTCTTTCCTATAGCCTGCCGGATTTCTATCAGATCTGCCCTACTGGTCGTCATTTCCTCTCGCTTGTTGTAATACGCAAAAGGATTTTGGTCTGTTGGACTCAAGGCTACACGAATGGGCCCCAATCGCTGATGCATATTAGCCAGTGTAGTCGACCCAAGTGTTGACACACACCTTCTGCCAAAGATGGATATAGGTTAGGGGGAAGATTCCCTGAGGCAAGAGCACCAGATGCAGAGGAGTGCCTGTTCTTTTCTACACCCCAAGAACCAAAATTACTGGGTTGACCCATGGTTTGAATGGCAGGGCAGTGCGTAGCATACGTCCAAGTCCTACCAGCGAGGCTCGGCTGTGATACTGGGATACCATAGCCCAGGATGGGGGGGTTAGCTACATCTCCCATCCGTAAGATGGTTAGAGACCTGAGTACCTTGACGGTATAAAGACTGTAGCAACTTATCATATTTGGGTGGTATAGCCTTTTCCCCTTCAACTGATTGCATGCCACTATTACAAAGATTATTAATGCTCTGAGGGCTATTAGGGGGTGACAGAGTGTTTTGCACTACCTGAGTCACAGGTAGCCTAAGCAATAGATCACACATGACACCTGTATCTAACCTCTAACTGGGCAGAGAGGTAGGTGGAGACATTGAACTGTCCTGGGGCACAGGGTTCATCGGAGAAGAAAAATCTTCTGTCGATGGCTTCACAGGCAGTGATTCCAACGATCTCCCCTCTTACAGTAACGGAGACATGTTTGATGGCGAAAACGACTTGGGACGGAGTCTTAAAACACTTTGTATATTTCTCCGGGACAGCAAGTTTTTTCTTTGCGTTTTTAGCAATTTTTACCTTTTTCGATTTGTTTGGCACAGATGACCATTCGCAAGCCTCTTTATGTTTGTCCAAGTTAAGAGGGAGCGCAAGTTCCTTGGTCAAATCAATCATAGCACAGCCCGTGCTGGTTGAACAGGGGGCAAAAAAACTGCTTTTAAATTGCAACACAGGAGGAGGTGCAGCAGATGAAGATGCCAACACAATTTCAGTAGACAGGTCAATAGACTGTTCGACTATTTAGATTACCTCGTCGGAGACTACATATTTTCCAATGGGGGGCAAAAGCCCACCTCCACGGCTTGCCAAGCAGTCTACATCGCCATTCCTTTCACTGGGGCCACAGATTTTAATTCCATAACTGTGGCAATTGATTTCACAAAATAATGGTCCATGAATCGTTGATCAGTAATTGGGGAGAAGACAGAGTTAGGTTGAGGGGGTTTTAAAGTCAGCAGGTTTCTTTTTTGGTTTTAAACAGGCCCCAGAGACCTTAGACTCGTGGATTGGATTGAATTGATCATCAGAGTTTTACTCTTCCATTTGAAGATAAATACGTAAAATAACAAATAGAACCTAATTTCTGTATGAAAAAACATTATCACCTAATAGAAATTACATGAAAAGAAAAATGGATGATAACTGATCTTTTACAATATTATATATATACCTCGGGTCCATGTGTCTCTTCAATCTCAACCGCTTCAGTAGTGCACTCCTTGTACATAACATATTCAGCAAAAATGGTTTAATAGTGAAACTATTTTATGTAAAAATCTTTGATCTGAAAAAGTACATTTTGAGAATTTCGTTTTTATGATTGTTGACTTTACAACATCATTTATACATTGAAAACAGAGACGGTAAATAGCTGGAATACATTTTTTTCGTGAAAATATTTATAAAACGTACATTTTAGATAAAGTTGAACACTGTATAGATGTAATGTTTTAAAAAAAGATATTTGAAATAGTACCAAAATGTCACAGAGAATTATTGTGCGGTCATCCTGCAAAACAAAGTGGATAAATTGTTGCCGCCAAAAGTATGTTGTGTTGTAATGGTTTTTGTACCTATTGAGCTGTAGGTAGGCAGCAACAGTTTATTAAAACATAGATAGACCATTGATAGAGTGAAGGGTGCCACGTAATTATTTTACAATCTAAGTTTTTGTGATGAATTACTATCTATGTTGCATGTGTGTCAGTGATCGGCACAACAAGGTTGTTGACTGAATGCTTTGCTATTTGTTGAAATGACTGTAAATTCTAAATAAACAATCACTTTTCTTAATTCTAAACAAAATATTATTAATCAACAATAATTAATATCATTCAATACATGCTCACTTCTCATAACTCATCATCCTGACAGGTTGCAATAGAAGAATAGTACATTGTTGAAGTGCCTGCATTACACTGTATAAAAATAATTGTTGTTATAATAGTGATGTAAGAGAATTATAGCGAGAAAATGTAATGAAAAAGAATTGCCGATATTGTGATACGATCCGACATGCAGTTTATATCTATGACTAATATTATAAATAACAATGATCAATATGTTTAAAGTTGAACTTGAATTTATGAATATATTGTGTAGTCGCATCTAGATGAATAGCATACAAAATAATTACTTGAATGGGGAGTGAGGTTGATGTTGATTCCAGAAAAGTTGTTAAAGTTGAATCTCAGTCCTATTTTCAATGTATATATTCATAACAGAATTCAATAGAAAACATACACTAGTATTAATATTTAGACCACTTCATACATTCTAAAATAAGTTTACGTGCATGTCGGTTGGCCTCACCATTTGGATATTTGATATGTCTGTTGTTTCCTCTGTCGTAAAGGTCTGTGCTTCCATTAGTGTGGTATATGAAAAGACAGACAAGATAAAAAAAACACATTTACCAAAATAAACAATTTTCAGGGGACGCTATTAAAGTTTTTAGAAAGGCTCCCATTCCATTGAACTATTTGTGTTTCCCTAAAATAGGGATACACAAAGTAATCTAAAGTGAAAATATTTAAAAACTACTGTACATTCTGTTGCAATGGAAAATTGTGTAATAAAATATAAATACAAATATTCCCCAAAAACTGCAAACCTTTCATCATGTCACCTTTCGACCCATTATTTCATAGATTGTGTGATCATTTAGATGACATATGTATACACACCTATTGCATACATATGAACATGCATAAATATTTCAACATTCACTACTCACCTGAGTCAGTGTGTGCTAAAATTCACTTGGAACTGCATTGGGAAGTAATTAGCAAAGGAGTCAGGCAATGCTTTTTAAAGTACTTTGACGCTTCATGTCCTTTGGAAAACATGCATTACTGTACCAAGAGTTTTGACATGGCTGATATTATGGCAACAAAAAATGATACACAAAGCTATTGTTTTATTGTCCAGGAGATCTGTAAAAAAATATAAATAAAGATCACATTGAATAAAGTGTCATAGGGAGTAATTAAACCATCATATAGCTTAGAAAGTAAACTTTTTTTTAGAGTTTGAAGAATGCCCTGTAACTTGGTCTAACCAGCACACCGATCGAATTAATCAAATATCATTGCTCTACTACAAGAAGAAACATATTACGTGTACACTGAACAACCTTTGAGCCACCTTAAGAAAACATGCATTTAAAACATAGATTACAAAACATTACATTTCCAAAATATACACTGTCATGTGATGTGGTAATTCGATGTGGTAATTCCAGAGATAGAAATACATAGAAAGGTTGATAATGGTGAAGTCTTTGAGATAAATTATAGTCAAAATACTATGTACATTGAGTAAAAAGCAATAGAAAAGTATCAAGCAGAAAACAATGGCACTCGAGAAACCAATAGTTGACTAACTGTTACTTGGAAAAATAGATGAGCTGATTCAGCAACCACGGTAAAAAGCATCTACATGACGATATCCCTTGTAGATTGCAGACATAGTTTCTTGCTAACTTTCAAGGTGTTTATAAACACTTACAAAAGTGGGTGTGTATGTAAATGTTTGACGTGTTTGTTCCCACCCACTCAGCCCCTATGCAAATGTTTGGAATGTTTGTTCCCAGCCACCCAGCCCTCTTGTGAGCACACGGTCACAGGTGTGAACTGCCATTGATACCAGTGATACCGGAGGAGGGATGGAGGTGGATCAGGGGAGCACAATAACATGCTCAAAGGACACATACATATGTTGATTGCAGGGACATGGTCTTCAAAGGAGAGTCTGGAGACACAGGGTCTGGGGTGGGTATGTGGCCAATTGTCCCCATGTCAAAGAACTTAATGAGGTGTGCATGGTATTCAGCACCTTATTTGTTCCCACCCGCCCAGTCCCCTTGCGAGCACATAGTCATAGGTGCGTACTGCCATTGATACTGCAGGGGGGATGGATGTGGATGAGAGGAGTGTAATAGACCCGGAACATAGTCAATGGACATATACATTTGTTAATTGCAGGGACGGGTTCTTTAAAGGGGAGTCTGTAGACACCGGGTCTGGGGTGGCCATGTGGCCAATGGCCCCCATGCGAATGAACCCTTTGAGGTGTACATGGTATTTAGCACCCTATTCATTCCCACCCACCCAGTCCCCTTGCGAGCGTACAGTCACAAGTGCGAACTGCCATTAATACGTGAGGGCGCATGGATGAGGGGAGTGTAATAGGCCTGGAACATAGTCAAAGGACACATACATATTACGATTGCTGTGACAGGGTCTTCAAAGGAGATTCTTGAGACACCAGGTCTGGGGTGGCCATGCAAAATAACTCTTTGAAGTGTACCTCAAATTCAGCACATTGTTTATTCCAACTTGCACCGCCCCTTTGCGAGCACACGGTCACGGGTGTGCACTGCCCAGAGGGGAATGGATGTAGATGAGGTGAGCGTGATATGCCAGGAACCTTGTTAAAAGACACTGATCTTTCATAATCTTCTTCGTATAGCATACATTTATAAATATTAGATGTTTGGATGTGTTGGTGACTTACAATTTATTTCTTATCATTTTTCATATTACTTAAATGTTTTCATTTAGTTTGGTAAGGTTGATGGCATTGACAAACTACAAATTGTGCTTCTGTGGTTGAGGTACTGTCTGTATAAACCCCTTGCATTGTCCGGAGTCACTGGGGAATTTTTCACAAATGGCTCGAACCACACAGGCAGGCATTACTCATTGAATGCAGAATTCATGTAAATGTTTGATAGGCCACAAACCTGTACCATCTACGTAAGAGATACAGAAATAGTGTACTTGAATGAATCCAATAATGGCATTTATTGTGTTTGCACTGTCTTCTAAAATATATGGCGTTGTTATGCTTTAAAAAGTATCTTTTCGAGCAAGGTACTAACAGTACTTTTGTTTTCGAATTAGGATGAATTAGAAATGTGAACGCCCATTTCAGCAAAAACAGTTGAGAACATTGGGAAATATTGTTTTTAGCTTAAAGTGAACGAAATGTAATTGTTTAGTCATTAAATATAATGTTTAATCCTTTGGTTTGAGATTCGAATGAAAATGTTTTTGAAATATCAGAAAACCTATTTCATCAGTGCTCCACCAAAGTTATAATGATGTAGGAGAACAACACTAAATGTTAGCAGTCTTGGTTGTCAAACGTGCAACGTGTAAAGGGGAAACATACTCATTACTTGGATTAGTAGGGAAAACTGTTGCTCATAACGACCATCATCATTTGCAACACAGATCTTGTAAGGCAGGCTGCTCTGTAGTCATGCAGCTGGGTAATGCATATTGGTGGTGTGTCTTCTTTGGCTATGTAGGCTAAACAGCCAGGGTTTTCTCTGCAACAGCAGTTCTCCACCAAATTTCTCACAATGATGGCAGGTACACCTGGTAGAGACATCTTCCATGCAACTGGGATCAGGCTTCGGTGATTGATCCTCAAGACTTTCATCTGATTCCTCATCATTTCGGCTTCTTTCTCTTTCAGCCCTTTCCTCTTCTGAATAGTCGGGCTCGTACAGATAGGGCTCAATTGTTGCCATAATTCCTGAATATTGAAGAAGTATACAATCAACAGTGAGAAAATTAAAACGTTTTTGTTTTTATATAGTAACAAAATGAGGTTTTGCCTTAAAATGCAATGTAAAAGAAAAATGAGTGAAGAAAAAGCCATGTTACAAAAACCCACAGTGCAAAGACAAGAATAATAGGCACAAACTTTCAAATGTCACATTGACACATGTAAATAATATCCCATGTAAATATACAATTTTAATATGGTTTGGTAAAGACATGTGTGCATAATATAAACATTTTTTAAATAAAAATCAATTACAGATTTAATTCATTTTAGGTAGTGTAAGTAGTACTTAGTGTTCAGTAGGTCGTACTTGGTGGATAGCTGTACAGAGCAAAACTCAGGGAGGCTCGGAATGAAATAGACTAATACGAAGGAAAAAGAAACTCCATTGTTGTGTGATCACACTTATCAAGGAAAGAGGCATCTTGACATTTCCATGGAGACATGTCAATAGATCGCGCACAGAGGACGTTGACATGAGGCGTGCGTTGGCATTGTGAAAAGGGGCGTATGCGTCTAGTGATGTCAGCTTGAGGGGCGGGTGATCTGAATTACTGCCGAGAGGTCACTTCACCTTAGGGCGATGTATCAACGGCTACATTTAGCACAAGATGGGAGTACCTGACCCGTCAGTTTCGTATGTGTAAATGTGAGAAAAAGGTAAAATGTATTGAAATTATTTTTACGACGGATAAATATATGCTCAAAAATACATGCACGATCGATTGGGCCAATAACATTTCTGAGCGACCTACCTTTTTAAGCGTTCAACTCCTTTACAGTCAAGCCCATTAGCATAGTGCAATCCAGTGAGGTAATAGAGGTAATGTATATGAATGGCGGAAGTGTGTGGATTATAGAAAGAATGATGTTGTGGGTTAAGTGCAAAGGAAAAGTGTAGGTACCACAAGGGAGGCGGTCCAGATGCAGGACAGACACTCCACCTAGTAAAATCCAATCCTGAAAATCATCTCTAGAAGTAAGCGAACACATAGAGCACTGAGCTATGTGAAGTAACCTAAAGGAGAGCCCTCTATGGAAGATGGTGAGTGTTCTGGAGCAGCCCATGAGGTAGACCCAATATATTTCTGTGTGAGCGGTTATTGTCTGCAGCTGTCCCACTCAGGTGGGCCTTCACATACCCTGTGAACAACTTTTACAACTAAATAACTACTCACATTTACTTTCATTGCCTGTATCATTTATGTAATGTTATATTGTGCTATTTAAATAGAATGTGTACTGTATGGCACAGAGACTTGTGCATTAAAGGTGCATTAAAATCCTGCCATAGGGAACCATACTGTGGTCTATAGAGAAAGGGAAAATGGCAAAGAGGTGAGCATATGGGTTTGAGAAATGGCCTTGTGGAAAGGGTGTAGAAGCCCTCAAAGTTTATAATTCAATATCTGCTAATTAGACCCCCATTTCCTTAGGCTCATGCTAAATGCATAGTGACATATGTGCCCTGTTGCATCGGTCTCCTGATATGTAACATCTGCTCCCCAGTAGCACAGAGCAGGATCAAAGTTCACAAGTGCCTTTTTGGCAGCTGCTGAAACAGCCAAGTCACTGCAGAGGCTGCATTTAAAATCCACACCTCTGTTTCAAAACTACATATTTATGAGGAATTATCATCCTAGTGGCAGTTTATTGTTCAAATATAAGCCATACGTGTATTTGGAGTATGGTGGCTGGTAATTCACATAATTATTAAAGCCACATCTGTTTTGAATCATAAACCTATCAACACAGGGGCTCCAGGCCAGCTGTTGAGGGGTTATGTGTAGTCTAGTCAGCCAGCAGGACAAGATACTGAAATACAATGCTTCTAATTTGTGATGTTAGATAGTACCTTTCTCCAAGAGGACAACCGCAGTGGGAGCTGTCCTGGGTAGTAGGAATCAAAGAGTACTCCCTACACAAAATGACTAGACTCACACCAGGGTGTGTAAACAAAAGGGCCTGTGATGGCAAGGGTCTGGGAAGGGGCAGTGTTAGTGTAGTCAGAGAGAGCTCAGCACAGGTGGGGAAGAATTCCACAATCATTCAACCCCAAGGAAAACGCACACGTTGTTTCACACAGCTGTTCTTCATTCCACAGGGATACAGACCACTTCTCAAATGCATCTCATGGGTACACTGGAGTGGGTGTTTCCATATGTGCTTGTTAGTCATGCAATCTTCCTGGCAACATGTGAGTTACAAGTACTGCTCCACCAGTACAGGGGATCTCAGTTTATCATTTCTCCAAAGTGCTACCCTGTCATAGCAAATATGTGTGTCCTATCACCTCTGCATGGAGTAGCCTTGACTGATGCAGCATGGGGGTATGTGCCATCATATGCAGGTTTGGGATTGTGTACAGATATAATATCAATTCCTTTATTTCGACACAGATGGATCATAAAAGTCACATACAAAAATTACAACATCATTGACATAACAGAGATATAATTTGTTTCTATAAAAAAGGGAACACTACAATTTAAAATGTATTAAAATGGTAAAATATAGAAAGGCCCTATTCAGGGTCCAATACCAATGGATCTCTCCCTGGTAAAGCTAAAAATGTAGATCTCTTTTTCCAAGCTTGCAACATAAAGGTCCTAGTACAATAATGTGATAATTCACTTTCTCCCGCCAGACAAAGACACAATGCCACTGTACCCATTCTCACATGCAATAGTTTAAAAAGTGGTATCAGCCACTTGTAATCCAGGTGTACTTTAGACTAGCCAAAGGCAACATACCAATTAACAGCTTCATATATAGGGCCTTCATCAACTTCCCCTGCATACTATCCAGATAGCTTTCAAAGCCTGGGGCAATTTTCCTGGATAGATAGGGGGCCAAACTAGCTGAGCATATCGGTTTCGCTCTGGACACTCTCTCCCATCTAACTACATTTACTTTTTTGAATAACACTTTAAAATGAGTTGGGATCGATTCAGGCTGCAGCCAGTAACCTTCCATCCCCATTGCAACCAGCTCCTTTCTTATGGCTCAAACCACTCTGGGTACACTGGGTACACTGTCAAAAGCGGTGTTCAGATCCACAAATAATTGCATATATGTTCATTGATTTTAATGCCACGTACTTGTCCAAGATCAGTTGGAGCCTCAGTGTTTGATCTACAATGCTGGTACCACGCTGAAAGCCGCTTGCAGATAATGCAAAGCCCCCGCCTCCATGCTCCATGCCATTAAATGCCCAAGGACCGCCTTGGCAAATACTTTGCCCCCTGCATCCAGGAGGGAGATGGGTCGTAAGTTAGCTAGACATACCCCATCCCCTTTCTTGAAAATGGGGACCAATTTTGCTTTCGTCCATGAGTAGGGCACCCTATTAGCTGACAGCAAAACATTAAAGAGCTTGTGCAAATACGAAATCCATATGGCCACCTCCTGCCTGTAGCACTCTGTTGGGACCATATCCGGGCCCGGCGAGTTCCCCCGCTTCTGCGATAATAGGGCAACCTCAATGTCACGTATGGTCAGCACGAGGGGGGCAGTGTCCCCCACCACAGACCCTCAGGCGGCTGCACCAGGGCCTGACCGAGGGGCCTGGCTTGCTGCCTTATAGAGGATGCCAAAGTGATCAACCCAGGCTGCCACTGGGATATTTTCCATTGCTATGTTCCCATTGCTACTCTTCCCTGCTTCAAGAAGATGCCAGAAACGTTTAGAGTTGCCAGACTTAGAGGCCACAAGAAGATTGTCCCACAATTGATCCAAATACGCTGCCTTCTTGACCTTGAGGAGGTTGCGATATAGAGCCCTTCCAGCGAATAGGGCCGATAGGCTGAGCTCCCCCTGGCCCTTAGCATGCTTGATCAAGGCACTTTTAGCAGCGCAGCATTCACTGTCATACCATAAAGTGGTACAAACAGCCCTTCTAGGGGTGAGGGACCAAGCTTGGCTCATGCATTTCCCTACAGCTCTTGCGATCCTTCCATGCACTTGAAGGAGCTCATCAGCGTTGTTAACCTCACTGCTACAAAAAAGCTCAAGGAGAGGCAGGATGCATGCATACATCCCCGGCAATTTAGATTCTTGATCTTGTAAGTGCTACTTGCTGGGGCACCTGGCACTACCCCTAGGCTCAGTAAGAATCTCCTTGCACCAAACAATGTCCCTAGTACAGAGACTACAATGGGATGGTGGTCACTTTTTGGCCTCTTTAGCACACAAAGATCTTGCAGGAAACCCCAAGATACCACAATACCCACATTCACCTGGGCATCTCATGGGTACTCTGGAGTGGGTGTTTCCCTATGTGCTTGTTAGTCATGAGATCTTCCTGGCAACATGTGAGTCACAAGTACTGCTGCACCAGCAGAGAGGGTTGTAGTATATAATGTCCCAAAGTGCACCCCTGTCATAGCAGATATGTGTGTCCTATCACGTCTACATGCAGTAGCCTTGACTGATGCACCATGGGGGAATGTGCCATCATATGCAGGTTTGGGATTGTGTAGCGATATCATTGCTTTGATGGTGAGCTTTTATAAATGTACCGAGCAGCCATGCCTGGTATAGTGGCAAACCCTACATGAGGGTGGGAGGTAGCTCTGAGCCAGGATCATGGAGTCATGTGTAGACCCAGTACCTCTTGCACATGTGCGTGAAGAGAAGGTCATCATCACAGACCATTTGGAAATTGATGGAGTGTTGCATGCATCTGTTCAGGAAGACCTGTTCTCCCACCCTGGATGGTTCCACATGAGTATCATCCAGGGTCCAACCCCATTGGGGAATCGTTCTAATGCATATAACTCTGCCTTCAAGTGTTTAGGAGTCTCAGGATTGATGAGGAATGATATATGGTGCAGAATCCATTGCCTCCTGGCTGTGCAAATCTTATAGTGGATCTGGAGACAGCAAGGTTGGGTGATATCATGTGCCAGGGCTAGAGTGTGCTGGATATTGCATGTGGAACAGAAATGGAGCACTGTCAGGAGCCTCAACAGGGCTGCGATGGTGGTGACAATGTCCCTGTCAGGCTGTATGTAGTACTGAATGTCTGCCATGTGGCTTAATATGGTAGGCATTGTGAGGTGTCATAAATGTGAAGCTTTTTCATAAAATACCATTTTGTTAACTTTTTTGATGAACACTTCACAGTGCCTACCATAAAGAGGATTCCCTGCCTGTCAAAATAAACTAAAGGAAACACTCTAGCAAAAGGAATCTGTCCCTCACACATATATATACAACAAGCATATGAAAGAAACATATGTCAAGTCAAATATAACAAAAATTACAGTTTTGTCCAACATAAACTCAATAACTGTGTCTCATTGTAACCTGGGTAATGTTCCCTTCCCCAGATCAAAGCATGATTTTCATTGACCGTTCCAGATTAGAAAAGTTCAATTTTACAACAAAGTTCTGATGATAAGATTCTTCTTACTCTAACAGTATCTCTGTTGGACTTTCCAACAGTTCAAAAGAAATAATAACTCTTTGCCTCTCTACTGGTAGCAAAGAATTCGACACAACTTGTTCTTTGGAAACAAAAGCACTTCTACAGTTAAATTTTAGCTACAGCAAAGATTTGTGAGGATGATTTCACAAAACAAGATAGTTGCCTTTGCCACTTCTTCGTCTTCTCAGACTTTAACCACATCACAGTACTTCAATAACACCTGGTCCGCTCACCTGCCAGGTCTACTACTACAAAGTCCCTCACCCTGGTATACTCGCCTGCATACTTCTGTGGTAAAGTTCACTTCAAATGACGTAGCAATGAATACTTCTTCTGAAATGACATGAAGCACATTGGTGCTTTTTATGCCACAGGCAATGCAGGTTATGCTCCTCTCCTCCTGAATGTTTTCTATCAGGAGGGCTGGTCTGCTGTCACAACAAAGTCTTTTGGCTTCTGAACAATATCAATATTAACATTTTCAGTATAGGCTACTTCTTCTGGAAAAGACATTCAAACCATGGGAACTGTTTATGCCACAGGCAATGCAGGTTATGCTCCGTACCTCCTGAATGCTTTCTATCAGGAGGGCCGATATCCTGCAACAACAAAGTCTTTTGGCTTTCAACATTATTTGTATTAACAACTTCAGTATGGGCTACTACTTCTGCGAACACATGTAACACCTTGGTACTGTCGGTTCCACTTTTGGGATTGCCACATGCATTTCAGATTGTGCTCCTCTGCTCCTGAATACTTTCTGTCAGGGGGGCAACTCTTCTGCCACTCTTGATTTCCCAGTTTTACAGCAACCAACTGCTGATAATGGCTTTTTATTACGGCTTACATAATGCTTGTTTGGATCTTGGATTTGGCAATGCCAGTTCTTATTACCTTCCTTTAATATTGCACTCTTTAAGTTTAGACAGTTACTTCGACCTTTGCAATTACAAGCACAACCTTCTTCTTTGTTGTCAGCGTTCTTATTCTGCCACTTTATCAGATTGGTATAAGTTAGTCTGCCACGTTAGTAATTTTACATTAGTTTGGTATTCAATATTCTCAATATTGGCCAGTGGGTGATTACAGGGTGTTCCGGGGTCCCACAACACTTGTGAACTCACCAGGTACTGCATACCCATCCACTCATGCAGCTGCTACTGCTGCTCTGCTTCCTCTGCTTCCTGCTGAAAGGTAAGCAGCTTCTCCCTGCTTCCCATGGCCCACGCCAGTCAGGAAAGCAGCGTTGCGCGCTTAACGAGCACTCCAGTGCTTGCCTGCCACTGGTATGCAAGTTACGGAGGGAAAAGCTTCTTGGATTAACGCTTTCCGCCGCACAACCTTTGCATAACTGGTCACCAATGGGAAGGTTTTCTGGAACAACACTTCCTTCCTTTAATATTGCACTCTTTAAGTTTAGACAGTTACTTCGACCTTTGCAATTACAAGCAGCGTTCTTTGTTGTCAGCGTTCTTATTCTGCCACTTTATCAGATTGATATAAGTTAGTCTGCCACGTTAGTAATTTTACATTAGTTTGGTATTCAATATTCTCAATATTGGCCAGTGGGTGATTACAGGGTGTTCCGGGGTCCCACAACACTTGTGAACTCACCAGGTACTGCATACCCATCCACTCATGCAGCTGCTACTGCTGCTCTGCTTCCTCTGCTTCCTGCTGAAAGGTAAGCAGCTTCTCCCTGCTTCCCATGGCCCACGCCAGTCAGGAAAGCAGCGTTGCGCGCTTAACGAGCACTCCAGTGCTTGCCTGCCACTGGTATGCAAGTTACGGAGGGAAAAGCTTCTTGGATTAACGCTTTCCGCCGCACAACCTTTGCATAACTGGTCACCAATGGGAAGGTTTTCTGGAACAACACTTCCTGCCGTGCAACCTCTGCATACAGGGTCTTTAAGGGTAGAGACCCTCACAAAGCCGGCATCCACTTAATAACTAGCAGCGGCTCGGCTTCTCGGCTTCCCTTCAACTTCTGCTGCCACTGCAACGTGGAGTCTCGACCATTACTCCACCTTTTGCTTCTTCCACTACTACTACTTCTGCTATTCCTCCCAGCCTGCAGCTGAGGGGGCTCTTTATACCCACTAAACCCTTTCAGGTGTGAATCATTAAAATTATGAGACAGCATCTCACAGTCTAGTGACTCCAAATCTCTCTTCCACGCTCCAGTGTTTTGGGCATTGTGGGACTTGAAGTCTACAATGTTCAAATTACCTTTTTCTTGCTGAACATTGTTTTTACATGTTCTTACTTCACTTCCATTATTGACTACGTTTTCAGGGGGAATTTTAAAAGGAGTCAAGGTTTGTTTCAGTATCAAAGGAGAGTTAGCCTCAGAAGAACTTAAGATGGCAACGTTCTGGTGTTTAACATTCTCTTGTTGACTACAATAGTTCTTACTAGCACCTTTATGAGGGTGAGCTTTATTCCTAATACATGATGTATTAGGACAGTTTTCGCAACCCCCATGATGAACACCTTTGAGACAAAAAAATCTCACTCTGACAACAAGCTATTACATAGTCTGCCAGCACTGACATCTCTTCCTCTGATGAAGACAAATACTGCATCTTACCCAACAGAATTCTCCTGTTCCTGTGGGGCAATTCTCATCCCAGGTGTTCCTCCCGGCTAATACCACCCCAGGGTCAGGATCAGGATGGGACTGCCTTACCCTGGCCACCTGCAGGTTTCATGCCATAATGTCCAGGCAATAGGTGGCATGGACCTGCTGGTTTGCGAGTGTGTGGTTGTCTAGCCTGACTCTGTACACCCTTTCTGGGAAGGGACATCGGGCTTCCCTACCCCTTCTCTTGCCATTGGTGCTGCAGATGAGATGGTTGGCATGCAGACAGATTGCCGTCAGGGGCCTCGTGGTGCAAGCTGATGGGCCACATGGGGAGGTGCTGGGATGCAGACTAATGGGCCGTGGGAGATGCTGGGTTACAGGCTGGAGTGCCACAGGAGAAGGGCCTGGCTTCAGGCTGATAAGCTACTAGTAGTGGCTAGGGTGCAGTCTAATGGGCTGCCTGGGGTCGAGGGTGCAGGCTGATGGGCTGTATGGAAGGGCTCTGTGCAGGCTTATGGCTGACTGGGAGGGCAGCTGGGCTCAGGCTGATGGACTGCTTGGAGTTGCCTGGATGCAGGCTAATGGGCTGCCTGGGGGGCCTGCGTGCAGGCTAATGGTTTACCTTGAAAGGCCAGAGTGCAGGCTAATGGGCTGCCTGGGTTCAGGTTGTGCCGGTGTATGAGGTGATGAGCCAGGGTGAAGTCTAATGATCTGCCTGGGGTGGGGGCTGTTGCTGATGGGCACAACCAGGTATTGCATTAGCTGGCTCTGTTAGGAAGTGCTTTTGTGTGCACTCCCTACTCCCTCCCCTCTAATTGTTGATATCTTCCATGTGTGGCTTACTGTGGGTGCAACCATTGCTGACGTGGTTGTTTTGTCCCTCCATTGCTGCAATACCACCTTACTCTTGGGATTTGCACCACCTCTCAGTGGGTGGCATTTGTTGGTGCTAAAATGAATTTAAAACGTGTTTCCTCTTGCAGTACTAATCCTACAGACTTTTATTTTCGGTTGATCTGCATTATTCTGAGACGGTGATTTTGCGGGTTGTATCCGTGGCATTCCCGCCTTCACACAACATGATTCAAATCTGTCTTTTCAGCCGTTAGGTGGAAGGGCCAGGGACGTCATTTCACCAAAATGCCAGGGGTAGCGGAAGTGACATCACATGACCTCTGATGACATCACACGAAGTGATGTAATTACCCCCCCCCCCCACCTCGAAGTGACATCACAAGAAGCAATGGAACACGACCTTTCACTCCTTAACAAAACAGGAAGGGACATCACATATTGTTCCTAAGTACACCAAGAGAAATATGGTTGTGATATCACTATAATGTTATGCACATTTCATAGAAGAATGGATCACCATATGTATCGTTAATATCAGTGTGTATAGGACCATATTACTAAATTACTGTGAATGCAAGCAGACGTTCAAGGCCAAATGATAATGATATGTTATTATATAGCACTTACGCTTAAGCGCTTATAAATACAATATCACCCAACCTGTGTTGGTTCTCATTTATCGACCTCAGAAGGGTGAAAGAGTTGAGGTGTTTACGAAAAGGCTAAATCAGTGACTCACCACCTGAAGTGTGCCTGGAAATAAACCTTAATGAGTCTGACAATTATTGGATAGAATTCCAGAAAGACAAATTATATGTGTTAATTCCTATTCTTCCTTATTTAGCATCACTGCTCAAAATGACACACTTGTGGAACCCCGTTTTTTGAGAGGCCTGAACAAGAAAGTCAGCCACTGCAAAATAAAGAGCCACATGCCACTGGCAACAACCCATGAGTTTACAATTTAAAAAAAGTTAAACAAAAAAAAAAGTTTAAAAAAAAAATCTTTTTTTCTAGGGGTAGCAAGGGAGACCTCAGGGGTCGCAACTGTGAGCCCTGGCGACCCCCAAATGACGTCCCTGGGAAGGGCTATGCCAATTCAGGGAAACATGCAGTGGAGCGTAACAGTAAGCATAAGCCCATTCTGCCTTATTATTACGCTCTCCTGGACCTGGAAAATGACCCCATTAAGTGTGTATTCCATTTCTTTTTGTCACAAGTAGGTAAGTACATAAGTAAGAGGCATACACTGGCACGTCCTCTAACCAACAGTCCTAGCTCAAACTAACATCCCTAAACATTTGGATACGCATTCACGCACTGACATTCCATGTGATACCTCACGCAGCTGCCATCTCATATCAAACATGAAAAAGACACAACATTCCCCTTTTACACAATGCAAGTCAACGAACATGTACCGGGTCTTAACACATGCTCCTTGTCAGCCCACATGAACCATATGCTGACCCCCCTTCACAATGCCACAACTCGGACAGAAGAACAGTCTCCAAGAAATATTGCTTGTTTCCTGAAAGTAACTTTTGCTGCTGGAATTTGTTGGGCATTCTAGATGTGATGAACTTAGTTTAAGCTTGTGTTTTTTTTCTTCTTTTCTTTTTATGATGACTATGGATGTTTCGGTTTTTATATTATGTATATAAACTTAATAAACATGTAAATTAAAAAAAAACAGTCTCCAGGAAACATGCAGGCTAGGCTAGTTCAACAGACTCACAATATTAGTAAGTGAAGAGAGGGAACCACACAAATGCAGGTTAGATACCAAAGATGGTGAGATAAGTGGGTTTGAAAAGAACACCGGGTGGTTCTGGGAAATGTTTAGCAAGATAAATTAAGCAACTTGCATGGATTTATCACAGACAGTTTGGAGAAAGGAATTTGAAATGCTGGGCAGGCCTGCATCTAACTTTCTCGATGGCAGCTGAATTTCTGCCAGGTGTTGGCTCAGGATATCCTAATGACGATGAAATACGTTATTACAGCGCCTGATGTTATTTTTATTACATATGAGTAATGATGTCACAACTAGACTGTAATAAGAAAAGCATGCATGGGATTTTATACAGCTATTGCAGGCTTCTATGTATGTTACTACCTTTTGCCTGTTCAACCAGCTATAACGTTCACCTCTGTGTCTGTAATAAAAACATAACCATTCTTTTTGTGAGCTTAGTGATGCCACTTTCTGCATGAGTAGGGTGTGGGCGGACAAGGTTATTAATGTGTCTCTTAAGATCCCAAATATTTGAACATGTTGTGTTAAATTGACTTCTACGGTGCACCACTGTTATCATTTGCAAGGCCTCCAGGCACTCATGTGACTCAGTAAGAAAGTGGGTTGGGTAGGTTAGTGAGTGAAAAGGGAATAGGATGGAGTTTGTGCTCTTCTGTTAGTGCTTGTAGAATCAGGAGAAACTGGTGTCTGTGTGTGTCAGCTTTCTAAGTGTGTTTAGATGGTGTGCACTGGGGTTATTGGGTCAAGAAGGGCAACATCCAGTGACTGGGTTGGTTGTTTGCAGCAGTTGGTTTTCAAGGTTCTCCCCTCTTGCAATTGGTGGGAATAGTCGGGTGTGTCTCTGCCTTGCTCCCTACAGCCATTTCCACTTGCCTTCTGGACCGCAATCTCGAAGAATCTGGTAGGGAAACCACTTGGGAAGCAGCTTTAAGGGCTGGTTGATGCTCAGTGAGTAGCTGTACATTGATTGTAATCTGTTTTTGGCCGGTTTCATGTACTCTAGTGGAGGAGTTTGAGTGTTTTTTCAATCCTTTTTGTTGACCAGTTTGTGCTATTCTGGTGCTGGCCTGCATCTAGTGTGTGCAGTCCCTGAGGTGTAGTCCTTTGTTTGTGTCTGGCTTTCTCCCAGTTCCGCCCACCTCCCCTGATTGGTATGTCTACCTGATCCTAACTGACCCTCCCAGGGCAGCCCGTGCAGCCCCTGCGGCTAAGGGCCCCAAGTCAAAGGGAGGCTCCCAAAGAGGCGGCTCCAGATTGTGTCTGCAGGTATCAGCAGGGGAGGCTAGCAGTCAGCCGTCAACCTGCAGCAACCATCAAGGTAGGTGTGGCCTGGGTGGGGAGTAGAGCAATCACTCTACTCCAGAAGCCCTGCAACTATACCTGCCCTGAGACCATAGCAGACCAGGATATTAACACTAACCTGCTTAACAACTAGATACAATTGTGAACACTAGCCTGTGTCACATCTAGATAGGATTGTGCATGTTAGCAAGTGCCACACTTAGAACTGTGAATGTTAGCATGTGCCACACTTAGAACTATGAAGGTTAGCAAGGGCCACACTTAGAACTGTGAATGTTAGCAAGTGCCACACTTAGAACTGTGCATATTAGCACATGCCACATTTAGTGAGAATTGTGAACATTAGCCTGCATCGCATCTAGATAGGATTGTGAAGGTTAGCAAGTGCCACACTTAGAACTGTGAATGTTAACAAGTGACACACTTAGAACTATGAGTATTAGCAGGTGCCACACTTAGATAGAATTGTGAACATTAGCCTGCGTCGCATCTAGATAGGATTGTGAAGGTTAGCAAGTGCTGCACTTCGATAGAATGTTCAATGTTAGAAAGTGCCACACTTAGATAGAATTGTGAATGTTAGCCTGCGCCGTACCCAGACAGAATTGTGAATGATAGCACGTACCACATTTAGATAGAACTATGAACATTAGCCTGCGCGGGACCCAGACAGAATTGTGAATGATATCAAGTACCACATTTAGTTAGAGAATTGTGAACATTAGCCTGCGCCGCATCTAGATAGGATTGTGAATGTTAGTAAGTGCCACATCTAGGCAGGATTGTGAATGTCAGCCAGTGCCACATCTAGATAGAATAGCGAATATTATCCATTGCCACATCTAGACTGCATTGGGAATATTACCACATTTAGATAGAATTGTGAATGCCTGCTTGCTTCACATCTAGACAGGATTTTGAAGGTCGGCCAGTGCCACATTTGTATATAATTGTGAATCAAGGTGTGTGTCATACATAGACAGGATTGTGAATATTTGCCAGTGCCGATCCAGATAGAAATGTGGAGATATTCATGCGCCACATCTAGAAAGAACATGGAAATTTAGCACATATCACTTCTAGATAGCGAGGCCAATAACCCACTAACAATTCCACTCCTCTGCATACCCCTCTCAAACTCTAACAAACACAACCACAACCCTAAAGCACAACAAACCGCACAAACTTCACTATACCGCAACAACAAAACAAACCACGCATAGCTTCGCACAACAGGACACAATGGCTACCGACCGAAAAGCACCCCCAAGCTCAGCGAACAGTGTTAACCAAACTGAAGCTGCCAACAGCACATTACTGCTCTCTTGCACTTCTCCCGCTCATTCCCATTAACTCACCCCAAACCCTTTTCCTTTTCAGCTCTGCCAGAGCGCCATGGGCCCACTCCAGTGGTGATAGTGCGCAGTACAAATATCCTTTAACATTAACATAAACATTAACATGGGGGATGTACGGGCTATGTTATTGTGTGAGGTGGGACTGGGCCGTTTGTTCGTGTGAGGTATGTGTGAGGTATGCTGAAGAGGAGCAAGCATCTGGGATGGTTAGTGGTTGTTTTATTGTTGGTTCCAGAATCTGTATTGATTTGATTGTCTCCGGTCCCCGGTAATGTTGCTGGCAGTGCCCATTTTGTGTTAATCACAGTGAGTTGAGTAGCCAGGTTTTCAGTCAGGTCTTTTTCTATCATTCTTATCTCCTTCGGGATTGAGTGCCATAGACTCACAATTAGACGTGCAAATGTGGTTCCTCCGAATTTCCTTTTTTTGCAATGTTTCATTTTGATTTGGGGGTCATCGCTTGTTCTTAGGTTTGTTCCTGTTTCCAAACAAATGATCTTGTCTTAGAGGAATTCAGCTCCTTGTCCATGCAGTGATTTGTGGGCGATGCAGAGGGCTTGGAAGTTTATGCATTGTTTTACTGGGAGCCAGTGTAGGCTTCTCAGGGCTGGTGTGGTGTGGTCTCTTTTGTTTAGTCTTAGGAGTACCATTGATGCAGTATTTTGGATGCAAAGTGAGTCGTGCTGGCATTCCAAGGTAAAGGCTGTTCGCACAGTCGATTCTTGATAATACTAAGGAGATTATTGCAGGGTTCAGTGTGGGAAAGAGAGGTAGGGGACGATCCCTCTGATTAGTCACAGTAATTAGAGGTATTTATTACCAATAGCGTTGACTTGTGGTTCTAATGATAGACTGTTTCAAGGAGCATTCCCAGATTTGTTATCAAGGCAGATGATTCTGGTTGGGTTCCCATGCCTGGTGGCCAGTTCAGTTGAGTGTCTGTTGCATTATCCTATGGCGGTGAGATAATTATTTGTTTTGGTTGGGTTTAGCTTGAGGTTGTTCTGTCGTTGGTGGGATCTTCTGTGCGTCCTGTTTTTTTTTTTTTTTTTTTAGGAGTGTCTTGATATAAGCTGATTTGTAAGATTTAGGAACTATTTGTGGTTTTAGGGATCAGTAGCCGGAAGTGAGATGCTTGAGTGTTGTGTTTGAGGATTTCTTTGTAGATGTCTGGGGGCATGGATCACTGGAGGATCCGGCGAAGTCGGTGTCATTTATTAGTGTAGGGAAAGCTTCTAAAGTTGCTGTGGTTGGTGGCGCGCTGGTTGTCGGTGGTTCTGTATTTGTGTATTTGTATTTATGGTTATGTTGCTTTGATTCAGTGGTGTGCTGGATCATTTCTGTTTTTGTTGGCTAGTGATGTTGTCACATAGTGATTCTGATGGTATGACACCTTTATTGCAGGATGTTGGGTTTTTGATTTCTTTGATGATTTTTAAAAGTTATTTTTGTGGGTTTGTTCCCGATTGGATTCTTGTGGCGTAGTACGATTTTTTGCTTTAAGGACTGCTGATTTGTATATTCTGAGATGTCAGTATAATTTTTGTCTGATTGATTGTAATGGTTTCTCAGTAAACTTTCCAGTCTGTTGTTTGTTTTTCTGTGTTCCCTCAGTTCTTCGGTGAACCATCTTGCTGCCATTTATTTTGCAGTGGCTTTGAAAGGTTTTGCTGGTGGTAATTGGTCTAGGGCAGTGGTCTTCAAATATTTTTTGCCTAAGCCCCTGTGAGCAAAATTTTGCCATGCCGAGCCCCCCAAAAAATGGCAGATGGACAGTAAGTCCAAATTTGCTATGAACTATTGCGTGCCATCGCCACACCCTTCTCCCATTATAGTCCCTGGGCTCCCCCACCTGCTCCCATCAGTCGCTGGACTCCCTCATCCAACTCCTAGCCCAGTGCCTGAGTCTCCCATGGCCCCCGCCCCCAATCTTGCTCCCACCACAGAATCTGAATTCCCCCACAGGTCCACGGCCACTGGCGGCTGGTGAATTTTTATTTGAAGACAATAAATATTTCCCCAAGATATGCCATTGCGACCGTGAGTAGCGAGGGAGCCCAAACCATTCGGGGGGGGAGGGTTCTCCCCTTGTGAAAGTTTGTTTTTAATTATGGGTTAAAATGCTGTATTTTAGAGCACACTAACGGACCTGGGTAAGTAGGTGGGCCTTCTGGTCCTGAGCTGTGCCAAGCGCATGGTGATCCAGTAGGACACTGACTGTCAAGGCCTGTATTTGCCTCCTGTGGAACATGGTCGTAACACTGGAATTGAGTGGAGTTTTCCGGTGAAGCAACCGTCTCCTAATCTCTGGGTCCATGCTCCAATGAGGAACAGAGAAAAAAGACTGGTGCACTTGTAGAGAGAGTCATGCATGTTCAGGAGAAAAGATGCTAATCTCCTACAAGTGCCGGGTCAAACTTAGCCATTACCCCGGACGTGGTATCATTGTTTCTTTTGTCAGTTCTGGCAAAACATTCTAAAGAACGTAATCACCTTGTGCTCTCTTCACGCACATATGGCCTCATTACGAATTTGGAGGCAGCCATGCCCTTAATAAGGGCATGGCTGCCTCCAAACTCAGGTTTGGATCCGGGTTCCCTGAATGGGGAAAAACTGGGCCATTCCGACCTTGGAGGGCCCGGTATTTCCCCTTTCAGGGAACCCGGACCCGGACCTTCCCCATTCCCATTCGAGCACCCATAGGGCTCAATGGGAATGGGGAGGGAGCTAACAACGGGCCTGTTAATAACGGGCCCGTTAATAACGGGCCCATTGTTAGCTCCCTGGTCCCAGAGCAGGTCCAACAAGGGAACCTCATAAAAGTGCGGAATGGGTTTAACGGCGCTGGCACCATTACCGGCGCCGTTAAACCCATTCCACCTACCTCGTAATGAGGACCATAGACTTCCAGGTGTATCCCAGGACCAGGAAAATAGTTACTAAGAGGAGACACTGATGTAACTCTACCCAGTTTCTAAAATACCTGATCACAGCAACAGGCTTTTGGTGTAGGATCACATTGCCAATGTACCGCTCCCCCCTGTCCCCGATTGGCCTTGGATCTGCCCCAATTACTGTGGTTGTATCTTTAGTCTAGAATCTAGACTCCCAAAAAAGAAAATGTATTTTTCAGACTATGGTTGCGTACATGAGGCTGTGTCCCCTAAGGGGTCGTGCCTCAGTTTGAATAGCGCTGGTCTAGGGCCTCTGTGATCCAGGCATCCAGTATTTGTTTCCACTGAGTCAGGGGTCAATCTATTTAGCTTGGAAATGTTTGTTTTAGTTGATGCCAGCAGTTCTGTTAAGGATTCTGAGTCAAGATTCTCTTGTTAGTAGCGTGCAGTATTGTGTTTCTGGCCAGTTTGATGGTGAATGGGAGCAGGTGGTGGTCACTCCATATCATCAGTACCGGTGGGGCGGTGGTAGAGAGCCGGTCTCTGCAGAAGATTGCGTCCAAGTTGTGTCCAGCACTGTGGGTGGATCCTTACACTATTTGATGGAAGTGGAGGGTTTCCAGAAGGGCACTGAGTGGGTTTGCTGTAGTTTTGTTTTCTCTTTTGAACCAGTTGTTGAAATCCCCCAGGACGATTAACTTATCATGATAGGTGGAAAGGTTGGCAATGGAGTCAGTGGGTTTTGCAAAGTTAAGAGTGTAGGATGGCAGTCTATAGATGAATAGTATCAGTAGGTTGGTTCGTCATTGAGCTGATTTTGATGAGGAAAGATTTGCAGTGTTCTGTGCCCGTTGAGGGGAGTGGTGTGCGCTGATGTGGTCTTTGTGCCCCATTGCGAATCTGCCTCCTCTTCATAACGAAAGAAAGACATGCATAACATTTGTGACATATGGCTTTAGTAGCCCTTTCCCCTTGTATATATGGCACATGTAAAGGTTCTAGTTCAATGTATTTCTAAGCAGTAAGACTGGTTGACAAATAGAGATGTCTAAAAACGACCTTATATTTAATTATAGGACACTAAAATACCGTAAGACTTCAAACAAGTGTACCATTAATACACTCTTTGGAATCATAGCAGTTTTTTACCTCGAGCAATAAGTAGTCCTGCAAGACAACAAAGATACGCAGCTCTGCTATATGTACATAAGGAAAACACCATCAACCTCCCTCCATACAGGTTCTTAACAAGTTACTCATTGCTTTCCTAGGCAAGATTTAAAACAATGCATATATATCAAAGGGCTCACTGTGGAGAACTATATGTAGCTTACAATTATTTGATCCAATAGTTTAACACCTTATAAAAAAAAGCTAATTACATGGAATATGTTTTGAAGTACTCGTCCTGTATGTTATATGGATATTGCATGTCACAGAGGAGTTTTATGGAACAAGGCAGAAAGCGTCATCAGTCTTAGACTGGCATGATATAATGGGCCTATTTTTACTTATAGTAAATGTTGACCCCAATATTCCCTTTTTTTACTTGGTCTCTTGCTTGCTCTAATCAAAAGTATCTTTCAGCTGTTAATGGGCATGACACATGTGCAATCCATACTGAAGAAAAAATGCAATTTGTAATATCTTTCACGCATACACCATAATCAGTTTAATAAAAAATCTTTTTAGAAGTTGGATGTGTAGTTTAAAATAATTGGTATGTTGAAGGTATAGTCATGCTCTATGAACTAAAGTTAAAGGCTTAATAAACAAACAGTAGTGACACAAATAACCTGTATAATCAAATAAATACCTATGCATTCTCAGCAATGGGCAGTTCGTGCTCAAGGAATCGAGCCATAACGTCCGTATTATTTAAAAAATATCCCAACCCTCCTCTCCATCCCCACTTACCTGATTGTGGTGGCGCCCGCCGCCGGAGCAACAGCTTCTCTTTTCCGACTGCCATGGTCATAGAAGATTCTCTGCGTATGGAGCCCAGCCTTCCAAAACCATGGCAGCCATTTTGGTTACGGATTTTCATTAATTCCACAGGATGTGTGTGACATCCCGTTGAATAAATGGAAATACTTCTTTTTTCAGCACCCCGGGTTTCCGCTTTGGTAACACGGGTTGCTAATAGCTTTAACCCCCTGTGGTTGGGGGCTTAACACTATATTATTATTATTATTATTATTATTATTATTATTATTATTATTATTAATGGTAATAATAATAATAACAATAATAATAATAATAATAATAATAATAATATTGCTGTTGTTATAGTGCAGGTCCAAATACACTCAGAACAAATATTTGTGAGTTTCTTTGATCTGTTCCTATCTAAGATCATGCTTAGAAATGAACAGACAGTAAGGCAAAGGCCTCATCTTTAAAAGGCATATTCTTCCTAACGCATTTGAAGGCAGTAAAATCTTTCTGGGAGATTGCCTTAGGTCTGCACAGTAATGTATTATTTTTCTGATCGACGATTCTTCAGGGTCGATTGTGATTGCTTCCATCTGGAAACCCATGGCAATATTAACGAGCTGTCTCTTGGAGTAACACTAATCCTCGAGGGGCGATCACAGGAAACCAATGAAGCAGTGTAAAGACGAAATGGTTTCAAAATCATGCTGTAAAAGTCTCTTAGGTTTTCAAAGGAAAACTGTTTGTATTAAACGCTACGTAGTTTTAATACTGCATACTTACAATGTGTACGAGGTTCGATGAAGTGTTCTATGTGTACGTAGTCATTGTTTACATGTTGGTCAATATCCATTCCATCAACGTTTTTAAGGATGCAAGGTACCTTTGATTAAATTACAAATATGTGTCCTAATGGGTTGGTAAATTTACGAGAGTGCCTGTTCAATGCTAGATGTTTCAAATATTGAATAACCTGAGATGAATCTTTACATTCCCGTGTATAAAGTTGTTCCTAGCAGATGCTTTGATGTTGGCGTCTTTCTTAATGACACTGCATTCATGTATCCAGTTATCGTGAGCATGCACGTAATTATGAAAGGAATGCTTAGAATGTTCATATATGTGCGTGTAATGTATGATTCACTGCAACGTTATGTTTTGTTATTTTATGCTGCACTGACGGATGTTTTTATGTATTAAAACATGTTCGCGGGGCAAGTTACCCCCAGGGAAGATGTGGAGGAAGGGGAGCAGAGTGGCTGCCCCCTGACACCATACAATGGATGCTGAATTTGGCGTGTTGGCGCAGAGTGGCCAGGCTTCGGGTTTTTTCATAACGCTGAGGATTCAGTGTTAGTCCTTAAATGAACAGCAGAGGAGGTTTCCATGCTATAGCATCTAAGGCACATTTACCGGGGTTACCACAAGACACCAATCTCCAGCTGAACCTTGTAATGGTGTTTAATTTGATTTTTTATTCATTTATTTTTAAGATTTACAATAACCAAAATATACATCATCAAAAGTTCAAACAGAGTATTAAACATAACACTCAGTGTTTCATAGGTACAGAAGCAAAAAAGTCCAAATCATGGATAAATATTGAAACATTTCAGATAATACAAGACACATTTTGTACTATTCTTTTTTTAATTGTTTAATTGTTATTCTCCTTGCATTAAGTATGCTGTTCCATACCACCTTTTTGGAATAGTCTGATAAACCAGACCATATAAGTGAAGTAAACCTTCATGCACCAGAGGTCAGCAACCTTTGGCTCTCCAGATATTCTGGACTGCACCTCCCATCAACTATCCAGGATAGTCAATGTTGTGGGATTATGGGAGTCATAGGCCTGAACATATAGAGAGAAGCAGGTTGCAGATCAAATACTTATTGTATGTAAACACAATTCATTTAGATTCAAAATAAATATATATTCTGCAATTCGGGAGGAGTAGGAACCACCCCGGGCCTGCTTTTAAATCCCACTACAAAGGAAATTTACCCTAAACGGGGGGTTCCACGACCCACCCATGGGATGGACGGGTATGGGAGACTTAAACAACATCAAACCTTTGATGTGCCTGGATAAAGTTCCACTATCTACATCAATCCATGTAACGTTTTTGACCCCTAACATCACACAAGAAGGGAACATGATGACAGCGAATACGGAATACACTGCTGACTATGCAGGCTCATTTCCACCGAATAGGGGAAACCGGACAGGTATTCGAAACCAGTCACAGCTTCTTCAAAAACCAGGAATCCGCGTTGGACCTGTCATTTGAGAAGCTGTGTAAGGATATGCAAGGATGAAAGAGTGATCTCAACAAACGGCCGGAACGATGAGACTTTCTAACAAAATGGGAAACCAAAGAAACAGAAGAAGTTAGAACGTTGCTCTTAGTCCACTAAATAGTTCCCTAATAGAACATCAGGAACAACAGGATCACAGTCAATTCCATTGCATGACAACTATTACACCCCTAAGAAACTAACATTGAGATTGTTATGCCGCAAGTTGAAACACTGGGCCCTGCATCAATATCTGCATTGCATTTGGTCTTAGAATCACTGTTAAGGCTCTATGATAATGTAAAAGACTTGTCCAAGCTAATACTACAAAGCTTGAATCCTTAGATCCGGACCTTAACAAAATACTGGTGAACATATGTGAACATCATCATTTTTGCTGGGCACTACCGGTTTGGTCTAACACCGGAACGATGCAAACATCCACCGAAAACCATCCTACAGAGGAGACTCAGGTGGCGAGGAACCCGGAGAAGCAACTTGGTGGTCATCAGCCAAATCCACCTTTGCAGCCACCAGATAGCCCCTTGCCATTGGTAGACATTTGCCTTAGAGAACAGGACATTTGCACAGAGGACCCATGCTCGACACCTGAGATCAACGTCATTAATGATTCTCCAGAAGAAGAATCTGACTGTGAGGGCTGGGTAAGGGTAAGTAGACAAAAATGAAATGGGAAACTACAAAGGAAAAAAAATACCAAAAACATGCCAGAACAGAACGCAAAAAAATTTGCAAATCTAAACAATTCATTAATGCCCTGACAGGGGAGACGCCAGACATTACTGAAAAACAAAAAACAAGAGGAATGGGCTCCAAAAGATGGCTGTTAACAATTTGCCACAGGAAACACCAAATGCTAGTATCCTCCGAGAAGAACGGGAACCTGAACTTCAGCTCACTGTTGGGCTGTCTAGAGAGGAACACAGTCAGACTATAGTGGAGGAACAGGTGGTCGTTGAACCACAGAAGGTCAACGCAGATTCTTTTCAGGGCATCACAATGAGTTGGAAATTCAGTGCCCAAATTTGTGGGACAGTGCAATTGAACAGAGGAAAAATAATAAAAAGCTTCCAAGAAATCCCACAACTTAGGGCCCGGAGATTAGAGGACATACTGAGGGTGGGTTTTCCCAAAAAGGGGGCTGAAAGATCTGTTTGCTACTATGCGTCCAACCTCATAGCTCAGATTGTCTGGAACAATCGGGAAAACCTAAAATCCATCAGCTATCAGTTAGGACCACTAAGCACACCGGAGGAAATAGAGGCTTTCCTAGCCGCCCCTCCACCCCCCACAGCCTCAAACTACATCAGAAAACACACTAAACAACAAACTTGAATAATCTGGAAAAATGAACCTTGATGAATGGGCTTGGCTGGAGTGAGCACTGGAAATGTAAAAAAAATAAAGGCAATGCAACACAGAATTTGAGGAAGGGCCCTTAATACTTACTACGTGGAACATTTGCGGCTACCTTAAACTGAAGAGTCTGGATGGACTCGAACTAAAGAAGGCAGGGGTTTTACTGCTACGGTAGTCTATAGCGACTACTCCTTTGAGTTGGAAGGGTTCTATTCTTATAATAAAGTGGCCATTAGGGGACAACAAGGAAGGCCTTTGGGAGAACTAGCAATCTCAATAGACCTAAACTGCGACTGTATGGATCATGAAATGGAGGTGAACTATAAGGACCTCATGGCTGTGAATCTTTTCCTCCCCACTTTAAAAGCTAATCTGCTGTTTGTCAATCTTTACTTTAATCATGCAACCACTAAAATGACATAGACCTACAGCAGGAGCTAGATCTCCTGTTTACAAACTGGTCCAGGAGGGGGGAGATTGAACGTATTGTTGTGGGAGGAGACCTGCATTCTGCGTGTCTAACATCACATTCTACAGGGGGTGGGGGGTGGGGTTGGTGAATACTGTGGGCCGCTCTACACTCTCTGTACGACAGGTGGTGCCATGGAATAGTCATTTAGAGCGATGGGATTTTCGGGTATGTCTCCCAAGTCAGGAGGAAGTGAATGATATCTACACATGGGCTCGGAGAAGGGAAAAGACCTGGATTGATCACTTCTTCATCTCTGAAGATCTGGGCCACTTTTGTGACCCCCTAACAATGGAGGAGAGTCATGGCAGTGATCACCTATGGATAACCCTGAGAATGCATCTTCCACTTAAAACTAATCACATCCAACATGAAACTGCTTTCCTCTCGTCAGGAAAAGGGGGAGGACGGTAAAGTGGAATGCTAGAGTTTACGGCACATTTAGCGATATATGGAAGATAGAATTAACAAAAATGGAGATGGGAGGACAGAGGCTAAAGTCAAAAAACCATGCCCTTATGGTATTGAACTGTCTAAAGTCTCTCACCAGTAGGGGACAAATTAGTGGAGGTAAACACCATAATCATCCATTTGATCTGAATGTAAAAATAGAAAAACAAATAAAGAGTTAGGCGATTAGAACTTCATTAAAAAAAAGCCTGATAATTCCACCTTTAGGGCAGACAAGAAACAAATTGTGGCCTATTATACAAACACACTAAGACGTGTTGGTTTGAAAGTTTGATTGAGCAAAATCAAATGGTGATCAAGACCCTTATCCAGAAAGATACAGTTCGCTTCTGGAAAATCATGGGGTGGCTGAGGGGGGTCTCCAAAGAAGTGCATAATTCCTTAGAGACTAACATCAATGCTCATGAGTGGGTAGGGTACATCACTACCAAATATGCTAGGCCCTCCGATGAGGCGAGATTAACCTGGCCAAGCATGTTGGAACAGGCACAAGGGCCCCTTCATTGGCAGATTGAAGACATACTATGGGCAATTGGTTGGGCGAACCCCTTGAGGGCCCCTGTACCGAACAGCATAGCACCAGCATTAATTAAATCCAACCCAGAAATATAGGCTGCCCCGCTGAGAGATTTGTTCCATCATGTAAATCAGACTCTTACTGTACCAGCCACATGGAGAGAATCCCTAATAATTCCAATCCGCAAGCAAGGAGACAGAAGTGAACCAAAAAACTTCAGACGATAGCCTTGTTGGATTCTTTTGCTAAGGAAGCTTAAGGGCTTCATAACATCGAAGGGACTCTACCCAGAGTACCGGATAGGGCTCAGAGATAGCATGGGAACTTCCCTGAATGCCTTTGCTATGTCACATCTTTTAGAAGCTGTCAAATAATCTAAGGTAGGGACTGTCTATATGGCATAGATAGACATGTCAATTGCCTTTGACACAGTAAGTAGAGCAAGGCTTTGGAACAAACTCCTCGGCATGAATCTCCCCTTATCGCTGCTGCCCTTGCTGCATACGGACACCACCATTAGGGTGAGGTTGACGGGGGAGGAAGCCATGACAGACCCTATTGCTATGCATGTGGGTTTGCGGCAGGGGTGCATGGTGGCTCCCACCCTCTTCAACCTCTACCTTGTCAATCTACATTTTGTCTGGAAGGAGGGCACTACCAATTCTGCAATTCTGTAAAGCTGGGCTCAGTGTCATTAGACTGCATTTTCCACTAGCTACCCATGAGATTGGGACAATGGGGACCATCGCTGCTGCGGGTGTGGGTCAAAGCATGGCCCGTTCATAATTTTCTTCATGACTGTGTGTACTCAGCCAGACTGACATGGTTGCTATTAGTTGCAGACGCACTGTAGCACACCAGATTTGGTGCACCATTACTTACAGGGCAAACCTATGTGCCCTGCTAGTCTGTTCTGAAAAGCTTCAAACAGATCGCACAGGACCTCTGGTGTGTGCCCTTTTGTAGGTTTGCTGTGGACAACTTTCACCCGGATAGCAGGCCTACATTGTTCCAAAACATACATACAAGTGCAACGGCACATTGTGATGTGTTTGTAAGCGTGTACTTTCTGAAAAACACTCAGTACATAGCTCAACCCTGCACTTTGCCGCTTTTCGACGGTCTGGCTCCTGTCCTCAAAATAAGTGCCCATGTGCAGCGTGGGTGCGGTCGCTTGTTGATGTCGCCACTGTTCTCCTTTGGGATGGCTGTCCGCTGGAAGTGTTTTCGCAGAAATACATTGTGCGCATGTGCATGGGTGTTACCACTTGTCTACTGACTAATAGTGCGCCACACGTGCTCCAACCATTTTGAGAGACTATGGCTATTTATAGGGTACAGCAGGTGGGATGTTTATCTGTATAGCTACGCCTAGGATGTGGGTGGATGCGTGACCTAATTAACGTTCCTTTGCATATGCTGCTCAGTGGCGATGTTACCAGAACACAGAGGAACAGATACACATGTGTGTGCTTGCACTATGCACAAACGTCTGCTCCCACATGCATTGATAGGTGGTGGACAACATGTCTCCATTGTTATTGTGGATAGGCCGGACAGCTGCGGTGTCTGTAGGACACCTACCTTTATCTTAATTGCGGTCAAGGCAACGAGGATTGCGTGCTGCTGAGTCAGAACCCATTTCAGGAAAAAAAGAATACCACACGAACACTCAGCAACATTCTCATTATTACCGTTTACTTGGACACATGCATACACCCCATTAGGAAAGGGAAGGGGTAGCAGAAGTGGATACTTATTGTGAGGAAATGGGGATTTGCCCAACTTGGTTGTGAGGGGAGGAAGAGATTGATGTATCACTGTAACGTCTCCCATGAAATGGTTTTTGGGGGGATGGCGGGGTCCAACATGGTGTTTATTTTTGTCTGAAATATATCCTTGTACGCACCCTTTAAAGCACCACAATTGTTCACCGATTTTTCCACTTTCACTTCCACGCTGTGCATTTTCCTATGCACAGAGTTTCTTTCGTTTCCTATGCCCGTATGTTGTTGTGGAAGGGTTTGCCACTTGTGCTGCCTTGCTTTCCTTTCCAATATGTTCTCTTACCGAAAAGAGAATCTGTTTGGTGTACATGCAGCAATATATATTACATCATTTACGTTTCACACTACTGTGCGTACCAATGGGGTTACTATAGAAAGTAATTGCGTCATGAGGGAAATTTTCTTCCTGCCACTCTAAAGTGCTTGCCATTGCTGCGTTACAAAAAGACATGTTATGCTTCTGTACCATTGCATACTGCAGCACCTGTGCAATTATTAGACAAAGTTTAATGTCCTTACTACATTGTAGTGACGTTCAGGTCTTAGCACTTTCCAGTCGTTACTCTGGCCATTCGTTCTTTTTGTCCCTTTACAGTAGCAGTGTGGTAGGATTATTGAAGGCTGACGTCACTTCTGTTGTTGATGCATTCCCTTATGGTGTACTCCCTATGCCTTTGTCTTGTTTGCTTCATAAGTGCACAATTTGCAAACCTACTCTATGTTCTCTTGCAATTATTGCACATGGTGCTGTTTGTCTATGTTCTTTGCGTTTGGTGTAAGAGAGCACCTGCCTTCCTCAGTAGGTTGGATGCCACCCGATCTCCGCAAACAGACGCATAGTCCGCGACTGCTGTCCGCATTAACATGGTGCCAGCAGTTTCACTATCTTGCACAGTTCTGCTTTACAAACTAAGGGTATCCTGCTAAAAACCAATGAAATTCACTGACAAAAAACGTTGTTAAAGGGACGTTATGGTTAAGTTGCACTAGTAAAAACCTATGCATTTCAAAGGACAAACGGTGTTACAGGGACGTTATGGTTACAGGTAAAACCGAAAAACCCAAGAAATTTGCCAGTTATGGTAAGCTAAGCAATCATAACTCACGCTACCCCTGTGCACTGCAAGGACTAACACCCATGACATCAAAGACGAAATCACAAATGTTATTCATGCCATGACTGGCAAAGTGCATCTGCCAAAGTGTGTCATAAAATAAAATAAAGTAAATAATAGATGTCACAAATGAATCATTTACTCCAACGTACAAAATCTCTAAATGCATACATTGTCAGTGAAATAAATTGACACTGGATTAATAGATAATTTCGATTTTCATAGGCCAATGTCTAAGATTGAATACAATAAAATCCTGACAATCTGAGATGCATATGCCAGAGTGGATGATATCTTAGATGCATCTACTAAGGTGCATTACTGGTGCATCATTAAGGCTCACAGTGCAAATGTTAAAGTACATAATTGCCTGAAGTGATATGATATGATATGATATGTGTATCGCGCTCATACAAAAGTGTTTCAGAGCGTGACAAGGCAAGGGAGGGGAACAGGGGAGAACACAACAGCGATCTTACTAGGCCCAGGGACATTGAGAATGCGCAAGTGCATGGGAAAAGGAAAGGGGGAAGTGCATGGAACGGGAAGAGTGGAAAATGCGGAGCAGAGGAGAACAGATAAATAATAATAAATACAAATACATAGAAATGGAGGCAATAAACAGTGTTAGTGCAGCCAGCAAGTGGCAAGTGCTGTGTTTACGGCAGCAGAAGTGATTAATCTGATAAGTGCAGAAAAAGAAGAAAAAGGGGTAGGGGCGAGTGTATGGGTACAGATACAGTCACCAGTGCAAGGGGTGGCCAGGAGGCAGTACAGGAGGGTGGCAGGGTGAGCAGGTACCTGTGCCGAGCGGACAGAGGGTGGCCAGGTGCACAGTGCCAAGAGATAGCAGATCAGCAGGGGAGGGGGGAGCAAAGGCATAAGCAAAGGGGAAGGTCTTGAGGTGCTTCCGGAACCAGAGATGGTTCTCCTCAACTTTTAGAGTGGCAGTCAGGCCCCAGCAGAAGACAGAGATCTACCCCCAGCTCGTTTCTTTGAAAAACGACTGACCCTGAGGGAGTTCGAGGTAGAGGAGCAAAGAGCTCGAGAGGGGAGTTATTTGCGGAGGGATAGCTGAAGGTATTTTGGACCCAGGACCCAGAAAGCTTTGTGGACAATGCAGAGGGTTTTGAATTTAATCCTTGCATCCTCTGGGAGCCAATGGAGAGATTTCAGAGCTCGAGAGATACGATCCCAGGGCTTGAGGCCAAGGACAAGTCTTGCAGTCCTGTTCTGGATTAGTTGCAGAGCGCGGAGAGTAGAGGCAGGTAGATTTAGAAAGAGGCTGTTACAATAGTCCAACCTAGAGAGAACCAGAGCTTGGGAGACAGTGAGCTTCTGGAGGAAGGAGAGGAAAGGCAGAATACTTCTGAGGAGGTAACGTAGGAAGTTTGACTTTTTAGAGACCTCAGAGATGTGGGCGGGGAAGGAAAGTGTGGAGTCAAAGATGACCCCAAGGTTCTTAGTCTTGCAGGTGGGGGTAAGAGGAGGGCCAAGAGAGGCCGGCCAGAGAGAGGGGGCAAAGGAGGGTGAAGGTGTGCCAATGAGGAGGATCTCCGTCTTGCTGGCATTCAGACAAAGATCATTGGCGGCACACCAATCTTGAATGGCAGTTAGGCAATCAGAGATGAGAGAGGGAGAGGAAGTGGTCGAGGGCAGCCTGAAAATCAGTTGAGTGTCGTCAGCATAGCACTGGAAATTTGAGCAGAAAATATGCATTGGGCGAGATTTGCCAGGTATTGGTTGAAAAGCCAGGGCGAGAGGTTAGAACCCTGGGGAACACCACATGTAGGGAGGAAGATAGATGATCGGACAGACCCCAGTTGGACCTGGTAGGGTCGATTGGAGAGGAAGGAGGTCAGCCAGGCCAGAACCTGATCAGTGATACCCAGGTTATCATGGAGACGGTTGAGCAGGATGGTATGGTTGACCGTGTCGAAGGAAGAAGAGAGATCGAGTAGGATGAGGACAGAGGGAATGTTAGGGTGAAGGTTGGAGAGCAGATCTTCACGGATGTTCAGGAGAGCAGTTTCCGAGTTTCTGGCCGCTCTGAAGCCAGACTGGTGATCATGGAGACAGCCAACAGAATCAGAATGAAATTTAAGCTGAAAGATGGCCAGCTTTTCCAGGAGTTTGCCCTTAAAGGGAGTAATGGAGATTGGACGATAGACAGGAAGGATCAGCTGTGGTTTTCTTGAGAAGAGGATGCACAACAGAGTGCTTCAGAGGGGAGGGGAAGGATCCTAAGGCAAAAGAATTGTTGCAAAAATCAGCAAGGGCTGGAGCAAGGGTGTCAATGTGGTCCATGATGGTTTTAGAGGAACAGGGATGAACCTGTTTTGACGAGGCTTTCATAGACCGGACTTGTCTAGAAACCTCATCAGGGGAGAAAAGAGGAAAGGAAGAGAAGGAGTGTGGGAGGTGGTTAAAGGGGGATTAGCAAGCACAGACTGAGAGGGAATAGGAGAGGGACGGGAGGAGACGGTAGACAGGATGTCCTGGGTTTTTGCGATAAAGTGAGAGGCAAGGGCATTGCAGAGAGCCTGGGAGGCAGGAGGAGGCGTGGAGACTGCAGCAGGGTTGGCAAGCTCTTTGCTTATTTTAAAGAGTTCAGCCGAGTTGTTAGATGCTGCAGAGACACAGGCTTGAATGTGGACTCTCTTCTTGGTGTGGACAGAGAGTCGGTATTGCCTTTGGAGCAGGCGACAGGCCAGTTTGTTAGAGGATGAACAAGAAGCCCTCCGTTTCCTCTTAGCCGCCCTACACTTACCTTTAAGTGTAGCTATGTCGGAGTCATCCCAGAAATTACACTTGGCTTTGGACTTCATTTGGATCCTCATGACAGGGGCAAGTGTTTCAAGAGTATCAGAAATAGAATAGAAGAGAAGGGACAGGGTTGTGTCCGGGTGTGAGTCAGCCAGAGGGGGAGAGGGGAGAGAAGGAGGCAGAGAAAGCCTCAACTGACTGAAAGTGCATGTTCTAAAGTACATTCTAGCTCAATAATAACTTGCCCAATACAATGACTAAAGTGTATGTCCTACAAACAGATACTTGCCTATTTTTCTGTCAATGTTGATGGGATTTTATGAACACTAAATGTAACTGTTCAGCAATTGGAATCACACAAAACTAGGTTAATTATTTATTTTGAAAAAGTCATATAGGTGAAACACAGAACATGTGCATCAGTGTTGTTTAAAACATTGGATAAATACTACCAAATACATTTCTTTGAAAATGTGTAAATAGATTATTTCTAGTTAGAATATCTAAAGTTTCAAATGTGTTTGGGGCTCCGTGGCAAAGCCACAGGGAATATTATTGTCTACGTTTATACAACTGGACACAAGGTAAAGGGACCCCTCTTCACCTGACAAACGCTGCAGCACCAATTTCAAAATCAGATTAATCAACAACTCATAATTAAGAGTAGAAGCCGCAGAGTGTACTTTAGCAATTCTCCTACTCTAGCAACACTTAACAGTAGCACAAAACACATATTTCCTTGCACTCCTCTCGAAAAGATAGTTCGGACTGATGGTTGTGGATGCTTCTGACCATTGAACTAAATATTCCTAAATATGATTGTTTCTAAACATGACCAATTCTCTACGATGTTGCTTAGAACTTTTTGAAACTTAAACAATATTATTTTGCCAGTGTGGATGCTTCTGTAGGTTGGTCAAGTTTCAGAATCCTAACTTTTCCTATGGACAGTCAAGATGCTTTGTTTTAGGCATAACGTACTTGTGAGCCGGATTTGCACACATTGCCCCTTTTTCATGCTGGAAATGCTTATCTTTAAGAACAAACAGTTGCAGCGTGAACATGGCCGCCTTAACGAGTCATTCAACTGCAGATATTCATGGCTGTTCTTCAAGATTGCAGCTGTCCAAATGCTGAGAGCAAGCGGAAAAGAAAGCCTCAGCTCGTTACATTTCTGAGTTGCAATCTTGCATTCCTGTGTTCATTTACACGTGTAAAGAAACGTAATGAGAACAGAGTGAAGTCGCATGATAACTTAAAATATACTAACGTAGCACATTTAAACATATTTTTTTATTTTTACATAATGAAGACATTTAAAAAATCAGGAGCTGCTTTTGAAACAAAATAAAAGTATCCAACACCCTTAAAACTCACCATAAATGTATATTCATGAATGCATTCAGAGTCTGGGAATTAATGAATAGAAACAGTAAATAGCTTGGCATATGCTGTACTAAACTGGGGCGGAAGTCACCAATCCAAGATGGCCTCCTATGTTCCACAAGTGTGTTTTCCTTCTGCCTTTGGCAAAGCCATGCGGGAGTCATCAATTAAAAAGAGCGTGCTGGGAGTGATATGCAGCTGAACGCATTGCAACAATGCACGTGTTGGCCGAGATTACACATTTTGACTTTGATGAAAATCACTTACTGCACAATGACACATTAGACAATGGTATTTGGAATCTTGCTGTGTTATTTGTTCCTTAAATGTCAATAGACAAAAAGTAATTACCCAAACTTCCTTCTACCCCATAGTACATGGGGGAAACATAACCAATATAGTAGGTCCCAGCTCAACGTTGCATCCGAGGCCCATTAGTCTTGATGTGTGGATGTTCCCACCTCTCTGCTTCTCCTAACAGGGAAGATTTCAAAATCACCCTTACACATTTTGCTCACTGTAAGGTAGGCTACACCACCGTTCCAAGATACTCTTTGAAGACAGCCTATGCCAGCAGACTGCAATCTCCAATCCTGGGGCAAATGGCCAAGATTGACCCAGTACTATGTCAAGTAATGCTTTGAGAATGTGCGAAGGTGGTGTGCAATCTGCGCAATCCAACAATCAAAATAAAAAGGCACTTTGATACACTTATATAGGAGCTTTATATTTTTAGTTGTATTGTATTATGTGTACTCAAACACATGAACAGATGACTGAGGGTGTTTGTACAATAGCATAAACATGAGAAAAACATGAGAACAATTAGTGAGCCAGTTTATGAGGGTGTCAAAAAAATGGAACATATGCAAGGTACAAAACAAAACAAAACAAAACAGAATATATATATATATATATATATAGTCAATGAAAAAACTTAGTTAAGGGGACGTTATGGTTAAGTTGCACTAATAAAAACCAATGAAATTCAATGGAAAAACATTGTTACAGGGACGTTATACTTACAGATAAAACCGAAAAACCTCAGAAATTCGCCAGTTATGGTAAGCTAAGCAACCATACATCGCTTTACCACTGTGCACTGCTAAGACTAACACCCAGGATATCAAAGATGACATCACAAATATCATTGATGACATCACTGATAACATCAAATGTGAAATTAATGTTCATGAAAAGTCCCTACCTAAAAGGGGTTGTATTTATGATTTTGGTAACAAGATGTCAGGGGTGATTTTGTAATATTAAACATGTAATAACTAGCTAACAATTCAAGACTTACTACACACTTGTGCTAGTACAAACAATACATATGAAGACCCACAATGCATATAAATCAGAGGCACACACAGGGAAACTAAAGTAAGGGAGAAAGAAACAGCATCATCAGAAAATGTTGATAGCATTAAAGTTTATCTTCCTGTATACAAATGAATTGTGTGTTTGAGGCCTGCTATTGCCCCATGCATGTGCACCATGAGCTGAGACCAAACCCTAAGGAAAGTACTTTAAGAACATATGACAAGGTTAACGTTTTGATCTACAGCACCTTTTGAATTATAATATTCTGATTGTCATTGAATAAAACCACCTGGCCTCGATTTTTCAGTGAACCAAAATACGTAAGCCAGATATGTGATGTCATCTGTGATGTCATCTTTGATGTCTTGGGTGTTAGTCTTAGCAGTGCACGGTGGTGGCATGAGTTATGGTTGCTTAGCTTACCATAACTGGTGAATTTCAGAGGTTTTTTGGTTTTTCCTTGTAACCATAACGTCCCTTTACTAAGTTCTTTCAGTGAATTGCATTGGTTTTTACCAGCGCATTTCCTACAACTTACTAATATCATACTTACCCCAATATTGCAACATTTTTGTCCAATTTACAAAGTTTCACATGAAAACTCTGCCATTTCCCACCTTCCAGCATCATTTTTAACACTTGTATCCACATTTTGCAACTTTTTCCACTGTTTTTGTATCTGTTGACGTCTGCGAAATTCTGCCATCATTGCAGACTTTCTGAACAGCATCACGTGACCACGCCAGCGCACGCTGCATGATGACATGATCGTGAAAGCGTGCACATACTGCGATCGGGTCCGTGCTTCACGGACAGTTCGGAACTGCACTTTCTACTGATCTAGGAACTTTCAAGCTCAAAATGTACCCTTGCACAGCTCCTACAACTATTCTTACTCATTATCCGTTAACAATCTAGCACAGAGCACATACTTGGAAGAATATTAGAAAAACTGCTATTTATCTTTAAAAAATGGCATCAGCTATTGCGATCCCTCCTCCCCAAGAGCCACTACCACCACCACCAGCTGAAAGACCTACACAACAACAAAATCCCAGTACTTCCAAAGACAATGAAGAGGACCAAGAAGATTAGGTAGAGGAAGTGCCTACCTGTAGCACCAAGAGAGAATCATGGGTATGGCAGTTCTTTACCACTGTTGGGAATGTACCAAAGGCTAAAGCTACCAAAGTGAAATGCACAGAGTGCAACGTTGTATTCAGTCGTGGGCTACATGGAGCGTACTCCTACGGGACCACCTCCATGTGCTGACACACGCAATCCAACTACTGCAATGCTCTCAGAAAGGCTGTTCCTTTCGTACCAAGTAGAAGGCTGTCTTCCTCCACCTCATCTTCCTCAACCAATACTGTAAGCACACAGCCTACGTCTGTAAGCCCTGAAGCAGAAGGGCTGTGTGTTCCTGTTTTGCTGTGGTTTTGCTGTGGTGGCGGATTAACAAACTGCTCTCTCGTGGATTTTAAAGCTGATCTTTTTTCCCATCATTTCTCCTCTGCATCCAGCTGCCTTCAGCCGACTAGCTGAAGGAAAAAGAAGAAAGCGAAAGCAAAAACGGTGAAAAGGACGCCGTTGCTTGAAGGCGCCTTGAACTCCGAGGATTTCCCCTCTGTGGTGACGCACGAGTCACGTGACGCTCAGCTGGGCTTAAGAGCGAATTTGCTCCGCCCTTGCGGCGTAAGCCCTGAGGCAGAAGGGCTGTGTGTTCCTGTTTTGCTGTTTAGCTGGAGAGCGGTGCGGTGCCCTTGATGACCGCGAACTCCGGGCCACAAACTAGGAGGAAGACGCTCCAGCATCGGCGGATGATAAATCCGTGGACCGCAATGAAAGCGGCGACTGGCTCCTGACCGGCTAAGGTAAGCGAGCGGGGTGACGGGCTTTCTGACCCTGTGGAGACGTACGTGTCCTCCCCTTCTCTCTCACCCCCAAAGCCTGCAGACACGCCTCTTGTAGCGGTCGAAGCAAACAACTCTATAGAACTCAATGAAGTAAATACTGCAAATAAAGTACCCGCTACTGACATGTCATCAGAGTCACGTGAACTTTGCGACGAGCAGCCTATGGCAACTGACTCAATTCCTCCTTCTTCTCCTGCCCGTCTGTCGCAAGCATCAGCTTCAGCATCTGGTGAACCCATAAAGCAAAACAAGACCATTGGTTTTAAGGGGAATTTAACACTAGCTGTACTAGCTGCACGGACTTCCACCTTACCTCTGCAGGAAAACAACATGAATACACATCCCTTGGCAATTAGTCCTGAAGTTTTTTACTCACCCTTTGATCTGACCGACATCGAAATGATTGAAGCTGAACTCCCAAATGTGAATACTTCAGCTGAATTTGATTTACCTCATACAGCGACTTCAATTGTTGATATTGAGAGACCTGTAGCATCCGGCCAGAGTGAAACTTTGCCTACTCCTACTGACATGTCAGCAATAGTGGATCCATCAACTGGCCTGCTGTCAAACGATGGTACTTCAAATCTCACAAAAAACATTAGTAAATCCTGTGGACCTCTTGGTACCTGTATACCAGCAGATTGCTTTACTTCGAATATTACGCTGATTACACCATCAGCATCAAGGAAAAGGACTCATAATACATTTAGATCTGCACTTGAGGTGAACATTGGAAATGAACCTCTAAAATCTGTTAATCCCCAAGAACTTGACATCTCAGCATCAATTTCTAAAGGGCAAAAGAATGGTCATCCCAAGGAACTTCAACCTGAGCTACCTACTAAGATCACTAAGTCAAATATAGTAGGAAAAAACATAAAAATTGGAAAAAACAGTACAAGTTTCAGTATTGAAGGATGCGAATCACACCTGATGGCTCAACTTGACGCTGATTACGCCAATGCAAAGCAAAGGTTGCTAACTTATTTTGATCAACGTCATCAATCCTGTCTTCGACCAATGTCACAGCCCAATTCAAACGCTGATGGAATTGACTTGACTAGTCACTCATCTGGCTCTGCTGATGGAGAGCCTGAAAGAAATCAGAATGTGCTTTCAAATAATAGTGTGGTGGAAGGTCCTCGAATAACCAAATTGGCATCTACAAGCACCCCCAGAGCTCGCCCTTCCTTGTCAAAGAAACAACTGCCTGATCATTTGAACAAACCATTATCACATGAGGACTCCTCCTCGAGTCTACATTCTTGTGCCGATGGCTCTTCATGGTCATCTCAAAAACCTAGTCTTTCAACTGCAGCCGCGACGCAGCTGTACAATAATGTGCTTACTGCGACTTCGATGGCAATGATTCCCTTTACAAAACTCTATGAATCGATCCATGATGCTTTAAAAGACCAGACAGCGCTAATTGCAGAATTATCTGACAAAATGGCGAAAACAGAAAACTTCAATAATTTTCTTAAAAATCAGATCTCGAGAGAAGCTGACCTTACCACTCGGTGGCAGGAACACCTGACTGACTTAGCCGCACGACACCATTGTCAAAATGACACTTTGTCGGAAGGATTACTGGAGGCCCTAAAGTGGATGCGGCATAACGCTGACGTTGCCGCCTCCAACTTAGTACCGCAACATCTACTAACCACTAAATCACCACGACAACGAACAACTGAGTCTAAAATTAAAAGTGTGACAGACGATCTTCCAAATACGTTGGCCGGGCAAAAATTTAGCTCGGAAAGTACTCCTCTGGCATCCTTGACTGTTTCTCAAAATGTGCAACCGAATCAACCAATTCTGATCCCAATTATGCCAGGCTGTCAGTTGCAGCCCAATGAGCTCCAACATAATTTAAAAATTAGCAAGGACAATATCGAGAAAGAAATTACTATTACATGCACGACTTCAAAAGGTGTACCTTCTGACGCGGAACAGTCAGCTGCAATTGCATTAAAGGATAAGGCACAGGACTCTGTGTCTTCAGTTCCGCAGTGTTCGTCAAATTCTTTTGGCATCTTCGCGGGAGCTGCAAAATCAATAACTTCTGCTCACTTTGTCCCATTATCCAAAATTGTAAAAACTGTGAAGAGCTCATGGGTCAACAATATACCTAATCCTAAACATCCTCGTGCTGAAACTGACAAATCGAAAAGAATTTTATTTTTTATCAGAAATCTACCAACACCGAAAAAGTTGGGGCTGTTCACACGAACAGCCCAACCTGAAGAAGTTGAGGCCAAAATCACTGTCCCATCAGCGAAAGGCGTAAGACCAACTTGCGCGCCAGCTCACCTTTCAAATAAAAGGCGAAGAATAGAATCTGAGTGTGGGACAGTTGAGAGCTTAGACAGTAGCTCTGAAATAGATATTTGCGATCTCTCTACCTATTCACATCAGGACGATCTACCTGAGAGACACAATGTGAGTGAAAATGACTCACAGTCCGTTTTAACTGATGCCCAGCGTCTGTCAAAACCCACAACAAATCAAAGAGCCAAGCCAGCGGTCTCTTCTCGTCGTGTCAGAAATGAAATTCCCAGAATCCGAGATCAATCTGTACACCCAACTGAACACTCATTAAGATGGAACCCGAAATGCACTCAAAATCAACAAAGTAAGAAGATGCATTATGTCTCCAGAGCTCATCAACATCTATCTTCTTCTTCAACTGCCCAAATTGGGAAATTACGTCTTCAAAATATTCAAGACGATGGCAACGACGTCAATCTAAACCGTTCTAATGTAATGAGACTATTTAAGTGCATTCAACACTATGCACAATTGAATCAGCTGATATCAAGATCGTCGAATATCCAACAGAACGTACGGCTGATCAGGTCATTTTGCTTATTGCTTCTGCCTCTGTTCGCAATACCATCATGCGCGCCTCTGAGGAGCTACTGGCCTTTGGATTTGATATTTCGATCGAACCTCCGGCACAGACAAAGAGTATTAATGCTCGCGCTCTCTCGCCACCATCAAAGGCCGATGCCACCATGAGAAGTAACGACCTAAGGCAGTCACTTGCTGAAATCTCACTTAAGCACAATCAAAACCTCCAGAGCAGCCGAAAGGCTACATGGGATAACCAAAAATCTCGTTCCGGTGATATGAGACAATAGCCATGACCAACGGGCCGTGAACCCTGGTGCGAGTTCCTATCATGGAACACGAGAGGTTTCACGCATCTTTTTAACAACTTTGAAGCTGACCTTCAGCGAGTGGTTGTAATCTGTTTACAAGAAACGTGGCTTGTTGAGGCTCCAACGAGAGATGGCTTTGAAGTTCATTTGAACTCCGCCGTAAAAAACCTACAAGGTCGCCCCTACTCTGGGCTACTTACTATGATCAAAGTCACTAATCACTGGAAAACGTTGGAAATCTCCAACCCAAACTCTTTCACTCAGGGGATTCTAATGCAATCAACTCAAGGCATTATAGAAGAGCGGCAAAACCTTATGATCATTAATGGATACTGGAATCCTCATAAAATCAGCACAGCTCTCTTTTTAAAGGCCATTACTAGCCTCATAGACAATGCTGTTATAACACACAGAAACCTGTCTATAATTTGCTGTGGGGATTTAAACTGCTCCTGGTTTGGCTTTGACAACACCCGACAGGTATACTTACCACTGGCTGAACATGAGCTCTCTAGCCGAAGCAAGGCATGGATGAAGGCCTTACAAAATAGAAATTGCCATCTGGTGAATGGAAATGTCAAAGGTGACGATCCCCCATCTGCAACCTGGCATCGTGACACCTCTCATAGTGTCCTGGATTACTTTTGGATGTCTCAAAAAATGGTGGACAAGATAACCGACTTAAATATTGACAAAATGCGTAATAGTGACCACGACCTCTTACGCCTCTCGTGCATGATCGAGTGGTCATTCCCAGAAGGACAATATGAATTTCCTATTTCAGTCAATGCTGGGGGCAATCGCTTGCGAATAAATGGACCCAAACTACAATTATTGAGTGAACAGTTCTACAAGCTCTACGCAGATCAAAATGTCAACTACGGACCACTGATCAGTAAAACGAAGTGCATTATAGTCACAGCAAGATCAATGGGATTGTCACATAAACATATGTCAAGCACAATCATCTGCGATCAAAATAAAATGATGAGAGCTGACTTAAGAATGCTGAAAAGGTTCTCCAGCTCCTCCATGACGGAAGAGAAGCTAAGAAAAGAAATTAAACCAAGGCGCCAGGTGTATCGTAATTGGCTGAAATCTCACAAGATGATTATCCAACAAAACAAGGCCGAAATAATGATGAAAATACTGGTGACCAAAAACACCCGTCAGATATGGGACATCTTAAGCTCCGGCAATTCTCGATGTTCAGCGCATATATCCAACGAAATAAACAGCGCAACTTGGGTAGAGTACTTCTCTGAAGTCTATCAGCTGCCACAAGAAGAATGCCAACCAGACATAAAATTATCTGGTGCTGCTTGGGACGTGACGATGTCCGCTCTTGAAATAGAAAAAATGATTATGTCCTTGAAGAACTCTCCGATATCATGCTGAAAAAGTATGCCCGGCAATGGTCCTTCATGATCGAAGCCTTGTTAAAAACGATACAAACTACAAAGCAAATGACTGATTCATGGCTGGAGGCAATTGTGGTTCCAATATTCAAGCGGGGCAATTGAGCGACACCAACCAATTATCGCCCGATTTCCCTCCTTGATACCATTGGAAAAATGTTGGGTTCGTGTCTACGCCAAAAACTGGATGCATAGGCTTCAAATGCAGCGATTCTAGACATCAGACAAACAGGCTTTACCAAAGGAGTGGGTGTCGAAGTCAACTTACTTATTCTAACCATTTTAAAGCTGGAAACCTTGAAGACGGGAAAAAAACTATTTCTTGCCTTTATTGATCTACGGCAAGCCTTTGACATGATCAACCACGAGCTGCTTTGGACAAAACTACAAAACTGGAACTGTCCTAAATCGATATTGGAGCCGATACAAGCCTTACATTCTGGCACATCAATGCAAGTGCGGTTAAATAATCAAGGCGACCTGTCATCAAAAATTCTTACACATAGAGGCGTGAAGCAAGGCTGCCCTATGGCAGCTGAGCTCTTTAAGCTCTTTATTGCAGACGTTCCAGCTTGTCTGAACCAGGTCCAGTGTTTTCCTCCCAAAATTAACGACACTCCAATAAAATGCATAGCATATGCAGATGAACTTGTTTTAATTGATCGCACCCAGATTGGCCTTCAACGGTTGCTGAGCAATCTCAGCGACTATTTAAAACAAAACGACCTGAAATTGAATGTCGATAAAACCAAAATAATGGCTATTGGCTCAATAACATCTCGGAAAGACAAAGCCTTCAAATGGACTATCGAGAATAACATCTTGTCAACAGTGAAGTCCATTCGATATCTTGGCGTCATGTTTAACAACTCCGTAAACGAACATTATTGGAGGCAAGATTTAATCGCACGGATGAATCAGTTTGCAATTCAAGGGGCCAAGATCAATAGCGAATACGGAAAATTCAGTCTGTCACCAGTTTTGACATTTTATGTTCAAAAGGTAATTCCAGCGATCGCCTTTGGTGCTGAGGCCGGCTGGAATTTGGACGAACAAACGTAGCATAAACTCGAAGCAATATTTTGGAGGCGCGTCCTAAGACTCCCTAACTACGTATCCATTATTGCGATCCGTTACGAGCTATCTCTGAATTCTCTACATTCTGTAGTAATTTGGAAATCACTGAGCGCCTGGAGGAAAATGTGCGTTACTGCACCGAGTCCCGCCTACCAAATTCTAGTTGGGAAATATGAAACCGCCAATAATCAATTGCTGGGCGCCTGGAAACTAGCCCTAGCCAACCATCTAACCAATGCGGACATATCAATTGATGACCTAATTAATTTGCCACAGTTGGCAAAAAAGAAATTTGAAAATTGGTCTTGGATTTCCAACTCAGAACATCGAAGCACTTTGAAATCGACGCTGAAATCAGAAACTAGTGCCCATAAGTTGAACAAACCATGTAGATATTTAGTAAAATGTCCTGGTCCACAATACCGCAAACATTTTTTTAAAGTTCAGGCTAAATGCCATTCAGACTAAAGAAATGCTGTGGCAACGCAGGAACAAGGATATTGTAGATAACATCTGTCAATTTTGCTCTAACGCAATAGAATCGTCACAACACCTGGTGACCGCATGCGCAGGGGTAAATACTCAGCGACAATGCCATCTTGGGAAATATGCCCCACTTGATGACGACATGGCAAACTGGTGGGGCTGTGTGATTGCTGGACATGACATCCAACTAACATGTGCTGTTGTCAACTTTTTGGACTCTCTTCTTTTGTTTTCTGAGGCTTAATTAACTAATTAATTAACTAACGCCTTTTTTTCTGGCATTTGCATTCATAGACTTTGAATTGAGTTTTTTAAGCTTTAGTCATTTAATTACCTACCAAAGCTTTGTCTGTCTGATACCTGGACCTGATATTTCTATGATTAGGCACTTCTTTTTATGGTCGAACATAATTTAGATACCATGTGGAAGCATGATATAATGTTATCTGTTAATTCATTTAGATGTCTCGCTACAAGACGTTCTTTGACGTATTGGTTCTCTCCTTTTTGTGTATCAAAAGTTATGCTTGATCAACTTTTTTAAGTTGGTATCTTATAGCTGAAGTTTCAATAAAAAAAAATACTTCTGTGGGATCCACAATTCGATCAGATTCCTTGCATGCAATAAAAGAGGCTGTTGATCCATATCTTTCGAAGACAACAGTCCTCTGTATATGCTGCAACACACCACTCTGCAGCGGGGAGTAATTTCAAAGTGTTTTTGAAGCTGTAATCAAGGAGCATGAGAAAGACTGCCGCCTACCTTAGATGCAACACATGCACAATTTCTTCCCCTGTCCACCTGCCCCTCAACATTAGTGCTTCGTGCCTCTTCCCTCATTTCCCTCCCCACCTTGTGTTCTAACCTCTCCTGGAAAAAAAAGGTTTTTAGGAACCACCTTTCACAGTTAAAAAATAGAACAAAAAAAAATCTCATCTTCTTTACATTTCTCAGTAAATTACATAGATTCAATACGATTTTTCCATATTTCCATTAGCATTTTGTGTTCTGCTAGTGGGAAAAATGTGGCATTCATCCCCCGTTCCAGGGTTCTGGAACAGAGGATAACGGCTTGCCAGCCCATGGTATCAGCCCAAGCGAAGTGAGGGCAGATAATGAGGGCTTCTGGACCGGTACACCCCGTTCCAGCCTCTGCAATGGGAGATGAAGGCCATTAGCATCCAGGGTTGCCAAAGCGGTAACCCGGCGGGCAAAAAAAAAATATTTTTCTTCCTACACTGGGACACGCACAGCATCCCGCTGTAGGAAGGAAAATCCATTTCCAAGATAGCCACCATGGAAAGGAGGGCTCCATACAGAGCCCCTCTTCCCTTTCCATGGCAGCCTACAGAAGGTGAAGAAAGAACCCTATGACTATATTACCACAAGCACATTTTTTTTCCTTTCAAACCTATCCCAATTTTGAAAAACGTTACCACATAGCCGGTCCCTGATGGACATGGCCATTTTATCCCCATTGGTCGTCTCTCGTGGTCATGGCCACTGCCCATGGCAAAAGGCTATACGTCAGTCACCATAGGTGTATCACTATTATTTGTACATACATTATGACATTTGTCAAAAAATAAAACACAGACACATTTGCAAAACCATGCTTTCAGGTCCTTGCCAATCAGGTCTAGAATGAAATTCCAAAATTTCATGCAGTTTCATTGAGTGGGGCAAATGTTATAAGCCATCATATCACTACTCTTCAGCAACCCTGTAATGCACAAAAAAGCATAGATGCCTCTGAATATCTAAGGTGTTCGTGGACATCACCGGACTGTTCGTGGACAATCGGGGAACAAAACTGCCTGGTTTTTGGCTTTATAAGGCCATATTCCATCCCATCCTAACGACCCCTCAGCTCCACAGAGATTGTTTCATTAGTTTGACAAGTGCAATGTTGTGTTTTTAATATGTTTTTACCACAATGTTCACGGACAATGGGCACAGCCTCCGATTCCAACATGGTGGGCGTTTCCAAAAATCTGATGTACCTCACACTTTCCACCATCCAACCAGCGGGCGCGTCCGATGTCCATGGACATCACGTCGTCCTCTGGGCCAATAGGAGGCCTCTCCGTGGACTGAACAGGGAAGTGAGTCCGCGGACTGAACACAGATATCTATCACTCATTTCTTTTTACCTCTGTTTTGGTCGTTTAAGTTAAAAATACTGGATCGTTTTACACCATATTTACAAAAGTACACTTTTGGGTCTAAGCCACTGCTCCTACTGCACATTTGTTCAAAATCCGCCCAGCGGTTTGGGCTGTAGGAGTGATAAAAACATTTTTTTCATTGCGTCTATGGGAAAACCATACATTTTGGGACCCCCTTATAACTTTGCCCACCTTGACGAAACCTCACCAAACCTTGGAGGTTCGATCTGACAGGGCCATATACTTTTTTTTACAAAGTTTTGTGAGGATTTGTCTGGGGGGTTGGGGGCTAAGTTATAAACCGCCCAAAAAGAAGTGCTCTTCCTATGGGTTGAACAACTTGCAATTTAACCATAACTACAGGGCCGCTACTGCAGGCCCTGTTTTATATATATATATATATATATATATATATATATATGAAAACATATGCCTTAGGAAGGTAATATTAACCTGATGAGGCAAGTGCTTTAAACTTAAGAGAAAACAAAATGACATTATTAAGCATCACTGTAGGCAGTGGTGGGATCAGGTAGGGAGGATGGGGAGAGGGCAAGGGTCGCTCCCTCTTTAGCAAATTCGTGAAGTTTAAGAAAAGCTTTGAAGAGATCCACAGATGGACTGACTTTGATTGTTATGGGCAGTGGGTGCCTGTGGGGCGGAATGAGTAGGAGAATAGAAGCAAGAGGAAACAGAAGGGTAGTGAGGTTGAGTGCAGAGGATGATCGGAGGGAATGTGATGGTGAGAAAACTGAGACACAATTAGACAGGTACTGAGGAGCAACGCCATTGATACCTTTGTTGATTAGGAGAAGGAACGTGAAAAGAGAGCGGTTGTGCATGGAAAGCCAGCAAGGATTTTGTCTGTAGGTTGAAGTGGGGAAGGATCTAGGTAGGTTGTAGAGAGTGCTGGTAGCCAAGTTGAGGACTAGAAGGAGTAGAGAAGAAGACCAAGGAGTAACCTTGAGCAGTAGTCCAGTTTGCTGTGCACAAGAGGGGAGATTAGAGTTACAGTAAATGAAATTGAAATTTAAAAGTGTCTCTCTTCATCGGTGCATTTCACTGATTAAGATTCTTTTTTGTACATCTAAAATGTTGTGTTATACAAATTGCTGCACATTTTATGAAAAACCATAAACACCTAAACAGTATACAATGAACAGGCTGAATTTGAGGATCTTAGGGTTCACTCCTTGACCTACATACTCTATCATAAGAACATGGTGAAATGTCATTCACAGCAGTTGCATGTCCTGAAAATCATAAAAGAATATACTGCAATACTGCAGATTCTGTCAGATTAATATAGATACATCCTCTAGACATGTCTCTTAAATTCATGGCTCCCCTTTACAAGATGTGAAACAACCTCCTGCCAAACTGATCAACAGCACCCACCATTTTTATCTTTTCAAATCAGTCATCCCTAAAATGGCAACCCATTGAAGTGTGGCCTGCCTTACATAGCGACTTGCAAAGTCTTCTGTTCAATCATCCCACAATATGTTTCCAACACAATCTTTCTTACTCCTTGCTCTCATGACCTTTCTAGCAATGCAAACCTTTTCTTGAAGCTCTGGAGTTTCAGAAAGGAACCAACTGTAGTAAAATGGCAGGACAGAATGGGAGGGTCCCCACTTTAAATATTACTTCCTCCTTCTCTCTCCATGCTTTGAAGCACTCATTTTGTGTCTAAGTGCTTTATAAATAAACAATACAATACAATGTTCATAATATAAATGAATCCCTACCAATTTAAGATATTTAATAACTATGCTCCCTCCTCCCACAGATCAGGGGATTTTTTCCATCAGACCAACTCACTGTATTCACTTGCTTCAATACCTCCAAACAGTTGAAATGTTTGCCCCCCTCTCCATCTCCAACGTGTACCCTGTCAGCATCTACATGCATCATCTCCAGTCTGTTAGCTTTCTCTGCAGAAGGTGAGACCAGCGTGCAGCAGATGATGTTGACTTAACTGATGTGGACCATTTTGGTTTTCAGTGCATTTTACAGCCACCAGAATATTGCCCAAACCATTTCTGTAGAGAATAAAGTCGTTCCAGAAAGCTGACTTTGTGACAACTGGAAATGTTGTGGCATAATCTTATTATAGAAGAAAAGTTACACATGTTATTCCTTACAGAAACATGGCTTAAAGAGCCAATTGGCATTCCCAGAAGGATGTACCTTATATCACCAGAACAGGGATAAAGGGGTTGGAGGTGGGGTAGCCATAATTGCAAGAGAGTAATTCAGTCTTTTTAAAGCCTCAATGTCCTGCACTGGCTGTGAAACCCTCCACCTCAAATACTCCCCAACCCCTAGAGTAGGCATCAATTGTATTGTGCTGTACAGACCTCCCTCCCTTGTTTCAGATCTTAGCTGTGAGATCACTCAGCAGCTGAATGCACTGAAATCTATCAACTCCTCCTTCAATCTTAGTTGACGATCTTAAAAGATGGTATCAAAACCCCCTAGAAAAAGCAGCCACCTGTCTCGAAAAGACTTTAAAAAACATTGACTTCTCTGTCCAGAATAATGAACCCACCACCATGAAGGGCAATCAGTTGGATTGGGTTGTAACACACAACCTTACTATTCAGAATATATAACCCAGCCGTGTATCTGGTCGGACCACTTCAAAGTCATGTTTGAGATCTGTCTACAAGATGCACCCACCCATAAACATAGTCCTCATATTATAACCAAGAGCAGAAATTTTAAAGGTATAGGCCCAGAACAACTAGAACCCTGCCTCCATCCAATAGGTGAATGTTTCCAAACCAGGGACTCCTGCGAGCAATTACTGAAACACTACATGAATCGCATATCAGAGATGATAGTTCAATATGCCCCCCTCAAATCTAAATTGGTCAGAAAAATTAGTAATCATAAAAGCTGGTTCAACTGCACACTCCGTGACCTTAAGATCGTGAAAAAAAGACTAGTCAGAATCTGGCAAAAAGATCTATCATCTGAATCGAAGAAACAATGGAACCAGGGTAAAGTCAAATATAGAAATGGTATTAGAAATGCTAAAGCACAATATTACAATGAGCTGATCGAGGCTGCACCTAACGCAGCCAGTAAGCTTTTTGACATTCTCAAACTAAATGAGAAACCAAAATCTATGTCCCCCCATATACTCCAATGGAGGAAGACTGCAAAATTGTAAAAAAGGCCTTTCAAGATAAAACTCAAAAAGCCAGAGAAGCCATCATCCTGGCCAGAGAAACCGCTAAGGAGATCTATCTTCCTAACGCGGCTAACTTACAGCCCTTCGAACTAGATAATTTCAACTTTCAACCAATCTCAGAAGCTGAGATGGTGAAGGTGCTAGCCAAGATGAAACCATCCTCTTGTGCCGAAAATCTAATCCCTCCTAAAATTATTGTGGAAAATAAAGAACTGTTTGCCCCAGTGCTGTCCAAGATAATCAATGCGTCCTTCCATGACTGTAGGATCCATAAAACCATAAAAAAGGTGACCATTACACCACTGTTAAAAATAACGGGTCTGGATCCTGAAGATCCTAGTAACATGCACCCAATAACTAATACTAATTTTATTCTAAAAATCATGGACAAAATCGCTACAGGACAATTGCAGGCACACATAGAAGCCAATAACATCCTGCATGAGCAGCAGTCGGGCTTCCGTGCTGCCCATAACACAGAAACTGCAATGTTAGATCTTCAAACGTGCATGCTTTGCATAGTGGACAGGAGTAAAATAGGGATTCTAATGCTTCTAGACCTAAGTGCTGCCTTTGACCTTGTTGACCATACTTTGTTACAACAAGTCTTAGAGAAAACTGTGGGAGGCTCTAAGGTAGCCCTGGCATGGTTAGCATCTTTCCTTACAGACCGCGTAGCTAGAATACACTGGGAAGAGAAGTTTTCAACACCCACCCCTATAAGTGCAGGGGTACCACAGGGAGCCAGTATTTCCCCTCTTCTCTTTAATCTATTCATGAAACACCTATGTGTACTCTTAGAATCCATCGGCGTTCATTTTACTAACTACGCTGATGATACGCAGCTAGGGTTTGAATTGGAGGGTTACTAGCAATTAGACAAGGAAAAGATTATGACCATCTATAATCTGATAGACAAATGGATGGAAGACAACTGGATGTGCTTGAACAGCAAACAAACTGAGCTTATGATTTTTGGCTCCAATCAAGCAAGGGATAAATTAGGTAAAGAATTTGAAGAGTTCACTATTAAAGACTCATGTGTTAAGGTGGACTCTCGTGATAAAACACTTGGAATGATGTTGGAGGCTTCCCTGGGATCGGAATCTCAAATAAACTATCTTCAAAAAAACAATGCATATTACATCAGGCTCTTGAGAGCTATGCGCCCTCTTCTAAATGAGAACAATGTGGCCACAACCTCCTCCCATTTGGCTAGGGGACGGCAGCCACTACCTGATCCTGTACCTGGGGGCGGCTATCTGAGGGAGGATCACATGGTAGCAGGCAGCCTCTGGGGAGATGTCATGGCTTCATTAGGTGAGACATAGTACTGTTCAGGAGGAGAGGAATTCACTGACGGGCCCATAGGTCAGCGTTCACCCTTTAGAACTTGTAAGACAAGATAGCTGCACCATGTGAGGACGGGGGGTGCAGGATTCACTTACTCCAACATGACTCAATAATGAGTAAGTTGGCAAAGTGGGAGGCTGTGGGTGGTTCTTCCACCTTCGTTTCTTCAAACATCTTCCACAATTCTAGAACAGCAAGACGTTTCTCTAGCTTCTTGCCTATGTATGTGGCATGCAGGAAAGTCGTCATATGCTGTAAGACGGCTTTAGAGAGTGACCCCTTCTGGGGCCAAGGCATGAACATCTTATTGGCAGTCCCCTTAACCCACTCCGTGCTGTATTTCTTTAGTTTTGGTGAATTCTTGGGTAGCTGCTTGCACAAATGCACAAGCGGGGTAACTTCCTCCATTTTTAATTTCGTCACTAACAGTATTTATACAGTTCTTTAACCTTTCAATAGTATGAACGAGCACAACATACGCAAGCTCCAATCCAATCTTTTCCCGCCAAAATTCATAACAACAATTTAATCAAAACCCATCAATTCAATGGCGATTCCCTCTTAGTTACAGAATCGCGTAAAGCCAAAATGCATTTCAAACAATCATTAATACAATTATTTTACATTTGACATACAACAAGACACGTATTACAGACACTTGATAGACTAGACGAACACCAGCTGGACACACGAATGCCTGCCTTCTAATCAATACCCCAACATGGGGTGTAAACGAACCCCTTTGATGCCGTCTTTAATCGTCACCGTAGCCTAATCGTCCCCCCTCTGTGGGCTCTGAGTTCACGTTTCTTCTGACCGCTGTTTTAAAGCGCAGGGATAAGGCGAATCCTTACGTTTTTATCTCAGGTGCCCCCCTGGTAATCCTTACGTTTTTATCTCAGGTGCCCCCCTGGTAATCCTTACGTTTTTATCTCAGGTGCCCCCCGGTAATCCTTACATTTTTAACTCAGGTGTCCCCCCGGCATCCACTCTTTATTTCTTATGCTTGAGTCATTAACTACTTTATTTTTTCTCTGCCACCCTCCATCACCTTTCCCTTACTTACTCTAATGCCTACAAGACATTTGCCAAAGTAAGGAGTATACTGTTTCACTCACCGATCGCATCTTTTCCTCTCTGGAACTTCAGGATCACAGCCCCTTCCTCTTCCAGCTTTTAAGGTTTTCGTCCGATTGGCTGCCCGTGGGAATGAGAAGGGTTATACTTGGAAAGGCGGGTTCCTTCAGATCTACTGCAGATTTTTGAAATTTTACTCTATCATTGTCCACGGGGAGCTTCTCAGTCTACTCAGCCAAATGGCGAAAGGACTTGTGATCTTACCAAAGGCCTAGAGTTACTTCGTACCGTCGGTCTAAAGGTGTCTTTGTATTATATAATCAATAATTAATGGCCGAAACCATCCTCACGATACCAAGTGTTCAGGAGGAGAGGAATTCACTGACGGGCCCATAGGTCAGCGCTCACCATCTAAAACTTGTAAGACAAGATAGCTGGACCCTGTGAGGATGGGGGGTGCAGGATTCACTTAATCCAACACGACTCAATAATGAGGACTCAGTAAGTTGGCAAAGGGAAGTCCGTTTAAGGACAAGTACATCAAACAGAGAAACAAATGGAAATCAGCAGCATTGCGATCACCTGTCTCGCTCTGACTTCCTCGAGCTTCAGTCGAACAGCCATTGTTATAGGCAAAACTCATCATCACTGACGTCTAATTCTATAAAAAAATCATCATGCAATATAATTGTTTAGGAAAGGTAACTTAAGTATAGGTGCTATATCTGTATATGATAATAGGGCATGCGGATTGGATAACTCTTATCGGGTGGGCGTCTACGCCCATCCCTCTACATCATGCATGATAGACGTCACTACAACTACAACGTCTTATTGGTTCTACTATCTATAGGACTCCAGATAACTTGGTCCATTGTGATTGGGCAGGGTACACCCCTGGACATAAATCTCCACTTTTAATTAGCAGCATGCAGAATGGACACCCATGTGCCTGGTGTCCCAAGTTTCACCCTGCCTCCCTTCCATCAATCAGTGTTTTAGGGCAATGTGTCAATTAGTTGGCTAAGGATGGCCTCGAAACTGTAGTCTCTTATCAGGAAAAGTTATGGCATCCTTGGGTCCTGGATGACATCAGGCAGTGGTGCTTCTTCACGCCTGGCTGGTCACGTGTTAGTTCACCATGAATGTGCTTCAGTTTCCAGTCTTTGAGTGTATTTAATTCTGTTTCAGCCTCGCCACCTGCATGGGCCCCCCCTTATCTTGACCTTCATGAGGCAGGCTGGTATGCTCTGAAGTTTGAGTCTTGTTAGCTGACGCTCTCCTCCCTTTCCCTGGTTGACCTAGATTTCCTAGGCATGAGCCGCTCTTTGTTGAGTTTCGATTCCGCTCCTTCTCTTGTCTTTGGCTGGGTTACGAAACTTGGCCTGTCCTGCCTCTGGCAGCCTGGATACAGTTCTACTTTTACAAAATGGAGTCACACTTGTATAATGTGCCTTATTGAGGTAGATATATGGTTGGCGCTTGCCGCTCTATCTTCTATTAAGCATTGCAAGCAGTATCGATTTCTTAGCATCTTGTGTTTCAAGTGTATTTACAAACGATTAACAGGTCGGTTGCTTCCATCTTGTCTCGTAGCACCATTTCCTCCTGTTTTAGCATTGTCTCTTCTCTGTGTCCATTACATTTGTTTTCGTAGTTACTCGCACTGACGTATTATCTTTGATAGCTGCTTTTGGTCATTCACAAGTCTGTTCAGGCCCTTGTCTCATTTCCACTGGCCTTCCATTAAGGCTCTTTGGGTCTCTTCATGGACCGTCTGTAGGTACTCTGCATTTCGTATCAGCGGCTGGTACAGCTGTCTGATAGGGTACCGTGCTTCCTAGGGTTGTCTGGTTATGGGTGCTTCAACAGGTATGTATCTTCTGGTGTATACTCGGCAGAGTCCCAGTGCAGCTCTTTTTAGGTTCATTTGCTCTTCATATGTCACATACCTTGGCGAGTACGCTCCTGGTACCTCGAAATCAGGGGAAGGGGTGCAGGCGATGTCTAGGACCTCCTCTACACTCCCCCCTCTGGTTGGTTCATCGACCACTTCTGCAACCTCCTTTGCATTTATTTCTTTTGATTCTTCGGTGTTATGTTCATCGTCTTCAGGGTTTGTACATGATAGTGTGAATGTGTGAGCCTTTGGAGTCCATATTTTTATCACTCCCTTCAAACTCCCTGCTGTTTTCACATGTTCGTCGTTGTTCCATGTCATTAGCTGACATTGTCCATGTGGGCTGCAGTAGATCCATTTTCCTTCATACCTTCTTCGTTTCTTAGGGTATGTGAACCTTGTTCCTTCTCGTGCAAATTTGCTGGCTTTCACAAAGTCTCTTATTTCTTCATTAGTCAGGTCTCTGGGCTTCCACCCTGGCTCAACATCAACCATTATGTTCATCCCTATGGCTTTCTTCACAGTTTTCTGGCACTGTGTAATGATTATCTTGATAACACAGAATCCTAGCAATACCATTGCTAGTAGAGCTCCCAAAAACTTGAATATATCTGCCATCCATTGTGGGACCCACGAGAATAGGTCTCCAAACCAGCTGTCATCGTCCACTTCATCACTTTCATCGATCATCTGGTTTTTCAGGTTTGTCAACATGCTTATGGCCTCTGTTAGGGTTCCGATTTCTTCATCGTGTGATGGTACAAATGTGCAACATGATTCTCCGATTTTTGCACAAACACCTCCATCCATTGCCGTGATGATGTCAAGCACATATCTCTTTTGGACGGTCATCAGTCTGATTGCTCTCAGCTCTTCTTTGATCGTGTTGAATCCTTTTATAGTGGTACTGATGGTCTCCAATAACTCCCATCTGGTTATCTGCAACCATTTAGCATTCACTCCAACTTGGATGTGGGGCAGGAGTAGTGTTGTGAATACTGTTGAGGTGAGGCTGAACAGCCTGTGTTCGTACGGGATTGCATGGAATGCCTCTTCTGATTTGGGAGAAAAATAATTTTCCCTCTTTATCCTGGATGCCAGTTCAACAGATCTCCTTCTTCTTAGATGAGCATCTGCTTTCAGGAAACTGTCCAACGTCAGGTCATTCTTAGGGATCACTAGCGCGGTAACGTGGACGTTCACTAGTGTGCATATGCCTCCCCAGTTTTTCTGCAGCCTTATATATGCCTTGGATCCACACACCCAGTAATGGTCCATAATAACTGCGGTTCCTTGTGTCATTCCTGGAGCTTCAAAGATTCGTCTGCAGTTTTGATTCTCTCCCATCTTACTTGTGCCATTGTATCTGAAACATAGTTTCGGGCTCTCCAGTGGCACTATCTGCAGGGGTCCCCCTCTAACTTCGACCCATGTTAGTAGCTTTACTAACTTTGGCCATAGGGGTTTGCACAGTTTTTGAGAGTTTTCTATTGCTTCTTTGCAGGCTCCAAGGACCATCCAAGCTCGGCAGATCACTACTCCTTCTTCCCATCCATTTGGGGTAACCACTGTTCCCCAGATCTGCATTTGGCCTCTGTTCTTCCAGATGTGTGCCTCTTCTGCTGTTTTTCCATGGATATTCAGTCTCGGGTTTGTCACCCATCGTGTCCCTGATCCTTTAACGTCAGGATTCTCGTATCGGATCACGTGATTCCTGGTGTGCGCCCGGTTCCTTGTTTTAATGTCCTGGACGTAGCCATCTTCATCTGGGTAATCCTTTTCGTTGGCCCATATCAACGAGGCGTCTTTTCCCATAAATTGTCCTCTGGTGTTATACATTGCTACATGTGACATACAGTGTGCTGTAGGGACAACAATTTCTACGGCCACGAAGATCTTGGATTTTCCCATGCTGTATGGTAGTAGAGCAGAGACAAAGCAGTCTCCTTCTGACTTTCTTCGTCCTACTTCCTTCATGTGCTGGTACCATATGTTGTTTCCAAGATGGGCTGTGCTGTCCAGGTAATCGTTAAGTTCATTGTTATCTTCGTGCAGGCATCTCTTGATTCTCAGCGTTCTTCTGTAGTTTGCAATGACTATGTCTCTAAATGCGTCTGTGCTGCTTTTCCTCTCTGGCTGTCTCAGTGGAGCAGGCTGCCTCGACTGCATTGCTGTGGTAGGAGAAGGTTTTGTGTTTCCTTTCCTTCCCTTTTGTATTTTGTCACAGACTTCCTCTAACCGCCATTGGCTCCCCAGCCTACCAACGCGTGGTCGTGTTGTAGGCCTGTGGCTTGTTCCTTGCATTGGAGCAGGTGTGCTTGCTGTCATAGTCTCTATAGTCCTGCCTTTCAGCTCCTCGTGCAGTTTCTTTGCTCTGACTATGAAAGGGAACAAATAGTCTATCAGCATTTGTGTTTTCTCTGTGACTTCCTTTGTGGCTACTGTGCTTTTGAGGGATTTTGTTATGCCCTCTCTCTCTAGTGTTTCACTTGGCTCCTCTTGGGTACTTCTACTGTTTTCTGGAACTGATTGTTCGGCAGGCAGCCTCCCCTCCTCTGCTGCCTTCGTTGGAGGCCCTGTAGCCATTGACACTTTTCCTTGTCTGTGTGCATCTGTGTGTGGGCGCGTGCAGTGGTCAGTGCAGCATTTTCATTCATTCCATGCTGACCATGTCTCCAGCTTTTCTCTTCATTTGTTACCTCAAATGTGTCTAAATCATTGCTCATTACATTTAAATTTAGTTCGTTATTTTTATCATCAGGTTTTCTTGGGACTAGAATGACTATATAGGGTCTAGGTGCTTTCGTAGGCCCCAGATGTTCATTATCTGGGTGCACTGAGATTGGAACACTTTGTGCACCAATAAAGAAAGCAGTTCTGATTGTTAATGACAGAAAAACAATAATAATAACTATACATATACACATAATCGTTCGGAACGACAATTTGCAGCATTTTCTTCCCGGGAAGTGGGGGCGCCCTTCTGTTGGGGGTAAACCAAGTTACTGTTCTGGTCCCCCATTTCGAATGAGTTCATGGTCAGTTATTTATTCCTTCTCTTGCTTTGGTCTCGTAGTTCGAGATTTCATTACTATTAAAGTGACGAGTGCTTCTCCAAATGTCCCCCCTCATGTGAGTGAAGACAGTAGTCTCTGGGTACTCAGTACAGTTCCTGTGCTCGACTATGGAAAAGGGTTAAGCTAGCAAACTTGGTACATCACATTCATTATGCATATCTATAATAGGCGAGGTCCCAGTGTACTCCTCGAATTTGCTTTGGTCCTGAGGACATGCTGGAACTTGCTCAATGTGAAAGAATGAAACGATGGAACTGCTAAAAATCACGCAAAATAGAATGTTGTAAAAATAAAAACAAAATAAAAACAAAAGTGAACTCATGAAAAAATAGGAAAAAATAAGAAAAATGAAGAAAAAGGAAAATAGGATGGTGAAGTTCTTGTGTCCGCTCCTTTCGCTCGGTCTCTCGGCGACAAGTTGGAGAAAAGTGTCTCTCTCCTCGATCTGCTCCATGGCGGAAGGATGACGAAAAGGATAATAAGAAAAATAGAAGAAAAAATAAAAATAAACTAGGAACAAGATGTAGTAATCCTCGTTTCTGCTCTTCTCGATCTGTCCTCGGCGGATGAATGAAGAACTGTGTCTTTGTCTCCTTGATCTGTCCCCGGCAGAGAGTCGCACTGGAATCTCCTATGAATTCTCACTGGAAGTTGGACAGCGCCACTTGGAGCATTATACCATGGAGAAGTGTGCCCATGTGTGGGGCGTTGGCCAGGTCTCTAAGGAAGGTGATGATGTCAATATCTGCAGGTCTTCCTACCATTTCTGGATAGTCTGTGACTAATCTAAACAGGACGTTCTGTGCCAGCCGGGTGTCCTCGCGTAATAGGGACATTTGCCCTGTTTGGCTGTGTCCTGATCACAAGCTTTTCTTTTGATCCGCACAGTCTTTGCACCTTCCCGTTGCGTGGATTACCACCAAATGATTTAATTTAGTCCACAGCTGACTCAGTTGAGCTAGGTTTCTTGGATCTCTGATATAAGTGCGTGTATCAGTTGTTCTCCCGATGAGTCCTGGGCATTTCTCGATTACTTGGAAGAACAAATTAAACATGAGTTCATCGATGTCTATTGGCAGTGGAAGCATTTGTGTCCCTCTCACTATGCTCGGGTAACTCAGCGAAGACCTCTGCGATGATGGTAAGCAGCCGCCTGATTATGTTTTTGTTAGCTGGATCTTGAATAAAGTCTGTGGCACTGGCTTCTCTCCCTATGAGTGATGGGTGTGATAATACCACAAGTTGGAAATAGGTTAGCACATCCCACTTGAGACTTCTGCAGGAATGTACCATAAATTCTGTGAACAAAGTCTTGATACAGATTGCTTCAGGACACTGTGTTACACTCTCAGGCAATGTCTTATTTGCAGTCTATCAGATTCTTGATTCTTTGTACTACTTGGGCATGACGTGCTTTCACAAGTTAATTTTATCAATGTTGTTGTAACTTTGGATGTGCTTCTCTTTACCCTGCAACTGGGATGTAGAGTGTTCATTATGTCCGTATCCCCCTTTGCTTCGGGAACCTGTCCAGTTTTATGCCACAACTTGCATCTGGTTCTTTGTCTTGGTTTTCCTGCTCATGCGTCCTTCTTTCTCGCCATGGATCTTGTCTGCACGTGCTGCGGTTCTTCCCCGACGTCTGTGGTTTCTTCGCACTTGGATGCAGCAGGAGGGCTCTCCCCTATATACGGTTTAATGTCATTTATGAAGATCCATGCCCTTCTGCCCTGGAGCTTGACGGCGGAGGGGCTGCAGTCCTCTACAATAAAAGGGCCATTAAATCTTGGCTCGTCCCACCTCTTCCTGGTAAAGTTCTTTACAAGCACACTGTCACCAGGGAAGACGAGGGGTGCATGTACACCTTGCTCAGTGTCTGCTTCAGCACTTCCTGCTGTGTTTTGTGCTGCGCCGTCCCCTTTTCGCCATTGCTGCAGCTGGCCTATAATGACAGAGGCACTGGATGTCATACAGCTTAGGTAGTCCTGCATCTCTGTTCCCAGAACCTCCCTAGTCGGCTGGGCATCACATTTAGCTCTATATCGGGGGGTAAGAGGGGACCTCATCCTTCTGCCTGTAACTATCTTGTGCGGCGTAAGATGATGGTCGTAGCCGGGTTGGTTCCGAAGTGCAAACAATGCCAATGGTAGACAGTGCAGCCATCCCTTCTTTAATGTGAGCTTCAACTTGGCTATCCTCTCCTTAAATAAGCCGTTGATCCGTTCACATATCCCATTCCCCTCAGGATGATACGCCGATGAGAACTTGTGCTTTATACCAAGCAACAAGCTAATCTGTTCGAAAACTGAATTTACAAAGTGAGCCCCGTTATCTGATCTCATTACTTCGCACACCCCCCATCTAGGGAACACTTCCCTCACTAGGAACTTGGCAGCACAGATAGCGTCTGGGTGTGTGCAGGGACCTGCTTCTATCCATCTAGAGAATGGACACACCACCACAATTAAATACCTGTACCCGTTGCACACTTGAATCATGTCGACGTAGTCGATATGCAAGTGCTGGAATGGCCGATTCAGTCTGGGGATGCTCCCTCTCACTACTTTTAATGTGTGCCCAGCGGTGAATTCTGGCAGATTATGCAGTTCACCATAAAAAAATGCAACATGCTCCGCTAAATTCGGTGTGAACCAGTCTTCTGTGAGCGTTGCAGCCAGGTTTTCCAGTGCTGTCTTGCCTCCACAACCCGTCAGAGGGGTTTAAAGAACACCCTCAACGCTTCCACAAATTTTTCTCCTCCTGAGGTGCCTCCCCCTGGAGCTCCATTAGCTGAGTCTGCCCCATATTCCTATAGGCTTCTGGTGTGGCTCACGCTACCATCATCCCCTCATGGGTACGTGCCACCTCCACGTCCATGATTGTTTCATTCTTGGATGCCATGCACTTGGCTTCCGCGTCTGCTTCATGATTTCCATGTGACACGAAATCCGTCCCCTTGTTATGAGCGGCGCATTTCACGACCGCTATGCCCACTGGGAGCTGTAGTGCTTTTATCAGCCTGTCCAATAAGGCTGCGTGTTGCACGGGCGTGCCGTCTGCTCGGAGGTAGCCCCTCCTTTCCCAGCGCGCTAGACCTGCATGTACTGTGGACATCACATAGGCTGAGTCACTGTACACAGTTACTTCCTGGTCTGCATGATTCTCAATGGGCGAGTATCAGTGCCAGCAGTTCTGCAGCTTGCGCAGAATAGTGAGAGGGTATTCGCGCACTGACCAGTACTCGAAACTCTCCATTCGCTAGGTGTTTTACCACAGCCACGCCTGTATACCTTTGTGCGTCTTCTTGGTCGATTCTCGAAGAACCGTCAATGAAAACGATTTCACCACCTGCCAGGGCATTTTCCTTTACCCTGGGGATTTCATAATAGAATTCCTCATAATTCACACAGACATGTATAGGTTCTCCTTCTGCGACTGGCTCAGCTATAAATGTGCCCTTTGGCTTCTCTAGTATGGCGAACAGTGAATGTTTAACATACAATGGGCCTCATTACGACCCAGGCGGACTTCGCGGTGCTAAATGCACCGCGAAGCATGGCGGAAAGCCGCCGATAGCGCCATGGGGGTTGGCGGATTTACCGCCCCATTCCGACCTCGGCGGAGCGGTAAATCCCCAATCCCCATTCTGCCCTTCCCCATTCCCATTTTTGCCCCATAGGGTATAATGGGAGTGGGGAAGGAGTTAATTACGCCACCGTAAAATACGGTGGCGTAATTAACAACGAGGTCCCGTAGCGCCATGGTTTTCTCCGGCTGGTAAAACCAGGCGGAAAAGGCCGCCATGGCGCTACGGGAACTCGTAGTATGGCGGAGAGGTACGCCATGCACTACGCTGGCGTAACACCCTCTCCGCCAGGGTCCTAATGAGGCCCAATGTCATGGAGCACCCCATCACGATGGATGATCTCTTTTCGATAGCGAATGCGGAAGCAGCTAGATTTTGTTTGCATGGGAAGTGGCCCTTCATAACCGGGTCCAGACTCCCGCTGTAATATGCTAGGGGCTTGTACCCCACCGAGGTTCGCTGCGCGAGCACTGCCATCATAAAATTGCCATCGGTATGTGAGAACAGGTAGAATTCCTCTGCATAATTACAACTGGGGCCTTACAAATTGCCCCCTTGAGTTCTACAAACCCTTTCTCCAATGCCTCAGTCCATTCAATTTCTCCTTTTGTTGCCTGGACTTTCTTCAAAGCCTGAAGCAAGGGCTTGGTATACGAGCTGTAGTCAAAGACCCATGCTCTGACATAATTGCACAGGCCTAAGAAGCTCGGCATTTGTTTTAGCGTGCGTGGCTTGGCCGTGTTCATGATAGCTTCAGCCATTCTGGGGTTACCCTTTTCCCCTCACGTGAAATTAGTTGCCCTATGTACAACACCTCCTGTTGACAGTACTGCAACTTTTCCTTTTCAACCTTGTATCCCTTTTCAGCCAGTATAGTCAATAGCTGGACAGAGTCGCACCTGCATTGCTCTTCAGTGGTGCTGCAGATCAGAATGTCATCTACATACTGCAAAACAACACTGTCCACCGCAAAATTGCTTAGGTCCATTTGCAGGACTCTGTTGAAAATAGACGGGGAATCGCAATACCCCTGTGGCAACCTCGTACTTTTCTTGTGAGTCACGGTACAGTGGAATGGAGAAAAACGCGTTTTTCAAATCGATCACAATGAAATATTTTGCCTCATTTGGTATGTTGCACAGAATTGTGGATGGATTAGGGACTAGAGGGAACTCGGCTTCAACTATATCGTTTAATGCTCGTAAATCTTGGATTAAACACCAAGAACCTCCCTTTGATTTCTTGACAGGGTAAATAACCGTGTTGCAAGGTGATTCCGAGGTTACTAGGATGCCCTGCTCCATCATGGCGGAAATTGTCTTCGCGATCCCTTCATCTGCCTCTCTGGACATGGGATATTGTCGCGCTCGTGGTAAAATTGCTCCTGGTTTCAGTTTAATTTTCACTTCACCTGCCCCCTTCAGGAGACCTACGTCATAGGGCCCTGTAGTCCATACTGCGGCAGGCACTTGGGCCATGTCGTCATGAAAGTATTCTGGACGTATCAGCGTCAACATCATCCTCTGTGGCACCTCCTGTTTGATCATTTTGACCCAAAATGTGAGACTTACTTCCACTCTTGTCTCCTCTAGGTCAGGTGACGTCAGTCACTCGATACCCTTCTTCGATGGCGATAATTGCAGACCATTGTCTGCCTTCGTCATCATATCCTTCGACCAATACCACTATCCCTCGCACTGCGGTAGATTGTATCATTAAGGGAAATACTTGCCCCTCCTCTTCGTGCATGGGTATTCTTGGCCTGAACAGAAACTCATCAGGGGTTCTCATAGTTTTGTCTGCGAGGCCTGTCAATCCCACCATAAGCACCCGCACGCCGTATGCAAAGTCTTCTGGCTCTAACAGTACATCTCTCATGGCTATACATCCTGAGTATGCGCTGATCATTTCGCACACGTTTGAATAATGCATTCCTGGAGTGGAGCACACTATACCATTCTCGGTAAACGAGATGGTCATGTTTAATTTAGTCATCAGGTCTCGGCCCAGAATATTTACTGGGGACTGACGTGAATATAATAGGGGTACATTCATTTCACGCTCTCCCACTGAGACTGGGAGTGCGTCTGTAAAGGGAACTCTACTATGACCTCCAGTGAAAATCTGAGTATCTATAGCCTCGCCAGACAAGGAAAATTTGCCCTCTCCTATGCACGAGCACGTTGACGACATTCACCCTAGGTTCCCTGTTAGGGTCTGGTGTCACTGATAGGATAGAGCACATCAGAGTCCCCCGTGAGCTGTCCTATTTCATATATAAGTTCGACCCACTGTACACTTGTTGATTTCCCCCAGCCCCAGGGTTAACTTCCCCTCTGGAGCTAGTGCCCTGTGACATTTGCAGTGGTGCCTGCTGGGATTGTCCCTGTGGCAAGTTCCCCATGTTCGGTGGTTGAACCACTTGCTGTGCACTTTGCTGCATGCCTGACGCCTGCTGCTGAATGGTGTAATTTTGTGCACTGCCCTGTTGTGGGACGGCAGGCTGATTCACCATGCCTGCCCCCATCCCTTGGCTATTTTGCCACATGCCTTGGCTTCTGCACATACGCGCCACGTGTCCAGTCATTCCACACAGCCCACACACTGGCGGTGGTCGGCCATCTGTCCATCTGGCGTAGCTGGACTGCCCATCTGCACATTCTGAAAGCCACCTTGAATATTCTGAAAACCTCCTTGGTTACCTCGAAACCCTCCTTGACTACTCTGCCATCCTCTTCCTCCAAAACCCCTTCCTCTTGGGTAAAATCCTGCGTACCCTGATTATTCTGCGATGGGTTGGTCGCTTGTTGTGCGCTTCTTTCGGCTGGACTGGTGAGCATGGCTCCCTCGAGAGCATACTTCGAGATCTTCTTTTGCACCACCTTCGCCTCCTCGCCCTTACGAGTTGCCTCCTTTTTCCGGTTCTTTTCTTACAACAATCTACAGTAGTGTGCAATTGTCAACTGTATTTTGGCCCATGGTTTTGCTTCTACTCCTACCAATTTTTTGAGCTGCTTCTGCACCGGTTCAGGCAACCCCTGGCATAATATATAATTTGTGGTAGAATACAGGGATAGATTTCATCCAAGACTCATGCGTTTCGAGAACCCACGCATCTTGAAAATTCTGGATATAAATCAACGGATTCTCTGACTCTCATTTTCCGAGTCATTATAGCCCCCATATCAGAAGTGTCTGGATATAGCGTTCGCAGCACTTTCCACACTGCTGCCCTACAGTTATTAAATGGCGCTCCGTTATGGGAGGTGTTAGTTAGGGTTATCCTAGGATAGCCTGCCCGTTTCCATACATCATCTGCTCTTTCACCAAGTATGGCAATTAGGAGGCCCTTAATGTCCCTTATGGCTAAGGTGACTCCCCATCATTTTCTCTAACTCCTGTATCCACTTTCCGGCTCCCGATGTCAGCATTGGAAGCTTATTTTTAAGGTTCTCTCGGTCCATGTGTAGCTATGGAATATATTGTGGTCTTGCTCCCCCCTTTTCTAGCAACGGCAATTGGAATGCACAGTCCTCCTTCTCTTTCCCCATAGCTCACCGGTCTATCGCCGGGTTGGCATTCCCGTCTTGCCGTCTACCTGGCAATGCCCTTAGTCTGTCTGTATAGGCTGGTGCTGAGGCCCCCTTCTGACCATGGGGTGTTTCTTCATGTCGGCTGGACTGTCCGGCAGACTTTGGTGTCCTCGTTACGGACCCACTAGCGTCTGACCATCGTACCCCTTGATCCCCTGGGAACCGTTTTTCACACAGTCTCCCTTCTTCATGTGCCACATCCTCCGTTTCCCCACCGGAGTCAGATCCTGCATACTCCCAGTTTACACAAATCCTTGCATCTTCTTCATTCTGCCCAATCTCCAACCTGTCTAGGGACAGTCCCCTGCTCCCACTACTTCGGGTGACATCCTCAGTGTCATATAGCTGAGTGCTCTCTAAGCGCTCATCTTCCCTTCCCCCTTGGGAAATTAGTTCCAGCCCCAGCTCATCATAGATTTTATCAATCGTTTCCCCGATGCTTCTGGTGTCGAAGTCATCTTCAATATTTGTCCCGCTTGTACCTGGTACTGCATCGCTTGCAGGAAAGAATTCTTCTACGTCTTCCCATTCTACTGTAGGATTAGATTTAATCACTTCCCGCTCCAAATATTCAAGATCTCGTGCCCTCTGTCTGCTCTTGCGTTCTACTTCCTCAGCTATTTCTTTTAGCTTCTTTGCTTCTTCTCTAGCCTTATCTACATCCCTCATCCGTTCATTTCTATGTTCCTTTGCCCTTCTAATCTCCTCGTCTTCCCACTTCTTTACTTTCCTTTCTTGCACTCTCCTTTCTTCCTCTAACTTTAGCATGTTCTGCCTGTACTTTTCATAGGCTGTGTATTGTGTGCAACTGAGCGGTATTCCTTGCTCTTTGCGATATAGTTGTTCTCGCCTTAGCCTATCTTTCTTTCTTGTCCTTTCATCCCTTACTTCCATTCCTTTCTCTCTCTCTCTCTCCTTTGCGTCTCATCAGACCTCTCCCTTGGCCTCAAATCATCACTTCCTTTTCCATCCAACTTCAGTAATATCTCACCTCCCATCCATTCGTCTTTCGCGAATGCTATCTCATCACCTCTACCTTCATTTCCTTTACGTTTATTTCCCTCTTTCTCCTTATCTGGAGGTGCACAACTCCATGCCCAATCTTTCCCTTCATCTTCGCTTCTCTCTTTGTCCCTTGAGACCGCAGAGACGATATTGTTTTCCTGTTCTTTTCCCTTATTATCGTCACTACTGTACGTAAGCGACTCATATGCGGGGTTGCTATACCCTGTGGCTTCCTTAAGTTCTCTTAGTGGGTAAAGCACCTCTGTTTTACTCCCTTCAATGACTGGCTCAGGCGGGGCTGCTGGTGCGGTAGGGGTCTCACCCCCCTCCGTACATATATTTAGTATCCAGTCTGTGGGTGGTTCTTCCACCTTCGTGTCTTCAAACATCTTCCACAATTCTAGAACAGCAAGACATTTCTCTAGCTTCTTGCCTGTATATGTGGCATGCAGGAAAGTCGTCATATGCTGTAAAATGGCTTTAGAGAGTGACCCCTTCTGGGGCCAAGGCATAAACATCTTATTGGTAGTCCCCTTAACCCACTACGTGCTGTATTTCTTTAGTTTTGGTGCATGCTTGGGTAGCTGCTTGCACAAATGCGCAAGCGGGATAGCTTCCTCCATTTTTAATTTCGTCACTAACAGTATTTATACAGTTCTTTAACCTTCCAATAGTATGAGCGAGCACAACATAAGCAAGCTCCAATCCAATCTTTTCCCGCCAAAATTTATACCAACAATTTAATCAAAACCCATCAATTCAATGGCGATTCCCTCTTAGTTACAGAATCGCGTAAAGCCAAAATGCATTTCAAACAATCATTAATACAATTATTTTATATTTAACACGTATTACAGACACTTGATAGACTAGACGAACACCAGCTGGACACGCGTATACCTGCCTTCTAATCAATACCCGGACATGGGGTGTAAACAAACGCCTTTGATGCCGTCTTTAATCGTCACCGTAGCCTAATCGTCCCCCCTGTGGGGGCTCTGAGTTCACGTTTCTTCTGACCGCTGTTTTAAAGCGCAGGAATAAGGCGAATCCTTACGTTTTTATCTCAGGTGCCCCCCTGGTAATCCTTACGCTTTTGTCTCAGGTGCCCCCCTGGTAATCCTTACGTTTATATCTAAGGTGCCCCCCTGGTAATCCTTACGTTTTTATCACGGGTGTCCCCCCGGTATCCACTCTTTATTTCTTATGCTTGAGTCATTAACCCACTATACATATACAGTCTTCTCTGCTTCTGACTACTTTATTTTTTCTCCGCCACCCTCCATCACCTTTCCCTTACTTACTCTAATGCCTACAAGACATTAGCCAAAGTAACGGGTATACTGTTTCACTCACCGATCGCATCTTTTCCTCTCTGGAACTTCAGGATCACCACCCCTTCCTCTTCCAGCTTTTAAGGTTTTCGTCCGATTGGCTGCCCGTGGGAATGAGAAGGGTTATGCTTGGAAAGGCAGGTTCCTTCAGACCCACTGCAGATTTTTGAATTTTTTCTCTATCATTGTCCACGGGGAGCTTCTCAGTCTACTCAGCCGGAATGGCGAAAGGACTTGTGATCTTACCGAAGGCCTAGAGTTACTTCGTGCCGTCGGTCTAAAGGTGTCTTAGTATTATATAATCAATAATTAATGGCCGAAACCATCCTCATGCTACCAAGTGTTCAGGAGGAGAGGAATTCACTGACAGGCCCATAGGTCAGTGCTCACCCTCTAGAACCTGTAAGACAAGATAGCTGCACCATGTGAGGACGGGGGTGCAGGATTCACTTACTCCAACACGACTCAATAATGAGGACTCAGTAAGTTGGCAAAGGGAAGTCCGTTTAATGACAAGTACATCAAACAGAGAAACAAATGGAAATCAGCAGCATTGCGATCACCTGTCTCGGTCCGACTTCCTCGAACTTCAGTCGTACAGTCATTGTTATAGGCAAAACTCGTCATCACTGACGTCTAATTCTATAAAAAAATCATCATGCAATATAATTGGTTAGGAAAGGTAACTTAAGTATAGGTATTATATCTGTATATGATAATAGGGCATGCGGATTGGATAACTCTTATCGGGTGGGCGTCTACGCCCATCCCTCTACATCACGCGTGATAGACATCAGTACAACTACGGCGTCTTATTGGTTCTACTATCTATAGGACTCCAGATAACTTGGTCCATTGTGATTGGGCAGGTTACACCCCTGGACATAAATCTCCACTTTTAATTAGCAGCATGCAGAATGGACACCCATGTGCCTGGTGTCCCAAGTTTCACCCTGCCTCCCTTCCATCAATCAGTGTTTTAGGGCAATGTGTCAATTAGTTGGCTAAGGATGGCCTCGAAACTGCAGTCTCTTATAGGGAAAGGTTATGGCATCAGGCGGTGGTGCTTCTTCGCGCCTGGCTGGTCACGTGTTAGTTCACCATGAATCTGCTTCAGTTTCCAGTCTTTGAGTGCATTTAATTCTGTTTCAGCCTCGCCACCTGCATGGGCCCCCCTTATCTTGACCTTCATGAGGCAGGCTGGTATGCTCTGAAGTTTGAGTCTTGTTAGCTGACGCTCTCCTCCGTTTCTCTGGTTGACCTCGATTTCCTAGCTATGAGCCGCTCTTTGTTGAGTTTCGATTCCGCTCCTTCTCTTGTCTTTGGCTGGGTTACAAAACTTATTCTGTCAGGCCTCTGGCAGCCTGGGTACATTTCTGTTTTTACAAAATGGAGTAGCACTTGTATAATGTGCCTTATTGAGGTAGATATATGGTTGGCGCTTGCCGCTCTATCTTCTATTAAGCATTGCAAGCAGTATTGATTTCTTAGCATCTTGCGGTTCAAGCCTATTTACACACGTTTAACAGGTCAGTTGATTCCATCTTGTCTCGTAGCACCGTTTCCTCCCGTTTTAACATTGTCTCTTCTCTGTGTCCATTACATTTATTTTCATAGTTACTCACACTGGTGTGTTATCTTTGATAGCTGTTTTTGTTCATTCACGAGTCTGTTCAGGCGCTTGTCTCATTTCCACTGTCCTTCCATTAAGGCTCTTTGGGTCTCTTCATGGACCGTCTGTAGGTACTCTTCGTTTCGTATCAGCGGCTGGTACGGCTGTCTGATAGGGTACCGTGCTACCCAGGGTTGTCTGGTTATGGGTGCTTCAACAGGTATGGATCTTCTGATGTATACTGGGCAGGGTCCCAGTGCAGCTCTTTGTAGGTTCATTTGCTCGTCATACGTCACATACCTTGGCGAGTATACTCCTGGTACCTCGAAATGAGGGGGGGTGCAGGCCATGTCTGGGACCTCCTCTACAGTACCCCCCCATTTTTCCTTGAAAATAACCTCCCCAGATCTGAAACCGTTGTGGCCTATTGTCATGCATCCAAACCCTTTCCTATGAAGAGTAGGGAAAACCTTTTCACTAAATCCATGGACCAACCTCCCAACATTTGTCTGCCTTGTCATCAACCAGCACTTACTTGCCATTTAAGCTTTTTAAAAATATGTATCCAAATTACGTGAGTCAGTTATGAAAAGTGTACTTCTTTTCCCAGAATTCTCAAAATACTGAGATGAGGAAGAGGGAACAAGCAATGTGGAATAAAACAGACTCAAAGCTCAGCAAGCGCTGTAGTATTTCCGGGCACACACTTGTGCCTGGAAAATTTAAGCAGCCCAAGCAAAGAATCAGGGACAGCTGCTGCAGTGGCTCATGAGAGAGAGCTGCACCTCTCTGTGAGGAACGGAGAACAGAAAGGCTGGGACCGGCGTGGTGGAGCTAGGCGTCTCACCGATAGAGAAGAAAAAAGCTGCTGCACCAGGACACACTGCGAGAACACCAGGACCCCACAAGGGTCTCCTGGACATTCACAGATGAAAGAAAGCAGAGCTTCACTTACCGGTGCCAAGAAGAATGCAGACGTGTCAAGTGGAAGCCATAGGAAACAGGCAAACAAAGCAAAGGCTGCTGCAAGAAGGAAGCAGATGGGGACCCTTCATCGAGTGACCGTGAGAGAAGCCAGGAATGCCAAGAAAAGTCAGTGAACTCACCCATAAGCAGCAGGGACACTGGGATATATTGGCATGCATGCCAAGTGCTAACAATTGTGCACAACTTCACTGAGAGCAAAGAAAAGAAAAGAATGGAAAAATTGAAAAGGGGGAAACTAAGTTACAAACAACCCCATTGCTAATGTGTGAATGCTCAGATTCATATATCTAAGAAACAGAAAGAGAATTGTATATCAAGAGGATACTTTATCCAACACAATATAAGCAACTTTGGAAGCGGGCGAAGACTACGAATGAACAGAGGTCCAGGCAGTCACACGTGTGTGAATGCGAGAAGCCCTGGCAGGAGAGTATACAATGCAGTCACAAGTGTGTGAATGTGAGAAACCCTGGCAGGAGGGTTTATCATGCAATTCCAGGTGTGTGACTCAGAAGCCCTGGTAGGAGAGTATACCAGGCAGACAGGAGTGTCTGAAACCTGAATCCCTGGAAGCAGAGTATACCAGGCAATTTGAAGTGTGTGAACCAGAAGCCCTGGTAGGAGAGTATACCAGGCAATTTCAAGTGTGTGAATCAGAAGTCCTGACAGGGGAGTATGCCAGGCAAGTTTTGTTAAACAAGAAAGAAGGAGCAACATAACTGTGCAGGAAGATATACCAGGTGTCCTGAAAGAAACTAAGATGTGAGGGGTTTAGTATTTCTAAATATCGGGTGGCCCATAATTATTGGGACATCCCTCAGTAAGACTGGTTAAGAGGTTTCAGTGGTTAGCAAGGGCTATGCCACTTTCTTCATGACCTTGGATGATGTTATTCATATAACATCATGTTTATTCAGGTGCTGCTGGATACATTGTCCAAATGTGTTTTTAATTGGTAGGGATAGGAAGGTTCTGCTACCCAAGTGTTCAGGATCTCACAATTATGCTCCAGCAGTATGATGGCATGTCAAAAAGCCAACATTTGGCTGCATGAGTATACTGCAGCTCTACTCAAATGTTCTTCCAACAGGTCTACAGCTGATGTAGCAGGCATGTGCAACGTGGTCCTTTAAGGATGGGTTGATTCTACTAGTGTTCAGATTCTCCCTCATGTTGTGTGGCTTGTGCATACGGTGTGGAACTCAACAGGATCTCTCTCTCCCCGACAAATGTGGGCACACTCATGTTGGACCCCTGAATTCTCTACACCCCGTGATCGTGTCTACCGAAACCTGCCTGTCGTTTTATTAACTGTACTCAAACATCATGCCAAATGCTGCTGAGCATTTTATTTTGTGCCTCCTGAGGTGGGTCAGTAAATTCATTCCTCTTTCTGGAGAAAGAAAGAATAGGTTGCAGCAACTTGAAATAAGAGCTGTCTTCTTAGGAATGGCTGCTTTGCGTGGCATGCAAGAACTAGAAAATCACTACTACATACAATGCAATTTGCAACGCTGCTTGGGTGAGTCTCCAATGGTAGGGGGCACATTCTCTGAGGTTTATTTCCAGTGAGAAAAAAAGGAATTAAAAGTTAATTTCCATTTTGTATTTCTCATATAAATGGAGTCTCCCAAAATCTAAAATTTATTTAAAAATATACTTGCTTTATTGTTATGTCTAATGTAAAGAAAAATGGTGTTTGATCAATTGATATGACCTTTTGCTGTCCCCCCTCTCCATTGTGGTAGCATACTTACTAAACAATGATATCTAGATTTGTTTAGCTAAGTGATTGAGCATGATCACGTCATACAAACGTAATGCTATGTGTTCTTTTTTGACATGGTCCCCCTTACCTTTCCTTCTTTTCAATCATCCTTACAGTTAGATAATTTTTTACACAATTGTAACAGGGATGCTCTAATTCATTGTGAGTTTATGATGAGAATACAGTTGGAAGAGTCTTAGTTGAAAAGAATAGTCAGTACAGTTCTGTACATCTTTCATTTATGAAAGGAAGTTTTCCTGGACTTTATACTTAATCCTGGGTTGGTGACATCATCATGTGTGTTATGCTGCGCAGTGTATATTTTACGTATGCCATGTTTTTACTCGTGTTCACAATGAAAGCTTGTATCTTTTTGGATCCCGGTTTGAGATATTAGAACTTTTTGTCTAATTGGTAAGAAACCCTTTAACAGGAAAAGGACGGTAACTGAAATATGTTGATTTTTATGCTTTGAGGTTTGTGGAGGGATTCCATTATTTCATGGTGACCAGTGGGTAGTTGTTTTTACATATTTTGTTGGACGTGAAGAATATCTTGAGGATATGAGTTACAGGAGGTAATTTGGGATTTTATCTACATTATTGGTGATACCTTCCTATTGCGAGTCAGGACTGGAGAAAATATTGCATGTCGACATGTATGATCTGGGCACCATTATGTTTTTCATAGGGAACCATGTACTGCCTCAACGCTATCCACTGATCCGTGCTAGTCAAGCTTACATGTGCACCTTATGCAGATTTCCAGAGTCTTATTGAGATTTCCCACTGCATAACAATCCTTAGTACCCAGCAAGGGGGTGCATCAGCCTCCCAGTAAATGTGGAGGCTTAGAACAGGTCTTTCCCACACAGGGAAAGGCCCCGCTCCGAGACTCCTCAGAGCAGGAGGCAGTCATCTTCCCTCACCAGTAACAAAGGTAAGTGCACTCCCCGCATCCCCTGCCCTTTCTCCCTACATGTCTACTCCCCTCCCTACCCCAACCCACTTACCTGCACTACTCTGTCCCTCACAGGAATCAGGAGCAGTACTGCTCCCAGCGCATCTCTGCCTCACAATTAGTTGCCATGGAAAGGGAGAAGAGACTATGTGTAGTCCCTTGGTAGTCATTTTCTTTGTTTACTTTTTTTTTGTTAAAGCATTTTTTAATGGCCGCCATGGAAAGGTAGAAGGGACTTCTTCACGATCCATGGTGGGCATTTTTTTTTGTGCTCACCTTAACAGCTTTCACAACATTTTTCAACTTGAGAAAAAATACTATTAATATCCCTATACAGTGTGCCAGGGTACTAATAGCAATCGAGCCCTCAGAGAGGGACCATCACATAGCCACTCACGCCACCTGATTCACTGGATGCCGCCCGCCCCTCTCATCTCCGCCAACCTGTACGTTTTACCCCTCCTCATGTGCCCCTCTGTATCATACTCCCGCTTTATATCTGTTCTGTTGTTACCTCTGAAAAGTGCTCTGTTATGCCTCTGTACTGTTGAATACCTCTGTAAAGCACTCCGTTATGTATCTGTATTGTTGTATACCTCGCTAAAGCACGCCGTTGCTTCTCGAAGCTAGGTCCACGCTCAATAAATGCATAATAATAATAATAATAATTTCCAGTGTAGTAATGCCCTGGGGCTTATGTTAAAGCCCTTGCTTCACTCAGGCTTGTAACTGATGCCCCGGGGCATTACCAGACTGGTAATGCCCCCCTCCTTGGTTTGTATTGCTTCAATAATAATCTGTGCTTTATGGGAGAGTTTCAATCTTCAAGTCGATTACATCTAGCTGTGATCCCTATTCTCGTTATTATTCACAAGTCCTTTTTGAAAAGTTCTTGATAAAAAGAAATCCCTCAATTCAAAGTTTCAGTATTCATGAATAAAATCTTCCACATACAAGTTTGAAAACAAACTAGCACACCTTGTGAATTGAAATGGGTACCAGCCCTCCATCTAGAGAAACACAAGATTTACTGAAATGTATTGATAAAATATTGGTAACGTATGTGGTTATTATTTATTCATTTATTTATTTGAGGATTTGTACAGCAGCGTGTACTGTCATATGGCAGCTACTGAATGTTGAAGGTGCATGGGATAAATAAAGGAAGGAGAAGGGGACAATCTGTAGCGAAATTGGGGTTAGCAGGCTTCTTCCATATCGTTTTTGAAGTGTGCATCAACAAGCTTTGGGATTGGCATTTGCCAGGTACTGCCACAATGGTACTAACTGGTAAGAAGAATGCAATATGGTGTGAATACCGACACAGATTATGGCCATGTGTGGGGTTTAATGATAGTCCCAGTACACGAAAGGAAAGGCCAAGTTAGGCCTTCTATGTGAAATGCACGCACCTGAAGGAAGGGCACACTGGCAGAGTGAAAAGCTAAAATTAAAACTGCAATCCTGCTAAAGATGCCTAGGAAATCTAAAGACATGTACTTCTGCAGATAACATAAGAAAGATTTGAAAATCAAAAGCTCAATGTGGGCTGAGAGATATGTGCAGCAATTTCATTGAAACTGTCAAACATCAAAATGCTGTGCACCCTGAGCTCCAATAAGTGGGCTTTGCAGGCAGCATTTGAAGCTATGTTAGTATCTTTTCTTTCAAGTGACTAGGACCCACTTTCCAGCAAAAAAAACAGACAGCAGATAAATACAAATCTACTTGTGCGTGACCAAAATGAACAACAGCCCTTCACTTAAAGTTGCCAAATGAATAAAGATTGCTGTTTGTGAAGTAAAGGAAAGACACTGGAGTAGCAAAAAATGAAATGTCTAATGGATGGCAGGGCTGACTGCAACACAGAGATTCAAAACAAACGCCCCCACTTTGGGCTTTGCTCAGACCTTCCCAGTTGATAAACAATTGCTTTGAACTTTTCAAGCCTAAGCAGAACGATGTGGCCAGAGTGTGACAGGAAGGTATTGGTGGGCTGTTTGTTTGTTTGTTCATTTTATTTATATAGCGCTCCAGACTCAGAGGTAAAAGGGCGCTTAGGTACATGGTTACATAGTACATTATATACAGTTTACAATTATACATATATACAGTTTGTAAGTAAAAACACAATTACGGTATAAGCAGTATCATCAGACATAGAAGAGAGAAAAAGGGTAGATGCTAATTTTTGTTCAGTGACCAGCTAATGACCTGTTTCCTAAATGAATGAAAGGACTCAGTAGATTTGATGTTGAATGGAAGGGTGTTCCAAAGTTGGGAGGCAAGGACTGTGAAGCTGGATCCTCCAGCTCTTTTTAAGGTGAATCTGGGCACCGTTAGGCATAGTGTTAGAGGATCTAGTAGTTCTGGCAGCAGATTTCAAGGTAAATTTGTTGGTGAGATAGGGAGGGGCTAGATGGTTTAAGGCTTTGTATGTGAGACAGATGGTTTTTAGGTTGATTTTTTGATGTATGGAGAGCCATTTACACGATTTTCTGGTGGTAGAGATGTGCTCTCGCCTGGGGATGTTTAATGCTGCTTGTAGCGCGTTATTTTGCAGTGCCTATAGTTTATTAATTATGGATTGGTTTGCGCCTAGGTATAGAATGTTACAGTAGTCCAGTTTAGACTGTATAATAGCCCTGGCCAGCGTGAGGCAGCCCTTGGAGGACAGGAAAGGTCTGCAGGCCCTGATCAGGTTACCGGTGTAGGCAGTGGCTGAGGCAGTCATGTTGATTTGTTTGGAAAGGTTAGTGTCCAAATAAAAGCCAAGGGTTTTGACATTTTTAACAATGGGAATAGTGTTACCTTCGATGATGATGCTACTGTAACTGGGGCTAAGTTTCAATAGGTCACTGGGTGAGTCGACAAGGAGAAGATCAGTTTTCTCATTATTCAGGCAGAGGCCATGTGTGGCCGTCCATGCCTGAATGATGGTAACGATTTCGTTAATCCGGATGATGTCAGCATTGTAGTTACCTGAAAGGGTAAGGAGTATCTGGGTGTCATCTGCATAATTGGTGTAGGAGACACCCAGATGGTCCAGTTTGTCAAAGAGTGACTTTGTGAATATGTTGTACAAAGTGGGCGAAACACATGAGCCTTGTGGGACGCCACATGTAATAGGGATAGGGTCATCTGCCGCTACTGGTGAGAAGACCCTCATGGTTCTATTAACCAGGAAGGATTGTATCCATATGACAGCCGAGGAGGAGAAGTGAGCAGCGGAGGATAGGTGTTTGCAGGGGATTTTATGATCGACCAAGTCGAAGGCTGCTGTTAGGTCTAAAAGGAGTAGGATGGCAGCGTTACCTTTATCTTTGATTTCATCAATCTGACTTTTGAGGTCAACAAGGGCAGTTTCTGTTCCATGTTGAGGACTAAAGCCAGATTGGCGAATTCCTAACAGTTGGTTTGTCTCTAAATGGTCCTGAATTTGCAGGTAGGCGACTCTGTCAAGGATTTTTAGCAAGAATGGGACCGTGGTGATGGGTCTGTAATTAGTGGGTATGGCCGGGTCTAATGATTGTTTTTTAGAAGTGGGAGAACCCATGATTGTTTCAGGTTACTAGGGACTGAATTGGTGGAGAAAGATAGGTTTATTAGTTTGGTGATGAAAGGGGATAGATCTCTGTGTGCGTCTTTTATAATCTAGGCAGGGCAGCTGTCCCCTTTGCAGTTGGACGGTTTTAGAGAGGCTATCATTTTTTGTACTTCTTGTATAGTAACCTTTTTGAATGTGAAGCCTAAGTTAGTGTCTGTGGGCAGTGGTGTACTTGGGCTGGTGGACTTGCTACTGGTGAGTTGGTATTGTTTACACTCGATTTTGGTTTGGAGCCCTGAGATTTTGTTGGCTAGGGCGTTCTGGATACTAGTGCACAAGGGTTTGTCTTTCGTGCAAGTATCTGCAGGTGGATTTGGGTTCTCTAATTATTTTAGAATATTGAATAGTTCTCTGGTGCAGGATCCTGGTTTATCCTAACGTTGTAGGCTTCTTTCTTGGTGCAAATTATCTCAATTTTATATAAGGAGGAGATATTTGTGAGATTGGTTTTGTTTTCAGCAGAGGGTGCCGCTTTCCAAAGTGTTTCTATCTTAGCTTTCTTTTTTCTCAATAGTTTGAGTTCGGGGGTGTACCAGGAGTTCAAATGAGCTCTAGGTTTGCCTTTGCGCAATTTCAATGGGGCAATGTTATCAATGCCATTGGCCATGGAATCATTGTAGGTGGTGACCAATAGGTTGAGGTCAGCCGTGGCCGGAAGTGCGTTGAGAGTGGGAAGGACCAATGGTATTAGGGCTTCAGCAGTGATGTTACGCTTATTCCTGGTCGGACAGGCTGGTGCATTAAGGTACTTTTTTGGATCTGGGTTGTTGATATTAATATCTATTGGGATGAGATGGTGGACAGTCCATACAAGAGGTTGGGGGGCTTTGTAAGTCATATTGCAGTTGAGAGCAGCTACCCAGTCAATGATTCTACCTTTCTGATGAGTAGGTTGGGTACTAAGTTATGTGAAGCCATGCTCAGCTAGAGTGTTGGCTAAGGAGGAGGCTGAGGAGTCATTAGGGTCATTGTACCCAAGATCAAAATCTCCGAAAATGAGGTGTCCCGACAAACCTTTTTCGTCGGGACACCTGTGGCCAACCTTCCCGCGTCCCCACACGTGTCCCGATGAAAACGGTACCTCACATGTGTGGGTGCACCTACCGGGAGCGCAAAAGGAAAAGGGTAACCCACTGGTAACCCCAAGCCTTTCGCCACTGCCCATTTTGTTCATGTGGGCAACCAACAGATTTGGCCATAGGGTGTCGAAGCCAGCAAGGGAAACAGGGAACCCCATGCATTTCCAAAAAGAGGACACCTGTGGGAATTCACAGAGGTCTGACTTGCGCAAATCGGCCCAGAATCTACTACCCAGAACCCCCGGTAAATTCCACATTTGGGGGTAAAAAACACAATTTCAAGACATTTCACTCTGCTCAACCACCGAAACACGCTGCCAACAACAGATGTCATACCTTCCCGCGTTCCCACAGGTGTCCCAACAAAAACTGTACCTCACATGTGTGGGTTCACCAATCTAGCTGCAAAGGGAAAATGCTAACCCACTGATAACCACAAAAGGGTTTGGGGAGATAACCTACAGATTTGGGCATAGGGTGTCAAAGCCACCAAGGAAAACTGGGAACCCCATGCATTTCTGAAAAGAGGGCACCAGTAGGAATCCAGAGGTCCAACTTGCATGAAGCGGACCAGAATGTTTTACCCAGAACCCCCGACAAAGTGAAAAATGTGGGTTTTTTCGGCACATTTCGGACTTTGGGTAATAAATTCTGGGCCGATTTGCGCAAATCATACCTCTGCGGATTCCCACGGGTGTCCTCTTTTCGGAAATGCATGGGGTTCCCTGTTTTCCTTGGTGGCTTGGACACCCGAGGCCCATATCTGTATGGTGTGCCGGTCGGCAAAGATTCTGAAATTCCGGTCTGAAAACAGACTTGGGGTTACTTGTGTTTTAGGCTTTCCCCTTGGCGCCCAGGTAGGTGCGCCCACACATGTGAGGTACCGTTTTCATCGGGACACCTGTGGGAACGTGGGATGGTAGACCATGTGTTGTTGGGGGCGTGTTTCGATGGGTGCGCTGAGTAAAATGTGCGGAAAATGCGTTTTTTTCCCCACATTTCGGACTTTGCGGGGGTGTCTGGGTAATAAATTCTGGGCCGATTTGCGCAAATCATACCTCTGCGGATTTCCACGGGTGTCCTCTTTTCGGAAATGCATGGGGTTCCCTGTTTTCCTTGATGGCTTGGACACCCGAGACCCATATCTGTATGCTGTGCCGGTCGGCAGAGAGTCTGTAATTCCGGTGTGAAAACAGACTTGGGGTTACTTGTGTTTTAGGCTTTCCGCTTGGCACCCATGTAGGTGCATGCAAATATGTGAGGTACGCGGGAAGGTATAACATTTGTTGTCTTTGTGTGGTTTCCATAACGTTTTGACCCATTTGCTGGTGCTCTTTGTCACACAACCCTTTCATTTTCCAAATGTGACCTACATTTAGTCGCTGCTTTAGGCAGCATACACTTTTGTAACCAGCACAAGTCACCTACCCTTGAAAATGTCTGCCTGTGCTCTTTCAAAAAATGTATGCTTGCCATTCCTCACCACATTGGTTTTCCCGATTTACACATGATAAGTGCGTCTGTTCAGGCCGTGAGCGTAAAACTCCTGTGTACCATGGCTCAGTGTTTGGCTTGTGGTATTGCTTGTTTTGTAAAACACTACAAAAAATGCGTGCTCTCCTAACTGCAAGAGTCGGGGAAATGTAGCAGAGCATTGCTTTTCTCAAAATTTATAGAAGCCATTGCCGTACCAAGCCAACCACGTCCAACACATACCTCTTTTTCTGTCATTTTCCCACTTTCTCCCCAATCTAAGGCAGCTTCTCCTACCTAGTTGTTGCCTGACCTACGCAAATCACCCCTTCCTAAACCTGGAATTTTGTCTACTTTTCAGAAATATATGCCTTTCTGTCCTCCAATTCGGCTTTACTATCCTTTTCTTCCATTCCGTCCATGCATGTCCAATTGGCAAAAATGGCCAAAATCGCCTACCTCTCAAAAAACGGTTGATAACCACATCAAAATAATTTTTGTTTTATTTCCACTTAACCTGTTCTTGAAAGCCAGGAAAATGGGGAATTCAGCACAGCAAACCATTCGTTCCTAGCTCTTACAAGGAAAAAACCACAGGCTTCTTTGTACATCATTTTATTGGCATTTTTTGAAAAAAACCCTAATTTCCCCCTTTTTGGTTATTTTCTCTCACCCCCCTACAGCAACCTAGGATTCCTGGGTGGTTTTACAACCGCCTACATGTGGGGAAAAAAAGGAGCTAAATTTGGTCGAGATAGCTCATGCAACATAAAAGTTATAAGCCATTGAATGGCCACATACCGAAATCACCAAAAAAGGCCCTGGCACTGGGGAGAAATACCCATGGCACTTAAAGGGTTAATATAGTAAACTCCCAAATAGATTGACGCAGAGGGGAGCTTGGAAGAATTCAAAACGTTCACCCTCTCTCTTAGTGGGAATAATGTCATAGCCACCTAGTAATTGAGGTGTCTTTGCCACCAAAACGAAACTGACAATTGTCACCATTCCCAATCCCTGCCTTTTAAACAAAAAGCTGTTTGTTCCATTTCCAAACCCTGCCTTTAAAACAAAAAAAGGGGTTTGTCCCATCCACAAACCTTGTAGTTTAACAAAAAGGTGTTTCCCACTAGATACAATTCCCTATTGTCACCCCTCCTTAAACATTGTATTTAAACAAAGGGGTGCCCTTGACCCCAACGAAATTCCCAAACTGTGCCCACTCCCTAGACCTAGCCTTTAAACAGAGGGGTGCTGCACATCACTGAGGCTTGGGTTTTTGGTGTTGGGGAGAGAAGTGCTTTGCAAAAGGGAAACCTCATGTCTCCAGCATGGCATTGTATAATGTGTTATCTGTTTTCAAATCAAACCTGTGCTTGTTTGCAATGTAAATATTCTTGAATCATATTTGCCTGTTTATTAGGGAAAAGAACCTCACAGTACGTGAAGCTTTGTTTTGTGCTACAAAGAAGGTGGCGTGCATAATATAAACAGAACCTCATCGAACCTATACTTTAAATAAATATACATTCTTTTTGTACACCGCCTTGGTACTTGGCTCATTGTTGGTACAGTGGGGGAGGAATCCATGTGGCTCTATATGAGTCATCAGTGGGTGTATTTGAATTGAAATTCATGGTGTATTGTGGTCCTGTTTAACTGGGGCGGGGGAAATCCCTATGTTGAGTGTGTTCTCCCAATGTATTGTTACAAATTGGGGGCTCGTGCTGGGATTTTGCTTACTGTCTTTTGAATCACGACAAGTGCATTGTGACAGACTTTTCACTCTGGTTTAATCGCATTGAGGTGGATAGAAAGTTGCTTTTGCTTTGTTAAAGTGCCCCAATGACTTGACACCTGAGTTCCAGGATGGTGTATAGGTGAAAAAGGAGAGTGATTAGAATTGATTTTGATTTAGCAGTGTGTGTGGAAATCAAGCGGGACAGGGTGATTTTGCTCCTGCATAAAGAAAACTGTACAAAGGTGCAAACAGCAATTTTCAAATGACTACCGTAGAAGTGTGTGAGGCCAGGAAACATCTATTGGCTAAGTTTTTCATTCAAGGAGAATGGAGTAAGGGTGAAGCCGGGCGACGGTAGACTAAAATGGTACAAGAACTCACATCAGCAGGAAATTATATTTGGCAAGATCATGGCATTTTGCATCAAGCATTAACAGAATTTTACATGACTCAAAATATACATGATTAGCAGGATTTGAATGGCCCATCTCACAGATCATTTATATTTTCATGTCCAATTGCTGGAAGAACAAGTGCAAAATAGGGAGGTGTGTGTGCTGAGTCAGACTGAGAAATATAAATAGGTTTAGAAAGAAATCAGACAGGTAGAAGACAAAGCATAACAGAGTCAGATTTTTGAAGTAAAACAACAAAACCTCATTGATCAATTACAAAATGAGGTCAAAACCCACACACAGGCCAGTGCAGAGCAAGAAATAGAGTTTGCTGCACTGAAATACACATGTTAAAAGAGTGCAGAAACTGTGAGCCACCTCCGGTCCTCAAACAACAAATTAGGGGATTACAAAGGAAAGCAGTATGATATGGTATTGTTTATTTATAAAGCGCCTATACACAGGCAAGTGTTCCAATGCGCTAAAGGAGGGTGGGAACATGAGGAAAAAAAACAACTGTCGCTTAGAGCCCTTGAAATTCTGAGACGATAATATTCTGCATAGAGTAAGTGCGTAAAGTACATATATCAGTTGAGATACAGCAAATATGATTAAGGGTTAAAGACAAGGGAGGACAGACAGGCGACCTTCAGGCATGGTGCGTACGGATCATGCAAGTGCACAAATGGTCACTGGGAGGGGGGAGGTACAAGTGCACCCAGTTGGTGGAGTGTGGGGTAAGTGCAGAGAAAGCCACTCTCTTTGGTTATTTCTCAAGTGCAGTGAGTGTGGGTGGGGTATAGGGCCCTGAGGCAAGAGCGAAAGAGGACTGGCGGGGATGCCCGGGACCTCTGACACTCTGAGGTACACCAGGCGCCCAGTCAGCAAGCTGTAAGGAAGAGGAGGGAGAGAGGGAAAGAGCAGAGAGCTAGGTCACCAGAGTAGAGGGAGAGAGAAGAAAGAGGAGAAGAGGAGGGTCATGAGGAGTTTCCAGAACTTAAGAAGAACAGGTTCAAGACAGAGGGTGGCAGGGAGGCTATTCCAGAGGGAGGCACCTGCTGAGGGTTAGGATCTCCCCCCAAATCTCTGCTTGGAGAACCAGCTCCCTCGTGGAAGGTTGGAAGTAAAAGAGCGTAGGGCTCGTGAGGGACAGTATTTAGGTAGGCAGCGTTGCAGGTAGGTAGATGCCAGGCTCCAGAAAGCCTTGTGGACAATGCAGAGGGTCTTGTACTTGATCCTTGGAACCACAGGGAGCCAGTGAAGGGATTACAGCACCGGCAAGATGCAGTCCCTGGGCTTCAGTCCAAGGATAAGTCTTGTGGTTCTGTTCTGGATGAGTTGCAGAGGACGCAAGGCAGAGGAAGGGCACTTGAGGAAGAGTCTGTTGCAATAGTCCAGCCTAGAGAGAACCGGGGCTCTGGAGACAGTGAGCCACTGCGGGAAAGTGAGAAAAGGTAGAGTACCTCTGAGGAGGTGTAGCTGATGGTTAGATTTTTTAAAGCTGTCCGAGATGTAAAATGAGAAGGAGAGAGTGGAGTTGAAAAGGACCCCAAGGCTTCTTGCCTTGCAGGTGGGTGTGGGCACAAGGCCAAAGGAGGCTGGCCAGAGTGAAAGTGGGAAAGCGGGAGCAGGGGTCCTAATGCGAACGATCTCAGTCTTACTGGCGTTGAGGCAGAGATTGTTTGCAGCACACCATGACTGACAGTCAGATATGAGAGAGGAGGAGGAGGCGGCTGAGGGTAGCCTGAAAGATAGTTGCGTGTCATCCACATAAAACTAGAAGTTAGAGGTGGAGGTGGCAATCACACGTGACAGGGCAGCCATGTAGACGTTGAAGAACCAGGAGGATAGGTTAGATCCCTGGGGAACACCACAGGTTGAGAAACTATAGTCGAGAGAAAGGCTCTGAGTTCCACCTGGGATGGCGGGTCAGAGAGAAAGGCTGTTAACCATGCAAGAGCCTGACCTCTGAATCCCAGGGTGTCACCGAGACTTTCAATCAGAATGTTGTGGTTAACTGTGTCAAAGGTAGAAGAGAGATCATGGAGAATGAGGACAGAGGGAGTGTTAGTGTCAAGATTTGAGAGCAGGTCTTCAACAGTGTTCAGAAGAGCAGTTTCCGTGCCTCTGGATGCTCTAAAGCCAGACTGATGGTCATGGAAGCAAGCAATAGATTCAGTGGGGAGGGTCAGCTGAGAGATAGCCAACTTCTTCAGGAGTTTGCCCAGGAAAGGAGTGATGGAGATAGGGTGGTAGTTTGCCAGAATGGAGGGGTCGGCGGAGGGTTGTTTGAGCAAAGGGTGCACAAGGGAGTGCTTGAGGGCAGTTGGGCAAACTCCAGTGGAAAAGGAGAGATTGTAGAGATCAGCCAATGCTGGGATGAGGGAGTCAATATTGTCTTTAATGGTTTTAGAGGGGCAGGGGTCCACCTGCTTGGATGAAGCCTTCATAGATCGGACATGTCTAGTAACCTCATCAGGTGTGACAGGTGAAAGAGAAGAGAGGGTAAGTGGAGGGGGGCCAAGGGAAGCTCAGGTGTTGGTGTATTCTGTGGTGTGGAAGCGAGAGTAGAAGGATGTCTTGGGTTTTTGAAGTGAAGTGTGCAGCCCGTGCCGAGCAAAGTTCCTGGGTGGGTGTGACAGAAGAAGAGGTTGCTGCAGGATTGGCCAGTTCCTTGCAGACTTTGAAAAGATTGGCCGTGCTGTTAGATGTCACAGAGATGTGAGCTTGAATAAAGACTCTTTTCCTCGAGTGGATGCAGAGTTGATATTGCCTTTGAAGGAGGTGGCAGGCCAATTTTTCAGATGGTTCGCCCGGCGCGTTCCATTTCCACTGATCTGCCCTACACTTACGTTTAAGAGCAGCCAGGTCAGAGTCGTACCAAGAGTTGCACTTTTTAGAAGGCTTCAGTCACACCCTCATGACAGGGGCAAGAGTGTCAAGAGTGTTGGTGATAGAGAGACTGAGGTTAGCGAGGGCTGTGTCAGGGTGGGAGTCAGCCATAGGAGTAGGTGGAGGATTGTAGGTGGAGGCAAAGGCAGCCAAAGTCACTTTTTTCACAGGTCTGGTGACTTTGAAGTCAAGTGGCTGTACTAGGTATGTTGCTGCAAGAGGAGAGGAGAGCTTCAAGTGTGTTGAGAGTAGAGAGTGGTCAGTTCATGAGAGAGAGGTAGTGAGAAGGGTAGAGAGAAGGATGACAGTAGAGATCAGCGAATCCAAGGTGTGCGTGGAGCCATAAGGTAGGATAGTAAGGAAAAAGGAGTCGCATAGATTGCAGAAAGGTCCTGAGGAGTCAGGAGAGTCCAGATGGATGTTGAGATCAACCAAACGGAGGAGATGAGAGGAGGAGGAGATTAGAGAGGAGGTCAGGTCAGCCTATTCCGAGAGGAAGAGAGTGGAGAGATTTAGGAGAGTGTGAAAGCCTGCAGACTAGGCACTCGAAGGAGGAGTAGGCCTGAGTGGGGATGATGGATACAAGTATCCACTCTGGGAAGAGCAACGCCACCCCACCGCGGTCTTCTTTGGCCTGGGCGCAGAGAGGATTGTGTAGCCTTTGGGGAGGAGTGTTTCAAAGCTTGTGACAGACTATCCTTGAACCACGTCTCCATGATGACGAGCACATCATGGTCCTTGAGTTCAAGGAGGTTGCAGATATCAGCAAGTGTTTGACAGCAGAGTGAGTGTTGAGCGTGGCAATGTGGAGCAGCTTGCCATCTTTGAGGGTCTTCCGGTGTGGGGTGCAGGGGACGATGGTCCCCCAGGGGGTGCCAGGAGGGCCGGAGAGATTGCAGAGGAGCCAAGGCCAGCAAAGGTGCCAGGACATTGTGTCAAGGTAAGGATGGCAATGCAGAGGAGGAAGGCACAGTGGACAAGGGAGCATGTGCAGAGGTGGAAGAAGGTACAGTAGGCAAGGGGGCCTCAGAGGTGGAGGAAGGCACAGTTGGCAAGGGAACCCATGCAGAGGAGCAGGGTGGCACAGTAGGCAAGGAAGCCTGTGCGGAGGTGGAGGAAGGCACAGTAGGCAAGGGAGTCTGTGCAGAGGAGGCAGGTGGCACAGTAGGCAAGGGAGCCTGTGCAGAGGTGGAGGAAGGCACAGTAGGCAAGGGAGCCGGTGCTGAGGAGGAGGGAGGTACAGATGGTAGGGGAGCAGGGCTAGAGTGAGAGGTGAGGTTAGAAAGGCGAGGGAGGCGTCGGTCAAAGAGAAGAAGGTTGGGTTGAGGACCCTGAACCATGAAGGTTCCATTGAAGTAGACATTGATTATCACGCTGGAAGAGTCGAAGAGGTCAAGGACAACCTCCCAGTGAGTGCCAACATTAACGGGAGAAGAGGCGATAAGAGAGAGAAAGCCAACCATGTAGTGAGTCCAGAGTTCAGGTGAGTTAATGAAAAAGAGGATGTCTGTGATAGTCTCTTCGGTGGAACCCGTGACATAGGTGTCTGCAACAGGAAGGCCTGGGTTTGAGCCCAGTCTTCTTAAGTGTCTTCCGGCCAGATTTAGTGATGGGAGAATGATAGGAGATACCGAAGCAGCTAGAAAAGATAGGAGGGATAGAAAGAGACATAGTTAGCTACATTGGTACTCACTCACAAGTCTGAAGTACTGCGGCACAAGGAGGAGGGGCCTGGGGTAGGTGGGAATCACAAAGGCGGGGAGAGAGACAGATGGTAGTGCACACAGCTAATGAGACACAAGCTGCCACTGAGCACAGTTAAAGACGATTTTTTTTTTTTTTGCAGGACAGTAGAAAACACAATGCGATCATATGCACACCTAAATATGCTTTTAGCAGGACAGAAGAAAATACAATGCGATCGTATGCACAGCTAAATATGATCTTTGGCAGGGCAGAAGAAAACACAGTGCAATCGTAGGCACAGGTAAATATGCTTTTAGCAGGTGAGAAGAGACACAGTGCGATCGTATGCACAGCTAAGTATGATCTTTGGCAGGACAGAAGAAAACAAAGTGCAATCATAGGCACACGTATATATGCTTTTAGCAGGACGGGAGAGACACAGTGCAATCATATGCACAGCTAAATATGCTTTAAGCAGGACAGAAGAGACACGGTGTGTATGTATGCACAGCTAATTATGCTTTTAGCAGGACAGCAGAGACACAATGCGGTCCTAGGCACAGCTATATTAATTTTGTTTGCAGGACAGTATGTTAAACTGTAATTATATAGTGCCTCCTTATTATGAATGTTGGCCTAAGCCCATTCACGCTACATGGAAAACCGCATTGCAAGTTCCGATTCTGGGTTAACTTTGCCGCCATTTTAAGATTCATCCGCCATTTTGATTTTCACTCATGTTACATGTTCTAAAATGGTGGACTGTGTTTTCAACTTGCAGTCGAGCCTTAGGACCTTTGAGTTCTGTCAATTTTTAGATTGTCCGAGAGCCGACTGTTTAAACTGGGCAAAGAAACCTTGCGTTTCATGTGAACTACCATTCAAATGTTGTCTGCGCTCACAAGCCTCATCCTTGTATAAACATTGAAACAATGAAGAACAAAACTCAAGCGTATGCTTTAGCTGAACTACATTGTAGAGACACTTGAACTAAGGCTTAACGGGGATTTGAAAACTAAGGAAACCATTGTATCTTCATGGACATGCAAACTCTTGTAATCCTTTGCATAACATTGTGATATCTGTCAGTGAACTAGGCACGAACTCTAGCCCACAAATAATTAATGTGAAGAGAGGCTGGACAATATTGAAGGAATTGTATAAAAATGCTAGTGTTTAGATGTCCAGCACTCTCTCTCCACTCTGTATCGGCTGGTACACACTGCAAGGTATTGGGAGCCAGATAGCTATCTGTTTTGCTTTGTAAACTGTACAGTGATAAAAGATACTTGTATCTTTTCAGCCCGTGATTGGTGTATTTCTTTCCTGGTACTCATCCTCGATATTTCTTTGTTCTTTCAGATGGCGCCCGAATAGGGACCCTCAAGATTGATGTCACCTTGTTGAAGAGAAGACGCGGCTATCGGACCGGGATCGGATGGTGAGAAAAAGGGGGCCCCTTTTGGATGAGACGCAATACCTCAACAGTACTGCACAATCCGATCCCTGGACGGTGAGCATGCAGTCCGAGACGGCATCTTGACAAGGGACCACATATCGAGGCGGGCAGTTTTACCGAAATCACCAACCATGAGGGTCCTTTGTCCTTTGTAATCCGATCGGACCTCCTTAGTCCTTTGAAATCAGGTGAGTCGTGCTCCGATTCCTAAGAATCTTGGTATTTTGTTGCAGATTTATACTCACGAGCACAAACAATGTCAGGTAACATCAGTAATCTGGCATGCCTGGGAAATTGTCTGCCTGTTTCAGGGGATTATTCCACAGAGAAAGACAATCTTTGGAATTTGGCCGGCCAGCGCCACAGGAGGGGTTGCCGGCATGTACTATGTACTGTAAGTCTGGCATTGGTAGTATAGTTTTCAATGATTTTTGGCACAGACAAACTAGACATGCTTCCGAATTTCAGTGGCCAGTCAATGGTAGCTTTGAGATTGCCCGAATAGAGTATTTAGAGTCCATATTATTAAAGAAAGAAGATAGACCTGCAGCATTTGATGTGATTCAAAATTGGTAAAAAGAAGCTATGCAGCAATTTAAGAGTAAAGAGAAGCATGCACGTTGTTATATGTCAAATTCAGAAAAGGCATTATTGTATGATCCACCAAAACTTTCAGGGTCTGTTAGAAACATCGATAGGGCTTTTCAACTTGGTGTACAGAAAATATATCTGTCTAAAGATTTTCATGTCTCAGATTAACTAATTGATAAACTCTTAAATGAACATAGGACTGGTGCCACTGCCCCACCTCCTTATGTACCTATTCCTGTTGTCTTACCTCTTCCCGCTGTCGCACCTCCTCCCGTAGCAATTCCTGTTCTTCCCGTTGCTCCTTTGTCGCCAGCTGTTGCTCCTCTTCCTATTGTTGTTTCTCCTCCTGTATCTCCACCTTTACCGATTGTTACTGTTCCAGTAATTCCGTCTTTGTTACCAGCGGTAGTGTCTCCACTACCTGTTGGACAGGATTTGTCTACTTTCTCTTTCCCAAGTGGTTCTGCTCCGCTGGTAGCTGATGAAGGCACGAGTGTTGAATCAAAAGTAGTGACTCGTAGTACCTTTTCTAAAGATAAGAAGAGAGATTTGAATGCATGGGCTAAGCAATGTAAAGAGAAAGGTGAGGAATCAGCTGTCTTAGCTACACTCCTTAATCTAGAAAGTATTCCCAAACAGAATATCTTTATTGAGGGGATGGGAATACATTTGGTTGTAATGTGGAATAACTTGATGGACATGGATGTCCCACAAGGGTTGAGGGATTTGAATGTTTTAGCTTATTCAAGGGATACTGCGTAGAAAGTAAAAGAGCATGTCGAGGGGGTTTTTGAGTTAAGAAGGAAGTTAAAACGGTTACAGAATGATGAAACAGATGGTAATAGCCTGGACGCTTTCTGTGTAGAAACGGTTCCTTCATCCTTGTAAGTCAACGAGTGAAGAGACGCGAATTTTCACAAGGGATGCATTTAGATAGATTTCAGATGTGTCGATATCTCCCATAGAAGTATATGATATGTATAGTCAGTATACTCCAGAAATGCAGAAGAAAGTGTTACAGGTAATGGTAGAATACCTGCTGGATGAGTGTATAAAGAAAAAGATTTCTTGTCCACAGAATTGATGATTATTTATAAGAGCTTTTGTGCCTGATAGTGCTTCCACCACTTTAGCGCTTGATCTGGCTTTATTGCTTAACAAACGTTCTGAGTTGCCTACTTCTCAGTTGCCTATGATAGAGGTTCCTCCGACATTTGTTCCTATAGTTGAGATTCCAGCTAATGTTGCAGCAGTTACAGCAGCCACTACTATTGAAGCTCACTATGTATCACAATTTGTTCATATCCCGTTCTCCGGACAGGAAGTGAATACTATTAGACAGTCGATCACAGACATTATGAAAAATCCAACAGGGTTTTACAAAGAAATAGAATCTGTCTTGCATTTGTCAGTTTTCACTCTGGGTGATATAGACTTGTTGTTTTCTGTGATCCTACCTGCTGATTTATGGAAACAGATTAGACTGTAGATGATCAAGCAGGGCTGGGTGACACATGGGATAACTTGGTGAGGATAGGCTGAGAAAGGAAAGCTGGTGAGAGACCACCGCAAGTGATACTGACTTTGCCAGACATAATAGTAACGAAATTAAAATGTTTAGTTCCCGAAAGAAGGATTGTTTGGGAAAAACTCACTGTACCCAAGAAAAATCTGAAGGTGCTACCGAATTCTTTAATCGGTTCGAACAAGTATTTTCAAAAGTTAGAGGACAGGATTTAAGCACTGAGTCAGGGAAAAGGTTGTTTGTGGATATGTTTGTGCGTGGATTCTAGCCTGATATCCAGTCACAAATCATGACTTCCAAGAGTGCTTGGTAAGCTAAATCGCAGTCTGAAGCATTGCATATGGCTCAGTACTACAAAAATAGAGTTAATAATGAAAGAGGGAGGATTGAAAAGAAAAGGGGAGACCTGAAAACCAAAGTAATATTCCAACAGATAGTTAGAGGACCTAGAGGTGGGAGTACACAGTTTCGAGGTCAATTTGTTCCACAAAGTAATGTGCAGTTGGGTCCTCGACACATGAACCAATGTGCTTATTGCAGACAAGAGGGCCATTGGAGAGCACAATGCCCGATCCTTCAGCAAAGATCGAATAACACAAATGGTGTCATGGGTAGACGATACAGAGGCCGTGCTGGGGTAGGGGGTACTGGTAGAAGCCAGTTCACTCAAAACACATAGTAATTCTCACAAGATAATCAGCAACCTAGTATAGATAGCAGAAATATTTTCGATAATCCTTCAACTGCCTATCTTTCTGAAAATCTTGTCTTCGATGATATATTGTTTCGTTAGGACAGCCCGAAGCAGGGTCTGGAACCAACGCCTATTACCGTCATTCACAGAGGGCCCTACGTTGAGATGATGGTGGGTTTGATAGATACAGGAGCACAGAAGTGTTCCATTGATCATTCACGGTTTCCAGACATCCCACTGTTAGGGCAGAATAATGTTTCTGTAGGTTTTTCTGGCATGCCAGTGGTTAGTCCGGTTTCTCGGCCGGTACCAATTTCACTGGGGCCATTCACGGATTACTGTCCATTTCTTCTGACAAAGAAATGAGGCGAGAATTTGTTGGGGTTGAATCTGTTGAAGGAATTAAATGCAGTAATTCATTGTTCTTCAGATGGAGTACGTTTGACAATTTCACCACAGCAATCTTCTGCCTCACAGTTTTTGACTAGACCTTTGCTGCCTGAATTTAGTGAAGTTCTGGCGTGTTTATGGGCGGTAGACGACAATGATGTTGGCATTTTGCAAATTGAACCTGTTAAAATTGTTTTGAAAGCAGGAGTTTAGTTGCCCTGTATTCCACAATGTAAGATTTCAGTCGATGGTGAGCAATCTTTGAAGAGTATAGTTTCTGATTTTGTACATCGTGGAGTAATTGAAGAAATTGCAGGAAGTTTGTGCGATAGCCCGATTTTACCGGTGTACAAGAAAGGGGATAATGCAATTCCTTTTCGTTTCATTATCGATTTGCGCGCTATCAATAAGATTGTTGCTCCACAATTTCCAAATGTGCCTGATGGAACTACGATATTAACAATGATTCCAGCTTCTGCTACTCATTTTAGTGTGGTGGATCTTAAGAATTACTTCTTTAGCATTCTCATACACGTGGAAAGCAGATATTTTTTCGCTTTCACCCTAGGGGGATGCTCGTTTACATTCACCCGTGCACCACAAGGGTACACGTAGAGTCTGAGCATTTATAGTAGGGCTTTGAAAGAGCAGCTCGATGCACTTGAGTTGCCTTCCACTTGTACATTGTTGCAATACATTGACGACCTTCTCTTAGCTGCAGACTCAGAAAGTGCTTGCAAGAAAGGTACTGTGTTGTTGCTTATTCATCTAGCAGAGCATGGGCATAAAGCTTTCCTAAAAGAGTTTCAGTATTGTTGACAGGAGGTCGCTATTTAGGCTATCTCCTGTCAAAGGAGGGAAGAAGTTTGACACCTGAATGGATAAAAAGCATTTCTAGCATGTCTGTCCCAAATACACAGAAGGAAGTCAGAGCCGTGATAGGAATGGCTTCTTACTGTAGACAGTGGATCCCAAACTTTTCACCAGTGATGAAACCAATGTTGGCATTGACAAAGAAGGGCATTTCTTTGCCACTAACGTTGAACTTGCAACACCAGAAAGCTTTTGATCTACTCAAGACTGCACTGTGTTCAGCACCGGTTTTGGGCACACCAAATTATGAGAAGGCCTTTGTGTTGTATGTGCATGAATGTGATGGATGTGCTTTGGCTGTGTTAATGGAGGAACATCGGGGGAAGAATAGACTGTGCAGTTATTTTTCCTCCACACTTGATCCTGTTGCATGCGCTTTGCCAAGATGTCTGAGAGCTGTCGCTGCTGCTGCTGCATCTGTAAAACAAAGTGAGGGTAAGGTATTAGGTCACACTTTAACCGTGATGGTACCCCACTCTGTAGACGTTCTATTAAACAGAACGCAAATGCATCACCTTACTTCGCACGATTAACAAGATACAAACTGATCCTATTTGCACCGCATATCCAAATTAAGAGGTGTTGCGTATTGAATCCTGCTGAATTGTTACCTCTTCCGCAAGAAATTGCTTGCAGTGACGAAGTGTCACATGACTGCCTCTATACCACAAAGCAAGAAACTAAAGGCAGGATTGATTTAAATGATACACCTCTGAATAATCCACTAGGGGAGCTGTTTTGCGATGGCTCCTGCTTTAAATGGCTTCTGGATGGTACACCCACTGCTGATTATGCCATCACTACACTAAGCACGATTGTGGAAACCAAGAGAATTCTGCATAACTCTGTGCAGGCTGCAGAGATTATCGCACTGATTTGAGCTTCTGAACCTTTCGAAGGGCTTAGAGTAAATATATTTACAGATAGCCAGTGTGCCTTTGGGGCAGTTCACAACTTTGGTATGGGCAGAACAAGATTTCTTGACCTCACACAGAACAAAAATCCAACATGGCACCTTGATAGTTCAGCTACTCTCAGCACTTGAGCTTCCTACTCAACTAGCAATCATGAAGTGTTCCGCACATCAGAAGGTGGTAGATGATGTAGGGAAAGGAAACGCTTTTTCTGACAGGATAGCTAAACAGACCACTACTGATTTATGTTTAGAAATATATGTAACGAAAGAAACTACAAATACTTGTACAATAGATGAAGGGATTCATTTGATAAAGAATATTCAAGCTCATGCCAATCCAAAAGAACTCAAACACTGGGCTGAGGATTTAGCAAGTTTGGATGAGGCAGGGTGTTGGGTAGACAGTATAAAAGGAAGATGGATGCTACCTGATGCTTATGTCACCGCCATGGTTACAATGGCTCATGGTCCCACTCACATATGTGCTAGAAAATTCTGTAAATTACTAGAACCTGTCTGGGTAAATGTAAACATTTCAAAAACTGTGTTTTGTCCAAAACTGTATGGTGCGCTTACAGCATTATGTGGGGAAGGGTACGACGACACCGATGGGAAGTTTTGGTCCCCCCTCTGTGCCTTTTGAGGTGATTCATCTTGACTTCATCGAGATGGAGTGCTGCTATAACTACAAATTTGTCTTGGTAGTCATGTGTGCCTTTAGCAAGTGGGTTGAAGCCTTCCCTGTGAAAGATGCCACAGCAATGACAACGGCAAAAACCGTGCTTAAGGAATATTTTCCTAGGTTTGGTTTGCCGAGGGTCATCTGGTCGAATAATGGTTCACATTTTATCGCTGCTGTTATCCTGCAAGTATGCGCGGGATTGCAGATCGATAAACGGTTCCATTCGGCTAGACACGCTCAGAGTGCTGGATTCGTGGAACGCCATAATAGTATCCTGAAGAATAAACTTGCAAAAGTCTGTGCTAGCAGTAATTTGAAATGGCCAGACTCCTTACCTATAGCTTTACTGTCCATGCGGACGACCCCACAGACTAGAACTGGACTCTCCCCATATGAAATTGTGATGGGGAGGCCAGTTAACATTTGGAACCTGCCAAAACTCAAAGTACTGAAAGATGTGGAGCATTTTCTTCTTGCTGCATACTGTGACCAGTTAACTCAAAACTTGTATTTGATTTAAACGAGTAGCTGGCAGGAGACACTGGATCCAAGCGACACACATCAGGAAAATACCCTTTTCTTTGCCACTCGACGAAGAAGAAAAGAAGGAAGCTACTTGCTCTGCTTCTGGTGATCAATCTGTCTGGAACAACATCAAGGGTGTCTTGAACAACATGAAGGGTGTTTCAGAGATTCTTCCTGAGCACGTGGGGCATGGGGAGATTGCTGCCTTGTCTTCGAATTCTTCTTTGGATCTTTCTGCACCCTTGAGCAATCTTGCCTCTGTTTCACCACTTCCATCAGGAAGCAATGACACTCTGTTCGCAGACCACGCCGTGCCTGGAGTCTTGAAGTACGATCTGCTTCCACGGCACTAGACTTGCCCACAGGAAATGACTGTTGAGCTAGTCCTTTGTCACTCTCTCACTGAAACATAAGTAAGTGGCTGGGACCGGCAAAGCTATATTAAATCAAGATAAATCACGTGGTCAGGAGATCACCAACAAACGAACTTGAGGAGTCTGTTGCAGAGACTTTCCGGAACGAACTTTGAGGAACAATGCCTGTTGCTAACTCTACTCGTACGAAGCAACCGATCGATTGTGTGGCTGACAAAGACATTGGACATAAAAATTCATGGTCCTTGAAGACTTACTGTTTTCTTGTGATTATGTTAACTGGTCTAATATTAGTAATCACCCTTGGGTTTTGGTACATTGAAGGGGTGCGTCCACTTGAAACTTTGATACCCACTGAGAATGTTCCCAGTACGTCTTCTCCTTTTGTGCACTTGCACACTATATCTTCTAGGGATTCCCAACACAGACATAGTTGCCACAACAATACACTTTTGTTAATCATGAATGCGACCCATACAATCTTGAATAGAACTAATTGCTGGATATGTAGCATTTGACACAACACGGGGGAAAAGGGTTGGGCTGGTATATTCATCCTTTGCCTTTAACTACTGCATGTTACGCTTCTGTAAGGGCACTATTCTTTGGTCATTGGAATGACAGCATCTCTGGGAACTTCGATGGGACTAATTTGAATGAGTTTGAAAGATGAGCCCCGACGCCTCTGCAATGTTCTCTTTTTGCAAATAAGAGCAAGCTCAATGTTGCTTCTATTATGCCTTCTGATAGACTTTCTAGACCTTTCCAATCACTAATCTCTTTCAAAATGGCTCCCGTAGGCAACCCGGGATGCCATGCCTCCTTCTTACACCATCTATCATAGCACCAACTCTGTTTCCTTCTGCATACAAAGGGATGGTTCACAGTCAATGGGTACTTTTGAGGGTTGTACCAATATTGCGAATTTGACTAGTGAGGACAGACCTTTGTGTGTAGGTGATCCCGTTTATTTTGTTTGTGGCAATGAAGCTTATCCTTGGCTACCTAGAGATTGGCAGGGTACTTGTTATTTGGGTATCTTGCTACCAGGGGTATTTGTAGCTAGCACCTCTGAGGTCTCTAGAGCTCGTCCAAGACGGGCCGAGAACGGTGATAATCCTTCTCAGGTCATGGGTGATGTAGCGAAATCCTATGTGCCATTTTGGGCACAGATCATGAATTCCGAGGATATTAGGAGACTGGCAAGAGTATTGGAGAAAACCATCAACCGGACCACCGATATACTCTACAATATGACATTGGAACAGAAAGCAATTAGATTAATGGCTCTACAGAACCGGATGGTGCTAGACGTCATCCTGGCTGAGCGTGGTGGAGTATGTAAATTGGTGGGATCTGCTTGTTGTGTTTTCGCACCTGACTCCTCCCCTACCATATTTAAGGCAATACAAAATCTGCACATCCTAAGTACAGAAGTGCATGTTGCTGAGGGAAATTGGAATCTTAGTGCTTGGTTCTGGGACTTTTTACGGTCTTGGGGATGGAAACTCTTTTCAGCCTTAGTAGTACTCCTTGGTATTCTATTGTTCTGTTGTTGTTGCATATAATGTCTTCCAGCCATATGTTCTATGTTAGGGGGATGTTGTGCGCAAACTGTAGGTATGTTGGGGCCAAAAATGCATGCATCCGACAAGATGACTAATGTTTTTGTGATGAGGATATTACTGTCAAGGATCTAATCACGATCGATATATCTGATGAAAGTGATTCAAGAGGTACGGACATTGAAACGTGGAGTTTCGAGTAAAATGAATATTTTTAGTAAAGCTCTTGGCTTAAGCCAAAATGAGGGTTTGTTAAACCGTAATTATATAGTGCCTCCTTATTATGAATATTGGCCTAAGCCCATTCGCGCTACATGGAAAACCACGTTGCAAAGTTCAAATTCTGGGTTAATTTCACCGCCATTTTAAGATTCATCCGCCATTTTGATTTTCACTCATGTTACATGATCTAAAAGGGTGGAGTGTGTTTTCAACTTGCAGTCGAGCCTTACGACCTTTGAGTTCTGTTAATGTTTAGGTTAATGTCCAAGAGACGACTCTTTAAACTGGGCAAAGAAACCTTGCGCTTGATATGAACTGCCATTCGAATGTTGTCCTCGCTCACAAGCCTCATCCTTGTATAAACATCGAAACAATGAAGAACAAACCTCGAGCGTATGCTTTAGCTGAAATACATTGGACTAACGCCTAACAGGGATTTGAGAACCAATGATACCATTGTATCTTCATGGACATGCAAACTCTTGTAATCCTTTGCAGAACATTGTAATATCTGTCATGTGAACTAGGCACGAACTCTAGCCCACAAATAATTATCATGAAGAGAGGCTGGACAATATTGCAGGAATTGTATAAAATTGCTAGTGTTTAGATGTCCAGCACTCTCTCTCCTCTCTGTGTCGGCTGGTACACACTGCGAGGTGTTGGGAGCCAGATAGCTATCTGTTTTGCTTCATAAACTGTACATTAATAAAAAATACTTGTATCTTTTCAGCCCGTGATTGGTGTATTTCTTTCGTGGTATTCAGCCTTGATATTTCTTTGTTCTTTCAAGTAGAAAACACAACGCGATCGCATGCACAGCTAAATATGCTTTTAGCATGATGGAAGAAAACACAATGCGTTGTATGCACAGCAGAATATGCTTTTAGCAGGACAGAAGAGACACAATGCGGTCCTAGGCACATCTAAATTTGATTTATTTGCAGGACAATAGAAAACACAATGTGATCGTATGCACAGCTAAATATGCTTTTTGCATGACAGTAGAGACACAGTGTGATTGTATGCACAGCTAAGTATGCTTTTAGCAGGGCAGCAGAGACTCAATGCGGTCCTAGGCACAGCTAAATTCGATTTATTTGCAGGACAATAGAAAACAATGCCATTTTATACACATCTAAATATGCTTTTAACAGGATGGAAGAAAACCCAATGCGGTCGTATGCACAGCTAAATATGCTTTTAGCAGGACAGAAGAGACACAATGCGGTCCCAGACACATCTAAATTTGATTTGTTTGCAGAACAGTAGAAAACACAATGCAATTGTATGCACACCTAATTATGCTTTTAGCAGGATGGAAGAAAACACAGTGCGATTATATGCACAGCTAAGGATGCTTTTATAGCAGAACAGGAGAGACACAATGCGGTCCCAGACACATCTAAATTTGATTTGTTTGCAGAACAGTAGAAAACACAATGCAATTGTATGCACACCTAATTATGCTTTTAGCAGGATGGAAGAAAACACAGTGCGATTATATGCACAGCTAAGGATGCTTTTATAGCAGAACAGGAGAGACACAATGTGGTCTTAGACATATCTAAATTTGATTTTTTTGCAGGACAATAGAAAACACAATGTGATTGTATGCACTGCTAAATATGCTTCTAGCAGGACAGAAGAGACAGTGCAATTGTATGCACAGCTAAGTATGCTTTTAGCAGGACAGGAGAGACACAATGGCACAGAGACACAGTCATTTCATCTTCAAAGAGATGGACTCATACAGGAGTTTGACAACATGCTTCAGGATTTAAATTTGCTGAAGCAACATAATTTACAACTAACTGAAGACCAAGATGCATCAAAATTGGAAAGGGATGCAGAGATGGGTCAGTCAGATTCTCAGGAAATTACCAGAATGAGTCAGGAGAACCTGGAACTTGTGAAGCGTGTGAAGCAGGCAGAAGCTGATCTGTCCAGGCAGCGAATTGTAGGGCTGCACAGGTAAAAGTCTCTTTGGCAGAACCCGTGACACAGGTGTCTGCAACAGGTAGGCCTGGGTTGGAGCCCAGTATGTTCTTCTTAAGTGTCTTCCAGACAGATTTAGTGATGGGAGAAGGATAGGAGATACCTAAGCAGTTAGAAAAGATAGGAGGGATAGAAAGAGACATAGTTAGCTACAGTGGTACTCACAAGTCTGAGTCACACAGACGGGGAGCGAGAGAGATGATAGTGCACACAGCTAATGAGACACAAGCAGCCACTGGGCTAAGCTAAAGATGATCTTTTGTTTGCAGGACAGTAGAAAACAATGCGATCGTATGCACACCAAATATGCTTTTAGCAGGACAGAAGAAAATACAATGCGATCGTAAGCACAGCTAAATATGATCTTTGGCAGGACAGAAGAAAACACAGTGCAATTGTAGGCAGAGGTAAATATGCTTTTAGCAGGTGAGAAGAGACACAGTGGGCCTCATTCCGACCCTGGCGTTAACAAAGGCGCTATTAGCGCCTTGGTTGACGCCGTTATCTTTCCGACTCCGCCATGGTGAATGGCGGAATTTCCGCCCCATTCCAAGGTTGGCGGGGTCCGTAATTCCCCATTCACCAAGGGCCCTTCCCCATTCCCATTTTTGCCCCATAGGGCTCAATGGGAATGGGGAAGGCGCTAATTACGGCACCGTAAATTACGGTGCCGTAATGAACTCCTAGGTCCCTTTGCGGGTTGGTTTTTTAACGCCTGCAAAAAGCAAGCGTTAAGTACCAACCCGCAAAGGGAACTCGGAGTAGGGCGGTAAGGGTTTAATGGCACCGGTCTCGTTAACGGTGACCGTTAACCCTTACCGCCATACTCGGAATGACCCCCAGTGTGATCGTATGCACAGCTAAGTATGCTTTTAGCAGGACAGGAGAGACACAATGACACAGAGACACAGTAATTTCTTCATCAAAGAGATGGACTCACACAGGAGTTTGACAACATGCTTCAGGATTTAAATATTCTGAAGCAACACAATTTACAACTAACTGAAGACTAAGATGCATCAAAATTGGAAAGGGATGCAGAAACGGGTCATTCAGATTCTCAGGAAATGACAGAATGAGGCAGGAGAACCTGGAATTTGTGTGTGGAGCGTGTGAAGCAGGCAGAAGCTGATCTGTCCAGGCAGCGAATTGTAGGGGCGCACAGGTTAAAGCGATTGTTTCTTGAAATACAAGCGGCAAGAGTATGCACGCATAATACATAACTCCAAGAAAGAAAATGAAGCATTTCAGGAGGAATTACAGCAAATGAAGAGTTGATTGGTGGCTCAGAGTAGGGTGCTAGAGACTATTCAATCCTTGGTGTCAGAATTAAAAAGCCAGCTCTCTGAATACCACGAGGAAATAAGGACTGAGAGAAGCAGGTGTGAGAGGAAATTGAGAATTATAAACAGACTCTAAGGCACCCTGACCAATCAGAATATGGGACAAGGCCCACTGATCAAGGTGAGACGGCCTTCCCATCATGGGCCTCAGGCAGTCATCTACAGCCTCCCAGGTACAAATGGGAACTGACCTCACGCATGCCACCGAGAATGAACAGGGGAACAGAAGGCAGTTGGGGAAGGGGGGATTTCCCCAGACTCCCCGAAAGGAGGGATGATGAACTGTGTTCTATACTGGGCCTAAAGGTAACTAAGGGGAAAGTGACCATGAGAGTTCACTGCGGTCCATGCGAGAGGAGTCCAGATCCTATGAGTCTGGGAGATATTCTCAATCAGATGGAGATAGGGGGCGACAGAGAATGGAGTACAAATAACAGCTATGAGTCAGAAACTGAATAGACTAAGGTGCAGAGGAAGAAAAGGACAGTGAAATAGAGCAATGGTTTTGTTAAAGACCCAATTAGACACATCAAGGCCACGAAGAGCTTCCTGACCCCATACCACAAGGATGCCAAGTATTTGGTATGGGAGAACCTCAAACTTTGTGAGCAAACGATGGCATCATTCCAGATCAGAGAGGATGTAAATTGCATCGCATTTGCGAAATGGACATTCTCACCTGAGTACTCCAGCTTCTTTGCTGAACTGGAGGACAAGGATGGTCCACCTATAAGGCAGCCATTTAAAAAAAATCTCTATACATAGAAACCCACAGGAGGCCTTTAAGGCTGCATATAATTTGCAATGTGGGGAGGATCAGGCACCTAGGGAGTTTGTGCAGGAATTAAAGCGTGCCTTTGCACAGACTTCCCGGTGGGTGAACACCCATTATAGGAAGTTTGTGACCACTTATTTGAATGTGCTCCCAAAATATATTATAACTCAGTTGGTGCAGAATTTATATGAACACAGGACACTGGATTGGTTAATTGAACATGCCACCAGGATCTATGAGGTCCAGAAGCCCACTGAGAGTAAAAATACCTCGGAAACCCTTAAGCCATCTAACACATCTGCTGCTGCAAAGGTAGCAGAGGTGAGAACTACCCCTCCCTCGGACCTGGAGATAGAGGGGGGGGCTAAAGATAACCCTCCTACCAATAGGCAAAATGGAATGCAGAAGGGGCCCTTAACCCAGTCCAATTGAATGGTAGTTAGGCAGGGATGCAGAACAATGATCCCTCTGACCCTGCCACGCATGTAAGCCCTAGGCACCAGGGTACAAAACCAATCCTGGGGTATGTATATACTACCCTGGCCCAGGGAGGGACCCAACCAGGTAAGTACTGCCCCAGGAAACCTCCCCCCAAACTACCCTCAGGAGAGAAGTATCACTCCACCTCCCAACCTGGACTTTTTCCAGGATACCCCCTGAACCAGAACTTCCAAAATACTCCTCCTCTCACTACCGCTTCCAGGACAATAGATCCCTGAACCTCGGAGAAGTGAGATTCAGGATGGAAAATGATGGGGTAAATTCCCAGTACTCAAGCAACTCTGGGAGGAGGGACAGTTAGCCTTTTTGGGAGCAGCAGAGGTACGACTCCAGACCTCCCTACAACCCAGAAAAAGTCTTGCAACTGGAGCAACAGGTCTAGCAACTGATGGATGATCTAGGGAACATGCTGAGGACTCAGTCCAACCCACAACCTAACCCTGCTTCCCAGAATTCCCCAACACCCAGGTCTGATGCCCTGGGGGGTGGAAATGATGGGAGGAAATGTCTGACAAGCCACATTTTCCCGAGGAGGGGGCCCTGGTGGAGGGGAGAAGCCAAACCCTAGTGGAAGTTTCCTTTCTCATCCAGACAAAACCCCTAGAAATCTTGTAGCCTGAAAGTGGCTCTTCTACCCCCGGGAAGGTAGAACGCAAAGAGCAAAGGGTTAGTCAGAGAGGCCCAAAAAGGAAAGTGGAGGAGCTCAAGATCATCCCCTTTGAAAGAGAAGAGTCCATGGAGGATTCATGTAAGCAAACCTTCTCTTTCAGGAACAGGGTAATCCATCCCAAAGAAAAATGGGTCCCAAAAGACCTTGGGCCTCATTCCGGGTTTGGAGCTAACCATGGAGTAATTAGCTCCATGGTTGCCTCCGAAACCGTCCCAAATCCGGCATGGTGAATGGAGTAATTACCGGTCCATACCAGGTTTGGAGGGACCGGTAATTCCCCATTCACCTTTTGCCCTTCCCCATTCCCATTTCTGCCCCATAGGGCTCAATGGGAATGGGGAAGGAGGTAATTATGGCACCGTAAATTACGGTACCGTAATTACCTCCGAGGTACCTTTGCGGGTCCCGTACTTAACTCCTGCTAAAAGCAGGAGGTAAGGAAGGACCCGCAAAGGGACCTCGGAATACGGAGGTAAGGGATTACCGGCATCAGCACCCTTACCGGTGCCGGTAATTCCTTACCTCCAACCTCGGAATGACCCCCCTTTGGATAGAGTAAGTATGGAGACTGACCCAGATCAGGAAACTCTTCAACCTCAAAAATGTGAGCCAGACAAGGTAGAAACAGAAATGTCCTCCCCCAATCAGGTTCTGAGAACTGCCTCCAAGTAAAAGCTGACAGCAAAGATTGGGGAAGAAAGAGGATTCCCCAAAGATACCCATTGTCAGTTGTAAAAATGTTCTTACAGATTGCCAATCTCCGACATGAAAAATCACCCAAGTTCACACAGTTTCAGAGTTCCATATTAAGAAAATGACCACAAGGCTGGCAAATAACTCACACTTTCTTTGCACCGTGGAGGAGAAAGAAGGCAGATTTTATGCGCCGGTCAAGATGCAGGGTCAGTGTGAATTGTCAGCTCTGGTGGACACTGGATCCCAAGCCACCCTCATATCTAAAATTGACTTTTACCATCTAAGCTCAGGATGGAGGAGGGTCACCGAATTCCCCTCATACCACTTCCCAGACAACTCCAAAATTTCAATGGGAATGACATTTTGGTCGAAGGGACTGCAGATCTAGAAATAAAAATTGGGCAAACGATTAAAACATCTGGTGACAGTTGTGACTCCAGAGGGCACATCTTGCTTACTGGGGAATGACCTCCTGGGGAGGTTATCGCTTCTGATTGACTGTGTAAACAAGGCCCTCCGGAACCAGTCTAACCAACTTATAAAATGAAAAATGAGTATCAATTATGTCAGCATGAATGGTACCTGCCATTTAATTGATCAAAGCTCAGAGAAAGTAGAATTCCATTTCAAGAATTACCAAGTCCCCAAATCATCTCTGCAGAATAACATCCTAGTGATGGGAGCCCTTCTCCATTCTTGAAAATTAACCTTCCTGACAGTTTTAAGTGGAATTCCACACTAGAAGTGAATATTCTGAAATGTTAGACCTGTCCAAAATCAGAAGAAACATTCAGTCCTGTTAAACAAGACAATGAAGACCCAGCTCAATTTGATGGACATTCAGAAAAAAAGCAAAAAGTCATTTTTCCCCATTCAGACACATGACAGGGAGGAGCCTGGGCCCGCCAGAGTATGTCTGAATAAGCTTTATCAGCAAAAGACTACTCAGGAAACTCCCCAAAGATCAGACCATTCCCACATTTAAATTGATTGACAAATGGGAAGTAGGTCTGGAAACCCCAAATTACAAACATCTCCTGCCTAGCCGGTGCATGCTAAAAATGTCCTTTGGCAACAAAAGCATAGAACATGATTGTTGGGTTATGAGAGATGTCCCTTCCACATTTTATTTAGGCAGTGACATTCTCAAGCAATTTGCAATCAATTTGGACCTAATTAATAATAATGTGTGGTCACGACTTGGGGCTAATCGCATGTGCTTTGACAACACTGAAAAACCATTCCAGTCAGCTCAATTGCTGCCTTATGCCATTTAAGTTCAAGTGCGAGACGAGGTTACTATCCCAGTACAGGTGCAACAATGTACTATTCCCCTCCAAATTAATCGAGGACAGAACCCCAAACATCAGGATGCCTACATACATTTGAATTCCCACCTCCAACAACAAGGTGTGCATTTAAATCCAACACCTCTAGTGGATCTAGAAGACAACACCATTTGAATATTGATGGATAACAGTGACCTTCAAAGTATCACTTTGGGTGCAGACACATTTATTGGAATGGCAGTTGATGCTCAACAGTATTCTATTGATTCAGGTAATGTAATCATTGGACCAATCTGAAATGGCTGTTTTGACATCAGCGACGATATTCCACCAGAAAAGCATTTTACCAAAATGGGGGGAATTTCTTGGTGCAATTGTCCTGCCCTCACGGCTGGAAGAGGTGACCTCTGCCATCGGGAGGAATGTGGTAGTACTCATTGTCAAGGACCACTGCCTCGAATCCCTGGAAACTTCTGTCCAGGTCAACACCATCATTAGGGATTTCTCCACCCAACTGGAGGATACCGCTGGAATTACCAACCCAAGGTCTTTCCAGGTGTCACACATATGGTCAAAGAAAGGACCAATCTTGCTGATGCCTGTGAGACCGAGGAGCAGAGACAAAAGCTGAAGCAGGATATCTTTTCTGTGGACTCATATGATTGTGGATTTACAGCCATTCATTCAACCACCATACCCACGGACACCAAGACAGGTCCAATATTTGTTAAAGAATACCGGTTACCTCTCACTTCCATGGTGTCATCCTCAGAGAATATTAAAAATGTAGAATCCCATGGGATAATTCATCTGATCCACATTACCTTCAGCAACCTGGTACTTGGGATACTCAAACCAAACGGCCAATGGAGACGATGTGCATACCTGAGGTAATTGACCAAATGGCTACACATATCAAGATGGCCACCTTTCTACATCGATCAAGGGCTGGCACAGATCCAAGGGTCAAAGGTGTACACCACGATTGACTTGACCAATGGCTACTGGACAGTACCCGTAAGTAGGGAAGACCAATACAAGCTGGTGTTTACCTTCAGGGTGCAGCAGTACACGTGGACCCAAACACCCTTTGTATACATAAACTCCGGCAATTAGTTCAACATCTTTCTACATAAGGCCATGACTGACTAGGAAACCTGGCCTATGTAGATGATGTTCTGATCAAGAACTCAACTGTGGAGGAACATATAACAGAAATCCACTATGTTCGAACCCAGTTGCAGGTAGCCAGAGCAAAATTGTCCTTTCAGAAGGAACAGCGGTGCAAGACCGGAGTGAACATCTTAGGGGACAAGATCACCCCCGAGGGTCTTAATCACCAGGTAAAGAAGGTGAAAGCATTATTGAAATTAAAAGACCCTACTACTCTGCGAGAATTAAGAAGCCTTATTGGACTCACTAATTATACTTGAAAGTCATTGGAGACTACGCAGAGTTCACTCAACCCATGGTCCATTTATTAAAGGCTGGAGTCAAGGGGGAATTAGGTCAGAAACAATCTGGTGCAATTAAACAACTGAAAAGAAGCCTTTCCCAGGCTCCTTGTTTGGCTTACCTATAAAGAACAAGGAGTTCTTCTTGGAAACGTGGTTCTCAGATACTTGTCTAACAGTAGTGTTGTATCAAAAGCACGACAAGGTCTTGTATGGGAGCAAAGCTTTGTCCTCTGAGGAGGAAACATTAAATGACTGCAAGAAGGCACTCCTGGCAAAATTGTGGGCATTGATAAATTACTGCCTATTCATCCAGGGGGATCACATCATTGTCGAGACTCCTCACCAACCCTTGCAATATTTACAAAGTGACAGAATATGGACAGGGAACGTCAATAATTTCAGAATTACTTCCTGGATCCTGTCCATGCAAGGCTTTCCAGAGGTCAGATATGGCCACAACAAGAAGAGTTCCCTAATGAAAGGGTTGGTGAATTTGCATGATTGTGTTCAATAGTACTGTCTTGAGGAGAAAAGACTAATGACCAGCAACAATATGGAGGCTTACCTAACTTCCCCGCACAAGGTCGATGAAGAGAACATGTGCCAGGGCATACCCATGGTTTATGTGGATGGGTGCTCCTACCATGTTGATAACAACAGGGAAAAAGAACCATTGGCTGGCATTGGGAATGCCTGGATGAATAACCCAAACCCTCTGCTGGTTACAAAATAGGACCCCAAAGTAGTGAGGTGGCAGAGATTATAGCTGTTTATCAATCCATCCTCACTGCAGTGCACCACCAACTCAAAGAACTGGTCATAATCACTGACTCTGATTATGTCATAATTGGGTTTGTGGAGCAGCTGATTAACTGGAAGAATCGAGGCATGTTTTGTGCCAACCACAAACCCAGTCAATTTATATTCTGGTGACCTCCAATGAGCTGACCATCTATTGGAAGAAGATAAGAGGTCATTCCAAAATAGAGGGGCCAGATAAGACTGGGAATGACCTGACTGACCAGCAGGCCAAAACCAGAGCTATGCAGGGGTATTTCATAGAAACAGAATCCCTGCTGGGTGGAACCCAAGTTGCTGCTGTTACCAGCTCACAAACACATGCCACCACTGAACTCTTGACTGCCCAGTGGAGTAAAGATACCCCAGATGCAGTTTTGATCACTGCACAACAAGAGTGTCATGATCTCTGCTTCCAAAAGATCAGGACTTGCCCGACTCCCTTGGAAGCAGACCCATAACCCCGGTTCCGAGTGCCAGCCAGTCCCAATTGGGACCTTTTGGACCCTGTCCTGGCGCCAGTGGCACCAGGCTCATAAGGATGCCCAGCCCCAGCGCTGGAAGCGCCGGGCTCATAATGCTTGGGTGGACTTACCTGCAGCAGACCATGCTGCTTACTTACCTGCCAGTTGAACCCCTGATCCTCTTCTGTTTGGGACTACTTTTCCTGTTGGGTGGGGCAGGAGCCACTCCCTAGGTTCAGAACACTGGAACTCTTCTGGAAAGCAGGAACTCTTTTCTTACCTAGGCGTGGCTGTGGAAGGAGACACCTAAGCACTACAGGAGGCTATTTAAACCACACCCGATGGATGAATTTTGCTTTGCGTTATTCTGCATTCTCTGCAGCAGAACGCTCATCGTGTCTTCTGCTTCTGATCCTGGGCCTAAGGGAACAAAGGCTTACCATCCTGGAATCCAGTCTTCAGCAGCACCTGTGAAGACAAAGAAAGAACAGGTTAGCACTACGGTCTTCAGTGGCAGCGCATCTCTTACCTGGTCCATCGCTGTCACCAACGCCTCGCGCTGCATTCCGGCATCTGAAAGACAAAGGTTTACCTACTCTTCGCATGCTCCGGAGGTCTTCGCACTGCATTCCGGCATCTGAAAGACAAAAGCTTACCAGCTCTTCGCACGCTCCGGAGGCCTTCGGCGCTGCATCCCGCATCTGAAAGACAAAAGAAGGTGCGTTTAAAGACATTGGGCAACTTTATTACTCACGTGCCATTACTCCTTCCCACGCCGAATCCAGTGGGTATTCCAGCACCCTTCAGCTTCTCTAAAGCTCCGAACTTGTACCTGCAAGATAAAAGGGACAGTTAGTGCGCATCGTGAAGCAGGCTACAAGCGCTTACTTACGTGCTTCCAGGCGCTTCTATATCTCACGCGGGTTCGATCCTCAACTCTCATCAGCCCGCCATCCGCCATCGCCGGAACCCTGCAAAACAAGAGATATCATTACAAAAGACTTTTAAGACATTTGAAGTGCCCAGAACTTACCGTTCGTGCAGTTAACGACGGACAGCAGTCCTCTGAGGTCAAGAGGCCTGCACCCTTATCCAGTGAAGAAACTGGTTACGGCACCCTGCCCCGAGGCAGATGGAGAGCTCGGCGTTCACTTACCTAAGGTGAGGGCGTTAACCTTTGGGGTTCTACAGGATAAGAGAAAGGGAAGAGGAGAGAGGCACCCAATAACCCCAGTTCATTAATCCCATATTTTCTATCTGCAGACATCTTACTCTTCGAGTCAGACATACAGTGCACAGAGGTCCAGCCCAAAGAGCCAACCGTGTGTTACACATCACCTTTGAAGATACGGCATTCACCCAGTCAAGACCGGCGCCTCTGCGGGAATCAGGTGAGCGTTACAAAGAGGACCCAATAGTTGGAAAATTCTATTGACACGTTGAAGACCCCGTGAGTTTTCCTCTAACAGAATTGGATTATGCTGTAACAAGGAACTCTGGGTGAAGATGTTCCGGGTCCAAGACAGTTTGTCGGTAGGGAGAGCCCTAACTGGATGTGACCAGTGGGTGGTAGCTACCTCATTCCAAAGCCTAATGTTGAACCACACCCATGATGCGGCCACTGCCGGTCATAGGTGTAAGAGGATTCAATTCAACACTACAGCTAAGTCAATGCCTAGTCTGGGATACTGAATGGAAACCCTTATTGATATATCTTTATGTCCAGTTCATGCGTTCTGGATGACTACCCCTATATAACACCCCTCTCTTGGAATCCCCCTGACCCCACTGAGCCAAGAAGTAGTTCTGTTTTGCAAGCTAAAATGTTTATTTGAGAATTTAAACAATATATATATCACACTTTATAATAAATTAATAATTGAATATCACACTTAATCTGATATGATAAAGATTAACAAGGGAGAATCTGGCACTAGCCCACTTCTTTATAATCACTAAGGAGTTGACATGAAATGGATAAGGTAGCACACTGGTAAATAGGGACAGAAGAATAATGTGGTAGAGAATGCTTTATAGGGTTCAAGGAAATGCAAGGTTGAATGAATGAAATGCAGTATAGAAAATAAACTGATATGGTTTCACAAAAGACAAGGTAATCACTTTCCCTTTGTGGCAATTCACGCCCCCTATACAATGTAAGGAGATGGAAGGAAGAGCACACAGTTCAGGTATACAATCACAATGTAATACAGAGTTCCAGTTTCCCAGCAAGCTTAGAGGAGAATAGATATGAGTTTTACACAGGCTCAAAATGCTTTAAAATGTGATAGCAATATATTGGAAAATGTGCTAAAATGATTTTAATTCCCTTTGGAGGTTCAGGTTGAGGATTAGTTGGTTTAAATAAGTTCAGGCTTACTTTAGCAATGTTCTAGGAATGATTGGCAGGTTAAATGAATTTTTGGCAAATGAAAGCAAGGAAGCTGCTGTTTTCACACGTGGAGAAATTTGGAAATCGCGGCAAATTCGTGAGTGCGTTTTTCACGATTGCGGCAAAAGTATAGGGAGTAGGAATGCGGTTGAGGAAAGTTACTGCAAGTCTCTAAGACAAACGGTCACGGAGATATGAGCGATATGGTAAAGGTCGTTTTTCAGATTTGAAATTTTAAAAGTTCAAAGTGACAAGTTACAGCTAGCAACTAGAAATGACAGGTGACAGCTTTGCAAATGACAGGTGACAGTTAGGAGACAGTTCTGGTTAGATTACAATAGATTGAATTACATTATTTTAACTAAGAGATTGGTTCTGCACAGTTCTGCTAAGTACTCACAATATATTCAGAAATAGAATGGGCCTCGCCACGGATCTGGTCAGGTTTTCTTCACTCGCCACGGACGGTTTCTGCGCACAGCGTCTGGGTCAGCTCTCTAGTTCTGCGAACAGCGGTCTGGGTCAGCTCTGCTCTGCCTCTGGTTCTGGATACTGCTCTGCTTTCTCTGGGTACAGCACTGCTTCTGGATCTTTCTGCACAGCTTTCTCTGGACCCAGCGCTGATCTGCACGGCTCCTGGATGCTGCTATCGCTGTTAGGTTTGCTGGATGCTGAGGCCTACTGAGAAGAGTTCTCAGTTTGTGGGTTTAGGCCCTTGCTTTGAGTTCTGAATCAAGTCCTTTGGAGTTTTAAAGTCTAAGTGTTGAATCTAGTATCTTCTGGATGTTGTGTGGTCCGGCAGAGCGCGTTGCAGCAAATGGAATTGAATGTCCCTATCTGTCCTGACTGTCTGCTTTTATGTGTTTTGAAAGTGGGTGGAGAGGCTAGCTTTCTAGGCCCAACCCCTTCAGAGTTCTGATAGGTTGGAGAATTCTTTGCATTCTCACTGGAGAGCAGGATTGTGTGTCAGAATGATGTCATTTAATGGCTTTCAGAGAGGACACTCCCCTGTCAAATTGCACACAATCTATATTTGATCAAAAAGACATATTTGCACAGGTACACATTTGTTTAAAATTACATGCACCCATCACATATCACAGGAGGTATACCCTGTCCAAATCTGCTCTGAGAGCTTGCATTGAGAAATGGCAACATTTTGCACTTTTTAACTGGTTTTGCAATATCGGACATTAACCCAAATTTACACACATGTGCGCAAGGAGTATGGACATTAATTGATGAAGTGTCAGATTTTTAACATGCATACATTTTAAGTAATACCCTCTTAACTGCTAGCTTGCCCCCAGATCATACCACCGGTTCTAAAAACCTCTTAAACTGTGGGCAGAAAAATCACAAGAATTATGGTATCATTTATAAAATTTTCACAAGTCCGCTCTATGAATGATCCATCTTTTTAGAGTTATGTTCTGGCCCCAAAGGGGTGTGGTTTCCCCCCAGCACAAGGTTGAATTTCTGGTTTTTCCAGTTCTGCCAAGCTCAGAGACCCTGCCCCTCCCAGCTTCTGCCAAGCGGAAGCTGTTTTACGGTCCCCCCAATAAAGCATCTGCCTGGGTCCTGGAAGGCCCATTGTTCAAGAGGAAGCCATTTATGGCCTCCCCCCAAAAAACCCTCTGCCTGGGTCCTATGTTTAGTCTCTAGCAGTCCCTTGGTAATTCAATCAGAGAAGTGTCATATCCCTTTTGGTGGGAACAGCAAAAGGCAGCTAGGCCTGGGAACACACCTGTTGTGCAAGTCTCAACTCCTGTCGGGGGTAGCTGGTGGGCAGAATTCAGTTCCTTAAGCCCAGCCCCAGCTAATGTCACTTTTAGTTACCTAGTTTTCTGCATTCAAATAAAACTAACCATTTTTACATATGCAGCTAGAATGCTGATTCTAAGTTTAAAACTGTAACGCTCACCTGAATCCCTCGGAGGCGCAGGTCTGGGCTGGGGGTTCTCAGAGTCTTCTAGGGTCACGCGCAGGCCTCGAATACCACCCTGGAAAGGCCCTTTCCTCACTGAGATCTTGATCTGAAGGGTGAGGTGTCTGCAATTATGAGAGCAAGGGGTTAATATGGATATATAAGCCTGACTGGGTAAGCTGCCTCCCCTTCCTGGTACTCCCAAGTACTTCGTAGGCTAAATGTGCTCACCTTATGTAGGTGAAAGCGGAGCTCTCCATCCTGCGTCTGTGCAGGGGCGCCGAAGCCAGTTACTTCACTGGTTAATTGTCCAGCCTCTTGGTTGCAGAGGATGAAGATTTGGAGCTAGGCCGTTGTTAGCAGCACGAACGGCGGTTGCTTGAATATGGAGGTCCGGAGAGCGATGGAATAGCGAAGGTATTGCAGGCAAGTAAGTAGAAAATGTCAATTCGAAGTTAAAAGCACTTCTTAATGTCTCTTTTCCTTTTTCAGGTCGCAGAAGCAGCTGGGTAGAAAAATGGATGTCGAGGAATGCACCGAGGAGTGAGAAAGATGAGCGCTGCCCAAAACACATGCGTATAGATGGAGTTTTGTTTTGCAGATGCGAGTAGCAGCGTCGGCGGAGGCGAGAAGGCGGAGGCGAGAAGAATGCAGCGCAGGTAAGGAAAGTTTCATGGAGGTTTACTAACCAATGTCTTTGCTTCCACAGGGTGCCGGAAAAATGGAAAGCTGCAGCCCGTGGCTTGAGATGCACCGATGGACTGGGTAAGTGCTGCGCTGGTTTTTATCTCGTGCTAACCTGGTGTTCTTTTCCCTTTTCAGATGCTGCTGAAGACGAAGATGGTATTTCGGAAGGTAAGATTGCGGATTTCTCTTCCCCAGATGCAGAAGTTGAAGATTCTCTGGAGCTGACACGGTGAGCGTCCTGGGAGCCGATGGGTGCCTGGAAATGAAGTTGTGACCCAGCTTCCGAGGCAGTTGGGCTAAACCTGACTCCTTGGAGGCTGCGGTCATGACAGCACCCCCCCTCAAGGCCCCTGCCAAGCTTGTCTTTTCCAGAGGTTTTGGCTTGTTGGGAAAAGCCCGATGAAATGTTCGGACTAGACGAGGTGCATGTACATATTCTGAGGGTTCCCAAGATCTCTCCTGGGGTCCATATCCCTTCCAATCAATCAGGTAGTATAGTTTTGATTTGGAAATTTTGGAGTCCAAGATGTCTCGAATTTCAAATTCGGATTCTCCGTCAACTTGGATTGGCTCAGGAGGTTTAGTCAAAAGGGTTCCGGGTTGCACAGGTTTCAGGAGAGAAACATGGAAGACAGGATGTATCTTCATTTGAGTAGGTAATTCTAGTTTGACAGCCACTGGGTTAATTACGGCCGTGATCGAGTAGGGTCCTAAATATCTTGGGTTGAAGGTGCGTGGCCCTTTTAAAAATAAATGTTTAGTGGACAGCCAGACTTGATCTTCTTTTTGATATTGAGGAGCCTCTTTTCGATGTTGGTCTGCTCCTTTTTTGTATGATTCTTTAGCTCGTTGAAGATGAGCTGTGGCTTCTTTAAATGCTTGAGTTATCGTCGAATGCAGATGGTCAACAGCAGGTGTTCCGAGAGCTTGAGGTGGGTCCAGATTTGAGGTTCGAGGATGACTTCCAAACAGCAGGAAAAAAAGGGGTTTTTCCCGTCCCAGAATGGATTGAATTATTGTAAGCGTATTCAGCAATCCAAAGGACCTCCTTCCAAGTACCCTCGGATTGATGCAACATGCAGCGCAGATATTGTTCTAAAGTTTGGTTAGTTCTCTCAGTCTGCCCGTCGGTTTGAGGGTGATGGCTGGTGGAAAGTCGTACATCAATTTGTGCTAAACGACAACAACTCCGCCAAAAATGGGAAATAAATTGGCTCCCTCGGTCAGAGATTAGTACTGAAGGGAAACCGTGCAACCGGACAATGTTTTCAAGAAATTCTCGGGCTAGAATGGAAGCTGTAGGTAAACCCTTCAGTGGGATAAAATGAGCCATTTTTGAAAAAAGGTCCACGATCACTAGAATTGTGTTGTATCCGGAGCAGGGGGTAAATCCGTGATAAAATCCATCGAGAGCGTGTGCCAAGGGCCTGGTGGAATGTCTATTGGACGTAGTAATCCTGCTGGTTTTTCCTTCTGACTCTTGTTTTGTGCGCAGATACCACAAGAAGCCACAAACTCTTTAACATCTTTCCTCCAAGATGGCCACCAAAAATGCCTTTTAATTTTCTCCGAGGTTTTGGCAACTCCAGGATGTCCTTCCATTAGAGAATCATGGTAGCAGGTGATGACCTGTTTTTGTAAGTCAACGCAGGGTAAGAATAGTCTTCCTTGGAAATACAATAGGTTCTGATCTATTGTAAAATCCTTTCCTTTCAATTGCCAATTCGATGAATCTTCGGGAGTTATGAGTTGATTGACCCTTGCTTTAATCTCTTTGAGGGATAGTGTGTTGATTGCTCCTAGTATCTTTTGTTCAGGAATTATTGGCACCGGCTCCGGATTAGCTGTAAGTTCGTCTACCCCTATCCGGGAAAGGGCGTCTGCTTTTCCGTTCCTAACGCCTGGTCGATATGTGATTACAAAATCGAATTCTGCGAAGAATAAAGCCCAGCGTAGTTGCCTCGAAGATTGAGCTTTAGCTGACTTCAGGTACTGGAGGTTACGGTGATCCGTGATTACAGTTACTGTGTGCCGGGCTCCCAAAAGATAATGCCGCCAGGCCTTAAAGGCGGACTTAATTGCCAAGAGATCTTTGTCCGTAATTGTGTAGTTGATCTCAGGAGCCGAAAATTTGCGAGACCAAAAGGCTACAGGGTGTAACTGGTGCGTTTCGGGGTCTCTTTGTGACAGCACCGCCCCCATTGCAAGACTGGAAGCGTCTGTCTCGACGATGTAGGGAAGTTCTGGACGGGGATGCCTTAAGACTGGAGCAGAGATAAATTTGGCTTTTAATTCTTGGAAGGCTTGTTCGGCTTCTGGAGTCCACTCGAATTTTTTATTCTTTTTCAGAAGAGCCGTGATAGGTTGGACTACCCGAGAGAATTCAGGAATGAACCTTCGGTAAAAATTAGCGAAGCCCAGCATGCTCTGTACACCTTTCACGAAAGTTGGGGAAGGCCATTTGGTGATAGCATCCACTTTTCTTGAGTCCATGTGAACTCCGTTGGGTGACAAGATGAACCCTAAAAATTCCACTTCCTTTGCGTGAAAGGTGCACTTCTCCAGTTAAGCAAACAAGCGGTGTTGGCGAAGTCTCTGTAAAACCGCTGTGACGTGTCTACGATGATCAGTTTCTGAGGCTGAGTATACCAGGATGTCGTCAATATAAACGACTACGCACACATCAATAAGTTCTCTGAGGACATCATTCATGAAAAACTGGAAAGCGGCCGGTGCATTACATAGTCCGAAGGGCATTACTTGATACTCAAATAATCCATATTTAGTGCGAAAGGCCGTCTTCCATTCGTCGCCTTCCTTAATGCGTACCAAATGGTAAGCTCCTCTGAGGTCTAACTTTGTGTATATGCAGGCGCCTTTTACCTGGTCCAATAATTCAGGAATCAAGGGCAACGGGTATCGTTTTTTGACTGTAATCTGGTTCAGGGCGCGATAATCGATACAAGTTCTTAGGTCACCTTCCTTTTTCGGGACGAAGAACAAAGCTGAGGAAGCCGGGGATTTCGAGGGGCGGATGAATCCGTTAGCCAAATACTGGTCCAAGTATAGCCTGAGATGGAGGTTTTCTGGTTCAGTGAGGGCATATATCCTACTGCACGGAGGGGTGGACCCAGGTATTATGTCTATCTGGCAGTCGTATGACCGATGCGGAGGCAGGGTGTTGGCTTGATCTTTCTGAAAGACGTTGCTGAACTCTTGATATTCCAGAGGTAATCGGGGGTCCTCGGAAGTGATGGCTGCTAGTTTGATTTCGGGCTGAGGATAACAGGTTGAAACGCATTCTGGAAACCGAATTACCTTGGCTCGCCAGTCTATCTGAGGATTGTGCTTTTCCAACCAAGGCATTCCCAGAATCACCTGAAACTGCGGGGCCTTGATTACATCAAACACGATCTTCTCCCGATGTCCGTCTTGACATAACAACGTTACCTCCATGGTGGTATGAGAAACTGGTCCGGAAGCTATTTCAGTACCATTCACTGTAGTGATTACGTCCTTTACCATCTTGGGACGTAGGGGAAGATCCATCCTGATAGCCAAGTCTTGGTCCACATAATTACCGATTGCTCCGCTATCAATGTATACTTTGATAGCATGCATGCGATCTGGTCTATTGGGACTTATGAGGACCATAGGCATTACCAAATGCGAGGTCAAGGAACTGGTTTTAACGCTCGGCAAGCGGACCTCTACGCTTGTCGGGCGAGGTCATTTCCCGATTCCGATTTCTCAGCATTTTTATCAGAAACTCCTACGGTCTTCTTGACCGGTTTCACTGAGCAATCACGAAGGAAATGTCCAGAATTCCCACAGTATAGGCACAGCTGTAATTGCCTTCTTCTTTCCCGTTCTTTCTGAGTTAATGGTCCTTTTACTACTCCTATTTGCATTGGTTCCACGGAGTCATTCCCTTTAGCGGAGCTCTGTGGTCTTGAAAGTACCCGGGTTTCAAATCTGGATCGATCGGTCTTCCTGTTCTGTAGCCGATGATCTAATTGGACTACTAGGTCGATATAATCTGAACAGTCTTGCGGCGGATTAACCACCTGTGCTAAAACGTCTTTAAGTTCCCCACGTAGACCTCTGTAGAAGAGCGTGATTCTCTTATCTTCAGGCCACCTGGTCTCAACCACCAGTCTATTAAAGGACGCTATGTAAGCCAGGAGATCCTGATTACCTTGTCTGAGTGACAGGAGTTCATTGTCCAAGGCCTGTCCCTGTGAATGTCTTGCGAACAACTTTTCCATACTGGTCTGAAAGTCTTGAAAGTTATAGAGGAGCGGGTCATCCTGTGTCACGAGAGGAATGGGCCAATCTGCAGCACTACCGCTAAGATAGGAAAGTACAAACGCTACCTTGGCTTGGTCCGTTGGGAATGCGGCGGGTCTACACAGAAAGTGCAAGCGGCATTGATTGATGAATACTGCATATCGCTTTGGATCACCGGAAAAACGTTCGGGCGGGGCCAAAGGCACATTCCCTGGCAGATTAATTTGCACCGGATTACTTGAGGTTGTAGGAGTGCCGCCCCCTCCATAGGGAGGCAGTGGCGTCTGTCCCGCTTGAGCCTGTAGCAACTGTCTGGCCAGATCATCCGTCCGTTCCTTGGCAATGATCAACTCCCTTCGCAAAGCGTTTGTTTCTTGGCGAGATGCGTGTACTTCTGCCATTAGTTCCCCAAGCAATTGAGCCAGTTGATCTGTGTCCGAGGTTTCCATTGCGCCTGGGTGGGAAAATTGCAGTAGGCTTCGCGTTCTGTAATGCTCACCTGAATCCCTCGGAGGAGCAGGTCTGGGCTGGGGGTTCTCAGAGTCTTCTAGGGTCACGCGCAGGCCTCGAATACCACCCTGGAAAAGCCCTTTCCTCACTGAGATCTTGATCTGAAGGGTGAGGTGTCTGCAATTATGAGAGCAAGGGGTTAATATGGATATATAAGCCTGACTGGGTAAGCTGCCTCCCCTTCCTGGTACTCCCAAGTACTTCGTAGGCTAAATGTGCTCACCTTATGTAGGTGAAAGCGGAGCTCTCCATCCTGCGTCTGTGCAGGGGCGCCGAAGCCAGTTACTTCACTGGTTAATTGTCCAGCCTCTTGGTTGCAGAGGATGAAGATTTGGAGCTAGGCCGTTGTTAGCAGCACGAACGGCGGTTGCTTGAATATGGCGGTCCGGAGAGCGATGGAATGGCGAAGGTATTGCAGGCAAGTAAGTAGAAAATGTCAATTCGAAGTTAAAAGCACTTCTTAATGTCTCTTTTCCTTTTTCAGGTCGCAGAAGCAGCTGGGTAGAAAAATGGATGTCGAGGAATGCACCGAGGAGTGAGAAAGATGAGCGCTGCCCAAAACACGTGCGTATAGATGGAGTTTTGTATTTCTTAATGATGTCCTTTTGTTTTGCAGATCCGAGTAGCAGCGTCGGCGGAGGCGAGAAGAATGCAGCGCAGGTAAGGAAAGTTTCATGGAGGTTTACTAACCAATGTCTTTGCTTCCACAGGGTGCCGGAAAAATGGAAAGCTGCAGCCCCTGGCTTGAGATGCACCGATGGACTGGGTAAGTGCTGCGCTGGTTTTTATCTCGTGCTAACCTGGTGTTCTTTTCCCTTTTCAGATGCTGCTGAAGACGAAGATGGTATTTCGGAAGGTAAGATTGCGGATTTCTCTTCCCCAGATGCAGAAGTTGAAGATTCTCTGGAGCTGACATGGTGAGCGTCCTGCTGCTATTGCAGAATAACGCGAAGCACGTTGCTCTGATCGGGCGTGGTTTAAATAGCTTACTGGAGTGCTTAGGTGTCTCCTTCCACAGCAGCCTCGCCCAGGTAAGAAGTCCCAGCTTCCAGAATAGTTCCAGTATCCAGTCCCAGGGAGTGGTGCTGGCCACACCCAGAAGGTAAAGTAGTCCCAGCCATGGATGGATGAGGATTTCATCCTGCAGGTGAGTGAGCAGCATGGTCTGCAGCAGGTAGGTCCACCCAAGCACCATTCCTTACATCATGAGCCCGGCACGTCCTGTGCCGGGACTGGGTCCCCTTATGAGCCTGGCGCCAGGACAAGGTCCATAAGGCCCCTATGGGAGCCGATGGGTGCCTGGAAATGAAGTTGTGACCCAGCTTCCGAGGCAGTTGGGCTAAACCTGACTCCTTGGAGGCTGCGGTCATGACAAAAACTATGACATTTAAACAATTGCAACATATGTGACACTCAAAAGTAGGTCACTCATTTCTTTTAAACATTTAGATTTTTAGTGTCTTTCAGTCCAAATTTACTTAAACTGCTGAAATCCACAGCTCAGCCAGTCTTGTTATAAACCTTCAAGTCACTTCAGAATATAACTTTACATTGTATCCACCCCTCAGTAAGTCTTTCTTTGGCCTGCTTTGGGTTCATTTATTCAGTTTTACACAAAAAAAAAAGTCTGGTGTTATTTTAAAACGCCGGCTTTCTGATAGTGGTGAGTACTGGTAATGCACCCATTTTTGGGATTTAAGAAAATTAATTCCCCACAATTCTAGGTTGCTTTTGGCAATCAGCATTGCCATTCCCAATGGTTTCAGGCTACTGTGTGGGTAGTCCAATGGTGGTTTTAGGCAGTGCCCTTCTGTGCCCATAACATCGGCAAAATGGGTGGCAGCCTATTCTTCATGCACTTCCCTGGGCATTTTCTGGGAATCTCTGGCCATCATGATGTTTTCAATGCAAGTACTGCACAGTTTTTGAGGTAGGGCTCGGATGCATGGGTAAAAACATCCCACATAGGGAGTTTCATATGACATTACAAATCTTGTGTGATGTTACCTCCTGGCCACACATGAGCCAGGACCTCGATATTTACATAAACGGGTGTCTTGTGTGTGTTCAATTTCAACCCAGTTTATTCACACACAGACCTCCCCTACAAAAAGGGGGAATGACACTGACTTGGTCAGATTTGCAAGTCGATTTCATTGGGCCAGTGATTCGATCCTCTAGAGGAAACAAGTACCTGTTGACTGTAGCACGCTGGTTCATAAAGTGGGTAGAATGTCTTCCGGCCCCCAATTGTAAGGCAGATGCACATCAATCAGTTCAAAAGTTGTCATCCCTTAAAAACTTTGTGACTGATAGAGGAGCCCAATGAAAGTCGAGCAGAGGAACCATCCGAGGAGTGAAAGGGAAGGATGAAAACCCTAGATGGAGACTTATAACAGGTGAGTAGTTCATTTAATTTTCTTGGGAAATGTTAAGAAAAAAATGTGTAATGTCAATGTTCTGAAATTGTATATCTCTGGGCGGTATAATGTTTTTTTTTTTTCTCAAATGCTATGTCCTATTATCCAGGAAAATATGTTGTGTAGAAAGTACTGAACCTCAATTTTCTTCATAACTAACTTCCTTTTCTTCCAGCCAGGGGGCAGGAGGAGAGTCTGGGGCCACCCCAGGTACCCCGGAAAGAAGAAGGATGGGGGCTCCATTCCAGACCCCCAGCCAAAAAGATTCAAGTGGAGGCCAGAGTGCCACACTACCTAAGTAAAGGAATGAGCTGGACAGGCTTCAATAAAGAGAAAGAACATCAAAGGAAAACCTTAGTCTCCCATATTCATTCCCAAACTAATAAGGAAAAAGAGCCAGGGGGATGTGTGGGGTTTAATTATAGTCCAGTACACTAAAGGAAAGGCCAAGTTATGCCTCCTATGTGAAATGCATGCAGCTGAAGGATGGGCACACTGGCAGAGTAAAACGCTAACCTTAAAACTGAAATCCTGCTAAAGATGCCTAGCAAATCCAAAGATGTACCTGTGGGCTGAGAGCTAAACGCAGCAATTTCATTGAAACTGTCAAACATCAAAATGCTATGCCCCCTGAGTTTAAATAAGTGGGGCTTACAGGTGAACTGTAAAGCCATGTGAATATCTTTCCTTTCAGGTGACTAAACCCACTTTTCTGCACAAAAGTTTGACAGATAAATAGAAATATATTTGTGAGTGACCAAAATGAACAGCAGCCCTTCACTCAAAGTTACCACATTAATAAAGATTTGCGTTTTTCAATAAAGGCTCTGGAGTACGAAAATACGTACTGCTGGTCCTAAACATCCACAAACATCCCATCTTCTTGCAGGGTGTCACATTTTACTGCAGTCAAGAAAGCATTGTGGAATTACAATATCCTGGAAAGCTGAATTGGCCACAAAAACATCCACAGCCAGTTTGCCTGCCTGTGAAAGCTGTCAAAATCTGGGCGCAGTACCAGTGGCCGCCTGTGACTGGTTTAAAAGCATGCATGTAAATGTGTACCATTAAGATCTAATGTCTACAATCTAAGTGACCTGTTATCAAGAGCAAACTAGGTTGTTACTATTTAAACTTCATGGTTTAGAGCCTGGAATCAGTGTTCTAGATGTTTGTTTTAAAATTGCAAGTTTATTTTCAACAAAGAAAAATGTAACAAAATGACTTTTAAAGTAAGCCTGATTCAAGCCAAAACTACAAAACAACTTCCCCCACTGGGCAAGGCACCTCCCTTCTGCTCTCTAGGCCAGGAACGCACATTCATGTGTTGATTAAGAGGGAGGGGCACTGGGGCTGCTCTTTCCTATTCCCAAACTTTGTACTTAAACAAAAAGGTGTTTGCCACCAAATAAAATTCCCAATTATCACCCCTCCTTAAACATTGTAGTTAAACAAAGGGGTGCCCTTGACCCCAAACGAAATTCCCAAACTGTCCCCACTCCCTAAACCTGTCCTTTAAACAGAGCGGTGCTGCACATCACTGAGGCTTGGGTTTTTGGTGTTGGGGAGGGAAGTGCTTTGCAAAAGGGAAACCTCATGTCTCCAGCATGGCATTGTATAAGGTGTAGTTTGTTTTAAAATCAAACCTCTGCTTGTATACAAACTATATCTTCTTAACCCCTTAAGTGCCAAGGATGAGTTATCTCATCCTTGGGATTACCTCCAGGGTGTCAAGGACGAGATAGCTCGTCCTTTTTGGCACCTTGTTTTGAGCGATCCATGCAAAGCAGGAATCGCACAAAACTGTAATCCAACCCTCAGGCTATGTGAGGGGGAGGTCCTGCCTAACTGCCAGGGGTCTGGATTACCTTTAATTTCAACGCGGCGTGCGTAAAGCACGCCGACGTGAAAGTGAAAGTAATTTCACCGCAGCAGCCATTTCGGGCTGCCGCAGTGAAAAGAGAAGGTAAGCTCCCTTCTCCCTCGATCTCCAACTGTATTTTAAGCCCCTCCCCTTTCCAACAACACCTTGTGTGACAGCATTGCTGGTCACGGATTGGGCGCAGAGCGCTCGATCCGTGGCTAGCAATGCCACTAGACACCAGGGATGTCTTTTGAATGTGGGGGAGGTGGGGGCTGCATACAGTAAGCAGCCCTCTCCTCCCCCGGCCCCAAAAGCATGGGGGCACATATGGATAACCCAGGGGGCAGATGGCTGATCATCTGCCCCCAGGGAAGGGGACAAATTAATTTTTTTAAAAAACAAATAAAAAAATGCAACAGGGATGGGGGTGGGGGGGGCACTAGGCACCAGGGATATTTCTGGCACACAAAAGGGTGGTGGCCTTCCCCCTCCCACACCAAGTGGAAAGGGGGGGGCACCCCTTGTAGCCCTCCCTGTGGGCACATTTTTGCCCCCAGGCAGGAGTACATGAGGTGGTGTAAGTGATTTCAATCTGGCACTTCACCTAAGTCAATGCCTAGCGTGTGATGCACAACTGAAACCCTCAATTATTTGTTTGTGTCTATAAGTTATTTTATTCTGAACAATCTACCAGTTATATCACGCCCCTCTCTTTGAATCCCCACTGTCACACTGACCCAGGAATCAGGCTGGTTTGCAAAGTTAAAATATTTATTATGTATTTCACAATATAATCACACTATTTTTAATGGGGATACAATAATCACCAATGGGGGGATGTCACACTAAGCAATCTCTTGAATCATAAGGAGTAATGATGAGCAAAAACAATGCAGCACAGAAATGTTACTTTTGTGGGTTTGTTTTCAAATCTAATGGCAATGGGGTTACTATTTCCCCCTGCACGCCCCTCAACCCCCCAATAGGCAATGTAGAGATATAGGAGGAGAGAGAACAGGTTTCAGGAATGCAGAACTCAAGCAAATATATCAATCCCAATTTCCCCCCAACAAGCAAACACACAAGAGAGAAACAGAATAGATTGGCAAACTGTCAAAATGGTTTTAAAGTTGGCTTTGAATGGAAGAGGTAAAATACTAAATATGGGCTAAATCACTGAAATTGTTGAAATACTAATGGGAGCCGCTTTGTATGGTTGCAGACAAACACTAGTAATGATTTGAGAGTAATAAGCAAAGGGAAAACTTAAATTGCAATGAAAAGCTATTTTACACGTTATAGATTTTGCCCAAACGAACAATTCACGGCAAACTTTTCTGCGCGCGGTAATCGCGATCGCGGGAGAACTATGAGGATTTGGGATGCGGTTTAGGTTCTCTGGAAAGCTTAGGATGTTAGCTACAAGCAGACACTTCGTTTCTAGCATGAATATTGAAGAAGTTATGGAAGTTTATTTTCAGATAGAGGCAAATTGTAAAACAAGGATGCGCTTTTAAAAAGGCAAACAGGATTTCTTTACACTAGGGATGGACTATGAAGAAGCAAACTACAGAACAGCACAGCCATCAGCCCAGGTTATTATCTCTCACCCCCCTACAGCAACCTAGGATTTCTCATGTAACAAAACAGTTACAAGGCATTGAATGGCGACACACCGAAATCACCCAAAAAGGCCTTGGCACTGGGGGGAAAACCCATGGCACTTAAAGGGTTCAATCATATTTGCCTGTTTATTACGGAAAAGAACCTCATTGTGGGTGAAACTTTCTTTTGTGCCGCAAAGAAGATGGCGTGCATAACATAAACAGAACCTCATTGAACCTATACAACTAAATATGCATTCTTTCTGGACACCGGCATGGTTCTTGGCTCGTTGTTGGCCTATGGGGAGGGATCCACACTGCTTTATATGAGTCTTAAGTGGGCGTATCTGAATCCAAATTATTGATGTTTTGTGGTCCGGTTTAAACTCTGGGGAAGGAACTCCCTATTTTGAGTGTGGTCTCTCAATATATATCGTTACACTAGCAAATTCCAATATAATACCCACCAAAAGTGTTTTCTTTGCCAATGCCCGTTTTAAACAGCACTTCTGTGCAAAGAGTGTATGCTGCTTATAAATCAAGTGGATGAAGGCACACTTGGTTAAGACATTTTAAATACATAACTAATTCATTTACATCTTCAATTAAGCTATTCACTCACAGAAGACCCTATAGAAATAACACTGGCATGCCCTATACAGAACAACGTTTGATGTTATTTGATAGAGCTAGCTCAGAGAGATCCCAGAAAGATGTGTTTTGGGAGGCGAAGGGGTGGTTAGTGGGTGGGTCAGCATGCACATATGTAGTCACTGGTTGGTTAAATAGCCAAACACCCATATGGTCTGGGTACCTTCTCACACAGATCTCCTTCCTATATGTACTTAATCTCTACCTACTGGAAAAAAGAATAATGGTGGCAGATCCTTAAATTGGGAGGGTTCCTCAGAATTCTGCACCTGCATATGTTATGATGCCGATCTCAGAAGTCTAGGAATTTGGTGGCATTATTGAGGCAAAACAGTTGGCAAATGTTCCTAATCCTAATACGTACAGATTTCTGGCTGGTTTCAATTTAAAGGTGCTTTAAATGCAACTTTTGGGACTCAAGTTATAAGTGAAAAGGTGTTTCTAACTGCCCCGAAAATTGTAGAAATCAGAAATTTGGGGAGCCAATGACTTATTAAATTAGAGATCTGGTTATGAAGTGTCACATTCATAACTATGTTAGTTTTCAAGGGCAAAAATCTTTAGCACATCCGTGCAATCACTTGCCGAAACGGGAGTGACCTCTCAAATTCCTTCATGAGGAGGGGAATATTCATACCTATATATCATGGCATTTATTGGTAAATTACTAACATTTGCCATGTAGGGACCTTTTGGGTAAAACTGTACATTTTGTTAAAAATGTGAATTTCGAAGGGGAGTTGCAATATTTCTGTTCTAGACTCCTGAGCCAATATATAGAGAGGGTCTGGACTTGGGGGGTGGAGAGAAATGTAAATGTCCAATCGTGGTTGCAAGATCATAAGTTAGCACCTCCTAATGTTCATTTTCCATGGCAGGGCCTTTGAGAATAAAAAAAGAGGGCCAGCTGCCTAAAAATCACCAAAAGAGATATGCTGAAAATTCTTCTGGGTGGCAACATGTTGACATTTCTGCTCTACGCCTAGCAAAACAAACCTTTCATTGCAGGTTTGTTTTGCTAGGCGTTCTCCTGGACGAGCCTACTACCTTCTCCTAAGGGACTGCCATTTTATAATGGTGGTTTGGGATAAATAGACTGATGAGTCTCGCTACTCCTGGGAGCTAAGGTTCACGTTACCCTGACCTTGGAAAGTAACGCCCCTCAGGCTCTATTTTATGATAGGCGTGCTGATTAGTATGGAACCCACCACCAGCAGTGGGTGAGTAGACTCTATGATGAATGAGATGTGCAAGAATCCCATTAAGGGCTTGCAGATGCAAAAGGCGGGACCGTGGCAATTGAACATTTCATCATTAAAGCATTAAAGTACATATACGATGTAGGCAAAACACTGCACCGCAGCACAGATCAGGGCCACACACTGTAATAACAACAGTCCCACATGCTACACGCCGTGTCCTTAACCTCATTAGGAATACATACTGGCAGGGTCGCACTGGGGTATAACATTGTCTTGGGCACCAATGAAAAAGTGGCCCACCATTGCAAAAGGCAATCAATTCCGTTTGTGGCAGACTGTTTAAGTAGTACCCAAGGAGGAGGTTTTTGATAAAATGTCATGCAAATTGTGCGTTTTAAAGAATTTGTATTCAGTAACACTGATCAAGCTACTAGCCGCATGGTGAAGGAAATTATCAAACTGGCCCACAAAGGCCAGAAAAACTGGCCCACATTAGCATTCTGTGTTTTTGGTTCCGGCGTTGCCCAATTGCCCTGTAGGCCAGTCTGTGCCTGCATACTGGGTCATATTTCCGATCCTACCATGCCACTAACAGCAACTGGTCCACTTGCCCTGGGTAATATGCCTAGTGCTTCTACCACCCTTACTAGAACCTTCTGATTGAGATATTTTTTGGGCATTGGTTGTAATCCATGTCATCTGTGGGTACTGCGTGTGGGTGTTGTCTTTATGGCATGTTTCAAGCACCGTGCCCACAAGGCACATTCCACATCTATTTCATGCATAGCTTGGAAGGGTTGCCACACAATATTCTGGGGTACGGTAATAATATAGAAGGCAGGGGCCGAGCCCACTGAATATGCTTGAAATGTAGGTTTTGCATGGCCAAGGACCAACAGTACTGAAACCAGAGCGTGCCCGTTACACCATACATAGAGAAATAAACAATGCTCAAAATATTTTGAAATGTAAACATTAAATCAGTATGCAGTCAGTCTCCAGCGTTACACTGCTTAAAGTCCTATTCCAACACTGATTTTAGACAGGTCGTTTTCATTTTTAAATTGTTTCTATTTTCGCTTCATATAGCAAGCGTTGTGGATGTACAGGTATCGCCTTCTTCGGCTCCATCAGAGATAAAGTAAACTGTTTCAATTTACGAATTGTCTCTATTTACAGGGGTCACACATGCTTGAAGAAAAAAAAAGAGCGCGTTATAAATGAAACTAGCGCCTAGATACCGACGGGTTATGTGCGCTGTATATAAATGCAAAAAAAAAAAAAAAATAGGCAGGATAAAAATGTTCTACATTTTAAATTCTGGCATGTATTTTTAAGACAGACCTCATGATTTTCTTTGGGCACAGGCAGCAAAAGCACAGGGAGGTTTGGAGTTAGAGTAATGTGGAGAACTCTCCTTTAAGGAGCATCATGGCAGAGTGATAGCTGAAAAAAGAGGTAGAGTCTAGAGCTAGGTTTGTGATAGGGCCAGGTCCAAAGTCCCAGGGATCTATTTTGTAACAGTTCATGGCCAGTGTGTATGCTCCTGGCCGATGCACTAGAAGTAGTAACAGCATTCAAAGTTGCACGATTACCCCTCCTCGTATCAGCTGGCATACAGTGACCCTCTTGGACAGTAGTACGAGTCTGTGACTGGTACAGGACGGCAACATAACTGCCCCGTGCCATGTTTATCCATTTCAGCCTTTCCCTCTAGCCCAACCCTGACTCCTCATTATCCTTCTTTCCTCTGCTATGCAGCATCCACCCTATATCCCGGATGCCCACCTTGATTGCTCCATGTGTGTTATAACTAGACATTTTCACATGTTGGCAACGTTTTTCAGGGTGAGCTCTAAGTGTTAGGCCTCAGCTCGTGTGAACAGTGAATGCTATGGCATCCAGCAGTGTGAGCCAGCCCTCGCTGTGCTCTGACATGGCTACTGAAGCTGTTTGGAGGAGTTCTTCTGGTATGAGCGCCCTCCTACAGCAGCCTGTCAGTGTTGACTAACTCTAGTACAGTGCGGCTTTCGTGCTGGTGTGATGACAGCGCTGACAGACTTACCCGGTAGTGCCAAGTTTGTTCCAGAGGGTTCCAACAGCAGTATAAGCCTTCCTTGCATAGCTGAATAAGCAATATAACGACACCAACGTTTCATTCATAGCATGTCCAGCCTGAACTTTTGTGGACTGATTTGTGCTAAATTATCGTAATCATGAGGCTGGGACTGTGGACGGCACTGGTGAGAGTGAAGGGGGTGGGCAGGGATGTGACTCAGAATGTAAATGGTTGTAGATACTGGTCCGTTGAGCTGTCATTCGGGCTGGCAATGAGTGGGCACTGATAGCTGGCAAGGGTTGGGTGGGTGCCGAGTTATAAATATGGATGCTAATGCCCTGTTGCCTAAATCCTTAAATCCTGATCTTGGCTCCTGGATGCTCATGAAGGATGGCCACATGCACCCGGCTTGCAGTGGGGAATGCTGTGCACTTGGGAACCCTGCAATGTAGACCTTTTGCTGCACGCTAAGAGCATTGGGCACCTGCCCTTGGTAGGGATCGAGAATGCAACTGTGGTAGTAAATATGCTTCTAGAACTAGCTTGCTGTGGGCAGGGGCGTTGCTAGGGGGGGGCTAAGGGGGCTATAGCCCCTGATCTTTTGGTTGTAGCCCCGGATAGAATCTCAGGAGCTACAGCCAAAAGACTAGCTAGCCCCCAGTCCCAACAGTTCCAACATCAGCTTAGCCCCGGGTCTTTTTCAGACCTAGCAACTCCCCTGGCTGTGGGTCCTATGCCCTCTTACAGGGCGGAACTCAGCCGAGCCCCTCTACAGCCCCATGTCTGCAGAGAATGGAGCGGAGGGCCCAACAACTGCTTCCAATTCCAACTAATACCTAAACAAGCACTGAGCCCTCTAAGAGGTACCTGGCAGTAATCATTGAACATGGATGAAGCCTTAGTTGGAATTTACCATGACAATGATGTTCTATTTCCGTGTAAACACAAATGATGTATTTGATGTGAGATGCCCGTTTTTTGTTTTTTTTTACTAACATTCCCATCTGCGCTCTACCCTAGGGTTAGGGAGGAAGGTGGAGCTAGAGTTTTCTGACAGTGAAGGGACCTGCTGGAGTTTATCAGTGTTTTCATATTCATTGGCCTGCAGAGTACATGCACCAGGTGCCAAGAGGAATCCCCACAGTGTTGTGTCCCCGCTGTATGTTATTAACAAGAAAACACTCAAAGAAGACAGTCTCTGATGACCCATGGTCTTAGACAAATAGTAGTGACACTAAGAAACCTCCGGTTACCTCAGTTGTGAGAGAGGGATGCAGAGCATATTGTTGAAGGCTCAACAGAAGTGGTGATGTCTAGACCGGGTAGTAATGGGCGCTTCGGTTGCTTATCAAAGTGCTACTCCAATAAGACATGGGAAAAAGCTGCAGATCCTGGCACCAATTAGGCTGACCCCTGCCTAAGAGTTTTAAACAGAACGTGCCATGGTGTAATGAGCATATTCCAAACTAGTACGCACAATACTGTTACCACACCATACAAACAACCAGTTGGTTGTGTATTTATTATCTATTTCAATAAACACATTGCACCAAAATATGAGATAACGAACAGCAATTACAACACTTTGCCCATGGTTACTACATTTTCCAACACGTGTTTCGACCAACATGGTCTTTTCCCACGTAGAAATCTTAAAGCAACCTATCACTTCATGAATGAAATCCTTGCACAAAAATAAACATTTTAAATGGAATTATAACAAATATACATTAATGGCCAATTGTATGCCATATAAAGAAGAGGAAAGAAAAAAAGGGTGGAAAGAGAAAAAAAAAATAGTCAGTTTATACAACACATTCCAAGGTTATTTCTCATTGAGTTACCTACTCATAACATGTTTGCAAGACAGAAACCCTCAATCACTAGTTCATGTATTCATGTATTGCCCAAATGTATTGTTGAGAAAGCACACCCTAGAATTCCTCTACCTCATTAGTAAAATATTCTTCCCATAGCTACACATATCAAAGTCACTTAAATTATTTAGTTCTAAATCATGAATCAATTGCATGAAAGATGCCCTCAATTGTCAGTTCATAAAGTATTCAATTTCCCATTACTTTTATCGGAGGATGCATCACTATTGTCAAGTGGCATTCCAAATAATTAATCAGCTATTGCTTCATTAGCATGTCAATAGTTGAACGCCAAATAATATTGTTGCACCGTTCCTAGCGCCTCGAAAAGCCATAATCCTCGAAAGCAGGATGCCAAATTGATCTTTTAAGAAACAACCTACTTAGTATAGGGAACTGTAGTGCTACTCACCTTAAATATGGGTGGAGAGTCCTCTTCATAGATAATGTATCATCAGATTTATGAGTCTGGCGACTCGAGAAATTAATGTATGTTCATGTCAAAAGAACCCCAATATCACATGTTTTCCAAATATAGCCATATACAAGAAACTATAGTGCTACTCACCCTATATTTGGTTTGACAGTCCTCTTCATATAGAGTATGTAAATACCAATGAATTTCTGAGTCCGCCGACTCTAAAAATTAATATATTTTCATGTCAAAAGAACCCCATTATCACATCAATTGCAAATAGAACTTGTCCACTTCGAGCAAACTATTGACTCACCCTCATTCCTTAATTGAGTTCTCCCCAATCAATATTAGTCCCATACCATTCCCTACAAGAATGGTATGGGACTTGATGAATGCAGCCTCTTTTGCCAAGGATTACACAAACAATTTAGTTTAGACTACGTCTAATTTATCACAGATTCTGTCAGAAGTCCCGTAGATTTTAACTTTACTGCTAGTTCTTAGTGATCCCAAAGTCTTTTTGGATTCCTTACATAGAAGGTTCCAGCCTTCGTCGGCAGTGGCCAGGAATCAAATTTAGGAGGGGCACAGAGGGGGCCGAAGACAAAAGTAGGAGGGACACAGACAAAAGTAGGGGGAGAACATGGTCACTGCTCGTTTTAGGAAAGGGGTCACAAGGGGGGGCACAGGGTTTCAAATGGGTGGCCCCAGCCCCCCCAGACCCTTCCCTAGCAACATCACTGTTCGTCAGGTGTCCACGTACTTTCACTCGCGGGCGCCATTTGCAATCTTTATTTATACGTTGCCAGTGTCATCAAGCGTGCGCAATGCACGACGTGACTGCAAATGCGTTTGTAAACACTCCCGACTTTGGCGAGGCTATAACAGTTGTCCTGCCTCCATTCTTACGTGAAATGATAATGCTTGGATAGCATTCCACTCAAGCAGTGAATATCCTTTAGTCAGATGAATCCTCATTAAGGGCCAACTAATGTCGCCAAGAGTGATGAAAACATGAGTGACATGTTAAAGATTGTAAAAAACTCCATCTGGGGTGAAAATAATGTTATCCTGCTTTCAGGCACTACAGCTGATTAAGTTGAATTGGCACATTAGTATTACAGGAAGGCCCTTGCCTAATAACTTGCCTAATAACTGGTTTGATAATGTTATGTTTCACAAAACGTCTATTGGCACTGGTGGTACATTGTATTCTAGAGGGAGATCAATGCTCCTGCAAGAGCTTTAGAATTCAAATATCTTGTTAAGAAGAGACCATTGTAATTCAGAATTAATATTGTAATTACCCTCTGTGGAATTCGTCCTCATGATTTAAATGGGTGGCAGCCATGGGCTGATTTCAGCCAATTATTCATACACATATACCAATCCTATTTAGAGAGACTTCAGTTACCAAGATACATTCATTTCACATTCCATGTTATATATCTGACCTCAGTATAATTAAGTAAGTGACATCAAATTAATAATACCAAACAGCTGATTATACAGATATATCAAAAATATAATTATGAGAACGCATTCATTTCATGCTCCTTATTGAGGCCCTGTGTTCTACATCAAAGTCTGCAAATCTTATTGCATTCTACTTGTCTCAAACGCTGTTGCTGTTGCAGATCTCCACCTCTTTTACTGCAAGATGCTTTTTGAATGCCAATAAATCTACTCTCTGCCTTATTTCCCATCTGATGCTCTTCTTGCCAGTGATTTGCCAATGACAGTTTCGGATCTTCACTGTTGAGACTAGAAAGATGCTCTCTGACACGCACCCGGAATTCCCGTATGGTGCCGCCAACGTACACTTTTTTACATATGTAAATGCAGTCAATACATTCTCTTATTTCAGTTGCTACACCGCCATGACATACACATGATGTGCTATTTTCATGCGCATATCTGCAGACACTGCATGTCCAGCCCTTGTGCATGCAAATCTCAGCCAATCCTTCTCAATGTCTCGTTTTAGAAATTACAGAGATAATTTGCTTGTGATTGTAGGTGCACGAGTGCACACCTGGGTTTATCTTCAATATAATTATTAACATCAGTATCTAATAATAGCAAACCCAATCAATAAAGCGGAGTTCTTTCATTGTTCAGCAATTTCAAACAGGAAATCAGAACAGTGAAGAATAAGCTGCGGTTGAAGGTTGTAGCAGTAATTGAAGGCCTATTTGGTGTCAGCCGGTCAGCTTCAAAATCACTACCCCTTCAGAAACACTACTTACGCAGTCGTTGCCTGTGAACAGATAAGTGAAATACTCAATTGCCAATACCCCGAAGAAACCAGGCTGTAGAACCACTTGCACCTTTGAATATGGTGAATGCAAGAGCATTGCCTAAAAAGAGAACAGAGGTGGAGGCAGCAGATGTGGTCTTCAGATTGCACCACAACAAAACAAATAACAATTGCTGCACTAATGTTGAAGCAGAGTCCAGCATGGTTGGCTTTGTAGCCTGGAAAAAGTGGGAAAAACAAAGACTCTCTCTGGCTGATCCATTTATCCACCTACAATTATGTTCCATAAGGCTGAGATTGGTTTTGTCTTTTTCAACCACTTGCTGAGTCCCTTGGGGTTGCTGGTATTTAATATTTCATTACTGCTTCACTGTTTATCTCTATCTTAGCTATAGCCTATGGGAGTGCATTGTCTATGGAGTAGAACATTGTGTTTTGCTGTGGAGCACAGGGATTAGTGGGCAAGAGACACACAGAGGAACTCAGCAGCAGATATGTAACTTTAAGGTTAAGAAACTTTTTTGAGTAGTTGGCTATTTACTTGTCATCATGATAGCTGAGCGCGGGTTCAGAGCATTTGGCCTTGCCTTTAGGAAGGGGATCTTTTGAGGCCTGGAAAAGTTAGGTGTGAGGTGTGAGAAGTAGCAAGGGGGAAATCAGTGCTGTATAGTGGGTATTACAGCAAGTTTGAATGAAATTAGACTATGGTTAATATCCTAAGTCAGAAGTCCAGCTGACATAATTCACTGAATAAAGACTACACACTGTAGAGGCTCCTATGGTCACATGAGATAGATGAAGCTTGTCCAGAAGATATTGAATGGGTACAAGTGGACAGGAATAGGCTTTTATGTTTTCATCAGCAGTTCCAATCTTTCAACAAAAATACAAGTTGTGTTCTAGCTATACTGTCAGGCATGAATGTCCCCATTCATCAGGAAAGTCCAAATGGCAGTCAAACAAGTCAGGGCCTTAATGACCCTGGTGTTCTAATGTAATGTGCAGATAGTCAGCATTTCCATTTATGCTTTATACCTGAGACAGACAGTATCCTTTAGAGATCTTGAACTTGTCAAAAGAAGAGCTGCACATGGGTGTTGTAAGATGTATTTTGATTAATGTATTAATATGTGGGTTGCTCTTAAAGTTTATTCCCCAATTTAATCACCCCTATTATACAGTCCCACCCCACAATTTTGGTCAAGAAACAAGCATATTACTAAAAACTCAAATTTATTTAAAAGAAAAAAAAGAAATTAAAGGTGAAATCAAGGCAAAGGTGGTCTCCAGCCATGTTACACAATCAAGGACAGTTGGTCTATAGAAAACGAAAAGGGCCTGCCTGCATTTGTCTCCCTATTTCTCGCATGCACGCAGGCATCCATTTCCATGATCAATTCTATATAAATATTACGTTCTAAATAACACTATATATAATTGTTCTTCTACTGCTTATCAGTCAGTATCTCCAAATACTTGACTTTACAACCACATCTCCAAATTACACATAAAGTCACATTTATAAATAAATCAAATAACTTTACTTTCTCTGAAAACACCAGCAATTGATAGAATCAGTGAACGGTTGCACCCTTTTCCATGTAGATCTGGTGCTGTGGGCTGCTAACATGTGCGTAGTTTAAATACGCTTACTATAGCTTTTATTAGAATTCTACAGGTTTTGGGTTAGAGAAGTAATGTTTTCAATTTCGAATGCATATTTTGACACACTCACCTAACCTGACAAAATGACTTGCAGATTGAATTGAACATAAATAAGTACCCCTCCCCTTTCAGATCACATATGAATCTCACTATGCAATTTTACAATGATGGGTTTCATTCACACTATCTCCAATTCCTTATCAAACAGTAATGGCCTTCACAGCATACACAATTTCAAACATAACTTTATTTGATCCCCTTGTGGACAGGACTAATCCCATGGAATGCAAGCCTTCCCTTCTGCAGCCCTTAAGTTGGTATCTCTCTTTAATGTATCCAACAGGAACAGGTGTCATTTTTTTCTGCAGCTCTTCCCAGTGTCAGAATCCTCTCCTCTGCGATCTCACTATATTGTAAATGCCCAAACATTCCCGCCACATTTTATAATTATGTCACATTATGTGATTGGCAATTCTCTTCCAATGAACACACCTCATTGTTAGGCACTCCTATTGGATACACAGACCATATCTTCTTTGGATGATTATCATTTCTATACTGGTGATCGAAAAGGTAGGGGCCAATGTGGTCTCTATGCTTTTAAATGCTAAATCAGATTTCCTTTTATAGTTCAACACAGGAATATGATACATCAATAAAACAGACATGATGGTAATCTACAGCCATGATGCATGTGTAGGTATGTGACATTAAACCATAGCATGTTTATTTTCCTAAAGGTAACACTTTTTCATAATTGTTATCATTTTTCAAAATCATGAACATTCTAAAATGTACTAATTAAATAGGGTGGGAATCTCACAGTTGTAATGCAGCTATTCCCGACGTGTCTACCTGGGATGGTCACTGAGTAATTCTAAATTTTATTTTGGAATGTAAAGTCAATGGCAAAACATGGGCCGTTACCAATGGAAAAATATACAAGACAAGACATTTCCTGTATTTGCCCACTGAATAACATGTCTTACTGCAGTCCTATGACTCAAGTAAACAGATCTTCATAAGTGGTTCAGACCATGATGGATGCGAGTGAAATGACAGAAGCCCTTTGTTCTTCTGCCCTAGTTAGACCACTCACATATTGAGTTATATGGTGATGAATGTTTCAACCTATCATGGTAAGTGCAATGAAACTGTTTGAAGTCGCTTTATAATTTCAGACAGATCTTTACCAGCAAATTGTAATCTCACACCTTGAAACACTTGTGAATAGGCGCGCTATAAATACCATATCATATTATATTATACATAAACTTTGAATTTTATTTTCCTGGAATGTTAGAGTATTTGACTAACATTCTTGTAATGATGCCTACCCCCGGAGCACCAGGCCAGGCCCAGCACCCCCGGGAGCAGGCATCATGCCCCCGGGTAAAAGCCCAGCGGCCCCTTATAGGGGCTCTTTGGACTCTGTCCTGGCGCCTTTGGCACCAGGCTCATGTTGGACATCAGTCCTGGCGCCATAGGCGCCATGCTCATAAAGGAAGGTGTTTTGTGCACTTACCTGATGCAGACCATGCTGCAAGATTCAGGCCTCCCTGAGACCTGAAAGGGACTATTTTTTCATTGGGACTATTTTGCCACTAGGGCGTGGCCGGGGAAGGATACTTACCTGGAACTACTTTGGGGGCTATTTAAGCCACGGCCAGAAAGTAGCTCATGCTTCGCGTTGTTCTGCATCCAAGCAGCTGAATGCTCACCGTGTCTGCTCCTGCATCTGGTCTCCAGCCACACCCGCCTCGATCCTGGAACACCTGTAAGGAAAGAAGAGAAGAGAAAGGTGAAAACCAAGAATGTTATCAAACTTCGTACCTGCATCCGGAACCTTCACGCCAGCGTTCCTGAGAAAAGACTTTCATTTAAAAGCACTGCGTTGCTCGCAGCAGCGCCGCGCTTCACTCACCTGTCCTCGGGAGTTCTTCTGGCTCCACCGCGACTGTCTGCACCGGTCGCCACATCTCTGCGCCTAATGGAGAGAAGAAGAGACAAAAGGTGAGCAGAAGGAACATATGAGGAAAGCCTAATTTTCCGCCATAACACTTACCGGCCTTCTGTTGGTGGACCATTCCTCATTTCGGGTCGGCGCCGCTTCGTTGGCAGGTACCGCACCCCGGCCCCTATGGGGAAAGGACAAAAGACATTACTGGAGGAATATAAAGACATTAAGAGGGATCGCCCCCATCGCTAGCTCACCTGATTTTACCATCGGCAATTCAATCCCTCAACTCATCGCCTTCATTCTGCACCTGAAATAAAGGACAGGTCACAGGTTAGGAAGGCAACAGAAAAGGAGGCTCAACACTTGAACTTTTGTAATCTTCATACTTATGGCGTTCCGCTCGGAAAAGTCAAGTGGATTTTGCCAGCGCCATTCTGAAAACCAGTGAAGTAACTGGACAAACACGCACCCCTGCACCAGAAGCAGGATGGAGAGTTCATCCTTTCAAACCACAAGGTGAGCTTCAACCGGGGATTTCGGAGCAAGTTAGAGAAGAACGAAGGGGGGAAAGGGGGAGCAAGCACACTAGTCTGCAGACTGTTAATCCCCTTTCTCATCTGTAGAAGGATATTCCTACGGGCCAGACAAGCAAGATTTGAGGGTCCTGTTCAGTCGGTGTTCCGAGTTCTGCGCATCACGCTCGAAGAGGCCACAGCAACCGAGACTAGACCAGCGCCTCCGTGGGAGTCAGGTGAGCGTTACAGAACGTGAAGCCTTCCTACAAATTCCCACCCAGGCGCTATGGAAACTTCCGAGACTGATCAGTTGGCCCAACTACTGGGGGAATTAGGGGCCGAAGTACACGCCGCTCGTCAAGAGACTAATGCTCTCAGGAGGGAAGTGATTGTATCAAAGGAAAGAACGGATGACCTGGCTAGACAGTTTTTGCAAGGTCAAGCTGGACACACTCCTCTACCCGGTTCCCGGGGGAACCCCGCTCCTGTGGTTCCCAGTAACCATGTGCAGATTAATCTACCTGGAAACATGCCGCTGGCCCCACCCGAACGCTTTGCTGGGGACCCCAAACGATTCGCCGTATTCATGAATGAGTGTCGTTTGCACTTCCTATGCAGACCTGGGGCCTTCCCTAATGACCAGACCAAGGTAGCCTTTGTATTGTCATATCTCAGCGGCTGTGCTGCCGATTGGTCAGTTCCTCTGGTTACTAAAGATGACCCGATTCTCCGTGATTTTCAAGGATTTCAAGCAAGCATGGAAAGGTTATTTGCTCGACACTCTCAGGGGCAGGCTCTGGGTGACGAACTACTATCCCTGCGACAGGGCAATCAGGACCTCCTATTGTACATTGCAACCTTTAATAGACTAATTGTGGAAACTGGGTGGCCAGAGTATAAAAGAATCACGTTATTTTATCGAGGTCTATGCGGAGAACTTAAAGATGTCCTGGCCCAAGTTGTAAATCCGCCCCAAGAATGCACAGAATATATAGACTTAGTGGTCTAATTGGATCACAGACTTCAAAACAGAAAAGCAGATCGGTCCATGTTTGAGACCCGGGTGTTGGTCAAGATCCACGCTATCCCCAAGGGTGCTGATGTCTCTGAGCCTATGCAAATCGGAGGGGTTAAAGGAACTTTGACTCAAAAAGAACATGAAAGAAGACGGCAGATGCAATTATGTCTTTATTGTGGGTCCTCGGGACACTTTCTACGAGATTGCCTGGCAAAACCGTCCAAGAAGGTGGTAGGAGCCGCTGATAAAAACCATGAAGACTCTGTTTCGGGAAACGACGACGCCCGACAAGCGTAGGGGTCCGCTTGCCGAGCTTGAAAACTAACTCTCAGACCTCGCATTTCATTGTGCCAATGGTCCTCGTAGATCCGGAACAGCCTAAGCGGTTGCATGCAATAAAGGCATACATCGATAGTGGGGCTATAGGAAATTATGTGGATCGTGAATTGGTCTCTAGGATTAACCTCCCTCTGCGTCCTAAAACCAGCAAAGATGTCATCACCACAGTCGATGGAACCGAAATTGCCTCTGGACCGGTAACACATTCCACTGCCGAGGTGACACTTATAGGTCCGGACGGCCATCGGGAGGCAGTTGTGTTTGATGTAATCAAGGCTCCACAGTTTCAGGTTATTCTCGGAATCCCTTGGTTAGAGACACGTAATCCTCAAATTGATTGGCGAGTGAAGAGAATAACCTTCCCGGATTGTGCACAAACCTGCTACCCAGAAAATCTGAAGATTAGTCTAGCGTCTGTAACCTCTGTCTCCATGCAACTACCTCCGGAATACCAAGACTTTCAGGACATCTTCCAAAAGGAACAGGCCAACACGTTACCTCCCCACAGATCGTACGATTGCCAAATCGATCTGGTGCCCGGTGCACAAATTCCCTTGTAGCAGGATTTATGCCCTTACTGAACCTGAGAATCTGCATTTGAGACAATATTTAGATCAATACCTAGCCAATGGTTTCATTCGCACGTCAAAGTCTCCGGCATCCTCGGCTTTGTTCTTCGTGCCCAAAAAAGAAGGCGACCTTAGAACTTGTATCGACTACCGTGCATTGAACCAGATAACTGTTAAAAACTGTTACCCTCTGCCTCTGATCCCTGAACTCCTTGACCAGATGAAGGACGCTTGCGTATACACCAAGTCAGATCTCCGGGGGGCTTATCATCTGGTGCGAGTAAAAGAAGGCGACGAATGGAAAACGGCCTTCCGTACAAAATATGGATTATTCGAATACCAGTTGATGCCTTTCGGGTTGTGCAACGCGCCTGCTGCCTTCCAATTCTTCATGAACGATGTCCTTCGGGAACTCATCGATGTTTGTGTTGTCGTATATATCAATGACATTCTTGTGTACTCCTCTTCGGAATCTGATCACAGAAAGCATGTCCGGGGCGTCCTTGAGAAATAGCGCCAGCACAAACTGTTTGCAAAGCTGGAAAAGTGCGTTTTCCATACCACCAAGGTTGAGTTTCTTGTATTCATCCTGACACCTAAAGGGGTCCGAATGGACTCACGAAAAGTGGATGCCATCCTCAAATGGCCATCACCTAGTTCGGTGAAAGGTGTCCAAAGCATGGTTGGTTTTGCCAATTTTTATCGCAGATTTATCCCGGAATTTTCACGTGTGGTACAACCCATCACTGCACTCTTGCGGAAAAATAAACGCTTCGAATGGACCGAGGAAGCCGAACAGGCCTTTCAGGAATTGAAAGCTAAATTCACGTCCGCACCTATTTTGAAGCACCCCCGTCCCGATCTCCCATATATAGTCGAAACTCTCGCGTCCAGCTTAGCCATGGGAGCTGTCCTGTTTCAGAGAGACCCTGAAACCAACCAACTGCACCCCGTAGCATTTTGGTCCAGAAAGTTCTCGCCACCTGAGGTAAATTATGCAATCACAGACAAGGAATTATTAGCCATCAAGTCCGCCTTTAAGGCTTGGTGGCATTATCTTCTTGGCACCAGGCATACCATCACCGTGATCACTGATCACCGAAACGTACAATATTTAAAAACTGCCAAGGCTCAATCGTCACGTCAGCTCCGATGGGCTTTGTTCTTTGCTGAGTTCGATTTTGTAATCACTTACCGCCCCGGCTGTAAGAATGGCAAAGCGGTCGCGCTATCACAAATAGGAATGGGAGAAACAGACACAAACACAGAACCTGTGCCGATAATTCCCGAGCAAAGAATTTTGGGGATAACCTCTTTACAAACCCTTGAAGACATTCAAGCACGGGTAAAACAACTCCTGGACTCTACAGCCTTGCAGGATTGGATCCAAAGGGGGTATTTTTCGGTCAACGATGGCCTACCTTACTTCCAAGGACGCTTATTTCTGCCAGAAAAGGAATTGCAAGAACTGGTTATTTCCCGTCATCATGATACCCTGATGGAAGGATATCCTGGCATTGCCAAAACTGAGGAAAAAATTAAACGACAATTCTGGTGGCCTTCCTGGCGAAAGGATATTAAATCTTTCGTGATGTCCTGTGGAGTTTGCGCCCAAAACAAAGGCCAAAAGACAAAACCCGCCGGTCTTCTTCAGCCTTTAGACATTCCACCAGCACCTTTGCACACCTTTTCACTAGATTTTATCACTGACCTGCCCCCTTGTAATGGATACAATACTATTCTGGTTGTGGTGGATTTATTTTCCAAGATGGCCCATTTTATTCCGTTGAAAGGATTACCTTCAGCTTCTGTCCTAGCCAAGGAATTCCTCGAAAATATCATCCGTTTGCATGGATTCCCGTCCATACTAGTCTCCGACTGGGGAAGCCAGTTTATTTCTCATTTTTGGAGAAACTGTTGTCAACTGGCACAAATTGACGTAAGACTCTCAACTAGCCACCACCCACAGACCGATGGTCAGACAGAGAGAACGAACCAGACCCTTGAACAATACCTACGATGTATGTTGCACCAATCGGAGGGTAATTGGAAGGATATTTTATGGGTGGCCGAATATGCATACAATAACTCGGTACACTCTGGAACTGGACAAAGCCCCTTTTATACCCTATATGGACATCACCCTCGTACTTCAGACCTGGACTCACCTCTGAGCCTTGAAATGCCCGCAGTGGACCATTTGCATTCCACGATAACTCAAGCCTTCAAGGATGCAACTGCACATTTGCAACAAGCGAAAGGGAAATACAAAAAGAATGTGGATCTGCATCGGAGTGAGGCGCCTCCATACCAAATAGGGGATCAAGTATGGTTGGCTACCAAACACTTATTGCTCAAGGGACCTCGAACTTTTAATCCAAGATATTTGGGCCCTTACTCGATCAAAGCTATTATTAACCCAGTGGCAGTCAAGCTCGATCTACCAGCTAACATGCGGATTCACCCCGTTTTTCATGTGTCACTTTTGAAACCAGTGCAACCAGGAACCAGATTAATAAAGCCACCAGAACCAATCCAGATAGATGGGGAGCCTGAATTCGAGGTGAAGAACATTTTGGATTCTAAGATCTCAAAATCAAAACTTTTCTATCTAATTGATTGGAAAGGGTACGGGCCTCAGGAAAGGTCTTGGGAACCCAGCGACCACGTACATGCACCTCGGCTGGTAAAAAGGTTCCATCGGAATTTCCCAAACAAACCGAAACCTCCAGAGGGAATTACCTTGGGAGGGGCCTTGGGGGGGAGTGCTGTCATGATGCCTACCCCCGAAGCACCAGGCCAGGCCCAGCACCCCCGGGAGCAGGCATCATGCCCCCCGGGTAAAAGCCCAGCGGCCCCTTATAGGGGCTCTTTGGACTCTTTCCTGGCGCCTTTGGTGCCAGGCTCATGTTGGACATCAGTCCTGGCGCCATAGGCGCCAGGCTCATAAAGGAAGGTGTTTTGTGCACTTACCTGATGCAGACCATGCTGCAAGATTCAGGCCTCCCTGAGACCTGAAAGGGACTATTTTTTCATTGGGACTATTTTGCCACTAGGGCGTGGCCGGGGAAGGATACTTACCTGGAACTACTTTGGGGGCTATTTAAGCCACGGCCAGAAAGCAGCTCATGCTTCGCGTTGTTCTGCATCCAAGCAGCTGAATGCTCACCGTGTCTGCTCCTGCATCTGGTCTCCAGCCACGCCCGCCTCGATCGTGGAACACCTGTAAGGAAAGAAGATAAGAGAAAGGTGAAAACCAAGAATGTTATCAAACTTCGTACCTGCATCCGGAACCTTCACGCCAGCGTTCCTGAGAAAAGACTTTCATTTAAAAGCACCGCGTTGCTCGCTCCAGCGCCGCGCTTCACTCACCTGTCCTCGGGAGTTCTTCTGGCTCCACCGCGACTGTCTGCACCGGTCGCCACATCTCTGCGCCTAAGGGAGAGAAGAAGAGACAAAAGGTGAGCAGAAGGAACATATGAGGAAAGCCTAATTTTCCGCCATAACATTTACCGGCCTTCTGTTGGTGGACCATTCCTCATTTCGGGTCGGCGCCGCTTCGTTGGCAGGTACCGCACCCCGGCCCCTATGGGGAAAGGACAAAAGACATTACTGGAGGAATATAAAGACATTAAGAGGGATCGCCCCCATCGCTAACTCACCTGAGTTTACCATCGGCAATTCAATCCCTCAATACATCGCCTTCATTCTGCACCTGAAATAAAGGACAGATCACAGGTTAGGAAGACAACAGAAAAGGAGGCTCAACACAAGTGGATTTTGCCAGCGCCATTCTGAAAACCAGTGAAGTAACTGGACAATCACGCGCCCCTGCACCAGAAGCAGGATGGAGAGTTCATCCTTTCAAACCATAAGGTGAGCTTCAACCAGGGATTTTGGAGAAAGTTAGTGAAGAACGAAGGGGGGAAAGGGGGAGCAAGCACACTAGTCTGCAGACTGTTAATCCCCTTTCTCATCTGTAGAAGGATATTCCTACGGGCCAGACAAGCAAGATTTGAGGGTCCTGTTCAGTCGGTGTTCCGAGTTCTGCGCATCACGCTCGAAGAGGCCACAGCAACCCAGACTAGACCAGCGCCTCCGTGGGAGTCAGGTGAGCGTTACAATTCTCCCCTGGAAGACTTACAAAGGTGGGAGGGATATTTTGATCTGAGTATGAACATAGGTCAGCTTAAATTCGCCCCAATTTCAGGTTGAATCAGACACTTCAATGTTACTGAAATCAATACAGCAGAGTGGCTGCTTTTCTGCACAATACACTGTAGGATATAATATAAGCGTTGTGCAATAAGCTGAAAGTCATTGGAGAAATACAACATTGCATTAAAATACTATAAATTAATGAATGTTACATGTACAGTAAGAAATGCATGAGGTCTCGATTCAGAACACTTGACAACATTCTACAACTGGAACTGTATTATTATTTTGAACATTCTGTATCATAGTCCAGGTTCTCCAGTTAATAGGCTCATATTTTTAACAGTCCTAGGCCTGTTCACACTTTTAGAAGTTACGTTCCTATTTAAACTGGTGCTTTCTATGTCTCCTATTTTCTTTGGCCAGTCTTTGGGTGAAAAGTACAATGCGTCAAGTGTTAGTTCTCAGGTGTCCGGGTGATTGCCTGCACCCTACAGATGCACCCTTGTCATGGTAGTACTAGACAGAATCATAGATAAAATACACTTATCTGGTGCCTCTGTCACTTATACATGAAACATTGGATTCCTCTACACTGAGCCATCTGCCTCACACTTAAAAGGAGCAGCACATTTTTCAGTTTTCCAGCATCAATTTGCTCCAGGGAAATAGCCTTAAATTCCATTTATGATGACAGCATGTATTTCAATCTAATGATCGATTCACTAAAAAAGTGTGCACTAGTTTAGATCAGTTGTCTGAACCAGACGGTGTCCTGGATCAACTCGACTAAGCTGATATCTTGCTGCATTCACACCTAGGCGAGACCTAACATTCCTCTATCATGTGCACAGTACGTACTCAAGAATGGATACACATGTTTCTCTGCGCTTAACTGCCCCAGTTGGCTGGGAGGTTGTCTGTTGTTGCCATTGCCTTTTCTGATCAATCACCAATGAAAGTTTAGTGGGCCAGGATTTGATGGCAGGGAGTCTATTGACTATGGTATTTGATGAAATAACAGTTGAAACCAGGTAACGTTTCTGAAAAATAAGTGTGCAGCAGGGTGCAAAAAGTTCAAAGGTCAAGCACAATTTTATCCTGCTGATTCCTCACACTCATCTGATTTTGCAGCCTCTTAATAGAACAGAAGTGTTTCACACTTAGATCTCTGTTGAGCAAACAACAAATCTAAAACAAATTCCACATTCTGAATATATTCTCATCATATATCTGTAAAGTACCATTTGGTGTTCTGGTGGACCCTCTAATTTCCCTTTTTCTGTTGATCTCCAGGTCACTGGCATTCTACAGCCATAGAAATACAAAATATTATGTTCCACCAAAAATCTATTGCCTTAATAACCATTTGTGTCAAGATCTATTTGAAGATGGCAGCTAATATAATTGCGCACCTACTTTCCTCAGTGATTGATACTCCTGGATAACAGGTTTTCATCCAGGGCACACAGGCAACTCTCAATGTTTGTATTGTTCTACACATACTCAATGTTGCCAGGTGGATGTGAGACAGAAAATGTGGTTTTCGCTTTCAACACTGGCAAGGTGTTTATTGTGCTAGTTAGGGGTATGCGAGTACATCTACTTATAATCTTTGCCAATAAAAACCTGGTCACACTGTCACCACCCATCCAAATACTATGGCGCAACCACCTCATTATCCCTTTCATGATCCAATTATCATCAAAGCCACCTAAAAAACCTGAAAAATGCCTACCTATTTGGAAATGAAACTGGAGAACCATCAAGAACAGCAACTTAGAGGAGCAACTAGCAATCTCTTATCCAGCGACCACATGATTGGATGCAACAGCCATAGACAAAAAATCAAACCTAATCCAGAAATGGATTGGAAAAACAATAAATGCCATCTGCCCAGAAAAACGCATCGTGCCATCACGAAAGAAAGTGGTGGCAAAACTAGAACAAGAATGGAGGAACAAACGCAACCAAGAAAAAATAAAAAAATACCTGCTATAAATCCAAGCATACAAATCCAAAATTCTAAAAGTTAAAAAGAAATACTATAACGAGCGGATCGAAAGAAACACCAACAATCAAAAAGAATGATTCAACATCATAAATGAGATGAGAAACCCACTGGGATGCACCAATGCACTGACACCCTCCCAAAAACTATGCAATGATCCTGCAAACCATTTTAAGAACAAAATCATCAGCATACACTGAATCATACAAAGCAGACCAATCGACCAGACAGCCCACCACCTACCACCAACCCCGGAACCAGCTAACAAAATGTACTGCTTCCAACAGATGTCGAGAGAAAAACTGCTAAGTTTGGTGTAAAAGACCAACAAGTCAGGTTCTCCGATGGATCCCTGCCCTCCAGACATCTATAAATCTATCCTCGCACAGGACTCACCAGCAGAATACTTCCTAAACCTCTTTAATCAGTCCCTTTGAACAGGGAAAGTACCAAGAGCTTTTCAAAATGGCCTACATCAAACCTCTATTCAAAGACACAACAGGAGATGTGGAAGATCACTCAAACTATAGACCAATCTCCAACATCCCTTACCACACAAAAATACTAGGGACCTATGGCTACAAACAACTGCTGGAACATGTTGAAAATAACCACTTACTGGATCAGGCACAAGTAGGATTCAGACCCTTCAGAACAACTGAGGCAGGACTAGTCTCAATATGGGATGACTTAAAGATGAATGAAGACTCCAACACCAAATCAGCACTGATATTACTCAATCTCTCAACTGCTTTCGAAACTGTCAGCCACAACATCCTAATAAAAAGAGTGGAAGAAATAGAGCTCACTGATACAGCACTGTTCTGGACCAAATCATGCCTCACAGAAAGGACAGAAACTATCTGGTTAAAGCCTTTCAAATCCACTACACAGGATTCCTCCCGTGGTGTACCAAAAGGCTCATCAATTTCCCTGCTTCTTTTCAACATCTACATTACACTGTTAATCAACCTCATCAAAAGGCACAGACTGACATGCTACAACTACACAGATGATACACAAATTATCTTCAAATTGGGGGACATACAAGAAGAGAACGCACCCCTACGAGAATGTCTCAAGGAGCTCTACCAATGCATGAACATTAATGGACTTAAAATCAATCCTGACAAAACTGACATCATGATTACATCGTAAAACAGAGGGAACAACCAGTACATACAATGGCCAATAGATCTGAGAAACCAACCGACGACATCCAAAGCTGTAAATAACCTTGGCATTCTTATGGAGAATGAGCTAACACTTGAACCACATTTCCTCCTACATACGATAACAAAGATCCCACCATTCCTCTCCTTTACGCACAAAACACTGGCCATCATCTCCCTCATTATGTCCAGGATTGATCATGCAAACAGCACATACCTCGGAATGCTAGAAGATTTTGGTGGAACTGCACAGAAACAACGATGCATGTGTACGCAGTGGCCCAAGTGGCCATAGCACGGCCTGTTTTTCAGTTGGGTGCGGTGTTCGTCAGGGCTGCATCCTGGCTCCAATCTGTTTTTGTTTATACATCAATTGGCTCCCAAAGGATTTGCTGAACACCTTGGCTGATCTATTGGTTTTGGGGGGCTGGGCTTATCCTGTGCTGGCTTATGCAGATGACACTGTATTGCTAGCCAGGACACCAAGGGCGCTCCAGATTCTCATTGATGCATATGCAGCATTCACGAGTAATCTGGGGCTCAAGATCAATACGAAGAAATCAGCTGTAATGGCATGTGTGGGAAGAAAACGGCCAGCAAACATGCAACCAATGCTCTGTGTCAGAGAAGTAATCCCCAGGGTGAAGGTGTTTGACTAGTTGGGGATTTGTTTCTCAGAAACACTAACCGGGAAGATGCATTTAATCAAGCAATTCACCAAATTAACAAAGCAATTAGGGGAAATTTTTCGCTTCATGTCACATTGTGAGGGTCAACCTCTGGATGCTGTGGCTAAGATCTATGTGGCTCAATCAAAGGCTGTGATGCTGTACGGTGCACAATTATGGGGCCTGCAGAGGGCTGATGAAATACAAACCAAGGAGAATCAGTTCCTCCGGGGATTTTATGGGCTTCCGAGTTGTTCCCCATGTCTATCCATTCACAGGGAACTGGACTTGGAATTTTTGGAGGATCAGTGGGCTTTGGCCCCGAAAATGTTCTGGGTCTGGATATGAGCGAATGAATGTGCCTCCCTCTTCCATACTATAAAAAGGTCAGTAATGTCCAGGGTGGGTTGGAGGAAAATCCTGTGGCTTAAGTATACTGATAAAGCCTACAAAGAAGCAAATCAAAGCACCTTGTCACCACCAGTGACCCCACTGACTAAAATAGAGGTGGGCAGTTATAAACATGCTCTAGGAGAAGCGTTTGCTGTGAAAAGATTATCTGCCGAGTATGAGAGGAACTATTATACAGTGCAAGCTGTGATTACCCGGCCGAATGAGATTCAACCGTACCTAATTTAGGGTACTAGCAAAAAAGACTGCTGGCTAATCACAAAGGCAAGGTTTGATTGCCTTCTCTTGGGGATAATACAGTGCACTGGAAGGGCTACCCGAATTCGGCTGAGTGCCCAGTGTGTGGGTTCAAAAAGGAAGATTTGACTCATTTGCTATTGTTTTGCGCATGGTACGAAGGGATCCGAAGAGCCACGTTATTACCAGTGTTGAGGGAGGTTAACATTTGTCAACATAGAGCTGCCATTCTGTTTCTTTTGAGTGCCAACTCTGTTCAGGTTTCTTGGGCCTTACTCTCCTTCTTGAAAAGAGCAATGTATTTTAGAAAGGGGATATTGAGGCTAAAAGGTGAATAATGCTGTGAGTTTTATTTTGGATTTTAATGGGAATGGGAGTTATATGCTGTAGACTGTGTTTTTATTGCGCGTGTAGCAAAGAATCAGTGAATTAGATTTTACGTGAATTGTTTTACCACAGTGTATATGATATGCATTATGTGGGTTTCGGTGATGAATGTAAATTTATGGGACAGGATTTTTTTAGCAACTATCAAGTGTGATCATTGTTCTGTATGTTTTATGTGTGTTTTATGGGTTCTTTTATCCGAAATAAAACATTTTTGACTATCTAATGAGGAAACTACAACAAATACAAAACGTGACAGCCATATTGCTCCTCGAGAAGAGATCACATCACACCATTGCTCTGGCTGCTACATTGGCTCCCGATAAAAAGGGAATCTCTTTCAAAGCCATGTGCATAACGCACTGAGGGTTCTATGTCATTCCATTGCCTATTTCTTTTTCGTGACATTTTTTGCTGCTGAATTTTTTGCCGCACAAACTCATCGAATTATGTTCTGTTTTTGTTGGCGGGGCTTTACCCACTCAAACTCCCCCTTTCCACATATTTCCATTCTAGTCCCTACATCCCCCTACACCTAATATTCCTTTACCCAACTCCCCATTTTGTTAGAGGGGTTTTTGGGGTAAAGAGCTGGCATTTAAAAATGCTGTGAAAACAAAACCGGCGATGAATGGACGTCGTATCTGCACAGAGCAATACACGGCCAGGGAACAGACGTTATCCAAAATAAATTCTCCATCTACAAACCAGCAAGAACCCTGAGATTCTGCAACAACATCTGTGTTTAACCCAAATTGTACCAGAACAAAAAGTTGGCCGGCTCAGCATTCTCCTGATTAGCCACAAATCTATGGAACTCCATTCCTAGGGATATTCAATCTTTGGAGAACCACACAAAATTCAGGAAACTGCTGAAAACGTGGTTCTTCATCTCCGAACACAACGAAGCAGACTGAACAACGTCCAGATACCTCCCGATTGACCAAGCACAGGAGAAAGGAGAAGTAACCATGAAAAACAAGAATGAGGGATAGGAAAGGAAACAGAAGCATACCACTGCCGCACCCACCCAACCTCCCCGGCCAACATAGAGCCCCGGAAAAGAGAGGGTGATAAGCCAGAAATGCTAGTGCCAGGGAAGTAGGCTAAGGAAAACCCAGATGGAAATGGGAAACGGAGGCTCACCCCCAGGCAAGTCACTAGTAAATGCAAACATGAGGGAACTGGTCTAAAAAATAACTATGCCCCAACTAGAACTAAACCACCAGGGTAATCCAGATAAAGAACTCCCTGCACCACTGATCACCCTCTGGGCTGTGAACGGGCATATAGTCAGAAATAGAGACTGCACTCAGAATTTGGGCAGCCAACAGAGAATCAAAGTAGCTCAAGAACCCTTCACCCAGAGGCAACTTTACTGATACAACTAAAAAGGACACACTGAAGAAGGGAAGATACAACTAATAAAACAGAATAGCTGAAGATCAGCCACGGCCACTAACAACCCAAACTGTTACTAAGAATCAACCTGCGGCATACACCAGTGTAATAAAACAACCAGAACTCCCCAGCTCAGCAAACCACACACACTTCACAACACTGCAACAAAGAGACATAGCACACAGAGCCTTTCACAACAGCACAGGATGTCTACGTCCTGACTCTTGTACCCAGGCTCAGTGAATGGTACATCTGAATAGAAGCCGGCAACAGCACATCACAGCTCCCGTGCTCTTTCTGCTGCTCCTGCCCCTTACCTACCCACATCTTCTTATTTTTCACAGAACCACCAGAGCGCCGAAAGACCATGCAAGTGGCACATGTGCGTGGTATAAAAACCTTTAACATTAAAAATTCTTGGATTGGGAATCATACATATGGTCAGTATTTACAGATCTTTGTTCTCACATTAGAAGAGTGTTGTCCAGTCTCTCTGCATTTAGCCAGAGGGACTGAACAAGGTTGTCCAACATCCCTGCTGTTAATTCTTTCTCTCACTGTAGCCCTTTTCATAAAGTGTGCAGGAAACATTGCTGTTCCAATAATCCTTCTGCAGATGTAATGTGTTATGTTCTGACTTCGAGCTGTCTTTCGCTTTGGAACGTGCAGCTCGTTGGTCAGAGACAGCTGAATGGAGGCTCTGCTGTGGGAGCAGTCTTCCTTGCCTCACCAAGCTGAAATAAAGGTCTTAGTAAACTCTTACCCGTGTCAACTCCACTTTCTAATATATTCATTCGGACAGAATCAGACCGAATAACCGCATTGCTTCTTTAGCAAAAGAACTAGAGGTTTATTAGATACAATGGGCCTCATTACACGGTAGGCGCTGGACCAAGGTGCTAAAAGCACCTTGGTCCATGCCCGTAAAATACCGGCACCGCCTTGGTGGAAAGGGGAATTACCACCCTATTCCAAGGTTGGCGGGCGGTAATCCCCCCTTCCACCATTGCCCTTCCCCATTCCCATTTTTGCCCCATAGGGCATAATGGGAATGGGGAAGGTGCTAATGACGGTACCGCAAATTTGCGGTGCCGTAATTAGCACCAAGGTCCCTTAGCGGGTTGGTTTTTAACGCCTGCTAAAAGCAGGCGTTAAAGTACCAACCCGCTAAGGGACCTCGTAGTAAGGCGGTAAGGGTTAACGGTCACTGGTACCATTACCGGTGACCGTTAACCCTTACCGCCCACCATGTAATGAGGCCCGATATCTGTGTTTGAGGTAAACATAGCCTGACTTTTCCATTGTGTTGTGAGAAAAATAGCTTTAATGGGAGCTAGGATTTCTAAAAGATCTGACAAGCATTATGGGGTATTTTGACAATATAAGAAAGGAAATAACATAAATATTAATGTTTTTCCTTGTTTGGTTGTGTTTCTGTAATAGAAAGAAGAATTATCCCCTGCATCCTCGACTACTCCAAGGTGCAATCAACATGGATCAACTATGAAACTTTACATTGTCGCCAAATAGGCAGCATATCATTTATTTTGGGAGTATGGAGTATTAAGCTGTCCTATGGAAAGCTGTATCTTAAGAATCATGAACCAAATTAGCCCCAGCAAGCAAATTATACATTTCCATCCTCTCTGATGCAAATTCAAAGTAGGGAAAACGTTCACATGTTATTGCAGCTATAATGTGCATAATGAGGCTAATGCAGCTGAGCAGAGAGAGGATGAGAGCAGAGATCAATCTTTGCAGCAAGGAAACTCGTCTCCTCATTGGATTAGTTATTGCCAACATAATGACTAAGTTGAATCCCTTTGGAGATTTTAGCTAGAAATCCCTTCTGACAGGCGATACACATAGGCTCTAAACAGGTAGGCAGGGGGTAAGGATGGATTGATGGGAAAGGCTGTATCAATACCACGTAGTTTGTCAGGTTCAAGAATGACATATAGTTATGACAAACATGCTGGGATCAGTGCCATTGGGTAGTCCTCCCTGCCAATAGACTGGTGGAGAACAGTCCTTTGTGTTCTATAAACTGTAAACTGTTACTACAAACAAAATAGTCTAGCGGAATAACCTCCAATAAATATATATATATATATATATATATATATATATTTTGCAGGGCCTGCAGTTATGGTTAAGTTGCTCAACCCATAGGAAGAGCACTTTTTGGTTGGCATATAACTTCACCACCACCTGGAGGAATACTCAGGGTCATATACTTCTTTGCAAAAGAAATATATGGCCCCGTCAGATTGCTCCTGCAAAGTTTGGTGAGGTTTTGTGTAGCGGGGGCAAAGATATAGGGGGGTCCCAAAATGTGTGGTTTTTCCTATAGCCACAATGGAAAAAATTATTTGCTCACGCCTACAACCCAAACTGCTGGACTGATTTTCACAAGATTTGCGGCAGGAGCAGTGACTTGGTCCCGAAAGCGCTCTTTGTAAAGTTGGTGTAAATCCGTCCAGTATTTTTTTTTAAATGACAAAAAAGTAGGTAAAACGAATTAGTCGTATCTGGGTTCGATCTGCAGACTTACTTCCATGTTCGATCTGCGGACGGGCCTCCTATTGGTGCAGAGGTGGCGTGAGGTCCAAGGACATCGAATGCACCCACTGATTCGTCAATAAAAAAGGCGAGGAGCGTCAGATTTTTGGAAATGCCCGCCATGTTGGATCCACGGACATCGGGCAGTGTCCATGGACATGGCAGTAAAAACATATTGAAAAACAGAAAAAACCACAAAACGAGTGTCTTCTTCCTCGATGCCCACGAACAGTCCAAGACAGTCCTGTGATGTCCGCGAACATCTTAGATGTTCGGGGGCATCTATGCTTAATTGTGCATTACAGGGTTGGTGAAAAGCAGTTTTTGGATGGCTTATAACTTCGGCGCGACTCAAATAAACTGCATGGAATTTTGGAATTATGTTGTAGACCTGGTACTGAATGGTTTTGCAAAGTGTGGTGCTGTTTTGTCAAGCAGCAACAAAATTAGGGGGGGGGGCAAAATATTGTATAGGCCTATAAATATGGTGCCATTTGACGAATCTGCACAAAGGTTTGTAGAAAGATTTTAAATCTAGATATAAATGTTTTTGCAAAGTTTGGTGCGATTTTGGCAAGAGGGGGCTAAATTAGAGTGTGGGTCTCAACATTTTTAGATGGCTAATAACTGTGTTGCCATTTGACGAATGTGGACAAAAGTTTTCAGAAAGATTATAGACACCTGGTGCCAGATAGATTAATACTGTTCAATTAAGCAAAGACAGGTCTCCAGTGGATAAAGTGAAAACAAATCTATGTACTTATTTACATACAACACTGAGATAAATTAGCTGGGACTCCAGGTCTAAAGGGTGTACCCTTTGTGATCTTTGAACAGCCAGAATATCTTGCAGCTAGTGAATGCAGCCAGGATGTTGATAGCTTCACACTGGGAAAAGGTGCAGACCCCTATTTATATTCAAAGGGTGACATGTATTTAAAAAGTGGCTACCCTGGAGAAATGAGAAGACTCATTGTCAACATAGCTTATATGTTGTGATGTTATAGAGACCTATCGTGATAAATTCACCATGGATATTTAAAGATAATTGGCAAGGTATCTATGCTGTGTTACCAATGACTGCACAACTTTTGAAGTGGACGGACAAATGTGTGAGCTAATTTAGTACATAACTAGAAGCAAGACTCATTTTTAGCAATATATCTCCCAGTTGCTCAGAATACAGCTGGGAAGAGAGTACATAACCCCTGCTATTGAACCATCTTTAGGTTTGCTCTAAAGGAGGTCTGGGGAAATATCTGGTTTCTCCTCCATCCTACCGCCTCATTGTATGCAACAATATACTAAACAATCACTTTCTCTTGCCTATGGTATGTCTTAAGCCCATTGATATGACCAACAACTCTGCAGGGTTTGCCAGGGAAAGGTGTACTAACAAACTCATGTTGTTAAACAACTTTGAAGACGTCATTCCCACCATCTTCCAAAGCTCTGCACTTGTTAGGTTGCATCACAATTCCTTCCTGCCCTTCTTGCAAAACAACCTGTTGGAGGCCTAATGGCCATACCATAGTTTCTTCAGGGCCTGTCCTTAGATTGTTGATTTTCTGTACATCATGTATGCCATAGTCTTTCGGTGGCCTGTCACATATGCTGTCAAATCAGTGGCTACATGTTAACAGAGAGCTTCCCAGCCTTTATTGACTAAATCAAGGAGAAGCCGAAATGTGTGCAAACGCCTCCTTGAGGGACCCATCTGTAAGCAAATAAGAAACATATTAGGAGGCTGTTGCATTTACTTCAGCAAAAAACCACATTAAGGGCATCCAGGCTCACCTGGACCTTCCATAGGCTTCGTTCCTGGCATTATGGCCCTTAATTAGCCTCTTGCCATCTGTTCAAAAGTGCACAGGTTGTAAAGAAAACTCTGTAGGCCTCTAGTTATCCCTCTGTTTGAGAGGCCTAATGATGTTACACACATCCATCTTGCTTTCTTCCTCACCTTACCAAAACTTGCTTGTGCCTGGGGATCTGTCTCTAGGGTTCACCTCTGACCCTCAGGCTGTCAACTGTAACGCTCACCTGGTATCCACAGGGACGTCACTTAGCCTGTTCTGACCTCTTACGACCTCGAACCCTTCCCTGGAGTCTACTCGACTGGAGACTGAAACACAGGATTAGTAGAGTTTAACTCCCTATTGTCTGTGTGTGCTTGAACCCCTTCCTCGCCGGGGTCCAACCCTTCCCTTTGATCCACAGCTCAGCTTGTTTTCTTGGAAAGTGTGCTCTCCATCCTGCTTTCAGCGCAGGGGCGAGTTGATTGATGCAGGCTCGTTGCTGCCTAGTTACTTCACTGGCAAGAGTCCGAAAGGTAAGTATAATGAGTCTTTTGAACAGTTCTCTAACTTCATTCCTTTCCTTCCTTAGATGATGGCTGGCGTCCGGGGATGGCGGCGTGCTGCTGAGATGAGTAGCGCTGAAGGTGAGTGAGAGCGCGATGCGACCCTTTCGTATTTGTATTGAACTGAGTTCTTTTTCTGTGTCTTTTAGGTGCCGTAATGTTTTTCTGCGTGGATGCCGGTTATGAAGAAGAAATGCAGTGAGTAAGCGTGGTATGCGGCGCCTCTAGATGTTTCCATGCTAACCTGGAATGTCTTTTCCCTCTTGCAAATGGATGAGAAGTTCCGGAGACAGAGGTCCCCCCAGAACGGCTGGGATCCAGGTAAGCGTTTGAAGCTCGTACAGTCTTTAAAAATAAGCAAAGATTTGCTGAATGCTTACTAATGCCTTTTTTCTGTTCTTTTCCCTTTTCCCTAGGAAACAGCGTGCCGGGATGGGAATGACTCCGCCGAAGATGCCAGCAGAACAGAAGAAGCAATGAATGATGGGCAGAAGTGCCGCAAGGTAAGGCTGTTCCTAACGGTGTTCTTGTTCTTGCAGGAGCTGAGCGCAGAAGAAAGATGCAGGCCTACTGGAGACCAATCCGAACACGGTGAGTGTCACGCTGCAGAAAACACAAAGCATGTTTCTTAGCCTGGGTGTGGCTTAAATAGTCTCTGGGTATCCCAGGTGTCTCTGGGCTGAACCACACCCAAAAGACTAGACTGCACATGCAGTTCTGGGAACTGAAATATGTGGGGGCATCCATCTTGTCCCCATCAATGCACTACAAGTCCAATCCCCAATATTATCCTATGGGAGTGAGTGAGTCTGGTGCCACAAGCGCCAAGTCTGACTCCAAGTGGGTCTTTGGAGGGATGGAGAGGCCCTTGAGGGCCATGTAGGTGATCGTGGCCTGGCTCCAGCCTGACCTCTTGGAGGGCTGGGGACATGAGGGGCAGGAATCATGACAGCACCCCCCCCAATGCCCCTCTCAAGGTGGCTCTTCTGTGTGGTCCTGGTTTGTTTGGATGGTTTTAGTTTAGTTTGTTATTATTATTTTTTGATGAAATCGTCTAAGCAAGCGAGGTGCATGGATGTACTCACAAGGCTCCCATGTCCGGTCTTGTGGACCATACCCCTTCCAGTCTACTAAGCAGTATAATTTGGATCGGACGTACTTTGAATCCAGGATGTCCTTGACTTTGAATTCTGGCTCCCCGGCGACTACTACTGGCTGCGGTGGCGTTGCTACCCGGGTCCCAGGTTGAACAGGTTTAAGGAGAGACACGTGGAACACAGGATGAATCTGCATGTTTGACGGCAAAGCTAGTCTGACCCCCATATGATTTATCACAGAGGTGACAGTGAATGGACCCAGGTAACTTGGACGGAAAGTTCGGGTTCCTTTAATGGGCACATGTTTAGAGGCCAGCCAGACTTTGTCTCCCACTTGGTAGTTGGGGGCCTTTGCTCGGTGTTGATCAGCAAACTTCTTTTGGCGATTCCTAGCTTGAAGTAGGTGTTCAGCTGCCCTTTTAAAGGTTTGAGAAATGGTCGTGTGCAAGGTTTTGACTGATGGCATTTCCAGGGTTGTAGGAACGTCCAACTCAGAAGTACGTGGGTGCCTGCCATACATGGTATAAAAGGGTGTCTGCCCAGTGCTGGTGTGTAGGGAATTATTATAAGCATATTCAACTATCCATAATAGGTCGAACCAGCTTCCTTCAGCTTGGTGTGACATGCAACGCAGATACTGCTCGAGCGTCTGATTTGTCCTCTCAGTTTGACCACCCGTTTGGGGATGTGGACTGGTAGATAGCCGGATGTCGATCTGGGCCATAGAGCAGCATTTTCTCCAGAAGTTAGATACGAACTGAGTACCTCGGTCTGAGACTAAAACTGAAGGAAACCCATGGAGCCGTACAATGCCTTCAAGAAATACCTTTGCCAGAGTGGAAGCATTTGGGAGCCCCTTAAGAGGAATGAAATGTGCCATTTTTGAAAATAGGTCCACGACCACAAGAATAGTGTTAAACCCTTGACTGGGTGGTAAGTCAGTAATAAAATCGAGGGACAATGTGTGCCAGGGTGCTGGTGGGATTTCCAATGGTTGTAATAGCCCAGCCGGATTCTGCTTGGATGACTTGTTTTGAGCACACACTCCACAAGATAGGATGAATTGGATAATGTCTTTACGCCACGTGGGCCACCAATAATTTCGTTTTACCTTGGCAGGGTTTTAGCGATTCCAGGGTGGCCCTCGATCAAGGAATCATGATAACCGGACATGACTTGTTCTGGTAGTTTTTGATTTGCTAAGAATAAACGATTCCTGAAGTGGGCAACTGATCTTTTATCATGTAATGTTCTCCTTGTGCACTCCACGCTTGTAATTGCTCCGGACTTATCAGGTTTTGGATTTCTTAATGTAATTCTTTCTGAGTTATGGTTGCTGTGATTCCTAGGAGCTTGTCACTCTGGATGATTGCTATTGGGTCAGAGGTCTGATACCATTGTTCTACCACCCCCATACGGGAAAGGGCATCGGCCTTCCCTTTTTTCACCCCTGGTGGAAATGTAATCACGTAGTCATATTCAGCAAAAAAAAGAGCCCAAAGTAGTTGTCGCGAGGATTGGGCCTTTGCCGTTTTTAGGTACTGGAGGTTCCGGTGGTCAGTTATTACAGTGATTGTGTGTCTGGCGTCCAAGAGGTAGTGCTGCCATGCCTTAAAGGCTGACTTAATGGCCAGGAGTTCTTTGTCTGTGATAGCGTAATTGAGTTCAGGGGGTGTGAATTTACGCAACCAGAAGGCAACAGGGTGTACCTGGTCCGTTTCGGGTCCTTTTGTGAGAGGACGGCTCCCATAGCCATGCTTGAGGCATCCATTTCCACCAGGTATGGGAGATCAGGGCGAGTGTGGCGTAAGATTGGGGCAGATGTGAATCTTGCTTTGAGTTCCTGGAAAGCTTCCTCGGCTTCTGCTGTCCACTGGAACTTTTTGTTGCTTTTCCTTAGCAATGACATGATGGGATGCACGATTTACGAAAATCCTGGGATGAACCGGCGGTAGAAGTTTGCAAAACCCAGCATACTTTGAACCCCCTTGAATGAATTTGGGGATGGCCAGTTCAGGATAGCATCTACCTTGTGTACATCCATTCGGATTCCATTCGGGCTGAGAATAAAGCCCAGGAATTCCACCTCGGAGACGTGGAATGAGCACTTTTCGAGCTTGGCGTAGAGCTGGTGTTGACAGAGTTTCTCCAATATGGATCGGACGTGTTTAACATGGTCCTGCTTTGATGCAGAATATACTAGAATATCGTTGATGCACACTAGAGCACAGACATCAATCAATTCCCGTAGGACATCGTTCATGAAGTATTGAAATGTTGCAGGCGCGTTGCAAAGGCCAAAGGGCATTACTTGATATTCGTACAAGCCGTATTTGGTGCAAAAAGCGGTTTTCCATTCGTCCCCCTGTTTTACGCGAACAAGGTGATATGCCCCCCTCAGGTCTAGTTTTGTGTAGATTTGGGCATCTTTGACTTGATCAAGCAATTCAGGGATCAGTGGCAGGGGGTAGAGTTTTTTTACGGTAATCTGGTTCAGTGCGCGATAGTCGATTCACGTTCTCAAGTCACCCTCCTTTTTCGGTATGAAGAATAGAGGACTGGCTGCTGGAGACTTTGAGGGACGGATGAACCCAATGGCCAGGTATTGGTCAAGATAGGCCTTCAGGTGCTGGTTTTCTGGTTCCATGAGTGCGTAAATTCGCCCACAAGGGATTTGTGCGCCGGGTATCAGGTCGATTTGGCAATCGTATGGTCTATGCGGTGGCAGGGTATTAGCCTGTTCTTTCTGAAAGACATCTTGAAAGTCCTGGTATTCACTTGGTAGGGTGCGATTGCCGCAGTCGCAAGCGTGGAGGTTCTGGTGTATATTGGTAGTTTCTCTTGGCGATAACATGTGTGGGCGCAAGTCTCGGGAAGGCCAATTCTTTTGCTCACCAATCAATTCGAGGATTGTGAGCTACCAACCATGGAATTCCCAAAATCAACCGGAACTGTAGTGTCGATAGATTCTTGATGTCCATCCTGGCACAGAAGGGTTAAAGCTGCAGTGCATTGGGATACTGGACCAGAAGCTATTTCCGTGCCGTTGACAGTGGTAACAGTGTCGGTGGTTGATTTAGGGCGCAACGGAAGCCCCATTCTGGTCGATGTAATTCCCAACGGCTCCACTGTCAATGTACGCTCTTACTGCGTGCATCCGAGATGGTTGTTGGTGATTGATCAAGACCACAGATAATGCAAAATGGGAGGTCTGTAGTTCACTTTCTTTGCTCGACAAGTGGACCCCTACACTTGCCGGGCTGGGGAGTTTTCTGATTCCTTGATGGTATCTTCCTTGTCCGTGGCCCCTACCATCCTCCTTGGTGGCTTCACAGGGCACTCTTTAAGGAAATGACCTGACCTTCCACAGTACAGACATAACTGCTGCTGTCTCCTTTTATCCCTTTCCGCTTTAGTCAAGGGGGATCTGACCCCCCCAATTTGCATTGGTTCCCCTGAACCTCAGTTGTGCGGGCAATATTGTCCTTTGAATGCACATACATAGGGCAAGAGTCCGGTCTGGTTCGATCTGCTCTTCGGTCCTGCAACCTATGATCCAGTTGAACAACAAGGTCAATGAATTCGGAGCAGTCTTTCGGGGGGTTCACTGTTTGTGCGAGAACATCCTTGAGCTCCCCCCGCTCCCCCCGATGAAATAACGTGGTTCTCTTCTCCACTGGCCATTCTGCTTCAACTATGAGTCTATTGAACGCGGCTATGTATGTTAATAGGTCTTGATTCGTAGGGACAGAAGTTCGCTGTCTAATGCCTGCTCATGAGTACGACGGGTGAACAGCGTTTCCATTTCGTGCTGAAAGCCCCTGACGTCATGCAGCAAAGGATCGTCTTGGGCCACAAAGGGTACAGACCAGTCTGCGGCGCTACCACTCAGGTAGGATAGCACAAAAGCGACCCGTGATTGGTCATTCGGAAAGGCCCCTGGTGTACAAAGGAAATGCAGGCGGCACTGCTTCATGAACGTTGCAAACCTCTTGGGATCCCCGTAAATCGTTCGGGCGGGGCCAAGGGAACTGCCCCAGGAAGGGTTATCTGAACGGTATTGGCTGATGGTGCTGGCATCGAGGGCACGCTTCCTGGCAATGGTGCATGTTAATTCCTGCTGACCTGTGCCTCCTTGGGCCATTTTGTTTGGTTTTGCCTCTCGATGGAATTGTTTAAAGGGTCAGAAACAAGGTTATATATCATGTACCAATCCCGAGTGCTATGCACCCAAACACACACACACACACGGAATTCTTGTCACAACACACATCTTTTGACAGTTGAAATGAAGGGACTGTCTCTCTATGGTCCTCTTCACCATAATGTCTACTGCAAGAGGGAGCAGCCGAGCCAGCTGAAACAGAAATGGCCATGAGCACCACCAGCCTTCTTTGAGCCCCACGCACTGACTCAGTGTGCTCACTATGAAGGAGCTCATCCTTCCAATGGATTGTGTGTTTGTCAGGGGTCTCCCCTTGCAAGTTGAATTGGGCCTATTTTCTCAGGCCCTCAAAAGAGGGACTCTCTCAGTGCCCCTTCAAGGACTTTTCCTTACAAGAACCATATTGTGCAAGAAGACAGTGTTATTTAGGGATGTCTTTATGGTATAAGAGACCATAGCCTCATCCGTAAACTGTTGTTCCCCTCTCACAAAAGCACATTAGAATCTAAAATAGCTGATGGAAGGACACAGCGTTCTTTTACTGGGTAGCCAAATGACCTTAGAAGCACAGTCCTTGGCAGGCTTATATTTTTGGCCTGTGATCTGGGGATCACAGCCCCAGCTACATTGTTTGACTTATCAAGCATTCCAAGTTGTTTCAGATAATTTCCGAGAAAGAGCATTGCTGGGACATCTGCTCTGATGCTGAAAGGGATAGTTACAACTTTGTCCCGATACTGAATAGTAGAAAGGGAAGAATTTTCGATAGGGGCCCACCCACTAGTTTAGTAGGTGTATAATAAACCTTCAACCCATCTGTAAACCTTATTAACCTAGTGTTCACTATAGTATTACCAGTCCCAGTATCTCACAAAGCACTGGTCATAGGATTATCCGATCAATTGCAAAGTCAGTTCTAAGATACTCTGTAACGTTTTGGGAACATATCTAACATATTAGAGTTTCATTCCCAGACCCAAGGTGATACTAACTGTGAATGAACACCAGTGGGTTTCTTGTCATCCTTTTTAGTAAAGGTCGGGCTGGCAGCCACTTTCATTGTGGCCAGATTATTCAAAATCCCAACAGATACCTGGGCGTCTGGGAATGTGTATTGCACCACTATTCTGATTTGCAGCAGAGGATACACTATCCTTATGGGTCCCACCACCATAAACTGGATTACCCCTCGCCCCTTATTTTGGGATATCTTTGGAATTTTGATGTTTTGTAGAGTGGGGGTTCTTAGTCTCCCCATGCTTACGTGGAGCCCACTGCTCATCCTTGTGATGCACCATGTGTGACACCCATTGGTCAGCTACAATACTCAACATTTTGTGATGCTGTAACACAAGATTTAGCAAAATGCTAATGCATCTCAATGGGTCACGTGCACAATGTGCCTTGGCATAGTCAAATTGGCCAAGCCCTCAGAGGAATCTATTTACCTACCCTAAATCCATTCATGTGAGTTTAATGAATTTTTCTTGTGTTCCCTAAAACTCGTCAAGTACTGAGTGGGACTCTTACCAAACTTTCAAATGTGTGCATCCTTCATATATTTCTACTTTTTTATCTGCAAGAGACAATACTAGAAATGAAAGTAGCTCTGGCCTTCTTCAGAATTAGATTTCTAGAAAAAGTAACGTGAGCAGCCTTTCCAGATAAATGATTAATTTTTCAAGCCATTTATGAAGTGTCTAATAAAAGCAACACATCAGTCTCAGGCACATACAAATTCACCATACCTTTTGGAAGTTTAGGTCTGGAAAGGCTGCTCTCTGTCATTGTCTGCCCTTTCCTCTTCTTTGTCCCCATGTACATACTTCAACATCCTCTGCTCTAAGTCAGACTCCTGATTTCTTTCCCACTGGCTTTTTTCTCGGCAAATAGCTCGACCATCTTAAAGTCAGGTTCCAGGCATTTATATTTCACAGCAGCCTGCTCTGAAACACATATGTGAGAGACTGTAATGCATTCAGAAGTTCCCTCAACCTCTTAATACTCAGTGGATGGCCACTCACCCTGAAACATCTTGATGGCACTCACCAAGTCAAACTGATCAATTCTGCTGGCACCAACCCCGTGGACTCACACATTCTTTGATAGCCTTAAAGGTAACCAGGATGGGAGCTGAATAGCGATCCTTTCTATGTAGTAATTTTGTGTCTACTCTTTGCACTTTCAGAGGAGAAGCCTAGTTGGCATCTGACATGTGTGCACATCGAAAACACATGCTTTTGGCAGGTGTCACCTGTCTTGGAATCAGTTCACTCACCCACCAAACCCCTAACCCTCTTCATTTCAATGGCCTCTAACCAGCCAAAAACAAAATGGTCCGTTTTCACCCACCCAAGGGACATGAAAAGTCAATAAAGGTCCTTAAAACGGCACACACATTAAATAGTTGCATCTAGCTGTCGAATTTAGCCTCTCTGTGAAGTTTGGCACCGCTTCAAACCCAATGGCATAGCACAAAATTGTGGGGGCCACCTGCGAGCCATGCTGAGCCCCCCCCCAAGCTCCTCAAGAAAGCTCAGGGCATGCCACACCCCAGGCCGGCCCGGGCCACCACATATTTGAAATGTCCATGATGATTATGCCACTGCAGGGACATGCACTACTCCAAGTTAAATAAATAAATATGTTTTTTAATCAAAGCTTAAACGTTTAAGCTAGCGTAGAAAGAAGGGGATGGTGCCTGGTCCCCAAATGTACTAGCCACCAGCGGTGCTTGGTGAGTTGTTTTATTGGAGGGTGTAAATATTTGCCACACGTATGTGATTGTGACTAATCATAAATAAATAAATAAATAAATAAATAAATAAATAAATAAAAGCTGTCTCTGCCAATATATACCAGTACTCCTATGTAAAAGAAATACTCCCATTGGTTTGGCCACTAAAAGTGACATGGCACAATAAGAAAAAATGTTCATACTGGTTCTAATGTAAGCCAGACTAGACCCATAACTTAAGAACACTCATCATTCTTGCTGCATCATAGCTACTCAGTTAATAAAAAGTTTTACTACAGTAAGAAATATACAGGCTGCTACACTAAATTGTCAGTCTAGTGAGGTAGTGCTACTTATAATGCTATTTTTATCAAAGATGATGACTAATAAATGTCATGCCACAGTAAGCAATGGCTAGAATGGCTTACCAAAATGCCAGTCTAGCCAAGTAATGACACACATGGACTTGGCGTTGCCCGAAAAAAGGATGGTGTCAAAAATGATAAAAGTGACACACACACACACACACACACACACACACAAACACACACACTCACATTCCATACCCACTCACCCACCATTCACTCACCCATGAACCTCTGACATCCACTTTCACAGCATTCTCCATGCTGCAACACACCCACCAAGCCAGAACATTCAAACACACACAATCACTATTCTTACTCATTCACCCGCCACTCACTGACCTCTACACCTTCTCTGACATCCACTCACAATGCATCCTCCACACAGGCATGTACCCATCCGGAACATTCAAACACACTATCACATTCATATTCATTCACCCACCAGTCACTCACTCATACACCTTTTCTTACATCCACTCACATTGCATTCTCCACACAGGCACGAACACATCCAGAACATTCAAACACACACTATTACATTCCTATTCATTCACCCAGTAGTCACACTCATACACCTTCTCTTGCATCCATTGACACTGCATGCTGCACACAGGCACGCACCCACCCACCCAGAACATTCAATCACACACTATCACATTCATACTCATTCACCCACCAGTCACTCACACATAAACGTTCTCTTACATCCACACTCACTGCATTCTCCACACATCCACACACCCAGAACATTCCACCAAACAGTCACATTTCTTCTCATTCACCCACCAGTCTCACTCATACACCTTCTCTCACATTCACTCACACTGCATTCTCTACACAGGAAAGTACCCACCCACTCAGAACAAACACACACTCTCACATTCCTACTCATTCACCCACAGGTCATTTGCTCATACACCTTTTCTCGCATACACTCACACAGCATTCTCCACAAAGGTATGCACCACCCAGAACAAACACACACTATCACATTCCTACTCATTCACCCACCAGGCACTCACTCATAAACCGTCTGTTACATCCACTCTCACTGCATTCTCTACACAGCCACAGAAAGGGACATTCAAACACACACTATCACTTTCATATTCATTCACCCACCAGTCACTCAATCATACACCTTCTTTTACATCCACTCTCACTGCATTATCTACAGAGGTGCACACACATAGAACATTCAAAAACATACTATAACATTCCTACTCGTTCACTTACCAGTCACTCACTCATACACCTTCTCTCACTTTCAGGATCTCTGCTTCCAAAAGGTCAGGGTTTTCCCAACTCCCTTGGAAGCAGATCCATAACCCAGGTTCCGAGTGCCAACCAGTCCCAATTGGGACCTTTTGGACCCAGTCCTGGCGCCAGTGGCACCAGGCTCATAAATATGCCCAGTCCCAGCGCTGGAAGCGCCGGGCTCATAATGCTTGGGTGGACTTACCTGCAGCAGAGTATGCTGCTTACTTGCCTGCCAGTTGAGCCTCTGATCCTCTTCTGTTTGGAACTACTTTTCCTGTTGGGTGGGGCTGGAGCCACTCCCTAGATTCAGAACACTGGTACTCTTCTGGAAGGCAGGAACTCTTTTCTTACCAGGAACTCTTTTCTTACTTAGGCGTGGCTGTGGAAGGAGACACCTAAGCACTACAGGAGGCTATTTAAACCACACCCGGTGGATGAATCTTGCTTTGCGTTATTCTGCACCCTCTGCAGCAGAACGCACATCGTGTCTTCTGCATCCGGTCCTGGGCCTAAGGAAAAAGGCTTACCATCCTGAATCCCTGCAGCTGCTCCGAACTCATACCTGCAAAATAAAAAGACAGTTAGAGCGCATCGTGAAGCAGGCAACAAGCGCTTACTTACGTGCTTCCAGGCGCTTCTATTCATCACACGGGCTCCATCTTCAACTCACTTCAGCCCGTCATCCGCCATCGCCGGAACCCTGCAAAACAAGAGACATCATTACTAAAGACTTTAAAGACATTTGAATGACTCGAAACTTACCGTTCGTGCAGTAAACGACGGACAGCAGTCCTCTGAAGTCAAGAGGCCTGCGCTACCTATCCAGTGAAGAAACTGGTTACAGCACCCTGCCCCGAGGCAGATGGAGAGCTCGGCATTCACTTACCTAAGGTGAGAGCGTTAACCTTTGGGGGTCTACAGGAGAGGAGAAGAGGAAAGAGATAGCGACACCCCAATAACCCCAGTTCATTAACCCCATATTTTCTATCTGCAGACATCTTACTCTACACGTCAGGCATACAGTGCACAGAGGTCCAGCCCAAAGAGCCAACCGGGTGCTACACATCACCTTTGAAGATACGGTAGTCGCCCAGTCAAGACCGGCGCCTCTGCGAGAATCAGGTGAGCATTACAGAACGCAAAGCCTACCGCAAAACTCTCGCCCAGGCGCTATGGAAACCTCGGATACTGACCCGCTAGCCCGGTTACTTGGGGAACTAAGGGCAGAAGTGCATGCAGCTCGTCAGGAAACGAATGCTCTAAGAAGGGAACTAATTATTTCCAAGGAGAGAACAGACAATCTTGCTAGACAAGTGCTACAGTCACAAGCCGGACAGACCCCGTTACCCGCATCAGGGGCAAATCTTTCTTCAACATCCTCTATGAATCCAGTGCAGATCAACCTACCTGGGAATGTACCTCTGGCTCCGCCGAACGATTTTCTGGTGACCCAAAGAGGTTTGCAGTATTTATCAATCAGTGCCGGTTGCACTTCTTATGCCGGCCAGCAGTCTTTCCAACTGATCAAGCTAAAGTAGCTTTTGTACTTTCGTACCTTAGTGGCAATGCAGCAGACTGGTCGATCCCTCTAGTTCATCAAGATGATCCGGTTCTCCATGATTTTCAAGCCTTTCAGCTTAGTATGGAAAAACTGTTCGCAAGATATTCACAGGGGCAGGCCTTGGACAATGAGCTTCTTTCGTTGCGACAGGGTAATCAAGACCTTTTGGCTTATATTGCATCTTTCAATAGACTAATAGTGGAAACTCAATGGCCTGAGGACAAAAGGATTACGCTGTTTTATAGAGGTCTACGTGGAGAGCTCAAAGACGTTTTAGCCCAAGTAGTGAATCCCCCACAAGACTGTTCGGATTATATAGACTTGGTCGTTCAAATAGATCACAGGCTGCAGAACAGGAAGGCCGATCGTTCCAAGTTTGATGCTCGAGTATTTTCCAAACCGCCAACTCCTTCCAAAGGAGTAGACTCTGGGGAACCCATGCAAATAGGGGGTCTGAAAGGTCCTCTAACACAAAGGGAGCGGGAAAGGAGGAAACAGTTGCAATTATGCCTATATTGCGGAAACTCAGGGCACTTTCTTCGAGACTGTCCGGTGAAACCTGCCAAGAAGGCAGTAGGAGCTGCAGTTACCAAAGTTACAAACTCTGAGCAGGGAAACGACCTCGCCCGACAAGAATAGAGGTCCTCTTGCCGAGCGTGAAAACCAGTTCCGTGACCTCGCATTTCGTGATACCTATGGTCCTCATTAGCCCTGATAATCCGGATCGATTACATGCAATTGAAGCTTACGTCGACAGCGGTGCCATCGGCAATTATGTGGATCATGAAATGGTTTTGAGGATGAATCTAACTCTTTGTCCCAAGGCTGTAAAGGACGTCATTACTACGGTGGATGGTACGGAGATAGCCTCCGGGCCAGTAACGCATACCACTCAAGAGGTGACGCTAGTAAGTCAAGATGGACACCATGAGAAGATCGTGTTTGATGTGATCAAGGCCCCTCAGTTTCAGATTATTCTAGGAATACCTTGGTTAGAGAAACACAATCCTCTGATCGATTGGCGAGCAAGAACGGTCCAGTTTCCAGAATGTGTCTCTACTTGTCCTTGTCACCCTCCACCTGGTGTTGCACTGGCCGCAATTTCTTCAGAGACTCCCCAGTTACCTCCCGAATACCTAGAATACCAAGATGTTTTCCGGAAGGATCAGGCTAACTCTCTACCTCCTCATAGGTCTTATGACTGCCAGATAGACCTGATACCTGGATCTACTCCTCCTTGTAGTAGAATGTATGCCCTCACCGAGCCTGAGAACCTTCACCTTCGACAATACCTGGATCAATACCTGGCAAATGGGTTTATTCGTCCTTCCAAGTCCCCTGCTTCTTCAGCTTTGTTCTTCGTTCCAAAAAAGGAAGGAGACCTTAGAACTTGTATCGATTATCGCTCCCTGAACCAGATCACCGTTAAGAATAGATATCCGTTACCTTTGATCCCGGAACTCCTGGACCAAGTCAGAAAAGCATGCATATATACAAAGCTGGATCTTAGAGGAGCTTATCACTTGGTACGAGTAAAAGAGGGCGATGAATGGAAGACGGCCTTCCGCACGAAGTATGGGCTATTTGAATATCAGGTCATGCCCTTCGGACTTTGCAATGCCCCGGCCGCCTTTCAATATTTTATGAACGATGTCCTCAGAGAGCTCATAGATGTATGTGTTGTTGTTTACATTGACGACATCCTCGTTTATTCTTCATCGGAATCTGAACATCGGAAACACGTGAAAATGGTCCTCGAAAGATTGCGTCAACACAAACTTTTCGCTAAGTTGGAAAAATGTGTTTTCAACGTGACTGAAGTTGAATTCTTGGGATTCATATTATCACCTGGTGGAGTGCGTATGGATTCAAAGAAGGTCGATGCAGTTCTCAAATGGCCATCACCATCCTCCGTAAAAGGTGTGCAAAGCATGTTAGGCTTCGCTAACTTTTACCGCAGGTTTATCCCAGAGTTCTCTCGAATAGTCCAGCCCAGCACTGCCTTGTTAAAGAAAAACAAACGTTTTGAATGGTCTACCGAGGCAGAACAAGCTTTCCAGGATTTGAAGACTAAATTTATCTCTGCACCAATCTTAAAACACCCTCGCCCCGAACTCCCCTACATCGTGGAAACTGATGCTTCAAGCCTTGCCATGGGGGCAGTTCTATCACAAAAGGACCCGGTAACCAATCAGTTGCATCCCGTGGCATTTTGGTCCCGCAAATTCTCGCCTCCTGAAATCAATTACACGATTACTGACAAGGACCTTCTGGCTATCAAGTCTGCCTTTAAGGCTTGGCGGCATTATCTGCTGGGGGCCCGACACACCGTTACTGTGATTACGGATCACCGAAACCTGCAATATTTGAAAACCGCAAAAGCCCAATCCTCTAGACAACTCCTTTGGGCATTATTCTTTGCCGAGTTTGACTTCATAATTACCTATAATTACCTATCGACCTGGTACAAAGAACGGTAAAGCCGATGCCCTTTCTCGGATGGGAGTGGAAGAACACTTGATCAACCCTAAACCTGTACCAATCATTCCCGAACAAAGAATTCTGGGTGTAATCGCCACAGAATCCATAGAGGAAGTTAAGGATAAAGCCAGGCAACTTGTAACTCCAGCAGACATACAGAATTGGCATCTGCAGGGAAAGGACTTTGCAGTAAAGGACAACTTATTGTATTTCCAAGAACGATTATACCTACCCAGCACAGATTTACAGAAAAAAGTAATCTCTTGTTGTCACGACTCTTTAATGGAAGGTCATCCCGGTATAGCCAAGACCTCAGAAAAGATCAAGCGCTACTTCTGGTGGCCGTCTTGGAAAAAAGATATCAGAGACTTTATAATGTCCTGTGGAGTATGCGCCCAAAACAAGAGTCAAAAGAAAAGACCAGCAGGCCTCTTACGCCCTATTGACATCCCACCTCGCCCTTGGCATACGCTTTCTATGGACTTCATCACCGATCTACCTCCATGCTCCGAATACAATACGATTCTAGTAATCGTGGACTTATTCTCCAAGATGGCGCATTTCATTCCGCTCAAAGGCTTGCCAACAGCAGCAACTCTGGCCCGAGAATTTCTCGAAAACATCGTCCGACTGCACAGTTTTCCTTCGGTTCTAATTTCGGATCGAGGTAGTCAATTTATTTCTAATTTTTGGCGAAGTTGCTGTCGGTCGGCTCAAATTGATGTGAGACTATCGACCAGTCACCACCCTCAGACCGACAGACAAACCGAGAGGACCAATCAAACTCTGGAACAGTATTTACGCTGCATGCTGCAACAAACTGAAAAAACTTGGAAAGATATCCTTTGGATAGCCGAGTATGCCTACAATAACTCCCATTCGGGAACTGGGAAAACCCCGTTTTTTCTTTTGTACGGCAGTCACCCTCGAACCTCGGAGTTGGATCCCCTCCAAGATCTTGAAACACCAGCAGTAGACTACCTGCATTCTACAATCACCCAAGCCTTTAAGGAAGCTGTTTCTCACCTTCAAAGGGCTAAAGAACAATACAAGAAAGGAGCAGATCAACATCGGAAGGAAGCCCCTCACTATCAAGTAGGGGATCAAGTCTGGTTATCCACCAAATATCTATCTCTAAAAGGGCCACGCACATTCAACCCAAGATACCTTGGTCCCTATTCCATCACTACCATAGTAAACCCAGTAGCGGTCTTGCCCCCGCACATGAAGATACATCCGGTCTTCCACGTCTCTCTATTAAAACCCGTGCAACCTCAAACCCGACTAACCAAATCTCCAAAACCTATCCTAGTTGATGGAGAACTCGAGTTTGAAGTCAAAAGCATTCTGGACTCCAAGATCTCCAAATCTAAACTATTCTACCTAATTGACTGGAAAGGCTACGGCCCCCAAGAGAGATCCTGGGAACCTGCTGAATATGTCCACGCTCCTCGCCTAATCAAAAGATTTCACCGAACATTTCCTGACAAGCCAAAACCCCCGGAGAAGCCCGGTTTGGGAGGGGCCTTGAGGGGGGGTACTTTCATGATCTCTGCTTCCAAAAGGTCAGGGTTTTCCCAACTCCCTTGGAAGCAGATCCATAACCCAGGTTCCGAGTGCCAACCAGTCCCAATTGGGACCTTTTGGACCCAGTCCTGGCGCCAGTGGCACCAGGCTCATAAATATGCCCAGTCCCAGCGCTGGAAGCGCCGGGCTCATAATGCTTGGGTGGACTTACCTGCAGCAGACCATGCTGCTTACTTGCCTGCCAGTTGAGCCTCTGATCCTCTTCTGTTTGGAACTACTTTTCCTGTTGGGTGGGGCTGGAGCCACTCCCTAGATTCAGAACACTGGAACTCTTCTGGAAGGCAGGAACTCTTTTCTTACCAGGAACTCTTTTCTTACTTAGGCGTGGCTGTGGAAGGAGACAACTAAGCACTACAGGAGGCTATTTAAACCACACCCGGTGGATGAATCTTGCTTTGCGTTATTCTGCACCCTCTGCAGCAGAACGCTCATCGTGTCTTCTGCATCCGGTCCTGGGCCTAAGGAAAAAGGCTTACCATCCTGAATCCAGTCTTCAGCAACACCTATAAAGACAAGAAAGAACAGGTTAGCATTCCGGCATCTGAAAGGCAAAGGCTTACCTACTCTTCGTGCGCTCCGGAGGTCTTCATACTGCATTCCGGCATCTGAAAGACAAAATCTTACCAACTCTTCGCACGCTCCGGAGGCCTTTGGCGCTGCATCCCGCATCTGAAAGACAAAACAAGGTGCGTTTAAAGACATTGGGGAACTTTAATACTCACGTGCCATTGCTCCTTTCCACATCTAATCCAGTGGGTATTCCGGCACCCTGCAGCCACTCCGAACTCGTACCTGCAAAATAAAAAGACAGTTAGAGCGCATCGTGAAGCAGGCAACAAGCGCTTACTTACGTGCTTCCAGGCGCTTCTATTCATCACACGGGCTCCATCTTCAACTCACTTCAGCCCGTCATCCGCCATCGCCGGAACCCTGCAAAACAAGAGACATCATTACTAAAGACTTTAAAGACATTTGAATGACTCGAAACTTACCGTTCGTGCAGTAAACGACGGACAGCAGTCCTCTGAAGTCAAGAGGCCTGCGCTACCTATCCAGTGAAGAAACTGGTTACAGCACCCTGCCCCGAGGCAGATGGAGAGCTCGGCATTCACTTACCTAAGGTGAGAGCGTTAACCTTTGGGGGTCTACAGGAGAGGAGGAGAGGAAAGAGATAGGGACACCCCAATAACCCCAGTTCATTAACCCCATATTTTCTATCTGCAGACATCTTACTCTACACGTCAGGCATACAGTGCACAGAGGTCCAGCCCAAAGAGCCAACCGGGTGCTACACATAACCTTTGACGATACGGTAGTCGCCCAGTCAAGACCGGCGCCTCTGCGAGAATCAGGTGAGCGTTACACTCACACCCACTCTCATTGCATTCTCCACATAGGCACACACCCAACCAGAACATTTAAAAACACACACTTTCACATTTCTTCTCATTCACCCACCACTCACTGACCCATTGCACATACATACATCTGACACACACTTCACACATTCAACATAGACATCACATTCTTTAAAGAACAAAGCCTTCTTACCTGTTTTTCCAGCTTCTGTCCATCACTCCATGCTACCCTCGACTCATCCGTGCTGCTTACAAACAGGAACCAGGAAGCTGGGAGAGCTTCCTGATTCCTGTATATGAGCCACAAGGAAGCCGTGGAGAAGGGGTTGGAGCTGAACGTGGCATGTGACATGTGCTACACATCATGGCCAGCTCCATCTCCTACTGTGTGCTTCATTCTTGCACTGTAAGCCCAGGCCCAGCGTTCACCCTGATGGGTGAGGACTGGGCTGGGGTACCTCAAATCTGGTATGGCGGTGACCCCTGCACTTTAGGGGCTGCTGGGGCCCCCACTACGCCAGTGTCCAAACCCTGTTGTGAAGTTTATTTAATTTATTCATTGTGCATTTGTAAGGCACTTATACATGAAGTAAATTGTGTTTGAAGGCACCCCACTATTTACCACTATGTTGTGATTAACTACCCTGTGAAGCCTGCCATTGTGTTGAATCCAGCTACCCTCTGAAAGTTCACAACCGTTTTGAATCCTGTTGCCTTTGAATATTGGCACTATTTAAATCGTGCTGCCCTTCAAAGTTTACCACTTTGCTGGAGCTTGATGCTCTGTGAAGTTTGCCACTGCTATGCTCTGAAGTTTGCCTGAGTGTTGAATCTAGCTACTCTGTGAATTTTGCCACTATTTTAAATCCTTCTTTCCATTGAATGTGACTACCAAATCTAGAGACACTAGAACTGTAACGAATCACGTAACACTGCTGTTGCATCTAACCATACTAGAATTGCACTGAATTTAGCTATACTAGAACTGTAATGATTAAAACAATGCTGCCTTGAATCTAGCCAGACTAGAATTGGACTGAATCAGCGATATAGACGCCGCTGCGAGTCACAACACAACAACTTAACCTGACACCAGGGAAGCAATCAACCCAGGAGTGCACCTGCCCTTGAAATATATCACAAGCCTAAAACCAACAGTGAAAAGCAGGACATCACAAACCTACAACCACAGCGAGACAGACATCACTGTGGGTTACAGAACACTGATCTACTACCGACCCCAAGAAAGCAATCAATTCAGGAAGGAACCCTGTCGTGGTTTACATCACAAACCCAAACCCAAGACCAAGATGACAAAGCTAACCACCACAATCCCACAAAAGACGGGCCCAACTGGGAGTTTCAAGCCCCTCAGAACCACATAACACTGCACAACCCAGCACCCAATTGATCAAAACCAAAAACATATCAATACAACCATGAGACAAGGCCGCAGAGAAAGACAAATCACCACAACCCCTCAGTGAGATAGACATCACTGAACCGCAACACACCAACTTAATTCAAGAACAGGAAAGCAACTAACCCAGGAGGGCACCTGCCACTGGAATATAGCACCAATATATCTCAAACCCAAAACACAATGTAACAACCACAGCGAGGCAGATGCCACTGTGTTGCAGAGCACACCGACTTTACTCGAGACCAGGAAAGTAACAAACCCAAGAGGGAACCCGCCCCTGGAATATATCATGAATATATCTCAAACCCAAAATGCAATACAACAACCACAGCGAGGCACACACCGCTGTGTGATGGAACACACTGATTTAACACAAAACCAGGAAAGTTACCACACTAGGAGATCACCCTCCCGAAGAATAAATACCACAAACATTGAGCCACAATACAACAACCAAAGCGAGGCAGACACCACTGTGTGTCGGATAACACTGATTTAACCCAAAACCAGGAAATTTACCAACCAGGAGGGCACCCGCCCCGGGAATATATATATATATATATATATATATATATATATATATATATATATATATATATATATATATATATATATATATATCACAAGCCCAAAACCGGGGCACAATACAACAACCACAGTGGGGCTGACACCACTCTGTGTTGGAGCACACCAATTTAATCCAAAAACAGGAAAGTAACCATTCCAGAGGAGGACACTGCACCTGGAAAAAACCTATATATGTATATATGTATTACAGGGCCTGCGCTAGCGGCCCTGTAGTTATGGTTAAGTTGCTCAACTCACAGGAAGATCACTTTTTGGGGGGCTTATAACTACACCCCCCCTGGACAAATCCTCATGGAACTTTTTCAAAAACAGTAAATGGTTCGTCAAATCGATCCTGCAAAGGTTGGTGAGGTTTTGTCAAGGGGGGGGGGGGCGCAAAGTTATAGCGGTGTCCGAAAATGTGTGTTTTTTCCCATGGACGCAATGGAAAGACATTTTTGCTCACGTCTACAGCCCAAACAGCTGGACTGATTTTCACCAAATTTGTGACAGGAGCTGTGGCTTGAGCCCGAATGGCATGCTTTTATAAATTTGCAATAAATGCATTCAGTAGTTGTTTTTAAAACTACCAAAAAGTAGGCCAAAACAAATTAGTGAGATCTGGGTTCAATCCGTGGACCCACTTCCCTGTTCGGTCTGCAACGGGCCTCTGGGTTGGTCTGGAGGCTGACATGATGTCCGAGGACTTGGGACACACTCACTGGTTGGATTGTGAAGAACGTGAGGTGCATCAGATTTTTGGGAAACGCCCACCATGTTGGACTCATGGCAAGTTGCAGCAGACTGTGGACAGCTTGGTGGGGTAAAAAGTCTGGAAAACACATCTTTGGTTATTTGGAGGTGGAAAGAAGGTCTGGCAAGGGTGGGAGAGTGGAACAAAGATGATATGGAGCTGTTTTTGTAGGTTAAAAAAGGCCAGACAGGTGCCGTACCTATCCGCAGACAACACAGTAGTTTGCGAACATCACAGTGAATGGGCAGCTTTGAAAAGGCATTTGGGGTTATTTGATGTCTGGGAGATTGCATAGAAATGGTAGGGAAGTGGAATGAATACAATGTAAATTTGTTTGGAAATGCCGCCTGGCCTGCAGTGAATTTGCAGTGTCCGCGGACATCATTTTGATTGCAGGGGGTGGGGATGAGTTGTATTGGTTGACTGTGTCTGATACTTACTTGTTATACAGTTAATTGTGTTGTGGTCAGTGTCCAGATTCTGGGGGGCATGCCCCCCAGACTATGTGCACTGGGTAAAATCACCACAGTAGTAATATGTCTATTGCAATTATAGGTAATGTAATAGAAGTATGGCCAGAATCACTGTACTAGGGATATGTGTACAGTAATTGTATGTAATGTACTGGTAGGGGGGGAGTGCAGTACAGGGTAAGTAGACTAAAAAACAAATAAATAGGCCAGCTGGTGGCAACTGCAAAGGTAAGTGCAGACAAGTGCTGGGAAGGGGGGGCTGTAGGGATAGAGAGACAGTCCCGCAGTGCAGGGGTTGCCAGGGAGGCAGTGCAAGTGGAGAGTGGCTGGGCCAGGGACCGAGGTCGGTGAGAGTGGCCAAGTTGCAGATCCAGTGCAGTTCCAGTGAAGAATTTTGCAAGGGAGAGGGAGAGAGAAAGCAGAAGCAAAGAGGAAGGTCTTGAGGTGCTTCCGGAACCGGAGATGGTTCTCTTCAAGTTCCAGTGAGGCAGGAAGGCTGTTCCAGAGGGAGGCCCCTGCCGCGGAGAGAGATCTACCGCCAGCTAGTTGCTTTGAGAAGCGGATGACCCTGACATGCAAGGTGTGAATCACACACACCTGCAAACAGGCCATGACCATCACTGTTATGTCACTCAAACCCTCCCAAACCACAACATGACATGGCAAGCAATACCCATACACCAACACAGTACCAATAAGGTACACATTGCCATGTCAAAAATGTACAGTGGCATCAGACAATGATGCCTGACATGGAATCAGATGAAATAACTGACCAACAGCCTCCCACCCAAAATAAGTAATTCCCAAATGCATTACAAAAGTTGTAGACGTAACATAACAATGAATGCCTGTCTATATGCACATTGTGCATTGCAAAATCAACATTGCAGCTTCTGTGTGCTGTGTCCAACTCCTGCAACACACTGCTCAGCGCACAGCACAGTGAACAGCCATTGTGTGTGATGCACACCCTGAGCATCACATCTAAGCAACAGACCACATCAGAAAGCAAATTAGGCATGTACAGGATCCATAATTGGTCACAGAACATGTGCTGCAGGGACACAGTGGGCACCAGAAGGCAAACAAAGTGTACACGTGGATATGCAAGGGTGGTTGTACATGTAGTGCATCATAGTGCAAGTGTGTGGGTCAGTAAGGACATGCACTCAACATGTGCATGTGCAATCAAGTGGCCATCAGTGTCCTCTACACATCACATGTGAACATTCACCATGTGTACACCCCAGCATGTCAAACCACAACTATGTCAAACCACAACTATCCCCTCACACCTGAAAGGTAAACACAACACATGAACAGGCATTGATCAGCAGAACACAACATGTACATAGGATACCACAATTACAATGTCAGGGTTCCCATCACACTGCAGGGCAAGGCAACTATCAACAACAAACCACCCCCCCCCCTCCCTCACAAATGACCATGACCCACTGAACAACTGCACCTGGGTCATGGAGCCTTCAACCCTCAATTTCACCTGGCCACAGGATCACCCTTCCCCTTCGTCACCATCTCCCACCTTGTGTGTAAAAAGGTGCCCGCACCCTCAGAGTCCACCCTCATTTGCAAAATCACAAAATCCAAGCCAGAAAAACGAGCCAGAACAGTAGATGACTTGACGTAGCAGTACCTCACAAAGGCCAAGTACTACCACAATGATGTAACAACCAAGGTAGCACAGTAAAACAATGTCACAACAGGATGTGAACCATGTGTGGTACATAACATAGAATGATGCACCATGAACGGATGTGTACTGTCACAGGTCCCGTGTACAGGCGCAGGAGTGGCAGGAAACAACCAACCCCACCGTGTCCCGGGTGCCTGCAAGGTCAAACTCACACAGGCCTCTGAGACCCTGGTGGGGAAGGAGGGTCAGGGATATGCAGTCGGGACAGGTGTTGGCACACTGGATAACTGGAATGAGTGGCAGGAGAGGGGAGGAGGAATGACACATGAAAGTAGGGAATGCATGAAAATGTACTACCTGCATGAACACATACACAATCCGAACAAATTTGGACATCATTGTCATGGCCTTCTGTAGTCCAGGCTTAGGAGTGGCACGAACCAACCACCTCCTCTAGGGTTTTGGCGCCTGCAAGTTTGGGGCTTACACAGGCATCCGCAACCCCAGCGGGGAAAGAGGGTTAGGGAACGTTGCTTGGATAGGTACGGGAAGCAGGAACACCGGGTAGAGGGTACAGGTTTTAAAATTGGATAGGACTCCGGGTGATTAGGGGAAAACAAACATACCAAATTGAATTACACATTCATCCATGCATTAGTGCACCCCCCAGCAAGCCTATGCAGAGCAGTTTGAAAGAAAAACAACAAGACACTTAGCTCTGGTTTTGAGTGCTGGCCTCCTGCCTGTGCACTCTCAGGTCCGGTTGCAGGAGCACTGCAATGCTTCAAAGAGAGCCACAGTTAATAATCTGTCCGTGCCCATAACACAAAAACACACCACCAAACATGCCCCATAGCAACAAACTACTCTACAAACAGACAATCTGGTGTAGATGCTTTGTACCCATATATAACATTACCCCTGTGATGGGTCATACACAGTCAATGCAGTAAGTCAGCCGCCGGTGGGTGCGTGGCAAATGGAACACCAATGTGTAACAATTCACACAACATGCAATGTTCCCTTGGTAAGCAGACAGACCCATATAGCAAGGCATGACTTCAGAACAAGTCGTGTTCCACCATGACCGAAACAAAGTAGGCAGTGCATGTATCAAAATGTACATGGAAATGAAATGCACTGCACCCGAGTATGTCCCTTGCTGTATGTCCCTGTGAGCTGCCCCTTTCCATGTCTCAGAAGGCTACATGGTTGATACAAGTGCCTCAATGTACCTTGGTGTACCAGAGGGTATGTGCCACTGCCCCTGCAGGTGTCCCAGACAACCTTACAATCAACAGCTTTCAGTCCACCAACACATCTGAGCTGCATTGTGTGCTTCAACACCAATATTCGTCCAAGCTCACCCTCAGTGCTGTAACTAAGCCTGCATGTGTAACTCGCCTGGTGCAAGCTTTGCTGTGTTGTGGCCCCCCTGTGCTGCTCACCTTGCCTGTAGTTCCTTGGAACACGTCAGCAGTTCTAGGATGTAGGTCTGCAATCCCTGTGCCTCTGCGTGTACACACATGTGCATGTGGGCACCAACAAACGTGTCCAGAATTCAGATGTCCAATGGGCCATGTCTGCTGGCAAAGGTGCTCTGGAGGCTCATCCCCCTGCAGAAAGGGCATGAAACACATGATTAATGCTTTAAAGTCATCTGTGTGTGTCTCTTCAGGCATCTCATTACTGGACCATGTCAGAGACTTACATCAGAAATCACACCATCAGTCTGTCTTTCACATCCAAAGTGTGGAACACACTATCTACGGCATGAATTGCAACAAGCATGTGTACAGTAAAGATAAGAAACATACTACACAATGCATAGCAATGAATGTACACATTAATCATGAAACACCCCATCTAGCAAAAGCTGAACAGTGGACAATAACACCGCAATCATCCCCACTAGGGGTGTCAACACAAGTCACACAGCACCAAACATGCCACAGATATGACAGTCCAAAGCCCTTGTGTAATAGGTTGTCACACCAAACCATCCTTGCGAGCCCATGGATAAGGGAGGCAGGAGTGGCATATGTGAGTCAAGGACCCCAAGCAGCAAACACTGACAAGTGACAACACTGCAAATGATGATGGGACAGTAAGCAGGACACATGATGAAAACTCTGGAGGCCGCCCACGTGTGAAGAAGACTAAACAACAGTTGGACAGAGTCATTGGCCATTGAACAGGCTGAGGCCCGTGAGCCACACAGATTGTCAGACCCTAAACATGTGTGCAACGCAGTACTGAGCCACAGTTGACATGGGAAGGCTGATGAAATGCCATGCAATGATGGTCACTCAGGATTTGTATTACAGCGATTATCCAGTCAAGGACACATAGGGGCATGCATGCAATGTACATGGAGCATGAATGGGCACTCATTTCCCTGCGGGACATCTGACCTATGCACAGTACAAGTGAGATACCCTGCATCAAGTACTAAGGCTGTACCACACGGCATATGTCTGGCAGATTGTACGCTGGAAGTTAGCATCTACACAGGACGCATGAACAGGAAAGTACACATTGGCAAGATTGAAGCAGACCAGTGCAAAGGTGGAACTGGGGTGCAGAGTGGCGGAGGAGGGGCAAGGGAGCATGCCTACATGGAGTCCCCGCATGCAGGCAGAGGAGACATGCACGTCAGTCATGCAATGACATTGTGCCTGGGCTGAGAGGAAGGTCACCCCACGCCACATGCAGAAGGGCCAGTGAGCTGGAACATGGACCGGAGGGGCATACTTGTAACCAGCATGTCAGTAGGGTGCAATAGTGGTGATGCGGACAGTCCCCATCTGCTCCACATGTCCACCATCCAGCAGAGCAGACATGCATCACGGAAGCATTGCATTACTTACACATAAGAACCATCTACACGTCACATGTAGTGGCAATCATGCACAACACATCCCACAAGTGAAACACACAAGTCCTCAACAAACACGCATCAAACTCACTGGACTGGGCATCAAAGTCCAGCATCTCTCCCACTCTTTCGACCAATTCAGGTGGTATGAACTCTGCAACGAGTGCCTCATGCGGAGTGAGCTCTTCCTCCTCTGGTGCAGGCCCACCGCCAGTCACCAGAGTCAAGTTGTAATTAGAGGCACGCTAAGCCTTAGTGCTGCGTTTGATGTCATTCCAACGCTTTTTGCACTCTTGCGCCGTGCGCACCTCATGGCCGAATGAACTGACATGTTCCGCAACATGCTTCCAGTGGGTGTCACGTTGGGCAGCCGTAGTCTGACTATTGGCACCCACTAGCATGTCACGGCTGTGGCCCCGCACGTAGCCCACGAGGAAGTCCAGTTCCTGCTTGCAGAAAGGCTTCTTCCTCGATGTGCAGGAGGTCGTGGCTGTGTGTGGGGTCCCAGCCTGTGCTGCAGGTGCAACCTTCCTCATCTTGGACTGTGGCGCAGACCCTGGCTGGCTAATGCCGGCCTGACCAGTATGGCCAGTGGGTTCGGTGGATTGAGCCAAGGGAGTGGCAGGTGGAGGGACGACCAAAGGCCTGACTTGTGTCAGTGGCATCTGGGTGCCCTCTAATGGACCCTGCGCAGCAACATCAGCTGTGGCAGGGTCATTGACCGCAACGGTCCTGGTTGGCAGACTCACAACCGGGGTGTTGTTGGGATGATCTGCCCTGCACTTGCCAACACCCGGCTGTTCGGGGCAGCAGATGACATAACTGCCCCAGGGACACGTGTCTTGGTCTGAGCAGCCCTGCCTGCCCCTATGGTTTCCCTCCTGGCCTGTTGGAAATCTACCAAGGGCTCCTCAAGTGCCAACGCAGCCTGCGCTGGCAGACCCTGAGCCTGGGTGGCAGTGTCCATAGCTGCACCTGCAGCTACCACTACCGTTGGGCCCGTGGCAGTCGATGGAACGGACTGCCGGGTCACACAGGCGCCAGTGCCAGATGCAGAAGCTGTATCCCCCGGAACCACCGGGGGTGGTGGCATGACTGCACCGACACATGGCACAACATTGTGCTCAAGTGGCGCACCGCTGCCTCTTCCCCCTCTGTGGCCGCCCTGGACACCCTGGAGTCCCCCTACTCCCTGGTCACCACGGCCACGTCCCCGACCACGCCCGCCATGAGGAGTACGCCCAGCTGAGGCGCCCCTCACCTTTGGTGTCCTCCCAACCATGGCACAGATGTAGTAGTGCCGACACAGATGGAGTAGTGCCAATGGGAGGTGTACACCACAATTGACCTGGGCAATTGGGGTGAAGGGGGTGGGAAGCAAGATGTTAACAGCCCCCCTGCACCTGCAAGGCTGTATGTGACCCCGGTGATGTAGTGACGGGTCACGCAATGCTCAGGCACCCCAAAACTGCAGTAAAACCGTGCAGCAACCCTGCAGCCTACGTGCGTGGAATCAACCTCCCGCAGTACGCGGTGGCACCCAGTAACACGAATAACACGTACGCGTGGGGCACGCAGGCTACTATGACATCGAAAATGGGTGCGATACACAGGGGCACCCGCAGTGGGAAAAATAGCGTGTGCGACTCACCGTCTGACTAGCGCAATGCAGAAAAACACGCATAGCCAATACCCCTGCCAAAAGAAGAGATACGTCCTTGATCGCTGTGAAGTTGTGATGGCGCGCGAAACAACAGGAAGCAGCAACACATGTCGGTCTCCACGAAAGGCACGTACAGCGAACTGCTGGCCCCGCTCACCTTTAACCTGTGCTGAGGGAAACGCCTGCGCGCGTCACGTCACTTACGCGCACGGGCCGTTTCCTCGGATTACACGCGGACGTGCAGTTTTTCACGCGCGCAGAAACGCCCATGCACGCCTGCGCGCGTCACGTCACAGAGGCGCTTGCGTTTGAAGGGCCTTCTGTCCAATGAAATTGCGTATGCGTGCAGACGCGCTTACGCGCTAAGGGCCTTTCCTCGAATTACACGCTGACATGCAGAATTTTCATGTGCCAAATCACTCCGTATCAAGCTGGCCACGCGTAGGCACACGGAAGACCACGCTCCTACCCAGAAGGCCGAATTACTGCGCCCCAGAGCCCCGAGCACGCTCCCACCTGCCATCTGCTGCTGCCTGACTGCCTGCTGCCCACGTGCCCTGCCATTTGCTGCCTGCACATCAGCCAGGGGTGCTGTTGCTGTGACCACCCCTGCTGGAACCGAAGACTCCCGACTGGGATTCCATCGCTCCACAGCCCAGCCCCAGGACCCAGTTGCCCACCAACTCCTGCCTCTGGGGTTGTCATGTCGGGCACTGCAACATCTGGCACCACTGACAACCCCCGGCCAGAGAGGCAGAGGGGCACCAGCTTCACTGCCACCGAAGTTGGTGTCCTGGTGGAGCAAGTCCTGGGGCAGTATGATGCCATCTTCGGAAGTTCCCGCGCCGACAAGGAAGGACGGACTCGGATCTGGACGGACATCGTGACTGCCATCAACGCGGAGGGGGTGGCAGTCCGCGACTTCCAAAATGTCAAGAAGCACTGGGAGGACTTCAGGTCCAGGACCCTCAACAAGGCCCGGCACCTCTTGAAGGCAGCGGATGCTAAGGGGCGCTGGGGCCACTTGTCGGAAGATCAGATGAGGGTCCTGGAACGCATATCCCCAGCGTTCCATGTCCAGGTCCTTGAGAGGCAGACCCGTCTGGAGTCGAGCGGTAAGTGTACATGCATCATGATTGTAATCTGTGCGTGTGGTGATGTGCCAGTAGTGTGCAGGTTCCACATCTGTTTGTATGGGGCCGAGTATGGGTGGGGGTGTACAGGGCCGTGAGGCTAACACATGCGAGGGCTGTCATGTGTGAGACATGGATGGTGCTTGTGTGTGTAGGCTTGCATGCCAAATGCAGTTGTGTGGGCACACATGTTTGGATGAATGTGTATGTAAGTAGGCATGTTCGTAATGTCACGCATGTATGTTGTTTTCAGCTGCATGTATCAGCACTGTGTACATGTGCATGTGTGTGTATTTGACAAGGGTGCAACAGTGATGCAACATGGATGCATGTGACAGCGGGATGTGGAAGCCTGATTGGCAGATGTGACATGGATGCCCATCTGAACACTGCGACAGTTGGCAGAGGTGTACACATGCATGCAAGTGTGGTGGTGTGCGTGCATGTGTAGTGCACTCCCTGTGTTGCATGTGATGTCTGGCTCACCTTTGCCTGCTCATGCTGTTGTATGTCTATGGATGGTGCTGGCAGTTGCGATATGGCTGTGGTATGGCTCATGTGTGCAAGTTGAAATGACATGTGTGTTGGTGATTAGGATGCCATGTCTGAGGTTTGCCAATGCAACTCATGTACAACTGTCATGTGTGTATGTGTCCATTGTACAGTGCCCTGATGCCTGTGTTTTATTTCTCCCTGTCTGCAGCGTCAACTGATGAAGAGGGCGGAGAAGGTGCTGTGGAGCACAGCGGCGGGGATCGCACCGCCAGCCAGAGAAGCAAGGCCCGGCTCCCCTCCCAGGTTGTGATCTCGTCAGGGAGTGAGGAGTCCGATGCCGCGTCCCAGGCCACAGCTGCCGGGGGGAGGTCCAAGAGGCGGAGGTTGGAGTTGGACTCCTCGGCAGCAGAAGGGGCAGCTGGGACCCCACAGGGCCCAACGGGGGAAGATGGCACAGAGTCATCCTGGTTGGTGGGGGGTTTGGTGGAGGAGGAGGCCGTGCAAGCAACAGAGATGGGGTCTGGAGGTGGGGATTCCACTGGTGCTAGTGGTGCAGTGCAGGCCCAGGGACAGGAGGCAGAACAGGCCGCCGCGGAGGTGCCTGTGTGCAATCCTGTCCCTGATCCTGTCACTGCATCATCTTGCACCAGCAGGGATGCCTACGTCCAGACCCGTTTCCAGGCAGGGGATGAGCTCACAACAACTGGCCTTCCTCTGCCTGCGGACGTGGCTATCTGGGTCCGGGTTGAGCCTGTCCTGACTGGTGTGGCGTTGCGTCAACGGGCCATGCGAGGTGACCTGCAGTCTTTTCATGAGGAGACTGCACGTCATCTCAAATGGCTCGTTGACCGCGTCGGCCTACTGGGACAGGTCACCCAGGCCGGATTCCTCCGTTTGAAGGGGCTTGCTACGACCCCCTCCTCAACTGAACCCCCTATGCGCCAGTCGTCCTCCGTGCCATCTTCTCACCCATTAGTCACCTGGGTGCCCTGTGGAGCTGCCTCTGACGGTGCGGCCAGGCTGGTGGAGGAGGCATCCCTGCCACAGTCGGGAGTCGGACGTCCAGCAGGGGTGGCCACATCAACGACTGCACCCCAGCCAGCGGAGGATGTGCAGGCAGCAGGAGGCAGTGCACGGGCAGAGGCACAGCAGCAGCAGCAACGTGGTGGGAGCCATGATGGCTCGGGGCCTTCGACATTGGAGGGGCAGGCATCGGCCGGAGGGCAGGAGGACCCAGGACGGGAAGTGTCTTCCGTGTGGCAGCGGTTGGGCAACGCCATAGATGGGGAGCGGCAGCGGGCGGAAGAGGCACGGCTCACGATGGTCAGGGCGGAGTACTCCATGCGGAGGGCCCTGGGGCAGGCCGATTGCCTCGAGGCAATCCGCAGGGGGTTGGAGGTGGGCATGTCGATGGCCCTGCGGACCCTCGGGGCCATGGAGGAGGACCGCCTCCGGGACATTGAGCAGGAGTTCGATGATGCCCTGGCCCGGGACATTCAAAAGTGAGCCATCGGACTAGCCCGCTGCCCTTATAAATAGTTCTGTAGTTAGTGTTAGGTTTCCTTTGGTTTTGCATTTTTTTTGGACCTTTTGGACAATGGGCCACATTTTTGTATATAGTTTTTTTTATTAGGTAGTGTTATTAGATAGGTTTAATTTCTTCTGTTGGGATCATGGACCCTGGATTGTTTATCTGTATATAGTTGACTGTTGGATTTTCATTTTTTTTATGATTTACCCATGGAGCAATGGTTTTCGATTTTAATTTTCCATTGGATTTACTTTTGTGGACTGTGACTTTGGACACCTTTCCTTTGGATTATGATTTGTGGTTTTGCATTATTTCACGGACATGCTGTTTTTTTTTTGTTTATTTTTGATTGACTTTATGTTGCTTTTAATACATATTTTTTCTTCCAACTTCAATGTGTGGTATCATCTCATTGGTTTCATGCATATCATGATATGGGTTTTGACATTCACTGACACCCATTGGGTGTAAGTGAGGGACATGTGTTCATTTCCAAACTTGCAATTGGGGTTCTATCATGTTATTGCCATTTCTAAGTGGGTGGATGCAATACTCGGGTGGGTGTTTGGCATTTGGAGGCTGACCATAAGGGCCAGGGATCTAGATTGTGATGACATGTTGGCTGGGGGACATGTGTGGGGGCCTGGTGGAGGGTGCCCTGCATTCCTGGGGGGTGGGGGTGCTGAGGGAAATGAATTGGACATGAGTGGGGGCCCGGTGGAGGGTGCCCCACAGTGCTGGGGGGTGGGGGTGCAGGGGGACATGAGTGGGGGCCTGGTGGAGGGTGCCCCACAGTGCTGGGGGGTGGGGGTGCAGGGGGACATGAGTGGGGGCCTGGTGGAGGGTGCCCTGCACTGCTGGGGGGTGGGGGTGCAGGGGGACATGAGTGGGGCCCTGGTGGAGGGTGCCCCTGGATGCTGGGGGGTGGGGGTTCAGGGGGACATGAGTGGGGGCCTGGTGGAGGGTGCCCTGCACTGCTGGGGGGTGGGGATGCTGGGAGACATGAGTGGGGGCCTGGTGGAGGGTGCCCCTGGATGCTGGGGGGTGGGGGTGCAGGGGGACATGAGTGGGGGCCTGGTGGAGGGAGCCCCTGGATGCTGGGGGGTGGGGGTGCAGGGGGACATGAGTGGGGGGCCTGGTGGAGGGTGCCCTGCACTGCTGGGGGGGTAGGGGTGCTGGGGGACATGAGTTGGACATGAGTGGGGGCCTGGTGGAGGGTGCCCCACAGTGCTGGGGGTTGGGGATGCAGGGGGACATGAGTGGGGGCCTGGTGGAGGGTGCCCCACAGTTCTGGGGGGTGGGGGTGCAGGGGGACATGAGTGGGGGCCTGGTGGAGGGTGCCCTGCACTGCTGGGGGGTGGGGGTGCAGGGGGACATGAGTGGGGGCCTGGTGGAGGGTGCCCTGCACTGCTGGGGGGTGGGGGGTGCTGGGAGACATGAGTGGGGGCCTGGTGGAGGGTGCCCCTGGATGCTGGGGGGTGGGGGTGCAGGGGGACATGAGTGGGGGCCTGGTGGAGGGTGCCCCACAGTGCTGGGGGTGGGGGTGTACGGGGACATGAGTGGGGGCCTGGTGGAGGGTACCCTGCACTGCTGGAGGGTGGGGGTGCAGGGGGACATGAGTGGGGGCCTGGTGGAGGGTGCCCTGCACTGCTGGGGGGTGGGCGTGCTGGGAGACATGAGTGGGGGCCTGGTGGAGGGTGCCCCTGGATGTTGGGGCGTGGGGGTGCAGGGGGACATGAGTTGGGGGCCTGGTGGAGGGTGCCCTGCACTGCTGGGTGGTGGGGGTGCTGGGGGACATGAGTTGGACATGAGTGGGGGCCTGGTGGAGGGTGCCCTGCACTGCTGGGGGTGCAGGGGGACATGAGTGGGGGCCTGGTGGAGGGTGCCCCACAGTGCTGGGGGGTGGGGTGCAGGGGGACATGAGTGGGGGCCTGGTGGAGGGTGCCCGCACTGCTGGGGGTGGGGGTGCAGGGGGACATGAGTGGGGGCCTGGTGGAGGGTGCCCTGCACTGCTGGGGGGTGGGGGTGCTGGGAGACATGAGTGGGGGCCTGGTGGAGGGTGCCCCTGGATGCTGGGGGGTGGGGGTGCAGGGGGACATGGGTTTGGGGCCTGGTGGAGGGTGCCCTGCACTGCTGGGGGGTGGGGGTGCAGGGGGACATGAGTGGGGGCCTGGTGGAGGGTGCCCCTGGATGCTGGGGGTTGGGGGTGCAGGGGGACATGAGTGGGGGCCTGGTGGAGGGTGCCCTGCACTGCTGGGGGGTGGGGTGCTGGGAGACATGAGTGGGGGCCTGGTGGAGGGTGCCCCACAGTGCTTGGGGGTGGGGGTGCAGGGGGACATGTGTGGGGCCTGGTGGAGGATGCCCTGCACTGCTTGGGGGTGGGGGTGCAGGGGGACATGAGTGGGGGCCTGGTGGAGGGTGCCCTGCACTGCTGGGAGTGGGGGTGCTGGGAGACATGAGTGGGGGCCTGGTGAAGGGTGCCCCTGGATGCTGGGGGTTGGGGGTGCAGGGGGACATGAGTTGGAGGCCTGGTGGAGGGTGCCCTGCACTGCTGGGGGGCGGGGGTGCTGGGGGACATGAGTTGGACATGAGTGGGGGCCTGGTGGAGGGTGCCCCACAGTGCTGGCGGGTGGGGGTGCAGGGGGACATGAGTGGGGGCCTGGTGGAGGGTGCCCCACAGTGCTGGGGGGTGGGGGTGCAGGGGGACATGAGTGGGGGCCTGGTAGAGGGTGCCCCTGGATGCTGGGGGGTGGGGGTGCAGGGGGACATGAGTGGGGGCCTGGTGGAGGGTGCCCCTGGATGCTGGGGGGTGGGGGTGCAGGGGGACATGAGTAGGGGCCTGGTGGAGGGTGCCCTGCACTGCTGGGGGGTGCGGGTGCTGGGAGACATGAGTGGGGGCCTGGTGGAGGCTGCCCCTGGATGCTGGGGGTGGGGGTGCTGGAGGACATGAGTGGGGGCCTGGTGGAGGGTGCCCCACAGTGCTGGGGGGTGGGGGTGGAGGGGGACATGAGTGGGGGCCTGGTGGAGGGTGCCCTGCAATGCTGGGGGGTGGGGGTGCAGGGGGACATGAGTGGGGGCCTGGTGGAGGGTGCCCTGCACTGCTGGGGGGTGGGGGTGCTGGGAGACATGAGTGGGGGCCTGGTTGAGGGTGCCCCTGGATGCTGGGGGGTGGGGGTGCAGGGGGACATAAGTTGGGGGCCTGCTGGAGGGTGCCCTGCACTGCTGGGGGGTGGGGGTGCCCCACAGTGCTGGGGGTGGGGGTGCTGGGAGACATGCATTGTTGATCAGTAGTGCAAGGTGACATGTGGCTTGGCTGGGGGGCATGCCCATGGTGGATGGGCTGCCTGCGGGACATGAGCAGGGGTGCAGGGTAGTCCCCCGTGGTGTGGGCTGGCTGCAGGGGCCGTGGAGGTTGTAGAGCGAACACCTGGGAGGACCCACACGGCCAATTCACGTGTAGTACTCCACAGAACCCCTGAAATACACGTACCCTGCTGAAATCGCGTGTGAAACTTCCCGCGCACCCCGAAATACACGTACACAGGACATTCGCGTGTGGAACTTCCCGCGCACCCCTGATATACACGAACCCTGATGGAATCGCGTGTGGAACTTTCCGCACACCCCTGAAATACACGTACCCTGCTGAATTCAGGTGTGTAACTTCCCGCGCACCCCGAAATACATGTACCCAGGACATTTGCGTGTGGAACTTCCCGCGCACCCCTGAAATGCACGTACCCTGCTGAAATCGCATGTGAAACTTCCCGCGCACCCCGAAATACACGTACACAGAACATTTGCGTGTGGAACTTCCTGCGCACCCCTGAAATACACGTACCCTGCTGAAATCGTGTGTGAAACTTCCCGCGCAGCCCTGATATACACGTACCCTGATGGAATCGCGAGTGGAACTTCCCGCGCACCCCTGAATTACATGTACCCTGATGGAATCGTGTGTGAAACTTCCCGCGCACCCCTGAAATACACGTACCCTGCTGAATTTGCGTGTGAAACTTCCCGCGCACCCCAGTAATACACGTACCCCGCTCGCACAGGGCCAATCGCGTGTGAAACTTCCCGCGCACCCCAGTAATACACGTACCCAGCTGAAATCACGTGAGGAACTTCCCGTGCACCCCAGTGATACACATACCTCGCTTGCTGTGCTGGTACAGGGTTAGCGCAGCCCTTTGCGCTGGATTGGGGATTTTGATGGCTTTTCCCTGCGCAAGGGGCGTTCTTGGGGGTGTAACTGGCGCTGCTGCAGGCTCGCTGTGCCACAGTGCGCCACGGCTGGTTTTGGTGGCTGGAATCCATGAATACGCTGTGCGCAGAAATGTATTTTAGCGCACGCGGCTGGCGCAGGGATTCGCACGCGCACACTGTGCGCCAGCCACGTGCGCCTCTTGTGCGCTTAATTCTATAAATTACCCCCGTTGTGTCCGCGGACAGGACGCAAACAGGTTAACAAATCGGTGTCCTGTCTGCGGAGCGAACAGGGAAGTGTGTCCGCAGAGCGGACATAGATATCACTAATTTTATTAGACCTACTTTTTGGTTATTTGAAAAAAAACTACTGGATGGATTTCTACCAAATTTACATAAGCACGCTTTTGGGACCAAGCCACTGCTCCTGCTGCAAATATTGTGAAAATCCATCCAGCGGTTTGAGCTGTAGGTGTGAGCAACGTTTTTTCCCCATTCACTCTATGGGAAAAAATGAAATTTTGAGACCCCCCATAAGTTTGCCCCCGCTGCACCAAACCTCACCAAACTTTGCTAAAACATTCAGAGTGGGCCATATACTTTTTTTCCAAGGATTGCAAGGATTCGTCAAGGGAAGCGAAGTTATAAGCCGCCCAAAAAGTGCTCTTCCTATGAGATGAGCAACTTAACCATAACTGCATGGCCGCTACCACAGGCCATGTAATATATGTAAATATATATATATATATATATATATATATATATATATATATATATATATATATATATATATATATATATATAGATTATATATATGGCAAAAAGAAGCTTTTCCTGAGAAAGGCAGCTAGTGGAGTGCACTCCCAAGAGCAGAAGCAGAGGAATAAATGTCCCTGCAACAAATAAGAGGAAACCAGACATCTCAAAGATTCCTGGCAACAAAAATGTCTTCTTTATAAGTGTTTATGCGTCAGGAAAGGGAAACATCCTGGTAGAACAAACAACGTGTTTCGCGGTATGCAAACCGCTTGATCACGTAGGTTACAAACAACACAGATGATGGACTACAGTTTTAAAGCCTTGACAACTCTCTGATTGTGTGTAGAGAGTGTGTACCTGCTATTTTCCGCTTTTTTTCTCGTATTACCGAGCGGACCTCTTTAAACATTCAAAAAGATACATGAACATCATGGGTAGTTACACATAGATTGCATTTTCACATAAACCACAAGCCTACAAAGTATTAAGATGCAGTCGCTTTTTTTTAAACTAGCATAATGAAAATAATGTAAAAGCCGTGTATAAATAAAACGACTTTTGTTGAAAACATTTATTTTTTCATTCTATATAGTTTGGTGTCTGATATTTAGCAGCGTTACTGTCAGTTGCATAAGATGGTCTGATAAAATGCTAAGCGCTGCTTTATGGAAATAAAACAAAGCAGCCTTAGCATGATGTTAATAAATAATAATGTTAACCACCCGCTCGAGCAGCATGTTGCTGCGCTCTATGTGTGGTCATTGGATGTGTGATGCTAGAGTAATATATGTTATCCAACGAGAATGGGCAATGCTAAAAAAGGCATGATAATAATATTGCCTGTTTAGTTTGGCTATGCAAATACGCAAAAGAAAGAAAATACAGAAGTTGGTGCAAAATGCATTTTAACACTGAAAGGGTTTGTATTTGTAAAGCAGCACGAAATAAAGTGCATAGTGCTCTCCTTCCATGCATGTAATCCATAAGTATGGTGCTCAATAGACAAATATTTGTATATAGATATAAATATCCTAATTGTATTAAATCAGAGAATCTCTGCTTATTTATTTATCTATGGGAGCTATCAGTACATGCATGGACTGCTTGCTTTTATTTTTTTTTTTAAAGGGGGAAGAGGAGAAACATTCCCTCTTTTGATAAAGTGCTAAGTGCGTGCAAATGTTGCATGGATCTAAAGTGCACCAAACCTCACTAAACTTTGCTAAAACATTCAGAGTGGGCCATATACTTTTTTTGCAAGGATTGCAAGGATTCGTCCAGGGGAAGCGAAGTTATAAGCTGCCCAAAAAGTGCTCTTCCTATGAGATGAGCAACTTAACCATAACTGCATGGCCGCACCACAGGCCATGTAATATATGTACATATATATATATATATTTATATATATATATACATATATATATATATATTAGTGAAAGAGTTGAAGAATTTTTATTTTTAAATATAAGCATACCTGTACTATGTTTTGTTAGATGCAAATATTGCTGAATCTGGAAGCTGAAATCTTGAGCAGTTGCACAGTAGTTTTTGATGCAGATATTTTTCATTAACAGGAGAGATGTACTCTGAGAGTTCAAGTGTACATTTGAAGTGTTGAAGAGAGGTGATAGGGTTAGGAGTCAAGGTTTTGGACATGATTGGTGGATGGATGTGTCACTCTTTGAAAGGAGCCAATGAGGGAGTGTTAAGAACATGGAAGTGGAAAGGGTAGAAGGGCTGCCCTTTGCAAGTGGGTCTGCAGATATCATGGCAGTCCACGGATGGCAGGTGCCACATCTGGGTCTTTTGTGGATACCTGACAAGGAAAGGAGACTGTGGGGAGTAGCCAATCAGGTGTGCTGGGTGTGGTGTACAGGAAGAGAGGGTAGTAGGAGTTTTGTTTGCAAGAGTTGTGAGAGCAGTGATAATGACTATGGCTATGCGTTTGAGAAGGCAGAGTGTGTGGATTGTGGGGGACTCTTCAATTCAATATGTGAAGGCATATGCTGTTAATCAGGGCATCCTTGGAAATATTGGATTTGCAGAAGTGGAGTTTTCCTGCCATGCAGTTTGTGGCACAAACTGGGCAAGCTTGCTTCCATTTTGTGAGAGTATGGCCCATTTCAAATTTCCAGATATTGTGATTGTCCATTGTGGAGGGGACAGTTTGGGGTTTGTGACTCCAGTGTCTTTGTAAGTTGTGCTGAAGGATTTTTTAAAAAGCCTAATGCAACTGTTTCCTGCTGCTCAGATTATTTTTTGGGAAATAAATCAGAGATGTCCAACACACTTTTTAATCCTCAAATTGAACAAACAAGGCAGATTATCAATAAAGATGTGTCTGCTTTTATGTATGCTTCAGGAATGTCATCTTTTGAGAATGATAATATTAATTCTCAGGGTGTGATTTTTTTTTTGTCCAGATGGAATTCACTTCACAGATGTAGGAAATGTAATTTTCCTTTATAATGTAAGGGATGCATTGAAGAGGTTCCTATAAGGAAAAAAAAACATAAAGGCAAACAAAAAGAAAGAAAAAGGTGTTGCTTACAAACCCCACAAAAAAGCAACAACAAAAAAGGTTCTTTTCAGAGCCACCATTAAATATTAAATAACTTTCTTTGGGCCTCATCCCGAGATTGGAGGTAGTCATGGCACTATTTGCACCATGACTACCTCCAATAACGGTACCGGCACCGGTATGGTTCAATGGGGCTCTAAAGTCCCTTAACGGGTCCCGTCCATAACACCTGGTCAGACCAGGTGTTAAAGGAGGGACCCGCTAACGGACCTCGTAGTAGGGCGGTAAGGGATTACCGGCACCGGTCTTCTTACCGGTGCCCGGTATCCCTTACTGCCCTACTCGGAATGAGGCCCATTGTGTTTAATGTTCCTTCCCGCCCCATTCAATTGAACGATCTGTCCATGGACACCGCGGTAGTCCGTGGGCAGCATGTGCCACATCCGGGTCTTTTGGGGTTGCCTGGCATGGAAAGGGGAGTGCAGAGGCCACGGACAGTGGAGGACACTAGGGGATCAGCCAATCAGGTTTTCTGGGCGTGGTGTACAGGAAGAGAGGGTAGCACGCGTTTTTTAGTAGGAGTTGTGAGAGGATTGAAAATGGCTAAGAAAATGTCTGTCAGCAGGCAGAGTGTTTCGATTTTGACCTAGGTGAAGGTGTATACTGAGCATTGTGGAACAGAAATAAATCTTGGAGTTCCTGAATTGGAAGTGTTCTGGTACAGAGTGTGTGACATGAAGTGGGTGGACTTGCTCTCATTTTGTGCAAATATGGTTTAATTGAAGCATCCAGACATTATTATTATTCATTGTGGTGGGAACAGTTTGGGGAATGTGACTGGAATCTCATTGCAGTTTGCAATGAAGGCGATATTGGCAAAGTTGAAGGAAACAGTGCCTAATTCCAAAATAATTTGTTTACAAACTACCCAGCGACAGATGTGGATGCGTTCCAGTTCATTTGATCCGTGAATGGAAAAAGCGAGGCGCAACGTCAATAAAGCTGTCTTTGCTTTTATTTGCGATGTTGGGATGACATCGTCCCACAAATAAAACATTAAATTTAATAGGGAAAAGATTTTTCCGCGACATGGAGTCCATCTAATTTATGTGGGTAGTCAGATTACTTCACTTTGTAACAGCAAACATTACAAAAATATAAAAGCCTAAAACCTGCAAAAAACGGTTCTTTTAAGAGCCATCTTTTTTTTGCAAAAAATGATTGCAAGTGTACCACGCCCGGAATGGTTTGGATGTCTACACAAACTTTTTTTAGTATTTTTTCAATGTTGTATTTTGTTTGTCATTTATTCTCAGGAAAGGCAAGATAGGGGAGTGGCAGAAGGGGCACCAACCACGGGGATGAAGGGGTAGGTGGAGAGAGAAAGATGTTGGGCGGGCCTTTAACTGGTAGGTGGCAGTGTTTCTCATACACCTTGACCGCCGCCCTGAAAGCACTCCGAAACTGCTCCCCCTACAGATTGGTGCTTCACAGTACATGCATAGCACTGTGGCCCTTGAAAGGTAAGGGTCAACAGTGTTTTTTATGGCCTGCACAGCTGCCTCTGGGATCCTCTGCCCCAAAGGAGTATCCTTTGTGGTGACAGGAGCAGATGAAAATGATGGGGTGGAGGAAGTCAACCTGCTTTTACCTGAGAAAGGTATTGCCTTTATCAGAGCACTGTGTTGGGCCGATTTGGTATGGCGCCTCTTGAAAGTAGTCCTGTAGGAATACAAGCCAGGTTTCCTGTGACTGAGTACAATTCTGCACTGAGTGCATCGAACCTTGCTTAAATGTGCCTTTGGAACATTTCCAATGGTGGTGAAAAATTGACTCATTCTGAGTTTTGGTGACAGGGACTTCCTCCACTTCATCCTCTTCTTGATCCTCCTCTGTATCACCGCACCTGTTCCCCTCTTGAGGCCCTCCAGGTTGTGGGGATGGGGGTGGTGGGGTGCTTGGGAAGCAACGATGGCCATAGGAGATGCCATTGCAGCAAGTTTTTGGAGATTTGGAAAAGCAGGTGTTCTCCTGATGCTCTCTCCTACATAGCCAGATTGAGAATGAGGGAAAGTAATGGGTGGGGCCCTTTAGAGGAACCATCCGTGGGCAGTTGTGCTGTTCAGGAACTACTGAGTACAAAATAGGTGTTGGAAAGATGTAAAAAGCTGCCAGATCAATGTAGAATGGGCCTGCAAGCTGTGCAAGGGTAAAGTGTCTACTTGAAACACTCTAATTTGCTAGAAAATAACTTTTAAACTGTCTGCACCGTTACACCAGACGGGCACGGTCAGATGATGTAGTCCCCGGTCATCTGCGGCCCTGACATCCGTCCCCGGACACCCTTCGGGTGAGAAATTTCATCGCGCATGCGCTCGATGTCCGTAGGACATGCGCGGGCCTGCAGACTAATTAAAAGTGCATCATGTGAATACGGACATGTCAGGATATCCTGCCTGTCCAGGGGCACCTCTGTTTTAAGTGCCAACGTCTCAGTCACATGGCCCACTGATTCATAATGAGACTTTTAAAAAACAATAATACCACACAACAATAAAGGAAACATTTGTAGTACACAAAACATATTTATTTAACAAAAACGGATGGGGTATCGGAATGGGAAACATAAATGGATAATTAGGCATTTGTGTAGAATAATCATGAGGGGAGGAAGGGACGGAGGTTTCATCAAATCGTCTTTGAGTAAAATGTTCAGAATTGGATGGGGATGATTTCTGGGGGCAAGGGGTACAGGTGCAAGTGGGTCTGTTTTTTATTTGTATTTATTTATTTATATTATTTGTAATGCGCTAAAAACAGGCCAGAGGGCATGGTAGTGCCAACAGGACACAACACACAAACAACAGAGAGTTTCCGTGGTTAGCAGAGGACAGACGGGATATATCATGTGATTGTGCAGAGTAAGATTATTGAGCAGAATTTATTTTAAAAAATGGGGTTTCTATCTGCTCTGGAGAAGCTGCAGGTTGGTACATGACCTCAATTCTAGCAGCAGCATGTGGAATGGATCTATGCTCCACATAAGAGAAATGCGCTCTCGGCATCTCTAGTAAACCAGTATTGTTTGACCTCAGTACTCTACATGCGGATACGCGTGAAATGTGACTGGCCAGATACTTGGGGGTCTGCCCTGAGATACAATTATGCGTAATACACATCACATGATAATTGATACAGCTACGAATAGGGAGCCAATGTAATGCTCTTCTAGCCGTTGTAACGTGATCCCTCCTTTGCAGCCGTGGCCACAATGCACACAGCATTATTCTGGATCACTTGCAACCAGGTCAAATCCTGTTTGGAGATACCAAGCAGTAAACTGGAACAACAATCAATCTTGGCTCCAATAATGGCATGAGCCACTGCGGCACAATTAACTGATGACAAAAATGGCTGCAGCTGAGCTAAAAGCTTCAGATGATACCACGTGCTGGAGACAAGATAGTTAACCTGCTTTCTCATGGTCCAAGATCACACCCAGTGTCTTGACCTTATTCTGGGTGTTAATATTGCAGTCTGCAATTTTAAAAGATGAGTATTCCGCATTATGCTTCTTCAACTGTATTGCAGTGCCCAGAATCATAAGCTCAGTCTTGGAACTTTTAAGGGCCAGCTTATTTACTTGCATCCATGATTGTGAAATTTCGTAGCTGGAGTTTAGCGAGACAAGATCACGTGCGTAATCACCGGTCATAGGCACAAGACACTGTGTATTATCCGCAAAGTTCGCGTACACCACACCGTGTTTATCCGATTGTTCAAATAATGGGATCATAAAGATGTTAAAAAGGGTGGGTGCCACGCATGAACTCTGTGGGACCCCGCATACGACAGCAAACTCCTCAGCCATGACATTATCAGAAAAACCCCTAGCTCTGCGATTTGCAAGGAAAGATTTCACCCACTCCATCGCTGGTTCAGAGAAATGCACCAATGTCAGCAATCTCTCTGCTAGTATGGCATGAGCCATGAGATCAAATGTAGCAGAGGTATCCAAAAGCATGAGCCTCGTAAATTTGCCCTCTGTCATGGTTTGCATTATGTTAGTCTTAAGCTCTAAAAGGGTAGAGAAGGCTTTTTTATAAGTGGTGAGATCCTTGCTTGTTTTTTATTTCTAGGTACAGAGTTTCCCCTAAAGGAGGGATCCATGAACTTTGTAATGAGGGGCACCAAATGTGGTGCACAGGCTTTAACGGCAATAGCCGGGCAAACATCACCCCTACAGTTGGTGGGCTTCAGTTTGCCCAAAATCCCAGACAGATACTGCTCTGAAATGGGCTTAAAAGTAAACGCTGGGAAGGTTTTGGGAGCTGCTTGTTCTGGGATGATTTTCCCTCCCATTGAAAAGTCATTGTTTTTCCGACAAATACTTTCCTGCATTTTTTTTCTAATTTATCCAGGAGAGCCTCCTTGATATTATTACACCATATGGTATTTTTGTCACCTGATTAGGCGGGGCAATGGGGGTTTCCAACTCTTTAAGGATCTTAAAAAGCTGCCTTGAACTGGACGCTGCACCAGAAATGCGAGAACCATAGTAATTCCTTTTGGCACAGGTAATGGATGATTTATAGGTTTTCACAGCCTGCGCATAAATAATTTATCTTCGTTAGACTTGGATTCATTCCAGTGTTTGAGTGCCACACAAACGTTATTTCTAAAGACCCGCATTTCCAGCGTAAACCAATTTTTGTTGGGTGGTTTTGTAACTATACGTGATTTTTCTGGCGCTATGCTTTCCACAGCTAGTTCCAATGTAAAAGTTCTTCCGCGAGTTGAGGTTAGCTAAACCATTTGCCAAAGGTGCAAAGAAGGGGGCCATAGCTGTTGGGGTGAGTTTACAGATATTTCTAAAGGTAGCCCTATAAACCACTGTAGGATTTTTTTGGACTGGAGAGATGGTCATGTTCCAATTTAAAAGATGATGATCAGACCACGGGCATTGCCTATTATGTACATCTTCAATAAAGGTGTTTTGAGATAGAACGGAATCCAGGGTTTTGCCTTTTTCATGTGTGGCTGTTGTAATATATTGGTCAAACCCAAGATCGCATATATTTCAAAAGCATAGCTGATGCATCCACAAGGTTAAAATAACCAAAATTAAAACCCTAAAATCAACGTTTTTGGTGTTGGGATTTAGCATAGGAGCTAAGAAGTCGCTAAAATGTGTAACAAAATCCTCAGTGCTTTGTGCTGGTCTATAGTCAATCACAATATTGATAGTAGAGTTAGGGTTATTTTGGTACTTAACACAAAGTACTTCATGGTCCGGGATCTGGGGAGTGTCCATTTTACGTATATTAAAAGCTTGATTTTAAATTAAGGCAACCCCACCACCTCTGGCATTTAATCGATTATGTCTAAGAATATTATAGCCATTGGGGACTGCTAGGGTAAGTGAGGGTCCAGCTGTATCATGCAGCCATTACTCTGTGATCGCACAAAGATATATTTGTTGACCCAAAATATAATCTGCGACTTCAGTTGCATGCCTAACCAGGGACCTAGTATTTAATAACATACACGTCACTTTCTAACAATGCTCTTTTTGCTTTCACTGTGTGTTATGTCCAAGCTATAGTGTCCAGAGGGCATAGTGATCTCACTATTCTAAGACCCAGATGACACTGTGCCTCCAGGGGGCAAAACCTTTATCCCTTGACCCATACCCAATATCTCCTGGGTAATTTGCATATGAAGGGTAGAACGGATGGGCGCATTCATAGCGGGAGGCTCCTCATCTGCTTCAATTCTATAAATGCAAGGTGAGTCCATATGTGTGTTTTCAGAGACACTAATGATATTATGCTCCTGTCTAGATATGGCCATACCAACCTCCAACTCACAACTTGCCAACTTTCCCTTCTCATGGACCTTAGAAGCAACCTCATGAAGTGGGATGACTGGGGCAGTAATGGAGGGTAAGGACGAAACCATACCATGAGAGTGGATAGGGCTGAGAGGTTCACTGTGCTTACAGACAGCCTCAGAGTAAGTGAGAATGCCGGACAACAACAGCGTCTGAGCATAATTAATAGGGCTGGATATCTCCAGAATGTTACGGCTAACCTGCCATAGGACTGGCAGGCTATTTGCTTCCAGTTTTCTGTGTGCAGCATTTATAGTCTCCAAAACTTCTGCAATGCCCATGCTAGCCCAACGCAACAGGTCTAATGCAGGTCTAGTGCAAAGCCGTAAAACTATACACATATGTATAAGGTCAATTACCTTAGTCCAGAATAAAATAAACAGAAAGAGGTGCTGGATAACAGACCTCTCAAAATGCGGTAATAAAAGACAACACTCCTGCAGGCACAATTCAAAGCAGTTTTAAGTACTTACTGCGGTATCAGCTTTAATAACAGCAAGACCAGGGTTGGACTGGCCCCATCGGCCCATCGGCCACTGGCCGATGACCTTTGGGACCTGGGGGCCAGTTTTTTCCTGAGGCCACCCCTGGGCCATTTTTTTTTTATTGTTTATTAGGTCAGCGCAGGCGCGGCGCGGGCGGCCCAAGCTTAGGTAGGCCTTTTTTTTATGTGTGTGCGCTGTGCGCAGTGCGCACGGTGCATGTGCCGTGCCCGTGGCGGCCTGGGCCGCTGGGCGCGGCCTGAGCAGCCAGCTCACCTCGGGCGCCGGGCCCGAAAAGGAAACACAAAGGAAAGGAAACTGACACATTGTCAGTCACGCTGCCGCACGCAGCGCTCTTACTCTCTGGGGAGTGGGGGGGCCGGGCCGGCCCACCCAGCCAGGGGAAGCCTTTGCGGCTAAGCCTGGAGCTGCCGGTGCTCTTGTCCTGACCTGAGGAGCATTAGCATATTCATCAAAGCAAGGTAACAACAACACACACGTTGTTACCTTGCTTTGATTTTTGCAATGCATGATGCATGCATAAATAATCATGATGCATCATGCATCATGCATGCTTCATGCATATGAGAGGGCAGGCCATGCCAGGCCGGCGGCGGCGCATCGGGTCCCCCACCCCCTGTGAGAATTTATAGTGTAGCCGTGTTAACAATAACAAATGAACGAATACAAACTCCGGCGGGGGTGGTCTGCAGTCAGACTGTAGCACACAGCAGGAGGTTGGCTGGGCTGCTCACTCCCTCTGGCTCCTCTGCCTGCAGGGCTGGGGCCTGGCTGCCAGGGGCGGGGCTGCCCAAGTTCACACACAAGTTGCTTTCAACTTTCAGGAAGTATCAATGTTGATACTTCCTGAAAGTTGAAAGCAACTTGTGCCTGGGGCTGCGATGACAGACAGACTCCGTGCCGCCACAATCTTGGAGCCGGAGAGAGTGTGGACACGTGGATGACTCTCTCTCTGGTGGTATAGTGGGCCTCCTCCTGAACCTGGCATTATTTTTTGGACACGAGTCGACGAGGCAGGCGGCAGCCCACAGAGAGTCAGCCAGCTGAGCCAGCCCAGTGCCCATTGCCAAGACTGACGAAGAAGACACTGTCTGCAGACTGCAGGCAGCACATGCAGGCAGCAGCACTAGTAGTGGCTACGGCGCTCACAGCCAGCAGCCTGCCCCCCCTGAGCCTGGCCCCCAGCAGCAGCAGACTGAGCCTCGGCCGGGGCGACTTTGCTGTCTGTGTGTGCATTGAGGCATCGACTCGAGACCTGCTGCAGCCTGCCACACACCACACATCGCAGTCGCAGCGTCCAGTATCGACGGTGAGTGCCACTGAAATTAGATAATTATTTCATTATTTATTCTGCTCCTGAGCGATCCGCCCGAGACTTGCATTTTGACAGACTTTTTTTTTCCAAGTACAAACTCCCGCTGCCAACCTTTCGGTGCTTCCTGCAGCACACGAGACACGCGCACAAACCACCATGCAGTAACCCAGGAGTGCTGCGCATGCATTCCTGGTTCTTGCTGTGTAGCGTCTAGTCCCCCAGTGTTGGCCTCCTCTCAGCCACCGCTTCTTCTACGGGTGTACGTTTTGTGGCTGAGGCAAGTCTGCCACCCGCCCCACTTCCATGGGCCCTGCTCTGGGCCGTGGCCCTGCACTTGTATGTCCCCCAGTGCTTCTTCACTTCACATGGGGTGATCTGGTGCACATCAATGCCATTGATGTTGTTTGTTGTTTCAAGCCACAGGACACGGCACGCAGTAATGCCGTCTCTATTCCCATAGAGGTTGAAAAGTGTCCTTTGTTTCCTGCACAAATGCTCCAATGCACCCCTTCCCACCACCCTTGCTCCCCTGGTCTTTCTTCACAGCCATCTATAGTCTCTGGGGCCAACCAGGCATGGATTGTGGCTGTGTCTAGGTTTTGAAGTTAAATGCACACTTGTTTAATTCATTTAACAGATTCCCACGTTTTCAAACAACATGTTGACTGGGACAAAATGTGCATAAAAAGTGTGCATCCATCATGGCCTGTTTTGTCATGCAGCACTGGGTCAGATGTCATACATTTGATGTGGAGCCCTTTTCTGAATGGCGACATTGCAGTGGGATGTGTGAGCCTGCATGTGCATCTTTGTGGGATTTCCCATCTCATTGTGATGTGCACGTTTTGCAAAAATCAAGCACAGTGGGCCTAATTAGCAAAGAATGGACACTGGAGCCCTTCAGCATCTCAGATTAGCGCATGCAACCTCATGTCTGATTCACAAAACCTAAAACTGCTGCAAATCCGGAAATGCCCAGAGCATCTCTGAAACGCGCATGATCAAATCTGTGTGAATCACATTTGTACGTGAGCATCTCAGAGCTTCTGGCATCTTAGGGCTGGATTTCGTTCTGGGCCTTGTGAATATGCTATAAAAACACCAATTCATGCTATCCTCCCCATTCTGTGACCACTTAAGCAGTTAACGAGTGTTAAATAGTTTTTAATGCCCTTGATTTCTGACAGCAATGTCACAGTTCTTCATATTATTAAGCGCCAGCAGTGTTGCTGTCATCAGAGGTCTTGTATGTGAAGTGCACTTTGTATATTGGTGTATGCCTGATGACTTGTTTGCCTGTGCACTGCCCAAATTAAAAGTCCCCGAGGGATTTGGGACATGCATACAACGCCCTGGACTAGTTTCTTGCTTGGTAAATGCAGTGGGGCCTGAGAGGGAGGGGGTGCCCTGCATGGGATACCCCTCAGGGCGTGCCTTATAGTGGCCAATTCCAGGATGTCCTTCTTAGTATAATTCGAAAGGTCGAAAAGCTTTGATGTGTTGCGGATCTGGGTGGTAGTGTGCCCGCATGGGTGTAATTTTAGGGGTGGGACAGGGGTGTTTGCCCCCCCCAACTTTCATGGAACACCATTTTGTCCCCATTCATTTGGTTGGGACACCTTTTTTTCGGATGTTATGTCCCCCCAACATTTTCAGCAAAGTTACTCCACTGTGTGCGGGGGCTGCAGTCAATGAACTGTGTCGGAGGTGTGATGTCCGGGCGATGTCCTGAAATGCAGCCGTGTACTTGGAATGAGCAGCTGGTGTGAAATCATAGAAATTGTACACAGGCACAAGTGCCGTTATCACGAGGGCACACATTGCCTTAGTACAGAAACATACTCTTGCAATGCAACCTTGCACCAGAGCATTGTTTATCCTACACTTATTCCTTTGCCCTGGTGCAAACATTCCTTGAAATTATATTTGTTTTTCACAAGGGCAAACAAGTGCCACTTGCCCCAGCACCAGTGCAAGTTTTCTGTAATACCACCCAGGAATGCATCTCTTCTGCGCTGCCTGCAAACCCTGCGCTTGGAGGGTTAATGCACGAGTGGGCGCAGCATAATATGCATGACCAGGTGCTAGGACTGGCCTATCGGAGGCCTGTGAGCTTTTAAGGTTAGCTGGTGCCACTGCGAGGCTGGCGAGGGAGGGGGCACTATCAGTCCCCTGTCGCTGTGTCCCGAAGGCGGGCTGACTCTGCTCCAGCCCCAGGCTCTCCATGGGGACTAGCCTCCCAGAGAGCTTGCAGGTGTAGCTCCAAGGTGTCCCCCTACGCCCACTCCCGCACACATTAATAGAAAGAAGGCACCTCTGGGGAATGGCAGGCGAAATCTCCAAATTCTGCTTTGCTGGAAAATATGTCGCTCCTCTAACTCTTTACTGTGGGCTCTCAAAAAGTATTTGTACGTGCTGTGAGCTGGCACAAAAGGAAGGCCAGAAAATAAGAGACCTGAAAGGAGCCCCGAGACCCCTGGTGCCATGCACCATCAGAAGCCCAATGCCAGTGGCGTGTATCAACCCAAACAGCTCTGGAAAGCAGACCGCAGGTTGCAGGTTTGAATCCCAGCAAGGTCATCTCAACCTTTCATCCTTCTGAGGTCGATACATGAGTACCAACACAGGTTGGGTGATATTGTATGCATATTAGTTATATTAAAAAAAGAGCTTGAGCGTAAGTGCTTTACAATAACCTATTATCATTTGGCCTTGGACGTCTGTTTGGATTCACAGTAATTTGACAATATGGATCTATACACACAGATATTATGGTACATATGGTGATTCATTCTTGTATACACAGTTATGTTATTTGATGAGTTGTGTTGTAATGTAACAGACACATGAACCCTGCATAAGTAGCATTTTCTGTGAATTGACGCGAATCACGGATGATGGTTTGAGGGCCACTTTTTTTGATGCAAGGGGTGGGCCACTTTTTTGATGCGAAGGGTGGGCCACTTTTCTTTGGGTGTCCGGGCCTATTTCTTGTCCCAGTCCGACCCTGAGCAAGACACAGCGTAACCGGCCTTCCTTGCCTCTCCGTGCACGAATCGGCACAAACTGACCCGGTAGCGCCAGGCATGGTCGTACCTGTGACAAGAAATAAATCACGAACTCTGAGCTACAAGTATGCTGGGATTTGTAGTTCCCAGATCTCAGAGCATGCAGATGCTCAAAGGAGCTCTGTTTTAACGCGCCCGAGTTACAAGTGGCAACCAATAAAATACAAATCACAAAGAAAGTGCAAACAGCAAATTAAAACTGGCATAAAAACAGGCACACGCAACTAGGAAAATTACTGATTTTAAAACAAGCAAGATAAAATATATACTGTCAGCATCAAGAGAAGGTGCAATCAATGAGAGTGAGGAGGAGGAGTCCCCTTTATGCACTGCACAAACTGGCTGTGACCAGAAATAAATCACGAGCTCTGAACTACAAGTATGCTGGAATTTGTAGTTTCCAGATCTCGGAGCGTGCAGATGCTCAAAGGAGCTCTTTAAGCAGCCAATAAAAGACAAATCACGAAGAAAGTTCAAACAGCAAATTAAAACTGGCATAAAAACAGGCACACGCAACTAGGAAAATTACTGATTTTCAAACAAGCAAAATAAAAGGTATAGGGCCTCATTACCAGTGGCGTAGCACAAACTGTGGGGGCCCCCCTGCGAGCCATACTGAGTGGGCCCCCACAACTCGGCAACAAATCACGGGTCGTGCCACACTCTGTGCCGGCCTAGATTATCACGCTTACACAATATGCATGAACGTGCTGCTGAAGGGGTATACTGCACACAGTACCAGGAGAAAGATATAAATATGTGTTGTAATGCAATATACAACACACTTTCTGAGAAAAATTGGCTAAAAAGCCAAGTGTTTGCCATTGTTTTGTTGGATAACACCAATCCAATACATGCAAGTCACCAACAGTGCACAGGAACATTAATGCGTTGCTATTAAAAATGCCATGCCACATTGAAAACATGTCCCACTGGCTGCACAATGTAGACCAGTGTAGATGTTATAACATTACAGGAAAGCATGCCAGGCCACATTTAGACATACCTTGACTGTTGCGCAAAAAAAACAGTCGAAGCAATAACACTCATCAAGAAGAGAGCACACATTGAAGCCTGGATCTCTGCTGCCTCTAACAACACAGCCAAACTCTTTCAAATCTGCACAGAACTGGTCAATCCTGTTGCGGTCTCCACCTCTCCTGTTCCCTTCCAGGCCCTCTATATGGTTCTGGCCTCTCACTTCTCCGCTAAAACTCAGGAAATCCTGTCCACTATCTCCTCTTCCCCTCCCTGTTCCTTTCTCAGCCCCCCCTTTGGCCATCTTTACCTCTCCTCCTCCTTTCTCCTCTTTCTCTCTGATAACACCTGACAAGGTTTCTAGACAAGTCCGATCCATGAAAGTGCTGTCCAAACAGGTGCTCCCCTGCTCCTCCAGAACCATTAAGGACCATATTGACACCCTCGCTGCACCTTGGCCGATTTCTGTAATCACTCTTTCACCACTGGAACCTTTCCCACTGCCCTTAAGCACTCCCTTGTGCAGCCACTCCTCGAGAAGCCGTCTGCCGATCCAACCTGTCCGGCAAACTATTGCCCAATCACCATTACCCCATTCCTGGGCAAACTCTTGGAAAAAAAGCTGCCCATCTCCCGGCTTACTCTCCACATTGAATCTGTTTGTTGTCTCCATGACCATCAGTCTGGCTTCAGAGCTGCCAGAGGCACCAAAACTTCTCTCCTGAACACCCGTGAAGATATGCTGTCTAACCTTGATTCCAGCATTCCTTCTGTCCTAATCCTCCTTGATCTTTCCTCTACTTTCAACACAGTCAACCATGCCATTCTGATCAATCGACTACGTGAGAACCTCTGCATCACGGATCAGGCCCTGGAGTTGCTGACCTCCTTCCTCTTGGACTGCCCCTCCCAGGTCAACTTGGCACCTTTCTCTCTGCCACCTCTCTCTACCTGTGACATCCCCCAGGGCTCTATCCTCTCACCCTGGTTTTTCAACCACACTTGGCCCCTGTGGCCCACCTGATCTCTACTTTCTCCTCTAACTTTCAGTGTTATGGGGATGGCACTCAGCTTTCCTTCAGGCTCCTTTCCTCTCTTGCTCATTCCTGACTGTCTATCCGTGATTCAGTATTGGTGCACCTCCAACTATATCTACCTTAGTGCCATTAAGATGGAGATCCTTCTCATTGGGACCCCCGCCCCTGCTTTCCCTCTCTCACTCAGGCCGCCCACCTTGGGCCCTCTTCTTTCTCCTTTCTGCGAGGCAAAAAACCTTTTGTGTCATCTTTGACTCCACTCTCTGTTTCTCTCCTCGCATCAGAGACGTTGCCAAGAAGTCCCACTACCTACCAGCTGCTCCTCCTCAAAGGGACTCTTCCCTTTCTCACTTTCCCTCAGAAACTCACTGTCTCGAGAGCCCTGTTTCTCTCTAGGCTGCACTACTCTTGCTCAAGCTGCCTTACTCTACTTTCCGCCCTCTGCAACTAATCCAGAACAGGAGAGTGAGACTTATCCTTGGCCACAAGCACAGGGATCATATCTCTATAGCCCTGAAATCACTCCACTGGGTCCCGGTGGTTGCAAGAATCAAGTTCAAGACCCTTTGCATTGTCCACGAGACTTTCCGGGGTCTGGCCCACACTACATCCAACGCTCTCTTCCAAAATACCTTTTTCCTCTAACCCTTCCCCCGGCTGCCTCCAACTCTCTAAGGACTAAACGCTTCTTCAGGCAGAGAGTGGGGGTAGATCTCTCTCCTCTGCAGATTGCTCCCTCTGGAATGGCCTCCCTGCCCCTCTCAAACTTTAACGGACCATCTGATGTTCCAGAAGCAGCTCAAAACTTTCCTCTTCTCCTCTGCTTTCGCTCTCTCCCTCCCCTGCTGACCTACCTGACCTACCTGTCCGCTGTACTGACTGGTTTCTTGGCTACCCTCAGAGTCTCACTGAGTCCAGGATCTTTCTTGATCAGTCACCCATGCACTGCCTCTGGCCTACCACGTACTTAGGGACTGTAACTGTAACCCTACAGTTCCTTGTTCTCCTTGCAATACCGAGAGCCTCAATGTCCTGGCTGCACTTACTCAGAGCATTACAGCTCTGTTTTCCCCTTCCTTCTTCCTTGCACTTTCCCCCTCCAATTCCCCTTGCATTTCTCATTCTCACACTTACACGATTTGAATGGCACAAGGCCTAGTAAGATCATTTGTCTTGTCCACCCCCTATCTTCACTCCATTGCTTGTCGCGCCAAGAAACACTTGTGTATATGCGTGTTATAATAGACTCATATCATATCATTTTATCACAGATGCTCAAAATAATATACAATGCTGCAGTAAGAAATGGCTAGACTGGCAGCACCCAAATGCCAATCTAGCCAGGTAATTACACTTAGCAGGACTGCTTTATCAGAAATGCCCAGTTAAAAAAAAGTCATACCAAACTAGACTGGGTGCATCAAAATGCCTCTCTAGCCACTAATACCACATATCATGCCTGCTTAGCCTGGACATGGACAACCATTATGATTTATCGCACAATCGCACCGCCCACACATCCCCTCTCCTTCCCATGTCCTACCCAACCTCCAAAATCAGCTCCTTGGCCCAGAATTACCTTCACTTCCCTCTTCATTGTCCCACATCTTACGTTTGAGGCTCCTTGCCTCATAGGTAAGTACTGGGATGAGGAAGAGTGGGATTAGGAGTAATGAATATAGAAGTAGCTAAGTCAGGCATTACCTCCATGTACCTCTACCTCATTCCAGTGCTTGTGTAGGAGGCATATTCCCTCCTACACAAGTACTGCCTCATACACAAATACAGGGACAAGGAAGAATAGGGCTATGAGAAATGGCGATTACTAATAAGTAATTAAGGCATTAAACACAAGTAGGGGCTTAACAATATTCAGTTGACTGGGCTGCAGCACTCACCCCCAGAAACTTGGGGCTATGTTGACTCAACCTGGCTGACCTTCAGAGCAGTTACCGGACAGAACAGGACACAGATGTTAAATGACACCCGGGTTTCGCTGTTAACAAGGGCCCAGTAGTTACTAATGTAAAGCATTTCACTGTTAGTACCTGCATCCAAATGTCAATTTTTTTAGGCAATTGAAATTGTAATGTGGGTTTAGTAATTTCATGCCAGGGGAGTGATTGGAAGGGTAGAAAAGGAACAGGAGACCGTTCATTCTCACAACAGTTAATAAGTGGGTGCGTTCACACTTAAAGGAGAGAGTTAACTGCTTGTAACATTGAAGCTGCACTAGAATAGTCTCATTAAAATGCGTAAAGAAGTTAGATGCCCCCACACAAATAAGTTTGCCTCCCCCACCACCTGTGAAGTTAGCGCCTCTTCTAACATTTGAAGGATCAGCCCGCCAAAACGTAGGTTTTGTTGTGCCCCTAAACAGAAGCACAAACACCATTCACCATATACACACATGCATGCCCAGCCATCCCTACATTTAAGTGTGCACTCTTTCACCATACAGGCACACCCAGGCAGCCATTCATAAATTTAAGTGTGCACCCTTTCACCGTACACGCACACACACCCAGTCACCCATACATTTGTATGCACCATTTCACCATACACTCACACAGGCAGCCACCTCCACATTTAAGTGTACACCCTTTCACAATACACTCTCACATGTCATTGGGTTGAGGGGCGCCCTATTACTTAAAAAAGAAATTGGGCGTCAGTATAAGTTTGCTGGTCTGGTAACAATGGTACCGGTAAGCTTGCCGGTACCGTTGTTACCAGACCAGCAAACTACGAGTTCTGCTCCCAGGTGCCTTCCCGCCTGCCAGTTCTGACCTGGCTGGCGTACCGGCACCTGCGAGCAGAGCATGTTGGATTCACCGGCACCATTCTGCTCCCCATTCCCATTGAACCCTATGGGGATGAAATGGGATGGGGATCATTTTTTCCCGGTGCCCGCTAATGGGCAATTACCGGGTCCGGCAGGGCCGTAATGACCCGGTAATTGCCCATTCGCGGGGGCCGGAAAAAAGTGCAAGTTTGGCGGCAGCCTATCGGTTTTACCGGCAAGGCTACCGCCAAACTTGTAATGAGGCTGATTGTTTCTTTTTGAAATTACTCTGACTTCATAAAGAAATTATTTCTGTTATGGACCGAACCATAACGGAAATCATTTCTTTATGAAGGCAGAGTGACTTCAAAGATAAACTATTTCTTTTTGAAGTCCTAGAGCTACCCCACCCCATGACAAGGAGGCCTCCAGCCTGGGGTCTTCCATGTCATGGGGTAAGGTGAGCCCTCGGATTTCAAAAAGAAAGTTTCTTTTTGAAGTCACTCTGTCTTCATAAAGACATTATTTCTGTTACAGAAATAATGTCTTTATGAAGGCAAAATGATTTAAAAAAGAAATTTTAAAAAAAAGTTGAATAAATATTTTTAGCCTTTTTTTTCTCCAAGTGGGGCCCTCCTAGGCATGTGCTAGCGGGGCCCCCCGCACCGCAGGGGTTACGGGGGCCCTTGTTACGCCAGTGCTCATTACTAGTTTGGAGGTAGCCATGGTGCTATTGGTGCCATGGCTGCCTCCAAACTCATGTCCGGGTTCCTTGAATGAGGAATTACCGGGTCATTCCAACCTTGGAGGACCCGGTAATTCCTCATTAAAAAAACCCATCCCCATTCCCATTCAAGCCCCCACAGGGCTCAATGGGAATGGGGATGGAGCTATAACAGGCCCGTTAATAACGGGCCCGTTATTAGCTCCCTGGTCCCCTTGCGGGACCCGCAAAGGACGTCTGGTCTGACCAGACGTTCTGAGCGGGTCCCGCAAGAGAACCTCATAATAGGGTGGAATGGGTTTACCGGCACCGGCACCATTACCGGTGCCGATAAACCCATTCTGTCCACCTCGTAATGAGGCCCATAGTGTCAGAAGGTGCAATCAGGATAAGGAACATTTTTAATCAGGTGGTGTTTCACATATTGTACAAGTTCATTCATTCATCAGTGATGTCATCAATGACATTTGTGATGTCATCTTTCATGTCCTGGGTGTTAGTCGTAGCAGTGCACTGTGGTGGCGCAAGTTATGTTTGCTAGTTTACCATGACTGGCAAATGTCAGTGTTTTTCCGGTTTAACTTGTAACCATAACATCCAGTGGCGTGTATCAACCCAAACAGCTCTGGAAAGCAGACCGCAGGTTGCAGGTTTGAATCCCAGCAAGGTCATCTCAACCTTTCATCCTTCTGAGGTCGATACATGAGTACCAACACAGGTTGGGTGATATTGTATGCATATTAGTTATATTAAAAAAAGAGCTTGAGCGTAAGTGCTTTACAATAACCTATTATCATTTGGCCTTGGACGTCTGTTTGGATTCACAGTAATTTGACAATATGGATCTATACACACAGATATTATGGTACATATGGTGATTCATTCTTGTATACACAGTTATGTTATTTGATGAGTTGTGTTGTAATGTAACAGACACATGAACCCTGCATAAGTAGCATTTTCTGTAAATTGACGCGAATCACGGATGATGGTTTGAGGGCCACTTTTTTTGATGCAAGGGGTGGGCCACTTTTTTGATGCGAAGGGTGGGCCACTTTTCTTTGGGTGTCCGGGCCTATTTCTTGTCCCAGTCCGACCCTGAGCAAGACACAGCGTAACCGGCCTTCCTTGCCTCTCCATGCACGAATCGGCACAAACTGACCCGGTAGCGCCAGGCATGGTCGTACCTGTGACAAGAAATAAATCACGAACTCTGAGCTACAAGTATGCTGGGATTTGTAGTTCCCAGATCTCAGAGCATGCAGATGCTCAAAGGAGCTCTGTTTTAACGCGCCCGAGTTACAAGTGGCAACCAATAAAATACAAATCACAAAGCAAGTGCAAACAGCAAATTAAAACTGGCATAAAAACAGGCACACGCAACTAGGAAAATTACTGATTTTAAAACAAGCAAGATAAAATATATACTGTCAGCATCCAGAGAAGGTGCAATCAATGAGAGTGAGGAGGAGGAGTCCCCTTTATGCACTGCACAAACTGGCTGTGACCAGAAATAAATCACGAGCTCTGAACTACAAGTATGCTGGAATTTGTAGTTTCCAGATCTCGGAGCGTGCAGATGCTCAAAGGAGCTCTTTAAGCAGCCAATAAAAGACAAATCACGAAGAAAGTTCAAACAGCAAATTAAAACTGGCATAAAAACAGGCACACGCAACTAGGAAAATTACTGATTTTCAAACAAGCAAAATAAAAGATATAGGGCCTCATTACCAGTGGCGTAGCACAAAATGTGGGGGCCCCCCTGCGAGCCATACTGAGTGGGCCCCCCCAACTCGGCAACAAATCACGGGTCGTGCCACACTCTGGGCCGGCCTAGATTATCACGCTTACACAATATGCATGAACGTGCTGCTGAAGGGGTATACTGCACACAGTACCAGGAGAAAGATATAAATATGTGTTGTAATGCAATATACAACACACTTTCTGAGAAAAATTGGCTAAAAAGCCAAGTGTTTGCCATTGTTTTGTTGGATAACACCAATCCAATACATGCAAGTCACCAACAGTGCACAGGAACATTAATGTGTTGCTATTAAAAATGCCATGCCACATTGAAAACATGTCCCACTGGCTGCACAATGTAGACCAGTGTAGATGTTATAACATTACAGGAAAGCATGCCAGGCCACATTTAGACATACCTTGACTGTTGCGCAAAAAAAACAGTCGAAGCAATAAAACTCATCAAGAAGAGAGCACACATTGAAGCCTGGATCTCTGCTGCCTCTAACAACACAGCCAAACTCTTTCAAATCTGCACAGAACTGGTCAATCCTGTTGCGGTCTCCACCTCTCCTGTTCCCTTCCAGGCCCTCTATATGGTTCTGGCCTCTCACTTCTCCGCTAAAACTCAGGACATCCTGTCCACTATCTCCTCTTCCCCTCCCTGTTCCTTTCTCAGCCCCCCCTTTGGCCATCTTTACCTCTCCTCCTCCTTTCTCCTCTTTCTCTCTGACAACACCTGACAAGGTTTCTAGACAAGTCCGATCCATGAAAGTGCTGTCCAAACAGGTGCTCCCCTGCTCCTCCAGAACCATTAAGGACCATATTGACACCCTCGCTGCACCTTGGCCGATTTCTGTAATCACTCTTTCACCACTGGAACCTTTCCCTCTGCCCTTAAGCACTCCCTTGTGCAGCCACTCCTCGAGAAGCCGTCTGCCGATCCAACCTGTCCGGCAAACTATTGCCCAATCACCATTACCCCATTCCTGGGCAAACTCTTGGAAAAAAAGCTGCCCATCTCCCGGCTTACTCTCCACATTGAATCTGTTTGTTGTCTCCATGACCATCATCTGGCTTCAGAGCTGCCAGAGGCACCAAAACTTCTCTCCTGAACACCCGTGAAGATATGCTGTCTAACCTTGATTCCAGCATTCCTTCTGTCCTAATCCTCCTTGATCTTTCCTCTACTTTCAACACAGTCAACCATGCCATTCTGATCAATCGACTACGTGAGAACCTCTGCATCACGGATCAGGCCCTGGAGTTGCTGACCTCCTTCCTCTTGGACTGCCCCTCCCAGGTCAACTTGGCACCTTTCTCTCTGCCACCTCTCTCTACCTGTGACATCCCCGAGGGCTCTATCCTCTCACCCTGGTTTTTCAACCACACTTGGCCCCTGTGGCCCACCTGATCTCTACTTTCTCCTCTAACTTTCAGTGTTATGGGGATGGTACTCAGCTTTCCTTCAGGCTCCTTTCATCTCTTGCTCATTCCTGACTGTCTATCCGTGATTCAGTATTGGTGCACCTCCAACTATATCTACCTTAGTGCCATTAAGATGGAGATCCTTCTCATTGGGACCCCCGCCCCTGCTTTCCCTCTCTCACTCAGGCCGCCCACCTTGGGCCCTCTTCTTTCTCCTTTCTGCGAGGCAAAAAACCTTTTGTGTCATCTTTGACTCCACTCTCTCTTTCTCTCCTCGCATCAGAGACGTTGCCAAGAAGTCCCACTACCTACCAGCTGCTCCTCCTCAAAGGGACTCTTCCCTTTCTCACTTTCCCTCAGAAACTCACTGTCTCGAGAGCCCTGTTTCTCTCTAGGCTGCACCACTCTTGCTCAAGCTGCCTTACTCTACTTTCCGCCCTCTGCAACTAATCCAGAACAGGAGAGTGAGACTTATCCTTGGCCACAAGCACAGGGATCATATCTCTATAGCCCTGAAATCACTCCACTGGGTCCCGGTGGTTGCAAGAATCAAGTTCAAGACCCTTTGCATTGTCCACGAGACTTTCCGGGGTCTGGCCCACACTACATCCAACGCTCTCTTCCAAAATACCTTTTTCCTCTAACCCTTCCCCCGGCTGCCTCCAACTCTCTAAGGACTAAATGCTTCTTCAGGCAGAGAGTGGGGGTAGATCTCTCTCCTCTGCAGATTGCTCCCTCTGGAATGGCCTCCCTGCCCCTCTCAAACTTTAACGGACCATCTGATGTTCCAGAAGCAGCTCAAAACTTTCCTCTTCTCCTCTGCTTTCGCTCTCTCCCTCCCCTGCTGACCTACCTGACCTACCTGTCCGCTGTACTGACTGGTTGCTTGGCTACCCTCAGAGTCTCACTGAGTCCAGGATCTTTCTTGATCAGTCACCCATGCACTGCCTCTGGCCTACCACGTACTTAGGGACTGTAACTGTAACCCTACAGTTCCTTGTTCTCCTTGCAATACCGAGAGCCTCAATGTCCTGGCTGCACTTACTCAGAGCATTACAGCTCTGTTTTCCCCTTCCTTCTTCCTTGCACTTTCCCCCTCCAATTCCCCTTGCATTTCTCATTCTCACACTTACACGATTTGAATGACACAAGGCCTAGTAAGATCATTTGTCTTGTCCACCCTCTATCTTCACTCCATTGCTTGTCGCGCCAAGAAACACTTGTGTATATGCGTGTTATAATAGACTCATATCATATCATTTTATCACAGATGCTCAAAAAAATATACAATGCTGCAGTAAGAAATGGCTAGACTGGCAGCACCCAAATGCCAATCTAGCCAGGTAATTACACTTAGCAGGACTGCTTTATCAGAAATGCCCAGTTAAAAAAAGTCATACCAAACTAGACTGGGTGCATCAAAATGCCTCTCTAGCCACTAATACCACATATCATGCCTGCTTAGCCTGGACATGGACAACCATTATGATTTATCGCACAATCGCACCGCCCACACATCCCCTCTCCTTCCCATGTCCTACCCAACCTCCAAAATCAGCTCCTTGGCCCAGAATTACCTTCACTTCCCTCTTCATTGTCCCACATCTTACGTTTGAGGCTCCTTGCCTCATAGGTAAGTACTGGGATGAGGAAGAGTGGGATTAGGAGTAATGAATATAGAAGTAGCTAAGTCAGGCATTACCTCCATGTACCTCTACCTCATTCCAGTGCTTGTGTAGGAGGCATATTCCCTCCTACACAAGTACTGCCTCATACACAAATACAGGGACAAGGAAGAATAGGGCTATGAGAAATGGCGATTACTAATAAGTAATTAAGGCATTAAACACAAGTAGGGGCTTAACAATATTCAGTTGACTGGGCTGCAGCACTCACCCCCAGAAACTTGGGGCTATGTTGACTCAACCTGGCTGACCTTCAGAGCAGTTACCGGACAGAACAGGACACAGATGTTAAATGACACCCGGGTTTCGCTGTTAACAAGGGCCCAGTAGTTACTAATGTAAAGCATTTCACTGTTAGTACCTGCATCCAAATGCCAATTTTTTTAGGCAATTGAAATTGTAATGTGGGTTTAGTAATTTCATGCCAGGGGAGTGATTGGAAGGGTAGAAAAGGAACAGGAGACCGTTCATTCTCACAACAGTTAATAAGTGGGTGCGTTCACACTTAAAGGAGAGAGTTAACTGCTTGTAACATTGAAGCTGCACTAGAATAGTCTCATTAAAATGCGTAAAGAAGTTAGATGCCCCCACACAAATAAGTTTGCCTCCCCCACCACCCGTGAAGTTAGCGCCTCTTCTAACATTTGAAGGATCAGCCCGCCAAAACGTAGGTTTTGTTGTGCCCCTAAACACAAGCACAAACACCATTCACCATATACACACATGCATGCCCAGCCATCCCTACATTTAAGTGTGCACTCTTTCACCATACAGGCACACCCAGGCAGCCATTCATAAATTTAAGTGTGCACCCTTTCACCGTACACGCACACACACCCAGTCACCCATACATTTGTATGCACCATTTCACCATACACTCACACAGGCAGCCACCTCCACATTTAAGTGTACACCCTTTCACAATACACTCACACACGTCATTGGGTTGAGGGGCGCCCTATTACTTAAAAAAGAAATTGGGCGTCAGTATAAGTTTGCTGGTCTGGTAACAATGGTACCGGTAAGCTTGCCGGTACCGTTGTTACCAGACCAGCAAACTACGAGTTCTGCTCCCAGGTGCCTTCCCGCCTGCCAGTTCTGACCTGGCTGGCGTACCGGCACCTGCGAGCAGAGCATGTTGGATTCACCGGCACCATTCTGCTCCCCATTCCCATTGAACCCTATGGGGATGAAATGGGATGGGGAGCATTTTTTCCCGGTGCCCGCTAATGGGCAATTACCGGGTCCGGAGGGCCGTAATGACCCGGTAATTGCCCATTCGCGGGGGCCGGAAAAAAGTGCAAGTTTGGCGGCAGCCTGTCGGTTTTACCGGCAAGGCTACCGCCAAACTTGTAATGAGGCTGATTGTTTCTTTTTGAAATCACTCTGACTTCATAAAGAAATTATTTCTGTTATGGACCGAACCATAACGGAAATCATTTCTTTATGAAGGCAGAGTGACTTCAAAGATAAACTATTTCTTTTTGAAGTCCTAGAGCTACCCCACCCCATGACAAGGAGGCCTCCAGCCTGGGGTCTTCCATGTCATGGGGTAAGGTGAGCCCTCGGATTTCAAAAAGAAAGTTTCTTTTTGAAGTCACTCTGTCTTCATAAAGACATTATTTCTGTTACAGAAATAATGTCTTTATGAAGGCAAAATGATTTAAAAAAGAAATTTAAAAAAAAAGTTGAAAAAATATTTTTAGCCTTTTTTTTCTCCAAGTGGGGCCCTCCTAGGCATGTGCTAGCGGGGCCCCCCGCACCGCAGGGGTTACGGGGGCCCTTGTTACGCCAGTGCTCATTACTAGTTTGGAGGTAGCCATGGTGCTATTGGCGCCATGGCTGCCTCCAAACTCGTGTCCGGGTCCGGGTTCCTTGAATGAGGAATTACCGGGTCATTCCAACCTTGGAGGACCCGGTAATTCCTCATTAAAAAAACCCATCCCCATTCCCATTCAAGCCCCCACAGGGCTCAATGGTAATGGGGATGGAGCTATAACAGGCCCGTTAATAACGGGCCCGTTATTAGCTCCCTGGTCCCCTTGCGGGACCCGCAAAGGACGTCTGGTCTGACCAGACGTTCTGAGCGGGTCCCGCAAGAGAACCTCGTAATAGGGTGGAATGGGTTTACCGGCACCGGCACCATTATCGGTGCCGTTAAACCCATTCTGTCCACCTCGTAATGAGGCCCATAGTGTCAGAAGGTGCAATCAGGATAAGGAACATTTTTAATCAGGTGGTTTTTCACATATTGTACAAGTTCATTCATTCATCAGTGATGTCATCAATGACATTTGTGATGTCATCTTTCATGTCCTGGGTGTTAGTCGTAGCAGTGCACTGTGGTGGCGCAAGTTATGTTTGCTAGTTTACCATGACTGGCAAATGTCAGTGTTTTTCCGGTTTAACTTGTAACCATAATATCCTTTTAACAAAGTTTTTCCACTCAATTTCATAGGTTTTTATTCGTTTAACTTTAACATAACGTCCCTTTAACAATGTTTTTCACTGAATATATACATATATATATATATTACACAGCCACAGTAGTGGCTGTGTAGTTATGGTTAAGTTGCTGTTTCCATAGGAAGAGCACTTTTTGGGCGGCTTATAACTTCGCTCCCGCTGGACGAATCCTCACCAAACTCTGCGAAAAAAGTATATGGGCCACTCTGAATACTTTTGCAAAGTTTGGTGATGTTTGGTCCAGGGGGAGAAAAGTTATAGGGGGGGTCCCAACATTTCTTTTTTACCCATAGACTGAATCGGGGAAAAACTTTGTGCACGCCTACAGCCAAAACCGCTGGACGGATTTTCACCAAATTTGCAGCAGGAGCAGCGGCTTGGTCCCAAAAGAGTGTTTTTGTAAATTTGGTGACAATCCGGCCAGTAGTTTTCTTTAAAACGATCAAAAAGTAGGTCTGCAAAAATTAGTGATATCGATGTCCGCTCCGCGGTCACACTTCCTTGTTCGCTCCGTGGACAAGAAATCGATTGGCTAATCCGTAGCGTCATGTCCGCAGACATGTGGCGCTTTCACTGATTGGTTGTGGAGCAGCGTGAAGTGCGTCAGATTTCTTCTCAGCCTCCGCCATCTTTTGTTCATGTTTTGGTGTACACAGACATTGCCGGTAACACATACAAAACAAGAAACCAATGCACTTGTTATACTTATGAAATACTGTTTCCGAAGGTGAGCTTTAATTAGGTTGCAACTCAAAAAGTGGTGTTTACTTGCCACTAAATTCATACGGTAAAGTGGAAGTTGGTGCTCAATGTACGGCGACCAATGCCTGCGTCTGTGTTGTAATGTTTTCAGATAAATATTAAAGTCGGACTGGCATCCTATGTTTTCAAATCTGAGGCGGCCACCTGGAATGTTTGTTGGAAACAGTGGTTTTGGAGGCGTATGGGAGTAGCGGTTCTCATGATTGGATGCTCATATGTTGTTGCAAAGTGAGAATGTATTTGCCTTCTGAGTGAAGGTCAGTTGATTTGCTTTTTTGGTTGCGAGCTGAGTAGGCCCACGCATCCAAGTCAATCCATAAGGGGCTATTGTTTTTTGACCTTGAGCAAAAGGGAAACTTCAAAAGCTTTGCAAGGAATGAAAGCTTGGAATAAAATACCATTTGATAAGGTTATGTTATAAAAACGTTTGTAAGGAACATGAAATATCAGTTCACAAAGATTCTTTGATGCAAACACTTTGCTGTCTAACTTTGCCAAAAACAATGGAGGCTGTCAAGATGATGTAAGTTTAATTTTGACGGCTCTACACCAACCCACAGTTTAATTTTATATTTCCAAACACTAATTGTGACAATGTAACTGAAGTATTATCTTTTTTCGCAGTTGTAATTTTCCTCCAATAACAGAGAGTGCACATTGTTCGCGTTTGCAGGCTATGACTACAGTCACCCTTGTTCACCGTGATTTATTTTTCTTTCAAATGTTATGCTTGCCCAAAATAGCTTTGTGTATCACTTTGCACGTTCTTTTGGTCTTGTGTAACATCAAGACATGTAATTTTTTCTTGCTTGTCCATTCATGCTGCCTTCATAACTGAATTACCACCTCACTGTGTAGTTGCGCTTTTTTTAACCCTTACGGCGACTGCTGATTCTCGGCATTTGTAGGGTGTCACTATATGTACCCATGGTCAACGCTAATATTTCTTTCAAATATCTTGTTTGTCCATTTCCATTTGTGTACTACTTTCCACAATCTTTGTGTCTGTTTGGAATTTTTTCCTAAAGGTTGGGTATTGACACAGATTTTCTCTTATGTTTTCCGCCTAGCTACATCTTGCGGTACTGTGCATGCCATGGTTTCCAGATGCAGAGTGACGGCTTCTTTCAACGCCAGATGCAACTGCTTGTGACCGGCTGTCTGTCCATTATAATGTTATGGGATGACCGGCCAGGCCCCCTCTGTCCCTACGCTGAACTAGCGATTAGGAGTGACATAACATCATTTATGGTTTTGTAAGGCAATGGTCATGGCGCCGTCTCGGAAATACCTGTGCAAACAAAGCGGGTGCTTTAACAGCAACGCATACTTTGTGTATGCGAAAATAATTGCGTGTGTCTCACCATGAACATTTTCAATGTCGCCATTAGAACCATTGCAACAATTTAATTGGAAATGGGATAAGTCTGTTGGTCTCTGACAGTTGTTTGTTAAATAAAAGTACTTTACAAATTCTAAAATGTTAACGTTTTCTTTTAAAATCCTTTGTATCATTTCGAAATGTAAGGTACCACATTGTACGTCGCTGTATGTTTATTTGCAGGTTCTGCGTCACGGCATGTACTGTTGCTTTTTGGAGGCTGTCATGGATTTTTTTTTCGTAGCACATGTTAATGCTTTGCACATCTATACTGTTACTGACAAATGTTATTGCGTCTATGTCCTTTACTGAGAAATATAAAATACATGGAGTGTATGCAATTTTTTTTTAATATATTTACACTGTAAAGGTGTTTCTTAATGCAACATTTACTTTGTTAACGGATGGCTTTCTTTTTTGGTAGGACAGCTAATAAGGCCATTTGCGAACGGAAATGAGGAAAGATGCATTAAACAATGATATAGGTAGGCGGTGGGTTACCGGTGCAAAAATATTGTGCGTTTATTATTTCTAAGGTTGGGGCAGTGTTTGTCATGCTCCGTCATTACAGTAGTGCTGCTGTTTCTTGGGGAGGAGGGATGGCCTTAGCTGATGTCATTTTCAGATAACTAAATCTTTTGCTAAAAGTATGTAATGTGTACTACATTGTTAATGGCTGACTACCAATACGTGTTGGCGCTGTGCAAGGCAAATGTTGCAGGTGGACGTTCCTACATCAATATAAAATCTGTTTCCACATTGTCCACGAGGCAAACATCTTACTGTTAAGTGTTTACCGATTCTGGAACACGTTACCATGCTGTACACCAGCATATTGTCAAGTGGTATTCTCCGCAAGGTGTCTAAATATGTCAGAAGTTGCTTTACATTATGGTTACGTGGCACTACTATAAACCGATCATCTTTAGCAAAAAAACTTTGCAAACGGGACGGTATGGTTAAGTTGCTCTACTGAAAACCTGTAAAATCGAATTAAAAAAACGTTGTTAAAGGGACGTTATGGTTAAGTTCACCTACTAAAAACCCGTAAACGTCCCTTAAAAAAACTTTGTTAGAGGGACGTTATGGTTAAGTTGCACTACTAAAAACCTGTGAAATTCATTAAAAAAACTTTCTAAACGTGACATTATGGTTCAAAGTAATATCGAAAAACCCCTGAAATTCGACAGTTATGGTAGGCTAAGCAACCATAACTGCCTGCACCACTGTGCGCAGCTAACACTACCACCCAGGACATGAAAGATAGCATCACAAATGTCATTGATGACATCACTGATGACATCACATGTGTAGCCCCTTCGTTTTTGTTCACTGCCATTTCTAGGCCAGGTGGGTTTATTCACTGACAGTCAGAAACTTAACTTTCAAAAGGTATTACATTTATAAATATTGCTATTCTCACATGTTCTTACACTACTTTCCTTAGAATTTAATCGTATTTTATGATGTACATATATAATGGAAGAAGCAGGCCTGAAACACAGCAACCATTTTTGTGCGTGAATATAATCATGTAGATTATACACAGTTGGTAATGATACTGCGTCTTGTATGCTTACTTTACTCTACACATATAAGCACCATCTTTGTATGCATTGTAGTCTATTTATGTTTTGTGCGTATTACTAGAAATATGTAGTCAGTGATGCATTATTAGCAACTTAGTACATTTTTATTTTTTTTATTTATTTATTACATTTATTACTCGCCCAGATCCAAAGGTATCATGGCAAAATTGCAGGTATATTATCACATTTCTTACGCAATGTTACAAATACAGGCATATTATCACATTTCTTATACAAATGTTACAATCCGTCAAGCAGTGAAATCGCAGTTCTTTTAAAACTCTAGATACAGGTCTAAAGCGACCACTGGACATACATGTGGGCCATGGGATCCGCATTTGGTATTTCAATTCTGTAAAACGGGGTAGGTCAGGACGTTCTGGTGCTAAAGTGGATTGAGAATAGCTGAGGTTAATATTTGTTGAATAAGCATGTTTTCAGCGCTTTTTTGAATCCTAGTAAAGTGTCCTCATTTTTGATGCTGTGTGGTAATGCATTCCAAAGAGTCGGGGCTAGGACTTTGAAACTACTTCCTCCTGCTCTGCTGTATTTGTATTGCGGTACTTCCAAGAGAGCCAGTTTATTGGATCTAAGAGTCCTACAGGAGGTTTTTTTCTTGATGGTATTGAGAAGGTAGCTAGGTGCTTTGTTTGTGATGCATTTATGAATGACACTAAGTGTTTTGAATATGATTCTGGCATCAATTGGCAGCCAGTGATTTTCTCTCCTGATGTTGAATGTTTGTTCGGATTTCTTTATACCTAGAGCCACTCTAAGGGCTTTGTTCTGTAGTAATTGTATCTTATTAATGTTAGTTTTGGATGTTCCTAAAAAAAGGATGTTGCAATAGTCCAGTTTCGTTAAAATCACCGCTCTAGCCAAGGTAATACAGTTTGTGGGGGTAAGGAATTGGCGGCTGAGTGCAATAAGTTTAGCTGTGTATGTTGTAGAGGAGGAGAGAGCTGATATTTGTTTGTGCATAGTGAGGTTGGCATCTATATATACCCCAAGAGTTTTGACTTGCTTGAGTACTGGGATCTGTGTGCCGTCAATGTTGATATGTGAATAGTCAGGATGGAGGGTACTTATTCTTTTTTGTGAGCCCACGATGAGAACCTCCGTTTTCGCGTCGTTAAGGCAAAGGCTGTTTAGGGCCATCCAATTTTGAATTATGGCGTAAACTTTATTGATGGTATAGGTGTCTTGGGTGTAGTCACCTCTAATGGGGATGAGGAGCTGGGTGTCATCTGCAAAGTTTGTGTAGATGACACCCATGTCGTCAAGAGCTGAGAATAGGAGTTTTGTATATGCATTGTAGAGAGTAGGGGAGAGACAGGATTCCTGGGGAACTCCTATGGGAACTGTTATAGGTTCAGCTGTATAATTTCCGATGGCAACTCTGGATGTTCGGTCCGTTAAAAAGGATTTCATACAGAGTGTGGCATTGTTTGAAAAGTTAAAGTCTTTTTTTAGGGTGTCACATAATTTGTCATGGTCTACCAGGTCGAATGCTGTTGATAGGTCCAACAACAGTAGGGTAGCTAGTTTGCCTGTGTCTCTGATAGTGTCTAATTGGATTTTCAGATCCAAGAGGACCGTCTCATTACTGTGGTTGGGCCTGAAGCCAGATTGTCTAGCTCCTAACAGGTTATTTTGTTCGAGGTGGGGTTTATTTGGTTGTAAGCTATTTTGTCAATGATTTTAAGTAGGAAGGGGACAGTCATTATGGGCCGGTAATTAGTGGGGGCTAGTGGATCTAGTGTAGGCTTTTTTAGTAGTGGGGTGACCCACGCCGCTTTAATGCTGACTGGGACCAGATTGGAATTGAAGGAGGTGTTCACAAAATTGGTGATTATGGGTGTGAGGGTACGGGTGCATAGTTTAACTAGGTGTGCTGGGAAGTTGTCTCCTTTACAGTTTCATGCTTTGAGTTTGGTTATAGTACTATGTACTACATCTTGGCAGACTGGGGTGAAATTGAAAGAAGGAGTAGTGTCTCCTATGTTAGACGTGGGGTGTTTATCAGATAGGAGATTTCTTTTGGAGATAATTTTGTTTTGTAAAAGTTTGATTTTAGTGGCAAGAGCATCTTGAATGGTGGTACACCATTCTTTACTTGGTTGGACCGGATTAATGATAGGGATGGGATTCTCCAGCTCCTTGAGGATGGTGAATAACTATTTTGTATCAGAGGAGGCATTTCTGATTCTGGTATTAAGGGCATCTGCTTTATGGGCAATGATGGCTGCTTCATAAGTTTTATTTGCAGTGTTGAATGCGTCCATGGCTTCTAGGGTGTGGGTTTTATTTAGACGGTGTTCAAGCGATTGTTTAATCGGCTAAGAGAAACTAATTCCTCATTAAACCAGAAGGAGGATTTTTTGTCCTTACGTTTGGTTTTTTTGACACAAGGTGCTAGGGTATCTATTGTGTTGGTGAGCCATTTATGGTAAGTGTCGGCCAAGGCACAGGGGTTGTCATTATTGATCCTTTTGTCGTTGAGGGTGTTAGCTAACAATGGGTTGAGGTTTTCTGCTGAGAGTTTATGTATATTTCTGGTTACGTAAGATTCCGCTATGATAGTTTTAGGTAGGTCTGGTTCATTGCACAGGATAGAGAAGTTTATACTATGATGGTCTGACCAGGGTACTATGTTAATAGAATCTATGGATACTGTGGTATTAAGTGTTAGTATCCAATCTAGTATTCTCCCTTTTGTATGGGTAGGGGCGTTCACGAATTGTGTGAATTCCATGTCTTTGGTGCACTGTGTAGTGCTTCTGCTTTATGGTCTTGGGTATCATTGAATCCAAGGTTCAAATCACTAAGGACTATACATTTTGTGTTAGGTTTCATGAGTGGCGTTAGTAGTAAGGGTATGTCTAATTCTGGCTGAGATTCAGTATTAGGCGCTCTGTAAATGGTTATTATGTTTATAGTAGTCTTATGGTTCGTAGCTAGTTTGGCTAGCAGGACTTCGTACCCGTCTGGGTTCTCTATGGGGCAGGCTCTTATTTTGAGATTGGTTTTAGCAATAACAGCTACTCTCCCACCTACTGACTTCATTCTGTCCGTCCTAAAGATAGTGTAGACCAGAGGAATGGCAATAGAAAGTTAAGGTCCAGAGGCTTGGTGGAGCCAGGTTTCAGTCACTATATGTAGGTCGAGTTGTTGATCAGTAATGTAGTCATGTATCTCTGTGGCATGTGCAGCTATGGAGCGTGCATTTATGAGGGCTGCTTTGAGGTGCATAGGAAAAGGTGGCGCTTGGTCTAAAGGAGAAGGGCAAGTGTTGGTGGTCCCTGTGACACTGGCTTGTTGTTTGGTTGTGGTAATACTTTTTGAGGATTTAGTTTTGGTCGCTGGTAGTGGTGCGCTTCCTATGGTGGCAGAGGTGGCAGAGGCACGTGTGCTAGGGCGATTTATGAATCAGGATTTGAGTCTTTGGGTTCTAATGAGACTTTGTAATGGGATCTGTTTTATCTGCTTAACTTTGGTGAAGTCCCTGATTGGACACCAATGAATGGTGTAGGTCCGTGATCTAAGTCTGGTGCGTCTGAGTGCAGTAAGGACCGGATAGGTCGTTTTAGGCAATTTTATGGTAATGGATGAGTGCGGTTTGCTGGCTTTTGGGTCAAAATATAGTCTGTTTGAATGTTGATCTGGTGGTGATACTGGGGAAAAGGATTGGTAAGTGGTAGGAATGGTGTGGGACAGGGAATGGGGTGGTGGTGGGGGTATGCTGCTCTAGAGAGGCCATTATTATGGGTAATGAAGTGGGAGCCTGTACAGGGCAAGTCATGCGGTACAATACAAAAGGGAAACATCATAAGTAATAACCAGCCTGGCATGGTTTAATTGCGTTTAGAAGGCTAGGCGTCTACTAATGGCAACACCTATGGAGAGGGGTCTGGGCAAACAATAACGCTAATAATCCGCTAAGTCGTTTGGAGAGCTAGAGGTACAGATCTAGGCAGTGACAGAAAAGTACATCGTGTATATAGTGTTCGGCTAATATGGTTGGCCACAATATCATAACGTTATACTGGCAGGAAGTGATATTACTAACTACAATAGACACAGATAGTTCTACATCTACTCATACAATACAAGTGAGAGAGGCACTGCAACATTATTGACGGCTATGGCAAAGCACTGCACTAGCGCTGCAAGCTGATTGTAGCAAAAGGGGTTGCAATGGGAAAACAATAGGCTAGAGATGTCGTGAGCAGCAGGAAGGTACAATTGTAACAGTAAAGGTACGCCTAAATTCGAGATTCATAGTAAGGCTAAAAAAAGCAGTTTGCAGGCAGGCAGGTACAATTATGGCAATAGGGTTCAACTAGATTTAAGCTACACATTAAATGCTGAAATGCAATGTGCAAGCAGGTATGCACTAATAAAAAGTGCAATGTGCAGCTAAATGCAACAAACCATAACAAGCCACAAATGGGCTCAGTGCATTATTCACTAGCAGGGTGCAGATCAGTTATAGGGGCAGCGTTAGGCAAAGAACATGGAAGCTGCTGTGTAAGCCGTGAGTGCAGGTGTTTGAGTGGGCATCACTTAATATGATGATGCATAGTGGAAGAGGTTGTTTGTGGCTAATACTCGGGCAATGTGCAAACAACTGAGCACAAATATAGCGTACGAATGACTTAGTTCAGCTAGAGCAGAGTAGAGTAGTGTATAGGGCTAACAGGCGGTATGAGCATTTGCTAACCAGGGTTCATGGCATTATGAGCGATTATGCGGCCGTATGGTATGCAGAAATGCTGAATAATTATGGCTACAGCGGGTCAACAATATCCGACAAGAGGCATATGCATAACACTATTTCAGGATAGGCAAACAGGCTGACTGCATGTGCGTACTCACAGTAGGATTATTGTCATAAGGTAGGGTCTCATGGTAGTCGCCATGCGCTGTCCAGCAGCCAAACAGGGGCAAAACAGGGCCTTATATGGCCTTTGGTGGGCCGGCTCTTCCGCCTGCCGGCCGATGCCTGGTTATTTCAAACAAAGGTTGCTAGGCAACCAGATGGACGACAGCCTCGCTATCGCGTCACATTGCGCCCGACATTTTGTTTTGCAAATTGTTGTCGGCGCTGAGGCAGGCACAGGGATCGTGCCGCCAAAGGGTGAAAATGGGCAGAAATGGGTAAATAATTACCCTATGGGGCATCAAGGGCAGCACAAAGGAGGAGAAGCCGTGACTCTGCAGGCAGTGGCTTCAGTCGCTGCAGACGGTGCATGGGATTCACAGACCAGAAAAGTGTGATACAGAAACATTCACCTTTTTATTATAGAACTTTGGAAAGTACAAACTTAGCACCTCTGTGGTGTCTGCTGCAGCCAATACCTACATTTCTGTATGAGTAGGTTCCTGTACTTCTTTAATTTGAACCATAATGTCACGTTTATAAAGTTCTTTTTAATGAATTTCACAGGTTTTTAGTAGTGCAACTTAACCATAACGTCCCTCTTACAAAGTTTCTTTTAGTGAATATATATATATATATATATATATATATATTTATATATATATATATATATATATATTACACGGCCCACGGTAGCGGCTGTGTAGTTATGGTCAAGTTGCTACACTCATAGGAAGAGCATTTTTTCACCAGCTTATAACTTTGCTCCTCCTGGACTAATCCTTATCAGACTTTGCAAAAAAAGTATATGGTCCTCTCTGAATTGTTTCGCCAAGTTGGGCGAGGTTTCGAGCGGGGGGGAGGCAAAGTTATAAGGGGGTCCCAACATTTTTTTTCCATAGACTGAATGGGGAAAAGCTTTGCGCACGGCTACAGGCCGAACAGCTGGACGGATATTCACCAAATTTGCGGCAGGAGCGGGACCTTGTGTCAGGATGCGTGCTTTTGTGTTTTTGGTGGAAATCCAAGCAGTACTTTTGTTGCAAAGAACTGAAATGAACGTTCCCAAAAATTAGTGATATCTGGGTCCGCTACGCAGACCAATTTCCCTGTTCGCTCCGCGGACAGTAGTGTCATTGGCTCATGGTACGGCGTGCTGTCTGAGACGTTTGGATGTGGCCGGTGGTTGGCTGGAGGGAAGCGTGCTGTGCATCAACATTTTTTGGGAAAGTTGCCATGGTGTATCGGAGGACAGTGCGGTGGCGAAAGGGTCTGGAAAATGTACCATATGCAATGTGTTGGCAGCAATAAGGGAGGGAACGGGTGGGGGAGTGAGAAGTGGTTCATGTGACATATGTAGGCGAGTACTTTGTGTGGTGATTGAAGGCAGCTGTCTTAACGGCCCCATAGCTTCTGCCGCAACCTGTTTGCAGCAACCTCTTTTCATGGTGAGTGGTGGCAGGTCAATTGCAGAAAGGGAGTGAATTGCACATGCCGTAGGCCATAGGCTGTAGGGCATGCACTCGAGAGCGTAGGCCTGCAACATACCTACCGCAGGAACGCATGTTTGACTCTGCATCCGGTAGAGGGTGGTGCTTGCATAGTGTGGTGTGGGCAGATTGGTTGCAGTAGGGCCAGTGTTGCAAACAGAATGTGGGTTGGTTGGCAGTGACACAGTACTTTGTGAATGGAAGTGGGTACACCCATAGTGTGAAAATAAAAGTGCACAGAGGTGCAGGAGAGAGTGTTTTGTTTGTACATTGTTAACTGTTGCAATTTGTTGCTGCATAGCTCCATGGTGGCGCGCAGCTTGGGTAGAAGTGCTGGTGGCAGTGGTGTGTATGTGGATGGTCGTAGTTGGTGACATGCATGGTGGCTTTACGTTACTGTGGGTGTGTTCAAGGCCTATGCTGTGTGCAGATTTGTTGAAGTATGCCCAATGTTGTGAGAATGTTGTGGTTAGTGACACAATACTTTTTGAATGGCTGTGGGTATGGGTGGTGGAGGCTATAGTATGTTTGTGGATTCTGCTTATTGGGACCTATTTTCGTGAATGGGTGTTTTATGGTGTGGGGGAGTTAGGGTGAAGCTCCGCTACCTACGTATGTTACATTTGTGCATAATGTTAGCTGCCCACATGGGCGTTATGTTAACTGTTGCAATTTGTTGCTGCATAGCTCCATGGCAGTGCACAGGTTGGGTAGGAGTGCTGGTGGCAGTGGTGTGTATGTGGATTGTCGTTGTTGTTAACATGGTGAAATGCATGGTGGCATTACGTTGCTGTGGGTGGTTTCAAGGCCTAGACTATTGGGTGCATGGCTGAAGGCCGTAGGCCGTAGACCATGCAATCAAGAGCTTACGCCTTGAGGACACCCAGGGCAGTAATACATGTTTGACTGTGCATCAGACATGTAAGCAATGGTTGTGGAGCACATTTCAGCTGTTATAGGCCAGTGTTGCAAACAGAATGTGGGTAGGTTGGCAGTGGCACGATAATTTGTGAATAGAAGTGGGTACGCCAATAGTATGTGATTGAAAGTGCAAAGGGGTGCAGGAGAGAGTGTTTTGTTTGTATTATGGTAACTGCATAGCTCCATGGCAGTGCGCTGTGGTTGGAGATGCTGCAGAGAAACATCACACAGTGTGGGCACTGGGTGCAGTGTTTGCATACTGTCAGTATGGTAGAGGGTATGGTTGAAGGGCAGTTTATATGTGCTTGGATAGTGTGCTGTGTGCACAATGCTTGCAGTATGGGCAATGTTGTAAACATTTTCTGGTTAAGGTGGCAGTGACACAATACTTTCTGAGTGGAAGTGGGTAAGACAATAGTATGTGAATGAAAGGGCGTAGGGGTGCCGGAGACAGTGTAATGTTTATACATTATGGTAACTGTTGCATGTAACGCTGTGCATGTCCATTGCGGTGTGGAGGTTGGTTAGTAGTGCTGATGCCAGTGGTGCGTATGTGAATAGTGGTAGTTGGTGACATGCTGATATGCATGGTTGCATTACGATGCGGGGATTGATGTTCAAGGAGCACACCCACTGGAGCAATGCAGGTTTGACAGTGCATGATGCGCAGGCTGATGATCTTTGGAGAATGGGTGTGTAGCACATTGTTGATGTGCTACAGCACCACAAGTGAGTTGCAAAGCGTGTATTGTGCATTCCATGGTTGTGGTAATAGTTGCAACATGCTACAGTATTTGGTGTGCAGCAGGAGACGGTGCATTGAGAAGTTGTGTAGTGTGGCCACAGGGTGCAGTGTGTACGTAATGTGAGTATTGAAGTGGGTATGGTTGAAGTGCAGTTTGTAGGTGGTTGGTTACTTTGCTGTGTGCAGCTTTATTGAAGTAGGTCCAATGTTGAGAAGCTGGTGTGCATAGTTTGCCAGTGACACAATACTTTGTGAATGGCACTGCGTAGGGGTAGTGCAGGCTGTGATAAGTTTGTGGGCTCTGCTAAGTGTGACACGTTTTCGTGAATGGGTGTTTTATGGTGTGGGGGAGTTGGGTAGAAGTGCTGCTACATATATGTTACGTTTGTGCATAATGTTAGGTGCCCACATGGCCGCTTGCTTGGATCTATAGTGTTGTGGTGGGTGTTGGACGTGCACTGTTGTGTTCATGGCCAAAGGTGTGCTGGGTGCATTTTAGGATCTTTGAGGATGCTGCAATCGTGCATTCTTTAGCAGAAGTTTCTGGTGGAGGGGCTTTGCAATCAAACGGAACGTGTATTGAGAGTGTTTAACAGTAAAAATGGAGTGGTGTCTAGAAATGACAGTGTGCAATGCAGAGGTTTTGTATGTGATTGCTGCATGCGTGTTTGAAAATTTGACAGCACCCAATGGGGGGGAGGGGGTCCTGCAAAAATGACAGTGCAAAGGGAAGAAGTATTGTGTGTGCTTTACTGGGCCGTGGCCCTCAGTGTAGATGGGAATGTGCATGTGCCACATCCTGCCATTATGAGCAGGGTGGAATGGGAAATGGAATTGTGGGAAATAGTGTAGCGCTCACCTGACTCCCACAGGGGCGCTGGCCTGGTTCGCGCTGCTGTGACCTTGTCTGAGGTGATGCGCAGGGTTCGGAAGACGGACTGGACCGGGCCCCAGATCTGGCTTGTCTGACTCGCAGAAGTATCCTTCTGTAGGTGAGAATAGGGGGTTAACTGTCTGCGGGGTAATGCAATCGGCCTCCCACTTACCCCTCGCACCCTCCTCAAAACCCTTCTGTGCTTCCCCGTAGCGTCTCACCTTAGGGTCTGGAAGGACGAGCTCTCCATCCTGCTTCTGATGCAGGGGCGCGTTGGTATCCAGTTACGTCACTGGATTTTCGGATGGGTGAGAACCAAACTTGCTTGGATTCCAGGTAAGTTTTTCTATAAGTGGTTCCCCTTGTGTCCATGCATTAATGTTCTAATGCTAGTGTCTTTTTCCCCATAGGGGCCGGGGCACGGAATGTCGGGGAACAGGCACCGACCCAAGGTGAGCGGTGAAATCCTTGTGGAAATCAGGTAAGTCTTTAATGAGTGTTTTGGTAATGTCTTTTCATTCACTCATTAACGCTGATGTCTTTTTCCCCTTATGGGCCGGGGTCCAAAAATGCCTGGATGAGGCGCGGACCCGAAATGAAAAGGGAATGACCCAACAGGTAAGTCTAGACATGGAGTTTTAGCTTCCCTTTTCCCTTCTTTCTCTCACCTTTGCTCTTGTCTTTTTCTCCCTAGGCGCGGGGGCGCGACTGCGAATCCGGATGGTCGCTGCTGAACATGGAGGCGCCCTGTAAAGGTGAGTAGAATGCGGCGCTGCAGCGATCGATGCGATGTGCTTTTAAAAATAAATGTCTTCCTTTTCAGGATTGTCGGCGAAATGTCTCTGGGATGCAGATTTAGCAGGTGAGGCCTTTTCCTTCTTCTGTTCTCTTGTTCCCTTCCTTTGCAGGTGATTCAGGATGCTGGCAGGTGTGGCAGAAGTCAAGATGCAGGAGCAGACACGGTGAGCGTCAAGCTGCTAGATGCAGAACAATGCGAAGCACGTGTGGCTGATCGGGTGTGGTTTAAATAGCCTTGGAAGAAGTTCCTAGAATGTGTCCTTCCTCCAATCAGGTATGTATCCTTCCCCGACCACCCCTGGGTGGTAAATGAGTCCCACAGGTAAAGTAGTTCCTTTCAGGCCTCAAGGAGGCCGGGGTTATGCAGCATGGTCTGCATCAGGTAAGTGCACCCAAACACTTTCATAATGAGCCTGGCGCCTATGGCGCCAGGACTGACATTTTCTATGAGCCTGGCGCCATAGGCGCCAGGACGCTGTCCAAAGGGCCCCTATAAGGGGTTGCTGGGACCTTCCCCGGGGACATGATGTCCGCTTTCGGGGACGCAGGGCCTGAGCCGGCTCCCCGGGAGCGGGCATCATGACAAATAGGCAATTAGGAGTTTAGGGTGTGGTTCACAGGAAGGGGCGGTACCATTTTGTCCCAATATTGTGTTGTGAGGGTGGTCGAGATGGAGAGACACACAGTGCTTATCGTCGGTGATACCTTTGTGCGCCATCTGCACAGATGTCGTGTGCAAAGAGATATTGCCGGTAATTTCGGGTTGGAAGGAGTTGACGCTTTCTGGGCCTGTCAGGGTGACTGCAGTTTCGGCGGGATGGTTCACCTTTTTCAGATATGTGTCGTCCGTCACGAACGTTGACTTTGTCGTGCTGCACTATGGAATGCTACATTTGGTTCACAAGTTGTGTGGACGATGAATCCGTCACCTGAAGAGGTTGCTGACGGCAGTGATGCATATTTTTCCTACTGCCAAGGTTGTTTTCTCATGCATAACACCAAGAGTAGTATGGGTCCATGACGGTGTAATTTGTCCCCAGCCAGAGGTCGGAAGGTGTGCTATAAACAGAATAATGCGTGAATTTATGCAGACTGCTGGCATGTTCTCCACCCACTATGAAATCATGAGGTCAGAAAATTTGCAGTGGTTCCGTAGGAATAGCATTTATTTGAGCATCATTGGCAATGCCATTTTCATTTACACTGTGCAAGAAGCATTGACCAGAATGTGGTGAAAATGTGACGAGAGGCAAACAGAAACGCACATAAAGAGAAAATACAAAAATAGTTGCTCGCACGCATGTCAAAAAAAAAAAAACCTTTATACATCTATGATGGAACACCGAATCCCCTACACAGTTTGATATTGTTTACCCCGCCACCACCCACCTCATTATCATGAAAAGGTAGTGGATTACGCGGTTACTTTCAGGAATACCCGTGCCACATCCTGGTTGGCTATGTGGATGTATGCGGATGGAGAAATTGTGCATTCTTTCTTTGAACTTTGTAGTGGACGTGCTTTGGAATGGCACGACATTTCTACTGTAAATGTGTAACGGTACATTTCAAGTGTTGTACAGGAGTGACAGTGTTGGATAATGGCGGCTTTGAAGCGATTGGCGTATGTGTGTGTGCCTATTTACGCGTAACACAATGAAGTAGAGCTGCAGAGAAGTTAGTGTAAAGGGAAGAAGGACTGCTCCAGAGGAATGCGGCCCTCACGCTACTTTGGGATGCGCACGCGCCAGAATCTGCCCTTTACACCACCAGGCCCAATTGATATGGCAGTGTGGGGATTAGCCAATCAGGTAGTGTGGGTGTGGTTAACAGGAAGGGGATGTGAAACTGTTGCACGTTATACTCTGCATATTGAGGGTGGCTGACATGGCAAAACGCATTGTCTTGACTGTAGGTGATCCCTTTGTCATAGATATAGATATGATATGATATGATATGGCATTTATAACGCGCCTATACACAAGTGTTTCAAGGTGCGACGAGGCAAGGGGGATACAAAGGGAAGACAGACAGCGATCCCACTAGGCCAAGTGTCATTCAGATCGTGCAAGTGCATGGGAAGGGGGAAAAGGAAAAGTGCGCAGGGGAAGGGAGTGGGGAACGTGCAATACAAGGGAAACGTGGAAAAAATAAGAAAATAAATAAACGGCCAGCTAGTGGCAGGTACAAGGAAGTGCAGACAAAAGTGCTGATAGGGGGATTGTAGGGAAACAGAACAATGGTCCCCAGGTGCAGGGGTTGCCAGGGAGGCAGTGCAAGTGGGAAATTGACGGGGCCTGGACCAGAGATCAGAAAGGGTGTCCAGGTAACCCGAGCAGTTTCAGTCAGGAAATCAGCAGGGGAGAGGGGGAGAGAAAGCCGAGGCAAAGAGGAAGGTTTTGAAGTGCTTCCGGAACCAGAGATGGTTCTCCTCGAGTTTCAGGAAGGCAGAAAGGCTGTTCCAGAGAGAGGCCCCAGCCGAAGAAAGTAATCTGCCACCAACTCATTGCTTGGAGAAGCGACTGACGGAGGCGGATGAGAGAAGAGCTTGAGGAGGACCGTACACCACTCCTGGATGGCAGACAGACAGTCAGAGATGAGAGAGGAGAGGAGGAGGCTGAGGGTAGCCTGAAAATGAGCTAGGTATCATCTGCATAGCAGTGGAAGTTGGGACAGAGAGCGGTGATGTGGTGGGCAAGGAGTGCCAGGTATTGGTTGCAAAGCCAGGGAGAGAGGTTAGATCCCTGGGGGACACCACAGGTGGAGAAAAAGATGTCAGAGAGGTAGGACCCCAATTGGACCTGGGAGGGTCGGTTACAGAGGAAAGAAGTCAGCCATGCCAGAGCCTGACCATTGATACCCAGGTTATCACGGAGACAGTTAAGCAGGATTGCATGGTTGACAGTGTCAAAGGCAGAAGAGAGGTCAAGCAAGATGAGAACGCACAGTGTATTAGAATCAAGGTTGGTGAGCAGGTCTTCACGGATGGTCAGGAGAGCAGTTTCCGTGCTTCTGGCAGCTCTGAAGCCAGACTGATGGTCATGAAGACAACCACCAGATTCAGTGTGGAGATTAAGCTGGGAGATGGCCAGTTTCTCCAGGAGCTTGCCCAGGAAGGGCGTGATGGAGATTGGGCGATTGGGCGATAGTTAGCCAGGCAGAGGGTTTCTGCAGAGGGTTTTCTTTAGAAGAGGGTGCACAAGGGAGTGCTTCAGGGGGGAAGGGAAGACTCCAGTGGCGAAGGAGTGGTTGCAGAAATCAGCCAGGGCAGGAGCCAGGCAGTCGATGTGGTCCTTGATAGTTGTGGAGGAACAGGGGTGAACCTGTTTCAACAAGACTTTCATAGATCGGACTTGTCTAGAAACCTTGTCTGCAGAGAAAAGGGCAAAGGCAGAGAAGGAGGGAGGAGGGGTGGCTGAGGAAGGTCCAGAGGAAGAGCAGGGAGTAGAGGGGGGAGGCGAAAGGAGGAGATTGAGGACAGGATGTCCTGGGTTTTAGAAATGAAGTGAGAAGCCAGTGCCATGCAGAGGGCCTGTGAAGGGACAGGAGAGGTAGAGACTGCGGCAGGATTGGCCAGTTCCTTGCAGATTTTAAAAAGTTCAGTCGAGTGGTTAGATGCCGCAGAGACGTGGGCTTGGTTATGAGCTCTGTTCTTGGTAAGGACGGAGAGCCGGTATTGCCTTTGCAGCAGGCGGCAGGCCAGTTTGTCAGAGGATGAACTTGAAGCACGCCATTTCCTCTCGGCCACCCTACACCTGCGTTTTAGGGTGTCGAGGTCTGAGTCATACCAGGAGTTACACTTGGCTTTGGGCTTCAGCCGGATTCTCATAACAGGGGCAAGGATATCAAGAGTATCAGATATAGAAGAGTGGAGCATGGAGAGGGCTATGTCAGGGTGAGAGTCAGCCAGAGGGGGAGGAGGTGGTGAGAAAGTGGCGGCGACGGAGGTTGGCTTGGCCTACTAGGTAGGGAGGGTGAGGTGGGAGGAAAGCAGAAAGTGATCACTCCAGGAGAGAGGAGTAGAGAGAGGGACAGAGAGGGGGAGGTCAGAAGAGATCAGAACATCAAGAGTGTCACCTGCAGAATGAGTCGGGCCAGAGGGGAGAATGGTGAGTGAGAGAGAGTCGCAGAGGTTGCGAAAGAGTCCAGAGGGGGGACAGGAGGCATCTAGGTGGATGTTGAAGTCTCCAAGAAGGAGGAGTTGGGTGGTTGAGGTCAGGAGTGAGGAGAACAGGTCTGCCCACTCCGAAAGGAAGGAAGAGATCTGACCAGGTGGCCGATAGATAGTAGCCACGGTAAGAGAGTGGCTCGGGTGGAGAGAGAGAGCCTGCAGACGAGGCATTCAAAGGAGGAGTAGGCCTGCGTAGGAGTAACGGAGGCAGGAATCCACTCAGGGAAGATAAGGGCTACACCCCCACCAGAGAGCAGTTGGGCCTGGGCACGGAAAGGATCTTGTACCCATCAGGTAGGAGCATGTCAAAGCTGGTGACAGAGCTGGCTGTAAACCATGTCTAAGTGAGACCGAGGACATCAAGGTCAAGTTCTTCAAGAAGGCAGCAGATATCAGAGGAATGTTTGACAGCGGAGCGGGAGTTAAGAGTGGCAATGTGGAGGAGGTTGCCCTCTCTGAAGGACTTCCGGGGAGGGGTACAGATCAGAGGTAAGCCCTGCGCAAGTGTAGAAAGCGCCTGAGAGGGGGCAGAGAGGGAGGGGGAAGGCAAGGTAGCCAAGGGAAGAGGAAAGGGGATAGCAGGAGAAGAAAGGAAGTTGATGAGGCGCGGGTACAACTATGCCCTGCAAAGACACTTTGATGGCAAATTTGGTTTGGAAGGAGTGGACGCATTGTGGAATGCTGCGTATGAGTGAAATATTGCCAATATGCATGCACTTTACAAAGAGCTCACCACTTTTGCAGTAGTAGATGTTATCGTATTCAACTACGGTGGCATGCATATGGGTTACCTGTCTTGCTTAGATTTGTTCTGTAGACTGAGAAGATTGCTAGATGTCGTGTGGACTCTTTTTCCCACCGCCAAGGTGCTTTTCTCATCCATAATACCACAAAGAGTGTGGGCCACTGCTCATGGATGTTGCTCGGAGCCAGACGCAGGAAGGTGTCTCATCAACAGAAGCATGTATACTTCTTTGTCCACTTGTTAAATGTTTTTCTGCAACAATGACCTCATTAGTTGTGGAAATGCAGAGTTTTTCCAAGAAAATGGCATTTTGTTGTCACCCATTGGCAATGCAGTTTTGGTTGCTTGTCTACAGGGTGCAGTGAAGAGTTTACTGTACTAATGTGAGTACAAGAAAACACAAAAGCTAATAAAAACCGAAAAAAAGGTGTTAATGTAGAAGCATCTAAAAAACACAAAAAAAACGGGCTCCTTTAAGAGCCACCCCTTACCACAAACCCCCCTACCCTGGTTGCAAGTTATTCCCCCACATCCTCACGGAGCACGAAAGCCTCATCCGGGGATTTTGCGGGTGGCGGCCACGGAAATGGAACTGTGGGGATTGTGCAATTAGATGCTTAGGGTGTGGAGCAATAGGAAGAGTGACTCCTGCTTCACTCTTGCCCAGCCCTTGGCGTAATTGGGGACTCGCACATGCCACATTCAGCGCTTCTCACCATGCTGCCGTATGGAAATGGGACTGAAGCGATTGTCCTATCAGGTGGTGCTCAGGGTGTATGTCACAGGAAAGTGCGCCAATAGGAAGAAGGATTCCTCCTGCTTTACTGAGGCATGGCCCTAGCAGTACTTGGAGAAAGGCACGTGCCTCAATCTGTGCTTCTCAGCATGCTGACCAATGGAAATGGGACTATGGCCTTTGGTCAATCAGGTGCTCAGGGTTTACGTCACAGGAAAGAGCACCAATAGGGAGAAGGAGTTCTCCTGCTTCATCGGGGCGTGGCCCTCTCGGTCATTGGGGAAAGGCACGTGGCACATTTTGCGCTTCCCACCATGGTGGCCAATGTGAATGGGACTATAGCCTTTGGCCAATCAGGTGCTCTGTGTGTACGTCACAGGAAAGGGCGGCATTCACTTTTTCCATTACATTGTGTACTGCGTCTGGCAACCCTGGACAAATTTTCGTTGTGGGTGATGGCTTTGTGGAAGATCTGTGCGTATATGCCCTCCAAGAAGACTTGTCTGGCAATTTCGGTTTGAAGGGAGTAGACGCTTTGTGGTGTAGTGTCAAAGCGTGCTGTTTCGGTGGACCGCTTTTAGAATGTCGATGCATGGCCTCTTCGGCAACTGTACATGTTGTGATTGTGCACTTTGGAGCATTCTTTTTGGGTTACATGCCTTGTTCCCGTGTGATCCATCAAGTAAAGATTATGATGAAAGCAGGGCAGCGCATTTTTCCTACTGCCAAGGTGCTTTTCTCATGTATACCCCCGAGAATAATGTGGAAGTATTCCAATGATTCCTGTCGCCAGCCAAAGGTCGGAAGGGGTCTCATCAACAGAAGCATGTGTGACTTCTTGAGTGCTGCTGGGATGTTCTCCTGTGAGAATGAGAACATTGGTTCCCAATACATACACCTTTCCCAAGCAAATGGCATGTCTGTGTCCACCAGTGGCAATGAAATGTTGTTTCATAATGTACACACTGCACTTTGATGACACGCAATCATGCTGATAATATTGTTGTTCATTGAGCAAAGGAAAATTACACAGCACATTACATGAGTGTCAATGCCATTTGTGATGAAGGAGGCACTTGCCCAGTTCATGCGTTTGTTTCCGATCTCTTGCATAAGTTTCCATCGCATTATGCAGCCACCGATGTAGCAGCGTCATTTTCTATTTGGTCCATGAATGCAGACAGCGCAGTACATTGCAAAGAAGTTTATTTGTGCCTTTGTTCCACATGTGCCAATGGCATACTTCGCACATGGGAATACAACGTTTCACAGCACAAACACTTTTCCCCAGCTATAACGTTCATCTTACTATGCAAGCCATCCCAATTTCTGCACACCCCGGGCCTCATTACAACCCTGGCGTTGGACCATGGTGCTATTAGCACCATGGTCCATGCTGGATTCCGCCATGGTGGATGGCGTATTTACCGCCCCATTCCAAGGTTGGCGGGGCAGTAAATCCCCATTCACCATGGCCCCTTCCCCATTCCCATTTTTGGCCCATAGGACTCAATGGGAATGGGGAAGGCGCTAATTACGGCACCGTAAATTACAGTGCCGTAATTAGCACCAAGGTCCCTTAGCGGGTTGGACTTTAACGCCTGCAAAAAGCAGGCTTTAAAGTGTGAATCTGGCGTTAAGGGTTTAATGGCGCCGCAGCCTTTTACGGCGCCGTTAACCCCTTAACGCCAGGGTTGTAATGAGGCCCCCCATATAAATTGGCTTGGTGCCCTTCTTGAAAGTGTTGCGCACTGACCATTTTGAAAACGCTCTGCAACACGTAAAAAAGCCTCTTTGTACAGCGACCCCCTTTCTAACCAATTGAACTACAGTGTTTACCACACTGCCACGCCTCCCACCCTGCATGCGTGCATTTGCAATTCTGGTGTTCATCTGTGAAAGGTGCTTTATTTACCTTTTTTCCTTTACCAGTTCATTTTCATTTATTATCGTGTTCTCACACACGCCACAGAAGGAAAGGTCCGGTACAGAAGGGACAGCACATGCCTGGATACTATAGGGGACGTGCCGGGAGACAGAATTATTGGGTGGCCCTCACCTAAATAGGCGCCAGTCATTGTCAAAATCAAAATCAAAATCAAAATCAGCTGTAACCGCCGGCAGGCGGATCACGCCGGCGGCCAGCGCAAAGGCCACTCTAAGGCCTGTTGAGAGCCTGCTCACCCCCTCATTCACTCTTCCTCACCGTGGGGCGAGGGCAGGAGCCCCCCCAGCACCCCAGCCCAGCAGAGAAGCCACGAGACCACGAGCAACACGGACAGGGCCTGCCTGACCCTGTCCCCACACGCCGCCTGACCCACGCATGCCGGGCGCAGCGCGGGCTGAAACCGAGGCTGAGCCTCGTGAAAATCAGCTGTAACCGCCGGCAGGCGGATCACGCCGGCGGCCAGCGCAAAGGCCACTCTAAGGCCTGTTGAGAGCCTGCTCACCCCCTCATTCACTCTTCCTCACCGTGGGGCGAGGGCAGGAGCCCCCCCAGCACCCCAGCCCAGCAGAGAAGCCACGAGACCACGAGCAACACGGACAGGGCCTGCCTGACCCTGTCCCCACACGCCGCCTGACCCACGCATGCCGGGCGCAGCGCGGGCTGAAACCGAGGCTGAGCCTCGTGAAAATCAGCTGTAACCGCCGGCAGGCGGATCACGCCGGCGGCCAGCGCAAAGGCCACTCTAAGGCCTGTTGAGAGCCTGCTCACCCCCTCATTCACTCTTCCTCACCGTGGGGCGAGGGCAGGAGCCCCCCCAGCACCCCAGCCCAGCAGAGAAGCCACGAGACCACGAGCAACACGGACAGGGCCTGCCTGACCCTGTCCCCACACGCCGCCTGACCCACGCATGCCGGGCGCAGCGCGGGCTGAAACCGAGGCTGAGCCTCGTGAAAATCAGCTGTAACCGCCGGCAGGCGGATCACGCCGGCGGCCAGCGCAAAGGCCACTCTAAGGCCTGTTGAGAGCCTGTTAGGAGCATCAGGAGCCAGGGGCCACGGACCCTGCCCTCACCATTCCGGCCGCAACAGCACACAACGGACTAGCCCCTGAGCCGAGGAGCATCTTCTGCTACACACGGTTCGGCCGTGCTTAGATCACCCTGCCTCATCGAACTCCCTCAAAGGCGAGGGTTGACATCTTTTCACAGCCAGGTATGCCCATCGTGCACACTCATTATTGCCAGCTGTACGGCGAGTTCTGAGGCGTAACGCTTCTTGAGTCTCGCCCGACCTCGTCAGATTCTTCCGCCTGGCCCAGCAATGGCGGGCGCATAGCGGCACCAGAGCGAGGCTCTGGCGCCCAGAGACCACTGTATTATTGCGTAGTGCCTTCTGGTCGCCCAGAGACCACTGTATTATTGCGTAGTGCCTTTTGGTCGCCCAGAGACCACTGTATTATTGCGTAGTGCCTTCTGGTCGCCCAGAGACCACTGTATTATTGCGTAGTGCCTTATGGTCGCCCAGAGACCACTGTATTATTGCGTAGTGCCTTTTGGTCGCCCAGAGACCACTGTATTATTGCGTAGTGCCTTTTGGTCGCCCAGAGACCACTGTATTATTGCGTAGTGCCTTATGGTCGCCCAGAGACCACTGTATTATTGCGTAGTGCCTTTTGGTCGCCCAGAGACCACTGTATTATTGCGTAGTGCCTTTTGGTCGCCCAGAGACCACTGTATTATTGCGTAGTGCCTTATGGTCGCCCAGAGACCACTGTATTATTGCGTAGTGCCTTTATGGTCGCCCAGAGACCACTATATTCTGACATCCTCTAGGCAACTAGCGCCTTGCACTACTAGAACCATCGCTGCTCAGTCTCGCCTCCCTCCACGTGCACTACAGAGTATTCCAGCATGCTACCAGGGCTGCACCACCAGATTAGCACACTACTACTCATAGGCGCACTCCTCGGCAATGCAATATATGAACGACACTATCTACACTCGTGCTTACCTAGCCCCAGCATCATGATGCAGTCCAACACAAATTCGACACCTCACCCCAACCCCAACACCGCGCATCCTCACACCTCTACACCTAATAGCTGCACCAGACTGTGCAGACTGAGGACACGCACACTACCTAGGTCCTTCTCATCGCAACACATCCCAGCATCACTCAGAAACTATAGATTAGGTTCTCGCACATCTGTCTCTCACAACTTTGTGGGTAGGATTCCCCACATCCCCACACCGTGTTCCAACCTCACACCCACCACTATACCATCCACCCCACCCAACTTCAAGCTGAAAAAACAAACGAAACAGCGGCCTCCCAACAGAAGTCAGGTAGCACCTACACTCAAATGCGCATTACTTAACACTCGATCGCTCACTGCCCATGCCTTAGAAATCAACGAGCTCATCTCCAGCTTCGACCTAGATCTGCTAGCCATCACAGAGACTTGGCTGCATGAAGCCTCAGGCCCCGCCATTACCCTAGCTGTACCAGTAGGCTACTCCATCCTTAGACAAGACAGACCTACAAAATCAGGGGGAGGGGTTGCCATAATCTATAAAGACATCCACCATATCAGGCCCACACCCCACACATGGGAAGGGAATGCAGACATACTATCGGCCAAACTATCCCTCTCTCACAACAACACCATTAACATTCGCCTCCAGGACTCCCAACCGATTTTCAAGGGCAAATCACGCATATTCTCAGCGAAAACCTAAAAAAATCCACCAAAACCTTACTCCTAGGTGATCTTAACCTAGGCTATAATGACCCAAAGGACAAAACAGCAACCTCCTTCCTCAAGGACCTCTCCAACCTAGACTTCACACAAAAAATCCTGTCACCCACCCACTCCAAAGGCAGAACTCTTGACTGGCTGGCCGACCATAACTGTAACTCCTCTATCACATCCAACACATTCCTCCCTTGGACAGATCACAGCTGCATACAATTCTCTATCCCTACGTTACCTACCAGAAAAACACCAGTACATAAATCCGCCACCCTAGCCAGAAGCTCCAAAAAGTTAACTGCAGACAATCTACTCCCCCTTCTCAACACCCCATGCCTCGCCCCTCCTTTCCCTCAAGATCCTAACATCCTAGCAGACATACTCAAGGATACGCTCACCAATGCTATAAACTCCATCGCTCCTCTAGAAGAGAAAAAAGAAAAAAAATCCTTCCACTCAAACGCATGGTTCACAGAGGACCTCCAAGCTCTGCGTGACAAAAAGCGCCAAGCACTTAAAAACTGGCAGGCCAACCCATGCGACATCACCAAAGACTTATTCAAAGTCACTGCAAAAAAATACAAAACCGCCATCTTCAATGCCAAATCTGAATCATACAACCGTCGAATACTAGACTCAAAGTGCCACTCAAGAGAACTCTTCTCTATCTTTAAAGAGCTCACAGTGCCTCCCACTTCCTCTGACGAGATCATCAAGGATGAAGGCTGGTGCAACAGTATCCAAGCCGCCATGCTCAACAAAATAGACCTCTTACAAAACAAAATCCGCGACCACTACAACACCTTGCCAAAACAGAGTCGACACTTAGATTCCCAATCCCATAGCAAAACCACTAACATTCCCAAATTTGCCTTTAAAGAAGTTTCAGAACTAGAAGTCCTGGACATACTGAAACATCTGAAACCATCGACTTGCAAAGCCGATACATGCCCCCCTAAATTAATCAAGGACTGCGCTGAACCACTTGCCCCAATCATTACCGCATTCATTAATGCCTCATTCAAGTCCTGCTCTGTCCCAGACAGTCTTAAAGAAGCCTGGGTGCGCCCACTTCTAAAAAAGCCCACTCTCGACCCCACGATGCCTAACAATTACAGACCTATAACAACTGTCCCCTTCCTTCTCAAGATTCTAGATAAAGTGGCACACAGCCAAATCCAACTATACCTCGAATCTAACTCCATCCTAGGCACCAGACAGTCAGGCTTCCGCAAAGGTCATGGAACAGAGACTGCTTTGCTGGACCTAAAAAACCAAATAACCAAGATATTGGACAAAGGTAAACCCGCCCTTTTACTTCTCCTCGACCTCTCTGCGGCATTCGACCTAGTGGACCACAAGACCCTCACCTCACACCTCTCCCACTCCGCACATTTCTCTGACCAAGCCACCTCCTGGATAACCTCATTTCTTGAAGGGAGGGCCATGAAAGTCTTTTCAAACATTTCGAGCGCAACACCATCCATAATACACTGTGGTGTCCCTCAAGGCTCCTGTACAGCACCTACGCTTTACAATCTATTCACTAAGCCCCTATTCGAGAAACTTGATGCACTTGGGATTGCCTACACCAACTACGCCGACGACACCCAAGTGCTCCTCCCTCTATCAGGCTCATACCACAAAGACGCCCTAGCTCTAAAACTCATATATGCCACCATTCAAGCCTGGATGGCCACTAACGGCCTATGTCTTAACGGGGATAAGACTGAAATCCTTATCCTCGGCCAAAAATCCACACTGGCCAGGCTAGACAGCTGCTATGCCAATTTCAACATCGACAACTGCACTATCCCAGTCCTATCCTCTGTGAAAACGCTAGGGGTCTACATTGATGCAACCCTGTCCATGGACAAACAAGTTAGTGCCATTGTCTCCGCATCTGCACTAAGCACTAAACTCATCAACGCCATTAAACCATTCCTTTCCAAAGAAAACTGCCTTTCAATAGCAAGAGCTACCATAGGCGCTAAACTTGACTATTGCAATGCACTTCTAGCCGGCACCTCTGAAAAAAACCTAAACAAACTCCAGGTCACCCAAAATAACGCTCTAAGAGCAGCATTAAACATCTCCAAAAGGGACCACATCTCACTGGCAAGGCATTCAGTTCACTGGCTCCCTGTCAAAGAACGCATCACCTTCAAGGTACTGACTACTACCCACAAATGTATCCACCACACTGCACCATCATATCTCTCAGACACCATTCTCAGACAGACCTCATCCAGACCTACCAGACTCTGCTACACTAACCAACTCACTGTACCACGCATCCACAAGATTACAGCCGGGGGGCTGGGTTTCCCCTACATAGCACCAAAACTTTGGAATAATCTCCCCCACGCTCTAAGAGCAGAAGGCTCCCTCACAGCGTTTAGAAAAAAACTCAAAACCTCTCTCTTTAACTAAAATTCCTCTACCTACTGCCATTCAGGCACACACTGCTAACTATTGCTACTGCCCAAACTGTATGCATGTATGCCTCTGTATGCTGTAACTAAGACGCGCTTTCCCTGTAACCAGCGCTATTCTGTAACCAGCGCCACGATGCCTCAGGGCTGATTCTGTGCGCTTAACAAATGCGAATAAATAAATAAATAAATAATAAATTGTAATGCTCCCGTAAGGACCGTTCCCATGCACTTCCAAGTACCTTCCATCTGTACAGTAGCGCGTTGCAGTACATGCACAATACAATGCCCTTTGCCGGGTAAGGGTCTGTAGCGCGGCATATGGTTTGCAAAGGTTGTTTTTTAAAGCTCTGCTGCCCTACAGGAGTGCCCCTCTTGTTGCCAGCAGCAGATGTGGCAAATGCTATACATGAAAGTACCCTACGTAATTGTTGGAAGAGCGGTAGCCTGCCCACTGGTCCCCTGTGCTTTCATTTCAGTTGTCGTCACATGAAGTACAAACACTTTATGCTACGCCATTAGTGTTAGGGGTAGCATTCACGGATATACATATATTGTGGAATATAAGAATGTTTACAACAAAAGGTGTTCCTGACTGTTAGTGAAGAAAAGCACCTGCCCTACTTATGGTAGTGACCAAAAACAGAGGGGGCCACACATGTGATGTCGTCAGTGATGTCATGAATGAGATTTGTGATGGTATCTTTGATGTCATGGGTTTTAGTCCTCGCAGTGCACACTGGTGGCACGAGTTATGGTTGGTTAACTTACCATAACTGTCGAATTTCGTTTTTTTTCACGGTTTTACCTGTAACCATAACGTCCCTGTAACAATGTTTTTCCATGGAATTTCGTAGGTTTTTGCTAGTGCAACTTAACCATAACGTCCCTTTAACAATGTTTTTGTTAGTATATATTACATGGACGTGGTAGCGTCCATGTAGTTATGGTTAAGTTGGTGTTTCAATAGGAAGAGCATTTTTTGGGCGGCTTATAACTTCACTCCCTCTGGACGAATCCTCACCAAACTTTGCAAAAAAAGTATATGGCCCACTCTGCAAAGTTTGGAGAGGTTTGGTCCAGGGGGCAAAGTTATAGGGGGGGTCCCAAAACTTTTGTTTTTTCCATAGACATAATGGGGAAAAAACTTTGCGCACGCCTACAGCCCAAACCGCTGGACGGATTTACACCAAATTTATGGCAGGAGTGGGGGCTTGGTCCCGAAAGCGTGCTTTTGCAAATTTGGTGTAAATCCGTCCAGTAGTTTTTTTTTAAATGACCAAAATGTAAGGCAAAAAAATTAGTGATATCTACATTCGCTTTGCGGACGGACTTCCCGGTTCGCTCGCGGACAGTGCCCTGATTGGCCGAGCGGATTGCGCGATGTCCGCGGACATCTGACGTGTTCGCTGATTGGACAGCGTGGGGCATGAAGCACGTCAGATTTTCTGTGGCGCCCACCATCTTGCATTCGCGGACGACCGCGGACAGCGCGGTGAAACTTGGATTAAAAATTGTATTTAATGGAGTGTGTTGGTGTGTAAGAGTGTTTGCGGAGGGTGGGGGAGTATGAGATAGGTGTAATGTTGTATTTTTTTTATGTGCTAGATGTTTTTGTTGTGTTCGATTTGTCTGCGGACAATACGGCTGTTCTGAAATATTCTTAAATAAGCAGAATGGATTCGGTGTCAAGTTGAAAGTGTTCTAAGAAGACTCGTGGGGTCCTGGAATGTTCGCAGGGGGTGTCCTGTAGACGTTGTCTGTATTGTTCGTTGTCAAGCTGAAAGTGTTCTAAGAACTCTTGCGGTGTCCTGAAATGTTCGTACATAAAGAAAATGGGGGTGTTCTGAGGACGTTGTCCGTATTGTTCGCTGGCAAGTTGAATGTGTTCTAAGAACACTCGCGGTGTCCTGAAATGTTCGAAAATAAACAAAATGAGGGTGTTCTGAGGACGTTCTCCGTATTGTGTGCCTGCTTAGCTGTATCCAATGAGGGACTGGCACAGAGAGTGAAGTGGAAATGGTAGAAGGGCTGTCTAAGAGTTATGCGGTCTGCGGTCAGGGCGTGCTACATCCGGGGTTTTCCAGCAAATACAGCATGGGAAGAAGACTGTAGGGATCAGCCAATCAGATGTTGAGGTTGTGGATTTGTGTTCAAAGAGACTGTATGTAGTGAAGATGGCAGAAGTGGAGAAAGTCAGGGTGTTGGTGCTCGGGGATATGTATGTGCATGGTTTACAACAGTATGCTCAAAGCAGGCATGTTGCAAAGAATTTCGATGTTAAAGGAGTGGAGGTGTTGGCAGATTTGGAACACTTGACATTTGTGATGTCATCTTTGATGTCCTGGGTGTTAGTGTTAGCAGTGCACGGTGGCGCGAGTTATGGTTGCTTATTTTACCATAACTGTCGAATTTCAGGGGTTTTTTCGGTTTTACTTTGAACAATTACGTCCCTTTAACAAAGTTTTTTTACTGAATTTGATAGGTTTTTAGTAGCGAAACTTAACCATAACGTCCCTTTTAACAAAGTTCTTTCACTGAATATATATATATATACTGAAATATATATATATATATACTGAAATATATATATATATATATATATATATATATATATATATATATATATATATATATATATATATATATATATATATATATATATATACATATAGTTCAGTTTGTTTGTACCGTGTTAGCCAAGGGTTGAATGGAATGTTGATCCAGAAGAAAACAACAAGCCAATACCTTAATCAGGATAACAAAGTCATGTACTTAGCATATTTGTGTGTTTTCGTGGAATGTCTCCACTTCCTCAGGCAGAGATGGAATGAAGCATTTGAAAAACGTCACAGCATCACAGCTTTCATAGGCCCTCCTGCAGATACCCTATTATCTGTGCCAGTATATTATATATCACAAAACCAAACTCAAAATGGAGGCACAATACAACAACCATAGATAGGCGGATGCCACTGTGTGTGAAAACACACTGATTTAACCCAAAACCAGGAAAGTAATGAACCTAGGAGTGCACCCGCCCCTGGAATATATATGAGAAACCCAAAGCCAAAATGTAGGTACAATACAACAACCACAGCGAGGCAGATGCCACTGTTTGTCAGAGCACACCGATTTAAACAAAGACCAGGAAAAAGTCAAAACACACCGATCTAGATGGAGACCAGAAAAGTAACCAACGAAAGGAGGGCACCCATTCCTGTAATCTACAGCAAAACACTGCAAACCAGTACCAAATCCGAAATGGAGGCTATAACCTACAACCATAGTGAGGCAAGCACCACCATATATTACAGCACAATGACCTACCACTAACCCCAAAAAGGAAATCAACCCAGGAGCACACCTGCCCTGGAATATACCACAAACCAAAATCCTAGACCAAGACATCTGGACCACAAACATACCACAATATAAGAAGGACAAAGAAATAAGAATGGAAAACAGAAATAGGAAGGACACCTCACCCCTGTGTAATGGAAACCACCTACCAGAATTAGAAACACCTAAAAATCCCCACCAACCACCACTTAACAGAATAACGATACGGACCAAGACAAGAACAAAAACAGAATACATGTCTCACTGCCCAGCAGACTGCCAACCGCACACCACAACACACAGAAACCAGCAACTCCAAAGACACTTTCGGTAAGACCCCAACAAGAATCAAAGCCAAGCTAAAATCTCTAACCATCCACACCCCTTACATAAACAAAGACTGGAAAAAAACACACCTACAAACAAACAACCCACTACTATTAACCAGAACAAAGAAACCCATCCCTCAGTTTAATCGAACTCCTTAATGAAGAACCAGATGCCACAACCATACTATCAGCAAATAACAGCCTCATCCAACAGAGAACCGAAAACCAGACTGAGACGCAGGAGAGGATATGCAACAATAATCAAGAAAAGTCCACACTCCTCACTAAAGCCTACTCAACGCAAAATCTATGTGCAGACATAAAACTGAAATGTATGACCACCTAAGTTATGGCGGCACTGACGCAGTCTTCTTCAAAGAAACATAGCTATCAGACAATTACAAAACAATTACCCATGAAGCCATAGCAGACAACTTCAAAGTAAGTAATACATTCCAACAGAAAAAAACAGAAGAGGAGGTGGAATCAAAATAATGCCCAAAGACCACATGTGCTCCACGCCACTCTGCCCAACTGACATAGAAGACAGCAAATCACTCCTAATCAACATCAACCTCAATGACCAAGCCAACCTACTGTGCCTCCTGATCTACAGACCGCCATCCTACAACCCCCCCAAGGTTGCAATGAAGCTCACTGACGCCATTGCCAACCTCTCAACTTATCATGATAACATAATTTACATAAGAAAATGAAACCACAACAAACTCCCTCAATAACCCTTCACTTCAAGCCAATAGTAAAAGAATACCCACCCACTGTGCTGGACATGCCTCAGAAGCAAGTTACTGCAGAGATGGACTCTCCAGCACCGACCCACAGGTACCAATCATATGGGGTGATCACCACTTGATCCCATTCACTGTCAAAATCCCAAACCGCATGATGCCCAGAAACGCAATTCTCCATCCTTCTAACAAAAGAAACTGGAAAAGTCTAGACCTGGAAACCCTAACAGACCTAATGGATTCAACCAACCAAACATCTCTGAGCAAAACAGAATGACCCCGGAATCAGCTCAAGTAAACTTGGCACCTGGATCACAGAGGCCCTGGACCAATTAGCACCTGCAAAACTCTTCAAAGCCACTGCCAAAACAATGGCAGCAAGATGGTTCACAGAAGAACTGACGGAACTCAAAAAAACAAACTGCAAACTGGAAAAACAATGGAGAAATCATTACAACCAATTGGACAAAAACAAATACTGACAACTCTGTATGTACAAATCAGCAGTCCAAAACGCAAAAAAACATACTACACCACAAAAATCCAATCAGCAATAAACCCACAAAAAGAACTATTCAAAATCATCGAGGAAATCAAAACCCCAACATCGTGCAACAAATACATCGTACCATCACAATCCCTATGTGACAACATCACAAACCACCTGTGAACAAATAAAGAAGCAATTCAACAGACCATCCATGCAAGCTGCCCTACAAAAAACACAACTCTAGAACCACCTAAAACCATCCCACCACCAACCACTACAATACTCGAATGATTCAAACCTATAAACAAAGAAACCTTCAACAAACTAATAAAAGAACCCAACCTCACCAGATCTCTCAGTGACCAATACCCACCCGGCATCTTCAAAGAAATCCTCAACCACATAACTCCAGCATCATACTTCTGGCTACAAATGATCCTATCCTTAAACACAGGAATAGTACCCAAAACTTTAAAATCACCATACATCAAGCCCCTCCTAAAAAATGAAACAGGAAATGTGGAATACCCCACCAACTACAGACCTATCTCAAACATACCCGACCCAGCAAAGCCGCTTGAGAACCAAATTTACAAAGTAGTACTCAACCATGTAGAAAGCAACAGAATACTCAACCACCCTCAAGTCGGCTTCAGACCCATGTGAGGAAGGGAATCATCACTTCTATCCATATGCAAAAGCCTAAAAATAAATGCAGGCAACAGTACTCAATCCACCCTCAAACTACTAGACATATCAGCTGCTTTCGACACAGTCAACACAGTCCGATGCACAGTCCTAATACAGAGACTGAAGGAATAAGGCATAAAAGAACCTGCCCTACAACAGCTGAAATCTTTCCTCACCAACCAAACTAAAAGAACATACTTACCACTCTTTCAGATCTAACACCAACAACATCACCTGAGTGTACCACAAGGATCTAGCCTTTCCCTACTTCTCTTCAACATTTAAATGTCCCCATTAATGAAACTCATTCAAACACATGGAATGACCACCTACAACTATGCAGACAATACCCAACTTATCTTCAAGATAACCTCAACCCATGACCTAAACAACACCCTTTTCAAATGTCTCACGGACATGTAAACCTGGATGACAATCAACAATCTCAAACTAAACCTGACCAAAACAGGAATTATGAACCCCCCTCCCCAGTCGACAATGCAGCACATACATACCTGAGCTGGCCACCATGCATGGGAACTCAACCGGAAACATCTTTCGTGATAATCAAACCTGGGAATTCTCATGGACATGGACAATGGACTCACACTAGAACCACAGGTTAGCGCAATAGCAAGGAAATGCGGTTATCTCCTGTGACTAATTAGAGTGATACTCCCATACCCCACCTTCCCACATAGAACCCTCTCAATCATCTCCATGGTGTGAGGAATTTGACCATCCGCACAGTGGGCGTGGGTTCGCCTGGGCTTTAAAAAATATGTTATTAAATGGATGGTGGTAGTCTGACCTCAGGAAAATGTGTGGGGCTAATCAACACACATTGGCCTATGCTCACATCAGGACAAATGCATAGACATGTGTACTCTGGCATGGGCACAGCCTGCAGGCACACTCTGCTGATGTCATATTTAGTTGGAATGTGGCAGCAGAGGAGGGCACAATGTCATCCCAAGGAGGGAAGGACAAGCTTCCCTCTGCAATGGTCAGCCTGATAAACTGACAAAGGCTTCATTGAACCATCCTGCTCCCTTGTTAGGCCCTGCAGCTGGTGGCAGCAAATATACCATCAGTGAGCACTTCAAACAGCACGGGACCTGGATGCAGAGGATAACAAAGGAGATAGGAAACCCAATAAACAATCATATGTAACATTGTTCAACCAGAAGCCAGCTCTCACTTCTCAGTATAAATGACAGTGAACTGAATTGTCTGGGTCTATTGTTGCAGTAGGCCACCCCGCTAGGTGGACCCAATTCATAAGGTGTGCAAATATGGTTTGTAGGAGCCAGAGAGTCTGGTCCCTCAGCATGTTCAAGGGAAACCCACTGCCTTCAACAGGAACCACCCAGGAAGGACCATTAACCACTCTTGACTCTTGATCACACCATACAAGCAGATGGGTGGGACTCAGTAAAACAAGGGAGTGAGCGCAGAGCTCTTTCTGCTGAGAGAAAGGTTCTGCCATATTAGTTCTGGGACAGCCCTTTTTCCTGTTTCACCCCTTTACCTTTTCCTGTTGCAAAGCATTCTGGTTATGATCTCACACTGACACAAACGTGTTGGTAGGGACCCCAGGATTGGTTCACTAAGGTAGGCTCAGCCTAAACCAATCAGTGTTGTCCATTCAGGAGCCCACTGCAGCACCTCCTTAAGCAGATCATCTGAAGACTTCAGAAGAAGCAGCAAGAAGAACTCATCCTTGCACCCTGGATGAAGGTACAGTCTGCCTTACAGCTTTTGCCAGTGAAGGAAGGCCAGGAGTATCCAAAGAGGGAAGCACAATCCCTCACCTTAACTTCTCCCAGGAACAGAGGGAGAAAGGAACTCAGAGGATCCTCCAGCAGATCACCTAACCTTTAGAAAATGGCTGAAAACCAATGCACTGAGACAAGCATAAAACCATGCAACACTACAACTCACACCCCGGGCCCAAGGCAATCATGGGACAGTATGGATTGTGGATCCAACAATAAAACAACCACACACCCTAAGTCGAAACAAACTAACCTACTAACCATCCCTGATCCTTGCCCCTCTCCAGAATAAGTCTGACTTACCACACATGCCCAAAATGCCAGCCATACGACACACAAAATAACACAAGCCAACATTCTCCACAAGAACAAACAGCCACAAACAACAAACAACCCAGACACTGGATGTTACCCCTCCATATACAACAAGCCCAGTGCACACAACCAGAGCACACTCAGAAAGCCGACATGCATAGAAGCCAGTTTCTCCTGGTTCTGCAATCATCAACAGACGAGCGCAACCTCTATCTCATTCCTCTTTGCTTACTGAACTACCCCACCAACTTTCTGACAGAGCCACGTGAGCGCCTGCAGGCCATGCAAATGACATCAGCGCACAGTAGAAATCAACATAACATCTTCAGGGAGACTTGGATGGGACTCACCCAGAAAAATGGTCAGGAGCAGCGGAAAAAATCAGCAAAGCGGACAGAAGTCCACCAAAGTGGTAAAAAGAGGACTTTTTACCTTTAGATCCTGTTAATCGCTGCCACAAAAGGAAGTATGCAGCAAGTGCATGGCCATAGAATCCCAGTCCAGATCCATATCATCTTGATCACTTTATCTCCCCCCAAACAAAAGCGGTAGGAGAATACTGTTGTCCCACCGCTCCCTAATGATACATCCATTTTAATTAAATAGTGTTAATTTCCACACCTCCCATTACACAACAACTTCTGTATCCCTATCCTTTTCTTATCTCTAGGACCGCCAATGTCCCACCACCAGTGAAATGTTGTTTGTTGTGCCATTTGGCTTTCAGGCTTTAAAGAGACTGCAAGTTCCAATGGTCCATCATGAGAAGGCAATAAATAAATAAATAAATATATTAAATACATAAATAACAAAATACAGAAACCATGAAAGAATCAATATTCAAATGTAAAAACCCACTTAATGTTTGTATCTATATAGTCAATTGTGCCTCATCATAGCCTTGACGGTATCCCGGTGGTAATTGTGCTGGCATACCATCAACGCTATTAGTGTTACCACTACTCGGTCCGGCGCTATTAGCGCTGGATCCCAAGTAGTGGTAAGGCAGTAATTCCAGATTTTTTTGAGAGTCCATAGGACTCTAAGAGGATTTTTGGCACCGTTACCTCCGGCGGTAATAGCGCCAAAAATGGACAGGAAGCTGGAGATTTACCTACAGCTGGGAGCTGGAGGCAAATCTCCAGCGCTTTCCAGCCAAACTCGGGATTGGGCAGAGAGGTAATGCAGCAGTAATAGCGATACTGCCGCATTTCTGACGCTCTGCCCAGCCCCTGATGAGGTATCTGCAATGACACATTTGACAAAAAACAGGGCAATTTTTCACAAGCTCAGGCTTTCCAGGCAGGCTGCAGACAAAGGTCAGAAAAAGGAAGAGAGGGAGTGCAAACAAAGCCTTACAGGTGGGAACCAGCAAGTGACTCGGAAATGATCCTGGAAAAATCCTATTTATCTATTACATTTAATGTTATGTGAATGTTAATGTTAAAGGATATTTGTACCGCGCACTATCACCACCGGAGTGGTCCCCTGGTAACGCCCAGACCCGGGGGTATCACAGCGTTTTGTACAGGGGTGAAACAGCGCAGGGTACTTCTTCCCAGTCATTACAAACGCTACATTGCTTTTGCTCTGACAGGCAAAGGGAAAGAAAACAAACACATGATGATGGCTGACATCCGGCATGTCACGCATGCAGCACTCATATCTCGCGCAGACTGCAGCGCTTTCAGCCGACGTCTGCAGCCCCCGGCAGCCTCCTAACAATGCAGATTGGCATCAAAGTCTGAAGCGTTTTTTATCCCAACAGACAACCCAGCCACAAAAGCTTGAATCATCTCCACTTATCTGCCTCTCCTGCTGCTAGTGGCTCTAACTCACTGTTCGGAAATGAATTGTTTCTAAATGTAGTCAATGCAGCACTGCAGAACTATTACAAATCATATGCAAGTTAAAAAAAGAATTGTCTAGTGTGAATCCATTTCTTTGAGCAAAAGGGAATATTGTTGGTAAGACATGTCTGGGAATAGTTGAGGCCCCTGGAACCTTTGGTTAATTTGGCTGAAAACATTTGCGATTCAACTAAGCAAGTGACATGTGCATGAGTGATGCCTGCCTTCCATTGTGGTTCCCTAAAATATGCCCAACTGCTCTGTGTGGACCAGGCAAGTACTTTATAGTTTGGGTTATGCCACCTGTAAGCCAAAACTATTGCATTAGAGTACAGATAGGTAGAAATGGCATATGAGGATGGACACACAGCTTGTAGATGTTGCTTGGTTAGTTGACCACCCATTGACTGCCCGTGGCCATGCTAATCCCTATGGCCATTCCCACCCAGTCCCTGCCCCTCATCGCCCCCCAAAACTCCTTAATGGGAAATATTTGAGCTTGCTATCATGAAGGCTTACAATCAAAGTTTGCACTCAAAATGCCTGCCAGTGTTTTTTCAAAGCAGTCTTCTGAGAGTCAATACAAGTGAGCCGGTCCAGGAAAAAGGTGCTGGTAGAGACTGTGAACTACCATCAGTCCTGACCTGATGGTAGTTCAGGCCCCTAACGGTAGATAATTCACTGAAGTGCCGGCACAAGTGCTCCCATTCCCGTTGAGTCGGGAATGGGAACTTACCGTTCCTCCAGCGCCCCTAATATCCCTGTAGGGATATCGGGCGGCTGAAACAGTAAGCTGCGGTTGTCGGTAGGCCACCAGTACTACTGGTGGCTGACCAACAACCTCGTCATTTATTTATTTAGGTATTGTTTGCTTGTTAGGTGCTTATACAGCAAGTAAATTCTGTTTTAGAGCGCCCAAAGGGTGACAAGAAGCAGACATGGGGATGGGAAACATTAAAATACATTAAAATATGAAATACAGTGGGGGTAGGGAGGACAAACCTACTATGCCTTTTGAGTGTTCAGAACGTGCAAGTGCAAAGGGAGGAGGAATGGGGGTAGGTGCTGGGGTGCTTGTGGGTGAGCAACAGGTGAAGTGCGATGTCTGGTAAGTGCGAGTCTCCAGGAAGGAGGGTGTGCCAAGGCAAGTGCTGAGCATAGACAGAGGCTGGGGCAATTCAGTGTGGGAGGTCAGGGTCCTAAGGATGCATAAGGGCCCTGGACACCAACCAAGCAGCTGTGAGATTAGCAAAGTAGAGAAGGGGGGAAGGAGGACGTACAGAGGAAAGTCTTGAGGAGCTTCTGCAATTTAAGAAAGTCCTGCTCAAGACGAAGAGGCTGTTCCAAAGAAGGGAGCCAGCTGAGGAAAGCAATCAACCTCCTGCCCTCTGTTTAGCGAAACGCTTTACACACAAAGAGTTGGTGGCAGAGGAGCGCAGATGTCTGGGGGGGAATATTTAGTGAGAGAGAGTTGAAGATAGAGTGGTCCCCAGTCCCAGACAGCCTTGTAGATGATACAGAGGGATTTGAATTGAGTCTGTGAAGCAACCGGAAGCCAATGGAGACCTTTTAGGACAGGAGAGATGCAGTGTCGGGGTTTGATGCCAAGGATAAGTCTTGCTGCCCTATTCAGGATTAGCTGGAGGGGTGGCAGAGTGGGAGAAGGTTGATTCAGGAGGAGGCTATTGCAATAGTCAAGCCTAGAGAGAACCAGGGCTCGGGTAACATTGAGCTTCTGGGGGAAGGTGAGAAAAGGTAGAAGTCCTTTGAGAAGGAAGAACTGAAAGTGTGAGGGAGGGAGGAAAGAGAGGAATCAAAGATGACTCCAAGGTTTCTGGATTCAGAAGAAGGAGCAGGTTAGAGCCGATGGAGGAAGTCCAGAGTGAAGGGAAGAAGTCGGAAGCAGGGGTCCCAACGGGAAAGATCTCCGTTTTACTGGCATTGAGGAAGAGATCATTGGAAGTGCACGAGGCCTGGATGACAGATAGGTAGTCAGGGATGATGGAAGGTGCAAGGGGGTCAGCAGGAAGTCTGAAGAAGAGTTGTGTGTCATCTGCATAACACTGTAAACTGGGGGAGAAGGAGGAGATGACGAGTGCCAGCTGAGTATGGTAGATGTTAAAGGGCCAAGGCGAGAGGATAGAGCCCTGGGGGCCACAACAGGTGGAGGAGGAAGTAGGCAAGGAGAAGGTGCCCAGGATGACTTGGGAGGAGCGGTCAGATAGGAATGTGGTCAGTCAGTCCAGTGTCCGCTCCGAGATACCAAGGGTTTTGTGGAGCCTTTGTAGGAGGATTGAGTGGTTTACTACGTCAAAGGCAGAGGAGAGATCCAGAAGGATGAGGACAGCTGGGGAGTTGGAATCCAGGGATGCAAGCAGTTCTTCACGGGTGTTCAGAAGAGCAGTTTCAGTGCCTCTGGATGCTCGAAATGCAGATTGATGGTCGTGGAGACCACCAAAAAGTTCAGTGTGAGAGTTGAATTGAGGCAAGGAACTTATCCAGCAGTTTCCCCAGGAAGGGGGTGATGGAGATGGGGCGGTAGTTGGCTGGACAGGTAGGGTCTGCTGAAGATTTTTGAATGCGGAGGCACACAAGGTTGTGCTTGAGGTAGGAGGGGAAAGAACCAGTGCCAAAGGAGTGGTTGCAGAGATCAGCGAGTGCAGGGACAAGAGAGCCAGTGTTGACCTTGATAGTTCTGGATGAGCAAGGGGAAACCTGTTTGGAAGAGACATTCATGGAGTGGACAACTCTGGTGACGTCATCAGGTGTGATAAGGGTGAAGGAGGAGAAGTAGGAAGGGTAGGGGGAGTGGCCAAGGGAGGCAAGGGGGTGTGGAATGGGTTGGGACGGTGAGTACCAAGGCTGTTGAGGATGTCTTGAGTTTTGGTGGTGAAGTGAGTGGCCAGTGCATTGCAGAGGGCCCGAGAAGGAATAGGGAAGGAGGAGACTGTGGAAGGGTTGGCTAGTTCCCTGCAGATTTGGAAAAGTTCAGCTCTGTTGTTGGATGCGCCACATACCCGTGCCTGAATGTGGGCCCTTTTCCTGCCACATATAGAGAGACTGCATTGCCTTTGGAGCAAGCGGCAGGCCAGTTTGTAAGAGGGTGAGCCAGAAGTTTGCTAATTCCGCTCCGCCGCTCTGCACTTTTGTTTCAGAGCTGCAAGTTCAGAGTCGTACCAAGTATTACGCTTACAGGCGGGTTTCAGGCGGTTCCTCATAACTGGGACAAGAATGTCAAGTGATGGACAGGTGGAAGTTGCTGAAAGTAGTGTAGGTGGAAGAGTCTGAGTTGGGGGGAAAGAGGGGATAAAGGTGGTAGTGAAAGCAGCAGCTGACACTCGTTTCATCAGGCGGATGTTTGTGAACAACTTTGGCTGGGCTTTTGGAGATGCGGTCAGAGGGGCATGAGGACCCAGGTGAGAGAAGAGAAGTGAGCGGTCTAACCAACAGAGAAGGGTGACCAGAGGAGATAAGAGAGGGAGGTCAGAGTGGATGAGGGCGTCCAGAGTGTGTGCAGCAGAGTGCGTTTGACCAGAAGGGAGAATGGAAAGGGACAGCGGGGATAGAGAAGTGCAGAGGTCATTGAAAAGAGTGGATGCTGTGCTAGGGGAGTCCAATTGGATGTTAAAGTCACCCAAGAGGAGCAGGTTGGAGGCAGTAAAAAGTAGGAGGAAGAGAAATTAGCCCATTCAGAGAGGAACAGAGAAGTAGCGCCTGGAGGTTGGTAAATGGTAGCAATGGTCAGGGTGGAGGAGGGAGAGATGACCAACTTTCATACCAGACTCTCAAAGGAATAGTAGAGCTGGGTGAGTATGATGGAAGAAGGAACCCACTCAGGGAAGATTAAGGCAACCCCACTGCCAGCACAGTGAGGACGCAGCTTGGAAATGATCTTAAAGTCGTCAGGTAGGAGCGAGTAAAAACAGTGACTTAGCTGGCTTTGAACCATGTCTCAATAAGAGCGAGAATGTCAAGGTCAGTGTCTTCAAGAAGGAGGCAGATGTTAGCAGAGTGTTTGTTGGCTGAGCGGGGTTAAATATCACCAGGTGAAGACAGTCTCTGCCTTTGATGGTTTTCTGAGGTGGAGTACATGGGTGTGGTATTCTAGTCAGAGGGGGGGACAAAGACAGTGGTAGGGGGAGAGGCAGGAGAAGGAAGAAAGTTAATGAGATAAGGCAGGATCCGATCAAAGCGAATGAGGTTGGCTTGAGGACCCTGAAACAGAATAATGCCAATGTGGTAGACATTAATGATGCAGCATGATGAGAAGAAGCCTGCCAAGAAGACTTCCCGCTTGGTGCCACAATTAATGGGAGAGGATGTGAAAGGAGAGAGAGTAGAGATGAGATGAGAAGTCCATAGGTCTGGAGAGGGGACAAAGAAGAGGATATCGGTGAAGATCTCTCTGGAAGATTCACTGACATAGGTGTCTGCGATGGGAAGGCCAGGATTTTCACCCAGGATGTCTTTTTTGAGCAGAGGATAGATGAGAGAAGGAAAAGAAGGGGGCTGCACTGCACAGTCCTGCCCCTTTCTCCAAGGCAGCCTAGTAGTTAAGGAGGGCACAAATACAAATGTAGAGCAATCGGTGGTGTGAAGGATTCCATTTTTAAAAGGATCACAATGCACAAAATGGATGCAAGATGTAAAGCAAACCCACCTAGATTCGATTAAAAAAAGGATCACAATGCAGTGCACAAAATGGATGCAAGGTATTATGCACAATTACAATGCAGAGCACACAAATGGATGCAAGATGTAAAACAAACCCACCTAGATTCGATTCTAAAAAAGATCACAATGCAGTGCACAAAATGGATGCAAGATGTTAAGCAGAATGACCATGCAGTGCACAAAATGGATGCACGACGTAAAGCAAACCCACCTAGATTTGATTTAAAAAAAGGATCACAATGCAGTGCAAAAAATGGATGCAAGGTGTTAAGCACAATCACAATGCAGTGCCCAAAATGGATGCAAGATGTAAAGCAAACCCACCCAGATTTCATTTTAAAAATAATCGTGCTACTGGTGTAATAGAAATGTTTCAACCAGGTCTGCCTTTAGCCACTTTACTTATAAGCACTATGCGTGTCCTTCACGGAAGTCCTGTTAAAATCAAGCACAACAGTTTTGGCTTGTGTATAAGTATTAGGAATTTGCCAGGCACTGCTATTAAATGCCCAGGTATTCACACCATTTTACACCATTTTGCACCTGCAACCACCAGTGGGCAGTTAATGCCACTATGGAAGTGCCTGGCAAGCGACTTTCCCATGCATACACAAAAGCCCAAAATGCTGGAATTTCCAATGCTTGTTTCAATTTGTAGAACTTTCGTTTGCAGTGGAAATAGGAAAAAAATTGCTGCCGCTGCTCTGAGAGTACTATATATAGAAGAACTACTTTTCTTATTTTTAGCACTAGTGGGACAGTCTCAACGAAAAAAGAAACATAATTGTTATATTTTTAGCGGAATCACTCATGCTACAAAAGGTCAAAAATATGTTTTATATTTCAAGGTCAGGAGGGTTTTTACGGTTGAATGGATCAGCTTGGTTAGAAGGAGTGGTGGAGGGCCCATGGAAGGAAAACTGCCTTCGAGTGGTCTGTGAATATTTGGCAGTCACCAGGTTATGAAGGAGTGTGTCATAAATATTTTCCAGCAACTTTGGAGGTTCTTCGACCATGTCAACTTGGGTACCCTGCACCTGAGGACATTATAAACAACAGTGTTGCAGGACAGCAAGGCATGCAACAGTTATCTTGTGGAAGGTGGCAGGTCGGGTATCGAACATGTGGTTCATGAGGTTGGCTGTGAAGCAGAGAAGCTTTTGGGGCAAGCATATCTTTTGGGAACAGGGAGAGGGGCTGATTTCTTCTAGTTTGCTAATCTAGGAATCTCGGAAACCTTTTCATATGTTTATGTTTCTCGTTAATCACAGGTGGATTGAGCCATCTGGGAAGATTGTTCTGCTGTAACTTACATTGCACAGCAATGATGATTCCATAAGTGCCATAAAAACTCTCTAACACTTTGCATACCCACCACCCAACCCAGACCTTCACCACAAAACAACCGAACAGCAGGCACTCTGCCAATTCTCCACAACACCCAAAATGCACACAACCACACACAAAGCATCACTCAATGACAGTCAACTAAAACCATACCAGCACAAAGTGTCTGTTTTTTTTTAACTGAAGCTACCACCAGTAGTTGAAAGCTCTCTTGTCCTGTTACCTCTCAACCCTACTAACTAACTAACCACCCTCTCTTCCTCTACCTCCTCCTCTACCACTCCTGGCTACCCTGTGGCTGTTGCTCCTCCTCCTTTCTCCTCCTTTCTCCTCCTTTCCCTTGTTCACCCCTAACAACGTTTCTACACAAGTCTGATCTATGAAAGTCTTGTCAAAGCAGGTTCTCCCCTGCTCATCCAGAACCATCAAGGATCACATCCACACCCTTGCCCCGGCCTTGGGTGATTTCTGCAATCACTCCTTCACCACTGGAACCTTCCGCTCCCCCCTTGAGCACTCCATTGTGCACCCCCTTCTTAAGAAGCCCTCTATTGCCCGATTTCCATCACTCCTTTCCTGGTCAAACTCCTGGAAAAGCTGGCCATCTCCCAGCTACATCTGCATACTGGATCTGTTGGTTGTCTCCACAACCGCCAGTTTGGCTTCAAAGCTGCCAGAAGCATGGAACTGCTCTTCTGAACACCCGTCAAGACCTGTTCTCTAATCTTGACTCTAATCTTCCTTCTGGCCTCATTCTCCTCGAGTTATCCTCTGCTTTTGATACGGTCAACCATGCCATCCTGCTCAATTGCCTCCGAGACAACGTGGGTATCAATGATCAGGCCCGGGCCTGGTTGACCTACTTTCTCACCGACTGACCTTCTGAGGTCCACCTGGGGTCTTTCCTCTCTTCCATCTCCCTCTCTACTTGCGGTTTCCCCCATGGGTCTAAGCTCTCTCCGTGGCTTTTAAACCACTGCCTGGCACCTCTTGACCACCACTTTGCTACTCTCTGTTCCAATTTTAAATGTTATGCAGATGACACCCAACTCTCTTTCAAGCTCCCCTCAGACACCTTTGCTCCTTCTCTCATACCAGACTGTTTGGCCACAATTCAGGAATGGTGTGGTGCCAATGACCTCTGCCTTAATGCCAGTAAGACTGAGATCCTCCTCATCGGGACACATAGTCCCTTTTATAGAAGGAGCCAAGTACCCCCACCTCAAGCATCGCTCCCATGCTGCCTATATGCTGGGAACCAGAGGGTGAAATATGTGCAGTGCCAGTAAAGATACCAATACCAAGGTGAATCCTGGAAGCAAGGTTCCCATTGAGAAAACCATACCTGCATACACGACAATATGATGGCCATTTGAGTGAAATCCCGGAAGAAGTGGGAAAAGTGAGCAAAAGGGAAGATTGGTGACGTCACACGGAGCAGGACTGACTCACCCAGAAGAAATAAAGAGGCAAGAGAAATTAAACATTCTAAAGGTGTTAAGAGAGTATTAAAGATAAGCAACATTTCAGGATCGAGATGAAGATGTTTATGCTACAGAAAAGATGAAGACATTAAGTTAATGTACACGTGTACAGATGCAAAGAAATGCCAGCAGACAAAGTATTCTTAAGGCTAGCTATGTAGTGAATAGATTGCGGCATTCGCCAACATATATACATATATATATATATATATATATATATATATATATATATATATATATATATATATATGTATATATATATATATATATATATATATATATAGGAGTGAATGAATTATGGACGATTCCACTATGCATTTTAGCAGAGCTGAACTACAAAAAGGAAGGCTTTTCCAGTGTGTCACAGTTGAAAAAGCAATTGAATTAAAGAGGTGAATCAAAGAAGGGTGAGGCTGGACCAGTCCCAAGAAGCCAAGGCCACTCTGGACCAGAATGATCAGACAGTAGCTACAAACGTGTGAAAAACAAGCTCCTGTTCAGAAGACGGGGACAAGGACATTGAAGACGTCAGAGGTTCATTAAATAAGAGTATTTTAAATGCACCAGAGCTCTAAAACATGGTCTTCAGTCACGTGGATGGGTGAAACAGATAATCGTGACGTTCTACACCAACGCAAAGAGTCAGAGCATGCTATACTCCCTTTTATTCTCAGGCACAAAGAACAAACTCAAGGCCAATCTTCAAAGGGCTAATTGACTGGCAGACAGCAGAGTGATGATGAATAGTAGGCTAATTGGTGGGAAGCAATGGTCAAGACCAACCCACCAGCACCTGGATGCCAGCCTGCATGCTGCTGGCGTATGTGGAAAAGTACTGACGAATGTAAGGGTGCCAACCAATTATAGAGGGCCACATAGTGAAGAGCCCTATAGTTTGTGTAACCAATGGGATGACGTGTATTTGATGACGTTCATAGTGACCTGTACTAGAGGAGGGCTTAGTTGCCACACCTGATGTTAGAGACCCCATCCCTCTCTTAGACAAGTATGGAATGTATACCTAGATGTTCCGTCTAATCCTATCACTTTCTCCAATGCGTTTTTGAAATTTTCCATGTAGGATGACATCAGCAATGACAAGCTTTTGCTATATAACCTGCTATTTCATGAAACTTGCTGAGCGACAAGATCGAAAGAATTCTTGATGTTCGTTGTAAATCCCTGTTTTAGACAAATGAAAATTAAACAGCTTTGATTTGCCAACTTCCTGAGTTAGTCTAATCACTGGCGTAACAGGGGCCCCCACATCCCCCGCAGTGCGGGGGGCCCCGGTAGCACATGTCCTGGGAGGGAGCCCCACTTGTAGAAAAAAAAAGATTTTTTTTCAACACATTTATTTTTTTCTTTTTGAATTCACTCTGCATTGATAAAGAAATTATTTCTGTAACAGAAATTATTTCTTTATGAATGCAGAGTGGCTGCAAAAAGAAACTTTCTTTTTGAAGTCTAAGGGCTGCCATGGGGTTGGGGGAGTCTTATGACTTCAAAAAGAAATAGCTTATTTTTGAAGTCACTCTGCCTTCACAAAGAAATTATTTTGGTTATGGTTCGATCCTTTACGGAAATAATTTCTTTATGAAGTCAGAGTGACTTCAAAAAGAAACGATGGGCCTCATTATGGGTTTGGCGGTAACCGTGCCGGTGCTACCAGCAGGTTGCCGCCGGACCGTAATGATTTACTGGTGCCTGACTTCCCGGTAACACTGGGGTATTGCAACCCCAGCGGTCTGGGAAGTCAGGCGCCGGCAAATGGTAAATCCCCATTTCCATAAAGTCCTATTGGACTGTATGGTAATGGGGACCACAGAAGCACCGGCACCTTTAACGGTGCCGTTGCTTCAGTGAAAACTATGCGGGTGAGTGCCGTTCTGCCTGGCAGGTCTGACCTGCCGGGGAGGACGGCAACCACCCGCAGAGCTGTAACATGCCACCCTGGAAACAATGGTGCTGGTAAGCTTACCAGCACCGTTGTTTCCAGTCCAGCATAGTTGTAATGAGGCCCAGTTTCTTTTTAAAGTGTTAGGGCTCCCCTCAACCCCATGGACATGTCCATGTGTGAGTGTATGTAGAAAGGGTGCATACTTCAATGTATGGGTGGGTGCCTGGGTGTGTGTGCCTGTATGGTGAAAGGATGCACATGTACATGTATGGATGGCTGCCTGGGTGTGCCTGTATGGTGAAAGGGCACACCCTTAAATGTATGGATGGCTGCCTGTGTGTGCCAGTATGGTGAAATAATGCACACTTTAATGTATGGATTGCTGGGTGTGCGTGTGTTTTTGTGGTGAATGGTGAGTGTTCTTGCGTTCAGGGGCGCAACAAAACCTAAATTTCGGGGGCTAACCCTTCAAATGTTGGGAGAGGCGCTAACTTCATGGGCAGTGGGGGAGGGGCAAACTTATTTGTTTGGGGCATCTAATTTCTTTACGCATTTTAATGAGACTATTCTAGTGCAGTTGCAATGTTACAAGTAGTTAACTCTCTCCTTTGAGGTTGAAAGCACCCACTTATGGACTGCTGTGAGAATGAGTGGTCTCCTGTTCCTTCTTGACCCTTCCAATCACTCCCCTGGCATGCAAGTATTAAACCCACATCACCATTTCAATTGACTAAAAAATGAGGCATTTGAATGCAGGTACTAACAGTGAAATGCTTTATGTTATTAATTGCTGGGTTCTTGTTAACAGCGAAACCCAGGTGCCGTTTAACATCTGTGTCCTGTTCTGTCTGACAACTGCACTGAAGGTCAGCCAGGTCGAGTCAACATAGCCCAACATTTCAGGGGGTGTAGAGGAGTTGCTGAATACCAGTCAACTCAATGGTGTTGCACCAATACTTGTGTTTAATGCCTGGATTACTTATTGCTAATCTTCATTACTCCTATCCCTATTCTTCCTCGTCCCGTGTGTATGAGACAGTACTTGTTTATAAGGCACTCTGCCTCATACACAAGTACTGGGATGAGGTAGAGGTACATGCAGGTAATGCCTGACTTAGCTACCTGTAATCCTCATTACTACTAGTCCCACTCTTCCTCATCCCAGTACTTAACTATGAGGCAAGGTGCCTCAACCGTAAGCTCTGGGGCAAGGAAGATGGCGGTGGAGGTACTTCTGGGCCAAGGAGCTGATTTTGGAGGTTGGGGTGGGAGGAAGAGGGAATGTGTGGGGGGAGGGAGGGCAGAATTGGACGACAAAACATAATGGCTGTCCATGTCCAGGCTAAGCAGGCATGATATGTGGTATTAGTGGCTAGCGAGGCATTTTGGTGCAGCCAGTCTAGTCATTCCTCAGTTTGGTATGACTTTTTTTTAACTGGGCGTTTTTGATAACGCAGTCCTGCTAAGTGAATGACCTGGCTATACTGCCATTTGGGTGCTGCCAGTCTAGCCGTGTCTTACTGCGGCACTGTATATTTTTCTGGGCATCTGTGATCAAATGATATGATATAAGTTATTTATAACTCGCCTGCACACAAGTGTTTCTAGGCACGACAGACAAGGGAGGGAAGACAGAGGGAGGACAAGACAAACGATGTCACTAGGCCTTGTGTCATTCAGATCGTGCAAGAGTGAGAACGAGAAGTGCAAGGGGAAAGGGAGGGGGGGAGTGCAAGGCAGAAGGGAGGGAAAAACAGGGCAGCAATGCTCTGAGTAAATGCAGCCAGGGCAGCATGGCTCTGGGTAGTGCAAGGAGAACAAGGGACTGTAGGGTTACAGTTACAGCCCCTAAGTGCATGGTAGGCCCAGAGACAGTGCCAGGGTGACTGATCAAGAAAGAGTCTGGACTCAGTGAGACTCTGAGGGTAGCCAAGCAACCAGTCGGTACAGCACACAGGTAGGTCAGGTAGGCCAGCAGGGGCAGGAGAGAGAGAAAGCAGAGGAGAAGGGGAAAGTTTTGAGCTGCTTCTGGAACTTCAGGTGGTCCGGCTCAAGTTTGAGAGGGGCAGGGAGGCTACTCTAGAGGGAGGTGCCTGCAGAGGAGAGAGATCTACCCCCCAATCTCTGCCTTGGAGAGTTGAAGGTAGCTGAGCGAAGGGCTCGAGAAGGAAGATATTTTGGAAGGGAGCGTTGGATGTAGTGCGGGCCCAGGCCCAAAAAGCCTTGTGGACAATACAAAGGGTCTTGAACTTTATACTTGCAGCAACTAGGAGCCAGTGGAGAGATTTCAAGGCTGAAGAGATACGATCCCTGGGCTTGAGGCCAAGGATAAGTCTTGCAGTCCTGTTCTGGATTAGTTGCAGATGCTGGAGAGTAGAGGAAGGCAGATTGAGAAAGAGGCTGTTGCAGTAGTCCAGCCTAGAGAGAACCAGGGCTCTGGAGACAGTGAGCTTCTGGGGGAAAGTGAGGAAGGGAAGAGTGCCTTTGAGGAGGAGCAGCTGGTAGTGGGACTTCTTGGCGATGTCCAAGATATGAGGAGAGAAAGAGAGAGTGGCGTCAAAGATGACACCAGGGTTTTTTGCCACACAGGAAGGTGAAGGAAGAGGGCCCAAGGCGTGCGGCCAGAGTGAGAGAGGGAAAGCAGGGGCAGGAATCCAAATGAGAAGGATCTCCATTTTCTTGACATTAAGGCAGTGATCGTTGGAAGCAGACCAATCCTGAATCTCGGACAGACAGTTGTGAATAAGCGAGAGAGTAGAGGAGTCTGAGGGGAGCCTGAAGGAAAGCGGTGTGTCATCCACATAACACTGAAAGTTAGAGGAGAATGTAGAGATCAGGTGGGCCAAAGGGGCCACGTAGAGGTTGAAAAACCATAGTGAGAGGATGGAGCGGAGAGAAAGGGACCAAGTTGGACCTGGGAGGGGCAGTCCAAGAGGAAGGAGGTCAGCCACTCAAGTGCCTGATCCGAGATGCCCAGGTTCTCATAGAGTCGATTGATCAGGATTGATCAGGATGGCATGGTTGACCGTGTCGAAAGCAGAGGACAGAAGGAATGTTAGAATCAAGGTTAGAAACCAAATCTTCACAAGTGTTCAGGACAGCATTTTCCATGCCTATGGCAGCTCTGAAGCCAGACTGATGGTCATGCAGACAACCAACAGATTCCGTGTGGAGGATAAGCAGGGAGATGGCCAGCTTTTCCAACAGTTTGCCCAGGAAAGGGATGATGGAGATTGGGCAATAATTTGCCCGGCAGGCAGGATCGGCAGACGGCTTCTTGAGGAGTGGGTGCATAAGGGAGTGCTTAACAGGAGAGAGGGACGTTCCAGTGGTGAAAGAGTGATTACAGAAATCGGTCAAGACTGGAGCAAGGGTGTCAATATGGTTCTTGACGGTTCTGGTGGAGCATGAGAGCACCTGTTTGGATGACACTTTCATAGATCGGACTTGTCTAGAAACCTTGTTAGGTGTTGTCAGAGAGAAAGAGGAGAAAGGAGGAAGAGAGGTAGAGATGGCCAAAGGGGGGCCGAGAGAGGAAGCGGGAGAGGAAGAGGAGATGGAGGACAGGATGTCCTGAGTTTCAGCAGAGAAGTGAGATGACAGAGCCATACAGAGGGCATGGGAGGGAACAGGAGAGGTAAAGACCGCAACAGGATTGACCAGTTCCTTTCAGATTGTAAAGAGTTTGGTCATGTTGTTAGAGGCCAGAGAGACACGGGCTTGAATGTGTGTTCTCTTCTTGATGTGTGTTGTTGCTTCGACTGGCATTTTGGTGCAACCAGTCTAGATATGTCTAAATGTGGCCTGGCAAGCTTTACTATATTGTGATTACGTGTCTAGAATGGTCTACATTGTGCAGCCAGTGGGACATGTGTTCATTGTGGCATGGCATTTTTAATAGCAAAGCATTAATGTTACTGTGCACTGTTGGTGACTTGCTTGTATTGGATTGGTGTTACCCTACAAAATAATTGCAATATTAAAACACATATTTATATCTTTCTCCTAGTGCAGTGTGTGGCATATCCCTTCAGCAGCACCTTTGTGTGTATTGCGCAAGTGTGATAATCTAGGCCGGCACAGAGTGTGGCGCGACCCTTGATTTGTTGCTGAGTGGGGGGGCCCCCTCAGCATGGCTCGCAGGGGGGCCTCCACATTTTGTGTTACGCCACTGAGTCTGATTATTGATGTTTGAGTAACTTCTTCATCCCCATCCATCTCAAAGTATTGCTACCTTGTCTTAAAGGTCTGGGTCGATAACCCCAGTTTACGTGGTAGCAGAGAGAGGATGGTTAAAGAAGTGTCGACCTAGTAAGCTCTGGGGTCCTGGAAATATCAGACGTCCTCCGTCATTTCGCTGAAAGGATGTGAAGCTCACTGTGGATAGCGGTAGTTCGTTTAAAAGTCTTACAAGCGCAGATGGGACGGGTCCCTCAGTTTCAAACGGAATCCCCTCTCAATTTCTACAGGAAGATGAGCAAACTGAAGGCTGAAGCAGCTGATTGAGGAGGTGACGATCCCGAGGGTCGGAAGTCGGAAATGCGAATGGTGAGTAGACTGAATGAGGTGGCAAAACATGAGTGGGTATTGAGTGGAGAGAGTGATAAGGGGAAATAAGTAACCAAGGGTTGGTTGGAGTAAACAACATGAGACAATGAACGTCAAGTTAGTAAGTGAATAGCTTGAGACAATGAGCATCGAGTTATTAAATAATTGACTTGAGACGAGGACCGTCAAGCAATTAAGGACTGTGAGACGAGGACCATCACAGTAAGCTTAAGCCCAGAGTCCTACATCAATGGATGTCTAGAAGGGGTCGTATCCAGAGTCCTAAAAGTGGATGACGTAGACTACCGAAGATTTAAGATTGTCTAAAGGGAACGACTCACACTCCATCAGAGTATTTTATTAGCGGCAAGGATAATCACAAAGAGTGTGAAAAGAGAGTAGTCATGAAGATTGTGGACTAAGATATACATAGGCCGGCCAAGTCTGTCAGTTCATCTGTTTGTTTTATGTGTTGAATAATGTATATGTGGTTCAGAAATAGTAAACATTTAAGAAATGTGAAGGAAAGCACGAAGATTTGAAAAATGTATTATTTATTTATTTAGTTGAACTGATGATGTTTAGTGAATAAATAGATTGAAATAGAACATGATATGAGAGGTTTTGAGCTGCGAGGGTGGGGCACGCTCATATTGTGTTATTTTTCTGAAACGTATTTCTAAAGTGTAAACACAATGGTGAGTATTGACAGTCAAGTGTGACGAGTCAAAATGGAGGATATTACTTTGCTTATACATCTATGCAAGCAGTTGCCAAAACATGCACCCAAGCTTAAGCAGTACAGTGTGGCATGGGTTAAGGGCATTGCAGATAAGATGTTCATGCCATGGCCACTAGGGGGATCATTAGAAAAAGCAGTTTTGCAACACATGACGACATACTTGCACGCAGCATACACAGGAAATGAGTTAGAAAAGAGGCTAGCAAGCTTAGAACTCTGGAATATGTACCAGGAGGAAAGGGAAGACCCACCTCCTGAAGATTGGATGCTTAACCAGTGCAAAGAGGAGGATGAGGAGCCTTTTGCCCCCCGCCGTGCTTGAAATAAATGACGATAGTACGAAGGATGACGGAGTGTACTCATTGAGAGAGCTTAAGGCAGCAATAGCGTACAATCCAGCATATGAGTCGCCTGCGCATAGCAGCAACAAAAGTGCAGAAAGAGATGTGATTCCTAAAGTCCCACGGGATAAGGAGAGAAGTGATCGACCAAGTACATCCTTAGACATAGGGCGAGAGATAAAAAGATGGAAAGGAGAGAAAGATAAGGCTGATGATGTGGCGCTTATACAGAACGAATGGATGGGCGGTCAGATTTTGCTCAAACTTGATGGAAAGACCATTGAGGAAGTAAGGCAGAGGGAAGATCAGGATGAGCAAGATAAATAAGACAGAGAACGAGAGAAACGAATAAAAGAAGATGAAGCTAAAAGAAAGGACAGACAAAGATGGAAACAGCTGTCTCAAGATGAGCAGCTAAGAAAGCGGGAAAGGGCAGAGGAGCAAAGAAAATATGATAATAGGCAGAAAGCAATTGAAGAACGAGACAAACTAGAAAGGAAGAGAGAGGAAGAGGAAGAATACAAATTAAGAGATAAAAGAATGCAAAGACGCAGAGATGAAGAAATACATAGGGCAAACGAAAGAAGAGAGATGAAAAGACAGGAAGAGGAAAGGGTAAGAGAAGAAGCAAGGAAACGAAGAGAGCTTGACGAAGAAATAGAACAAAAGAGCAAGCAAAGGGAATGTGACATTGATCGCATAGAGGAAGGGTTAATGGAGCCTAATTCAGTAGTAGCATGGGAGGACATAGAAGAATTCTTACCGACACATGAGACAATGCTAGGTCTATCTAGAGTAAATCTATAGGATGAATTTGATATTAGAAGCATTGGAGACAAAATCGATAAGGTCTATCATGAGATGAGGACCAAGAAAGAATCAAAATGAAAGGGAAACAACGTTTGTCTTGAGAGTATGCAGTCACAAGGCAAGGAGGGAAGTTTGTACAATCTCGAGCATAGAGCTTTGTCTTTGGACAGGTTAACTCTGAACAGAGACGTGAAAGAAGGAAATCAGACAAGTTGAAGAAAGGATATGTCAGATGAGGACAGGGAGACCTTCTGTGGGGAGGAGGGTGCTAGTGCATGTGGTCCTGAGGAGTGTTCTCCGACAGACAGAGAAGTAAGATGGTCAAATCTAGACCTACCGAAATCTCGGGCGTCAGAGTCTTTGATGCGACTAGATCGACAAAGGGCAACCCCATGGTGAGAGGGGGGACTGACCACATTATGTCAGCAGGCTAAGGTCACTACCAGGAAGAAAGCGATGAAGAACCATTGTCCCTGCTATGGACAGACAGACGACGGGGGATGAAGTTGAATTTGGGATCTCGCAGTTTCCTTTGTTAGAGAAGGAAGGAGCCAGACCGCAGTAAATACCTTGGCCACAGATGGATAAGGATAATTTAAGGTGTAAACTCCCGAGTTTAACTTCCAACACTGGGAAATTGATACATGAATTAGAGAAAATTACAGGAGGAAACACGTTAGCTATACGAGAAATCAAAGGTCTTCTAGCTGCCATCCTTGGGGAGAGAGCTGATGACATTTGGTCGAGAGCCGGATACGCGAGTGTTACCGCAAAGAACACTGCTCGTGACAGAGCGCTGTTTAATAATTGTAGAGTGGCAGTCTGGAAACGATTAAAGTGCAATATCCAGATATGTCAGATATGGGAACTATAATGGCACGAAAGATGCAGGAAGGGGAGGATCCTCTTGTTTACATTCAGAATTTTCAGGAGGAATGGAGTTTGGAAATGCGAGAACCGTGGGGGAAATCTATACCTGTATTCTACCATATATTATGTCAAGGGCTGCCAGACCAAGTGCAGAAACAGCTCAAGAAATTGGTGGGTATGGAGGCAAAACCATGGTCAGAAATACAGTTGACCATTGCACATTATTGCAGATTGCTGCAGGAGAAAAATCGAAGGAAAGATGAAATTGTCAAAATATGCCATAGAAGGGACGGTGTTGACTAGTAGAGAAGGGCCAGGATCGCAGCAAGTAGCAGGCATGCCTCAGGTGAATAACCAAAAGCAGTTTGATCAAGGAAATAATGGATTTGTACCATGGGGTAAGGGAGGTTTCTGGGGAAGAGTCTTCCAGAATAATCAAGGAGGCTTCCAGAATAATCAAGGACATTTCCAGAATAATCAAGGTGGGTTTCAGAATATGCAGAATGATAACCAAGGCATGGAGGGAGGGCAAATTAGGAGGCTTCCTCCTGTATGTTGGACATGTGGAATGACACAAGAAACTTCACTGGCTTCCTGTATCCAGCCGGATCCTGTTCAAATCATTGTGTTTGGTGCATCGTGCCTTCTACGGCGTGGGTGCAGAGTATCTCCAAGCAAAGTTTTCTCATTACACTCTTTCCCGTGTGCTGCGCTCTCAGTCTGCGTGTCTGCTTACTGTTCCCCGCTATCGCTTGTCGCGTATGGGAGGCTGTGCCTTTTTGGTGGCGGCTGCCAGAGCCTGGAACAAGTTGCCTATTGCTCTCTGTGCAACTGAAGACCATTTTAGCTTCCGTCGGTTGCTCTTTTGGTGCTGTCGGCCGCTCCAGATTTTCATTCCCCTCAGTGACTAGCACCAAGATGCCCTTGGGTGTACGTGCGCTTTATCAAGTTTATATAACATAACATAACATGGCACATAGCGTGCACATATGGGAGCCAAGAGTTTGTGCAGAATGGGCAGTTCTCAAGAGGGGGGACCGCTTATCCACCTGCATATGGCCAACAAAGTAGGAATGGGTTTGCTCAAAATCAGACAGTGCAACAAGCAGAAGCGCTGAGAACACAGCAGGCTTTGCAACCAAAGCAAGCATCATTGAATCCACTACAAGGGCAGTCAAAGCATGCACCCATACAAATACAGTAGGGCCCAAACATGGACAGTTAATGACTCCTAGAATAGGGGGTTTCACCATCAAGGGAGGGAATCCTTTCATGGGTACGGGTATAAGCATGTGCCCACAACAGTACAGCTCACTGGGTGACTTGATGTGTTCAGTGCTATCTGGGTCTCCCAACACTCAAGAGAAACCGATGGTTGATGTCACTGTAGGAGGCAAATCATTTTCATTTTTTGGTAGACATGGGTGCTACATGCTCATGTATACGAGAGGGGAAATTTACATTATCAGGAAATGTCAAGGTTTCACAGGAGCTACAAGTAGAGTTCCTTTCACTGAAAGACTTTCAATCTCTATAGGAGAATGTGATATGTCTGTGCCATCATTGTATTCAAGACAAACACCAGTTAACATACTAGGTCGAGATTTAATGACAAAGTTAAACATGACGATTTTGTTTACTGATGAAGGCATAGCGTATTCGACACCAGTAATGCATTATTTAAACGTGAGTGAATTTATCATGGAATTTACAGAGCGAATGGCCATACGAGGGGTACCGTTAGAACCAGAGGTCTTTCACTATGGGGTATGCATTTTGTTGACATGGCTACCTGGTTTAGTGGATAAGATTATGCGAATATCTGATGAGGTTTTTTTCAGGCCGAGGATAGCTATGGATGAAGAGTCTTTCCCCTAGAATTACAAGCAGCTATAGTACGAGGAGAGTTAGCTATGCTTGATGGGGTTGATGAAGGCAGACAATGGAGCACAGTGATTGTCATTGGAGAAGGTTACAGGTTGACTGACATCACTGATGAGGATATGTTTAGAGATCACCCGTCAGATGACAAAGTAGTATTTGAAATGAGTATCACTTATTGGGTGAGGACAATAAAATGTGAGGTTCCACAGAAAATTATGTTAGTACAACAGCGTTCTGAATTTTTTGATGAAGACATGGCGAAAGTGCCAGTTTCATCATGGACACTCCTGTACTTCTGGCCCTACGTGTTTGATACATAATAGAGAAATAATTTAGAACCAGACACACATCCCGGACCTGGGATGTTTATTTGGTTCTAAATTATTTCTGCTTTATGTATAAAACACGTAGCATTGGCATATATTGAGTTTGCCAGGATATTAGGTAGATATGGCCAGAAGTACAGGAGTAGGACTGTGCATCTATGAATTGGTTTGCCCTATATCCACAGCGTGGCATGGTTACATTGCCTGCCCCTAGCATTATATGGATTGAGGAATCAGCCAGGCTCTGACCATCATCTAACGCCCCATGAAATAGTGAAAGGGAGGCAAATGAGTACAACCCTCACTCCTCCATCAAGAACAAGAAGTGATGCCCAGGCAACAGCAGAATTGTTAGGAAATGAGTTACATGCCTATTTAACATGTTTGACTACAAGTATCTCTGTCATTTCAGAACAACTCAAGCGGACGGGGTGTCAGGCTCAGAATACAGGTGAAGACCATACAGCAACCAGACAAACAGAACTACTACTGCCTAAGATCTTTCTGGGAGATCAGGTGTTAATTAGGAACTTTGTTCGTAAGTTGCATGAACCACGTTTTCATGGTCCCTTCATTGTGGAAGATGTCACACCATCAACAGTAAAACTCTTCAGAAGATGAGCTTAGATATTCTTCAGTGACGTGAAGGTCTACACCGAACACTCCCCCTCACCCCCACCCCATTCCAAAGCAAGCATTGGAGAAGAAGTTCAGCACATGCAGACTAGATCGATGACGCAGAAGAAGGACGCAGAGACTGTCCAATAGACAGATAAAGAGTATACTGGAATATGGTTCCACTGGGACACTCTTTGAAATTGCTAAACTGAAAGTGAAAGAAAAGCTATTTGTTCTTGAGCCACAGGAGTTTGTTAACATTGGACTGAGACGCATTTAAGCCTTGATTGAGAAGGAAAAGATGCCAGATCTGGAATTCCTTTTCGACGACTGCAAGAGGGAACAGTTCCCAGATTCCTTTCTTACTGAGTTTCCTTTTGGAGTCACCCATGGTAGTTCCTGATGGCCACGTTCACTGGATCATTCTAACTGTTTTTCTCTTCATTTTACGTGCCTACCCTGCGCGTGTGCGGAGAACTGTTAGTGTTCATCGGTTCCTGTAGGATCCTAAAAATGGTCCAATCATGTGGAGATTGATTTCAGCCATAATAGAACAGGTTCTCCAGCTTCCTGGGTAATGTTTGGAAAACACAAATGCCCCTATTGGAGGACAACGCTAATAGACTAGTTGGAATGGCCTTTTATTTCTTTATTGAAGAACTCCCTCATCTTGTTCGAAGACAAACTGACGTTCGTACTTTCCGAAGAGATCCAATGAATCTAGTGGTAATCAATCAATTGCTAAGTGACATCATAGAGCAAGTAGATTTATTTTCTGAGAGAAGGCAGAGAACATCCTGAATGAGGCTGTTGGGAGAAGACATTCAGAATTTACTGTCCATGGTTTTCTATTACTCATTGGAAACACGTCCTCACTTCATTTGGTGAAAGGACGACTCCTTTGTGTAAATCACGAATCCTGTTAATCATCCTGCAATCAGCCAGCTGCTTCAAGAGCTTGTGGGGCAGACCCAGAGGCTGCCAAAGTATTTCATGATGTTCCCCAAATAAAGTTTGTTTTTTCCTTCCACAAAAAAGATTGAGAATGGGCAACATCGACAGTAATAAAAATGTGGCTAACAAAGAGAGGCCACCACGACGAGCAAGGAGCTATTGCTGCATCAAGTGGGCCTACTGGTTATATCATTTATACCTGCATCTTATTCATTGTGATTCTTCTTTCACTCACAGTATGTACTGTTTATTATGTGGACCCCAATAAAGCAAGGGTCCCTGTGTATCTTCCTATGCAGCAGGAGGGTACAGATGTGGCAACTACAAGACAACCAACTTATATAAAGGTGCCTGACTCCGTGGCAAGTGTCACTAGACATCCCAATGCAGGAAATAATTTTTGGGATAATGTGGTTGAGCACCAGATACAGATTCTTGAAGAAAGGCAAAAGAGGAGATCTTATGTAAATGTTCCTACACAAGTAGCACATGTAATGACACCAAGTTCACTAAGAAATGTTTCTATGATTCACTTAGTGAGAAGGAATTATGCTGAAATACCTGATGAGAGGATAAAAAAATCTCATGAGACAAGAGGGAGACCTAAGAGAAGTACTAGGGAGGATGATCAGGAGCTGAATGATTACCTGTATAGTACAGAACATTTGGGAAACAACATGTAGTATCAGCACATGAATGAAGTGGGAAGGAGGACACCAAAGGAGGAATGCTATGTATGTGCACTCCTGCCTTATAGTATGGGGAAGTCTAAGATTCTCATATCTATTGAAACAGATGTCCAGACTGCACATTATCTATCACACATTGCACTCTGCCGAACAAAAGGTCAATTCATGGGCCGAACAGCCTATCTAAAATGGGCAACTGAATGGACAGATCCAGAAGAAGATGACTATGTCCAAGACACAAAGACAAGGCTAAGAGTGCATACCAAAAATCATGTGATAAGATAGGAACAGCCCGGAGTGAAAGGAGCTGGAATCAGATGGGAAGTAAACAGAAGACTTGAGAGTCCAGTAAAATCTGCAGAAGAAATTCGAAATTGGAAGAATAGAGGCCAGATACAGATTTGGGGATCAGTGCTTTCTCCAGATGGATGGAAAGAAGTTGTGGTTATCTGCAGAGTGTGGGTAGTGATGGGACGCTATCAACCAACCATTGACATAGTACAGAATGGATCCAAACCTTGATATCTGAGACTTGCTAAACTACTGACATGGATCGGAGACAAAGGAGGGCCTTTGCAGATAGTGCCTCTGGAAAGTGCAAAGCTGTGTTTCAGAAACAATGGCACAAGAAATGTGGGAGAGAACCATAATTGTGGTTGAATCTTTGACATACAAGGAATGAGCATTGGAACAGCAGTGATAATGGATCACTATTAGACTTCCAGAGCTTGAAGCTGCCCAAAGATTGGGGAGGACGGTGTTCTATAGTAAACGTTCATGTTCCAGCGTTGGTGGTTCCTAAGAGTGAATTGAACATTGGAAGTTTCCAAAAGCAGATGCTCATCTGAGGAAGAAGAGATCTGTGGAGCTGATAAATTGAATAAAGAGAGATAACTACATCTCAGCTAAGTCAATAGAAGCTTTTGAATCCATTCCCTATGAGCACAGATTATTCAGTCAGACTTCATCGATATTCACGATTATCTTCATGACAAGGATCCAGACAGCAGCAAATATTAAGTGGTTACAAATAACCAGATGGGACGTGTTGCAGACGATCAACACTACCATAAAGGGATTCAATGCTATCAAGGAAGAACTGAGAGCCATACGACTGATGACTCTTTAGAATAGATATGTCCTGGACATGATCAAAGCCATGGATGGAGGTGTTTGTGCCAAAATTGAAGAATCATGTTGCACGTTCATACCATCTCATGATGATGAGAATGGCACCTTGACAGAGGCCATAGAGATGCTGACGAAGCTACACATCCAGATGCTAGGCGATGTGGAAGACATTGCTGATGACAGTTGGTTTGGATCACTCTTTTCGTGGGTTTCACAATGGATGGCAGATATGTTCAAATTCCTTGGAGCCCTGATAGGGATGTTGTTGCTTGGATTCTGTGTAATCAAATTGGCTATCTCACAATGCAAGAAGACTGCAAAGAAAGCAATAGGAATTAAGATCATGATTGATATCGAATCAGGATGGACTACTAAAGAGCTAAATGATGAAGAAAACCGAGATTATATGAAAGCCAGCATCCATGCACCTTAGCGAACGAAGTTCGTGTACCCAAAGAACCATAAGAAGGTGTAGAGGAGGTCCAAACCATGATTCGCACCCCCAAGGCCCATTTTGAAGTACCGAGAATGTTCACGCCAAAATATGTGACGTATGATGCACAAGTAAACCAGCAGAGAGCCGCAGCGGGGCTCTGCCCAGTACCTATCAGACTGACAGCACCTATTGAAGTACCTGCACCTAAGAAATCGTGGACAGTAAGGTACCTATTGAGAAAACCCTATCGACAAATGAAACAGAATGAAGAGTGTCAGAGCACAGTCCCTAAAGAAGCAAAAAAGGTCCTAAACAAGGACGAATGGTGACGTCACAAGAACACGGACTGACTCATATAACAGATATGACGACCTATGAATGATGAAAAGAGACAAAACACCATGGATAAGTGACATCCTGAGTTTAAAGCGAAATAACAATGTCAAATGTTAGATGCTTATACCGTGAGCGTGATGAAGATATTCAGCCAGCTTACACGTATAAATATGCAAGGAACCGCAAGAAGCTAAGAAAATCATGAGGCTTGCTAAAGTTTCCTAGTAAAATAGATTGCAAAAAGCACCACTTATACATATCTACCTCAAGAAACGAACTTTAAATAAGTATACTTCCACTATGCACCAAAGCAGAACGGACCAAAGGTTACTTAAGGTCTTACGAGGAGAGCTTTGCAGCAGGGAAATCGAGAATTAAGGACAGACAGAAACCAGACGAAGGCAAGTCATGCCAAGAAGTGAAGGTCGTACCAGCTGAAGTAGGCAAACAATAGATACATTTAATGAAGAGAAGAACAGAGTATCCCATTCTGAAAGGGCACGATAAACCACAGGAGGCAGATGGCTGACAAAATTAATTCAAAAGCATGAATTACATGAAGAGTAAAACGACTTTCACAGTTTCTGAATTACGTGACCAAGCCAGCAGAAAGGATGAAACCTTCACACCTACGCATGGAATTGTGCCTTCGCTTTTCCAGTCCAAGAAGCAGTTTCAGGGCCAAAATACAAATAAATAATTGACACATGACCACTGAAGTGATGATTGATTGTTGCAATAATTGGAGAGAGACTGGGGGAGCAGACGAGCTCCCTGCACCTGGCCGGATATTCTGCACGCTGCTAGGCTGGTGGAAAAGTATGAGTGCGGTTGATGCCAACCCAATCATCGTGGACCAAGTAATGTAGGGTCCCATAGTCAGTAGAACCAATGACACATCGTACATTTAGTGATGTCTGCAGTAGCCATTTTGAAGGATGCCCCACCTGACCAACATTTTAAGCATTACACTTCAGTGATGACGAGTTTACAGTATAAAAGATGAGTTTTTTTTTATGGTCGCTGGAGTTGTGAAGTGAGAAGGAAGATCGAGCGATTGCTGATGTTCATGAACTCCCTGTTTTTTGTACTTGTCATTAAACAAACTCCCTTTGCCAAACTATTGAGTTGCCTTTATTGATTCCAGGCAAGAGTATTAATCTGCATCCCCATCTATCTCACATTTGCTGCTACTCATCTTAAAGTGCTATTGTGCAACCCCCAGCTATATGGGCCGGTTGGGGTTCTAGTGCACACTTGGTAACAGGGATAGGATGGTTTATCGATTATCGATTAGATAAGACACCCATTGACCGTCAACATAAGTAACTTTAGGTCCTTGGCAATATCACAAGTCCTTTGCCATCCGGCTTAGTAGACCGAGAAGATCCCTGTAGACAGTGGCTAGAGTAAATTATAGAATCTGCAGTTGAGGTCTGAAGGAACCCATGTTTTCACCCACAAATCCCTTCCCACTTCTACAAGCAGCCTTCTGGAAGAAAAGCAGGAGAGGCGGTGACGAAGGCGGTGATCCTGAGGATCCAGAGAGGAAAAACATGCAAACGGTGAGTGAAAAAGACTGAATGGTTTTGAAGGTACGCATACATATGTAATGTTGTGCTCACACTTGGAGTTTGTACTAATCACCATATGTGTTAAAAGAATGTACCCTTTGTTAAAAGAAGAGGCCTTCTCTTTACACAGCGGCATTTAAGACCTGCTGACCTGGCAAGAACTTGTTTTTAACAGAAGAATTGTGTTTGGTCACTGTATGTCGAAGCATGCTGAGCCTGCTAAAACTATCTGCAGATTACGGGTGGGGGAAGGAATGAGTAAGCATGGCCTTGAGCACAGAGATACGGGCACAAAGGGGCACGAAAGAATGTGAAGACCGGGATAACAGGAAACCACGATAAACCACGATAGCAAATGTGCAATGGTTGTTCGTTAAACTCCAACTGGATACTTCAGATAAACTCCAACTGGAGATCCGCCCTGGGGTGGACGTGTTCTATGTGCAAGGCAATGTAAACAGGAAAGTATAAAAGAGCATGATGTGTAGAGGAAGGCGCGGCACTTCGACGACTTGCTTAGCGAGACGTTTGAACTTGCAGCCCATTCGCGAATGCTTGTGCATTAATAAAGTAATGTTTACTTGGCTCTTTTCTGTCTGAGTTATTGCAGGGTCCCTCATTGTACTGGTTATGGTGACGGCGAGAAATCGCACCCACAATTTTGGTGTCAGAAGTGGGACGCGAAGGAGCGACAGTCCGTCACTGGGTGAGGAACGCCGCGGCGGAACCGGAGAAGGAATTGATCACGGGGCCCCAACAACTGAATCTGCACCTTTGATTGCAACCAACGCGTCATCCTTGTTTTTCCGGCTCCGTCGGCGGTGGAACAGCAGGCTGTCGCCCTTCGGGTCCGGCACACTCTGGCGGGACCCTTAAGATAAGTGGTATGGACGGATGCATGATGGAATAAGGAAATAATGATTCAGGGTTTGTGAAGAGGACGGTGGTAAGTCCGTCTATGAAGAAGTAATGTTGAAATGATGATATGATATGTTAGATACGCCAGGAGGATGTATTATTATTGTTAGCCAATAGGTGCATATTTGGGAAAGGTGAGTGTTTTAGGCAATTGCGGTATACCGCCAAGATGGGTCAAACGGCTTCCCACAAGGGAGGTATAGGCAAGAGACACTATGCCCCCCTTGAAGGAACCCCTGCATTTGATATGTTGATTAAACATGGATTGAACTCGACATTGTTTTTAAGGGAGTGGTCTGAATATACAAAAGATTCGATTGAACATAATTGGCCAGATACCGGGTCCTTTGACATAGACCGCATATCCAAAATAGAAATAGAGTTAGTAAAAAGACGGGTTAGACCCGCACAGTTTGAGGCTATACGACTATGGAGGGTAGAAGCAATGCGCAGGCGCAATGCTCAGAATAAACAAAAAGCAAAGGAGCAGAAGAGAACGGTAAATCAAAAATTACATGATCTAGAGATAAAAGAGAAGGGTGAGAGGCTAGATCAGTTGGATAGACATATGATGATTAAGAACAGTGGGGGTATGTATCCTGCCGTGCCGGTGCCTCGATATGAAGATGTGATAGGGCTAGAAGCAGAACAAACAACGACTGAATTATTGTTTCCAGGAGCTACAGCTCCACCGGCAGACAGTGAGGGTGAAAGGGTGGAATTCCCAATGAAGTATGGAGACCCAGATAGGTTGATAGACCATAGGAGAACGACTACTGTAGAAAAGGATAGAGATGGAGACTTGCAAATCCTTATGACCGGGCTGTATGGCACACCCCTCAATGACAGCCTACGGGACCAATTGGGGCGTTTGACACCTTTGGAATTTAGGACAGTGGCCACTAAACTATATACCTTTTATGAGGGTAACTGTAAATTGAGAGGACAGAGTACTGCGGATCTGCCCTCAGCATATCAGGACGCTGTCGCGTTACTACCAGTGACTGCGTCCAGTGTTCAGTTATGGGGATGTATGTCCGACATAATAGCGGAAGTCATAAGGGGAGGTGTTGAATGGGAGAAGGAAAAGAGGGCATGGGAAAGAGAGGTGAAGGAAAGAGAGGCTAAACTCAAAGATGCAGACCAGGCGGGCCAAAACGTAGCTAATCGTATGATAGCATCCATACACTCGCAGTCCATGTCCACCCTGGTGAGTCTGATGGAGGGCCTTGGCTGGCCTATACAAGTAAACGTAATTAAATATCTTCTTATTAGGGTGGATGATATAGAAGAGGAAAAGGAGCCTAGATATGTGTCCCAGTGGAATAGGATTAGGACGGAATTGGATAAGAAACTGCTATCTAATATAAGAGTGGATGATTCAGGGGCGGAAGAATGGAGGATGGCTAAGGTGGAGAAACTATTAAAAGATTATAAAAAAATAAAAGAGAAAGCTCTTAGTCATCAATCCTCTGTTTCGCCACCAGCGCAGGCCCCTGTGAGTGAACAAACAAATACGGAAAAGTTACTATTAATGCCAATGAGAGAGTGCCAACCCACCATAGAGGCAGCCACTGGTAACATGATGCGCACCTATATGTATGTCCCTTTATCCCGAATTGAATTAATGCATATCACCAAGTCCATCCCCGACCCCCGTATAGACCCGGCAGGATTCTACAAAGAAGTAGGAAAGTTATTCAGACCAGGGTTATTTACCGTAGAGGATGTAGATAACATATTGTTAGCCATTGTCCCAGAAGAAATATGGACCCCCTTTCGTGCCAAAGACAATGATACAATAAAATGGAAAGATGTAATGGAGGCGAGTAAAAATAGGAAACTGCATGAGGAATATCCCGAACCCCTAAGGGGGCATGGCATGGCAGTCCTGAGGGCTCTAGAAAAGGTATTACCCCCATTTGATGTGAATGTGGAGAAACTGTCTGCTGTGATACAGGGCGCAAGTGAGGAAGTAGCACAGTACTTCCTGCGTTACGAAGCAGCATTTAAAGCACACAGTGGGCTAGAGATAGGGTCTGAGACGGGCCAACGGTACTTTGCCACAAACTTTATAGAAGGGCTCCACGGGCCAATCCAGGAGAACATTAGGAAGGCAGAAAGTACGTGGATGACTAGAAACCCCCGGGATCTCCTCGAAATGGCCAGGTATTATGAAAGAGGAGAAAGAGTGAAGGGACAACAAAAGGCACAACAAGAGAAGGATTTAAAAACCAAAGTGTTGATGCAACAGTTGCATCAAGGGCCCCAAGGCAGGTATAACTACAATTATAACGGCCCGTCACAGGGCTATAGTAGCAACATGATAGGGGGCCAAGGGACAGGAAGAGGTACAGTGCAAGGAGGTGCGCTATATGGGAGGAGGGATGGGCTACCCCAAGATGTATGTGCCTTCTGCAAGAGACCCGGACACTGGAAATCCCAGTGTCCCCAGAGTGGTGGGAGAGGAAGGGGCGTACGGCCCCCTTCACAGACAACATTTGCCCCAGGAAATAGGACTGGTGGGTACGGCAACCAAGACAATAGAATGTTTAAACCCCCTCAACCCAATGCCTTTGACGGACAAGCAAGAGGGGATGTTCCCTGGCCGGCCCCGCCTCCCCCCAATCTACTGTATCAGCCACGACAAACGACACAAGTGCAAGGTGTATGCCAGGGTGAAGAATGTGGAGAAGGGGTATACTATAACGATGATTTTCAGGATAACACAAGCGATATGTCCTGAGGATGCCGGAATGAGATAGCGGGAGTGGTGCAGGTTCCTATAGACTAAAGGGGGCCTTATGCCTCTATTAGGATCGGCCCCCACCGAAACTTGAGATGTCTGGTAGACACGGGAGCTGGAAACAGTTCCGTGAATATCAGAGCCGTCCCTGCTGTCCCATTATCGGATAAAAGCAAGGTATCAGTTGGATTTGGGGGAAATCCAATAAAGACTCCTGTAAGTGAAATAGTAGAAGCGGAACTTCATGGGGTAAAATGGGAGAATGGGTGGCTATTGACCAATCCCTGCCCAGAAAACTTGTTAGGTATTGATGCATTAAAAACGCTAGGGGCCACAATATATTGCTCCCCCCAGGGAGTGAGAATGACCATAAGCAAACCTATGAGTATGATAGGAGTAATGCAAACCCTGCCCCCGGAACTCCAAGACATCCCCAATGAACTATGGGCCACTCATGGGAATGATGTAGGAGTGTTGGATGTTTCCCCAGTAGTAATCAAACTAAAGCCCGGTGCCAGGTTGCCCAGGATAAAACAATATCGCATATCACACGAGGGAGAGCAGGCACTATATCAAATAGTACAGGACATGATACGGTTAGGGGTGGTAGAGCCAACAAATGATAGCCCTTGTAACTCTCCGATCCTTCCAGTACACAAGAAAGGTGATGAAGCCTTACCCTATCGTTTTATTATTGATTTGAGAGAAATAAACAAAATAGTAGAACCCAGATATCCAGTTGTCCCTAATATTTCAAGTGTACTCACTTTAATTCCCAAAACAGCGAAATGGTTTACGGTAATTGATTTGAAAAATGCCTTCTTCAGCATTCCTATTGCCGAAGGAAGCAGGTACCTGTTTAGTTTCACTCTTCGAGATAGACAGTATCGATTTACTAGAGCCCCGCAGGGATATACAGAAAGTCCCGCCATATTCAGCCAAGCACTAAAAACACAGATGGATAACCTAGCCCTACCCGCTAACACTGCTCTGATACAATATGTTGATGATTTGCTATTATGTGCAGCCACCGAAGAGGAATACCATTATGTGACCAGATTGGTGCTAATGCACTTAGCAGAGAATAAGCACAAGGTAGCCCTAGCCAAAATGCAGTATGTAAAACAAAAGGTCCATTATTTAGGCTTTGAGCTGTCCGAAGAGGGGCGAACCCTGTCTACTGATCGCATTGCTTTGATACAGTCCATAAAAGGTCCAGACACGGCAAAGGGTCTCCGAAGGATAATTGGTGTTTTATCCTACTGTAGGCACTGGATTCCTGAATTCTCTGTATTGATCCAGCCCATGCTAAAAGCCTTAAAAGAAGTACAAGAAAACGGCCCATTAGAATGGACACCTGAGATGGAAAAAGCCCTGACAGCTATGAAAGATGTTCTATGCCACACACCGGCCTTAGGCACACCTGATTATACTAAGAGATTTTGCCTTTTTGTTGATGAACAGGAAGGTTGCGCTGTGTCAGTCTTGACACAGGAACAAGGGGGTAAACAGAGACCATGTGCATATTTTTCTAGCACTCTGGACTCAGTAGCTCAAGGCCTACCCCCATGCATGAGAGCAGTAGCTGCAGCAGCGACAGCCCTAAAACAAAGTGCAGGTATCATCCTAGGGAGTGAAGTAACAGTAAAGGTTCCACATACGGTAGATGTTCTTCTGAATAGAGTGCATACACAGCATTTGACTACAGCTAGACTCACACAGTATGAGATGATTCTGTTTGCCAGTAATGTAAAAATCGAACGATGTAACACTTTGAATCCAGCGACACTGCTTCCTTTGCCCGTCTCACCTAATGACATTAGGCATGATTGTGTGATCCAAATGGAAGAACACACTAAGGGTAGAGCAGACCTGCAAGACACCCCGCTGGTTGATAATGAGGGTATATTATTCTGTGATGGTTCCTGTTTCAAACTGCCAAATGGGGAGACAACAGCAGGGTATGCTGTAACCACAGGGGAGCGGTTGATTGAGAGTGGGAAAGTGTGTGAAAAATCGGCCCAGGCAGCAGAATTAATTGCGCTAACGAGAGCATTAGTGTTAAGCAGCGGTATGAAAGTGACAATTTATACTGATTCAGCCTACGCTCATGGGGTGGTTTCCAGTTTTGGTAAACTCTGGGGAGAGCGTGGGTTTTTAACCTCCCAAGGTGATACTATTAAACATGCCCGATTGATTGCTGAATTATTGCAAGCCCTTACGCTGCCCAAAATGGTGGCCGTAGTGAAGTGCTCAGCGCATAAAAAAACACTGGATTATGTCATGCAGGGAAATTCTTTGGCTGACCAGATGGCTAAACTAGCTGCCACAAGGGACACTCGGTGGGAAGCCCGACAGCTCATAGTGGGGAGGGATGTGACTATGGAAGGGACGAAGGAGCGCGTAAAGGAAATCCAAGCAGATGCAACCATTGAAGAAAGACTATCTTGGCACAAGGATGATCAATATGAGGAGACGGTAGATGGGCTATGGGCACATACCAAAACGAACACCTGGGTACTACCTGACGCATACTTACCTGTGATAGTGAGCGTGGCTCATGGTCCAACCCACGTTAACGCAAGAACTATGGAAGAAGTTTTAAGTACTGTGTGGTACAACAAAAGATTGGGAATGTATTGTCGCCAATGGGCAAAACAATGTGAAATATGTGTTTTATATAATGTGGGGAAAGGTGTACCGGCCCCGGCGGGCCACAGTAAGTTACCCACCTGCCCTTTTGAGGTGGTGTATATGGACTTTATACAGCTGGAGCCTGTAAATAAACATTCCTACTGTTTGGTGATGAAATGTGGGTTCTCAGGATGGGTGGAAGCATATCCCCTGCGGGACAATAGTGCCACCTCCACAGCACAATGCATATTGAAACACTGGGTGCCCTTGTATACGGTCCCCAGATATCTATGGTCTGACAATGGGACTCATTTTACTGGTGAAGTAGTACGCAAAGTTTGCAAGGCCCTTGGTATTGATCAACGTTTCCACGCAGTTTTTCATCCTCAATCAGCTGGGATTATAGAGGGCACAAATAAGGTACTGAAGAACAAACTGGCAAAGGCTTGTGCTGAAACGGGACTGAAATGGCCGGATGCATTGCCTATTGCATTATTGAGTATGCGTACTATGCCTAAGCGTACACATGGTTTATCTCCTTTCGAAATTGTTATGGGGCGCCCACCAAGTATTGGGACCCCCATATCACCTAAGAGATTGTCTGAGCAAGCATGGCCTGCATTACAACAGTACTGTATTGGGTTAACTAATAGACTGATTTCTATTAATGCACAGGTGAACGCAGTAGCTCCATCTCCTCTGATAGGAGAAGGTCACGACGTGCAGCCCGGTGACTGGGTTGTTATAAAAGCCTTCGATCGCACCAGCGGACTGCAACCCAGATGGAGGGGCCCGTTTCAGGTGCTCCTCGCAACACAAACTGCGGTAAAAGTTGATGGCAAACCGCACTGGTACCACGTGAATCACGTCAAGAAGACGCTTCCATTACTGATTCCTCCGGAAAAGGGAACCAACCAACCCCAGGTTGCAACAGTACTGCCAGACGCCATTAGTAGGTGTGCCCATCGTCTCCGATCCCGTGACGTGTATGTGCCAAGCAACGTGTAAGGACACTGTTTTGAACTTTGATCATTAGGGAGATGAACATTTGGACTCTCTTGTTGGTTTTAGCAGAATTGTGCCTTACTGAAGACGACGGGCTTGTAGCCTGAAGGGCCTCCGGCGTTCCCCTCATGGGACAGGCACTACGAGACGTGGGACAGATCGGATGAAGGTTTTCAGTGAGACCTACCACTATTAGAGTAATAAGGACACTGGTGCTTTAAATAGGGAATACAGCTATATCGCTAGGTTGCATCTGATACGCATACGTACCTATAATTGAGCCACATACTGAATTATGTCTGCACCCGTATATGCTGGTTTAATCCCTGAGCAGATAAATGTATGCTCCCCAATAAAACTGATTGCTGGATCTGCACCGACATGCCCCGACATAGCAGTGAAGGCATCCCAGTGTACGCGTCGCCAGTTACTGAGGATGCCGGGTGTACATTAATTTACATGAGAATAGTGTCAGCACAGCAATACATGATACCGAATACCGCTTGTTATGTTAGAGGAGAGAACAAAACCCTTCTAAAGGAAAAGATACGCTATAAAATCAAAACTGAGGGAATCGGGCTTGCACCTGCTATGGTACAGATAGTAAGAGAACCTTCTCCCCCTATCACCATCACACAAGAGTTTAGGCCAAAGAATATATGTTTTAAGAGGAGCGCAAGAGGTAATCAAAGAATGATCTCGGGGTGCAGTCAAATGGTGAATCTAAATAACTACACGAAGGGATTGTTACAGATTGAAGGACATGCCTACGTCTGTAACAAGAGGGCTTATTTGTGGTTAGCCAAAGATTTTGTTGGGGTATGTTACATAGCCAGAATAATGCCGGCTGTGATGGTACATGCCCCGTCTACTCTGCATAAAGAAATACACAGCAGAAATAAACGAGCAGTAAACCCAAAAATTCCTACGTATCAACCTACAGGATGGGAAACGTTTATAGATCTGATGGGGGCCCTGGTTCCTCCAGCGGGCATCTTTATGAACAGTCAAGAAATCCAAAAGCTAAGCAGGGCCCTTGAGTTCGTAATCGAAGAATCTGCAGACATAATGGAAAACATCACTTATGAAATGAAAGCAATTCGGCTAGTGGCTCTCCAAAATAGGTATGTCTTAGACATACTCACTGCAGAAAGGGGCGGAGTCTGTTTTTTGGTGGGATCCCAATGCTGTGTTTACATACCAGAAGGGAGTACAGGAATCCTGGATGGAGTAAACAAACTTCATAAAGTGGCGGATAGCATCCACCAGGAGGAAGGGTCAGGAGATAGCTGGTGGATGAAGCTCCTGAAAGAAATTGGATGGCAACTTCTTACGCCCATACTGGTTCTAGCGGCAATAGTTGTAGGAATTTGTCTCTGCATCCAATGCTTCCCGGTATGTGTGTCGTGCTGTGTTTCCATGTGTTCTTCCAGCATAACGCGCCTAAATCCAATGGATAAAAGCCATGTACAACAGGAATTTTTTGACATGGGAGGCCTGGAGAAGATTATGGTACATACAGTATGTAATGATGTTGCCTTCCTGCCATCTGCTTATGCTAGGACTGTTTAGATTGATGCTCAAGTGTGAGCAAAGGGTGGATTGAAGGTACGCATACATATGTAGTGTTGTGCTCACACTTGGAGTTTGTACTAATCACCATATGTGTTAAAAGAATGTACCCTTTGTTAAAAGAAGAGGCCTTCTCTTTATACAGCGGCATTTAAGACCTGCTGACCTGGCAAGAACTTGTTTTTAACAGAAGAATTGTGTTTGGTCACTGTATGTCGAAGCATGCTGAGCCTGCTAAAACTATCTGCAGATTACGGGTGGGGGAAGGAATGAGTAAGCATGGCCTTGAGCACAGAGATACGGGCACAAAGGGGCACAAAAGAATGTGAAGACCGGGATAACAGGAAACCACGATAAACCACGATAGCAAATGTGCAATGGTTGTTCGTTAAACTCCAACTGGATACTTCAGATAAACTCCAACTGGAGATCCGCCCTGGGGTGGACGTGTTCTATGTGCAAGGCAATGTAAACAGGAAAGTATAAAAGAGCATGATGTGTAGAGGAAGGCGCGGCACTTCGACGACTTGCTTAGCGAGACGTTTGAACTTGCAGCCCATTCGCGAATGCTTGTGCATTAATAAAGTAATGTTTACTTGACTCTTTTCTGTCTGAGTTATTGCAGGGTCCCTCATTGTACTGGTTATGGTGACGGCGAGAAATCGCACCCACAGTTTGGCAAAAAGTTGCATGCCTTAGAACAAGTAAGGGAAGGTAACGGACGGAGGTGGGAAAAAAATAAAGTCAGAAGTAGAGTAGAATGTATATATATAAGAGGAAGGTAATATAGGCTCGAAGGTGACCGTGCAAAGCATAGAGGATACGGGAGGATACCCGAGCTAGAGAGAGGATACCGGGAGGCTACCCGAGCAGAGAGAGGATACGCCTAAATACCTACACTTTAATATAGCGGCTAAAAGAAGTCTGAATCCAAAGTCCTGAAAAGATAGGAGACCGACACGGTTAAAGAAGCTTTGAAAGGGATGGGTTACACTCTATGTCAGAGTAAATCATAGGGGCAGGGGATCTATGTAGCCAGCTGGAGTCTGTCTAGACTGTCTAGCCTGTCACATCTGTCTTATGATTTTTTCTCCCTTCTGACGTAATAGAAAAAATAAATAATAAGACATTTTTGGAAGAAGTAGCGTGACAATTACACGATTGTTTAATTAAGATATTGTATAATGTGAATTGATGGTTATTGTGTAAAAAATATTTTTTATTAAAAAAACGGGTTTGGAGCTTGCCACGATTGGTGTTCGCTCATAATGTTGATTTGGTTTAAAACGTAACAAGGTGTTGTGTGAGGAGAAGATAAACAATTTTAAGTATGGAAGATGTTACACCACTAATACACTTGTGAACCAGTTGCCGAAACATGCACCTAATCTGAAAAAGTACAGTGCAGCATGGGCCAAAGGAACTGCCCACAAAATGTTTATGCCCCATATTTGCACGCCACATATACTGGGAAAAACTTAAACAAATGCCTAGCTAGTTTAGAGCTTTGGAAGATGTACCAAGAGGACAAGGAGGAGGAGCCACCAGTAGATTGGATACTTAATATATTCAAAGCGGGGGGTGAAATGCCTTCCAAGCCACCCGCCCCGTCTGAAACAAAAAGTGAAGCCAGTAAAGACAAAGGATTATATCCATTGAGGGAACTTAAAGCAGCCACGGGATATAGAAACCCGGCATGTGAGTCACCTACGCAAAGTAGTGACGAAAACCCAGACAAAGACAGAGGTAGAGATATCAACCCCAAAGTCCCGAGGGACAAGGAGAGACCCGAGAAAGAAAAAGGAGATCAGGCACAAGCAAGTACATCTCCAGATATGAATAGAGAGGGAAAAAGATGAAAAGGAGATTAGGACAGAACTAATGAGATGGCATTCACACAGAACGAATGGATGGGAGGCCAGATTCTATTGAAACTCAATGGTAAAGGCATTGAGGATGTGAGACAAAAGGGAGAGCTAGACGATTCACAAAGAAAAGAGAAGGAAAAGGAAAAAGGATTGAGAGATGAAATAATTGGGAAAAAAGATAGAGACGAGAACAGCTGTATCGCGAAGAGCAAGAAAGGAAACGCGATCATAAGCCAAGAGCAGCTAATGATCAGAATCAGAATAGGAACAACAGAGAATAGAGGAAGAAGAATGAAAGATAAGGGAGAAGAGAATAAAAGGATGAAGGGATGAGGAAATACAAAGGGCAAATGAACGTAGAGATGCAAAGAAACAGGAAGAACATAGGATCAGAGAGGAAGCGAGGAAGCGCAGAGAGTTTGGTGATGACATAGAAAGTAAGTAAAGACAGAGAGCACGCGATCCTGAATGTCTGGAAAGAGAGGTTAAAAAACCTGATCCAGTAGTAGAGTGGGAAGACATAGAAGTACCAGGCATGTCTAGGGCAAATATTGAAGATGACTTCGACACCAGAATCATCAGAGAGACAATCAATAGAATATATGATGAAATGGAGCTAGAACAAGTACCCCAAGGGAGAAGGGAGGACGATCGTCTTGAGAACACTCAGTTGTATGGCACTGAGGACACCTCCCGAAGTAGTAGAAATAGAGAACTGTCCCTAGATAGGTTGACGCTACACAGAAATGAGGAAGATGAGAGGAGTTACACGAGTTGGGCACAGACAATATCAGATGCAGAAAGAGAGGAATAGGAGGAAAAGGAAGAAGAGAGAAGATGCGAAAAACGCTTCTCCGGAGGAAAAGGGATAAGATGGTCAGATTCTAGTGAGTCTGCGCCTAAGGCATCAGAGTCAGCCACACAGTCAGACCGACACAAAGTAGCATGTTACGGTCAGAGGGTGGTGTCTCCATCACCCTATGTGAACCGACTAAGGACATTGCCAGGTAGACAGCGATGCAGGACTATCACCCCTGCACTGGATAGAAAATTGATGAGAGAAGAAAAGGAGTATCATGTATTACAATTCCCATTGCTCAAAAAAGGAGGAACAAGGCCACAGTATATTCCCTGGCCACACATGGATCGAGAAAATCTGAAAAACAAGCTCCCAATGTTAACATCGGGAGCCGGAAAATGGATACATGAACTGGAAAAAATGACGGGAGGGAACACGTTGGCCATAGGTGATATTAAGGGTCTTTTAATCGCCATACTCGGTGATCGAGCTGACAACGTGTGACACATGCATGTTACCCTGGCGTGACTACAGTTAACACTGTACACGATGAAGCTCCATTTAATAATTGCAGAGTTGCGATATGGAAAGTGCTACTATTGCTATACCCGGATACGTCTGCCATGGGAGCTATAATTATCTGCAAAATGAAAGAGTCAGAAGATCCTTTGCTTTATATTCAGAATTTCCAAGAAGCATGGGTGCTGGAGAATCGTGAATCTTGGGGGAAATCCATACCTGTGTTTTACAGGTACAGAAGCAGCTCAAGAAATTGGTGGGAATCGAGGCCAAGCCATGGTCTGAGATACAATTGACCATAGCTCACTATTGCAAACTTCTGCAAGAAAAGAATGGCAAGAAAGAGACTACTCGAAAAGCTGAAGAGGCAAAGTTAGTGCAGAAGAAATTGTCAAAATATGCCATTGAAGGGGCAATGATAACTAGCACAGACGGATCAAACATACAGCAGGTCAATAATCAACAGCAGGGTAATCAGGGCAGTAATGGGTTCTACCCCAGAGGGAGAAGCTTTAGAGGATGAGGATGGCTGAGTAATCAGGGAGGTTTCCAAGGTAATCAGGGAGGTTTTCAAAACATGCAAAATGGCAATCAGGATATGTCAAATGGGCAAATAATCAGACCACCACCAGTATGTTGGACGTGTGGGATGACAGGGCATCTAGCGTGCACATTCAGAAGTCAAGGCATGATGCAAACAGACCAAGGAATCAGAGGAGGAATGGTGACTCCACCTGTGTTTTTATAACAGGGTGGAAATGGAGTTGCATAGAATCACACGGTGCAACAGGAAATGCCAGGAGCACAGCAAAGCTTGTAACCGCAGAACTTGATACATTTTCTACAAGGACAGTCTCAACAGTCGCCGATGCAACTGTCACAGACAAGTGCAGGACAGGCATTGAACTCTGGAATGAGAGCCAACACTGGTGATGAGGAAGTCCATTCATGCAGCATGGGACAGGGTTATATATGGACTAGGACCGCTCACTGGGAAACCTGATGTGTTCTATCCTATCAGTGACACCAGACCCTCACAAGGAAAAAGGGTGGATGTCGTTATAGTGGATAAAGAATGTTCCTTCCTAGTAGACACAGGTGCAACACGCTCGTGTATACGTGAAGGCATGTTTTTCTTGTCCGGCGATGCCATATGATAGGCCCCTATAATGTAGGCTTATTAAAAGGAGCCGAAGAAGTAAGGATTAAATTCAAACCAGGAGGAATTTTGCCAAAAGCACAACAATATCCCATGTCGAGGGAAGCAGATGAAGGGATTTTTAAGACAATTTCTGCTATGATGAAGCAGGGCATCTTAGTGATGTCAGAGTCGTCATGCAATACCGCAGTTTATCCGATTAAGAAATCAAAAGGAGGTTTGTGCAGACTAATTCAAGATTTACGCCCGATAAATGATATTGTAGAGGCTGATTTCCCTCTAGTCCCTAACCCGGCCACAATCCTATGTAATATACCTGTTGAGGCTCAATATTTCATGGTGATTGGGCCTCATTCTGAGTATGGCGGTAGGGGGTTAACGGCACCGGTAAGGATGCCGGTGCCATTAACCCCCTACCGCCACATTCCAAGGTCCCTTAGCGGGTCCCACCAGGAACGGCTGGTCTGACCATGGAGCTAATAACGGGCCCGCAATCTGCGGGCCCGTTATTAGCTCCTTCCCCATTCCCATTGAGCCCTATGGGAGCTCAAATGGAAATGGGGAATGGTTTTCTGAATGGGGATTTACCGGGTCCTCCAAGGTTGGAATAACCGGTAAGTCCCCATTCAGAGACACAGGACCTGGACCCGGGTTTGGAGGCAGCCATGGCGCTAACAGCACCATGGCTACCTCCAAACTCGGAATGACCTCCATTGACTTGAAAAATGCATTTTTCTCAATCCCACAGCACAAAGACTCACAAGATCTGATGTCATTTACATTCAGACAGATGCATCTGAAAAGCAGGAGGCTACCCCAGGGGTACTGTGAGTCTCTGTCGATTTTTAACAGAGTCCTGCAAATGGACTTAAGCAATATTGCATTAGAGAGTGTTGTCTTACAATATGTGGATGACATCTTAATTTGCAGCATGATAGAGGAGAGATGCAGACACGATTCTATTCAGCTGTTGACTATATTGGCTGAGAAAGGATATAAGGTTGACAAAGAAAAGTTACAATATTGTCAGCAATAAGTGCTGTACATAGGCCAGCTGATCTCACATGAGGGGAAAAGGGTTACCCCTGAAAGGGCTGAGGCCATATTGAACACAGCCAAGCCACACACGATAAAACAGATGCAGAGTTTTTTAGGACTTTGCAATTATGCCAGGGCATGGGTCTTTGACTATAGTTCATACACTAGGCCCTTGTTACAAGCCCAGAAGAAGGCACAGGGGACGAAAGAAAAAATGGAATGGTCTAAGGCCATGGAAGAAGGCTTCATTGAACTCAAGAAAGCCATTTGCATGGCACCAGTTTTAGGGATATCCAATTATGCAGAGGAATTCTACCTGTTTTCACACACGAATGGCAGTGTTAAGAGGCAGTACTCACACAGAGGGCCACATTGGTCTACAGTGGGAATTTGGACCCAGTGATGACAGATCATTTCCCTTGCGAACAGTGTTTGGCTGCCGCATTGTTCGCCAAAGAAAAGGCTACAACCATTGTGATGGGATGCTCCATGACGTTGTTCATCGAGCATGCACTATTTGCCATTCTAGAGAAACCGAAAGGCACACTGACATCTCAGAGACCTTCTGCTTATGAAGTGATCATATTGAATCCATTGATTAAGATAGTTCAGTGCAAAATAGTGAACCCAGGTATGTTCATAGCAGAGCCAGTCACTGAAGGAGAGCCGATCCATGAATGCGCAAACTATGAAGAATGTTATGATGAAATTCCCAGAGTTACAGAGAACACATTACGACCCTGGCGCTAATGGTTTAACGGCGCCGTAAAGAGCGTCGGCGCCGTTAAACCATTAGCACCTGATTACAAGGTCCCTTAGCGGGTTGGAGGCTTTAATGCCTGCTTTTTGCAGGTGTTAAAATTCAACCCGCTAAGGGACCTTGGAGCTAATTACGGCAACTGTAATTTACGGTGCCGTAATTAGCGCCTTCCCCATCCCCATTATGCCCTATGGGGCAAAATGGGAATGGGGAAGGGCAAATGGTGAATGGGGAATTACCGCCCCCGCCAACCTTGTGATGGGGCGGTAATTCTGCCATCCACCATGCCGTAGACCGGCATGGACCATGGTACTATTAGCAGAATTACCGCCCCCATCACAAGGTTGGCGGGGCAGTAATTCCCCATTCACCATTTGCCCTTCCCCATTCTCATTTTGCCCCATAGAGCATAATGGGGATGGTGAAGGCGCTAATTACGGCACCGTAAATTACGATTGCCGTAATTAGCTCCAAGGTCCCTTAGCGGGTTGGATTTTAACGCCTGCAAAAAGCAGGCGTTAAAGCCTCCAACCCGCTAAGGGACCTTGTAATCAGGCGCTAATGGTTTAACAGCGCCGACGCTCTTTACGGCACCGTTAAACCATTAGCGCCAGGGTGGTAATGAGGCCCATTGTCTTCGTTAACGATTCTTCAAGAATCGATCAAAATGATGGGCAAAGATATACAGGTGCCGCTGTAATGAAGCATATGGCAAATGGAGAATTTTGAGTATTCATTAGTGCACGATTACCATCTTATTATTCAGCACAGGCTGCAGAATTATTGGCATTGATACTCGACATTGAGAATCACGCAGACCAGGAAGTGACAGTATTCAGTGACTCCGCCTATGTAACATCAATGGTGCATGCAGGCTTAGCGTGCTGGAAAAGGAGGGGCTACCTCTGAGCGGATGGCACGCCAGTGCAGCATGCAGGCCTATTGGATAGGCTCATTAAGGCACTGCAGCTCCCAGTGGGCATAGCGGTCATGAAATGCACTGCCCACACGAAAGTGACAGATTTGATCTCCAGTGGAAATCTAGCAGCAGACGCAGAAGCCAAGCGTGTGTCTACCAAAGGCGAAGTTGTAATGGATGTGGAAACAACTGATGTGCATGAGAGAATGATTGTTGCACGAAATGAACCTGATAGTTATAGTAGCGAGGGGCAAACCCAGTTAATGGAACTCAAAGGGGAAGCACCACAGGAGGAGCAAAACCTCTGGAAGCAGCGAGGGTGTTCTTGAAACCCCTCCAAAAGCGTGTGGTGACAAGACAGCACTGGTAAACCGGTGATGCCTATAACCCTATTGAAGATAGCAATGGAGCAATTGCATTATCCAGCACATATTACAAAAGAGAATCTAGCAGCAACGATCGCTGAAGACTGGTTCATAACGAACTTAGCGGAGCAAGATGCAGTTTTTATGATGAACTGTATAATATGCCATCAGTTCATGGCTGGGCACACACTAAGAGTAATTAGAGGAGTCATCCCAAGGCCTAAAGGACCTTTTCAGCATTTACATGTCTGTTATGTCGATATGATTCAAGTATCTAACGGGTACAGGTACCTAATTGTTGTGGTGTTTCCATTCTCTAGATGGATAGAAGCAGGTCCATGCACACACCCAGACTCTACCTGTGCGGCCAAATTTCTGGTGAGAGAGGTATTTCCCACATGGGGAGTATGTGAAGTCATGAGGTCAGATAATGGTCCTCACTTTGTCAACACAGTATTTGAGCAGATCAGCTTGCTGCTTGGTATAAAGCACAAGTTCTCATTGGCGTATCACCCGCAAGGTAATGGGATCTGTGAGGAGCTCAACGGCTTGTTAAAAGAAAGGATAGCCAAGTTGAAGCTTACTTTAAAGAAGGGATGGCTACACTGTCTTCCACTGGAACTGTACATGCTCAGAAACCAGCCTGGTTCTGACCGTCATTTTACGCCGCATGAAATAGCAACAGGCATAAGAATGCGCACTCCAATGACCCCCTGAGCTGGAGCTAGATGCGATGCCCAGCCAACAGGAGAAAGTTTAGGGTCTGAAATGCAAAATTACTTGAACTGCATGACATCTTGTCTTACTGTAACTTCAGGACAGCTGCAGTGACAACAAAAAGGGTGTGGGGCAGCACAGAACACGGAAGGAGATACTACAACAGACCCAACTGAAGGTCTACATCTTCCACCAATATTTCCTGGACAACCGGTCCTGGTGAGAAACCACACGAGAAAAAGGTGGGACAAGCCAAAGTTCAATGGTCCATTCGAGAGGAGAACATCACTCCCTCTGCAGTCAAGCTAGAAGGAAGAAGAGCTTGGCTCTTTCTGGATGATATCAAACCATACATCGGAGAAGGCCCCCTGCCAGAAACCCCAATGCGTAGAGACTACAGACAATGGGGAAGAACTACAGCATGTGCAGATGAGAACCATGACGAAGAAGAAGGACGCATGACCAGCAAGACAAAGAGGAGAAACTCTTATGCAAGTTGTGGTTTAAAATTGGACATTTCCTCTGAGCAAAGAAAAAAAAAGGGAATAAGGACATAAACAATACAGGCACTCTGTGCATCCTAGTTGCAGGGTGAAGATGAGAATTGCATGTATAAACTACAACTTATTCTTTTAACTTTGAACTTTGGACTGAGGCATGGTGAAGCCTTGATAAGAAAAGGATTTGCCAAATTTTTATCGAGGACACTCAAATTAGAAGAAAATACAGTATCCAGACTTGTTCCAAACAGAAGCATTATTTGGACTCACTTATGGTGTCCCACAGTAGCGACATCACTAAAGACGTTCTGAACTATTTTGATCTAGTCTTGAGGTTATACCCATCACTAGTGAGAAGGCTCACTAGCATCACTGAATTTCTTCAAGACCCTGAAAACGAAAAGACAATAAGGAGGTTGCTCACCGTGATCGCCGAGCAGTTCCTCCTGTTTCCGGAATACAGGGAGGACAAGACAAATGTCCCAAGCAGAAGAAGAAGCGAATAGGCTTGTCAGCATACTATTCTTTCGCTTAATTGAAGACTGCCTAGATCTTGTTGGGAGACACACGGACATCTTGACATTTCTTCGAGATCCTGCAAACACAGAACGTCTGAGCATAATCCTGAACAGAATCATAATCCAAGTTGCTCTTGAAGCTTACCGAAATCACAGAATCTGCCCACAGTGCAGCAAGGACAAGACCAATGTCCCTGTCACCAGAAGATAGCAGATTGGCGAGCAATGTCTTCTTTTGCCTAATTGAAGATTTTCCTGAACTTGTGGGGAGGCCTTCTGGTGTCGACATCATCACTTCCATCAGAGACCCAGCAAACTCTACACAGATGAGCATGCTCCTGCATGGTATTGTGATGCAGGTTGAATTATCTGATCATCATCAGAATTTCCGAAGGAGACTGTAAGACTTTTCGCTGAGGGACTGATCAAGAGGTTTTACCAGAAACTTCACTCTTGTTTATACTGCCAAGGAGCAGACATGTCTTCCGGAGTGAAACAGAAAAGAGGAATCGACTGGGAACTTGTGTATTTTGAACATGTACAGTAAACAAAGGACTTGCCAAACTTATTATCTTAATTTTGAATACAAAAATGAGAACTGTATCCAGAGACAATAGACAATCCACTGTCTAGACAAAGGAGGACAATTGTTCCTGTACCTACAACCAACAACCAGAAGCAGCAGACTCCAGAGATATTGTTGCATAAGGATATATATTAAACGATTAGTCTCCTTTTCTTAAATGATAGAGATGAGCAATTTAAACAGTAATGTTGTCATCCATCAGGAGGAGAGACATACCCATTGTTCCAGAACTAAGTGTTGCCGCCTAACCTACAGAGGCATAATGTACCTATGTATTGTATTTATCATTGTTCAACTGTCACTGACGATTCGAACCGCATTTTTGATTGGTGCACAAAGTGTTCTGATTTCAGTACACCCACCTAATGATGTACGCATGACGCCCACAAAAATACCAAGACCTTTTATAGTCCTTCCCGTTCCTAGACAATCTTACAAAGGGGTGAGTGAGTTTGAAATGGATGTGATTAGCTATGACACGCACACACATATGGTAACAAACAAACTAAAAAGCCGGAGACAGGGTTGGCAGAGAAAGCATGGGAAAAGGTTAATGGAAAATACACACGCCCAAACAGTGAATGCACTTGCACCAGGTCTAGTGTCAATAACTGCAGAACCACAATCCAAAGCATGGGAGAAAAATGGACTGTCTACTATGAGAAGTTCTACTACAAGTGAAGTGAAGGGGAAAATGGAAAAGAATGAACTTTTTAAGAGACTTTAGGAGTTGGAGAATAAGCCAACCGAGACAGCATTGACAAGCACATATGTTCCAGGGGACAAGTACAAGCTCTACACTACAACCATATACTGAGCCAAAGGCAGAATGTATATGGACATTTATAAGCAAGAGAAAAAGGATGCAAGAAGAAAAGGAAAGGATTGCCAGACTTTTGCCTACTCCATTAGTACAGATGAAGAGACCTGAACCATTGATTGAGGTGACTGAGAATGCTCCAAGGAGAAAAATCTACATGGATGCTATTAAAGATGTAATAATAGCAAACTACAGGAAAACCTTGAGAATAAAGAGGAGCATACAGGGAGATGACAATGAACTAAGCACTCTTGGGAAATAACATATGGTACCAACATATGAAAGAAGTTGGACGATGGAATTCAGAGGGGGAATGCTTTGTTTGTGCACTCCTACCTTACAGCATGGGGAAATCAAAGATCTTCGAAGCTGTGGAAATTGAGGTCCAGACAGCACACTGTCTATCACGCGTAGCAATGTGCACGACCAGAGGCCAGTTCATGGGAAGTGATGCCTCACTGAAATGGGCAACTGAAGCAACTGATCCAAATGAAGATGATTATGTCAAGTGCATAAAGACAAGAAACAATGGAAAAACAAAGCACATTGTGATCAGATACGAGAAGCCTGGAGTTAAAGGGGCAGAAATGAGAAGAGAAGCAAATCACAAACTACACGATCAAGGGAAAATGCCAGAAGAGGGTCGAAAGTGGAAAAACATGGGCCAAATGAAAATTTGGGGAACAGTGCTTTCACCAGATGGGTGGGAGAAAGGAGGAGTGATATGCAGAGCATGGATGGTCTTCGGTCACTACAAGACCATCATCAACATAGTGCGAAATTGATGCAGGCCATTATGGCCAAAACTTGCTAAACTATTGATATGGGTCGAAGACAGAGGAGGTCCCTTGCAAATAGTGCCATTGGAGAATCCAAAACTGTGCTTCAGAAACAATGGTACAAAGAAAATGGGAGAGAATCAGAACTGTGGACGAGTCTTTGACGCTCCAGGAATGGTACACGGTACGGCAGTAATCATGGATCATTATTGGGCATGTGGATCCACAGCATATATCAGACTGCCGAGAAACTGGGGAGGTATATGCACAATAGTAAATGTCCATGTTCCAGCACTGGTGATCCCAAAAAGTGATCTGAATATTGACAGTTTCCCAAAAGCAGATGCTCACCTGAGGAAAAGAAGATCTGTGGAACTGATGAGCCGAATGAAGCGAGAGAATTACTTTTCTGCCAAATCCATAGAAGCTTTTGATGCTATCCCATATAAACATATGCTGTTCAGCCAGACTTCTTCAGTGTTCACGACAATTTTCATGCTGAGAATTCAAGTCAGAGCAAATACTAAATGGTTGCAGATAACCAGATGGGAGTTACTGCAGACCATCAATACGGCCATAAAAGGGTTCAGTGCAATCAAGGAAGAGTTAAGGGTGATTCAACTAACTACAGAACAGGTATGTCCTTGACATGATCACAGCTATGGATGGAGGAGTTTGTGCAAAAATTGGAGAATCATGTTGCACATTTTTACCATCTAACGACGAAGAAAATGGAACGTTAACAGAGGCCATAGTTATGTTGACAAAGTTACAGAATCAGATGATCGATGAAGCTGACGAAGTAGATGACGACAGCTGGTTTGGATCACTATTTTCCTGGGTTCCACAACAGATGGCAGATGCAATCAAGTTTCTAGGAGCTCTACTAGTGATGATATTACTTGGATTCTGTATTATCAAAATAATAATCTCTCAGTGCCTGAAAACTGTGAAAAAGACCATAGGGATGAAGATCATGATCGAAATTGAACTAGGATGGAAGCCCAAAGACCTGACTGATGAAGAAATAAGAGACTTTGTGAAAGCTAGCATTCATGCACCAGAAGGAACCAAGTTTCAGTATCCAAGGAAACACAGAAACTATGTGGGAAGATGGATCTGTTGCAGTCCAAATGGGCAATGTCAACTTCTGACATGGAATAAGGACGAGCACGTGAGAACAGCAGGAAGCCTGAAGGGAATCATAAAAATATGGACTCCAAAGAGACATTTCTTCAGACCTTCATGTGTGGACCCAGAAGACGAAGAAAAAATTGATCCAGAAGATGAAGTGAAAGTGAACACAGAGGATGCAGGAAAGATGGATACAAAAGAAGAAGGGAAAGTGGTCGATAAATCGCCCAGAAGGGGGAGTGTAGAGGAGGTCCCAATCATGATTTTCACCCCCACTGCGCATTTTGAAGTACCGGGAATGTTCACGCCAAAATATGTGACGTATGATGAGCAAGTAAACCAGCAGAGAGCCACAGCGGGGCTCTGCCCTGTACCTATCAGTCTGACAGCACCTATTGAAGTACCTGTACCTAAGAGACTGTGGACAGTAAGGTACCCATTGAGAAAACCCTATCGACAAATGAAACAGAATGAAGAGTGTCAGAGCACAGTCCGTAAAGAAGTAAAAAAAGTCCTAAACAAGGACGAATGGCGACGTCACAAGAACCCAGACTGACTCACATACCAGATATGATGACCTATGAATAATGAAAAGAGACGAAACACCATGGATAAGCGACATCCTGAGTTGAAAGCAAAATAACGATATCAAATGTTAGATGCTTATGCCATTAGATTGATGAAGATATTCAGCCAGCTTACACGTGTACATATGCAAGGAACCACAAGAAGCTAACAAAATTGTTAGGCTTGCTAAAGCTTAGTAGATAAATAGAGTGCGGCAAGCACCACCTATACATATCTACCTCAAGAAAAGAACTGTATATAAGTATACTTCCACTAAGCACCAAAGCAGAACGGACCAAAGGTTACTTAAGGTCTCACCAGGAGAGCTTTGCAGCAGGTAAATCGAGAATTAAGGACAGACAGAAACTCAGATGAAGGCAAGTCATGCCAAGAAGCCATGGTTGTACCAGCTGAAGTAGGCCAACAGTAGATACATTTAATGAAGAGAAGAACAGAGTATCCTATTCTGAAAGTCAAGATAAGCCACAGGAGGCAGATGGCTAACAAAATTAAATCAAATGCACGAATTACATGAAGAATAAGACGACTTTCACAGTGTCTGAATTACTTGACCGAGCCAGCAGAAGGGATGAAACCTTCACACCTATGCATGGAATTGTGCCAGGCCCAGGCGCCTTCACTTTTCCAGACCAAGAAGCAGTTTTGAGGCCAAAAGACAAAGAAATAATTGACCCATGACCACTGAAGTGATGATTGATTGTTGCAGTAATTGGAGAGAGACTGGGGGAGCGGACGAACTCCCTGCACCTGGCCGGCTATTCTGCACGCTAATAGGCTGGTGGAAAAGTCTGAGTGGGGTTGATGCCAACTCAATCATAGTGGACCAAGTAATCTAGGGTCCCATAGTCAGTAGAACCAATGAGACGTTGTACTTTTAGTGACGCCTGCAGTAGAGTAGCCATTTTGAAGGAAGGGCTCAGGTGCCCCACCTGACACTGTTTATCTAGTCCTCTCACGTCGTTACCATATAAAGTTATAATACCTATATTAAAGTTACCTTCCTATAGCCAATAGAATTGCATGCAACATTTTAAGCATTACACGTCAGTAGTGACGTGTTTATAGCATAAAAGATTTGTTTTTTATGAAGTTTGTTGGAGTTGTGAAGCGAGAAGGAAGATCGAGTGATTGCTGATGTTCATGAACTCCCTGTTTTTTGTACTTGTCATTAAACGGACTCCCTTTGCCAAACTATTGAGTTGTCATTATTGATTTGATGCGAGAGTATAAATCTGCATCCCCATCCATCTCACGGCTGATGCTACTCATCTTAAAGTGCTATTGGGCAACACCCAGCTAAAGGGGCCGGTTGGGCTCCAAGTGCACAAAGTATGTGGGAAAGTGGATCTACTGCAGTCCAAGTGGACAGTGCATGCTTATGACATGGAACAACGATGAGCATGTGAAATCAGCTGGGTGCCTCAAAGGAGTAATACAAATATAGGTCCTGAAGAAGCATTTCTTCAGACAAGGATGTATTGATGTGAAGGATGATGGGAGAGTGGTCGATGAATCCCCCAGAGGGGTGAGTGGTGAGAAGGAGCCAAGTACCCTCACTTCAAGCATTGCTCCCATGCTGCTTATATGTTGGGAACCAGAGTGTGAAATACGTGCAGTGCCAGTAAAGATACCAATACCAAGGAGAATCCTGGAAGCAAGCTTCCCATTGAGAAAACCATACCTGCATACAAGACAATATGATGGTCATTTGAATGAAATCCCGGAAGAAGTGGGAAAAGTGAGCAATAGGGAAGATTGGTGATGCCACACGAAGCAGGATTGACGCACCCAGAAGAAATAAAGAGGCAAGAGAACATAAACATTCTATAATTGTTAAGAAAGTATCAAAGATAAGAAACATTTCAGGATTGAGATGATGATGTTTATGCTACAGAAAACTGAAGACATTAAGTCATTTTACACATGTACAGATGCAAAGAAACGCAAGCAGACAAAGTATTCTTAAGGCTCGATATGTAGTGAATAGATTGTGGCATGCGCCAACATATAGATAGATAGATAGATAGATAGATAGATAGATAGATAGATAGATAGATAGATAGATAGATAGATAGATGTGAATAAACTATGGACAATTCCACTATGCATTTTAGCAGAGCTGGACCAGAAAAAGGAAGGCTTTTCCAGTGTGTCGCACTTGGAAAATCTATTGAATTACAGAGGTGAATCAAAGAAGGGCGAGGCTGGACCAGTCCTTAGAAGCAAAGGAAACTCTGGACTGGAATGATCAGACAGTAGCTACAAACATGTGAAAGAACAAACTCCTGTTCAGAAGATGGGCTCAAGAACACTGAAGACGTCAGAAGTTCATTAAATAAGAGTATTTTAAATACACCAGAGCTCTAAAACATGGTCTTCAGTCACGTGGATGGGTGAAAACAGATAATCGTGCGTGATGTGTTACACCAACGGGAGGAGACAAAGTATACTATAATCCCTTTTATTCTCAGGCACGAAAAACAAAACTCAAGGCCAATCTTCAAAGGGCTAATTGTCTGGCAGACAGCAGAGTGATGATGAATAGTAGGCTAATCGGTGGGAAGCTATGGTCAAGACCAACCGACCAGCACCTGGATGCCAGCCTGCATCCTGCTGGAGTATGTGGTAAAGTACTGACGCATGTAAGGGTGCCAACCAATTATAGAGGGCCACATAGTGAAGAGCCCTATAGTTTGTGTAACCAATGGGACGTTGTGTATTTGATGATGTTCGTAATGACCTGTACTAGAGGAGGACTTAGTTTCCCCACCTGATGTTAGAGACCCTATCACTCTCTTAGACAAGTATGGAATGTATACCTAGATGTTCCCTCTAATCCTATCACTTTCTCCAATACGTTTTTGAAGTTTGCCATGTAGGATGACATCAGCAATGATGAGTTTTTGCTATATAGCCTGCTTTTTTATGAAGCTTGCTGAGTGAGAAGATCGAAAGAATTGTCGATGTTTGTTGTAACTCCCTGTTTTAGACAATTGAAAATAAAACAGCTCTGATTTGCCAACTTCCTGAGTTAGTCTGATTATTGATGTTTGAGCAACTTCTGCATCCCCATCCATCTCAAAGTATTGCTACCTCTTCTTAAAGGGCTGGGTTGTTAACCTCCTGTTCACCCTACTTTCCTCTCTCTCTCTGGCCACCCACTATGGGCCCTCTTCCTGCTCCTTCCTGTGAGGCTAAGAACCTTGGTGTCATCTTCGACTCCACCCTCTCCTTCTCGCCTCACATCACTGACGTCTCTAAGAAGTCAAACTATCAGCTACACCTCCTCAGAGGTATTCTATTCTTCCTTTTCTCACTTTCCCCCAGTAGCTCATTGTCTCCAGAGCCCTGGGCCTCTATAGGTTAGACTACTGCAACAGACTCTTTCTAAACCTGCCTGCCTCTACTCTTCGACCTGTACAACTTATCCAGAACAGGAATGCGAGACTTGTCCTTGGCCTCAAGCCCAGGGATCATATCTCTCCAGTTCTGAAATCTTTTCACTGTCTTCCTGTGGCTGCAAGTATCAAGTTCAAGACCCTTTGCATTGTTCACAAGGCTTTCTGGGACCTGGGACTGCACTTCCTCCAACTTTCTCTTCCTAAACATCTTCCTTCTCGAGTTCCCCGCTCATCCACCTCCAACTGTCTGAGGGTTAGACGCTTCTCCAAGCAGAGAGTGGGTGGAAGATCTCGCTCCTTGGCTGGGGCCTCCCTCTGGAACAGCCTCCCTGCCTCTCTCAAATTTGAGTAGAACCACCTCCAGTTCTGGAAACAACTCAAGACCTTCATTTTCACTTCTGCTTTCTCTCTTCCTCTCCCTGCTGATGTCCCTGTCTGCTCCACGCACTAGTCACCTGGCTACCCTCTGAACACAGGCCCAGGGTCCTGCATGTCCAGTTTCCCTTGCACTTCCTTGGGGCTCCCCCAGCACTTAAGGGTATGTACCTGCAACCCTACAGTCCCCTCTCTCCGCACTTACAAGCCACGCACTGGCTGCACTTATTGAGTTACCTGCAATTCTCCCGTCCCACCCGCTCTCCCTCTTCCCCACACTTGCACGATCTGAATGACACAAGGCCTAGTAAGATCGTTGTTTTGTCTTCCCCTTCTTTTCCCCTCCTTTTCTTGTCGCGCCTAGAAACACTTGTGTACAGGCGCATTATAAATGTCACATCATTTCATAACCCCCTTCCTTTTCAGATCAGCCTGAGCGCCTGGAGGTCATAACAAATGATAGCGGTGCAAGTCACAATAACATATAATAACAGTACATAAACAAGCATGCTCATGTTAATGTCTGTCAGATGCAGGCATTTTATGATGCTCCTGTGCATTGAGGAATGAGTATGTACACAGCCATCCTTACCCTGAAACCTGGCTCAATTTCTCCAGATAGCCTTTGGTCACAAATGGAGTGACTAGTATCAAAGGCGTTCTATCCGAGCATCCACATCCCCAGGGGGCCCAAATTATATAACTGGTTCTACCTTCCAGACATTTTAATGTTAGGGTAAGTATTGTGTGGGGGGGAGCAGAAAGTCCAGTGTTCATTGTTTTCCTAGTGATCCAAGCATATGACCCTTTTACCGCAAATATACTTTAAATATAACGTACATGCTCCCATAGAGTATGCTGTTTCCTTTCCCCTTTCACATACTGGTATTTACAAAGTTTGTCTTGCATATTGACGATGGAACTTCTGAGGATTGGCCATGGGACCTAAAATGACACAAGTGCATTGTCTTCAGTGCAGATCTGGAGAACACTAAGGAAGCAATTAAGAAGACAGAAAAGATCATCCAAAAATGTATTTGACCCATTATACATCATACTTTGGGTATGCTGCTATCACTGTCCCACACTCCTTTTACAATTAAGCCTTATCACCCACCTACTACCATCCGAGTGCCATCGTTTCTGATTAATTTTGGACCCCCAAGTGTTGGCTTGAGGCAAAGAACCAGTTGGGACACGACCCTAAAGGACTGTCTTCCATCCTTTGCAACAATCCCAGAGTGCCTTTCCCTCAGTGCCAAGTAGGCCAATAATTTGTAGAATGGCGAGAGGGATCTTCCATGTCCAGGTGCTCACATGCTGCCTTTGCTCTACCATATCCTACATTCTAGAGAACAAAGGACTTTCACTGCAAGTGAATTCCATTACTTTAAAGACCTCTTTCGGTCCAGACTCCAGAGGCGTATTTTGGGTTCAGCCCAGACCTTAGAAGATGTCCCTTCATATATGAATGGAGTGTGAAAATGAGTCATTGAGAGAACAAAGGTTAACCTGGTATAGGCCAAAGCAGGCGGTTTGTCAATTCTGTGAAAAGTGGCTGCAGGAGGACCCATTCACACACTAGCTATGTCTCAATCACAGACATCCACTCTTTAGCACATATAAATGACTAGCATACCCCACAGCAGATCCGAGAGTTCTGCTAAATACTGGGGCCTACTGTGCTCTCTCCCACCTGTTGCATCACCCTGGCATGGTGCAGTTTGTTGCGGTGCAGTGCAGTGCAAATGTCTCAGAAACTGTACATTCTAGGGTTGAGGACCGTTCCTTCTACGACCACATTGATGTTTCGTCCATTACAGGCAACCGTCTCATGTGTGAAGGTGCTGGAATCTAAACAAAGGGGTGAGGTGTCCACATATCATGTAGCCAGTAGGGTTCAGAGGGTCCTAACAGGTGACTGTGCAAAGTTTGGTGAAGCAGTGTGGAACTGTACAGGAAACATATGTGAAGCCACAAACCCACAAACCCGGAGACTTTTGCTGATATCTGGGGAAATGGGTGGGGTGTCCAAATGTCATGTAGCCAGTAATGTCTGGAGGATCCTAACAGGTGACACCGCAAAATTTGGTGAAGATTTCAGATTGTGAAATGGTGTGGAAATGTATAGGAAACATACCCGAAGCCACAAACCCACACCCACATCTACACTTTTTCTGAAATCTGGGGAAAGGGGTGGAGTTTCCAGATGTAATGTAGGCAGCAATGTCTGGGGTGTCCTAATAGGTGACTGTGCAAAATCTGGTACAGATTGGTGAAATGGTGTGGAATTGTATAGCGAGCATAAGTGAAGCCACAAACCCACACCCACGTTATCACTTTTGATGAAATCCCGGGAAAGGGATGGGGTGTCCAGATGCCACGTAGGCAATAATGTCCGGAGGGTCCTAACAGGTGAATGTGTAAAATTTGGTGCAGATTGGTGAAACGGTGTGGAGTTGTATAAGGAACATAAGCGAAGCCACAAGCCCATACCCAAATTTGCACTTTTGCTGGAATCTGGAGAAAGGGGTGAGGTTTCCAGATGTCATGTAGCCAGTAATGTCCGGAGGCTCCTATCACGTGACTGTGCAAAATGTGGTGCAGATTGGTGAAGCAGTGTGGAATTGTATAGGGAAAATACGCCAAGCCACAAACTCAGAGACTTTTGCCAAAATCCGGGGAAAGGGGTGGGTGTCCAAATGTCGTGTAGCCAGTAATGTCCAGAGGATTCTAACAGGTGACTGTGCAACATTTGGTTTAGATTGGTGAAACGGTGTGGAATTGTATATAGAACATATGCAAAGCCACAAACTCACAAACCCACACCCAAAGTGTAACGTTTGCTGAAATCAAGGGAAAGGGGTGGGGTTTCCAGATTTCATGTAGCCAGTAATGCCCAGAGGGTCTTTACAGGTGACTATGTAGAATTTCGTCCTGATTGATGAAACAGTGTGCAACTGTACAGGGAACATACGTGCAGCCACAAACCTACACCCGCATTTGTACTTTTTCTGAAATCCTGACGTCATGTAGCCTGTATGGTCCGGAGGGTCCTAATAGGCAACTGTGCAAAATGTGGTGCAGATTGGTAAAACAGCATGGAATTGTATAGGGAACATACCCAAGCCACAAACCCACACCCACATTTTCACTTATGCTGAAATCTGGAAAAAGCAGTGAGGTTTCCAGATGTCATGTAGCCAGTAATGTCTGGAGGGTCCTAATAGGTAATTTTGCAAAATTTGGTGCAGACTGGTTAAACGGTGTGTAATTGTATAGGGAACATACAGGAAGCCACAAATCCAGAGACTTTTGCTGAAATCAGAGGAAAGGGGTAGGCTGTCCAAATGTCTTGGAGCCAATAATGTCCAGAGGGTTCTGACAGGTGCCTGTGCAAAATTTGGTGCAGATTGGTGAAACGGTGTGGAATTGTATAGGAAACATACTCAAAGCCACAAAGCCACAAAACCACACCCAAAGTGTAACTTTTGCTGAAATCTGGATAAAGGGGTGGAGTTTCCAGATGTCAAGTAGTCATTAATGCCCGGGGGTGGGGAGAGGGGGTCCTAACAGGTGATTGTGAAACATTTTGTGCAGATTGATAAAGCAGTGTGGAATTGTATGGAGCACATACTCAAAGCCCCAAACCCAAAAATCCACACCCAAATGTTCACTTTTGCTGAAATACGGGGAAAGGGGTGGGGTGTCCAAATGTCATGTAGCCAGTAATGTCCAGAGGGTACTAACAGGTGGCTGTGCAACATTTGAGGCAGATTGGTGAAACAGTGTGGAATTGTATAGGGAACATAGGTGAAGCCATAAACCCAGAGACCTTTGCTGACATCTGGGGAAAGGGGTGGGATGTCTAGATGTCATGTAATCAGTAATATCCGGTGGGTCCTACCAGGCTACTGTGCAAAATTTGGTGTAGATTGGTGAAACAGTGTGGAATTGTATAGGGAACATACGCGAAGCCACAAATCCACAGCCACATTTGTACTTTTTCTAAAATCCAGGGAAAGGGGTGGGGTTTCCCGATGTCATGTAGCCTGTAACATCCGGGTCATCCTAATATGTGACTTTGCAAAATGTGGTGCAGATTGGTGAAACGGTGTGGAATTGTATGGGGAATATACGCAAAGCCACAAACCCACACTCACAATTTCACTTTTGCTGAAATCTGGGAAAAGTGGTGGGGTGTCCAGATGTCATGTAACCAGTAATGTCCAGAGGGTCCTATAAGGTGACCATGCATGCAAAATTTGGTGTAGATGGATGAAACAGTGTGGAATTGTATAGGGAACATACTTGAACTCACAAACCAACACCCACATATTTACCTTTTCTGAAATCTGGGGAAAGGGCTGGGGTTTCCAGATGTCATGTAGCTAGTAATGTCTGGGGTCCTAATAGGTGACTGTGCACAATTTGGTGCAGATTGGTGAAACGCTGTGGCATTGTATAGGGAACATACGTGAAGCCACAAACTTACAAACCCACACACACATTTTCACTTTTGCTGAAAACTGGGGAAAGGTGTGTGGTGTCCAGATGTCATGTAGCCAGTAATGTCCAGAAGGTCCAAATAGGTGACTGTGTAAAATCTGGTGCAGATTGGTGAAACAGTGTGGAATTGCATAGGGAACATACGCGAAGCTCCAAACCCACACCCACATTTTCACTTTTGCTGAAATCCAGCGAAAGGGGTGGGGTGTCCAGATATCATGCAGCCAGTAATGTCCAGAGGGTCGCAATAGATGACTGCAAAATTTGGTGCAGATTGGTGAAACTGTGTAATTGTATAGGGAATATACGTTAAGCCACAAATCCACACCAACATTTTCACTTTTGCTGAAATTCAGGGAAAGGGGTGGGGTGTACAGATGTCGTGTAACCAGTAATGTGTGGAGGGTCCTACCAGATGACAATGCCAAATTTGGTGCAGTTTGGTGAAACGGTGTGGAATTGTATAGGGAACATAGGCGAACCCACAAACACACACCCACATTTGCACTTTTGCTGAAATCCAGGGAAAGGGGTGCAGTTTCCAAATGTCATGTAGCCAGTAATGTCCAGGGTAACTGTAGGTGACTGTACAACATTTGGTGCAGATTGGTGAAACAGTGAGGTATTGTATAAGGGCCATATGTGAAGCCACAAATACACACATATTCACTATGCACCAGAAAGCCGTGTCACCGGCAGGCGCCGCCGCGCTGTAGTCCGTGCAGCATTTCCATGAAGTAAACCTTAGAGAGTATTACCACGCATTTCAACACTAAGGTGTTAAGATGGATTTTTGAACTCTGACCTGGTGGGCAGAGGTCGGAAGGCCAGCCTAGTTTCTTGGACAGGGTAACCTTCTGGACAAGCCAGACCAATCAAGGTAGCATTGGTGGTGGCAGTCAAGACTAGGTCTCCGGAGGGGTGAGGGTGATCAAAAGTCCACAAAGAGCACACAGAGTAAACAACACGACAAATGACTCTCAGTCAGGTGTATGTATCAAAAATACAAATCCATTTATTAAATGCATTTCAAATCAAATACAAGATGAAACCACAGCAATATTAACAATACTAACACAACCTTGTACTAGGGAACATATATACATTAACTATTGGCCTAAAGTAATGTTAAACAAGTACAGATCCACAACCTATAACAGAAGAGGGTCAGACAGTGCAAATATACTTTAGGCAATTCTTCAAGAGTCTGAACCCTAACTAATAGGCAGTCCAATCCCTATGAAGTGTGGAGCCTTGTGCTCAAAAGTACGTTCAGCGCGGCAGCACTCTACCGCCCGTTTAAGTACAAAAACAGGTCTCTTCAAGGGCCTGTAGTGTCTCAGGAAAAGGGATAAGGCGATGAAGAATAGAGTTCCACTATTCGAGGAGGGTCTCCACAAGGGCACAGGGCTATTTCCAGGAATTGGGAAAAGGATGGTAGTTCAGACTATCCTTACAAAGGAGAGAGCCCTTGAGGGACAATCATACGTAAAAGTTTATGGATGTACCAGGGGCCACTGGTAAGTGTTGCAAGTACTCACTGACCCCAGAGGCAGTCTGGACCAAACTTTGCTGGTCAAATCATGATCGCTTGCAGGTTTGAATCCAATGGTTGAGCAGCACTTCCAGCTTTCAGGAGCTGCATTCGGGTACTTCAGTCCATGGCAGGACGGTGGCGATTTCTCTGCTTCTTGAGAAGGTATCGGACCAGTTTCACTGCTGCTCATTTTAGGACACAGGGGGCCACAGCAGCAAGGCACCCACAAAACTCGTCACCACAGTGGGGCGACACGGGTACCGCATAGGCTTGGGTTCAGGTGGACTCTCCTAATTCCAGACCTATGAATGCTAGATGTACGAAACTCAGCGGCAGAGAGCCTACTATCAAGAGCTTACGGTTCCCAAAGTGTCCGGTTGAAACTGGAGACAGCAGCGATTCCAAAGCAAAGGTCCCGTATGAGCTGGTCAGTTCACTGGGCGGTCCAGGAACATTTCCAAAGGGGCTCGTTTGCAGGTTAAGCAGGAGGTGCCGAGAATAGTTAGTCCCACTACTCCAATGGGTCGAAGCGCCCTTGCAGGCCTTCTGTGATCGATGAGAAACAGAGGCTGTGACAGACTACAGCAGGGTCAGGATGCAAAACCTTTCAGCGGGTCACCAGCGGGTCCACGGATCTGTTTCTTCAGTTCAGGATACTTGGCTCCTTTACTAATTTCGGTGTGAACCCAGAAGATCGACCTGGAATAGGTCAAGGGTGCTTTCTCTTATCCAAAATCTCCTTCGCGCCAAAACAAATAGAAATCAATAGGAGATTTGGTCAGATTCAACCATTCCAGACGTGGACCAATCATGACCACAGTGGTCCCAGTCATCCCTGCACACCAGACATTCTGGCACTGTGTATTGGAACTAGACAGCTCTAGCCCACATCCTGGGTGCACACACACAAAGCATGCAGAAGTCTGCGAAAGCTTCAGTTAGCGTGGGGGTCTGCATGACCAAATAAGGAATTTCGCAGGTCTGCTCGCCCTGGGGAAAGCAAAGGAACAAAATGACCAAAGGACAGCAGAAAAGACCTTGCGGTATGGCCGTTTTAGGCACTGTGCACTTTCCTGGCCAAACACAGTAAATGCGGTTTGGACCATTGAAAAGAGTCAGAAATGCTTTAAAAGTAACTGCTGCCACCGCCTCTATCCTGGACACACTTGTACATTCACCAAAAATCCTTTGGGGGTGTCTAGGGCCTTAAAAGTGAAAAAGAGACCCAGTGCACTATACTGGAAGGTACTATGTGCACTGATAAAATGTTGCCAAGAAATGGCAACAAAGTGAAAGGCTAAGGGAAACAAAGTCTCCCAGCACTGACAGTCTCGAGGGCATGCCAGTTTCCCCTTAACAAGATGAGCAAAAGCCCAGTGGAGTACAGCAGAAGGCTTTTCTCCAGTGGTAAAAGTAAGGCTAGGATGGTCAGACAAAAGCAAAAGCAAAATGTTGAGGGGGATCACAACGGGAGCGAAAATTATACATAAATGAAAATCTTTCCTAACATAAGGTAACTGTGGCACCTCCAGCTCAGCACTGCTTGTTCCCAAGCATTTCTGTGTTCCTTGTTGGTTTGTTGTTTGTTTCGTTCCTCTCTGCTGCTGTGTTGTGTAGGGGAGGCATGGTATCACAAGTATAACACAGACACAATGGGTGCAATTTGGAAAACCGTTGTTGAAATCATTGGGGTTGGAGAAACTCCTACTTTGCCCTATAAATAAGATGGGAGTAGTCTTGACCATAAAATAATAAATAACGCAGTCCTAGTAGTAACAAAACCTAATGCCTGCCCTATCTCTTGTACAAAAAGTTTAAAAAGTAGAAATGTAGGCAAAAGGAATAATCAGTGTTCAAATGAATATATGTGGATGAACCAGCACTCCTCATGTTAAAACTCATGGAGTAAGGTTGGTCTCTCTAGGCAGGATCACACACTCTGGCTCGGCTTCCAACACAATACACAGTTCAAAATTGTGGATCGATGCTCGCCTGGCCTTCCACGATAAAGTCTCATCCTTTGGCTTTCAAAATTAATGTTTCAACCAAAATGTACACCAAGATCCTCCTCTGTCAGGCTCAGATCTTTCATCACTCAGTTTTCGAAGGTCCCCCTCTGTTGGGTTCAGACCGCTCTCAATAAATTTCAACACAAACTTGCAAGGGAGCTCCCTTCCCCAAGCTTATTATACTTCGGGTCTCCCTCAGGCTCGGACCACTGTCGGATGTCAAAAACATTTGAATGTGCGTGTCTTTCTTTATAGACCAACGCATGACCACTTTGACTCAAAGTTCACGGTTTAACTTTCACTCTTCTTTTCTCTAGGAATTAACCTTCTTTATTTCACGTTTGCTCTACATTCGTTTTTCTTGCTTCAAACAAAGTATCTTTCACCGAGACTTTCGAGTGGGCTACTTCCCTTCATGGACCACTCCATTACATAGTTTCGCTGATTTCACAGCTGGCCTTTATATCAAAGTTCACTCACAGGTCTGCCTTTCTTCGTGTGTCATCCAAACGCATGCAGCCTGATATACTGTTTCTGTTTCAAACGTTAACACACACCAATCTCTCAGGTCGCTTGCCAACTCAACAGCTGTATGCGTTTTTTCCTGTGTTTTGTGATTTCTATTTCACGAGTGAAGGTTAGTACCACAGGCTTGGCCTTGCCTCCCCAACTCTGCCTTTCACCTGGGAGGCTTGCAGCCTTCAGTTGTGGGATCTGGCCTTCTTCACATATTTTTTGTGGCCTGTCGGAGGCAACTACCTCCAGTAGGGAGCTCTTGGGGTTTTCTACCTGCATCGTCTCTTGGTCTGCTCCAGTAGGTGAGCCTTCGACCCAGAAGTTCTGGTCGTACGTGTGTTCCACCTTGCTCAGAATGTGTATTTAGGTGTTGGCTTTTATCAGTGTGCAGAGAGCTAACTGGTATCAGGTGTATGTACTTGAAGTCAAGTGCTTGACTTCACCTGATCCAATTAATGCGACATGTCCAGTATGATGTATGAGAGTTAGTCTTGTTACTCTCAGTCATCCTCTTCTTTGGCCCAGTGTTGGTGTAAAAGGGGGGTGTGGGGTTGGGACTTCAGAGTATCCTACAAAATAGGATGGGTACATGAACAAAAAAGGGGGGAATACCATGTCTCACCATCGGCTGCCTCACCCCCATAACCTGAAGACCTCTCACCCAGGTGATACTCACGCACAGGTCACTGTTCCCATTGTTTGTCTTCCTCCTTTGAAATGTCCCTTCATCCTTGGACTGCCTTTCTATGCTTCTACATGGATCTTATCAGACTGCAATGTTTCTCACAGCCTTCATTCACATGATGGTCATCTATTGGGATACTACTCTTGTTAGGACACTTACACAGGAATAACCATCTGTGGGTTTTTCCCTTTTCCTTTGGGGTGCACTGTGGGAGTCATGCCGGCTGTAGCAGCCGGTGCTGGGCAGTGTGGCTACTGGAGAGAACCGCCCTTACCTGCAGAAATCACGTCTGTGGGACAAACTTAAAAGCAGAACCTCATCTACGTCTGCACAAACATCTCACAGAGAACCGTTTCTCAGCTTGTGGAAGGCATAGACAGAAGACCATTGTCTTCTGGGCCTATAATGTTGCAAACATAAGAACTGAGAATGGAAGTGGCTCGACATACCAAATTGATATGTTTTGATCTTATAAAGGTGGCTCACTTCCCCCTGGTATTGGGCATTACATGGCTCCAGCTACATAACCCCTATATAAACTGGCCTGCGGGGACCTTGTTTTTGGGCTCTGAGTATTGCACCCAGAATGGTTAATCTTCAGTGCAGGTGTTCCTGGTGCACTGTATAGAACCTTCTACCAGAAATATTTATCTGTTGATTTCCCATTTACAGATGATACCCCCAGAATATCAGGAGTTACCAAAGTATTTTCTGAAGACAATGAGAAAACCTCATCCCGAACAGACCTTACGACAGTGCCATTGATGTTTTTTCACTCTCCATCATTCCATTTGGCCAGAAGTTTATTCTATCTACACCTGAAAAAGAGGGTCTGACAGGGTACGACATCTTAATCTACTCCTCATATTTGCCTGGCCCCCGCCATCATGTACGTCAAGTGCTAACCAGACTCCAAGACAACCATCTTCTGGCCAAGACCGAAATATGCCAATTCCATCAGACAACAATCCACTATTTGGGCTATGTGATCTCACAAGTTGGCATTTCCATGGACTTACGAAAAGTCAAAGTGATACTGGACTGGCCCAGTCTCCAAAGCTTTAAAAAAATACGGGGACTGGCAAACTTTTATAGGAAGTTTATACCAGACTTTTCTAGTCTAGTCCTGCCAATAACTCACCTGTTGAAAAAGAACATACCTCATGTCTGGTCTGCAGATTGTGAAACAGCTTTTAACATCCTCAAGAGGGCCTTTACTCAAGCTCCATTCCTTTGCCAACCTGATGCCAACAAGAGCTTCATCGTGGAAACAGACACTTCAGACCATGCTATCAGAGCTGTCTCAAAACAGATACAGAAAGATGGGGAAGGACATGGTTTGGTCGTTCTGTCCAAGACCTTGGGTGATAGTGAAATACACTATTCTGCCCAGGAGGATGAGTTGCTCGCTATATGACAAGCATGTCTTGAGTGGAGGCATTTGCTGCTTGGAGTTGCAGAACCAGTACAAATGCACCCCCATCACCGGAAATTACAAGCCCTTCAGAATATGGAAAGTCGCAACAGACGACAGACGCTTTGGGCCTATTTCATCGCTCAATACGACTTTACATTGACTTACATTCCGGGAGGCCAAAATAAAGTGGCTGATACACTGTCTTGCATATACAACAAGCTTGATGAAGCCTGCAAACCATATCATACGGTGCTACAAGGGAAATCGTTTGTCTATGACGTGTATGGCTATCTGGATCAGATACACCACCACACCCAGAAATCTGATATGTTCCGAAACATATCCACATCGAACCAATTGATTCTCAAGAAGAAACAAGGCTTTTTGTTTAACGACGACTGCATGTATGTGCCTTCTGCTGATACCCAAACACGAGCTATGCATTTCTGTCATGACACGTTGCCAGATGGTCATAAAGGGGTTAGCGCCACCTTACATACACTACGTCGTTATTTTTGGTGGCCTCAGATGCAAACCTCTGTTAGGGATTACATTAAGACGTGTGACATCTGTGCTCAGTCAAAAGCACATAAAAGAAAACCTACAGAATTGCTTCTACAACTCACACTGCATGCCAGGCCTTGGGATGAAATTGCATCTCACTTCATTGTGGAATTGCCACCTTCGAAGAGATTTACAACTATTATGGTGACTATCGATCTGTTCAGAAGGCTGGCTCATTTTTCTCCTTTTCCAAAGCTACAAACAGAAGTCGATATGGCCACCGTATTCTACACTGAGATCTTCTGCTTACATGGCCTTCCTACTACAATCATATCAGACAGAATAAGTCAATACATTTCAAAGTTCTGGACCACCTTGTGTAAAGACATTGGAATTAAAAGAGCATTGTCATCTGGGTCCACCCAGAGTCCAGTGGAGTAACAGAATGTCTCAATCAAACCCGTGATTTGCATCTATGCTGTTTTTCATCTCAAGCACAAGAAGATTGGTCCACCTTACTTCCTGTCACAGAGTTGAGTTATAACAACACCTATCATACCTCACTGCGACAAAGTCAATTTTTTTGTATTTATGGATTCCATCCAACTGTGTTCACTACCTTTTCGCCTAGCCCTTCTCAACTTCCAACAGTCGATAACGGATCTCCAAGAAGGCCAAAAGCGGGCAGCTGAGATCTTGACTACAGCTCAGGAACAAACAAAAAAGTATGCTAATAAGAAAAGAAACAAAGAACCTCATTATGTCATAGGGGACAAAGTTTGTTTGTCAGCCAAATCTCTACCGAAACATCTCAGTCCTAGGAAACTATCCCCAGATATTTTGGACCTTTTCTTATCAAAAGAAAGATCAAGTTGACTTTCATTTAGGTCTACCATCTTCATGGAAAAGGATACACTCAGTATGTCATGTCTCATTTACCAAACCTTATAAGGGCTTAAAGAAAAAGAAACCCCCAGTTCCTACCCTTTTTGATGGTTCACCTGAGTTCAAAGTTGAACGCATACGTGATTGCAGATACTGCAGGGGACGTCTACAGTATCTTGTTCATTGGAAGGGATACTCAATCTGTGAAAGGATCTGGGAACCTACAAAAAATGTACATCCACCATCTTTGGTACAAAAGTTCCACGCCTTGCATCTGGGCAAACCCGGGGGTGTTGGCATAGGGATGGGGCGTACTGTCATGTGTTACCCGGGTTTGTGATGGTCACTAGCGAAAGTGGAGTGTACATTTTATGGCATACAGCGCCTCACCCAACCTGGCGGACAGGATGGCTGTGCATTTCCTGTTTTCCCATTTGTGCTAGGCACCAGAAAGCCACGTCGCTGGCAGGCGCTGCAGTGCGTGCAGAATTTCCATGAAGTAAACATTGGAGAGCATTAACACACGTCTCAATGCTAAGGTAACTTTGGCACCTTTAGCTCAGCGCTTCTTGTTTCCAAGTCTTTCTGCGTTCCTTGTTGGTTCGTCCTTCGTTTCATTCCTCTCTGCTGCTGTGTTGTCATTCCGCTCCTGATTCCCTCTGTTCCCGTTGTTCGTCTTCCTCTTACGAAATTTCCCCTATCCTTGGACCATTTTTCTACTCTTCTCCCTGGATCTTACCCGACTCCGTTATTACTCGCAGCCTTCTTTCACCTGCTGATCATTTATTGGGTTACTACTCTTGTTAGGACACTTACCCAGGAATAACCATCTTACATAAGGGGTTTTTTCACCTCTTGTGGGTTTTTCCATTTTCGTTTGGGGTTCTCCTCGGGAGTCACGCCTGCAGTAGCAGCCAGTGCCGGGCGCTGTGCCTACTGGAGAGGACCGCCCTTACCTGCGGAAATTAAGTCTACGCGACAAACGTAGAAGCAGAACCTCATCTACGTCTGTGCAAAAATCTAAGGTAAACTCTAAACCTGACATAGATAGAAAATAACTGGACCATAACTTTATTTCGTTCCATATCACTACAATAACCTTTAGTGATAAGATGCTTTATATTTATGTATGTCTAGGATCCCATTTAGAGGCTGGTAGAGCACTGTTCCCAGCTATGACAGAATAAACACAATGTCAATATAGTTTTATCATGGATCTATATTTTACAAAATAAATCCTATTTTGCTTTGGCACAGGTTTGAGCCTAGTAGTTATCTGAATTCATGTTATAATTGATCGGAATAATCACTTTGGTGCTGATAAGCTTAGAGGAGCAAGATAAGGGAAAACCAAGGACTTTTTAGGAAGAAGATTTCATTTTAGGGCTGTAACTAAATGTGCAACACATATACTATTGTCTTTGGGTTACTAGTAGTGGAGGAGGATGAGACCCCTAGAGACCAGATTGTGTGATGTAAACTCATGTAACATATCTTGTAGGTGAATGATAGTGAGGCAAAAATACTGAATTGGTCGGTGGTAAAGGAGAAGATTAAATTCTGTGTCTGTAACTAAGTGTGTATTGAAAATACTAGTAGTGAAGACAAAATCATAGAATTGTTAAGGGGCAATAGATCTGATTCACTGCCTGAAACTTAGTGCAGTCATGTTTTGGTAATGAGATGGAACAATAGTATTCTTTGGAGTCATGAGTTTCATTCATTTAATTTTATTTATTGCATCTGTGTGGCACGTTCGACAAAGCGCTTAAAGAAGCTTAGCGGTGTGAAATGAAATCAGAGAGCGCTCCTTGCAAATATTAAAGATATTAAAAGGACTGAGACGGGGAGTGTTAGTAATATGAAAAGAAAACGTTTCCATTCAGTTGCTGTAGCTCTGTCAAGACCAGACACTGGTTGTCCTACTAATTCAGAGGATGATGATGTGTGTAGAGTATCTATAAAGCCTCCATACCTCTGGCGCTGGAGGGACATGGTTGAGCAGCACTTCCAGCTTTCAGGAGCTGCATTCGGGTACTTCAGTCCATGGCAGGACGGTGGCGATTTCTCTGCTTCTTGAGAAGGTATCGGACCAGTTTCACTGCTGCTCATTTTAGGACACAGGGGGCCACAGCAGCAAGGCACCCACAAAACTCGTCACCACAGTGGGGCGACACGGGTACCGCATAGGCTTGGGTTCAGGTGGACTCTCCTAATTCCAGACCTATGAATGCTAGATGTACGAAACTCAGCGGCAGAGAGCCTACTATCAAGAGCTTACGGTTCCCAAAGTGTCCGGTTGAAACTGGAGACAGCAGCGATTCCAAAGCAAAGGTCCCGTATGAGCTGGTCAGTTCACTGGGCGGTCCAGGAACATTTCCAAAGGGGCTCGTTTGCAGGTTAAGCAGGAGGTGCCGAGAATAGTTAGTCCCACTACTCCAATGGGTCGAAGCGCCCTTGCAGGCCTTCTGTGATCGATGAGAAACAGAGGCTGTGACAGACTACAGCAGGGTCAGGATGCAAAACCTTTCAGCGGGTCACCAGCGGGTCCACGGATCTGTTTCTTCAGTTCAGGATACTTGGCTCCTTTACTAATTTCGGTGTGAACCCAGAAGATCGACCTGGAATAGGTCAAGGGTGCTTTCTCTTATCCAAAATCTCCTTCGCGCCAAAACAAATAGAAATCAATAGGAGATTTGGTCAGATTCAACCATTCCAGACGTGGACCAATCATGACCACAGTGGTCCCAGTCATCCCTGCACACCAGACATTCTGGCACTGTGTATTGGAACTAGACAGCTCTAGCCCACATCCTGGGTGCACACACACAAAGCATGCAGAAGTCTGCGAAAGCTTCAGTTAGCGTGGGGGTCTGCATGACCAAATAAGGAATTTCGCAGGTCTGCTCGCCCTGGGGAAAGCAAAGGAACAAAATGACCAAAGGACAGCAGAAAAGACCTTGTGGTATGGCCGTTTTAGGCACTGTGCACTTTCCTGGCCAAACACAGTAAATGCGGTTTGGACCATTGAAAAGAGTCAGAAATGCTTTAAAAGTAACTGCTGCCACCGCCTCTATCCTGGACACACTTGTACATTCACCAAAAATCCTTTGGGGGTGTCTAGGGCCTTAAAAGTGAAAAAGAGACCCAGTGCACTATACTGGAAGGTACTATGTGCACTGATAAAATGTTGCCAAGAAATGGCAACAAAGTGAAAGGCTAAGGGAAACAAAGTCTCCCAGCACTGACAGTCTCGAGGGCATGCCAGTTTCCCCTTAACAAGATGAGCAAAAGCCCAGTGGAGTACAGCAGAAGGCTGTTCTCCAGTGGTAAAAGTAAGGCTAGGATGGTCAGACAAAAGCAAAAGCAAAATGTTGAGGGGGATCACAACGGGAGCGAAAATTATACATAAATGAAAATCTTTCCTAACATAAGGTAACTTTGGCACCTTCAGCTCAGCACTGCTTGTTCCCAAGCATTTCTGTGTTCCTTGTTGGTTTGTTGTTTGTTTCGTTCCTCTCTGCTGCTGTGTTGTGTAGGGGAGGCATGGTATCACAAGTATAACACAGACACAATGGGTGCAATTTGGAAAACCGTTGTTGAAATCGTTGGGGTTGGAGAAACTCCTACTTTGCCCTATAAATAAGATGGGAGTAGTCTTGACCATAAAATAATAAATAACGCAGTCCTAGTGGTAACAAAACCTAATGCCTGCCCTATCTCTTGTACAAAAAGTTTAAAAAGTAGAAATGTAGGCAAAAGGAATAATCAGTGTTCAAATGAATATATGTGGATGAACCAGCACTCCTCATGTTAAAACTCATGGAGTAAGGTTGGTCTCTCTAGGCAGGATCACACAATCTGGCTCGGCTTCCAACACAATACACAGTTCAAAATTGTGGATCGATGCTCGCCTGGCCTTCCACGATAAAGTCTCATCCTTTGGCTTTCAAAATTAATGTTTCAACCAAAATGTACACCAAGATCCTCCTCTGTCAGGCTCAGATCTTTCATCACTCAGTTTTCGGAGGTCCCCCTCTGTTGGGTTCAGACCGCTCTCAATAAATTTCAACACAAACTTGCAAGGGAGCTCCCTTCCCCAAGCTTATTATACTTCGGGTCTCCCTCAGGCTCAGACCACTGTCGGATGTCAAAAACATTTGAATGTGCGTGTCTTTCTTTATAGACCAACGCATGACCACTTTGACTCAAAGTTCACGGTTTAACTTTCACTCTTCTTTTCTCTAGGAATTAACCTTCTTTATTTCACGTTTGCTCTACATTCGTTTTTCTTGCTTCAAACAAAGTATCTTTCACCGAGACTTTCGAGTGGGCTACTTCCCTTCATGGACCACTCCATTACATAGTTTCGCTGATTTCACAGCTGGCCTTTATATCAAAGTTCACTCACAGGTCTGCCTTTCTTCGTGTGTCATCCAAACGCATGCAGCCTGATATACTGTTTCTGTTTCAAACGTTAACACACACCAATCTCTCAGGTCGCTTGCCAACTCAACAGCTGTATGCGTTTTTTCCTGTGTTTTGTGATTTCTATTTCACGAGTGAAGGTTAGTACCACAGGCTTGGCCTTGCCTCCCCAACTCTGCCTTTCACCTGGGAGGCTTGCAGCCTTCAGTTGTGGGATCTGGCCTTCTTCACATGTTTTTTGTGGCCTGTCGGAGGCAACTACCTCCAGTAGGGAGCTCTTGGGGTTTTCTACCTGCCTCGTCTCTTGGTCTGCTCCAGTAGGTGAGCCTTCGACCCAGAAGTTCTGGTCGTACGCGTGTTCCACCTTGCTCAGAATGTGTATTTAGGTGTTGGCTTTTATCAGTGTGCAGAGAGCTAACTGGTATCAGGTGTATGTACTTGAAGTCAAGTGCTTGACTTCGCCTGATCCAATTAATGCGACATGTCCAGTATGATGTATGAGAGTTAGTCTTGTTACTCTCAGTCATCCTCTTCTTTGGCCCAGTGTTGGTGTAAAAGGGGGGAGTGGGGTTGGGACTTCAGAGTATCCTACAAAATAGGATGGGTACATGAACAAAAAAGGGGGGAATACCATGTCTCACCATCGGCTGCCTCACCCCCATAACCTGAAGACCTCTCACCCAGGTGATCCTCACGCACAGGTCACTGTTCCCATTGTTTGTCTTCCTCCTTTGAAATGTCCCTTCATCCTTGGACTGCCTTTCTATGCTTCTACATGGATCTTATCAGACTGCAATGTTTATCACAGCCTTCATTCACATGATGGTCATCTATTGGGATACTACTCTTGTTAGGACACTTACACAGGAATAACCATCTGTGGGTTTTTCCCTTTTCCTTTGGGGTGCACTGTGGGAGTCATGCCGGCTGTAGCAGCCGGTGCTGGGCAGTGTGGCTACTGGAGAGAACCGCCCTTACCTGCAGAAATCACGTCTGTGGGACAAACTTAAAAGCAGAACCTCATCTACGTCTGCACAAACATCTCACAGAGAACCGTTTCTCAGCTTGTGGAAGGCATAGACAGAAGACCATTGTCTTCTGGGCCTATAATGTTGCAAACATAAGAACTGAGAATGGAAGTGGCTCGACATACCAAATTGATATGTTTTGATCTTATAAAGGTGGCTCACTTCCCCCTGGTATTGGGCATTACATGGCTCCAGCTACATAACCCCTATATAAACTGGCCTGCGGGGACCTTGTTTTTGGGCTCTGAGTATTGCACCCAGAACGGTTAATCTTCAGTGCAGGTGTTCCTGGTGCACTGTATAGAACCTTCTACCAGAAATATTTATCTGTTGATTTCCCATTTACAGATGATACCCCCAGAATATCAGGAGTTACCAAAGTATTTTCTGAAGACAATGAGAAAACCTCATCCCGAACAGACCTTACGACAGTGCCATTGATGTTTTTTCACACTCCATCATTCCATTTGGCCAGAAGTTTATTCTATCTACACCTGAAAAAGAGGGTCTGACAGGGTACGACATCTTAATCTACTCCTCATATTTGCCTGGCCCCCGCCATCATGTACGTCAAGTGCTAACCAGACTCCAAGACAACCATCTTCTGGCCAAGACCGAAATATGCCAATTCCATCAGACAACAATCCACTATTTGGGCTATGTGATCTCACAAGTTGGCATTTCCATGGACTTACGAAAAGTCAAAGTGATACTGGACTGGCCCAGTCTCCAAAGCTTTAAAAAAATACGGGGACTGGCAAACTTTTATAGGAAGTTTATACCAGACTTTTCTAGTCTAGTCCTGCCAATAACTCACCTGTTGAAAAAGAACATACCTCATGTCTGGTCTGCAGATTGTGAAACAGCTTTTAACATCCTCAAGAGGGCCTTTACTCAAGCTCCATTCCTTTGCCAACCTGATGCCAACAAGAGCTTCATCGTGGAAACAGACACTTCAGACCATGCTATCAGAGCTGTCTCAAAACAGATACAGAAAGATGGGGAAGAACATGGTTTGGTCGTTCTGTCCAAGACCTTGGGTGATAGTGAAATACACTATTCTGCCCAGGAGGATGAGTTGCTCGCTATATGACAAGCATGTCTTGAGTGGAGGCATTTGCTGCTTGGAGTTGCAGAACCAGTACAAATGCACCCCCATCACCGGAAATTACAAGCCCTTCAGAATATGGAATGTCGCAACAGACGACAGACGCTTTGGGCCTATTTCATCGCTCAATACGACTTTACATTGACTTACATTCCGGGAGGCCAAAATAAAGTGGCTGATACACTGTCTTGCATATACAACAAGCTTGATGAAGCCTGCAAACCATATCATACGGTGCTACAAGAGAAATCGTTTGTCTATGACGTGTATGGCTATCTGGATCAGATACACCACCACACCCAGAAATCTGATATGTTCCGAAACATATCCACATCGAACCAATTGATTCTCAAGAAGAAACAAGGCTTTTTGTTTAACGACGACTGCATGTATGTGCCTTCTGCTGATACCCAAACACGAGCTATGCATTTCTGTCATGACACGTTGCCAGATGGTCATAAAGGGGTTAGCGCCACCTTACATACACTACGTCGTTATTTTTGGTGGCCTCAGATGCAAACCTCTGTTAGGGATTACATTAAGACGTGTGACATCTGTGCTCAGTCAAAAGCACATAAAAGAAAACCTACAGAATTGCTTCTACAACTCACACTGCATGCCAGGCCTTGGGATGAAATTGCATCTCACTTCATTGTGGAATTGCCACCTTCGAAGAGATTTACAACTATTATGGTGACTATCGATCTGTTCAGAAGGCTGGCTCATTTTTCTCCTTTTCCAAAGCTACAAACAGAAGTCGATATGGCCACCGTATTCTACACTGAGATCTTCTGCTTACATGGCCTTCCTACTACAATCATATCAGACAGAATAAGTCAATACATTTCAAAGTTCTGGACCACCTTGTGTAAAGACATTGGAATTAAAAGAGCATTGTCATCTGGGTCCACCCAGAGTCCAGTGGAGTAACAGAATGTCTCAATCAAACCCGTGATTTGCATCTATGCTGTTTTTCATCTCAAGCACAAGAAGATTGGTCCACCTTACTTCCTGTCACAGAGTTGAGTTATAACAACACCTATCATACCTCACTGCGACAAAGTCAATTTTTTTGTATTTATGGATTCCATCCAACTGTGTTCGCTACCTTTTCGCCTAGCCCTTCTCAACTTCCAACAGTCGATAATGGATCTCCAAGAAGGCCAAAAGCGGGCAGCTGAGATCTTGACTACAGCTCAGGAACAAACAAAAAAGTATGCTAATAAGAAAAGAAACAAAGAACCTCCTTATGTCATAGGGGACAAAGTTTGTTTGTCAGCCAAATCTCTACCGAAACATCTCAGTCCTAGGAAACTATCCCCAGATATTTTGGACCTTTTCTTATCAAAAGAAAGATCAAGTTGACTTTCATTTAGGTCTACCATCTTCATGGAAAAGGATACACTCAGTATGTCATGTCTCATTTACCAAACCTTATAAGGGCTTAAAGAAAAAGAAACCCCCAGTTCCTACCCTTTTTGATGGTTCACCTGAGTTCAAAGTTGAACGCATACGTGATTGCAGATACTGCAGGGGACGTCTACAGTATCTTGTTCATTGGAAGGGATACTCAATCTGTGAAAGGATCTGGGAACCTACAAAAAATGTACATCCACCATCTTTGGTACAAAAGTTCCACGCCTTGCATCTGGGCAAACCCGGGGGTGTTGGCATAGGGATGGGGCGTACTGTCATGTGTTACCCGGGTTTGTGATGGTCACTAGCGAAAGTGGAGTGTACATTTTATGGCATACAGCGCCTCACCCAACCTGGCGGACAGGATGGCTGTGCATTTCCTGTTTTCCCATTTGTGCTAGGCACCAGAAAGCCACGTCGCTGGCAGGCGCTGCAGTGCGTGCAGAATTTCCATGAAGTAAACATTGGAGAGCATTAACACACGTCTCAATGCTAAGGTAACTTTGGCACCTTTAGCTCAGCGCTGCTTGTTTCCAAGTCTTTCTGCGTTCCTTGTTGGTTCGTCCTTCGTTTCATTCCTCTCTGCTGCTGTGTTGTCATTCCGCTCCTGATTCCCTCTGTTCCCGTTGTTCGTCTTCCTCTTACGAAATTTCCCCTATCCTTGGACCATTTTTCTACTCTTCTCCCTGGATCTTACCCGACTCCGTTATTACTCGCAGCCTTCTTTCACCTGCTGATCATTTATTGGGTTACTACTCTTGTTAGGACACTTACCCAGGAATAACCATCTTACATAAGGGGTTTTTTCACCTCTTGTGGGTTTTTCCATTTTCGTTTGGGGTTCTCCTCGGGAGTCACGCCTGCAGTAGCAGCCAGTGCCGGGCGCTGTGCCTACTGGAGAGGACCGCCCTTACCTGCGGAAATTAAGTCTACGTGACAAACGTAGAAGCAGAACCTCATCTACGTCTGTGCAAAAATCTAAGGTAAACTCTAAACCTGACATAGATAGAAAATAACTAGACCATAACTTTATTTCGTTCCATATCACTACAATAACCTTTAGTGATAAGATGCTTTATATTTATGTATGTCTAGGATCCCATTTAGAGGCTGGTAGAGCACTGTTCCCAGCTATGACAGAATAAACACAATGTCAATATAGTTTTATCATGGATCTATATTTTACAAAATAAATCCTATTTTGCTTTGGCACAGGTTTGAGCCTAGTAGTTATCTGAATTCATGTTATAATTGATCGGAATAATCACTTTGGTGCTGATAAGCTTAGAGGAGCAAGATAAGGGAAAACCAAGGACTTTTTAGGAAGAAGATTTCATTTTAGGGCTGTAACTAAATGTGCAACACATATACTATCGTCTTTGGGTTACTAGTAGTGGAGGAGGATGAGACCCCTAGAGACCAGATTGTGTGATGTAAACTCATGTAACATATCTTGTAGGTGAATGATAGTGAGGCAAAAATACTGAATTGGTCGGTGGTAAAGGAGAAGATTAAATTCTGTGTCTGTAACTAAGTGTGTATTGAAAATACTAGTAGTGAAGACAAAATCATAGAATTGTTTAGGGGCAATAGATCTAATTCACTGCCTGAAACTTAGTGCAGTCATGTTTTGGTAATGAGATGGAACAATAGTATTCTTTGGAGTCATGAGTTTCATTCATTTAATTTTATTTATTGCATCTGTGTGGCACGTTCGACAAAGCGCTTAAAGAAGCTTAGCGGTGTGAAATGAAATCAGAGAGCGCTCCTTGCAAATATTAAAGATATTAAAAGGACTGAGACGGGGAGTGTTAGTAATATGAAAAGAAAACATTTCCATTCAGTTGCTGTAGCTCTGTCAAGACCAGACACTGGTTGTCATACTAATTCAGAGGATGATGATGTGTGTAGAGTATCTATAAAGCCTCCATACCTCTGGCGCTGGAGGGACATGAGCGGAGAACCAAAGTCTCATGACCAATGGGATTTGCTATTGGAGTGGCTGGGTAATATACATTCACAGACAAGTTGGACCGTAGAAAATGCTTCCGACTTTGCTGCAAGGTGGGATCATCCGTGCAATGTTTTAAGCGTGGCAATACTATTACATTTTATAATGCCTTCCCACCCAGCAGTTCTATTCAAGCAATTCAAGCAATTTATAAGGCTTCACCACAGAGAAGATCTAATCCTGATTTTGTTAGGCTTCAAAACATAGCAAAGCTACTGCTGAATTGTTTAGGCTTCATAATAGAGTGGAAGTGCTCCAGTAAATGTTAAGGCTTCACCACAGAATACAATTACTCCTCCATGTTTAAGGGTTTGTGACAGAGCGGAAATAGTCAGGTAATGTATAAGACTTTGCAAGACCATGGAACTACCCAAATAATTTGGAAAGCTTCACTGCTGAGCAGAACTACTCCCAGGGATGTCATTCTGGGGTTGCCACGGGTCGCAAGAGCAACCCCTGTCAATTTGTTTGCTACCCTTACCAATCACTTCACGCCACCCAGCATCTCCTCCAATCAGAGAATGCTTGGGGCATGGCTAAGTGGCATACATGCTCTGCGCAGAGCTTGGGCTCCTCCATTTTGTCTTGGCCCTTGGCACAGCAGCACCTCATGTGCCCAGACTCGAGCAGAGCTCAGAAGCCCAGCCCGCGCCCTCCAACGAGGTAAGTTCTGCTGCTCTGCCTGTCAAAAGTGTTTAGGGAGAGGTGTGGTATCGGTGCAACGGAGGGGTCAATTACAGTCACAGCTCGGTTCACTTGGAACGCTGGACATTTAAGTGGCCACCGCATGTGCAGTGCCGAGGAATTTACCACAGCCTGGAAGGTGTGAGCCTGACAAAAGGTGCATTGGTCGTGGTCTACCTGTGCCACACCCTGAGAACCCAATCTTGGGTGGGATGGTATCTGTTGGGAGTTGGTCCGTGCCCCCTCGCGATACCCGTGAGCCCCTCACCTCCCACTACAGACTCAGGCATCAGACGTCTTTCAGGTTCGGGCTCCCCGGTCGCACTGATGCGGCCGGGCATGCCCCCTTTTTTTATAGTGCATGCGGTGGAGTGCAACATCACTCCGCTACGTCCTACATCCCCTAAAGGGGCAGCACCACACTCCTCCTTTTTCATGAGGACAACAAAATTTACTTTATAAAAATCACACAATAAACGAACATGTAAACCAATGTAACCATAACACATCACGCAACGGTACCCCTTTAATGACAGCCGCCTTGGGTCCCCATCTGACTACCACGCTCCGCAGGGTCATTCAGGATACCTGTCCTAACATGTAGTCACTGAGGTGAACAGGTTTCCCTCGCCCTGTCCTCAAAGGGTGCTTCCTGCTCGCCTCCGGCATGGGAGAGCCATCAGCAGTCGTCCCCTCGTCTGGAGACGGAGGGAAGGGTCCAGCACCCCCACCCTCGTTGGGTACCTCCGCATTGTCCTGGTCCTGGGGTATGTCAGTTCTCATTTCCCCCAGTCTCTTGAAAAAGCTCACGTTCCATGTGACTGATGATCTGCCATCGGAGGCTGTCACCATCAAGCCTTTTATGGGCACGACGTCCAGGGGCTCTGGTTCATAGGGCAGGGACAGCTTCCCGTAGGGGTGCCTGTTTCGGACCAGCACCTCGTCCACAGGCACCAGATGTTGGAGCCGGAGTCCTCTCCTGGCGTTCTCCTGCTCAGTCCTCAGCCAGCGATCTCGCTCCACTTGCTGGTCGTCAATGACCCCTGGTTGTTTCTCCCCGACCTCAGGCAGCAGCCCCCTTGGGCACCGCTTGAACAGCGCTTCCGCCGGGGCCACTCTCGTGGATGTGTGGGGAGTGGACCGGTAGACCCGCAGGAATTGGTAGAGTGCTCTTCTCAGGCACTGACCTTGGCCTTGCGCTATACGGAATGTCTTGTTCCGCATCAGTGTTTCTGCCTCCCCATTGGCTCTTGGCCAGAGCGGGGTGATCTTCCGATGTTGGACCGCATAGACATCCATCAGTTTAGCGAACCGCTCACCCTGGATTGGCGCCCCATTGTCCGAGCAGAGGGTATGAGGGAAACCGTAAGAGGCAAAGACTTTCTCCAGGGCCACCACCACATGCTCAAATGCCACAGACTCGACAAATTCAACCTCCTGATATCTGGAGTACTCATCTATCACCACCAGGAAGTGAGTGCCCTGCATGGTGGATCCAAAGTCTGCATGTACCACCTCCCACGGGCACGTGCCTCTGGGCATCACCTCGATGGTGGGCTCTCGTTGTGCGGGGAAAGCCGCCTGGCACCAGACGCATGCGGCCATATGCTCATCCACCTGCCGCACCAGTTCGGGGAACCACCACTTGAGGCGTGGTTGGGCCTTGGTTTCGCGGCCCCTTGATATCCCTGATGGGCCAGACTTATGACTTTTGGGAACTTGGCATGAGGGACAACGATCCGGTCACCCCTCAGCAGGAGACCGGTGGCAGAGAATGATAGTTCTTCCCCCACCTTCCTCAGCTGTTCCAGCACCCCTTTTGCCTCTTGCGTGCGCCCTGTCAAGGATCCCTGTTGCATGGCTGTCTTTAGGATGCGAAAGCACTCATCTTGGGCCGCTGAAGCCTCCAGCTCCTCTAGTGGTAAGGCATTCAGGGTTGCTGCCTCCACCACCATCTGCACCTGGTCGTCTGCTTCCTCGGCACATGCTTCCATTGCGTCTCCACTGCCACTCCCCGGATGGTGGGACAGGTAGTCCGCCGCATAGTTGGAGCCGGTTCTGTACACCAGGGAGACCCCGTACTCAAGCAGGGCGAGCATCCACCTTTCAATTGTCACCGGTGGTTTCGAGGACGACGCAGCCAGAATGGGGAGCAGAGGCTTATGATCTGTCACAACAGTCACAGGTCTGCCCAGCATGTACAACCGGAAGTGCCTACACCCCCACAGAACAGCAATGGCCTCCCGCTTGATCTGGGAATAGCGCCACTTGGTCTCCGAAAGCGCCTTGCTGGTATACGCCACTGGGTGGATGCTGTCATCAGGGCCAATCGGCATCAACATGGCGCCCAGGCCGAACGGATGGCATCCACGATTATCTCCTACTGGAGGGCGGGGTCAAAGAACGCCATTGTGTCCTACGCCGTAAGGGCGCCTTTGATGTCTTCAAATGCTACCTGCTCTAGAGGACGCCACTGCCCCACTGTCTCTTTCTTGGTGAGGGCTCTCAGGGGCTCTGACCTGGATGCCAAGTTCTTAATGAAGCGGCCGCAGTAGGTCACCATTGCTAAGAAACTCCTCACCTCGGAAACATTCTCCGGGGTCGGGCATCTTTGATGTCCTTCACTTTCCTGGGATCCAGGGACATACCACCCTCCTTGAACATGAACCAAAAGAACTCGATGGTTGGCCTTAGAAATTTGCATTTCTCCCAATGGAGGGTCAGGCCCAGGAACTGCAGACACTCAAAAGTTTTGGCCAGTTTGAGTAGATGGTCTACCTCAGTTTTTGCAAATACGAGGATATCATCGCTGATATTCAATACGCCATCCAGATCTGCCAAGGTGCCTCTGATCATATTTAGGAATACCTCAGCCACTGATGACACCCCGAAATGGAGTCTTTTGTACCTGCACAGGCCTCTGTGGGTTGTGAATGTCGTGATGAATCTCGACTCAGGTTGTAACACGACCTGGTGGTATCTGGCCCTGAGGTCGAGCTTCGAGAATAAGCAAGTCCCCTGTAGCTCAGTGATAATGTCATCAATGGTCGGTGTTAGGTGTCGCTCCCTCCGTATTGCCTTGTTGGGGAGCCTCATGTCGATCAAATTCTCACTGAGTTGGGTTGTTTGGGCTTTCTTGCAACCACGATAGGGGACACCCATGGTATGGGATCTTCCCTCTTTTCGATGATCTCCAGGTTGACTAAATTGTCCAATTCCTTGTCCACTAGGTCTCTAAGGTGAAAGGGAACTCTGCGGTGTTTCAGAGCGATGGGCTGCACTGAGTCATCAATGTGTAACCTCACAGGATCGCCAGCCATCTGTCCAATCCCCTGGAATAGATGAGAGTACTTGTCTAGCAGGTTGTGAATATCCCCCAGGTACTTGGCCGCCCTGCAGCTCAGCAGTGTGTTGGTGCTGACTGGTGTCACGTGCTACAATTCTTGACCCAGCATGCTCTTCCTTGCCCACAAACGCCGCATCCAGAGGAATTGGCTGGGGCAATCCGAAATTTAAAAATATGAGCTCTGCGGGTAGCCAGCTTTGGTGGGCAGCCCATGGCATCATAATGTCCTCGGGCCATCATGTTGACAGACGCACCCGTGTCCACCAGCACAGGAACGGGAGACCCATTCACTGCAACAATGCATCGTGGTTGTCTACTTCTCGACCTGAGAGCTTCCACACTCGACACAAAGAAGATGTTCTCCCCCCCTTCTTCCTCTTCCTCGTCCAGCTGTGCACCTTCCTCCCCTTGGTCGATCTGGGAACATTGGGCGGGCAAGACTGGCGAAGAAAACCAGATTGCACCGGGCCTCTGGGCACCATTACTGGCAGAAATGCTTTGCACAGCCGTGCGTAGTAGTCAGCAAGGACACACCGCCCACAGGTTTTTCCTACCGCTGGACACTCGGCCACACTTCTGACATGCCTCTCCAGCTCTACCGCCCCTCTCGCAGAAGTTTCCGCTGGGTCTCCTGGAACCTCTGCTGCCACACCCCACCGCACATACCTCCTCCGCCTTCACTGGACGCACGTGCCTATGAGACCTCCTGGCAGCGACCCAGCTCCAAGATGCAAGCCAGGGTGGTCCCGGTTCCCTCAGCACCTGTCTTCGCAGCTTCCCCGACAAGCACGTCTGGATCAGCAGAGCCCTATTCATGTGATCGGGGCCACCCGATGCACACGCCAGTAAAAGGCACCTGAGGCGACCGTAGAATGTGCCCAGCGTCTCATCCTCCTTCTGGCAAGCAGACAGCATCACAAAGCGTTCATAGGGCCTCATTACGAGGTGGGCGGTAAGGGATTACCGGTGTCAAAATGGATATTAAATTATGCCTCCAATTGTAAATGATTGTATGTATATTGGCCTAAACAAAGTTGCTTAAAACTGTACGCGAATAACTCTCTAAGGCAAGGTCTTGACCTTAGAAATTGATGTAGGCCGCCATCTTGAATCAAACCGCCATTTTAGGTTCTCTTGCTGTGTAAAAGTCACCCTGTACATCAAAATGGTGGACGATGCCATTTCGAATAGAATCTAGGTCGTCTTGACCGCCGTACAGCTAATGTATAACTTGCCTACAGGCCACTTGTTAGGGTCGTGAACTGAGACCTTGTCCTACTGTTGACCTGTGTGTAAATGTATTACCTGTATCAACAGAACTGATCTATGCACATACTGATGAATATATTAAAGTCGACCTGGCAGAGACCCTAGACCAGTAATACATTCATGGAATGGTTAACCCGTGAAGGGGTTGGACAACAGGTTGGAGAAATGTATAAAAGCCTGAATGTCCCAATGTACAGTCTCTCACTGAATACATCAAATCCCGTTGAAGTTCGTTGTGTTGTACTGAGGGCCGATAGCTATCTGATTTGTCATTGACTTCGTCATTGCTTGACCTTAAAATAAAGTACTTTGTATGTTCCTTTGTAACCAGTGTTTGGTGTGTTTCCTTTGGGTTTCCCGGCCTCATATTATTTTTCTCTTTTCTACAGTTGGCGCCCGAATAGGGACCCTCAAGATTGATGTCAGACCATTGACGGTTGTCGCATGCTATCGGACCGGAATCGGACGGTGTGATACTACGGGCCCGACTGAACGAGACGCGACACCTCTACAGCGCTGCACGATCCGATCCTTGGACGATAGCCGTGCGGTCTGAGACGGCATCTTGACGAGGGTCCACTTTTGAGGCGGGCAGATTTGCCGAAATCACCAAACACAAGGTAACATTTGTTAAGTAAGTTCTTTGATAAACCGTACGGACCTCCTTAGGTTTGGTCAGGTGAGTCGTGACCCGACTCTTAATTTAACCCTGACAATTTGAATTTGGCGCATTGTATCTGCAGACACAATTATTGACCAGGTAACACCAAGTTTTTGAGAAATACCTGGCAAATTGTCTAGCTGCTTTAGGGCATTATTCCGCAGCAATTGTCAATCTTTGGAATTTAGCCACCCGTCACCACAGGAAGGGTCGCCGGCATTTACTATGTATTGTAAACATGGCATTGGAAGTGTAGTATTTAATGATATTTGGCGCAGACAAATCAGACATGCCTCCAAACTTCAGTGGCCAATCAATGGTAGTTTTGAGATCCCTCGTATTGAATACTTGGAGTCGGTCTTGTTAAAGAAAAAGGCCAGACCCGCAGCATTTGATGTTCTACAGAATTGGAAAAAAGAAGCGTTGCAGCAGCTTAAGAGTAGGGAAAAACATGCGCGCCGTCATAAAACGAACGCTGAAAAGGCGTTGTTATATGATCAGGACAAACAGCCTGAGTCAGTTAGGAATATGAATAGGGCTTTCTCACTCGGTATTCAGAAAATCTATCCTTCTAAAGACCTTCATATTTCTGACAAGTTTCTCGACAAATTGTTAAATGAGCGAAGGCCTGGTACCTCTGCACCACCTCCGTATGATCCTCTTCCTGTTGCTTTGCCTCTTCCTGCTGTTATTCCTGCTCTCCCTGCTCAACCTGTTGTTCCTATTCTTCCAGCTGTTGTTCCTCCACCTGCTCTACTACCTCTTCCCATTGCACCAGTAATAACACCTCCATAGAATCTGCCTGCACCTCCACTCCCGAGTGGTTCTGTACCGACTATAGTTGATCGGGGTGCGGGGTCGAAGGTTGTTACTCGTAATTCTGTCCCTACGGATAAAAAAGCAGGATTTGTTTGCATGGGCTAAGCATTGTATGGAGAGAGATGGTCGAGCTAATGTTTTTGCCACACTGTCTAATATGGATAATTTTCCTGAGAAAAATGTTTTTATTGAAGGTTTAGGGATTCATTTATGCATAATGTGGGGTAAATTAAATAATGTGGATCTCCCACAAGGGCTGAGGGATTTGAATACTTTAGCACTATCAAGAGATACTGTGGAGAAAGTACATGAGCATGTCGAGAGGTTGTTTGAGTATAGGAGAGATTTGGAAAAGTTACAGAATGAGGATGACGAAGAAGAGAGTATGTATGTACAGAAACTATTTCTTCCGTGTCGTACATGGGCATCTGAGGAAGCACAAATTTGTACAAGAGATGCAATTAGATGGATTTCGGATTTATCGATAACTCCGGTTGAGGTATATGACACATATAGTCAATATACGCTAGAAATGCAGAGGAAGGTGATTCAGGTAATGGTAGAGTACCTGCAGGATGAATGTGTGTGGAAGAAGGTTAGTTGTCCCACAGAGTTACTGGGTATTTATAAGAGAGCTTTTTCACTTGACACTTCTTCGACTGCTTTAGCGCTCGACTTGCTTAGTAAGCGTTCAGAGTTGCCTATATCTCAGTTGCCTATGAGAGAGGTACCTCCGACATTTGTCCCAAAAGTTGAGATTGCCGCTAATGCTGCAGCAGGTATAGCTGCTGTGGACATACCGCACATTATGTATCACAGTTTGTTCACGTCCCGTTTTCACGACAGGAAGTGAACACTATTAGGCAATCTATTCCGGACATTAGGAAACATCCGACAGGATTCTATAAAGAGATAGAGTCCGCCTTGCAGTCCTCAGTGTTCACCCTAGGCAATATTGACTTGTTATTCCCTGTACTGATGCCGGTAGATTTGTGGAAGCAGGTTAGAACAATAGATAATGCACCTGGGTTGGGAGATATGTGGGCTAATATAATTAGGCTTGACGGGGAAAGGCCAGCTGGTGAGAGACCGCCTCAGGTGATACTCACTTTGCCTGACAGAATCATTGCAAAATTAAAAACTATAATTCCCGAAAAAATAATTATTTGGGACAAGTTTACGGCCTGTGTCCAAGGAAAATCAGGATGCCACTGAGTTCTTTAATCGGTTCGAACAAGTATTCTTGGACTTCAGTTGACAGGATTTGGGCACAGAATCTGGGAAAGGGTTATTTGTGGACAAATTCGTGTGTGGATTGCTGCCTGACATCCAGTTAAAAAAATATGTCCTCCGAGAGCGCTTGGCAGGCGAAATCCTAATCAGAAGTACTGCACATGGCTCAGTACTACGAGAACCATGTCAATAATGAAAAAGATAGAGCAGAAAAGAGAAAAGGAGACTTAAAGACTAAAGTATTGTTACAACAAATTGTTAGAGGCCTCAGAGGGGGTAGTTCGCAGATTAGAGGTCAGTATGTTCCACAAGGGAATGTGGCCTTGGGTCCTGTGAACATTAACCAGTGTGCCTATTGTCGCCAGGAGGGTCATTGGCGTGCACAATGCCCCGTCTTTCGACAGAGGTCGAATAACACATTTGGGAGTATGGGTAGATGACCCAGAGGTTGCCCCGGGCGGGGGGCCCTGGTAGAGGTCAGTTTTCGCAGGATCCTTAGCAACCTTTTTCACATGACAATCAGACTTCGAGTGTGGATACTAGAAACATCTTCGATCACCCTTCTGCTGCTTACCTCTCTGAGGAGCTTCCTTCTGATGATATTCTGTTTCGTTAGGATTGCCCGAAGCAGGGTTTGGAACCTACACCTATTCCCATTAGTCAGAAAGGTCCCTACATTGAAATGGTAGTGGGAAATAGGAAACATCAGTTCTTGATAGACACTGGAGCACATAAGTGCTCCATTGATCATTCTCGTGTTCCAAACATTCCACTGTCAGAGCAAACCAATGTCTCCCTAGGGTTTTCTGGCACACCAGTCATTTGTCCGGTTTCTTCGCCGGTACCTATTTCTTTGGGGCCCTTTACGGACCATTGTCCATTTCTTTTGACTTCGAATTGTGGAGAGAATTTGTTGGGGTTGAATCTGTTGAAGAAATTAAATGTGGTAATTCATTGTTCATCTGATGGAGTGCGTTTGATGATTTCACCACAGCAGTTTTCTGTTCCACAATTTTTGACTAGACCTTTGCCACCAGAATTTAGTACTGTCCCGGAGTGTTTGTGGGCGGCTGACGACAATGATGTTGGTGTTCTACAGATTGAGCCTGTTAGAATAGTCTTGAAACATGGTATTAAGCTGCCACGTATCCCGCAGTTTAAGATCTCGGTTGAAGGTGAGCGAGCTTTGAAGAGCATTATTTCCGGTTTTGTGCATCGTGGGGTGATTGAGGAGATTACAGGAAGTTTGTGCAATAGTCCGATCTTACCCGTGTACAAAAAAGGCGATAATGCTATTCCGTTCCGTTTTATAATTGATTTGCGTGCCATCAATAGAGTTGTCGCTCCACAATTTCCAATTGTGCCTGATGTGACGACGATATTAACTATGATTCCAGCTACGGCTACTTACTTTAGTGTTGTGGACCTGACGAATGCTTTCTTCAGTATTCCTATACACAAGGACAGTAGATCATTTGTTCGCTTTCACCTTAGGGGGACACTCGTTCACATTTACTTGTGCACCTCAAGGTTACACCGAGAGTCCTAGCATTTATAGTAGGGCCTTGAAAGAACAACTTGATACTCTTGAATTACCCCCTACTTGTACGCTGCTTCAGTACGTTGACAACTTGCTTTTAGCAGCAGATTCTGAGAGCTCTTGTAAAGAGGGCACTGTATTGTTGCTCATCCATCTAGCTAAGCATGGTCACAAAGCTTGACTTAAAAAGTTTCAATATTGTTGCTAGGAGGTCGCCTATTTAGGACACCTCCTGTCAAAGGAGGGAAGAAGATTGACACCTGAAAGAATAAAACACATTTCTGGCATGTCTGTCCCAAGTACACAGAAGGAAGTCAGAGCCTTAATAGGTATGGCTTCTTACTGTAGGTTATGGATCCCGAACTTTTCACTAGTGATAAAACCGATGTTGGCTTTGATGAAGAAGGGCATTTCTTCGCCATTGCAATGGAAATCGGAACATCAACAATCATTTGAGCTTCTCAAGACTGCATTATGCTCTGCACCGGTTTTGGGTACACCAAATTACAACAAGGCCTTTGTGTTGTTTGTGCATGAATGTGATGGATGTGCTTTGGCTGTATTAACTCAGGAACATGGAGGGAAGAATAGGCCATGCGGTTACTACTCTTCCGCCCTTGATCCTGTTGCATGCGCTTTGCCAAGATGTTTGCGAGCTGTCACTGCTGCTGCCGCGTCCTAGGCCATGATCTAACCCTGATGGTGCCTCACTCTGTAGATGTTCTATTGAAAAAAACTCAAACGCAACACCTCACTTCCGCACGATTGACGAGATATGAATTGATTTTGTTTGCTCCCCACATACAAATTAAGAGGTGTTGTGTTCTTAATCTGGCTGAACTCCTACCTTTCCCACAAAATACTGTTTGCGGTGCCTGTATACTACTGAACAAGAAACGAAGGGCAGAATTGATCTTAAGGACACTCCTTTGGATAATGCGCAAGGGGAGCTATTTTGTGATGGCTCCTGTTTCAAACTTCCGGATGGTACATCCACAGCTGCTATGCAGTCACTACATTAAGCATGGTTGTAGAGACCAAGCGAATTACACATAACTCTGCGCAGGACGCAGAGATTATAGCATTAACCCGAGCTTGTGAGCTTTCTGAAGGGCTAATGGTGAATATATATACTGACAGTCAGTATGCTTTTGGGGTGGCTCACAACTTTGGGAGACTTTGGTCAGAGAGAGGGTTTCTAACTTCACATGGGACCAAGATTCGGCATGGGCCCCTGATAGTACAATTGCTCTCGGCGCTCGCGCTCCCTAGTCAGTTAGCGATCATGAAATGCGCAGCGCATCGCAAGATCACAGACGATGTAGGAAAAGGGAATGCTTTTGCTGATCAGATAGCCAGACAAACTGCCACAGATCTTCGCACAGAAATGTATGCTCTAAGAGAAAGTAGGGATTTCTATGTAATGGATGAGGATATTGGGTCTATGCGGGATATCCAAGCTGATGCCACAATGGAAGAATCTAAGAAATAGCCTGAAGGCTTGGGGAAATTAGATGATGATGGGTGTTGGGTGGACACAGTTGAAGGCAAATGGTTACTTCCTAATTCCTACATAGTCATGATGGTTACTATGGCACACGGTCCCACACATGTGTGTGTGCTCAACAGATTACAAACATGTTAGAGAAAGTCTGGGTAAATGATAAGATTTCGAAAATTGCTCAGAATTATGTCCAAAATTGCATGATTTGCCTACAGCACAATGTGGGGAAGGGGACGGTAACTCCAAGGGGTAGCTTTGGGCCTCCTTCTGTCCCGTTTGAAGTGATTCAATTTGATTTTATTGAGATGGAGCGGTGCAATAGCTTAAAATATGTCCTTGTGGTCATTTGTGCCTTTAGTAAATGGGTTGAGGCTTTCCCTGTCAAAGGTGCTACAGCCATGACCACTGCGAAAATTATGATAAAAGAGTACTTCCCACAGTTTGGGTTGCCAAGAGTCATTTGGTCGGACAATGGTCCACATTTTGTTGCTCCTGTAATTTTACAGATATGTACGGCACTACATATTGACAGTGCTTAATTTGTGCCGGTGGTTGGGGGTGGGCCCCACCGGCAGAGTTATTTCGGCACCGGAACTCATTCTGCCCAGGGGATGAAAGCATTCATCAAAGAAAGTTAACACGAAAGGTTTAACTTTCTTTGATGAATTCAATCGCTTGCTGAGGCCCAGTTACCCGCCAGCGTGGCGCCAGCCGTGCTCCCTCCAATAACAAATTGTTTTGGGTGGGGGCAGGTGGACTCTAGTGAGCTGACAGAGCTGATTTTGCTACAAAAAGAAGCAGAGGTGATCCCCTGCCTCCCCGCTCTTGCTGAATGAATGAGAGGGGCCCGGCAGCCTTTCATTTCTTCCCCAGACCAGAGTCATCTGGCCAGTGCTAATGGAGTTTCCATGTACGCGAGGTAAGCAGAGCCTTTGATTTATTGAGCAGCCCTCGCGCTCATCATGAGGCTTGATTTAATGTTTAAGTGGGTTGCATGTTTAATCTTTATCAATCTGTGAACTCGAACGTGTTTATCCAGCAGATTGACGCTTTGTTCAACATGAGGCTTGATTTAATGCTTAAGCGGGCTGCATGTTTGACCTTTTTCAACTTATGAACACGAACGCGTTTATCCAGCAGATCGCCATTCTGAGATATGCTGCCGCCCGGGTTACACTGGGTACGACCTCTGGTGGTGTTTAGAGATTGTCTCCATATTTTATGGTCAATCTGCAGTTTGTTTTTAACTATATTTACAACTATTGCAGCACTAGCGATTTAGAGCTTGGGTGACAGTGACAGGCTACACTATGTCTATAATTCCCTTGATTTCTGTCGGCTAACTTCATCCAGCCCTACAAACAGGACGTTACTTTGGAAATAGCTTTAAATACAACAATGAAATATGCACTTGCTTCACTAAGGATGTTTCTCAGTAAACTAGCATGCTATAATGGTCCCTACACTGAATATTATGATATGATATGGCATTTATAACGCGCCTATACACAAGTGTTTCAAGGCGTGAAAAATTAGGTTTGCCTTTTCTTTTCATTCACTTTTTCTCATGCCCAGCACTTGATGCACACATGATATGATAAACATCACCTCATTGGAACTCTTTGAGCTTGCTTTAATGGAGCCTCACCATCAAACTTTGCACTAGAAGCACCTGCCAGTTCTTCTTAGAGTTAATGACTTAATTATTTGGCACTGTAGGTGTGCTACTGGTGTAATAAAAACGTGTTAACCAGGTTCGCCTTCAGGCACTTCATTTATAAGCACTATACATGTCCTTCACTGAAGTCCTGTAAAAAACAAGTCATGGCAAAGCTAACAGTTTTGGCTTTTGTATAAGTATTAGGCATTTGCCAGACACTTTTAGATGCCCAGCCCAGGTATTTGCACCATTTTTCACCTGCTACTTTCTATAGCCAGGTAATACCACTACGGCAGTGCCTGGCAAGTGCCTTTCCCATGCCTACACAAAAGCCCAAACTGTTGGTGTTGCCAATGATTATTACCCATGGGGTGAAGCTGACCTGGCTCTCTGTGACAATGCTAACATGTAAATCAACGTGCCCATATGGAAACTGAGTGCAAAGCAGAAAGAAGATGTTACACGAGCTACTAGTCAGCAGGGGGAATCACTGGAACACTTGTGGCAGCTAAAATAATTGTAGGTAATTAGGAGGCATAGATTTCATTGGGTTGCTTATGGAGCTGCCAATCAAATGCCCAGATGCTGTAGTTTCTGTATAACTTCCACCTTTAACTTCTGGTGCCTGTCCTGCTGGTTATGTGCAAGGCGGCACTACGGGTGCTGAGGCAGAAGATAAGAGGGCTATCCCGAACATAACCTCCACTTCAATATGAATAGGAAACCTACATAGAATAGACATTTAGAGGCCAGTGGCCATATCCTAGGTCATAGCAGGGGACGTCGAGGGGGGAAGGGGTCTGACCAGGATCACAAACCTTGGCTCAAATAGTTGGATTTCAAGGTCTACAGTAATAATGTCTTGTAGAGTTTACTTACAAAAAACGCACATTTCTAATTAAAGCCACATGACAGCATGTAAATCATTATAGCAACATCTTAAACCAAAAGAATATTGTTGTGGTTTTAATGTTAAACTATAACTCCCAGAATGCAAGTTGATGCGAACCTGAAAAATCTAGTTAATCCCACAGTACTTTCAGTGATTTAAAACATGTAATAAAATAAGTTGTGAAATAAACAAAGATAGATATGTGTGCTCCTTCCGCATCCATCCCACTACTAGCCTGTGCCAGCAGTTGCTGCAGCGCCAAACATGTGACATGGAGCAGCAGCAGCAATGTGATGGGCTGGTGGTGGGCCAATCTAGATCTAGCACTGAACCGGCCTGAGCCATGACGCCCGCATTGCGGGCGACGCCCGCCGATCCCAGCCCGGCATTAGGGTTCCAAGATTTTTTGGGCCCTGGCACTTATTTTTTTACAAATTAAGCATATTGATAAGCGATTTCATTCGGCTAGACATCCTCAAAGTGCCGGGTTGGTAGAGAGACATAACGGTATCCTAAAGAACAAACTCGCTAAGACGTGTGCCGGTACCAAACTAAAATGGCCGGACGCCTTACCGATCGCGTTACTAGCCATGTGCACTACCCCTCAAACTAAGACTGGGCACTCTCCATTTGAGGTGGTGATGGGGAGGCCTGCCAATATTTGGGCTCTTTCGAAACCTAAAGCACTGAGAAGTGTTGAGAATGTATTGCTTTCAGACTACTGTAACCAGTTGACTAAAAAACTGTATTTCATTTATCTTCAGGTACGATCAGCTTTACCTGTATGCTACGAGTGCCCAGGTCACAACATCCGGCCTGGAAGCTGGGTCCTGGTGAGAGCGTACGATTGGTCTTCTTGCCTCACGGCTCGATGGCGGGGACCATTCCAGGACTTGTTGGTCACCAAATCGGCAGTGCGGGTGGCTGGAAAGAAGAACTAGATACACGGACGCATGTCAAGAAACTTCCTCACCCAAAGCCGCACGCTACAGAAGAAACAGAAGCCCTCACTAATGCTGCAATCGATTATCCTGAAGCAGCAAATAGCATTGTGAGTGAATCAGAGAATCTCTCTGAGCCCGAGGGGCTTGGGGAGCCGTCCATTTTGTCTCCACACTCTTTGGAAAAGTCATTTCCGGAATCCATTGCTCCGAATTCTGCAACTTCCGTTGCCTCTGATACGTTGCTTCCCTCAGGAAGTGACGTTACTGTATTTCCGGATCAAACAGTACCAGGAACCGCCAGATATAATGTTCGGCGGAGAAAATAGACCTACGGAACGGTTCGACTGTGCATTCAAAAGAAGGAAATGATCATCAAGGGCTTGCTTTTGCCAAAATTTGAGAAAGAGGGCTCTGTTGGCTAGGGTTGGGGAAGGACTAAGAAGCTGCGCAACGGGCGGGTCGCCAGCAATGAACATTGGGGTTTCCATCCGAAGACTACGATGCCTGCCACCACTGCTGCCCCTATTGGACTTGTGACAATGAACAATGTGCCTGGGCCCCAAAAACGTATTGCTGTGTTTTGATGATAATAATTGGGGTTTTTATAGTAACTGCTTTAGGATTCTGGTACGTCAAGGAGATTTATCCTCTAGAGCCTCTTTTGCCAACTGAAATTTTACCTACTGTTTTTACTAATTTTGTACATTTGCATAATCTGTCACCCAGGGATTCTCAGCATAGACAGAAGTAGAAGTATCACAATAATACTATGATGTTGATCATGAATTAGCTACATGCCATTTTTAACAAAACCAATTGTTGGGTCTGCTCACATTTACCGCCACATGGGGATAAGGGGCTAGGTTGGTATATTCATCCTTTACCTTTGACAACTGCTTGTTATGCCTCTCTTAGAGCACTGTTCTTTGGCCGATGGAATGATAGCATCTCGGGGAATTTTGATGGAACCAATTTGAATAATTTTGAAAAACGTGTTCTGACTCCCCTGGGATGCTTGCTTTTCGTAAATAGGAGTAAACTCAACATTGCTTCAATTAGGCCTTCTGATAGACTATCTCGTCCTTTCCAATCTTTGGTTTCCTTTAAAATGGCTCCGATAGGCAATAAGGATGCCGTGCCTCCTTCCTACTCTGTTAACCATAGCCCCGATTCAGTTTCTTTCTGCATACAGAGGAATGGAACCCGGTCAATGGGAGATTTTAAAGGCTGTGCCAACGTTGCAAATTTGACTGGGGAAAACAGACCTTTGTATGTGGGCGAACCTGTCTATTTCATTTGCGGTAATGTAGCATTTCCATGGTTGCCCAGGGATTGGCAGGGAACCTGTTATTTAGGGACCCTGTTACCTGGGGTATTCATAGCAAGCACTTTGGAAGTTTCAAAGGCTCGTCCATGGCAGGACGAGAATGGTGATACCCCCGCACAAGTGATGGGAGATATAGCAAAATCAGTTGTGCCATTTTGGGGGCAAATAGCAAATTCCGAAGACATCAGGAGACTAGCGAGACTACTGGAGAGAACCATCGACCGGACCACAGATATACTCTATAACATGACATTAGAGCAGAAAGCGATAAGATTAGTAGCACTCCAGAACCAATGGCATTAGATGTCATTCTGGCTGAACGTGGTGGAGTATGTACATTAGTGGGGTCCGCGTGCTGTGTTTTCGTACCAGACTCCTCCCCACCATTTTCAAAGCAATTCAGAATCTGCACGTCCTTAGCTCAGAAGTGCATGTTCCCGAGGGGAACAGGAATATTAGTGCTTGGTTTTGGGATTTCTTGCGATCTTGGGGTTGGAAGGTAATTTCAGCTTTGTTGATCATTTTGGGAGTTCTGCTATTCCTTTGTTGTTGTATCCAATGTCTACCTAGTATATGTTCGATGCTAGGGGGATGTTGTGCTCAGGCGATAGGTACGATAGGACAAAAAGTATATGCCCCGGATAAAAGTTCCAAGGAGTATGTGTTAAAAGAGATCTTAGTGAACGACCTGATGGCCATAGATATCTCTGATGGCGATTCAGGGTGTATGGACGATGATGTATGGAGTTACTTGCAAGGAGATCAGAAGTAGTATTAGCACTTGGCATAGGTCAAATGGAGGGTTTGTCAAACTGGATATTAAATTATGCCTCCTATTGTAAACGATTGTATGTATATTGGCCTACGCCAAGGTGCTTAAAACTGTACGCGAATAACTCTCTACGGCAATGTCTTGACCTTAGAAATTGATGTAGGCTGCCATCTTGAATGAAACCGCCATTTTAGGTTCTCTTTCTGTGTAAAAGACACCCTGTACATCAAAATGGTGGACGATGCCATTCCGAATAGAATCTAGGTCGTCTTGACCTCCATACAGCTAATGTATAACTTGCCTACAGGCCACTTGTTAGGGTCGTGAACTGAGACCTTGTCCTTCTGTTGACCTGTGTGTAAATGTATTACCTGTATCAATGGAACTGATCTATGCACATACTGATGAATATATTAAAGTCGACCTGGCAGAGACCCTAGACCAGTAATACATTCATGGAATGGTTAACCCGCGAAGTGGTTGGACAACAGGCTGGAGAAATGTATAAAAGCCTGAATGTCCCAATGTACAGTCTCTCACTGAATACATCGAACCCCGTTGAAGTTCGTTGTGTTGTACTGAGGGCCGATAGCTATCCGATTTGTCATTGACTTCGTTATTGCTTGACCTTAAAATAAAGTACTTTGTATGTTCCTTTGTAACCAGTGTTTGGTGTGTTTCCTTTGGATTTCCCGGCCTCATATTATTTTTCTCTTTTCACACCGGCACCAGTAAGGGCACCGGTGCCGGTAATCCCTTACCGCCCTGCTACGAGTTCCCTTTGTGGGTCCATCCTTAACGTCTGTTTTTTTCAGGCATTAAAGGACGGGACCCGCAAAGGGACTCTAGAGCTAATACTGGTACCACAATTTGCAGTACCGTTATTAGCGCCTTCTCCATTCCCATTGAGCCCTAAGGGGGCTCAAATGGAAATGGGGAATTACCGGTCCCGCCAACCTTGGAATGGACCGGTAATCGCTCCATTCACCAGGGAGGAGTCAGAACGGGTTGGAGGCAGCCATGGTGCTACTAGCGCCATGGCTACCTCCAACCTCGTAATGAGGCCCATAGTCTGTGTTGGCTAAGGGAATTAAGTGATTGCGGAGAGCCATCTTGGCTGCATCATAGGCATCAGCAGTTGGAGGGATTGAAATATTTCTTGCACAACAGGCCCAGCTGCATATAGCAGTGTCGCCAACTTACTGTCCTCGTTGGTCTCCATAGTCGCCCTGAAATACATGTCGAGGCGGTCAACCCACCGCTTCCATCTAGGCCCCAGACTGGACGAAGGGCCTAAGACATCAAATTCAGGGATTGGCTGGAGCGCCGCTGGGGCACGCATTTGTGCCATGACTTGAGGCACAGGCTGAATACCTGGTTGGGCCACAGGTGGAGGTTGGCCTTGGGGTAGTTGCTGGTCCGCAGGTTGTCCGCCGTCTTGGTCACTAAGTGCACTCATGGGTCAAGCGCACAAGCACCCCAGCTAGAAGGAGCAGGGGCCGCAACTCACCCAGCCAGAACAGGACTTCCAGGCCACAAAATATACCAGTCCAGAATTCTGGCCTGAGCTCAGCAGCTTGTTATGATGATGATGATGATCAACTCCAGCTGCATGAATGCACAGATGGGGCCAAAGTTCAGCAGGGTTGTCCCAGAAATTGAGCAAGGGAAGTCCAGGGACAAAGCAGGAATCAGCAGTCTTCCTCAGCACCTCGCCTTCACTCGGTGTAGTTTGCCCAAAAATTGATAACATTTCAAAATGTAGGCATGTGTGTGCAGACACAGCTGCCCGCTATTAATGTATCCAAAAATTAGGTATGGATGACATTCACGGTCCCTCCGGAGCACCGTGATCATCCACTGCCTGAATGACACAATGGCTGCCTGCCGCGTGGTAGACACCCAGCCAGCGGCATGGAACAGACGGAATGTGGGTAAGGGGTTAAAACATGTGGGGAGGGATTGGGCGTTAAAACATGGGTAAATGGGGGTGTTGGGGTGAGCCCCCCAAATAAAATAAAACAAATAAATTTGAGATTTATTCCGTAAAAATGTTTTGGTAAAGAATGCGTAGAATAAAAAATCATCGGTAAAATCACATAGAAGTGGCAGGCACATGCTGAGCTGTGTCCTTTCTTGCCTCCAGTTTTCTGGAGCCTTGTTGTGGCAGGTTAACCAGGTTTATGTTCAGTGAGCAAGATGGTGGTGAGGCCAGGGGTGGACTGGCCTTTAGGGAACTGGAGATTTCCTGGTAGGCCTCAGCACCCTGTGCCTCAATTCTATGGTATTTCCAAATTTTCCCATAGAAAAAGGTTTGGGCTTGCTGAAAATGTGCACTATGGGGCGATTTCAAAATTATTTCCAGGGCCTCTTTTGGCTCCCAGTCCGCCCGTGTGAGGCCTCCTCTCTTTAATGCCCCCCTAATATCTGACCGATGCAATTCCTTACATCTGTGTCTGGCAAAAGGGTCAGAAATCAGCGCCAACAATGGTGGGCTCACGGAGAGGAGGCGCTGCGCTGCAGACCAAAAGGCCTTTGAATTTTGATGAAGTGTACAGCCCACTATTCCCAGCACTAGCTGTAAAGGCAGGAAGTTGCACAGCAGTCACAGCAAAGAGTGCCCGCCCTCTGTCATTACACATTCGAGGCACTGCTTGCCAGCAAGATTCCCTTCATTGAGTGGTAGCGTCCAACATATACGGGGACAGCCGCACGCTGCAGTCATGGCTGCTTCTACACATGAACCAAACGCTAAACTTACAATATGAGCCAGTTTGCCAACAAGACAGATTTAGCCTTGAACAACGGAGTTAACTTACTTCAAGCAAGCCAGCCTTTTGCACTGAGATTGAATATCGAATTGCTTGTCAATTGTAAGATTTCCTGCAGTGCAGCCACGTGTGACGAAAACAGGGCGCACAAAATAAACAAGTTTCCCATTCGCACAGTCGTGCTCCTGTGTGGAGGAATCAAAACCAGGCCTTAAACTCCAAACAGCAGGCAGTAGAAAGAAGGGTTCTTATTGGATGGTGGGACTACCCTGCTTGAGGAAGTGCAAAGGAAGCTAGCACTAGTGCTGCCAAAGCAGTAGATATATTTTTTGCATGGATGGCAACCTTGCACTTGCCCTTTGTTCGATGATTATACATGTTTTGCATATGAGGGGAGCTTGCACCGTCCCTGCCTTGGCTTCACATATAATATGCATGTGAGGGAAGGCTCCACTAGCCCTGTCTGTGATGTTAATACATTCTCTATGTGAGGGAAACATGCTTTGGCCTGATCCATGCTGTGCATATATATGTGTTCAAAGCTTGCTTAGCTCATGTTCTGTTTGTGTTCTTTAGGGAAGGAAGCCTGTGCAGTTCCGCCTAGACTGAACCTATATCCAGCATGTTAGCAAAGCTTCTACTGGGCCTGCTCGTGCAACACATATTTTTTGTGTGTGAGGAAAGCTTTCACCAGCCTTGCTCATGCTATACATAGGGCCTCATCACGAGTAGCATTTAAATGCGGCAGTAACGCTATCACTGCCGCATTTAAGGGCCCGGCCAAACATGAGTCTGGCAGCATTTACCCCGACCTCCAAGGTGGGAGTAAATGCGCCAGAAAAATGCCAATTTTCAAACGCAATTAGCGTGCGCTAATTGCACCGAAAATGTCCCATTGGGTCCGGCGGACTCATTGGGGAATGGGGAATAACCATTACCGCTGAACCCTTGATCCAGCGCTAATAGCGCTGGACTGGGTGGTGGTAACGCTATTATCGCGGGTGGAAACCCAGAGGTTATACCGCCAGGATGCCCAGGAAACCGCCCAACTCGTGATGATGCCCATTGAATCTTGTTGTGCGGTAACTTTGCATTAAATGCACCTGTGGGTGGTATGCATAGAATTGGAGTATGTCTGCCCGTGTTGCACATTTGTGATGTATGTGAGGGTCGCTTGTACTCCCATGTCCTTGCTGTAAATGGTCTGTGTGTGAAGAAATCCTACATTGCCCTGTAATTGTTGTGCCTGCTCTGTCTGTAAGATATGCTTGCATTGTGACCACTTAACATTTTAGCTGTTGTGTGTACAGGAGAAGTGTACTGGAGGCCTTGGCTAGTGGTGTAATCCTTCTGTTTGTGAAGAACTATGGCACGCCACTAGCTAAGGGACGCCATCCACAAAGTCCTCCATGTTTGTTACTTTTACATGTTGAACCCGGGGAAGTAAAATATAGGACTACCCATGCTGTGCTGCTTAAACCATTGTTTTGTGATGACTCCTCAAATTCCTCTTTCTTCTCTGATTGTGGTGGTCACAGCTTCCCTCCCTCCACCCCACCACACGTAGCAGAGCTCTATGTGCCTCCAGAACTGCGGAGCGCATACCTGTTAGGTAAGCTCCTGAGTGCCGCACGCACAGCGGTGTGCTTTGAGATTTTCAATATTGCAGGCTTGCAGGAGATCAGTTTTAAAATAATCGCGCTACAACAGTGCGCTGTTTTTATTTCTTTTTTCCTTTTATTTCATCTGCACACCCACGTGTGGGCCATATATTCTGAGTGCTCGTTCATCGTTCTAAAATGGCCACCCACTTCCTCGGCACCAGGATGCCTCATAGGGTTACCATGGAGCTTGGTAAACAATGCTCTTGATTGGTCTGCCCTTTGTTATCTGGGCCTATCAGGAGACAGCAGGAGAGAGAGCCAGCTCTCTACACAAAGTCCCACCACCAAGGCCACTGCCTGAGCCTGTCTGGAGCTGGAGGGAGCACCCTCAATGCAGCTGTTTGGCATCACGCCAAAGGATTCATGCAAACTTGATCCCCTGCACACTCTGACCACAAACAAAATCTTACTTCAATTGCCCTGGTAAGCAACTATGGATCGCATTACATTAGTCCACCCACCTTCCTTGGACACTATAACTGCTCAAATTGCTGCCTGCTTCGTTTTTCCTACCTGCCTAACCTGTAACCTCTATTCTCAGTGCCAAATGTTCCATGCATTGTGATGTGCCTGCTGATTGCTTCTCTACTGCTCTCTCAATGCCCTGTTTCAAAAGAAAATGAAAACACATCATTTATAACTATTTCCTATTCTTCCAACTGTGCATCCACCTTTTTGTACTGCTTTTGAGTGCTTTCTGGCTAAAATCGAATTTAGGTGTGCTTCCAACTGTACATCCATCATTTTGTACTGGTCTTGAGTGCTCGCTGGCTAAAATCGAACTTAGGTGTGCTTCCAACCGTGCATCCACCATTGTGTACTGCTTTTGAGTGCTCTCTGGCTAATATCGAATTTAGCTGTACTACCAATTGGTTAATGATCTGTACATATGGGCACTTCCAGCGTGCACACTAATTTCTGTCTGCTTGTAGTTCTATTGTTGCATAGTGCTTCTGGGCCTCTCCTCTGCTATCCTCTGGCTCCACCCCCTCTTGTCTCTGCCCCATGGTGCTCTCCATCTCCCCTATCTTTTCAAACTTCTTCTCCATCTACTATCCTCCCTCTCTCATAAAGTCTGGAAGAAATAAACTAAAAAAGGCACTCTTGGTCTACCCATCACAGACACCTTCATCAATGCTTCCTGCAGGCAGACTATCATTGACAATCGTTTTGCTTTTCCTTCTTTTAACCTATGGACTCCCCATATGGTCTCTGTCCTCTCCCCTTTCTCCTCTTCACCCATTACTGACGGCACCAGATGGGAAGTGTTCGTGGCTCATTTTGCATCTTTAAAATACACAATTAATGTCTATCATAATGGTACTATCATGGCCCAGGGCAGTGATGGCATCCCACCCCACTCAACTCTTTGAAAAGTGGCAACCAGCTTCACTTAGCTACCGTCAATGCTCGGTCTGCTATCAAACACTCCTCTGACATCTGTCACCTCCTTGAAGACCACTCAAACCTACTCATCCTTTGAAAGCCTAGTATGCAGGCTAGCTGTCTCACTTACTTTCTCTCTTACTCTCGGTACCATCTACAGAACCCCCCGGACCGTCCTTGCTTTTCATCTCAGAATTGGCCGACCTGTCCTCCTCTCTTCTTGCCTCATGCTCCAAATTTATCTTCTTTGGGGACTTTAATATCCATCTCAACTCTCTTGATGTGGCCACTGTTCTCTTCCGTGACCTCTGCGACATTCTTTCCCTCTCTATCCTTCCCTCTGGCTCAACTCACTCTACAGGACACACCTTGGATGCTCCCATCTCAACATACATCCCTCTCGCTAACCCTCTCTCCTGGTCTGACCACTCTCTCCTCTCTTTCCACCTGACGTACCCTGTCCCCCGACTCCTCTGCCTGCACTGCCAGTCTCCTTCTCAGTCATTCGAACGATGAAGCGTGTGTCAGTCGCTGCATTTGCCTCTTCCTTCAACCCTCCTGCACCCCCTTCATTAAGCTCTCCTTCTGACTCTGTTTTAGCTAACCTCCATCTCTCTATCTCTAACACCCTGGACATCCTTGCCCCACGTCATGAGGAACCGCATGAAGCCTGCCTCCAAATGGAACTCTTCATATGACCAATTTTCGATGCTTCCTAGGGAGATTTGGGGCCCATCCAAAAATGAAATATGCTAATTCACAAGGGATAACCTGCCCAAGAATTGCAGAGCAGCATTCCATACATCTTCCCAGAATGGGCGCAACCTAGTACATGCCCACATCATATACAGGAAGTCCGCCGGGTCATGACCACAGCGCTGGCAGCAGGCCGATCTAGAGCTATCAAACTGGTTAATACGGGCTGGGGACATGTACGTGCGATGTAGTGTTTTTAGTTGAATCAACTGCAACCGTGTATTGAAGGCCCCCTTATGTGTGTTTTTGCACATACCGCCCACTGTGTGTTTGTAAAGGGGGCCTGATGTCCTCCTCCCATTGCTGCTTGCATTTTAAGGGCACATGTGGGGTGTTATGTTGGTTAAGTTTGTATAAAGTAGAGACCACCCCTCTGCAGCCCGATGAGTTCACAATATACTTCAGAAGCGGAGCCGTAGGTGGCCGCTCCGGGAACACCGGGGACCATTCCTTAAAAGCTGCCCACATTCTTAGATACTATAGGCTGCGGTGAAGAACCCTCCCATCGTTTCCATGAAAAGTTCTAGGGTTACGAAGGATTCATTTGGATACATGTCTTCCATCCTAAATATCCCTGCACCCCTCTACTCACTAACAATGGTTGCATCACAGGTTGGGAAACCTCCCCGAATTTCATCACTTTCTGCGAGACTGGTGCCAAGTTTGTCGCCGGGTCCTTGAGGTATAGGATTGCTTCGTCGGTGTATAACGACACCAGTTCCCAGCCCCCCCGGCTAATCCCCAAGTCCCATGGTGTTTCCGTAGCCTTGCTGCCATCACCTCTATTGCTGCCACAAAGATCAGAGACGAGAGTGGACAGCCCTGTCTGGTCCCCCGGCCCAGCACAAAGGGTTTAGACCGCATGCCACCCACCCCAATGCAAGCGCTCGACCCGGCGCACAATAGTTTTACAGCCGACAAGATGTAAGGGGGGACCCCACCTTGCGAAGCACCTCCAACAAGTAGTCCCATTCCATAGAATCGAACACTTTCTCCATATCCAATAATACTGCCCAAGCCTGTGTGTCGGGGTATCGCAAAAAGGCAGCATAGGTTGGATGAGGTCGATCTGTCGAGTATTAAGCCTTATTGAACTATATGTATTATGTATTATGCAAGAGATATACGGGAGGAGCCTATCTGCGAGAATCTTGGCAAATATTTTGGTGTCCAAATTCAGTAATGAAATTCGGCGGTATGAAGCGCAGTTTTACAGGTCTTTATCTAGCTTTAGAATTAAGGTAATTACCGCCACCTCCAGGCTCCATTCTTTATAAAACTCTGCCGTGATGCTGTCCGTGCCTGGCACCTTAGAGGAGGGTAGGGCACCAGACACAATAACAAATCTGCCATTTGGGCCTACAATCGCCTTGGACACACTAAAAAACCCAGCGACTTGTGTGCTGAAGTTCAGATTTCTGAGAGTGGTTGTAAATAAATACCCACTTCAACTGAGCTTATTTAATCAACTTCAGAATAATGAAAGTAACATAACAATCATTCATAATAAGAAGGTCATTAGCTTGCTGGGATATCTTAGTGAAGAGGTTTATGTTTTACGTAAAGTGGTTTATAGTCAAAGAGGAACAGCACTCTATGCAGTGGCATAACACAAAACGTGGGGCCCCTTTGCAATCCGTGCTGAGGGCCCCCCTCAAGGTCAGCAACAAAGCACAGGCCATGCCACATTCCAGCCCGGCCTGGACCATCATGCATGTGCAAGACACATGATGTTCATGCTGCTGCAGGGGCAGACACTCACTACATTAGGTGATAACTGTAAATATGTGTTTTAATCAAACCTTAAAACTTTCACCTATTGTAAATACGAAGGGGGCAACTTTCTGCGTGGCCAGTAATATTATGCACAGTAATGATACCACAGAAAAACATGCTTCTGCTGGCTCTGTCAATATATGCCAGTATCCCCATGTATGGACAATTTCCTGTTGGCTTTACCCTTAATTTACCCTTAATGCCATTAAAAACCTCCTGCCACAGGAAGAAACCATGTTATTGCTGACTACACAAATGCTTGTTCAACTCCCATGCCACTATGTAAGAAGACTCCTCAAAATGACTTTGCCATCAAGGTCAGTAAAACGTGTAATGCAACAGTAAGGAAACATTTCCTTGTTTGGCTGCACAAATGCCTCCACCTATGTGACGAGTCCACCAGAGACAGAATTGTGTTGTGCCTTTTATTGTGTGGGTCTGTGGTGGAAGTAGTTGGTGTTGATTGCGATTGATGTGTACTTCTGGGTAGTTGTGCCAGTCTCTGGTGTTGTGATGAATGGATGAGGGAGCCACGTGTTTGGCCAACAGGTGCTTTGGGCCCTTGCTTGATTTGTTGTAGCAGCCTTGTTGTGGCAAGGAATAATGATACAGCTGCTTTGGGGGGGGGGGGGTAATGTTGGCAAGTTTGTGCACCAATGTATGGCTTAACATTTATTTAATTATTTACTGATAATTTTTATGTAGCACGAACTAGATAAAGCAACGTATCACAGTGTTGTAGAAATAATCACAAGTGTAAAACATTTTACAACAGATTAAAACACATAATACATTAAATGCCCCAGTCGTCAGTCTTTACGATCCCATTTCTAAAACATCAGCAGTCTAAAATCTAGCTAAAATCACTATCAACAAACTTTACACTAACATTTTTAACATTTTTAAATTTGAAATTAGTCAATACAAGCAAATGAATTAAAAGCGATTTCCCAAAACCATGTTTTTACCGTTTTTCTGGATTTCAAGCAGTCTGAGATCCTTCATAGCTTTGTAGCCAGTGCATTCCAGATTTTTACAGCATCTCCTGTAAAAGTATGGTTTTACATTCGTTCATTCGTATGGACCATTTAAATTTGTGAGTTTCCAAACGTAATGATTCCTGGCTCCGGGGGCCTCTCATGCCTCCAGATAAAACAGATCTACATGTGTTTCATTATGTCTGGGATTGGGATGTGCTGTGCTTGTAATGTTATAAAGTGCATGCTCTGGACATTTTTACTCTGTACCCGTTGTGGTATGACGTGATTTGGTACTGGCGTTTGGTGGACGTTACACTATCATTTGGCGGTCTACCCAGTATGGAAATTCCACATGTCAGTGGTGTACCTTCTAAGGCATATGTGCTGTTTTTGGTGACTTGCAATGGGGTTTTCTGTAGGTGATGTATGCAAAATGTGGGGGTGTTTGGATTGTTGGAAGGTGTGCCAGAGGGTGTGGTGCAAACTGGGTGTGACAGGGGCTGTGTACTGAATTCGGTGGATGTGTTGGGGTGTGCGTGTGTCTCACTGAGTGGCACGCATGCAGTGTGCATGTTTGTTAGCATTCACTAAGGAACTCTGCGCCTAGGAAATCCTGTCTCCAATGGCATAACTTACACCATCAGAGGGGCGGTGTAAGTGTGGTAGATGATGTTTGAAAGTGTACAGTTGGGCACAGTAACAGAAAGAATGGATGGCGAAAGTATAGGACTGTATTGGTGAAATGTTTACTTGCGTTAGAAAAAAGTGTTGGGGATGTTGTTTTACTTCTGTGTTTATTTGTGGTGGCGTGGTTTCCGCTGATGGAAGTTAGATAGGCTATTTTGCGGTGTAAGAATGTTTTCTTAGTAAATCAGTCTGAACTTCCGCTGGATTTTGTGTAAAGTGTAAGTTCCCCCTGATTGCTGTGTCATGCTGAATGTCTATGGAGTTTCAAAAAATAACATTTCCTAAAACATTTGAACCCTTCCATAGAAAGTTATGAAAAATTACCACCGCATGTGTTGGAAGCATCTACAACTACATTGAACTTTTCAGAATACCTTTTTCATGGATAGCTTCATATTTTAATTGTGCTTTGAACATTTTTTAACATGGGGTTTTCGGCCCAGATATGTTATAATTGTCTGCTTCGATTTTCGAGATGGATTTGATGCACGTAGATCTCATCAGGATCTGGTCTCTTTTTTTTATTTCAAGCCTTCCAATTTTGGGATATACAAGATTTAAGGTTTATCTATATCTCATGCATATGCAAAATGCATGTACAACTTTTATACAAATGATACATGTACATATACAAGATGTACATGTACATTTACACTTTCAACAATGTACACATCATGACTGAGTATGGTGTGAGGTTCTATATGTTTTGGAAAAGTACAGGAGATGTAGATTTCATAATGTGCACGACTATATTTATGAAAATCACACAGAAGTCAGGACTGACTTTGAAATGACTTTTCATGTGTATGAGAGATGCATAGGAGATGCTAATTGTGTACATATATGAAATTTAAAACGCCTTTACTCCTCCAATACATATGAAAACTCACATCGAAGACAGGCATCATTTTAATGTGACTTTTCATATGTATAAGAGGCTTATAGGACATACCAAACACACACCAAACACTCCTACGCCTTACACAACACACTCTTATGCCATGCACTTCTACACCATACACCCTTATGCCACACACTCCTATGCCACGTGCTTTTAGGCCTCATGTTTTTATGCTGTGTGCTCTTACAGCACACACTCTTATGACACTCACTCGTATGGCACACACTTTTATGGGACGCAGTCTTGTGCCATGTAATCTTATCACATGCACTTTCATGCCATGCTCTCTTATGCTGCATACATTTGAGCCATGTACTATTGTATTTGTATGCCAGGTTCTCTTAAACTACACACACATTTGCCACACATTCTAACGCCAAACAGACATACTCCACGTGCTCTTATGCCACACACACTTTTGTCACACACACCTATGCCATGTGCTCTTATGCCACATACACTTACGACACACACTCTTAACCACAAGAATCTACATCACATGCTCTTACACCACACACGTGTATGCCACATGCTTTTACACCACACACGATACTATGCACTCTTATGTGACGCACTTTTATGCCACACAATGTTATGCCAAAACACACTTACTCCACCCACTTTGCTCTGTGAAAGCTTGCTTTTTGGAGCAGTGCTTCTCAACAGGGAAGCATTCACAGTGGTCTGTGTTTGGAGGGATATGATTTATTTATTTCTAAAAGAAATAGGGATGAATATGGAATGTGCTTCTTCTCTTAAAGTGGGGAATACGGTATTGTTAACATGCAGGCACTACTCTTACTTTCAGAGAATGTGGTGCATGTGCAGAGTTCTCAAACTGCTCCTGCAAACTTTTGATTAATTATTATCTATTGGATTATTTAATATTTTACCCTACTGAACCAACCGTACATTGCATGGCTTTTAATCCATTTTTTTCTCAATAATTGTGCTCCAGAGTGCGCTATTTCAGTCCATTAATTTCCTGGGGGAGCTACTTCAAACACCTTACATAAGTCAGGGCTCCATCGCTATGCACAGTGCTTCACGCTTATTGGGGGGAATATCAAGGCCCTCCACTAAAATTGTTTACCCCCTGACACTGTCCTTAAATCATTTAGAAAGCCAGTTCCTCCTTAGGAGTCCTCCACATCCCATGGCATTAAAATCTGCCTCTGCCACTGTGTGAGTAGGACAACACATTGTCAACTGGGTTCATCCAAGCACAGGGCTGCTAGTAGAATGAGCTGTTGGCTTCACACTCCTGCCCCCTCCCTCCCTAATTCACCCATCTTCACATTCTGAATGATTTATGTAGTCCTCAGAATCATTATCCATCCCAACACGCTTATTCAACAAACCATTTAGCCATATCAAACTTCTGCATTGATCAGTAAATACAGCCTCACACTATATGTCCTTAAAATGTCATTCATTCAAACATCTTCAAAATCTCTCATTCAGCCCTCCAGCTCATATCCTTTACACTTTCATCTAACATTTCCATTCATTAACACATCCTCCCTTCCTCTCATTCACCCATCCACCCTTTCGTAATCATACATTTAGATTTACAACAGAGCCTTGCACTCTCTTTCTGCTTTCTCCTAGTCACATCCCACTACTTCATAGGTTTATCTGTGAGGAGGATCTCAGAACACGTTTTTCCATGCAACATGCATTACTATCTAATTTGCACTGCTATGGAACAGAAAGATATCGAATCCATGTTTACTGCCATGAAAGGTCATAATTCGCTGAGTTTTTGGTCACTAATAAATAATACCGAAGTGACGCAAATTCAATTAACCATCAGTCCCATAAATGTAAGTGTATGGACTGAGTATTTCGAAAAATATATAGAATACCTGACACGAGACTCAACCATGCAACCCTGAATGGGACCTGGATGTATCAGTGGAAAACATAACAAGACACATTAGAAAATCCAAGTCATCTACCACTCCTAGACCAAATAATATGTTCTTCTTGACGCTTAAACAGAATATAATAATGTGGGCGTATATATTGCACTTGCTGTTTAGTGACGTCATAGCATTTAAGAGAATTCCTGGTTCATGGAAAATCTCTTATGTCTTGTTAATTTTTTAAGAAAGGCAATCGGCTGTGTCTGATGAACTTTCGACCAATTTCTTTAATGAATGTCAAGGCAAAGATGCTTTCTTTGATATTGCTGCATACATTAATAGCCTGGATAGATGAGAACGAAATTTTAGACTTCAGACAGATAGGTTTCAGAAAAGGAATGGGGACTGACGTTGGTGGTTTGCTTGTTACACAGCTTCAGAGAAATGCTTCAGTCAAAGGTCAATTTCCCCTTTATTTAGCCTCAATGGATCTGTCGATGGCCTTCGACATGGTCGATAGAGCCACACTATGGAGTAGGTAAATCGAACTAGAAATAGACAAAGGTCTGTTGGAATTGTTGATATACTTGTACTCGGAAACTGTGTTAAGAGTTAGATTAAATGATGATGGACTCATGTGAAACGAAAAAAAGACACATAATGTCCTCAAAGAGGGTTGCACACTCACTGCTGTTTTATTCAATCTGTATGTATCTGCAGCTGTAAAGTCACTTGATAGCAGTGGATTAGTCGCTCCCAAATTAAGCATTTTGAAAGTACAATGGGTCGCTTATGCTGACAATTGTTTACTCTTCAACTGTACGAATATTGGTTTGCAAAGACTCATAAATAGATTTGCTACCTTCATAACTGAACTGAAATTGAAAATAAATCTGATAAAAATGGTAATTACCAATTTGGGTAAGCGAAATAAAAAAATCCTGAGACCTACATGGATTTGTGAAGGTACATCGATCAAATCTCAACATGCAATTCGATATCTTGGTTATTCATTTTCTAGTTCTATGTCGAATAACTTTTTTTTAAAAACTGTCTAAGGTTGAAGGCGATCGATGCCTCCAGGCAAATAAGAGTTATTGAAAGAACATTTGGAAGATATTCGATGTATGCGTGCAGGGAAATTTATTGTATGAAAGTTATTCCTCGTCTTTCTTATGGTTTAGAGTTTTTCCCTGAAGTATTATCTTCTTATTTTAAAACCATTGAAGCAATTGTTTGGAGAAATGTTTTGTACTTTCTGCCAAAATGCATCCCATCGAAATAATACGATATGAATTTGGACTACTATCATTGAAAAGTCATATGAACTGGAAAAAGCTAGTCTTATTGAGAAAATGCCTGGTTAGAGATAAAAAGTCCATTTACTATAAACTAGGCGACGATAAAAAAGGGAAATTCATGTGTACGTTAAAAAATGAAGTTGATTCCATATTAATTAATCTGGGTGTTTCTATACAAATACTTATTAAAAATCCATCCAAAGTGAAAATGCTAGTGAAATCTTTTGACTGGGTAGAGAACAATGCTGTAATTTTAAAATCTAAATTGTATTCTCATATTGTTTCATTTTGGAAGTGGTACCCCATACCTGAATCCTATATTGTAAAATATCTTTGTGTGCATTTAGGAATAGCACTATGTGTTTTAGATTCAATGTTTTAAATACACAAGAGATACGAAATGTCAGATTTCCAACTTCGGATGACCATAAATATTGTAGATACTGTAAGACTGAAGGAGTAAAGGAAACATTGTTACATTTGTTATTAATCTGTCCAAAATTGATGATGAAAAGGATTGAATACTTTGCGCATTTTGTTAATAATATATCAAATGTTAATAGAGAACAATTGTGGTACAAAATGCTACATGGGGATTCAGTAGTAATGAAATTGAGAGTAAATGCTTATTTAAAGAATATCTGTAACTTGGAATGACATGTACTTATAACACGTTTAAGGAAATAATGGAATATCCATGGTTTTAGTTGTAAGTTGCAAAGTAATTATGATGAATTGAAATGTTTAATATGTTGTTTATATTTTTTAATCTTTTTAAAATTTTGTAAAGTTTTATATAAACCATAACAATAAAATAAACAATAAAAATGCTTTGTGAATGCTTGTTGTATATCGTTGTCAACGACTGTTTTTCCCTGAGCAGCTCCTGCTCGCCTAATTTTGCCACGTCTGTTCTCCCTCCAGCAGAATGTGCCAGATCCTGGGCTGTGGAGACAGCATGGTAGCCAGTGCAGAGAGCGCGCGGTAATGCTGTCACAGTGGCGGCCATGGTGAGACATTTCACAGCTTCGAACCTCCCGGCTCCTTCACCCAATTTGAAGGTGCAACACTTGTCAAGCATGATTTTCGAGCCTCTTTGTAAAACTAATGCAGGGCTTGGCGTAATGTTTTTTTTACACTGGACATACTGACAGCTTCTTCCAGAGCTTTACATTTGGGTCATTATTTATTTATTTTATTTATTTATTGTGCATTTGTAAGGCGCTTATACATCAAGAAATTGTGTTTCAAAGCACCCACAGGGGGGAGCAAACATGGGAGCAAAGGCAAATAGAATAAGTTGATGAACAGGAAAGGGGTAGTCTTACTATGCCCGGTGAGCATTGAGAACGTGCAAGTGCAGAGAGAGAGAAGGGACAGGGAGAGGGGTAAGTGCTAGAAGTTCCACAGAGGGAAGTGCCAAGGAGATAGTTGTAAGCAACAGTAAGTGCCAGGTAGAGATCGCTTGGTGCAGAGTGATCACCTGACAATAATATATGCAGGTCTGCAACAATACAAGCCAGTGGGTGCCCGCAGGCAGGTGCTGGGATGGGGCGGAAGGCTGAGGGTGATTGGGCGGAAAGGCTGGGCCCCAGAAGGACACATAGGGTCCCAAGCCACCTGTGAAAACAAAATCAAAATATCGAGGCTGTGTACCCCAAAAGGAAACACACCGAACACGGGTTACAAAGGAACATACAAAGTACTTTATTTTATACTGAATCCAGTTACTAAGAACAGAGCAAAAATCAGATAGCTATCGGCCCTCAGTGCAACACAACGAACTCCAGCGTGGTTCAATGTGTTTAGTGAGAGACGCTGTACATTAGAATGCATTGGTTTTTTATACTTTTTGTGAGCACGATGTCCAGCCCCACTTCAGGTTAATATTCACTAATACATCACTGATCTAGGGTTCATGCCAAGTCTCGCACATCCGCATATAACTGGTTTGCTTTTAATACATATATCAACAAGCCTATACGGCAACTGTGTATTCTGGGATTTCCCATGCAGGTCCTCTCAAACATTAATACAATGTAGTTAAACAAGTGTTCTGCGTTCAGTATTTGAATACATTGTTCTTATCGTATACTCGTGGATTAGGATTTCATTGCACGAGTAATCCTTTACACACAGGTCAATGAAGGACATGGTCTCAGTTCACGACCTCAACAAGTGGCCTGCAAGCAAGTTACATATTAGCTACGTACAGAGGTCAAGACGGCCATGTTGTATTTTGGAATGACATAGTCCACCATTTTAACTCACAGGGTGACTTTACAAAGCGAACCTAAAATGGCGGATTGACCTAAAATGGCGGCTTACATTGATTCTAAGGTCAGGACCGTGCAACATGGATTCCTTCGCAAGCGACTTGTGAGCAGCTTGGCGTAGGCCAATATACATATATTTATTGCGATAGGAGGCACGATATAATTTCTCATTTGACACACCAATCTCAGCAACTGTGGGGTATTACCACGTGAGTGAGAGGGGGAAGGAGAATGTGAAGAGGAAAGTCTTGAGGAGCTTCCGAAATTTGAGGAAATCGACTCAAGATAGAGAGGAAGGGGGAGGCTGTTTCAGAGGTGGGAGCCAGCCGAGGAGATAGATCTGCCATCAGCTTGTTGCTTAGAAAAGCTCCTGACATGCAGAGAGTTGGAGCCAGAGGAGCATAGAGATCTGGAAGGAAAGTATTTGGTGAGAGCAAGTTGTAGGTAGATTGGTCCTCAGCCCCAGACAGTCTGATGGATGATGCAGAGATATCTGAATTTCATCCTGGCAGCAACCGGGAGCCAGTGAAGGGGTTTTAGGGCTGGAGGGATACAGTCCCTGAGCTTGAATACAAGGATAAGCCTTGCAGCCCTATTCTGGACAAGCTGGAGGGGGCAGAGAGAGGAAGTGGGTAGATTGAGGAAGAGGATGTTGCAGTAGTCCAGCCTAGAGAGTAGCAGAGATCTAGAGACATTGAGCTTTTGGGGAAAAGTGAGGAAAGGAAGGATACCTCTGAGGAGGTGGAGTTGGCCTTTCGGGTGGGCCGCCCGGTGGACCACCCGGGGCGACCTACTATTAGCCCCCGGTAACGCTCACCTGATTCCCGTAGAGGCGCCGGTCTTGACTGGGCGTATACCGTATCTTCAAAGGTGATGTGTAACACACGGCTGGCTCTTTGGGCTGGACCTCTGTGCACTGTATGTCTGACTCGAAGGGTAAGATGTCTGCAGATAGAAAATATGGGATTAATGAACTGGGTTATTGAATGTCTCTCTCTTCTTCCCTTTCTCTTCTCCTGTAGAACCCCAAAGGTTAACGCTCTCACCTTAGGTAAGTGAACGCCGTGCTCTCCATCTGCCTCGGGGCAGGGTGCTGTAACCAGTTTCTTCACTGGATAAGGGGAGCAGGCCTCTTGACTTCAGAGGACTGCTGTCCGTCGTTTACTGCACGAACGGTAAGTTTCGAGTAATTCTAATGTCTTTAAAAGTCTTTAGTAATGATGTCTCTTGTTTTGCAGGGTTCCGGCGATGGCGGATGACAGGCTGAAGTGAGTTGAAGATGGAGCCCGTGTGATGAATAGAAGCGCCTGGAAGCACGTAAGTAAGCGCTTGTTGCCTGCTTCACGATGCGCTCTAACTGTCTTTTTATTTTGCAGGTACAAGTTCGGAGCGGCTGCAGGGTGCCGGAATACCCACTGGGTTAGATGTGGAAAGGAGTAATGGCACGTGAGTATTAAAGTTCCCCAATGTCTTTAAACGCACCTTGTTTTGTCTTTCAGGTGCGGGATGCAGCGCCGAAGGCCTCCGGAGCGTGCGAAGAGTTGGTAAGCTTTTGTCTTTCAGATGCCGGAATGCAGTGCGAAGACCTGCGGAGCGCACAAAGAGTAGGTAAGCCTTTGTCTTTCAGATGCCGGAATGCAGCGCGAGGCGTTGGTGACAGCCGATGGACCAGGTAAGTGAAGCGCTGTCACTGAAGACCGTAATGCTAACCTGTTCTTTCTTGTCTTTATAGGTGTTGCTGAAGACTGGATTCAGGATGGTAAGCCTTTTTCCTTAGGCCCAGGATCAGATGCAGAAGACACGATGAGCGTTCTGCTGCAGAGGATGCAGAATAACGCAAAGCAAGATTCATCCATCGGGTGTGGTTTAAATAGCCTCCTGTAGTGCTTAGGTGTCTCCTTCCACAGCCACGCCTAGGTAAGAAAAGAGTTCCTGCTTTCCAGAAGAGTTCCAGTGTTCTGAACCTAGGGAGTGGCTCCTGCCCCACCCAACAGGAAAAGTAGTTCCAAACAGAAGAGGATCAGAGGCTCAACTGGCAGGCAAGTAAGCAGCATGGTCTGCTGCAGGTAAGTCCACCCAAGCATTATGAGCCCGGCGCTTCCAGCGCTGGGACTCGGCATATTTATGAGCCTGGTGCCACTGGCGCCAGGACTGGGTCCAAAAGGTCCCAATTGGGACTGGTTGGCACTCGGAACCTGGGTTATGTATCTGCTTCCAAGGGAGTTGGGAAAACCCTGACTTTTTGGAAGCAGAGATCATGACACCCCCCGCCACGCCAGCTCGGTGAAGTCTTTCAAGGACTCCCCCAAGCTGGCGTGGTGCGAGAAGGGGTGGCAGGTGCCCTATTGAAATTGAATGCACTCCACTCTCGGGAGTGGAGCGCATTTAATAACAATAGGGAGCCGATCACCACTTATTGAAAAATGTGGCAGATGACCAGGGGCACGCTTGAGGGAAGGGGGAGGTGCCAAATGATTTTCTTTTGCCTCCCAGGGTGCTGCAGACACTAAGGCCGGCCCTCGTGTTAGGGAGAATCTCCAGAGGGGCTAATTTCCCTTACCTACTGAGTCCCTCAGGATTTCTAGGATTTTTTTTTTCACCTGGTAAGCGTATGAACCTTTTTTTCCCACTCTTACATATGTTTTGCTGTGTGTGTTTAACATTTTCTTGTGTTCATAGACCGTGGAGCCTCACCTACTCCACAGGCATCATCTTTTTACTGTGTGTTACACAGCACCTTCAGTGCAGTGACACAGGGTTGCCTTTTTGACTTCCCAACTCCACCTCCATTTTCTGGGATGGACTACTCTCTCCCAGAACATGTAAAGTTGCCATTGACTTTATTAGTTATCTTAAATAGCCCTGGTATTGTTTTAGGCTATCTTGGTAGCCTCGAACTTAAACCCGCTAGACCATATACGTTTTTATACAGTTCCGGTTGGGTTTATTCACCATTTCTTTTTGTAAAAGTCTTTGTCGTGTTTTACTCTGCGCGCCAAACCAGGTTTGGTTCCTTTGTTTGCCGTCCTATTGCGGGCTTCTGCACAGAAGCCTTCCTTAGGCACCTGTATGTCTGGGGTGGACAGGATGTGAGGGAGGGGTTTTGGACTACCTGCACAGGGTCTCCTTGGAGACCCATGTCGAACTCTGATCTGATTGGCTGTGGTGACTGTCCCAGCGGGACAGCCACCCTGCTGTGTGATTGACAGCCAGGCTGTGTGAATGGGGGAAAACTGCATAAAAAGCAGGTCCCTGGGGCTGGAAAGGCAGAGTCACCACTGGAACGAGAGAACCATAGATGAGCTGACAGAAGAGGACCCCTAAAATGACTGAACCACACGGTGAAGCCCTGCTGCAGGTCCGAATCTTCATACTTCAACGACAGGGAAGATCTGCAAGAATCTTCTTCCCTTGAGCTGGTGCCAACAACCAGTTCACCAAACTGCTCGCCAGGCCTCCCTTCTCTGGTCGAATTTGCTGTACAGAGCTACAGTGAACCAGATAGCCAGGAGGAACGGACCCTGCTTGCGTTCTAAGGAGCGCACCTTTTATTTCATTGCTTTGCTCTGCTGCTGGTTTCTTCCCTGGGCAGTGCAGGACCCTCCAGTCTTTCTACTTCGTGTCAGTCCGACAGTCGCTTCAGGAACTGTGAGCCTGCAGGACCTGCCAGGAACGTCCGCTTCAGCTACAGCCTTCTTCTCCATTTAAGGTGCTGTTCAAATCCGGATGTTCGTTTTGTCCAGCCGCGGTGAAGTTGTGTGAAACCTTTCGCCAATCCGAGGGTTTGTCCTTCTCCATTCTTTAAACTAACTTTTCTGCTGACCAACTTCGTCTCAAACTCTTGGCAAAGAATTAACCGTGAACTATCCTGAACTGTGTGATCTTGAGCAAGACTTTGGTCCATTGACTTTGGGCCAGGCCCTTTTAATCTGATTTCTTCACTGTAGCTCCTTTTTCTAGATTGCCCTGCTTACTTACTTGTTGGCGCTGCTCAATTCTTGTCTAACTTTGTCTTTCCCTCCCTATCAAATTGTTGGAGTGCCATTTTGCCCACACTTCATTTTGAGCCTAACTTGTGCAGAATCTATCGGGTGTGGTGCAGTGCATTGAGAGTGTGATTTTTCAACTGCTTTACTTTAGTGAAATGTTTTACAACTGATGTGTAAATAAATGTATATTCTTTTACTCAGAAACCTTGAGTCAGTGTTTGTTTGAATGATAGTAATTGCTGTCCTTTGTATAACTATTGATACTGCTCACTTACTCTTGAGATAAGTCTGGCTGCTCAGCCATTGTTACCACTTTACTGTGTAGTAAAGGTGAATTTGTACTGTCACTGGTCTTAATTGTGTGTGGTGTTTCCAAAGGGTACTGTATATAATTCTGCCTAACACCTCGTCATTATATGGGGTTTGGTGTGAGCTGAGAGGCCCGTTTTTAGAATTTTGAAGTACAAAATAATGCCTAGGGCGGACATTTGCACTGGTGATATTTTATAATTGGAAGCCTATGATAACACCTTAAAATATGAGAATATTTAATCTGTTTTTAGACTTACTTCGATACTTTCTGGATTTTCATGCTTATTGGTGCGTTTTGACTTCTTTTGAATAAATAAGGACATAGGGAAGGATTATGTGCATTTGACTAGTGGTATACTCTTTACTTGAAAACTACGTGTTGTAATGAACTATTTACAGTGTTGGTTGTGGATTCAGATTGATTGGCCTATGTTTAAGATAGCTCAGTGAGTAAAGGTCTTGGCTCTCACATCAGTGTACACACCTCACACTTTTGAAGCCTTGCGTCATGGCGCGGCTTCCTAAACCCTTCCTCTATGCAAGGTCATCAGGCACTGCATACCGTTCGCTTGGTACTAATAGCACCTATTATTCTGGGACCTACAAGTGAGGAGGGTCTGCCGTAACGCTCCGTATAAACGTATTCTATCATTATTTTATATTTTCCAGTATGTTGTCTTCTTTTTTGGATCTTTCTGGTAATTGTGATGTGCTTACAGGGGGCGAATGCAGCATTGCTGCATCTCTCTATTGTACCAACCACTTGAATAGAGAATTAAACACTTTCCACCGCGTTCCATGTCTTTCCTATCTCTGAAACAGATGTATTTCAGTCCTTCATGCTCGATTGCTCCCTCTTATAAGCACTGTAGTAGTGAGTGTCATTATTACTCATTATAGTGGCAAGATAGCTCAGCAGGTTGAGTGCTCGCTGCTGCAATCTATGTCTGATCTGCAAGTCGCAGGATCGAATCCCTGCAAGGCCAACTCAGCCTTTCATCCTTCTTCGGTTGATAAATGAGAACCAACTTCGGTTGGGCTGACAATGATGTATGTAAAGATGTTCTATGCACATTGCTTAGGCGTAAGCACTATATAAATACAAAATCATCATCGAAGTGAGTGCTTAACTCACTGAGGTATCATGCCAACTTGCCATTAATGCCAACGAGGGATTCACAAACGCAAGAAACATGTGACACATAACACCCATGCTGAAGCTGTCATTCTTTCCATCCAGTTCGCTCATACGATCGCCATTTTAGATTTGCCAACGAGGGATTCACAAACGCAAGAAACATGTGACACATAACACCCACGCTGAAGCTGTCATTCTTTCCATCCAGTTCACTCATACTATCGCCATTTTAGATTTGCCAACGAGGGATTCATATGGTGTGGGTAGTCAGCGTGTGGGCTGCCATCTTTAAACAGTAGCCCAGTACTGGGAGTTAACGTCTGCGCGTTGATGTGCATCCATATTTCATTTTGATTGTTTAAAGACATATAGGAGTTCGCTGAGTTTTCCACAGGATAACTGTATGCAGTAATCACTCTTGTCATATCACACAAGAAGACAAAAAAAGCCAGCTATGCATGTGAATATTTGGCATGTGTGGTGTGCTGGAATGGTCTCCTTGACTGCCATCACACATGGGTATTTCAAATGCATCCAACTGCCTGGGCTTCATTTCATGGTTTCATATTTTGATTTTGACACTGAGAAAATACAATGTGAAGCCGGTTTAATTATTAGTATTATTATTTAATGGTATCGGGTAATATTATCCCTATATATATGGTCACCATATATAATGTCTCCGGGAAAAGGTTGTGGTGACATTATATAGGTGACCATATTTATAGGCACAGGGGCAGCAGGGGTTGCCGGGTTGTCCCCCGCATGTTCCATGTAATAATGTCCCCACAAAAAACGGCAATTTTCCTGCGATTTTTTTGCACAGTGATATTTTGAGGGGACATTATTACATGGAACCTATTTAATGGTTAATGTTTATAACGCGCCACATGCCCATGGCCCTTTCATTATTGAAAGGACCATCAGTGGTAGACTGAAAGCCAAAAAAGTCAGTTCTGATGCTGTCATGTGTATGCCTTTGGTCCAGGAAACACTCCTGCGCGCTAGGGGGCGCTAGGAGGCCGACACGGCATGGCCAAGTGAATCCCAGCTAAGAGGTGTGGATACCGTTGTAATCTTCTCTTCGGATGCTGATGGAAACCCATACAAGCACAAAGTATGAAACAAGTGCTCCATAAACCTAGCCAAAAGCATTTATCTCAAGGAAACAGTGATGAGTTAGGCTACAGATCAAGCACACATTTCTCACGGGGCGGGGGGCGTAAGGGGCGGACTCTGGCATTGGGATTGATGTTCATAAAGCTGCATGGTGCAGTGGGGGAGCCCGGTGGTTTTGATAGCTGGTAAAGTCAGAGGCATCCATGGATGTAGGTAGGTTCTGGGCGGTCATTCAGGACTGCATTAAGCAAGAGGTACTGCAGGGCTACAGTCTAAGACCCAAGTAAGGAATATAAGAAGAATGTAGGACAGCCACTGTGCCTTTGGGGGCTACTAATGTCCTGGGTTAACAACGATAATGTATTAAACCACCTTAAACGGTGTTATCTGGTGCACAGTCACTACAACCAGTGGCGTTGCTAGAGTAATCATATTGTTTCTCATAATTCCCTGAAGGTTGCCACTAATTAGTGTCCGCACAGTGCCAGTCCGGGGCCTACATCAAGCAAGTAAATCAGCGGGACTGCCATATTAGGCTGCCTGGTCCTCAGACGCGCTGGCAGAAGAGTAAGGAGGCTTGATCATTCGCTTTGGTAGGTAACAACATTAGTTACGTTTAACACTTCCCTCTACAATTCCCCTGTAAGTGCAAGACTAAATCATGCACATGATTCTTACCTCCTCACTCGTGGCCCTGCCCGCTCACGTCATTGTTATGTACGCGTCACTGTGCAGACTGGGACGTGTGGTGTCAATAAAGAACCCGGGAAGCTGGAAACCTGACATTTCCTGGCCAAATGCGCAACTGGTGTGACGTGCAGGGGAGTTGCTAGGTCTGGAAAAGACCCGGGGCTAAGCTAATGTCAGAACTGTTGGGACTGGGGGCTAGCTAGTCTTTTGGCTGTAGCTCCTGAGATTCTATCCGGGGCTACAACCAAAAGATCAGGGGCTATAGCCCCCTTAGCCCCCCCCTAGCAACGCCCCTGGTGACGTGTCTCATTAACGCTGCGCGACCAGGCCCACCGCCCACAGCTATGGCGCAGCACAGTCCCACAAACCACAGGAGGCCCCAAAAGTAGAATACAACAGTCATGTCATGTGGATGCTTGCCATGATGCGAATAGTCCAAACAAAAGTCTCCTTCAACATCCAGAGAGTTGAGTGCAAAGTCCTGGCTCTTCCCTGGCATGCTTCTCTCACGTCGGGCCACATCCTTGGGCATTCCTCTGGCACAGTTTCTTCCCCTGGGTTTGGGCTGTGTCTCTGGTTGTCATCACGTGTGTGCATCCTTTCTCTCTCAGATGGATCCAGAGAACAAGGCATGTCGTCCAATGAACTCGGGTATTGTCTCTCCAAGTGTCTCTACAGTGTTTCTATGTGGGTGGCCTCTCTCGGATTCACTCTCTTCACATAGATTCAGCTTATAGCCAGTCTGCCTCTCTTTAGCAATGCTCCCCTTTCTATAAAAGGCAAACATCTCCAAGTTCCAAACCTTGCTGTCATTATGAGGGACGCCATTTTCACCTCTTTCCTTGATGAGTAGAACTTGTTTTTGTGCTTCCTTTTCCCGTAATGCAACCTCAATCTCATGTATCATGTTGTTCTTTTCTTGTTTTCTTGTCCCCTTCTATTCTTATAGTATGTCCTCTACTGACACAGTGTCCCTGCTGTCTGGAAGCTATGGAGGAATGGGAACTGAGTAGGCCTGGTGGCATCTCATCTCGCGCCTAGAAACCCTTGTGTACAGGCGCATTATTTTTTTTTCCAAAGTATTTTATTGGTTTTATGATAAAAGTGAGATAATACAAACTTATGGATTAAAGTAAACAAAAGAAAAAACAACTTAAACAACAGTAGTCTTCGTGTGATGTAGCATGTGGGGTTCGAGATGGTGGTTCAGTCCAGGGTATGACTTCTCAGGGAGTGGAGGGGAACAGTTTCAGGGGACATCTGCATAGTGTTGGTAGGAACCTGTTACTACAAGACACTACAAGTGTTCAGGGGGGCTTATGGTCCGCGTCGAAGTGCATGTCCATCAGAAGAGCCTTCCAGGCGACCAGGGTGCCGCTTGTGGCGTCCCCATTGGATGTAGTTCCTTCCTGCCAGGCTCTGGTTTCTGCAGCTGTCCATCTCGCCATTTCGTTTAACCAACGTTCGTGCCTGGGGCCTGCGGGTGTCTTCCAGGCCATCGCTATGGTCCTTTTAACAAGTATACATGAAATGTCCATTAGCTTCACAAGGTGTTTGAATTTGCTTGGTCTGGGGTATGTACCCAGTAGGCATTCTCCGGGTGACCATTCATATCTCTCCATTCCGGCGTCTCTACAGGACTGCTTGGCTTTTGACCAGAGTGTCATCGCTTTAGTGCAGGTCCAGAACATGTGAATCATGTCTGCCCTGTCGTTCCCGCACCATGGGCACACCGGTGGGACCTTCGCGTTGAACGAGGCAACTCTGTGGGGAGTCATGTAGGTTCGGTAAAGGACATTCAGCTGTATTTGGCCAAATCTGGAGTTTCTTGACACTTTCTTGGGGAATATCAATGCTCTTTCCCATTCTTTGTCAGTGAGTGGGGCTACGAGGTCCGCTTCCCATTTTGCCCTCAGCGCCGCTTCCTTAGGGTTAGGTTTATCGATGAGCTTGTTGTACAACCTGGAGACCGGTCTCCAGCCATCGGAGAGGTCATACATTTCCTGTAGTAGAGGGTCAGAGGTAGGTTCCTCTGGCCAGGAGTGCCACTGCTTCTTGGCGGTTTGTTTGAGCCTATGGTACCAGAGGAACTGGCCTTTGGGTAGTCCTTCGATATCTTGTATCGATTCAAAGTCCCTGAACACTCCATCTTCAAACACGTCTCCCCATGTATATATTGCAGCTTCCTCCCACCTCCTTGCTATGGTAAGGTCTGCCTCCGTTTTGCACACATCTGCCATCATGGGATGGTCTGGAGAGTACGGGTGTTGCACCTTCCTAATGTAGCAAGTCCTGGCCCATATCTGTCTGCCAAGCTCCACAACTAAAGGGGTTTCCGGGGAGCGGCAAAGGGGGTTCCATAGGGTTTCCTTGGGAATTAAGTTGATGTGAGATTGCTTCAGTAGCCCCAGTTCAGCTGAAGGCTCGTCTGACAGCCACCTGGTGATGTGACTGAGCTGGGCAGCCAGGTAATAGAGCTGGAGATCTGGAAGTTTTATTCCACCTTCTTTATGCGGCAGGGTTAGTGTAGCTAGTGACAGTTTGTGCCTGTGGGGTCCCCACAAAAAGTCCTTAATGATGGCCTCCAATTTCTTGAAGGAGGGAGGCCGTACGTAGTGGCAAATGTTCACAAAGAAATACAAGAAGCGGGGGAGGATTATCATCTTGACAATCGCCGCTCTCCCCACCATTGCCAGTGGGAGTTTGGACCAGAATTTTATAGATCGCCGGAGGTTGGTGACAGCGACTTCTGTGTTGTGCTCATGTGTGAGCTGTGGGGTGTGGCTGACTTCAATCCCCAAGTACCTGAACTTCTCGGGTTGCCATTTTATCCCTATACTTGGGAGGTCTTCTGCTAAAACGTCTCTCAATCTGGCCAGGGGGAATGCCGAGGATTTGTGTCTGCTAAATTGGATTCCAGAGTATCTCGCGTAGTTGTCGAGTACCTCCAGTGTTGTCGGTGCATTGATCTCGGGGTCTTTTAAATACAGGAGAACGCCATCTGCGTACAATGATATTATGTTATAAACGTTGCCCACCTTGATGCCGGCGTCGAAGAGCTGTTGGCGGAAGTATATGGCAATCGGTTCCAGTCCCAATATGTACAGCATGGGCGAAAGTGGGCATCCTTGTCTCGTGCCCCTCTGTATTTCCCAAGGTTCTGAGACTATTCCGCCTGTCTTGACCCTGGCCACTGGGGAGTTGTAGAGAACCTGGACCCATCTGATGAAGCCATTTCCGAAGCCAAAAGCCTGCAAGGCCTCCACCAGCCACTCCCAGTAGATGGAGTCGAAGGCCTTAATGGCGTCAAGCGACAATATCGCTAGGTCTTCCTCAGAATCGTGAGTTTCGGCCATGATGTGTTGAAGCCTCCTCAAATTAGCTGTGGTGTTGCGCCCTGGAACAAATCCGTTCTGATCTTCGTGAATTATGGACCCTACCACTCTAGCAAGTCTGCTGGCCAGTATTGAGGTGAGGATCTTGATATCGTAGTTGAGCATGGCCAGGGGTCGATACGAGTCACAATCAGTGGGCGGTTTGTGGGGCTTGAGCATGGGGATGATTATAGTTTCTCTCATGGTGTTGGGGAGGATCCCGTTTGCGTAAGCTTCTTGGTAGACTTCGTGTAGGATGGGGGTGAGGATGGGCTCGTATGCTTTATAAAATTCCGGTGTGAGTCCGTCGCTGCCAGGGGTTTTGCAGGTAGCGAGCGACCTGATGGCCCATCTTACATCGTCGAGAGTGATTTCCATGTCCAGTTCAGTCCTCTGTTCGCTGGATATTTGGGGTAGGCCAATCTCTTCCAGGGTATCTAATATTTCTGTGGTGGGGATCTGGGCTTCATGAGCGTATAGTTTTGAGTAGAACTCAGCAAATGCTTTGTTGATCCCCATCTGTGTCCTGTGGGATGCACCTTCCGTGTCTATTATTTCCGTTGGTAGGTGTTTAGGGTGCTCTCTTCTGCACAACCAGGCCAACAGCCTACCAGGTTTGTCTGATTCCCTGTGGGATCGAGCGATGTACGTGGCAAAGTCGAATTTTTCCAGCCTGTCCCAGGAGAGCTGACATTTTTCTCGGGCTGCTTTCAGTTTCGTTTCGACCTCTGGGGAGGGGTCAGGAGTGGACTCTAGACGAGTGATCTCTGATTCTTGGGCCTCAAGTGACGTCTTTAGTTGCCTGCGGGTGCCACCAGCTCTTGATATAATTTCTCCTCTGGTAACCACCTTCATGGCTTCCCACAGTGTGCTCCAGGTGGACACGGATCCTTTGTTGATCTCGACGTACTCCTCTAGTCTCTCGGCAAGGTCCTCTCTGAACTGTGAGTCCTCTAATGTCGCGGAAGGCATTCTCCACATGGGGATCGGGGTCTGGGTCCCCTCTGCCGCCATTGCATGGTTAACGGAGAGTGATCGGAGATAGATCTCCCCAGGTACTCTGTGGCCATCGCCAGCGGGACCTGGTCCCGATCAATGAACAAATAATCTATTCTTGTGTAGACGCTGTGTGGGGCTGAGTAATGCGAGTAGATCCTGTCAGCTGGGTGTTGTATCCTCCAGATGTCCACTAGATTGAGTTGGTCCAGTGTCTCCGCCATGGTACGGGTTGCGGGATTGCTTGATTGGGGGGGAGGGAGTGATCTGTCCATAGTTGTATCCATGACACAATTAAAATCTCCTCCCCATATGAAGGTTCGGCCTCGGTGATGTGCCAGCTTGGGACTCAGTGTACTGAGGTAAGACGGGATTCCGTGTTGTGGGAAGTATGTGTTAGCCAAGCAGATCGGGGTCTGTTCTATAGTTCCCCACATTATTACGTATCTTCCGTCCTTATCAGATTCACATCCGTGTAACTGGAAAGGCACATTCGGGTTTATCCATATTAGCACACCCCTTGCGTATTTGGAGTATGGGGATCCCCTCACTGTCCCTTCCCATCGGTCTGCCAATTTGGACAGAGCGTCCGGGGTGAGGTGCGTCTCCTGTAACATCGCAATCGAGACTTTCTTCCTCCTCAGATAAGACTGTATGCGGTTCCTCCTGAGGTACGAGCCCATTCCCCTTACGTTCCATGTCATCACATTGAGTTGTGATGCCATTGGTTCAGTGTTCTGGGTTTGTCGTGAGGGACAATTACGGTGGCCTGGCGCGGCATCAAAGCGTGGTTGGTAGGCTGTAGGCGATGGACCTCTGATTCGTCAATTCCTGGAGCATATCTTGTGACCATCTCGATATTTTCAAGCATCAATGGGACGAAGACTATGAAACTAACTAAACTAATAACATAACTCAAACTGGTGCGCCCAGCGACTACAACACTGTCGCGGTGCTCAGGCGCTCCCGCGCCATCTAAACCCATCCGGGAATCGAGCGCGAGTTGGGTCGGGCAAAAAAGATCGAACTAGCCCGGTTGGATCTTCCGCTGGGGGTGGGGCTGCTGTAGGTGGCGAGGCCGAACGAGGGTCGTTTCCATACGATATACTGTTAATTGGATTACCTTCTTGGGTCGGCTGTTTATGCTTCATGTGTGGGTGGTGCGGAGGGTCCCTGGGGTCCAGTTTTCCTCCCCCGGGGTTCAGTCTTCCTCTCCTGGGTTATCCCCACCGTCGGCAAGGTTGTTGTCCTCTAGCCACATATTGGCTGCTTCCGGGTTTTCGAGAAATATTGCTCGCCCTTTGTGGATGACTTTCAGGCGGGACGGGTACAGCAACCTGTATTTAAGGTTCAGTTGGCGAAGCCTTGCTTTAATCGGAACAAACGAGTTCCTCTCCCTCTGCACTTTCTGGGTATAGTCAGGGTATATGGAAATCTTAGAGTCGCCCTGTACGATAGGGCCTGTTTCCCTGGAGTATCTTAATATAGTTTCTCTGTCTTGGAAATTTAGTATCTTGGCTATTATTGGCCGTGGATGTGAGCCGGGGGGAGGTCGTTTCTGGAGGGACCTGTGGGCCCTCTCCACCGCAAATCCCTGGGTCAACTTGCCGGCCCCAATCTCCTGTAGCAGCAGGGTTTCAACATAGGACGTAGTATTCAGGCCTTCATTCCCCTCCGGGATACCCAGGATCCTGATGTTCCCCCGTCTAGCCCGACCTTCGGCTTCCTCTGCCCTTTCCTCTAGGAATGCGACCTTCCTTTTCAGATTCGAGACTTCGGATTGTAGGGCCGCTGTGGCCCCGGACTTTTCCTCTGTAGATTTCTCCATGGCCGTCACCCTCTCCGTTAAGTTGCGGGCATCCTGGCGAATGAGTTGTATGTCTATTTTGAACTCATCTATCTTGGAGTCTATATGAGTCTTTAATGAGGCAATAGCGTCCATTATCTGGGAGTGATTATCATTGGGCTCCGTCTCGTGCGAGCGAATGATTTCGGTGGAGCCAGCCCTGGCTTGGGTGGGAGTCTTTGCCCGGGCTGAGACAAAGGAATCCATGGTGGCAGCTCTGGTTTTGTTTTTAGCGGCCATGTTAGAGGGGCAATAGCGGTTGCCCTGGAGCCCTGAAACTGGTGGGGTAGGAGTCAGGGCCACTCGGTTATGTGGCCTGGAATGGAGTTCTAGAGTGGGCTGTGCCCTGAAAGATTATTATTGTCAGTGGTTAGGAGCTGTCCGGGGCGCAGCGCTCTGGAGTAATGTATTCCACTGTGCGTTCAGATGCTTTATCCGCCACCTTGGCGCCTATGTCGCTGCCCCTGGACTCGGGGGTGATAGTGTTGGAGCGCTTAGGGCAGGAGTTGTCACCTCTTGGTGTGTGAGTCCAATTGGGTGGCCCAGCCGCGGAGATAATGCAGGCTGTGGTTGGGGAGAGCAACAGGGGCCGAACTCACAGTTGTTCCGTGGCTTGACTCACCTCGTTTCCCAGGGCTCGTCCCCGGTTTTCTGAGCCGGAATCCGATCCTCTGTGTAAGGTGGCGTATCACAGCGACCCAGCAGCCGCTGCTCCTCCGGGTCCGCCTACTGGCGGCGTCCTCGTTGTAGATGGATGTGGGCCCGGGGGGCAGAGGCCGGTGATGCCTCCGCGTGATCCCGTCCTCGTGTGCTTATTTTGGTAGGTCGCCGGCGGGGAGGAGGAAGTTGCGTGGAGACCCTCACCGCCGTCTCCGGGATGTGGTTTGTGCCGCGGTGGAGCTCCGGGGATACAGCGGCTCTCGCTGTGCTAGACTCCGGCACGTAGTGTCGACCGGAGCCGTCCGGCGTGGTGAGGGGGGAGAAGGGCGAGGGTCTGGTGCCGACCACAGTCGGATATTGCAAGGAGGCCAGCTGCGCTGCGGTACTCCTCCTCAGTGTTCCCAGCCGAATGTGCTGGCGGGGTACTCCGCGCGGAGGCCCCGCTAAGCTGTGTGGGGCGCCATCTTGGATCCAGGCGCGGCAGGGGGAGGGAGCGCGTTCCAAGACCTGCGCTGCCGTCCAGGGGGCCGGAGATTCCGACCTCTCGAGTAGGTTTTGTGCGGGATCGCCTCACGCACCGCTGCGTACTTCTCAGCGGGCTGCTGTCCCACTTAAGCCGGAGAAAAAAGATTCGGAAACGGCGTCTCGGCCGGAGCTCGGCGAATCAGCCTCCGCTCGCCATCGGCTCCAGGCCACGCCCCTGTACAGGCGCATTATAAATGCCATATCATATCAGTTGAAAGTGAGATACACATGCTACGATGGTGGACGTGTAACAAAAAAGTAGTGGAACTGTTACTCTGGCGGAAGACTGAGTAGAAAGGACGGGAGCAGGGTGCAATTCATGTAGGTTGACAGTCAATTGAGTTGAAAAAGATTTCAATTTAGCTGAAACTGATGTCCAGTGGTAAAGTGGAGAAGTGTGCTTTAACTTCACAACGAAAAGTTCCGAATGGTGAAAAAGGTTGTGAAAAGTAGTGGCGCTGTTAACAGTAAAAATAAAAAGTAGTGGAACACCGCTCCTGACCATTTCCGATCGCTTTGACCACTGGCTGGGAGTACATCTCTGTGCTTTATTTGCTTCCTGTGTTGTGACATGCAGATCTTTGCATGCTGCAGCAGTGAGTCAGGTGACAGGGAGCTCTTTGCATGCTGCAGCAGTGAATCGCGTGACATGGGGATCTTTTCATGCTGCAGCAGTGAGTCGCGTGACAGGGAGATCTTTGCATGCTGCAGCAGTGAGTCGCGTGACAGGGAGCTCTTTGCATGCTGCAGCAGTGAGTCGCTTACTGTGCTTTATAGTTCTGTCCTCCCTCTCCACTTGCCCATTGGCGTGGAGATGGTGCAGGCTTGCTTTGCATTTTGTGATGTTATACCTTGTGAAGTAGTCCTTTATCTCGCTTGATACCAGCTGGACTCTGTTATCCATGACAATGTACTTGTGCAATCCTTCTTTGTCACATATCTCGTTACGCACCTGTATTACTGTGCTCATGGTGAGGCTTGGTACAAAATGTGCCTCAATTCACTTTGACAAGTAGTCCACCAGCACAATACCCTACTGTTTCACCTGGTTCATGTGGCTCAATGGACCAATGAAATTGAGCTCCACTTTTTCTCAGGACTTGTTTGGTGTCTCAACATTATGGAATGATGCGTGTCTAATAATTTGTAACCTTTTGGTCACTGCCCATACACTTTGGACATCAGTGCAGTGATCTCTAAACATCACTATCCATGTGTGGCCATCAATATGCCTCTCGGACATGCCTCTTTATTAGAGTTAACCCTAGGTGACGGTGTTGGGCACTCTTCAAGATTGCCACTGTGAGGCTTGATGGTGGAATAGCTTTGCATGGATAATAACTCACTTGAGACTCGGCAGAATGGCCTCAATTCTTAAGGCAATTTCCTCTCATCTGTAATATAATGTAATTGTCATTTGTATATCCTCCCTTAACCCTCTTCCAGCTTCCACCTGTGAAGCTAAAAACCTTGAGGTCATCTTCGACTCCACACTCTCCTTCTCTCCTCACAACTCTGACGTCTCTAATAAGTCACACTACCAGCTGCACCTACTCAGAGGTATTCTTCCTTTCCTCTCCTTTCCCCAGAAGCTCACTGTCTCCAGAGCTCTGGTTCTCTCTAGGCTGGACTATTGCAACAGCCTCTCTCTAAATCTACCTGATTCTACTCTCTGCCCTCTTCAACTCATCCAGAACAGGACTGCCAGACATGTCCTTGTCCTCAAGCCCGGGGATCGTATCCCTCCAGGACTTAAATCTGTGCACTGGCTCCCAGTGGCTGCGAGGGTTAAGTTCAAAACCCTCTGCATTGTCCACAAGGCCTTCTGGGGCCTGGGGCCGCAATACCTTCAGCTTTCTCTTCCTAAATATTTTCCTTCTCGAGCTCTTCACTCATCGACCTCCAACTCCCTCACGGTCAATCGCTTCTCCAATAAGCGAGTTGGTGGTAGATCTCTTTGCTCGCCTGGGGCCTCCCTCTGGAACAGATTCCCTGCCTCCCTGAAACTTGAGGAGAATCATCTCCAGTTCCAGAAGCACCTCAAACCTTTCTCTTTGCTTCTGCTTTTTCTCGCCCTCTCGCCTGCTGACTTCCAGCCTGAAACTGAAACTGCACTGGTTACCTGGCCACCCTCTGAACTCGGGCCCAGGTCCCCTCCCCGCCAGTCGCACACCTGCACTGCCTTCTTGGCAACCGCCACACTTAGGGACTGTTTTTCTGTAACCCTATAGTTCCACTACCAGCACTTGACACCTGATGTCTGCATTTACCCTTGCACTTGCCACCAGCTGGCCGTATGTTACTTATTGTTTATTATTCTTTATCCCATGTAAAACAATGTCCCCCTCCCCCTTCCCATGCACTTGCGCGTTCTGAATGACACCTGGCCTACTAGGATCGTTGTATGTCTTCCCTCTGTTCCCCTCCCTTGCCTGTAAATGCCATATCATATTATAGCGCCTTTCAGCATTGGAATGCCCTAATGAGCTGTAAAATGAATGCCTGTGGGGGGTCAGAAGTCCAGGCATGGGAACATTTGTCAGAGAGTTATAGAATGCATGTGTGCATTTTAGCCAGAATGAAGGTAGGTAAGGGTGGACACGTCCCTGATAGTCAGACATGCATAGCAGGAATTTCGATGGGTATAGAAAGGTAGTCTGGAGAGTATGCAAGAAAGATTGTATATGTGCAGCTAGATCGAGTTTGTCATGGGGGGTAGGTGCATTTGAGAAGTGTTTGTAGTGGAAGGGTGCAGAGAGGTAATCTGGAGAGTTTGTGAGAGCAGGAGAGACATTATTTGTGCAGCTAGACCGAATTATATTGTGGGTGATTACTGCATTCTAATGACAGAGGTGTTGTGCAATGTGTCTTAGTACTTGTGGTGCAAAGGCTAGTGAGAGGTAGTCTGGAGAGTATGTGAGGGTAGGAAGGGCATTATGTATGCAGCTACAGAGAATGTTATCATGGGGGATACCTGCCTTCTAATGACAGAGGTGTTGTGCAATGTGTCTTAGTACTTGTGGTGCAAAGGCTAGTGAGAGGTAGTCTGGAGAGTATGTGAGGGTAGGAAGGGCATTATGTATGCAGCTACAGAGAATGTTATCATGGGGGATACCTGCCTTCTAATGACAGAGGTGGTGTGCAATGTATCATAGAGCAGTGCATGTAGTGGATGGGTGCCACGAGGTGATCTGGAGAGTAAGCGAAACAGGAGATGGATTATATGAGAGTTATGTGAGCAGCTATCTCGAAGTTGTTTTGGGAGGATGGCTGCATTCTAATGGCACGGGTGCTGTGCCGTGTGGGTATAGTTTGGGAATATGCGGGAGAAAGCATTATATGTGGAGTTAGACCAAATTGATCATGGGGGATAGCTGCACTCTAATGGCAGAGGTGTTGTGCCTGTAGTGGGTGTGTAGTGATATATGATCTGGAGAGTATGTGAGAGCATCAGATACATTATGTGAGTAGCTAGGCCAAATGTTGACGTGGGGGAAAGTTACATTCTAATAGCAGTGGTGCATGCAGTGTATGGGTTCTGGGATGAGATCTGCAAGGTATATGAGAGCAAGAGATACATTTTATGAGCAGCTAGACCGAACTGATATCATGGGGGATAGTTACATCCTAATAACAGAGGTTTTGTGCAATGTGTCTTAGTGGTGCATGTAGTGGATGGGTGCGGAGATGTCATCTGGGAAATGTAGAGGAGCACTTACAAGCATCTGCAGGAAATCCCTCCCCTACCTCCTATATGTTGGAAGCCTGAGATCGTGCCATGTTTGACACCTGCAGTTGTGCCAATACCACAGCGAATAGTCAAAAGTAGGTATCCACTGAGAAAACCCTATCAAATGTATTCCCGAAGCGACGACAATCTGAGGGAGGAACTCCCTGAAGGAATATGAAAAGTAGCAAAGAGAGAAGCTAGTGACGTCACAAGGAACATGTGTGACGCCCTGAGAATACTGGCTGAAGAAAATGCATGGCTCTTACAGAAACTGGTGACGAAGTTAAGAATCAAGTTAACTTTCATTTGCGAAAAGAAGATCACATGTATGCGAAGTGCTGCAGAAAATCAATCGTTCAATAATTGTACAGACGCTGAAACGCAAGTAGACCAAGTCATCATAGAAGCTGGCTATATGTAGTGAATAGACTGCAGGCAAAGCCACCATTGTATAGGAGCTGGACATCGGTGTCATGAATTTAGTAAGCCAGGACCCATGGAAAGGAAAGGTAGAGAATTGTGTTGCAGCAAGAATAAGCTGAGATCGTGGATTTGCATGGCGAGGCTGTCTGGCCTAATATCAAAACTGAAGCAGTGAAGGTCGGTTATCTATTCTTGAAATCAGTGAACATGCAAAGAATGAATTATCCCTTGTTAAGGTGCAAAGAAAGAGCACCAAAAGTGGCAAGTTGTATTCATTTAAGACATGTAAATGCTGCACAATGGACCAAATCGTGGTCTCCTGTCACGTGAGCCAAGGATGGAAATAGAGTTGAGCTTGGGGTCCTAGAACAACAATAGTGAGTGCCTGCACTCCCATATGTTCCCACAGACAAGGATATTTTGCAAGGCCAAGTTCAAAGACAATTTTCATGGCAGAAGGCATGGTTGATGAGAGATGTTGGGCTAATTGGGCAGGGAGGTAGTCAAGTCCACCTCCTGGCAACTGGGTCTGAGCTTACCTGCTGCTAAGTGAACCGAATGTTCCATACATAGCATGAGCGTGCCAACCAATTGTAGATGGCCATATAATGAAGGGCCTTAAATTTTGAAAACCAATGATAAACTATGTACTTTGTGTTGAGGATGACATGTTTTTGAGGTAGGCATATGTTGTCCACCTGAAAGTAGGCAGCCAATCACAATCCTAGTCCGTATAGAAAATATATTTAGATGTCTCTTTAACCAATCCCAACCCTTGATAGGTTTTCTATTATTTGCCACGTAGTATGACGTATTTTTTGCATATAAGGATGTTTTTATGAGAAAATTGTTGAAACCCTGAGCGAACGTCCGTGGATGTCCATTGTAAGTCCCTGTTTTATATAATTGTTAATAAAACAGCAACCTTTGACATCTTCCTGAGTTGGTTTGATTCCTTGGAGTCAGAGTTTATCCCATCTGTTGCATGCACGTTACTAAAGGGCCATGAGCTCAAAAGTATGTGAGGGCAGGAGAACGCATAATGTGTGCAGCTATACCGAAATTCTATCGTGGGGGTTAGCTGCATTCTAATGGCAGAGGTGTTGTGCAGTGTAACCTAGGGTAGTGCATGGTTTCTGAGCGTAGACGTGCCTTTGGCTTGTATCCATAAGCGGTGCGATACATACCCATGTGCCTTTGGCTTGTGTCCATAACCAGTGTGATATGTACCCATGTGTCCTACTGGTTCACTGGTTGCCTAGATGCAGCTGGATTTAGGAGGCAGTGATGTTAGGGTGTGGCAAATTTGGTCAGTGACTATATAGATTCCCTTAGTATAATACAGCATCGCTCACAATCAGAGATTCATCTAGGTGCACATACCATGGCCACCCTGTATATTTATTTTAGTGCCATGCATTGGCTCCCCTTAAGTTCATCTAAGTGCAATACCTTGATTATCCACAGAATACATCTAATGTAATACAATGGATATTCTTAAATTCATCTAGATGCAATATATTAGCTACCCTCATAGTTCAGTAAAAAGCAGTGTGCAGATTCTTACCGTTCTTTGGTGATGGTATGCAGGATTCGATTCTGTCATGGTCCTCCTGGGATTAAGGAGCTACCTCAAAATGCGAGGGCAGATTTATTCAAAGTGCCAATGGGAATAGCCATGTCTTGAGGGCCCCCCGGAAGGCCAGGTGATCCTCTATGCGTTGGATGTTAAGCGGCATAGAGTTTCATATAGTGGGGGCTTGGACAGAGAAATTGCTGCCTCCAAGTCTGGTTGATTTGAACGGGGGATCACCATCATGAGAGCAGTGCCTGATCACAGGTTTCTATTAGGGTGCTAGTGGGTATTTTGGGCCAGTGTTTTGTAGGGCTCGATGAGTGATGCACATGACTTTGAATGTGACTGGTCGTCTGATTGGGAGCCAGTGGAGGGTACGGAGGGCCGGGGTGATGCATTCTATGCAGCCAAGCATGAGGAGTAGCCTGATTGCAGAGTTCTGGATTGTTTGGAGCTTTTTGGTTTGGTAGGCAGGCGCACCCAGGTATAGAGAGTTAGCATAGTCGAGTCGGGAGAGGACAATGTGCATGATTACCATCACTCTGTGGGAGTGGGAGAAGTAAGGTAAGATGTGTCTGAGTATGCAGAGGTATAGGTAGCAGGATATTGACACATTATTGATGTGGTGTGATAAAGTCAGGTCAGAGTCCATTTTGCAGCCCAGGTTTCTGACTGTGGTGGATGTAGCCATGGGGAGGGCTGGGGATGGTGGCTATGAGGTGGGTTGCGGGAAGAGGGCTGTCTTTCTGCAGATTATGATCTCTGTTTTCCTTGGATTGACTAAGAGGTGGTTGACCGTCATCCAGTGATCAATGTCTGTGAGGCAAGATGCAAGGTGTAGATGGCCTTATGGATTCTGAAGATGATTTGTCTGTCATCATTGTAGTTGTTGCAGGTGAGGCTGTGTGAGCAGATGAGTATAGGGAGAGGGCTCATGTAGAGGTTGAAGAGGAGAGGGGATAGACAGGTGCCTTGAGGACTCTGTTATTGATGAGTGAAGTAGAGGTGAAAGAAGGGAGGAAGGTGATTTTGTGTCTATTCACAAGGAATGAGGATATCCCCTTTAGTGCTGAGTCCCTAATTCCAAGGGAGTGGAGCCTGTCAATGAAGATGGTGCGGTTGATGGTGCTGAAGACCGCTGAGACGTCAAGTTGTACGAGTGCAGTATTATTGAGGTCATCCCATATGGAGACTTGAGACGATTAAGTTCTGTGAAGGGGTCTGAAACTGGACTGGGCAAGGTTGGGAGGTGGTTGGTTTCATCTGGCTAACCTTGGACTATGTATCCATTGCTACAATCTTCTATGTTGCTTTGTACAATATTCGGTCAACTCCAGGTAAGACCTCAATTCACCCTTGAAGGTGGGAGAAAGAGCTTCAACTATGGTCTTTGGCAGACCTCTTTTGGGTTTATCCAAGGTATTACACCATGTCCTCACGAAATATGAATCTATCCTTGGCTAGACTCTTTCCAGCTCCTTGTGTCTGGTCATGTGCCTGAGAGGACGCTATATATAAGAATGTTATCCTGGAAGTGCACTACACTCGGCACCACATTGAACAATGAGTATATCATTCTCAGGAAAACACAGGCAGCTGAAGACAGGCCGAACTGCATCGTTATGAGCCCAAATTAGCACGAGGGAGTGATGAAAGAAGTCAGTGATTATGGGTCTTTGTGCAATCTGATCTGGTGATAGGAAAGCCTTTTGTCCAGTTTTGAAACTATGCTTGCATTCTCTAGCATCAGAACCAGTTCAGATATGCTCAGAAGAGGGAAGTTCTCCATTATCATCTCTTGATTGAAACTCCTGCAGTTTACACACAGCAATTTTTGTCTGTGCCTTTTATTTTTTAAAGGACTACTGTGTCCAACGTCTCCTAAGCCTCTATTAGCAGAATGGTGTTGTCAGATATTAATCTTCGTAGTCGTTTTCTTTGGGCATGCCTCCAGACGCGCAGTTCTTGTTGGAGTGTGTGCTTGGTTAGGACTGCTTCTGGATGCTGCTAAACTCTGTTGATATAGTTGATATGGTTCTTTGCTCAGCTCAACCATTTTCTCAGCATGTCACTATTCTCTTACATGCTGCTTCTTCCTAGCCACCAATTCATCCTCACAGTTGTGGTACAACATTATGTCCAACTTCACTTAATCATGTCAGCCTAGGACAGCAGGGCGATGCACTGCAAAGTATGCATTGGTGTTAGTTTGTCACCCTTAGAAGTCCAGCAGTCATACATAGCATGTACAATAATGAATTGGCTACATGGTTGGTCCCACTAAACTCTTGGGTTCATGTCCATCTTTTTGACTCTTACTCATTCTTGGTGCACCGTGTTTTTATATATGTCTTTCAGGATGAGTGCTACGCCACAACCATAGTATGCTATCAGTTCTACTTGATTGTTATCTACCTTTCCTGTAAACTGTGGTTTAGTTCTCTTTCAGGTTCCTTTATCCAAGTCCAATATGGTGTTCTCGTTCTTTGCCATCTCCAAGCTGTTCCATTGTTCACAATCCATGGTTGCCATGGTACGCTTTGTCCTCGGTCTACAGACTTTGGCAAAATGACCGATACATCTGTGTGCCACACATTCTCTATTTTCGGGTGCACACACATTGGGCTTATTACATGTTGGCCAGTGTGGAATTAACGTGTTGGTATTAACAAATACCAGCACGTTTCTGCACCGGCCAACTACAAGTTGGCCGGTGGGCTGCAGGAATTACCTCCAGCTCTGAGCTGGAGGTAATTCCAGCATCCTACCGGCACAAATTGGTGGCAACACCAGCTCCTGTAATACTGGAAAATTCCCCATGGAGTCATATGGGACTCCATGAATGAGGATTAACACTGTTAACCCGGGACTCGTGATCCGGCGGTAATACATCTGTTTAACGTTCGCAAATCTCGTGCTTTTCTTACGTTTGATGCCACCAAGCTTTTTATTTCTTCACTTATCTTTTCACGTTTATTCTATTGTTCTGCCACACTCTGTGGACTCCCTCTCTTGTGCCTGGCCCCTTTAAAGTCTGTTTTCAATGCTTCTGTTCATCTCCTATATCTTATTTCCCCTCATTTTCTCTGCCATTGTCTTCTCTTTGCTGGTTTTTGTTTCACTCTCATCTCAAATGTAACTTTCTCTCTCTTGTCCTTAAATCTCCCTATGGCCTTGTGTCCTCTTATTTTCCCTCTCTTGTCTCTTTTTATTTTCCTGCACGTGTTCTTCGTGTTCTTCGTTCTGAGTCTCAATTTCTGTTATCAGTTCCTCGTCCCCCCTGTGCCCAATCATGATTTTACTCTTTTTCTTTGCTAGCTCCTTCTCTCCTGCTCTTCTTCTACTCTTCATTATATTACCTCTAACTCTCTATTTCGTACTACTCTTAAGACCTATCTTCTTCACATGGAACGACAACCATGAATAACTTTTCGTAGTTTTTAACCCTGCTTTGTACTTTTAGGTGTGCTCTCTGTTCAGCGCTTTGGCATAAAGCGCTACATAAGTCACAAATAAATACAAATACTGCCGGGCCCGAGTGCTGGTAACGGTCATACCGTTTGCCCTTTTCCTGGCAGATTTACTGCCAGGATACCGGCAAAGATGTAATGAGGCCTTAATCTCGGGGCCTGTTGCTCTACACAGACAATTTGATCTGTGTCTGTTCTCTTCTCAGGCGCACAAGGTCCCGTTCTGCATATGCCCAGGAGCAGTAACTTAGACATCCTTGTGTTTCAGATATTGGTCAGGAGGTGGGTGATTTCTTCTTCTCAAAGCTGCTTCATCCCAGGCCCTGGCTATCTGTTTAGCATTGTCTAGTGAAACGTTCTTTTCGTGAATGTTTACTCCTGCGATAACATATCGCTCACAGTAACTAACAGCATGTGTATCCCGTGGCTCAAATTGGGCCATGCTAGGCTGGGCTACATGCTTGTCCCCTGAAGGACATAGACATCATGGTGCAAGAAATAACATATTTTTTTTGTGTATGTGTGTACTGTTTGTGTTTTACTATGTTAGCTTACCAATACTGAGCCATCCAACTCACCATGGGGCTGGGTGTAATCCTAAGAAGAGAACAGAGAACAGAACTCCTTTGCACCAGAAGTGGGCTGGGAAGGGGGGAAAAGATTCAAAAAAGAAAGCTCAGCTGTATAGAAAAGAGAAGCAGCAGCAGGTGGTGGCTCCATGGGGGGTCGGGACCTCGAGCAGTAGTGTCAGTCCTCACTGCCCCCTGGCGCTGACTGAAACAATTCAGCATTGGACAGTTTCTATACGCACCATTTTAATCTTATTTCTAGCGGTCGTTAAACAATGTGTGATGTCATGACGTGGCGTACTTGGCAGCAGCAACTGCCAAACTTAGTTCAGCAACTAGACCTCGATCTGTAGATAGAAAATTCCACTTCCATGAGTATCATGGTACTAGTAAAGCGTTTGCTATTCCTCAAGAGAGTAGCAAAAAATGAAGCATGGTAAACAATGTAGACATAAGCAAATGTGCACAATACTCAAAGTCTTGTTGGAACAGATAAGACATTTGTGCCTGAAAAAGTGCAATTTACGTCACTAGTCGGTGCCAACTAGATCTATGTATGCCACCAAGAATGCCTACTAAAGTAAAGCAGCAATCAAAAATGGTTTACTTGATCATCAAGAGAGCTGTAGAGCAGACCCTTGTGTGTACTTCTATGTAAGTAACTAAAAGATATGCTTTGGATGATATCTTCAGCAAATGAGCTGGCAATATGTTTCGTCATCGTCTTGCAGAGCACTTCCGCTCATGGGAGCCACAGCTCTTGTGCTGACAGAGCATATGCTTTTGCAGCATGAACGTGCAGATATTTCTCATTGCTGACAGTATGCTGTTCTTCCATTATTATCTATGCTGACAGTTCGTCCTTGAAATGCAATGACAAAGCAGAATTTCCGCAATGATGTACCTCAAGCAGTACAAGGCATTCGGAAGTATACATTTTATTTAGTGTGCATTTGTAAGGTGCTTATACATCAAGACATTATTGTTTTTCAAAGCGCCCAACATCAGCAGACCCAAAAGTGCATGGGAACTTGGTGAGTCAATTGTCAATGCATCCCATGTTCGCCAGCAGTCAGAGCTTCAGACCCCAGATCGCTGTCTCAAATGGTCAGATTAATACAGTATGCCAAGGTTGAAAAGTCTATTTGGTGCTTTTAATGCGGAAAGTATGGAGACATTGAGATTCAGTAGGGACACTAGGGCCATGAGCGATGATGTAATGTTTTATTTGTTAGCATTGAGCTCAGTGATCTCGAAATGATCAGCTGGGAAGATAGGCTAGCAAGTTGCACCATGTCCCTGCATATCTGGGTGCAGTCTGCAGTCACGGCTTCAAGCCCAACCTGTTCTGCCCACCCAGCCCTTCTTCCTTTCAAGATTGATCGATTGGGCACCATTACAGTGGGCATTAATAACTGCAGTTTCTGCCGATATTTTCATTAATATTATTAAAAGATTAACCTTTTTTTGTTGTGTCTATGAAAATCTTCAAGTGTTTATGATAGTGTACATGCCACTGTGAGACACATGCTATCGGATTAATGAAAAGTGTAGAAAACGAAATGGAAGCGTATTGCTCATGTTTGAAATATCCAGTAAATATTGCAGATTTCTTAAATTTTCGATGATTTGGAAACCTGGCCGAGCATGAGTCAAGGGATTCTGAAAAAAGAGGATTTTTTTACAGAACGTTTTAGAATGGCGCATAATAATGATTAAAAACAATTGCCATTCGCCTAGTTTCAAATCTCACATTAAGCCATTTGCAAAACTAGATGGGATTGCAGGATTACGTTTGTGCCACCATGTTGGGCCAGGGAGGGTGTCACTAGAGTGTATGGTTCTCGCTTCTTGCCTCAGTCTCTGCAGAGTGATGGTCAGGCTGGTGGCCTCGTGGCGTGAATGCCCTTTAATAAATGGCGTCATATTTCTTCCAAACATGTGCTTGAATTTGTTGTGGGTTTTTTCAGGCATGCACCCAGCGTTTCCTCTAAATGCAGCGCTGGTCCACGGAAGTCCAGAGGCGTTGCTGGGGGGAGGAGGGGTTGAAGGGGCTACAGCCCCGGATCTTTCGGTTGTAGCCCCAGATAGAACCTCAGGGACTACAACCAAAAGGTTAGCTAGCCCCGCGTCCTGACAGTTTCGACATTGGCATAGCCCCAGATCTTTTCCAGACCTAGTAACACCCCTCCACGGAACTGAGCAGGTGCCTTTGAGCAAGGGCAGGCCAGAAAAGCCTGGAAACGTGTGGCCAAGCTGGAGTTGTTCTTCAGTGTCATGATTGCTATGGGGAAGGGCTGCAGTCTTTCTTCTTAGGCAAGGCTTTAAGTGGGCAGACTCGCAGCGTTGTGGGGGTGCTGTCACTGAGAAACCTCAGGCATGCTGTTTGCCAAGAGAGTAGTGCAGCACTGGATGTGTCATGAACTCATCACTAAATTCTCTCTCCGCTTTCTGTTCTTTCTTCCTCCATTGTGACCCTATCACTTGAATGTTTTTAATGTTCCTGACCCCCAGCTGGGCACGGAGATAGCGAGTGCACGTCCGGTGACCTCCAAGTCGGCATTGATCTTGTGGAACTGCAGGGGAGGGAGTTAAGCATGTTAATGGGAATCAATATTATCCTTTATTTCGCTTAGCCCTGCCCATTGGTATCCAATGATAGAATGCACTATCAGACTGTGTGTCTACGTCAGCGTTTTTGTTATCTTTTAAAATAATGTGGCAGATGTATGTTCTCTGTTAATAAATTGTGGGGAAAAGTAATTTCTGACGTTTCTTTTCAGTTTGGTGTTCAAATTGTCAGCATAGACTCTGCATCTGCTCAGCCTATCCCTGAATAATCCACCTGCAAAGCTAGGCAGGTATAGGTTAAGGGCATGGTGGGAAGGGCAATATTGGGCATTGGGGCGTTCGTTCGCTTGGCCATCAGCATCTTCAGAGCAATGAGCCGGTGGCTCAACCTAGATTGATGGTGTAATGCTGGGTGCAACACGCCTGCACCACTTCTGTCTCGTAGGTGTGGATGCCACCGAGACATTCTGTGTCTCTTTGAAAGCCAGATTGATCCAAGGACACTGCCAGTTAATTTTATCATGCGCCTTGGCCCCATTTATCAAACCTGACCCTCAACATGACATCCCAGTCCTCTGGCACATGAAGGCTGAATGCTTTGTTGTTGTGTCATGGGCGATGTTATGGATGCCCAAATGTGATACTCTAGTTTCCATTGTTTCCTGGTCGTTCACATGTTATTTAGTTTGCATCTGTTCAGTTGAGCAAGAGGGATTGGTGATTGGGGGCAAGGTGTGTTTCTGAAGCACCACCCATCAAAACTCATGTGGACTACAGGGGACACGGTGTCATGGGGCAGGGCCTGGGACTCTGTGTTAAAGACCCTTCAGGGAACCACAGACAAAAGACAGCAAGCAAAAGGGAAAAGCAAACCAAAAGGAAAAGATGCCAGCCTTACAAAAAGCCTTTGTTCAGAAGAAAAGGCTTATGAACTACATTGCCCAGCAATCACCGGGCCAAGAACTACTTTTCCATACCCACGTTTGGTGGGGCACGCACATGCATGCGCGCACAAACAAAAGCACAGGGCTTGTGCTTAGATGCTCAACAGAAGCAGACATGTTTTCTGGAGCTCTGAGCACGGGGATCAGCACGAGGGGCCATGCCCCAAAGAACCTCCTTCCAGGCCCCTCGTCTGCAAAAGCTAAGCACTGCCACCATTGGGAAGCCCAAGCAAGCGCACGGGAATCACACGCAATGCTGTAAAACAGCGGGGAGAAGCGAACGCACAGAGGGCTCAGGAGGCATCAGGGAGCATGTGCAGGGGGCACAGCCCGAGGTCCTTATGTCCCCCCTGCTCCAGGGAAGCTAGGTTTGCCATACCATAGCGTCAGTAGTGACGATCCGATTTCGCGCGCAGAACCACGCGTGGCATTAGAATCGCTATAGCAATGCATATGATTTGTGTTCCTAATTAGCCAGGTGTGGCTCACAAGGGAGTCGCGCCTAGCCACGCGCAGCTCGTAAGGAAGCTGCAACTCGCCACGTGCGACTGACAGCATGAAATATTTTGCCACATGCGGCATGCAGCTTGGGGCATCACTATCTGCAACCACATGTGGCGAACGGCACCAAATGCACCGCGGAGCCATGCACAGCTAGAATTCCACATGTGCAGTATTTAGTCATTCGCAGCTGCATGCAAATTAACCCAGAACCAGCGATAGCCGCTTAGGCTTGCATGAACACCTAGATCGTTTTTGGGAAGATGTCACTAACTGAATTGCATGAGCAATACTAACCTAGCTCAATGTGTGTGTGTAGGAACACACAATATACTAACTCACACTCTATTTGCAGCGTTCAAACTGCTCCAGATACCGGACCTGAGAGTGCGCAGGCAGGAGGCCAGCACTCACCCCAGAGATAAGCCTCTAACTGGCTTTTAAGCCTTGTTGTTTGTGTGTTATGCATGTGCCGTAAATGGGTTATTGTGATCAAACTGTGTTCTTTTATGGTTACTCTGTGTCCCCTTCCCTATCCAACTCCCCTCTCCTAACCCTTGTAAGTGATTTCAACCCGGCACTTCACCTAAGTCAATGCCTAGCATGTGATGCAAAGCTGAAACCCTTAATTAATTATTTGTGTCTATAAGTTCTTTTATTTCTGAACGATGTACCACTTATATCACGCCCCTCTCTTTGAATCCCCCCCCCCCCCCGGTCACACTGAACCAGGAAGCAGGCTGGTTTGCAAAGTTAAAAATATTTATTTATGGATTTCACAATATATATCACACTGTTTTTAATGGTTATACAATAATCACGAATGGGGTGATGTCACACTAAACAATCTCTTTAATCACAAGGAGTAATGATGGGAAAAATAATGCAGTACAGAAATAATACTTTGGGTATGTTCAAATCAAATGGCAATATGGTTAATATTTCCCCCTGCACACCCCTCAATCCCCCCAATATGCAGTATGAAGAAAGAGAAGGAGAGAGAACAGGTTACAGGAATGCAGCACTCAAGCAAATATATCAGTCCCAATTTCCCCCAGCAAACAGAGAGAGAGAAACAGGAATGATTGCAAACTTGTCAAAAATGGTTTTAGTTGGCTTGAATGGAATGGTAAAAACACTGAAAATGTTTTTAATTCACTGAAATGGTTGAAATACTAATGGGAGCCAATTTGTATGGTATTAGACAAACACTAACAATGATTTAAGAGTGATAAGCAAGTAGAAAACTAAATTTTGAGGTCGGGTGCAATGAAAAGCTATTTCACACGTTATAGATTTGAGCCAAACGAAAAAACTGAAAAACTCTAAGGAGTTGGGATGCAGTTTTGGGTTCTTTAGAAAGCTTAGGATGTTAGCTTCAAGTATAAACGGTGAAGAAGTTATGGAGGTTTTTGTGGAAGTTGTTTTTTTCAGAAAGAGGCAAAATTGCAAAACAAGAATGCACTTTTAAAATTACAAACAAGGTTTCTTCACACTAGGGGTAGACTATGAATATGCAAACTACACGACAGCACAGCCACCATGCCAGGATGTCACTGGATGGTTTTTGCCTGCCGAGATGCTCGCCTTCTTCAGAAAATATATCAGCGCAAAGATGATTTAACACTATTAGTACAAAAAAATAATAGGGAATGAGATGGAGAGTTCAGGCAAGACAAAAAGGATTTCTAACAATACAGGTCTGGATATGATATAGATTTGGATTTTGATAGGGATGACTATAGATAGTATCTAGACTTCTGACAATCCTATACTATGGATACTCACTACCAATGTTTTGAATGGACCCGTCAGGGATCTGGTCAGGGATACTTTCTGGGACAGACTGCTGGGCACAACAGACTGGTCTGGTCAGCAAGGCCCTCTGGACACTGCACGCATGACTGGACTGGATCTGCAATGGCTCTCTGGTCTGCACAGCACAGCATGGCACGGCACGGGGATTAATCTGCCCTTCTGGTCATGAAAATGATTCCTTGGCAGGCAAGCAGTTACAGCACATCCGGGCTGTTCTTTGGTTCCCCTCAGAGGTCTGGGGTAAAATCTGGTTTCTGGATTTTTAAAGGCCAAGCTGAAAATGGTTCAGCTTTGGACATGGGCCTTTCTGCTTTCAAAGTTTCAAAATGGATTTCTCTTGCAAAGTGCTCGGCCAGCAATCGGTTGGTGGGTGAATGTGTGTGTGTTTGTGAGCCCTCAGCTGTCTCTATTTATGTATTTACTAAGGGGTGGGTATGCTGAGTTGTCCTACGTGCACCCCGTAGGTATTCTATTGGCTAGGGTCTTTCCTCTCCCTTGATTGGAGAAAAAACAGAGTGTCATCATGACAATGTGGTTTATGAGGCAGGAAAACCCTCCCCATTGTTTTGTACATGAAATCTACTTTTCATACAATACATATTTACAATTTTACAAACTCAATAGCAATAACATATCTATATCACATATTTTGTGGAGCAAGTATTCATCCAAGCCCCGTCTCTGTAGGATCTTGGGTCTGGATTTGACACATTATCGCACTTTTTGTCCAGGATACAATATCTGTTTTGTCCAAACTTGGTACACATGTGCGCATTGCATAGGGGCATAAGTGTGTGAAGTTTCATATTTCTGACATCAGTGCATTTGCTATAAAACCACAATTTCTACAGTTATGTCCCAGAACATAGCACAGAGTTCTGGCACCTCTTAAAATGTGCACCCAAAATTTAGATTCAGAAGTCCGGGGTTTTAGCAGTTGTCCACAATAAATTATCAGTCTTAGTAGAAATCTGATTTTTGTCCATTTGTGAATCAACAAAACTGTCTCTCTCCACCTCCAAAGGTTTCTTGTAGCTCAAGAGCAATCCCCGCCTTCTTCCTTCTGGCAGAGAGCACTATTGACACTTTAATCTGCATACTCTTTCAGTCCAGGAAGGTCCTTTGTCTCTCCCAGGAGCAGCATCCCAAAATCTCCTCCCCTCTTACTCAACACCTGAATAGGAGTTCCTGCCTTTTGGTGGGAAGCAGAAGGGAGGTGTCTTTCCCAGTGGGGGAAGTTTCTTTGTAGTTTTGTAGTTTTATGGTTGGAATTCTAGGGAGCTGGAATGTCCCCCTCTGGGTTTCCAGATGAATTCTCTAGTTGCTGCAGAGTGTGCCTAGGATGGCAACACTTCAGTTGGTTGATATGTACCCACTTATCTTCCCCTTCTGCCAAACTACCTTTGGGGATACGGATTTTGTAGGCGACTTGTCAGATTTTGTCTACAATTTCAAAAGGACCCCTCCAGCTAGGCAGAAATTTGCGCTGTTTGGCCTGGTTCCCTTGGAAATTGTATAAGTAGACCCGGTCTCCTACTTGATATTCTTTTCTAGTAGTCTTTAGGTCATAGTGGGTCTTCATACTGTCTGTAGGGCTTTCTAGATTTCGCTGAGCATAAGCAAAAGCATGTTGAAGGTGATTTATCAGATTTTCAACATACTCATGAGTTGTGGAGGCATTTATCAATGTCTGCTCTTGGGTTCTCTAGAGCAGATGCTGGGGAAGCACCATCCTTCGTCCAGGCATCAGCTCAAACAGTGACATTTTTGTTGCAGAAGAAGGGGTAGATCTGATGGCCATCAGGACAAGAGGTAATCGAATGTCCCAACTTGGCCCAGAATCTGCCACAAACTTTTTTAATATGCTCACAATTGTCTCATTGTATCTCTCCACTGCACCACTAGAGGCTAGCCGGTAGGCAATGTGTAGTTTCCTTTTGACCCCAAGAATCGCCGACATCTTTGTCATCACTTCACTAGTGAAGTGGCTTCCGGGGTCTGACTCGATCCTTTGGGGTAGTCCAAAACGCGAGAAGATGTTATTGATCATCAGGGCAGCTGCTGTTTCTGCCTTGCAATTTGGGGCCGGGAGGCATTTCACCCATTTAGTGAACAAGGATGTCACGGTCAACATGTACTTGTTCCCCCTAGAGGAGCGAATCACGGGCTGATAAAATCGACTTGTAATTCTGACCAAGGCAGTGTCATCCCCCTCTTTTGGAGAGGCGCACGGTGTGTGAGGGATGTTGGCTGAAATTGTGCACACACAAGACACCCCTTCAAGTATTGGTCGAGGTCCTGCCCCATGTGTGGCCAGTATGCAACCTCTCTTAAGATTTCAAGTGTTGTATGAAACCCCCTATGACCGGCTGTGGCCACATCATGGGCGTGACTTAGCATCAGGCTTCGGAACGAGGTAGGGACCACCCACTGATCATGGCCAGCTATGGATCTCCTTAACAACAAACCGTTTGGATTTGGAACTTTTTTGCACATTTCATCAACACTCTGAGGTCCTCTTTCCCTATGTAATTGGTATCTGTCAGGGGAAAGTTCTCAGGGTCCTCAATGTGTTGATAAAACTTACCAATTATTGGATCCTCTTTTTGAGCCATAATCAAATCAGCATCTGGGGTATCCTTACTCCATTTTGCAGTTGAGAGTTCATTGTGAGCATTTGTCTGGGACCTAGTGATACCAGTGACCTGGATTTCCCCCAGCAGGGAATCGATCTCAAGTAGATCCCCTTGGATGGCTCCGGTTTTGGCCAGCTGATCAGCTAGGTCATTTCCAGTTTTGTCTGGTCTCTCTACTTTAGAATGACCCTTGATCTTTTCCCAGTAGATGGTCATCCCATTTGAGGGGACCAGATCATCAATATTTTGGATTAATTTTCCATGTTTCAATGGTTTATTATTAGCACATAGCATGCCTCTGGTTTTCCAGTTAACCAGGTGCTCCACAAACCCGTTCAGTACATAATCTGAATCTGTGATTATGAGCAGTTCGTGGAGTTGGTGTTGGACAGCAGTGCAGATGGCTTGATGCACAGCCATCAACTTGCCACTTGACTACTTTTGGGACCGATTTTGTACCCAGCGGAGGGATCTGGGGCATCATTCACCCATGCATTCCCTACGCCGGCCACAAGTTATTTTCCCCGTTGTTGTCAATATGGTAGGAGGGTAGTACCCAAATTGACCTTTTACAAATGACCTTTTGCACAATTGATCTAATTATAGTGGTCCTAATTGACCTTCTGCACAATTGACCTTTATATTATTTTAGTTATTTTATATATGTATTGGGTTGGTTTTAGATTATAAATAATATAAGGGGATTGGGTGGAGGATTGCAGGTTTTTTTGGATTGGGTGGGGGATTGTGGGGGGTTTCTCCCTGCATCTTTTTCCTAATTGACCTTCTAAATTAGGTCAATTCTCCCGAGGTCAATTCTCTTGAGGTCAATTGTGAAAAGGTCAATTAGTATACAACCGGTAGGAGCACCCATCCACATAGACAGTGGGCATTCCCTTACACTTGTCTTCTTCAAAGACTTTGTGTGGGGAATTAAGGTATGCCTCCATGTTGTCCTTGATTTTAAGACTTTCGTCCTCGAGACAGTTTTCTCTGGCACAATCATGCAAGTCAGCCAGAGCTTGCGCGAGGGGACTCTTCTTGTTTTGGCCATATCTGACCTCCAAAGGAAAGCGTTGCATTGACAGAATCCAGGAAGTAATTTGGGAATTACTCACATTTCCGGGACGGATTCTGTCACTTTGGAGATATTGCAGAGGCTGGTGTGGAGTCTCCACTATGATGTGCTCCCCCTGGATAAACGGGCGATAATTCGTCAATGCCCACACCGTTGCCAGGAGTGCCTTCTCGCAATCGTTGAATTTTTCCTTCATAGAGGATAAAGTCTTACTCGCATAGGAGATTACTTTATTGACCTTGTCATGCTTTTGATATAATACCGCAGTCAAGCATGTATTTGAGAACCCTGTCTCCAAGAAGAACTCCTTGTTTTTGACAGGGTAAGCTAGGCAAGGCGCTTGTGAGAGGCTTCTTTTGAGTTGTCTTACTGCCTCGGCTTGTTCTGGACCCCACTCCCACTTCACCCCCCCCTTCAAAAGATGGATCAGGGGTCTTGTGAAATCTGCATAGTCCTCAATGAACTTTATGAACTTTCTACTGTAATTAGTTAGTCCAAGGAGGCTTCTTAGTTCCCGCAAAGTTGTGGGGTCTTTTAATTTCTGGAGTGCTTCCACTTTCTTTTCCTGGGGACAAAGACCCTGAGGAGTAATCTCATGCCCCAAGAAATTGACACGGGTTCTGCACCACTGTGTCTTTTGAAAGGAGAGTTTTGCTCCGACAGCCCTCAACTGTGACAGAACATAACGGATCTCCGCTATGTGTTCCTCCACAGTTGAGCTTTTGACTAAAACATCATCTACATAGGCCAGGTTACCCCTCTCACCCAGGTCGGGCATGGCCTTCTGTAGAAAAATGTTAAATTCATTGCCGGAGTTAATGTATCGGAAGGGAGTCCGGGTCCATGTGTACTGCTGCCCCCGAAGGTAAAGGCCAGTTGTATTGGTCCTCCCTACTGACAGGTACAGTCCAGTACCCATTGGTCAGGTATATTGCAGTGAATAACAGTTACGCTCACCTGGCTCCCACAGAGGCGTCGATCTGGACTGGTCTGCTGCGATCTCCACCAATGTGACACGTAGGGCGGAGATGACGGACTAGACTGGCCCACCTAGCTTCGTTTGCTTGGCCCGTAGGAATATTCTTCTGCAAGTGGAGAAAGGGAATTAACCACCCATGGAGTTGAGTGCAAATCCCCCCACCCTGTTGTTCTCCCCAATGATCACCTTGGATGTCCCCTCTTATAGTCTCACCTGATGATTTGAAAAGATTAGCTCTCCATCCTGCATTGAGCGCATGGGCGCGTAGATAACCAGTTGCTTCACTGGCTCGAAGGAATTGGTGAGTTCCAGGACAATATTGACTCCGATATTCCCGGCAAGACGCCGTAAGTATGTAGTTCGTAAGAGTTCAAATGCCTGACTTTCACTCTAGTCCGATTCCTTGCAGGTTGCAGCTTGACCTTACTGAAGAGTTCCTCGTGGCAACCAGTAATGTTCTGGTAAGGATTTGTATTATCCAACAAAGTTCGATAAAATAATGTCCATATGTAACCTGTTGCTTTCTCCCTTATTCAGGCGCTGAGAGAAAGTATGAAGTCTCAGGGAATTATGCCTCCGGCGGTAAAATCAGGTAAGTGTTTTGTGGTGAGGAGGGTTCCCCTTGTTAGTCCCTTGTTTCACCTTGCTGTCCTTTTGTTTCCCCTTAGGGGCGGGGGTTCGGCTAGGATGCAGTGGAAGCTGTGCCGACCCATGAAGAAGAATAGTACCCCCGGTGGTAAAATCAGGTAAGTCTATGGGGGGTATTCCTCTGTGTATTCCCTTGGCTCACCTTGCTGCTCTTGTCTTCTCCATAGGTGCCGGAGTGTGGCGGGAACATGCAGGAGGATGCAGTGAAATGTGAAGATGCTGCGAAGGCCGGTGAGTTCAGCGCAGCGCTGCAGCAGGCGAGGCGATGCGCATAAAATAACTTCTTTCTTCCAGCTCGAAGGCGCAATGAATCGGGAATTCAGGTAAGGATCAAAGGTATTGCTCTTCTTCTAACCTTTTCTCCATCTTTCTCCCTTTTTCTAGGAGCTCCAAACTCGAGGTGGGCGTGGCAGAAGACGATGCAGACTTGCAGGCACGGTGAGCGTTATGCTTCTGGATGCAGAACAACGCGAAGCATGTGCTGCTCTTCGGGCGTGGTTTAAATAGCCTCCAAAGTAGTCCCAGGTAAGTATTCCTCCCCATCCCCTCCCGAGTAAAAAAATAGTCCCTAGGTAAAATAGTCCCTTCCAAGCCTTGTTTGGCTTGGAGCTCTTGCAGCATGGTCTGCATCAGGTAAGTTTGCAGCATGGTCTGCATCAGGTAAGTTTTAATCTATGAGCCTGGCGCCTATGGCGCCAGGACTGACTCTCCATAAGAGCCTGGCGCCATAGGCGCCAGGACTGCACCCAAATAGCCCCTAGCGTGGGTTGTTGGGCTTGCTTGGGGTAACTTGATGCCTGCTTCTGGGGTTGCTGGACTTGGTCTGGGTCCCCGGGGGTAGGCATCATGACAATAACTGTGATCCCTGGATCTGGGCCAGCCCTTGGTCAATGTAGGGAAGAGGCCATCGGGAAGTATGGACCCATTTGTTGAGCTCCCTAAGGTCGGCACAGAGTCTCCACTGGCCGTTTGGCTTCAAAACCCCAGCACCGGATTATTGAAGGTGCTGTGGACTGGACGAATTATCCCACGGGACTCAAGGTTCTTAATTATTTCAGTAAAGGACTCCATTGATGCAAGAGGCAAGCGATATTGCTTCACAAACACTGGAGTCATGCCAGGGTCCGTGGGAATTATTGTTGTGTAGATGTCGGTGCGACCATAGTCATATGAGTCCACCGCAAAGAGATCTTGAAAATCTAAGAAAACTTGTTTCAATTGTTGCTTTTGCTCCAGAGTCTCACAGGCATCAGCTAGGTTGACTCTCTCTTCAACCATCTGCCTGAAGCCTGGAAAGACTTCCAGTTCTGCTATCTCAGCGGCCTCCTCAAGCTGGGTGGAGAAGTCCCTGGTCAAAGTGCTGATTTGGACAGCTGGCTTCAGATGGGAAAGGCAGCCCTCATGGACCTGGAATATCACCTCATCCCTCCTGAAGTCACAGGTCACATCTTCCTTACCATAAGGGCAGGAAGTGTACACCAGGAAATTCCCCCCATGCCGGCTGAAGATCCTGTCTGGCGTGGTGCTATCATCGCTATCACTGTCAAAACAGTCCTTGGGGATTGGTCCTAACAGTTCATTACCTAAATCTATGGAAAAATGTCGGTCATCAACCGCCATTCCAATAATGGTGTCTGCGGCTAGAGTGATACTCTTTAAGTCGCTGTTATCCAACTCTATTGGAATGGTGTAATGTTCTATCTTGACTAGTGGTGTTGGGTTTACCCCCAACCCTTGCTGTTGGAAGTGAGCATTAAGATGAATATAGGCGTCAGGGTTTTTCAATTTCTGTCCTCTTTTAACTTTCACTTCCAGTGAGAATTGTCGGGTCCATTCTTGGATGGTGACTTCCTCTCCAATCTGAATTTCAACTGCATAAGGCAGCAGTTGAGCTGACCTGAATGCTTTCTCTGGGTCATCAAAAACCATGGAATTACCCGCTAATCGGGACCAAGCTTTGAAGTTTATTAGGTGCAAACTAATGGCAAAGTGATTGAGAATGTCACTGCCTAAGTAAAATGCAGCAGGGACATCTCACACGACCCAACAATTATGGACTATGCTCTTGCTGCCTATGGAAATTTTGAGCATACACCGGCTCGGCAGGAGATGTTTGGAATTGGGTGTTTTCAGATCCATTTTCCATTTGTCTATCAGTTTGAATGTGGGAATGGCGGGATCTTTTGGGAGTTGGCGTTTATGAAGCTCTTACCGTTGTCCGAACATACTCGGGCGAGAACAGAGTCCTTCCCTTCATTTAACTGAATAGAGATGAACAACTGCTTTCCAATTTTCTGAATATCAGCCAGGCTTTGAGCTGATTTCTCATCTTTCTGGACTATAGGAGTGGGAATTTCTGATTGTGAATTTCTAAAGAATTTCAGAGTGTTTCCTTCCAGTGTGGAATGTCACCTTAGACTGGAAGGAAAGTTCATTTTCAGAAATAGAGAGGACCCCCCATCACCAGTTTGTTGTCCCACTGCTATTACTGTCACATCTGGGATTTGATTGTTCTGGAAGTGAAATTCTATTTGGTCAGGTTTTTGTTCAACCATGTGGCATGTAGCGTTTAAACTAACATGGTTGACACTCTGTTTTAATTTTATTGGTCGGTTAGTCTGGGTCCAGAGGACCTTGTTTAGACAATCTATGAGGGGTGACAACCTTCGCAGGATGTCATTCCCTAGTAAACAAGGTGTGCCCTCTGGAGTCACAACTATGACCGGGTGCTTCACCTTGTGTCGCCCAATTTTAATATCCAAATCCGCAGTCCCCTCGATGGGAATTTCCTTCCCGTCGAAGTTCCGAAGTTGTCCAGGAAGAGGGGTGAGAGGAATTTGGTATTTCTCCCACATTCCGAATTCAGTTGATCAAAGGCTCTTTTTGACAGAAGGGTAGCTTGGGATCCAGTGTCCACCAGTGCCAAAATTGTACACTGCCCCTGTATTTGGACCGCGCATAGAATCTTCCCTCCTTCTCCTCAAGGGGGCAAAGATAATGTACATTTTTGGACATCTGGTGGGTTAGTTTCTTGGTTTTGGAAATTGATAGAAAGATGATTTGGGCAGGATTCTGTTTTGTGTCTTGGGAATCTGAAAGAAAAAGGTGATAGCTAGATATGGGGGAAGTCTTGGGTTCCCCTGGTTCTTGTTCTGGGCTGCCCCCCCTTTGGGACCCATTTTTCTTTGGGATGAGTTCCCCCATCTCTGAAGGAGAAGATCCTTTTCCCAGGATCCTCTGAGGATCCCTCTCCTTCAAACTGGAAGCCTTGTACCTCTTCCTCAAAATGGGTCTTTTTGGGCTTTTTATTTCTCCTACCCCCCTCTGCTCCTTGGGTTGCAGACTTTCGGGGGCAGGAGATTTTGGTTCGGGTTCCTGGGTTTCCAGGGGTTTTTTACAAGTGGGGAAGGAAGCTTCCTCCAAGGCTTTACACCCCCCTTCCCCTTGTGCCTCCTCCCTGGGAACCAGTGGGTTGTCGGGGTTCCTCCCCCGTCATTGCTCTGAAGCACCAGGTCCTGGATTTGAGGCATTCTGAGCCGCCATGCTCATCTGAGGGTTCTGTTGAGCCCTCAGCATGCGACCCAGATCCTGTGCCATGTTTTGGACCTGGTGCTCTAGTTTCGGACACCCGCTCTGGCTGGTACGGGGTCCTCATGTCTCCGCTGTGTTGATCCCGGGAAGGGTAGCTATCCCTACTCACAAAATACCCTGGGTTTGGGAAGTTTGGGTACCCCTCCACCCTTGGCCTCCCCTCTCCCGGATTAGAATGTCTGGGCTCAGGAAATTGGGGAAAGAAGGATGGATTGTTTTGGGGGTTGAAATTTTGCAGGTAACTTGGGAAGACGTTCTGTCCAGTATTTGGGGGATTACTGCCCTCCTTGGGGAAGTGAGGAGGGAAGTTCCCTGGGCTAGCTGGTGTTTGGTTGCACCCTTCCCCTTTGGCTGGAGGAGTCCACACATAACCCAGGATGGGTCTATTGCCCTTGTAGCGTGGGCTGATGTAGTCAGGGGAGTTAGGGGTCCCATTTGTGGGGTTGCCTCCCTGGCTCCCTGTTTGTGATTGGCCGAGGGCCTTCTGGGTTTGGAGTTGTTCTGATTCTGTGCAGGCAGGTTTTTAGGTCCCCACATCTCTAAATCTAAAATGGAGGCAACCTTCACCTCCGCCACTTTGGCAGCAGCAGGGGTGTTGATTGTTTTAGGGCTTTTGGCATTATTTTTATTTTCCACTGGCTTTTGCACCTCATAAATGAGTGTGGCTCGTTCAATGACCCAGTCTAGTGATCTTTTCTCGTGAAAGTCTCTCACTAGCTGGGTCATGATGTACTTGGGGAGAGCATGGAAGAAAGTATCTATACACTCTTTGCTGTCAGTGCGCACCCTCCTAGTGGTCTGCACAAAGGCACGCTTCAATTCTTGAACAAATTCTTGTGGGGCCTGATCTTCCCCACATTGCAAGTTATAGGCTGCCTTGCGAGCCTTCTGAGGATTCCTGTGCACAGAAAAGTGTTTCAAGATGGCCGCCCTATAGGTGGACCATCTGGAGTGATTCTGGTCCTGCAGCCCCGCAAAGAAGCTGGAGTACTCGAGAGAGAAGGTCCATTTCACATATTGAATACAGCTTTGGCTGTCCTTCAAATTGAAAGTTTCCATCATTTGTTCAAAGAGCTCAAGGTGCTCCCAAACGGAATATTTTGGGTTCTTATGATAGGGCGTGATGACGCTCCTAATGGACTTTATTTGTTTTAGGGGATCCTTGAGCAAATCCCTCTTGACCTTTTTGGCTTTTTTGGTTCGGGTAACCCTGGTCCACTCATCCTCTGACTCAGAGGCACTGCTACCAAAGGTGCCTGTCTGGTCTTCTAGGCTCTCCCGGATTCTGCGAGCTTGGGAATGGCTGCCAGAATGTGGGAGCCCAGTTTCCTGAGTCCTGTGGCTCTCAGAGGAGTCTTCTGATTCCTCCTTGCTCCCAGATTTCCTGAGTACGCTCCCCCCCCACTGTCCTAGCTGGGCAGATGTTTTCAAGATGCCCTTAGTGGGCCTACTCTCATGGAGTTCCCCACTAAATTGTACAGCACTTGGGAACCCATACCCAGATGCCCTCCCATCCATTTCTGGGAGGTGCTGATCTATGAATTGTGATTGAGTGTCTACTGGGTTGAATTTAATTTGTTTCATCTCAAGATTTGGTTTTTTGAAAGACACGTTTTTTCATAGATCTTTCTTGCATTGCGAAGCTATGATGATTATGTAGACAGGTGTATTGCACTGGTACTCACCACATAAACACAACAGTACTCTGACCTTCAATGTTAATCTTTTCGCTGATCTATGAGCCCCATATTCCTCATTGGATTGAAGTCTGCCATCCCTGTGGCCCTTGGCTCATGTGCGCCAGTGGGGGTGGCAGAGTCTATGGGGTTGAAGAGATGAAGCCTCTGGTACTAGCATTCCTGAGGTTATGCTCAGTTGTTTCCCTTTATCAGCGGACTTCATCTCTCTCAGCCCCTGCTCCCTGTTGCCATGCAAGAACCTGACCTTTCTGTTCCTCTATCAAGGCCTTGCTAGTCTCTATCAATTGTTCTTGCATAGCTACCTGTCTGTGGAGCCTGTCATTTTTCTCACAGAGAGCCTCATTGTCTCTGTGTGTTTCCTGTGTCATTTTAGAGTACTGGGCCAATTTTTGGTGCAGGAGGGTTACCTCCTGAGTCCTGTCCTTACTGGCCTGGTCACTCTTTGCCAAAGCATCTTCCATCTCCTGGAGTGCTCTAATAGTTTTGTATAATCTTTTTGGAGCTCACCCAGTCCCTGGAGGGCCAGGTGATTTTCTTCCATTTTATCTTTTAAATAACTGACCTCCTGGCCTAAGGTGTCCCTTTCCTGAATGAGAGTATGCCTCTGTGCAGGCAGGTCATCCCTCTGTCTTTGGAGCGCACCAGCTTTCTGGCGCTCCTCATCGAATTCTGTCTCGGTGTCAAGGTCTTTCAGGATTAATTTATTATTCTCTTCTTTTTCTTGGTCTAGGCAGTTTTGCAGGGTGATTACCTGCTCTGTGCATGCTCTCTTAAAATGTATTTGCTGTTACAGCTTTTTCTGGCTCTGTAGTAGAGAGTCCAAACTTTGTTGGCACTCTTTCTGCAGGGCCAGTACTTTGGTATCATGCTCTACCTTCTCCTGCTGCAGGATATCCATATCTTCTTTTATTTTTATCAGGTACTTCCTAGTTTCATTTTCTGATTCCTGGCTCTTTTGTAGCCTTTGCTCTGCAGAGTCCAGATCAGTTTTGGCTTTTTCTAATAATTGTAGTTGCTTGTTTGCCCGTGCCAGATCTAGGTTTTCGGCACATTTGTCCTGTATTGCTCCAATGTGGAAATACAGATATGCCACTATTTTGGCAATTTTACTTTGCTCTTCTTTTACCTTAGGGGTCATGTACAGTTCACTCAGTGCCATATGTAATGGACCCTGATCTTGCCATATGTTCAATCCTGTTGCAGTGGCCTGTTCATTAATTCCCTGCAACCAAACATTCTGATCCTGCTCTGTCCATTCACCCCTGACGAATAATGTGTGCCGTAGGTGTTATTTTGCCATATTGATTTCTACTAAGGTCTCCATTCCGGAAATTAATTTCCTTTCTGACTTACAGGAGTTTATTTTATTTTTGCAAAACAGACCAAATTCCTTAGAGCGTTTCTATTGAGGGGTGCTTTTCACAGTGTAACACAGTGTGGTAGCCAAACAGGGTTTATGTACCCTGTTAGTTAGCACGTATTAGACTGTCACAAGTGGTATGTCTAATACAGAAATCCCGGCATCGAGCCCCCAATCTTGTAAGTTATTTCAACCCGGCACTGCACCTTAGTCAATGCTTAGCGTGTGATGCATAGCTGAAACCCTTAATTAATTATTTGTGTCTATAAGTTCTTTTATTTCTAAATGATGTACCACTTATATCACGCCCCTCTCTTTGATTCCCCCCGGTCACACTGAACCAGGAAGCAGGCTGGTTTGCAAAGTTAAAAATATTTATTCATGGATTTCACAATACATATCACACTATTTTTAATGGTTATACAATAATAACGAATGGGGTGATGTCACACTAAACAATCTCTTTAATCACAAGGAGTAATGATGGGAAAAATAATGCAGTACAGAAATATACTTTGGGCATGTTCTAATCAAATGGCAATGTGGTTAATATTTCCCCCTGCACACCCCCTAATCCCCCAATATGTAGTATGAAGAAAGAGAAGGAGAGAGAACAGGTTTCAAGAATTCAGCACTCAAGCAAATATATCAGTCCCAATTTCCCCCAGCAAACGCAGAGAGAGAAACAGGAATGATTGCAAACTTGTCAAAAATGGTTTTAAAATTGGCTTGAATGGAATGGTAAAAACACTGAAAACGGTTTTAATTAACTGAAATGGTTGAAATACTAATGGGAGCCACTTTGTATGGTATCAGACAAACACTAACAATGGTTTAAGAGTGATATGTAAGTAGAAAACTTAATTTTGAGGTTGGGTGCAATGAAAAGCTATTTCACACGTTATAGATTTGAGCCAAACGAAAAATTCACGGCAAACTTTTCCACGAGCGGTAAGCGCAATTGCAGAAAAACTCTAAGGATTTGGGATGCGGTTTGGGTTCTTTAGAAAGATTAGGATGTTAGCTTCAAGTAGACACATTTCGTTTCTAGCATAAACGGTGAAGACTTTATGGAGGTTTTTGTGGAGGTTGTTTTTTCAGAAAGAGGCAAAATTGGAAAACAAGAATGCGCTTTTAAAATTACAAACAAGGTTTCTTTACGCTAGGGGTAGACTATGAAGATGCAAACTACACGACAGCACAGCCACCATGCCAGGACGTCACCAGATGGTTTTTGCTTGCCGAGACGGTCGCCTTCTTCAGAAAATATATCAGCGCAAAGATGATTTAACACTACTAGTACAGAAGATAATAGGGAATGAGATGGAGAGTTCAGGCAAGACAAAAAGGATTTCTAACAATACAGTGCTGGATATAATATAGATTTGGATTTTGATAGGGATGACTATAGATAGTACCTAGACTGGTGACAATCCTATAATATGGATACTCACTACCAATGTTTTGAATGGACCCGTCAGGGATCTGGTCAGAGATACTATCTGGGACAGACTGCTGCGCACACTGGACTGGTCTGGTCAGCGATCAGCAAGACCCTGTGGGCATCGCACACACAACTGGACTGGATCTGCAATGGCTCTCTGGTCTGCACAGCACAGCACAGCACAGAGTTTAATCTGCCCTTCTGGTTATGAAAATGATTCCTTGGCAGGCAAGCAGTTACAGCACAGCCAGGCTGTTCTTTGGTTCCCCTTAGTGGTCTGGGGTAAAATCTGGTTTCTGGGTTTTTAAAGGCCAAGCTGAGAATGGTTCAGCTTTGGAAATGGGCCTTTCTGCTTTCAAAGTTTCTGGAGTCTGGAATATGGATTTCTCTTGCAAAGTGTTCCGCCAGCAATCATTTGGTGGGTGAATGTGTGTGTGTTTGTGAGCCCTCAGCTGTCTCTATTTATGTATTTACTAAGGGGTGGATATGCTGGGTTGTCCTAGGCGCACCCCCTAGGTGTCATCATGACAATGTGGTTTATGAGGCAGGAAAACCCTCCCCTTTGTTTTTGCACAAGAAATCTACTTTTCATACAATACATATTTACAATTTTACAAACTCGATAGCGATAGCACACTATATCACATATTTTGTGGAGCAAGTATTCATCCAAGCCCCATCTCTGTGGGATCTTGGGTCTGGATTTGACATATTTCTGCACTTTTTGTCTGGGATACAATATCTATTTTGTCCAAACTTGGTACACATGTGCGCATTCCATAGGGGCATAAGTGTGTGAAGTTTCATATTTCTGACATCAATGCATTTGCTATAAAACCACAATTTCTACAGTTATGTCCTAGAACCTATCACAGAGTTCTGGCATCTCTTAAAATGTGCGCCCAAAGTTTAGATTCAGAAGTCTGGGGTTTCTATATTTTTAACATCTGTCCACAATAAATTATCAGTCTTATTAGAAATCTGATTTTTGTCCATTTGTAAATCAACAAAACTGTCTCTCTCTGCCTCCAAAGGTTTCTTGTAGCTCAAGAGCAATCCCTGCCTTCTTCCTTCTGGCAGAGAGCACTGTTGACACTTTAATCTGCATACCCTTTCAACCCAGGAAGGTCCTTTGTCTCTCCCAGGAGCAGCAGCCCAAATCTCCTCCCCTCTTAATCAACACCTGAATAGGAGTTCCTGCCTTTTGGTGGGAAGCAGAAGGGAGGTGTCTTTCCCACTGGGGGAAGTGTCTTTGTAGTTTTGGCTGAATCAGGCTTACTTTAAAAGTACATTTGTTACATTTTTCTTTGTTGAAAATAAACTTACAATTTTAAAACAAACATCTAGATTCTAGGCTCTAAACCATGAAGTTTAAATAGTGACAACCTAGTTTGCTCTTGATAACAAGTCACTTAGATTTGAGACATTAGATCTTAATGGTACCACTTTTACAGTTTTAAAACAGGCTTTTGAAACAGTCACAGGTGGCCGCTCGTACTGCGCCCAGATTTTGACAGCTTTCCAAGGCAGGCAAACTGGCTGTGGATGTGTTTGTGACCAATTCAACTTTCCTGGATATTGCAAATGCACAATAATTCCTTGTATTCCATAGCATGGGACACCCTGCAAGAAGATTGGATGTTTGCGGGTGTTTGGGACCAGCATTCTGTATTTTTTAGCAACCAAGAAAAGATTTAAAAGCAGATTTCGGATTTCTTTCAGCAAGCACTGCTTTTCATCTGTGCTCTATTTTTACATGTTGGACAGCCCAATGACAGGTTTCACCAGTGAGGTCTCCTTCCACCACTGACAACAGGCAAAGTAGATTTGGCAGCCATCTTTTCCAGTTTTAAAGCACAATTTTCATAGGTTTTGGCATGCATGGGGTTTTCGCGGCCATTTTGCTGATTTTGGTGCCACCAGCACACAGTGATGACGCAGTGCAGAGCCTAGTGGGTTAAAACATCCCACACCCTCTTTCCTGTTACCCTCAATATTAGTACCTGTCCACCAACGAGTCCCTAACCCTCTTTCCCCACTGGGGTCTCGGAGGCTTGTGTAAGCATTGTCTTGCAAGCGCCCAGTCAGCGGAGGTGTTGGTTGGTGTGTGCCCCTCCTGTGCCTAGAAGCCGAAGCTGTGACAGTGGGAAAGGGTTGTGCCTAGTGATCGAACTGATATCCGTTTGTGTTTGGCACGTGCTACCTGTGCCAATGATGTTGAGAAATTTCACACTGTCCAACATTTTGCAATGTTTTTATAAGTTAGTAAAATAATGATTTTCAGAGTTTTGTTCTCTGTTGACAAATATAGGCAAAACATTTTCTAAATGATTTGCTGGTGTAATATCCTCATTTAAGGCAGATTCTCAGGTGTGTCCAATTGGATAATATATGGGAAAACATAGCATGCGAAACCAGCCATATTTCACTGTGCATCTTATTACATGAAGAAGTTAGTAGGGTGTCTGCAATCATTGATTAATCTTCAAATAAACCAGACGAGGGTGGACTCTATTGCACAGCACTCCCATAGCACTTCAGTTCTGAGGTGCTAAGTCAATGCTGCAGAGTGTAGGCTTGGCAGGGGTCACGCCCTCTATGATGGTACCATGAATTGTTTCACCTGTCATCATCTTTGGGTGCAATCGTTTTTATCAATTTGATTTACTCCTGCTTGCATGTCGGTGGTCGGTTTTGGTTGGTCAAGGTGCCCTTCGGGTGCTGACTCGCTGCCACCGGTCTGTTAGACTTGTAGGGCAGGATGGGCAGCTCTTGCCTCACAGATCAAAATTGTCTGTGAGCCAAAGTGTTCAACAAATATGTCAGGACCACCTGCATTGATCAGATAGCTACAACTATTTCTAAGTAAGTTTATAGTATGGTATGTTTCCTTTTAGGGGCATACAAAGTGTTTTCTTATTTTAATGGTCTTTTTGCTTTGTTTTGTTTTCTCTTGCCCTTCTGTACAGTGAACATTATTAAGAAATGAAATCGTCCCTAAAGAAGCATACTCATTGGCCATTACTTGTTAGACTGAGTAGTGTACAACAATTATAAGCGACTTGTTTTATGGTTTCATCAAATTTACTTTTGTGACCAACGTTTATAACTTCTATTCTTTTCTATTGCAAATTATTTTACAAAACATAATCTACTGTTCCTATCATATGTCGTTTTCCAGAAGCAACCAAGAGTCATTCACAAAATCTTGATTTAATATAATGTAGAGACCTAAAACTAGCCTTCTAACAAACCCCATAGTCATACCTTATAACAAGACACCTGTTCTGTTGTAACTGGCACCTGTCGCCAATGAACAACCAATGGTTTCTACATTAATATCAAGCAAATGTGAGATCTTTTTATAGTGTAAATTAGCATTCTCATTGATTGTCTGTGGCCTTTAGCCAATAGTCCTTGTCCAAAACCCATTCCGACAGTACCTCCTACTACAATTAACAGAAATGCTTTCAATGACATATGCCTTATTTACTGTAAGAGGACTGGGCAATGCGCTCAATGTCTGCAATGCCAGATATAAAGAAATGGTCAACGCCCCACAGTGTTTCTCAATGACCAACTCTGCACCACATAGAGATTTAGTATAAGTGTGTTTTATAGGGAGAATCGCATATATTTTGATGACCTTATCACTGTGACCCACCCTTGTTTACCATCACCATCTTGTGGTAGTGGACGCGAGTGAGGTGTGAGTTAACATCGTCAGCTCCGGCCGTACAAACCGGAGCAAAGGCTCCTGCTGGTGATGCCTGCGGCCACCTGAGAGATACTTACGGCAAATGTATTTACGCAGTTAAATGTCATCATGGCAAGGCAGAAGATGCTTTCCCCTGTAATGCATATCAACATGGATTTCTCTGTTAATTTTTGATTATTTTTATTTTCGAAAATATCATTAGTCAAGTAAAGAAAGTAGTCCACACAATAATTTAAGTATGTGTATGACCATTTAATTGTAGAAATACACCACTGTTATTGAAAAGCTGCCAGTTCGTCTGAGTAGAACAGATAATAATTGTGTGGCACAAGTAAAAACATCATTTGTATTCCATCTTTTCTAGTCTCCAACCATGCTCTGTGAATAGTGAGGTCTTATGGTAAAAAAAAGTCTGTGACATGTTGTTGGAAATGTCTCTGATTGGCTCCAGGTCATTTCACGCTCCAGGTGTAAGTCATCGTGGTCTGCTTTGTGGCAATTTGAAGCAAGATCAAAATTAGCTGTCCGCAAAACAGAGGGACGAGAACAAATTTGCAGTCTCTAGTCTGAGAATCTTTTTCTTAACTGGTTAGCCATTTCTTCATCTGAATTTCACAGTTGGATGGGTAGCCTGTTCCTGTAAAGAACTAGAAATACAAGCGGGCAAGCTGACATTTGAGGGTCTAGTGTCATCAGGATTAGCAGTTGGCCATTTGGAAAAATCGACCACAAATGGGTTTCTGAAGAATTCATCCATCGTCCAGAGTAAGAGCATCGCACACACGGCTGCAGACTATATCATGTTTATCGTGTTTTTAATAGCAACAGTTTGCCCATGGAAGCTGGCCTTGCCCCACTCCGTTACGAAATCATGCACATCCTGTGTCCATAATATGCTGCTTTCAGTCACATATTTTTTAACCAATCATTACTTTGAAAAGTCCTATGATTATGACACGACTTGCCAAGCAACACAAAACCTTTCATGCGTACAGCACTGTTATTGATTCCAATTTCGGTTGTTTATTTCTCTCGCACACTCTGAAGCCTTTTAGTAAGGAAACAAGTATGTATTGTTCTTGCTCTCAGACTCTTATGGATACAAATGTTGCATTGTGGATTTAATTTAATTTAATTTTAATTGGGCATTTGCAAGGTGCTTTTACAGCAAGAATTGTGCTTCAAAGCGCCCAATAATAATAATAATAGTTGTTACATTTTATGTATATTTTAACGTTCTACCCCCCCTGGAAGCTTGGGTTCGTCATTAGCTGGGCACATGGAAGGTCAAAGCCAGAACAGATTTAATGAACTCCTCCCTGTTTTCTGAAGTGTAACACCTTTATCAACACCTGCTATCACCCAGAGAAAGATGCAAAGAACACATTGTACTTTGCAACTGTTTTATTTCTCTTTCATTAAAAAACGAAAGTAATACAATTTAACTTAAATACATGTATCTGTCAAAAGTGGTGATGGAGGAAGTCGATGACTGGGAAACAGTCTTGTCTGCTGAATTCATTTGCAAGTGTCCAATCAATGAGTCTCCTACCAGCATTGAATCAGTACCACTATTTATTTTTCAAGCATCGGTTCAGCCCCACTAGCCAACGTCACTAGACGTAATGTTGTGTTTTTCAACGCTTTTGTTCTTCATTGATCCCCTGTATCACACACCTTCTCCACATCGCCTCAGTGCTAAAAGCCTGAAAGTGCCTCGGTCCGCCACTCAAGTCACTAGAGAGGCAGGCCACACATCGGTAGTCTTATAAAAACCAACATAGAAGGCAGAAATTAGAAGAGATGAGCGTTTTTCAAAGGGTGTTCAATGAGTGAGCAAAGATACAAAATACTTTGCGGCCTGCAGTATCCCAATGGTCACTATTATTATGCGCAGCAACATCATGGGATTATGCCTTTCTGATGAGCTTACCACAGCAGCCATATCACTCTTAGAGGGTGACTATTATTAAAGATTGCGGGATTGGCAATGTTAACAGGTTGAGCACCATGACATTGAATAAGTTGCTCAGGATCAGACAATTTGGGTCTGCGAGGAAGATGGGATTTTAGCTCAGTCTGCTATTTCTGCACATCGCCATTGACTCTCTGACTTTTTGATACTACAAGGAAAACTTATTTGTGAATAGGTTTATTCATAAACTAACATAATTACCTATTTAATAAATATGGCTTGCAAATTACTCCAATCACAAGAAAAACTTTATGACAATGCTTCTCAATCAAAAAAGTTAAGGGCAAAGGGACTTGAATAATAAGTGATTCAAGCATAATATATCTCCCCTGGGTTTTATGATATATTCACATTTTTTTAATATTCTACACATGACTTGTGAATTGTTATTCATGATTGTAGAAAATGTAATATTGTACAAAAAAGCGAATTATGTTTGTGTTAAATATGCCATCCTGAGGCCTGTGCCATTGTGAAAAGCATTGTTCTTAAAATGTCAGTCAACAAGCCAATAGGCAACATTTTTACAGAAGACAGCACAGTACTAGACTGTAAGATGAGATAAATTCACCACATTCACTCTATCATCCTGTGGCAAAGTTGGGATCTGGGACTCAACACTCCAGTCCAACAGTCTTCAATTTAGCTACCTAATCAATTTAACAGATTAACATTGTATGCTCTTCATTGGTAGTGGCTGACAGTTTTGATAATCCTCATTTGGAGAAACTGATCTAGACATGCACTACAGCGATTTTATGTTAAACTAGCGCTACCTATTGCAGATCCGTTCTTTTGTAGCGCAATAGATATTACTATCACCAAAGTATTAATATACTTAATTTCAGTGAGAGGAAGGGCAGACTCGACTTTGAATGTGGTACCGTGATCAGGCATATGAACACTGATCTCTGGAACAGGTGCATAAAACGGTAAGCTATCTTCTGTACAAGAGTGACATAAAATGTATTAATATGCATTTCAACTCTGGTTACTGCACATGGTCAATATGTTCACCTCATCAAAGTAAAAACACTGCACTATATGACTGCTAAGTGTGCCCTCGCCTCCATGAGGAAATGCAATCTTTTCAGATGCTATTTCAGACACATGTCATGGCACACCTTTTAATGCCGTGTGTGGGCAAATAAGGCCCTTTAAATCTCTGGTCAGCCCTTTGTCATATACAATCTTTACAGGGGCTGTACGAAGCAGCAACCCAGGCTCCAGCCATTTCTTCGTTCATATGCCAACAGACCCCCAGCACATCCATCAACAAGGCTGGCTGGGAACAACTGATCTTGGAATCAGATTTAAGTCTAAACATTCCTTATAATAATAATAACAATAATAATTTAGCATTTATATAGCACTACGAACCCTCAGGTATCTGAGCACTGCTTATTACCCACGGTGTGTGTGGCGCTAATTTATCGACCTCGGAAGGATGAAAGGCTGAGTTTGGCCCTGCCAGGATTCAAACCTGTGTCAGCTGGCTCGGCACAGATGTCAAAGCAAGCGGTCTACTAGCTGTGCTATCAGACTGGCATATATACATGTCACAACAAAAAAAGCCAGGACTCCACTTGGAATCCCAATTACATCATCCAGCACCTGTGACCAGGTTTCCACATGGAAATCTACCCCATCACTGTAACCTGGATAACTATGTACACAAGCTTCAATATAACGGATCTCCCTCACATATTCTACACAACCTCTACTCACCATAGCAACCCTATTCTTATTCCATACTTGTCCTCCACAAACTCTCACTGCACCCTTCATCACGGTGATCACATGCATGGGATCTGAATATAATACATCTCTTTCCTTTTTATCACATCCTTTCTGATCCTCACTAAATCCCCACACTCCACTCTGAGTTCCTTATTTCCTCTTTTTTTGTTCTCCCTCATAACATACATCTCCTTTTTCCTCCTCATGCTCTTTTTTGATTCCTCCACCACACAGTCCGATTCACCCACTTTTCCCAACCAGGGGGGTTTCATCACAGAGTAAACCTTATGCCCTCTCATGAGCTCAAACAGTGACACGCCATTGTGGAATGTGGAGCCATCATCAAAGCACACACCCTTTCCTGAACAACAACCTTTTTATCTAATCTGCACGCGCCCGCCATCCTAATTCCCTCCATAATGCACCCGTTCATCCTGTCAACAGCACCATTACCTTCAGGATGGTACAAAGTGGATTTCTTGTGCTTTATTTCATAGCTTTTTATATATTCTTTACATCTCCCACTGGTAAATTACAAAGCATTATCTGACAGAATACTACTGGGAAAAGCCTCCTTAGCAAAAACCTCTCTCAAGAAATCAACAACACTTTCTCCATGTATTTCCCTTACCACTTTGTGTCCACACCATTTGGACAACAAATCCACCAAAACCACCAGATATTTACCTCGGCCAAAACCCATCTCAACTGGCCCCAAAATATCCATCGCTAAATCATCCCAGAACTTCTGAGGTATATCATTCAATATCATAGGTTGTTCCCTTGGCTTTAAAACTTTACCACTTTTTACACATTCTATGCAATCCTTGAGTTTCCTTTTGACCTCCCTGTCAAACCCTTGCCACCAATAGTCACCCCACCCCTCAACATGGCCTTGGTCTTGCTAATACCCACATGCCCTTTGTGGGCAGCATCAATAATACTTGCTCTGATTAATTCAGGAAGGACTGCTTGCCGCCATTGGAAAATAATCCCATCGATAATACTCAACTCATCGCAAACTTTCCAGAATGCTCTCTCTCTCTGCATGATATTCCCTTTCCTGGGCCATACGTCCTCAATGTATGATTTTACCCTTGATAGTACTTCATCATCATTGACTGCTCTGACCCATTCTTCCTTGGTTATCACATCATCTTGTGTCACCAAAACCAGCTCTGTGACATCACTCTCACGACTTTCCTCTTGCCTATTACTAAGTCGAGTTGAACAGTCAGCTAATACATTTTCTTTTCCAGGAATTACAACCATTTAGAATCAATGACATTGTAAGAGCGTAACCCTTCCTGCCACGCACACTTTATCGAGACCTTTAATTTCAAAAATAGATTTTAAAAGTTTGTGGTCCATTTTAATAAAAAAATCGGTACCCCACACAAAATTCTTTGAATTCTCTACCGCCCGCAAACAGCCTAACGCTTCCTAACTCTGCACCCTTCAACCCTCTGGACGCATGTGTGATCATCTCCTCCTCCCCAACTTTATTTATTTGGGAGAACACAGGTCCTATTCCTACATCACTGACATCAACCGTGATGATATTCTTCCTGCTCACATCAAATTTCATTAATGGGGCCTCCAGGTTAATTTCTTCTTAAGATCAAATTCTTGACCACACTTCTCATTCCATAAAAAATCCTCTCCTTTTCTAAGTAACTTTCTCATCTCCACTACCCTTTCGGCATAGTTCTTGATAGATTTCTGATAAAATTCCAACATTCCTAAAAACTATCATAATTCCCCTTTAGATTGTGGTTTTGACACATCTTTTATTGCTCTAACCATGGCATTCTTCGGTCTTATTCCTTGCGCTGAAATCTCATGGCCTAAATACTAGAGTTATTCCTTTCGACCCCAATATTCTCAACACTCTGTCCAGTCTTTTATCATGCTCACACATATTATCTCCACATACTAATATGTCATCCTGAAAACAGAATACTCCTTTGACACAATAGAACATCTTATCCATAATCTTCTGAAAAACAGAGGAAGTAGAAACAAGTCCAAATGGCATTTGGCGAAACTGAAAAATGCTTTTGTGGGTGACAAATGCTGTTAGTTTCCAGAAGCTTTCTTCTAACTCCATCTATTGGTACGCCGAGGCCATATCAAGTTTTGAAAATACCTCATCTTCACCTATTAAAGCAAACATCTCCCCCATATTGCAAGGGGTGATGGTCTATGAGTCTATATCTGTTTAATTCATGCAGGTCAACGCATAAACGTAACTCTCCCAATGGCTTCTTGACAATAACTAAAGGAGACTTCCATTCCACTCCTCCTGCTCTCTCAATGACATCTAAAGGTAACAAATTAATTAATTATTTATTTACATTTTCTGTGAAAGCTAAATGCACAGGTCACAGCTTTGCCTTAACTGGTGTACATCCCTTTTTGAGACTGATTTGGTGTTGCATTCCTTTTACTCCCCCAACACCTTTTCTGAATGCCTCCTTATATGGGTCTCCCATTGACGCACCCATTTGCATTACTTGATCTATTCTATTGGGGTCCAAACTCCCATTTAACTTCTTCTCATCACGCCAACACAATAATGTCATTCCCTTTTTGGGGATATAAACTCTTCCTTGTGCCTTTCTACCTTTGAGCTCAAATTCAGCTTCAAAACAGCCCAATAGCTCAATTTTGTCTTGATTGTACCCTCTCGGATTAATATCCGGTATCAATACATTTTGCGCATCACCTTCCATCTCTTTCTCAAATATAGCTCTTGACATCAATGATATCTTGGACCCCGAGTCAGCCATCATTAGTATATTTTTCCCATTCACACTCACATCAGCATACGGGTGTTCACATTCATCACTATTCATTTCTTGAACAACATTCACTGCAATGTCTCAACTTTGCAGCTTTCTTCATCCTTAGAAGCTACATTGCACTCCTTATCATTAACTACCAAATCCCTCCTAAAATTGTTTTGATAGTTTTTACAACAATTCGCAAAGTGTCCAGGCCTCTTACACTTTGCACAAACTGCCTTCCTTCCAGGGCACGCCATAGATGCAGCGAAATGTGTGCTACTTGCACATCTAAAGCATAGTCTCTCATCCCTTTGTTCTCCTTTCCATTTGGTGACCGTAGTATCCGCTTTATCATTTACAAAGGGTTTTGAAGAAGGCACGGCACCATGAATTAGGTAAAAGTTTGTTTATTAAAACGGAGCTCCCCGGAGCCCCAACCAACATTCGTCACGTACAATTATTTTCGTCTCACTCCAACCGCCCACCTGGTCACGCGGCTCTCGCTAAACAATCACAAGAGCGCGCGTGACCACCGCGAGCTTTAACATTCTCACCAGAGACTTGGATATCTCTACACATCTTTCCCCTTTACAGAAAATTTAACAAGATAATTTGATATTAACAGAGTAAAGAAAACATAACTTATTATATAATGAACACAATAAAATTAAGAGTTATCTGAATTTTAAATATGAAGTGTTAACATATTCTTATTTAAATCCACATACAATTTGCATTTCAAGATGAAATTTCAAGTTTCATAATCTCTCATCCATACTGGCTTTGACCTAGACCTATGCGGACCTTCTTCATTGGTTATCAGACCAGCATCATCATTCTTTTCTGTCACCACACTTTCTTTCATCTCTTTTTCCAATTCCTTTCCATTTCTCATTTTTTCTTCTTTTCCTTCTAACTGTTCTCCCACTTTACTCTCTTTCACGTCCCTTACTTTTGCCAACCTTCCTTTAGACCAAACTTCTCCTCCTTCCAAAAAGACAACATTACTTTTTACTGAACAAATTTTCTTCGGTCCCAGGAACTTACTTTCTACACATTTGTTCACTAGTCTGGGATTTTTAACATACACCATCTCTCCAATCTTCCATTCTTGTTCCTTCACTCTCATCCTATCATCAAACAATTCCTTGTTCCTCTCTTGATTCAAAGCAATGAGTTTCATTATGTGGCTCCGATCCACATTCACCACCTTGGCCATGCCTAACCAACCTGGACATAACTTCGTTCCTGGTTCCCTACTCTTCATTGACACAAATGGAGATATACCAGTTACCGAGTGTGGTGTAGTGACATAATTCCATGTTAACATCCTTAATACTTCTCTCCATGGTTGTCTTGATTTCATGGCCATTTGTAAACCCCCTTTTATGTACCTGTTAACCCTTTCAAGAAGCCCATTAGCCTTAGGGTTATACAATGCCGTTCTCGTGTGTTTGATGCCATACTCTGCAAGAAATGTCTTCATTGCTACAGACACAAATTGTACCCCATTGTCCGATACAATTTCCACAGGCACTCCTTCTTTAAGAAAAACTCTCTCCAGAAACACAATCAATTCCTTAGCCGTGACTTCCTTCACCGCCTCCCACTCAAACCATTTAGAATGATAGTCCACCACCACAAACACAAATTTTAATCCATCTCCCAAACCTGATATTGGACCCATTATGTCCACAGCCAACTTACTCCAAGGCTGGTCTGGCACTACATTAGGTATTAATGGTGCTTCTCTTACCACCCTGCATTTGTCACTAGTTTGGCAAATCATGCAATCCTTGACATACCTTTCTGCACTTCTGTCTATTCCTGGCCACCAATAATTCTGCCTCAACTTCCTTTTCATGGCGGCTCCTCCTGGATGTCCCTGATGTGCCAGTTTTATCAACACAGACCTGAGTGATTGTGGTGGAATAACACATCTACCCCTCCTTAGTCTGTTTTCACACAAATTCAACTCATCCTTTATCTCCCACCATGTATTGAATTTACTCTCTAACTCTCCTTTCTCTGGCCATCCCTTCACAGTCCAATACTTCACAAGTTTAAGATCTTCATCTAGATCCTCTTCCTGTATCCACTCTTCTTTACTAACTGCACTCTGTATTTCAGCCACTACTGACTCTTCCTCTGTCTCCTTTTCTTCAACAATATCCTTGTTTACCGGTAGCCTGGACAAACAGTCCGCCACCACATTTCTCTTTCCCGGCAAATAACTCACATCAAAGTTATAATTTTGAAGCCCCAAACCCCATCTGCTAATCCTTGGAGAGCCTAACGCCCATCTCCCACTCTCAAAAAGCTGAACCATGGGCTTGTGGTCTGACCTGACTACGAACCTTCTTCCCCACAGGAAAAACTTAAAATGATTTACGGCCCAGAACATGGCCAAAGTTTCCCTTTCTATAACGGAATATTTGCACTCCGCCCCTCTTAGTGTCCTCGACGCAAATGCAATCACTCTTTCCGTATTGTCCTTGTCATACTGCACTAATGTTGCTCCCAGTCCAAGCATACTCGCATCAACCACCAAAACACTCCTGTCTTTGGGATCAAATCTTCCTATGGAGGGCGCTTCACATACTGCTTTCTTGACTCTCTCAAAAGCCACATCACATTCTACCGACCATTCAAATTTCGCCCCTTTCTTGAGTAACATTCTAAGAGGATTAGACACCCTGGCAAAATCTTTCACAAACTTATGATAATATTCAGCTAACCCCAAAAATGATTTTACTTGTTCCTTATTTTCTGGCACAGGCGCAACTTTCACGGCCTCTACCAAATTCCTCTTAGGTCTCACCCCTTGTTCGTCTATCTCATGTCCCAGATATTCCACTTTGTCTACTGCAATCTTACACTTGCTCCTTTTCACAGTTAACCCCGCCTCACCCAATCTGTTTAACACCTCATCATGTTCCACTGTGGAACCGGCATAAATTAGTACATCATCCTGAAACACAATTATATTCTTTACTCCATTCAACACTGTCTCCATCACCCTTTGGAATACAGCCGCCGCCGAGGCGAGTCCAAACGGCATCCTGCAATACTTAAATGTTCCAAACACTGTAATAAATGCCGTCAAATGTTGACAATCCTCTTTCAATGGGACTTGATGATATGCCTGTGAAAGATCAATAACTGAAAATATCTTGGCATTGTTCAACACAGATAACTTGTCACCAATTATCGGCAAAGGATGTCTATCTATTAAGATGTTTCTGTTCAGATCTCGCAGGTCTACACATAGTCTAATGTCTCCATTTGCCTTAGCTGCTACCACCACCGGCGACAACCACTCGGAGCTTTCAGTCCTTTCAATTATTCCCCTTTGAAGTAGCAATTCCACTTCTACTTTTAGCTTTTCATTTAAATCCTGAGGCACTGGCCTCACTTTGTGCACTTTAGGATTGGCTCCTGCCTTCAACCGGATTTGATGCTCAAATCCCTTTAACATTCCCAATTCTTCTTGAAACACTCTAGGATATTCCTTCTCCCATTTATCTTTCAACTCTGCTACATCTATAGGCCTTTCCGCATTCGCTTGGATTCTGATCCCTAACTTCCACTGTTCACCCCACCCCAGGAGTGACGAGCCTTCTTGAGTAACATATATCTCAGCTTCACAGCTTCTTCCTTTGTATTTGATGGATGCCTGAAACATCCCTAAAATCTCAATTTTTACATTTCCATAAGCATAGGGTTCAATGTCATGTTCTTTCAACTGCTTTACATTTCCCTGCATGCAACCCAAAAACGTTGCCTTCGACATCAAAGTCCACGGTGAACAACTGTCCACTTTCATTGTTACTATTCTCCCGTTGATCATGAACACATCCGTAGGTGCCCCTCCTTTATCTGAAACTTCCAATATTTCTAGCACATGTTTTGCTTGGTGGCTCACTCCCATTGCATGGTCCTCTTCTTGTTCATGTACTCTTCCTCCTGCTTCGATGTTCTGTACCATACCTGATTCACGACATACTCTCGCAAAATGACCCTTTTTCTTGCATTTCAGGCACAATATATTTTTTGCTGGACAGAACATACTTGTTGATATGTGGCGGTTACTCCCACACTTATAGCATCTTATTTCCTTGTTAGGAACCCCTTTACGGAATCCCCTCACTGCTGCCACTTCTCCATCTGACTTATCTCCTTTCATAGTATTCATATATTTATGGGTCTGTTCCATGCTTCTTGCCGTGTCTATGGCTAACTCCAGTGATGCATCTTTTGACAATAGCCTCTCCTGTATTTTTATATTGTTCGTGCATCTAACCAATTGGTCTCTTATCAGAGAGTCTGTGAGTAGTCCAAATTCACACGTGTGACTAAGGGATCTTAACGCTGCAATAAAGTTTTCCACAGGTTCTTGTGGATCTTGTACCCTCTGGAAGAACTTGTGTCTTTCAAATGTTATGTTCTTTTTAGCTTCAAAATGAACTTCCAATTTCCTTTCTGCCATTGAATACTGATCCACATCTCCTTGGCCTTGCTGTGGAAGATCTGGCAACCCATCATAAACGCTCCTGCCTTCGGTTCCTAAATTGTGCAGCAAAATCGCTTCTTTCCTTGGTGATGCGAATTTATCACCTCCTATGGCAATCAAATACGTGTCAAATAACTTCTTCCACCTGTCCCACCTAATTGGCGGGGCACCTGGTTCTGCCAGGAACGGTGGTGGCGGTGACATACTTGCTGCAGCCATTTTATTTGTATTATCCCGATTTGTTGGTTCCAATATATATATATACTTTTTTTCCACAGACAGTCACTAACTGGTTCCTCCTTCCCCACTGACAATGTTTCTTTGGCTATACTATTCTCTACTCCAAAGTTCTTTAAACCTTGACTTTTTGTTTAACCTCTTTTGGCAGCACTTCACTTTTATATACCATCTGTATCCTCTGGGTGGCACTGTCTTATAATGCAGGTGGCCCTGTTTTCATTTTGGAGTGTATCTCTAATGTGCCTCCCCCTCTTGTTATTTGTTGTTAGTGCTTGCTTAGCCCAGCCTCACCCCCCTCCACTCCTCACCTCTGTGTCCAATGAAGCTGGGGTGGGTGGGCGGCACCAACCTGGATTGACTGCTTTGGCTCTTGTCAGTGAGCCGCCGAGGCGGGGAACAAAAAGCACTACGATCCTCCTTCTCCGCGGAAACCGTCTCCCTGCAGCACCTCACCATCCGGCTGCTGCGGAGACAGTCCTCTTGCGGTCCCCCACTTCCGTGTGCTGCTCTGCACGGCGTCTGGGGTCCGCTACTGATTCCGACGTCCCAGCACTCTGCCTCTCCACAGAGGATCGCTCTGCCGGCTCCGTGGCGAGCTCCGTGCCTCGTCGCCACTGAAGAAGGCACGGCACCATGAATTAGGTAAAAGTTTGTTTATTAAAACGGAGCTCCCCGGAGCCCCAACCAACATTCGTCACGTACAATTATTTTCGTCTCACTCCAACCGCCCACCTGGTCACGCGGCTCTCGCTAAACAATCACAAGAGCGCGCGTGACCACCGCGAGCTTTAACATTCTCACCAGAGACTTGGATATCTCTACAGGTTTCTCTTTCCATCTTCTTTTCTTTTTGGTGTCAGTTATGCTCAAAACTTCAGGCTTTTTTTTGTTATGATCCTTTCCTGCAATTTTTGCCACACAGGCCAGTGAATGTTCAACTCTCTATGTGATGTCTAGTACCTCCTCCAGAAATGGCTCATCCTTTAACCACAACTCTTCCCTAATTTTGTTACTATTGCAGTGTATCATTAACTGGTCTCTGATGTGCTCATCAAACGCTTCCTTGAATTTGCACGATTGAGCCACATGTCTCAGGGCTGTAACACACTCTTCAGAGCTTTCCCCTTGTTCCTGGGTACATATACCAAACTTATATCATTCTGGAATTGTACTAGTTTTTGGATTAAAATGGATGTCCAACTTTCTTAGAGCATTGTCCAGTTCTTAAACACTATCTCCTCCTCCTTCTGGAGAATCTGGCAAAGTGTCATGTATATGTTGTCCTTCCTATCCCAGAAAGTGCATTAACAGGGCAACTTTTCTGTCCATAGCATACAAGTTCTCACATGGAGCTCTAATATAATGATTAAAACCCTTCTTCCACTGGGCCCATTTTACCTTGGGAGGGCCAGGGAATGCCATAAAAAATGGTGGCCCGGCAACCCTGTTAATGCCATTATGAACGCAAAGCAGGCTAATGTTCTGTGCTGCAGTGAACTCAGCTTGTGGATTAAACTCTAATATGTTACAACTTGTCTTTGCACAGTAGATGGTTTTGCTTTGTTTCACTTACGCTCCTCATTTTCCTTTTTTCTTTTGTAATACCCCCACTCAATGCCCTCGCTACAAGGTACTCTCATACCTCTTCCTGCAGGCTGTGCGTTCCTTGAATTGCTTGTGGAGAGGTGAGGTTTGGTCCAGGGGGGGAAAGTTATAGAGGGGTTCCAAAACGTCTTTTTTTTCCCATAGACTGAATGGGGGGAAAGTTTGCGCATGCCTACAGCCAAACCGCTGGACGGATTTTCACCAAATTTATGGCAGGAGCTTGGTCCCGAAAGCGTGCTTTTGTAAATTTGGTGAGAATCCGTCCAGTAGTTTTCTTTAAACGATTGGCTAATGGGCTCACGTCATGCCCGCGGACATGCGACGTGTCCGCCAATTGGCTGGAATGAGGCATGATGTGCGTCAGAATGTTCGGATGCGCCCAACATCTTGGATCCGCCGACAGCGCGGCAGCGAACAGAGGCGAAATGCAGTTTTGGGGAGTGTTTTGGTGTGTCAGAGTGCTTGGGGAGGTTTAGAGAGTAAGGGATGGGTGAAATACTGTATTTGTTTAGGCGGCAGGTGCTAATGATGTATTCGCCATGTCCGCGCTGTCCAGGATGTTTGTAATTACTGAAAATGAGGGGTCTCATAAGGATGGTATTTTGGTCCATGCTGTGCACAGGCAAGTTGTGGTGTCAGCGGTTATTAAAATTGAGTACATGCCGCAGTTAAACATTTTTATTCTATGGGTGTGGTACTGAGTTATAAGCTGCCATGGGTGTCATTTGCTGTGGTGGTTGTGGCCAGGGCCTAGAGTCTTGGGTACATGGCCGTAGGCCATACACCCAAGACTCTAGCCCCTGGCCACAACCACCGCAGCATATCACACCCATACATCACACCCATAGAATCGAATATCTATCTGGTAGGTGTGGGCAGGGCCTAGAGTCCTGGGTGCCAATTGAGTATATATTGCAGTTAAAATGTGTCACATCTATGGGTGTGCTAATGACTTAGAAGCCACCATGGGTGTGATATGCTGCAGTGGTTGTGGCCAGGGCCTAGAGTCTTGGGTGCATGGCCGCAGGCCGTAGGCCGTAGGCCATACACCCAAGACTCTAGGCCCTGGCCACAACCACTGCAGCATATCACACCCATACATCACACCCATAGAATCGAATATCTATGAGGTGGTTGTGGGCAGGGCCTAGAATCTTGGGTGCAAATTGAGTACATGCCACAGTTAAAATGTTTCATTCTATGGGTGCGACAATGAGTTATAAACCACCACGGTTCTGATATGCTGCGGTGGTTGTGGCCAGGGCCTAGAGTCGTGGGAGCCTGGCGTAGGCTGTAGGCCGTAGGCCATATACCCAAGACTTTAGGCCCTGACTACAACCACCACAGCATATCACACCCATAGGTACACCCATAAAATTGAATATCTATCAGGTGGTTGTGGGCTGGGCACTGTCAAGGTTCATGCCCCCAAACATCAGGTGCAGACCAACCTGCCTGGGCATCGGCATCCATGGAGGCCTTTAAGGCCCCAAAGGATCCCTTGGGGGCTTCCTGGACTTGGCCCTGGCACCATTGGCGCCAGGCTCATGCTGCCACCACCAATATGGCAAGTTTCAAACAAAGTGAACCACGTGTAGACCAGTCTGAGGCAGGCTGAAGGGACTACTTGCCTAGGGAACTATTTGCTTGGGTGTAGTTGCTGGGACTACTTTATCTGGGGACTACTTTCTGAATGCTATATAAACCATGCCCTCAGTACAGAACACGCTTCTCCAGTAAGAGAAAGGTGAAGAAACAGAACTAGACTCTTACCTGAAGCTCCATGCCTTCATCTGCTGAGCTGAAAAGGAAAAGACATCAAGTTAGCTGTGCAGACCTAGAAATCCACATCGCTATCCTGCGCACTGTTAATATTTACCTGAGAGCTGCTCTTTCTGGCGATCCAGTGCAGCATCATCACTCGACCGCCACCATCATTCACCCACTTCTCCGGAGTCGCCGCACCTGTTGAACAGAAGAAAACATCAGGTTAGCTGCGCATTGGGAAAAGCCTGCATTGGACACTTAATTCTTCCGCAACAACATTACTCACCTGAAGGCTGCTTTTCCTAGCAGTCCTGCAAGGCTTCACCACGTGGTCCTTCCCGGAGATACAGCACCTGTAAAATACAAAGAACAGCAGGTCAGTCGCGCAGAAGGACAATAGCGCATATAGAGACTTGTCACAGAACGTCGGCGTGAACTTAACTTGGAACAACAACTCAGCGTTTTTCATATTTTCGCACCAAAGGGAAACCTATAGGAAAAAGGCACAGAAGTGAACTTGGGCAATTTGACCTCTACGGCGAACCATATCATTGGTATAAGACTTACCCTTTTGAGTCAATTGTCTGGAACTCTACAGGATCAGTGAAGTAACTAGATCCTTGAACTCTACGCACCCCTGCATGCTGTTGCAGGATGGAGTGCCTGCCATTCATAAAACTAAGGTGAGGCATAGCAGCGGGGTGTATTAGAAGGCCACGGGAGGCGGGAGTAGGCCTTCCACCTTACAGTGGGTAACGTTTCATTTAACCTTCTAGGCGCACCTTGTGACGGAAGCGGAATTCAGAGGGGGGCACGTGAAATCATTCAAGAGTGGACCAGCCATTCCTGTTCAGCGCCCCTGTGGAGACCAGGTGAGCGTTACAGAACGCAAAGCCTCACACAAACCTCTACCTGGGCGCCATGGAAACCTCAGAGACGGATCATCTAGCCCAGCTTTTGGGGGCACTCAGAGCAGAGGTGCATTCGGGTCGACAAGAGACTAACTCTCTAAGAACAGAACTAATTGTGGCAAAAGAGCGCACCGATGAGCTCAACAGACAATTACTCCAAGCCCAGGCTGGCAACATGCCACTACCCGCGATGGCGGTATCAATCCCAACTCTGTCAAGTAATCCAGTGCAGGTGGTCCTTCTGGGAGCCATACCTTTAGCTCCACCAGAACGCTTTACAGGGGACCCTAAGCGATTTGCAGTTTTTATGAACCAGTGCCGCCTACACTTCCTATGCCGGCCAGGGGCCTTTCCAAACGATCAAGCGAAGGTGGCATTTGTACTTTCGTACCTCAGTGGCAGTGCTGCAGACTGGCCTATACCACTAGTTAATCAGGATGATTCGCTTCTCCGAGATTTCCAGGGGTTTCAGCAGAATATGGAAAAGCTGTTTGCCCGACACTCCCAAGGCCAGGCTTTAGATAACGAACTGCTGTCTCTTCGCCAAGGGAACCAGGATCTGCTAACTTATATTGCAACCTTCAATAGATTAGTGGTAGAAACCGGTTGGCCAGAAGATAAAAGGACTACGATATTTCATTGTGGGCTGAGAGGCAAACTGAAGGACGTCTTGGCTCAAGTTGTGAATCCTACCCGAGATTGTTCAGAATACATCGACCATGTGGTACAATTAGATCGCAGACTGCAGAACCGGAAAGCTGACCGAGCTAGATTGTCAAACCGAGTGTTTGTGCGTCCGAAAGACAACACCCCCAAGATTACAGACACTCCAGAACCCATGCAAATCGGAGGGGTTCGAGGGCCACTGTCTAAATCCGAGAGAGACAAGAGGAGACAACAACAATTGTGCTTATATTGCGGAACGGCCGATCATTTCCTCCGAGACTGTCCTGTGAAACCTGCAAAGAAGGCAGCCGGGGTTGCCGACAAAGTCATTGCTGAACCAGAGCCGGAAAACTACCCCACCTGTCAAGCGTAGAGGTCCGCTTGTTGAGCGAGAAGAAGGATTGCCAGACCTCGCATCTAGCCTTACAAATAATCCTTATTAGTCACCTGCACCCGTCTCCTATGCACGCAGTCAAGGCTTACATCGACAGTGGAGCTATAGGTAACTATATGGATCAAGAATTTGCTTCAAGGATGTATCTTTCCCTGTGCCAAAAAGCAACAACTGATTTGGTCACCACCGTCGACGGAACTGAGATCTCTTCTGGTCCTGTAACGCACTCGACGACAAAGATGACCCTGTTGTGCCAAGACGGGCATCGAGAGACCATTGTGTTTGACTTAATCAAGGCCCCGCAATTTCAAGTAATTCTGGGAATGCCGTGGTTAGAAAAGCATAATCCTTGCATAGATTGGCGTGGCAAGAGGTTAACCTTCTGTCATGATCTCTGCTTCCAAAAGGTCAGGGTTTTCCCAACTCCCTTGGAAGCAGATCCATAACCCAGGTTCCGAGTGCCAACCAGTCCCAATTGGGACCTTTTGGACCCAGTCCTGGCGCTAGTGGCACCAGGCTCATAAATATGCCCAGTCCCAGCGCTGGAAGCGCCGGGCTCATAATGCTTGGGTGGACTTACCTGCAGCAGACCATGCTGCTTACTTGCCTGCCAGTTGAGCCTCTGATCCTCTTCTGTTTGGAACTACTTTTCCTGTTGGGTGGGGCAGGAGCCACTCCCTAGATTCAGAACACTGGAACTCTTCTGGAAAGCAGGAACTCTTTTCTTACCTAGGCATGGCTGTGGAAGGAGACACCTAAGCACTACAGGAGGCTATTTAAACCACACCCGATGGATGAATCTTGCTTTGCGTTATTCTGCATCCTCTGCAGCAGAACGCTCATCGTGTCTTCTGCATCTGTTCCTGGGCCTAAGGAAAAAGGCTTACCATCCTGAATCCAGTCTTCAGCAACACCTATAAAGACAAGAAAGAACAGGTTAGCATTACGGTCTTCAGTGACAGCTCTTCACTTACCTGGTCCATCGGCTGTCACCAACGCCTCGCGCTGCATTCCGGCATCTGAAAGACAAAGGCTTACCTACTCTTCGTGCGCTCCGGAGGTCTTCACACTGCATTCCGGCATCTGAAAGACAAAAGCTTACCAACTCTTTGCACGCTCCGGAGGCCTTCGGCCCGGCATCCCGCATCTGAAAGACAAAACAAGGTGCGTTTAAAGACATTGGGGAACTTTAATACTCACGTGCCATTACTCCTTTCCAAATCTAACCCAGTGGGTATTCCGGCACCCTGCAGCCGCTCCGAACTTGTACCTGCAAAATAAAAAGACAGTTAGAGCGCATCGTGAAGCAGGCAACAAGCGCTTACTTACGTGCTTCCAGGCGCTTCTATTCATCACACGGGCTCCATCTTCAACTCACTTCAGCCCGTCATCCGCCATCACCGGAACCCTGCAAAACAAGAAACATCATTACTAAAGACTTTAAAGACATTAGAATTACTCGAAACTTACCGTTCGTGCAGTAAACGACGGACAGCAGTCCTCTGAAGTCAAGAGGCCTGCTCCCCTTATCCAGTGAAGAAACTGGTTACAGCACCCTGCCCTGAGGCAGATGGAGAGCACGGCGTTCACTTACCTAAGGTGAGAGCGTTAACCTTTGGGGTTCTACAGGAGAAGAGAAAGGGAAGAAGAGAGAGACATTCAATAACCCAATTCCTTAATCCCATATTTTCTATCTGCAGACATCTTACCCTTCGAGTCAGACATACAGTGCACAGAGGTCCAGCCCAAAGAGCCAGCCGTGTGTTACACATCACCTTTGAAGATACGGTATACACCCAGTCAAGACCGGCGCCTCTACGGGAATCCGGTGAGCGTTACAGAACGCAAAGCCCACCACAAAACTCCCGTCCAGGCGCTATGGAAACCTCGGATACCGACCAGCTAGCCCAGTTACTTGGGGAACTAAGGGCAGAAGTGCATGCAGCCTGTCAGGAAATGAACGCTCTAAGAAGGGAACTGATTATTTCCAAGGAGCGAACAGATGATCTCGCTAGACAATTGCTACAGTCACAAGCCGGACAGACCCCGTTACCCGCATCTGGGGGAAATCTTCCTTCTACATCCTCTATGAATCCAGTGCAGATCAACCTACCTGGGAATGTACCTCTGGCTCCGCCCGAACGATTTTCTGGTGACCCAAAGAGGTTTGCAGTATTTATCAATCAGTGCCGGTTGCATTTCTTATGCCGGCCAGCAGCCTTTCCAACTGATCAAGCTAAAGTAGCTTTCGTGCTTTCGTACCTTAGTGGCAATGCGGCAGACTGGTCGATCCCTCTAGTAAATCAAGATGATCCGGTCCTCCATGATTTTCAAGCTTTTCAGCTCAGTATGGAAAAACTGTTCGCAAGACATTCACAGGGGCAGGCCTTGGACAATGAGCTTCTTTCGTTGCGACAAGGTAATCAAGACCTTTTGGCTTATATTGCGTCTTTCAACAGACTGATAGTGGAAACTCAATGGCCTGAGGACAAAAGGATTACGCTGTTTTATAGAGGTCTACGTGGAGAGCTCAAAGATGTGTTAGCCCAAGTAGTGAATCCCCCACAAGATTGTTCGGACTATATAGACTTAGTCGTTCAAATAGATCACAGACTGCAGAACAGGAAGGCCGATCGTTCCAAGTTTGATGCTCGAGTATTTTCCAAACCGCCAACTCCTTCCAAAGGAGTAGACTCCGGGGAACCCATGCAAATAGGGGGTCTGAAAGGTCCTCTAACACAAAAGGAGCGGGAAAGGAGAAAACAGTTGCAATTATGCCTCTATTGCGGAAACTCAGGGCACTTTCTTCGAGACTGTCCGGTGAAACTTGCCAAGAAGGCAGTAGGAGCTGCAGTTACCAAAGTTACAAACTCTGAGCAGGGAAACGACCTCGCCCGACAAGAATAGAGGTCCTCTTGCCGAGTGTGAAAACCAGTTCCGTGACCTCGCATTTCGTGATACCTATGGTCCTCATTAGCCCTGATAATCCGGATTGATTACATGCAATTGAAGCTTACGTCGACAGCGGTGCCATCGGCAATTATGTGGATCAAGAAATGGTTTTGAGGATGAATCTAACTCTTTGTCCCAAGGCTGTAAAGGACGTCATTACTACGGTGGATGGTACGGAGATAGCCTCCGGGCCAGTAACGCATACCACTCAAGAGGTGACGCTAGTATGTCAAGATGGACACCATGAGAAGATCGTGTTCGATGTGATCAAGGCCCCTCAGTTTCAGATTATTCTAGGAATACCTTGGTTAGAGAAACACAATCCTCTGATCGATTGGCGAGCAAGAACGGTCCAGTTTCCAGAATGTGTCTCTACTTGTCACCCTCCACCTGGTGTTGCACTGGCAGCAATTTCTTCAGAGACTCCCCAGTTACCTCCCGAATACCTAGAATACCAAGATGTTTTCCGGAAGGATCAGGCTAACTCTCTACCTCCTCATAGGTCTTATGACTGCCAGATAGACCTGATACCTGGATATACTCCTCCTTGTAGTAGAATTTATGCCCTCACCGAGCCTGAGAACCTTCACCTTCGACAATACCTGGATCAATACCTGGCAAATGGGTTTATTCGTCCTTCCAAGTCCCCTGCTTCTTCAGCTTTGTTCTTCGTTCCAAAAAAGGAAGGAGACCTTAGAACTTGTATAGATTATCGCTCCCTGAACCAGATCACCGTTAAGAATAGATATCCGTTACCTTTGATCCCTGAACTCCTGGACCAAGTCAGAAAAGCATGCATATATACAAAGCTGGATCTTAGAGGAGCTTACCACTTGGTACGAGTAAAAGAGGGCGATGAATGGAAGACGGCCTTCCGCACCAAGTATGGGCTATTTGAATATCAGGTCATGCCCTTCGGACTTTGCAATGCCCCGGCCGCCTTTCAATATTTTATGAACGATGTCCTCAGAGAGCTCATAGATGTGTGTGTTGTTGTTTACATTGACGACATCCTCGTTTATTCTTCATCGGAATCTGAACATCGGAAACACGTGAAAATGGTCCTCGAAAGATTGCGTCAACACAAACTTTTCGCTAAGTTGGAAAAATGTGTTTTCAACGTGACTGAAGTTGAATTCTTGGGATTCATATTATCACCTGGCGGAGTGCGTATGGATTCAAAGAAGGTCGATGCAGTTCTCAAATGGCCATCACCATCCTCCGTAAAAGGTGTGCAAAGCATGTTAGGCTTCGCTAACTTTTACCGCAGGTTTATCCTCAAATTCTCTCGAATAGTCCAGCCCATCACTGCCTTGTTAAAGAAAAACAAATGTTTTGAATGGTCTACCGAGGCGGAACAAGCTTTCCAGGATTTGAAGACTAAATTTATCTCTGCACCAATCTTAAAACACCCTCGCCCCGAACTCCCCTACATCGTGGAAACTGATGCTTCAAGCCTTGCCATGGGGGCAGTTCTATCACAAAAGGACCCGGTAACCAATCAGTTGCATCCCATGGCATTTGGTCCCACAAATTCTCGCCTCCTGAAATCAATTACACGATTACTGACAAGGAACTTCTGGCTATCAAGTCTGCCTTTAAGGCTTGGCGGCATTATCTGCTGGGGGCCCGACACACCGTTACTGTGATTACGGATCACCGAAACCTGCACTATTTGAAAACCGCAAAAGCCCAATCCTCTAGACAACTCCGTTGGGCATTATTCTTTGCCGAGTTTGACTTCATAATTACCTATCGACCTGGTACAAAGAACGGTAAAGCTGATGCCCTTTCTCGGATGGGAGTGGAAGAACACTTGATCAACCCTAAACCTGTACCAATCATTCCTGAACAAAGAATTCTGGGTGGAATCGCCACAGAATCCATAGAGGAAGTTAAGGATAAAGCCAGGCAACTTGTAACTCCAGCAGACATACAGAATTGGCATCTGCAGGGAAAGGACTTTGCAGTAAAGGACAACTTATTGTATTTCCAAGAACGATTATACCTACCCAGCACAGATTTACAGAAAAAAGTAATCTCTTGTTATCACGATTCTTTAATGGAAGGACATCCCGGTATGGCCAAGACCTCAGAAAAGATCAAGCGCTACTTCTGGTGGCCGTCTTGGAAAAAAGATATCAGAGACTTTATAATGTCCTGTGGAGTATGCGCCCAAAACAAGAGTCAAAAGGAAAGACCAGCAGGCCTCTTACGCCCTATTGACATCCCACCTCGCCCTTGGCATACGCTTTCTATGGACTTCATCACCGATCTACCTCCATGCTCCGGATACAATACGATTCTAGTAATCGTGGACTTATTCTCCAAGATGGCGCATTTAATTCCGCTCAAAGGCTTGCCAACAGCAGCAACTCTGGCCCGAGAATTTCTCAAAAACATCATCCGACTGCACGGTTTTCCTTCGGTTCTAATTTCGGATCGAGGTAGTCAATTTATTTCTCATTTTTGGCGAAGTTGCTGTCGGTCAGCTCAAATTGATGTGAGACTATCGACCAGTCACCACCCTCAGACCGACGGACAAACCGAGAGGACCAATCAAACTCTGGAACAGTATTTACGCTGCATGCTGCAACAAACTGAAAAAACTTGGAAAGACATCCTTTGGATAGCCGAATATGCCTACAATAACTCTGTCCATTCGGGAACTGGGAAAACCCCGTTTTTTCTTTTGTACGGCAGTCACCCTCGAACCTCGGAGTTGGATCCCCTCCAAGATCTTGAAACACCAGCAGTAGACTACCTGCATTCTACAATCACCCAAGCCTTTAAGGAAGCTGTTTCTCACCTTCAAAGGGCTAAAGAACAATACAAGAAAGGAGCAGATCAACATCGGAAGGAAGCCCCTCAATATCAAGTAGGGGATCAAGTCTGGTTATCCACCAAATATCTACCTCTAAAAGGGCCACGCACATTCAACCCAAGATACCTTGGTCCCTATTCCATCACTACCATAGTAAACCCAGTAGCGGTCAAGTTGGACTTGCCCCCGCAAATGAAGATACATCCGGTCTTCCACGTCTCTCTATTAAAACCCGTGCAACCTCAAACCCGACTAACTAAATCTCCAAAACCTATCCTAGTTGATGGAGAACTCGAGTTTGAAGTCAAAAGCATTCTGGACTCCAAGATCTCCAAATCTAAACTATTTTACCTAATTGACTGGAAAGGCTACGGCCCCCAAGAGAGAGCCTGGGAACCTGCTGAATATGTCCATGCTCCTCGCCTAATCAAAAGATTTCAACGAACATTTCCTGACAAGCCAAAACCCCCGGAGAAGCCCGGTTTGGGAGGGGCCTTGAGGGGGGGTACTGTCATGATCTCTGCTTCCAAAAGGTCAGGGTTTTCCCAACTCCCTTGGAAGCAGATCCATAACCCAGGTTCCGAGTGCCAACCAGTCCCAATTGGGACCTTTTGGACCCAGTCCTGGCGCCAGTGGCACCAGGCTCATAAATATGCCCAGTCCCAGCGCTGGAAGCGCCGGGCTCATAATGCTTGGGTGGACTTACCTGCAGCAGACCATGCTGCTTACTTGCCTGCCAGTTGAGCCTCTGATCCTCTTCTGTTTGGAACTACTTTTCCTGTTGGGTGGGGCAGGAGCCACTCCCTAGATTCAGAACACTGGAACTCTTCTGGAAAGCAGGAACTCTTTTCTTACCTAGGCGTGGCTGTGGAAGGAGACACCTAAGCACTACAGGAGGCTATTTAAACCACACCCGATGGATGAATCTTGCTTTGCGTTATTCTGCATCCTCTGCAGCAGAACGCTCATCGTGTCTTCTGCATCTGATCCTGGGCCTAAGGAAAAAGGCTTACCATCCTGAATCCAGTCTTCAGCAACACCTATAAATACAAGAAAGAACTGGTTAGCATTACGGTCTTCAGTGACAGCTCTTCACTTACCTGGTCCATCGGCTGTCGCATTCCGGCATCTGAAAGACAAAGGCTTACCTACTCTTCGTGCGCTCCGGAGGTCTTCACACTGCATTCCGGCATCTGAAAGACAAAAGCTTACCAACTCTTTGCACGCTCCGGAGGCCTTCGGTCCTGCATCCCGCATCTGAAAGATAAAACAAGGTGCATTTAAAGACATTGGGGAACTTTAATACTCACGTGCCATTACTCCTTTCCACATCCAACCCAGTGGGTATTCCGGCACCCTGCAGCCGCTCCGAACTTGTACCTGCAAAATAAAAAGACAGTTAGAGCGCATCGTGAAGCAGGCAACAAGCGCTTACTTACGTGCTTCCAAGCGCTTCTAATTATCACACGGGCTCCATCTTCAACTCACTTCAGCCCGTCATCCGCCATCACCGGAACCCTGCAAAACAAGAAACATCATTACTAAAGACTTTAAAGACATTAGAATTACTCGAAACTTACCGTTCGTGCAGTAAACGACGGACAGCAGTCCTCTGAAGTCAAGAGGCCTGCTCCCCTTATCCAGTGAAGAAACTGGTTACAGCACCCTGCCCCGAGGCAGATGGAGAGCACGGCGTTCACTTACCTAAGGTGAGAGCGTTAACCTTTGGGGTTCTACAGGAGAAGAGAAAGGGAAGAAGAGAGAGACATTCAATAACCCAGTTCCTTAATCCCATATTTTCTATCTGCAGACATCTTACCCTTCGAGTCAGACATACAGTGCACAGAGGTCCAGCCCAAAGAGTCAGCCGTGTGTTACACATCACCTTTGAAGATACGGTATACGCCCAGTCAAGTCCGGCGCCTCTACGGGAATCAGGTGAGCGTTACAGAACGCAAAGACCACCACAAAACTCCCGTCCAGGCGCTATGGAAACCTTGAATACCGACCAGCTAGCCCAGTTACTTGGGGAACTAAGGGCAGAAGTGCATGCAGCCCGTCAGGAAATGAACGCTCTAAGAAGGGAACTGATTATTTCCAAGGAGCGAACAGATGATCTCGCTAGACAATTGCTACAGTCACAAGCCGGACAGACCCCGTTACCCGCATCTGGGGGAAATCTTCCTTCTACATCCTCTATGAATCCAGTGCAGATCAACCTACCTGGGAATGTACCTCTGGCACCGCCCGAATGATTTTCTGGTGACCCAAAGAGGTTTGCAGTATTTATCAATCAGTGCCGGTTGCATTTCTTATGCCGGCCAGCAGCCTTTCCAACTGATCAAGCTAAAGTAGCTTTCATGCTTTCGTACCTTAGTGGCAATGCGGCAGACTGGTCGATCCCTCTAGTAAATCAAGATGATCCGGTCCTCCATGATTTTCAAGCTTTTCAGCACAGTATGGAAAAACTGTTCGCAAGACATTCACAGGGGCAGGCCTTGGACAATGAGCTTCTTTCGTTGCGACAAGGTAATCAAGACCTTTTGGCTTATATTGCGTCTTTCAACAGACTGATAGTGGAAACTCAATGGCCTGAGGACAAAAGGATTACGCTGTTTTATAGAGGTCTACGTGGAAAGCTCAAAGATGTGTTAGCCCAAGTAGTGAATCCCCCACAAGATTGTTCGGACTATATAGAATTAGTCGTTCAAATAGATCACAGACTGCAGAACAGGAAGGCCGATCGTTCCAAGTTTGATGCTCGAGTATTTTCCAAACCGCCAACTCCTTCCAAAGGAGTAGACTCCTTTGCAAGGAGGGGGTCTGAAAGGTCCTCTAACACAAAAGGAGCGGGAAAGGAGAAAACAGTTGCAATGATGCCTCTATTGCGGAAACTCAGGGCACTTTCTTCGAGACTGTCCGGTGAAACTTGCCAAGAAGGCAGTAGGAGCTGCAGTTACCAAAGTTACAAACTCTGAGCAGGGAAACGACTTCGCCCGACAAGAATAGAGGTCCTCTTGCCGAGCGTGAAAACCAGTTCCGTGACCTCGCATTTCGTGATACCTATGGTCCTCATTAGCCCTGATAATCCGGATTGATTACATGCAATTGAAGCTTACGTCGACAGCGGTGCCATCGGCAATTATGTGGATCATGAAATGGTTTTGAGGATGAATCTAACTCTTTGTCCCAAGGCTGTAAAGGAAGTCATTACTACGGTGGATGGTACGGAGATAGCCTCCGGGCCAGTAACGCATACCACTCAAGAGGTGACGCTAGTAAGTCAAGATGGACACCATGAGAAGATCGTGTTCGATGTGATCAAGGCCCCTCAGTTTCAGATTATTCTAGGAATACCTTGGTTAGAGAAACACAATCCTCTGATCGATTGGCGAGCAAGAACGGTCCAGTTTCCAGAATGTGTCTCTACTTGTCACCCTCCACCTGGTGTTGCACTGGCAGCAATTTCTTCAGAGACTCCCCAGTTACCTCCCAAATACCTAGAATACCAAGATGATTTCCGGAAGGATCAGGCTAACTCTCTACCTCCTCATAGGTCTTATGACTGTAGGATAGACCTGATACCTGGATATACTCCACCTTGTAGTAGAATTTATGCCCTCACCGAGCCTGAGAACCTTCACCTTCGACAATACCTGGATCAATACCTGGCAAATGGGTTTATTCGTCCTTCCAAGTCCCCTGCTTCTTCAGCTTTGTTCTTCGTTCCAAAAAAGGAAGGAGACCTTAGAACTTGTATAGATTATCACTCCCTGAACCAGATCACCGTTAAGAATAGATATCCGTTACCTTTGATCCCTGAACTCCTGGACCAAGTCAGAAAAGCATGCATATATACAAAGCTGGATCTTAGAGGAGCTTACCACTTGGTACGAGTAAAAGAGGGCGATGAATGGAAGACGGCCTTCCGCACCAAGTATGGGCTATTTGAATATCAGGTCATGCCCTTCGGACTTTGCAATGCCCCGGCCGCCTTTCAATATTTTATGAACGATGTCCTCAGAGAGCTCATAGATGTGTGTGTTGTTGTTTACATTGACGACATCCTCGTTTATTCTTCATCGGAATCTGAACATCGGAAACACGTGAAAATGGTCCTCAAAAGATTGCGTCAACACAAACTTTTCGCTAAGTTGGAAAAATGTGTTTTCAACGTGACTGAAGTTGAATTCTTGGGATTCATATTATCACCTGGCGGAGTGCGTATGGATTCAAAGAAGGTCGATGCAGTTCTCAAATGGCCATCACCATCCTCCGTAAAAGGTGTGCAAAGCATGTTAGGCTTCGCTAACTTTTACCGCAGGTTTATCCCCGAATTCTCTCGAATAGTCCAGCCCATCACTGCCTTGTTAAAGAAAAACAAACGTTTTGAATGGTCTACCGAGGCGGAACAAGCTTTCCAGGATTTGAAGACTAAATTTATCTCTGCACCAATCTTAAAACACCCTCGCCCCGAACTCCCCTACATCGTGGAAACTGATGCTTCAAGCCTTGCCATGGGGGCAGTTCTATCACAAAAGGACCCGGTAACCAATCAGTTGCATCCCGTGGCATTTTGGTCCCGCAAATTCTCGCCTCCTGAAATCAATTACACGATTACTGACAAGGAACTTCTGGCTATCAAGTCTGCCTTTAAGGCTTGGCGGCATTATCTGCTGGGGGCCCGACACACCGTTACTGTGATTACGGATCACCGAAACCTGCAATATTTGAAAACCGCAAAAGCCCAATCCTCTAGACAACTCCGTTGGGCATTATTCTTTGCCGAGTTTGACTTCATAATTACCTATCGACCTGGTACAAAGAACGGTAAAGCTGATGCCCTTTCTCGGATGGGAGTGGAAGAATACTTGATCAACCCTAAACCTGTACCAATCATTCCCGAACAAAGAATTCTGGGTGTAATCGCCACAGAATCCATAGAGGAAGTTAAGGATAAAGCCAGGCAACTTGTAACTCCAGCAGACATACAGAATTGGCATCTGCAGGGAAAGGACTTTGCAGTAAAGGACAACTTATTGTATTTCCAAGAACGATTATACCTACCCAGCACAGATTTACAGAAAAAAGTAATCTCTTGTTATCACGATTCTTTAATGGAAGGACATCCCGGTATGGCCAAGACCTCAGAAAAGATCAAGCGCTACTTCTGGTGGCCGTCTTGGAAAAAAGATATCAGAGACTTTATAATGTCCTGTGGAGTATGCGCCCAAAACAAGAGTCAGAAGGAAAGACCAGCAGGCCTCTTACGCCCTATTGACATCCCACCTCGCCCTTGGCATACGCTTTCTATGGACTTCATCACCGATCTACCTCCATGCTCCGGATACAATACGATTCTAGTAATCGTGGACTTATTCTCCAAGATGGCGCATTTCATTCCGCTCAAAGGCTTGCCAACAGCAGCAACTCTGGCCCGAGAATTTCTCGAAAACATCGTCCGACTGCACGGTTTTCCTTCGGTTCTAATTTCGGATCGAGGTAGTCAATTTATTTCTCATTTTTGGCGAAGTTGCTGTCGGTCGGCTCAAATTGATGTGAGACTATCGACCAGTCACCACCCTCAGACCGACGGACAAACCGAGAGGACCAATCAAACTCTGGAACAGTATTTACGCTGCATGCTGCAACAAACTGAAAAAACTTGGAAAGACATCCTTTGGATAGCCGAATATGCCTACAATAACTCTGTCCATTCGGGAACTGGGAAAACCCCGTTTTTTCTTTTGTACGGCAGTCACCCTCGAACCTCGGAGTTGGATCCCCTCCAAGATCTTGAAACACCAGCAGTAGACTACCTGCATTCTACAATCACCCAAGCCTTTAAGGAAGCTGTTTCTCACCTTCAAAGGGCTAAAGAACAATACAAGAAAGGAGCAGATCAACATCGGAAGGAAGCCCCTCAATATCAAGTAGGGGATCAAGTCTGGTTATCCACCAAATATCTACCTCTAAAAGGGCCACGCACATTCAACCCAAGATACCTTGGTCCCTATTCCATCACTACCATAGTAAACCCAGTAGCGGTCAAGTTGGACTTGCCCCCGCACATGAAGATACATCCGGTCTTCCACGTCTCTCTATTAAAACCCGTGCAACCTCAAACCCGACTAACTAAATCTCCAAAACCTATCCTAGTTGATGGAGAACTCGAGTTTGAAGTCAAAAGCATTCTGGACTCCAAGATCTCCAAATCTAAACTATTTTACCTAATTGACTGGAAAGGCTACGGCCCCCAAGAGAGATCCTGGGAACCTGCTGAATATGTCCACGCTCCTCGCCTAATCAAAAGATTTCAACGAACATTTCCTGACAAGCCAAAACCCCCAGAGAAGCCCGGTTTGGGAGGGGCCTTGAGGGGGGGTACTGTCATGATCTCTGCTTCCAAAAGGTCAGGGTTTTCCCAACTCCCTTGGAAGCAGATCCATAACCCAGGTTCCGAGTGCCAACCAGTCCCAATTTGGACCTTTTGGACCCAGTCCTGGCGCCAGTGGCACCAGGCTCATAAATATGCCCAGTCCCAGCGCTGGAAGCGCCGGGCTCATAATGCTTGGGTGGACTTACCTGCAGCAGACCATGCTGCTTACTTGCCTGCCAGTTGAGCCTCTGATCCTCTTCTGTTTGGAACTACTTTTCCTGTTGGGTGGGGCAGGAGCCACTCCCTAGATTCAGAACACTGGAACTCTTCTGGAAAGCAGGAACTCTTTTCTTACCTAGGCGTGGCTGTGGAAGGAGACACCTAAGCACTACAGGAGGCTATTTAAACCACACCCGATGGATGAATCTTGCTTTGCGTTATTCTGCATCCTCTGCAGCAGAACGCTCATCGTGTCTTCTGCATCTGATCCTGGGCCTAAGGAAAAAGGCTTACCATCCTGAATCCAGTCTTCAGCAACACCTATAAAGACAAGAAAGAACAGGTTAGCATTACGGTCTTCAGTGACAGCTCTTCACTTACCTGGTCCATCGGCTGTCACCAACGCCTCGCGCTGCATTCCGGCATCTGAAAGACAAAGGCTTACCTACTCTTCGTGCGCTCCGGAGGTCTTCACACTGCATTCCGGCATCTGAAAGACAAAAGCTTACCAACTCTTTGCACGCTCCGGAGGCCTTCGGCCCTGCATCCCGCATCTGAAAGACAAAACAAGGTGCGTTTAAAGACATTGGGGAACTTTAATACTCACGTGCCATTACTCCTTTCCACATCTAACCCAGTGGGTATTCCGGCACCCTGCAGCCGCTCCGAACTTGTACCTGCAAAATAAAAAGACAGTTAGAGCGCATCGTGAAGCAGGCAACAAGCGCTTACTTACGTGCTTCCAGGCGCTTCTAATTATCACACGGGCTCCATCTTCAACTCACTTCAGCCCGTCATCCGCCATCGCCGGAACCCTGCAAAACAAGAAACATCATTACTAAAGACTTTAAAGACATTAGAATTACTCGAAACTTACCGTTCGTGCAGTAAACGACGGACAGCAGTCCTCTGAAGTCAAGAGGCCTGCTCCCCTTATCCAGTGAAGAAACTGGTTACAGCACCCTGCCCCGAGGCAGATGGAGAGCACGGCGTTCACTTACCTAAGGTGAGAGCGTTAACCTTTGGGGTTCTACAGGAGAAGAGAAAGGGAAGAAAAGAGAGACATTCAATAACCCAGTTCCTTAATCCCATATTTTCTATCTGCAGACATCTTACCCTTCGAGTCAGACATACAGTGCACAGAGGTCCAGCCCAAAGATCCAGCCGTGTGTTACACATCACCTTTGAAGATACGGTATGCGCCCAGTCAAGACTGGCGCCTCTACGGGAATCAGGTGAGCATTACAGAACGCAAAGCCCACCACAAAACTCCCGTCCAGGCGCTATGGAAACCTCGGATACCGACCAGCTAGCCCAGTTACTTGGGGAACTAAGGGCAGAAGTGCATGCAGCCCGTCAGGAAATGAACGCTCTAAGAAGGGAACTGATTATTTCCAAGGAGCGAACAGATGATCTCGCTAGACAATTGCTACAGTCACAAGCCGGACAGACCCCGTTACCTGCATCTGGGGGAAATCTTCCTTCTACATCCTCTATGAATCCAGTGCAGATCAACCTACCTGGGAATGTACCTCTGGCACCGCCCGAATGATTTTCTGGTGACCCAAAGAGGTTTGCAGTATTTATCAATCAGTGCCGGTTGCATTTCTTATGCCGGCCAGCAGCCTTTCCAACTGATCAAGCTAAAGTAGCTTTCGTGCTTTCGTACCTTAGTGGCAATGCGGCAGACTGGTCGATCCCTCTAGTAAATCAAGATGATCCGGTCCTCCATGATTTTCAAGCTTTTCAGCTCAGTATGGAAAAACTGTTCGCAAGACATTCACAGGGGCAGGCCTTGGACAATGAGCTTCTTTCGTTGCGACAAGGTAATCAAGACCTTTTGGCTTATATTGCGTCTTTCAACAGACTGATAGTGGAAACTCAATGGCCTGAGGACAAAAGGATTACGCTGTTTTATAGAGGTCTACGTGGAGAGCTCAAAGATGTGTTAGCCCAAGTAGTGAATCCCCCACAAGATTGTTCGGACTATATAGACTTAGTCGTTCAAATAGATCACAGACTGCAGAACAGGAAGGCCGATCGTTCCAAGTTTGATGCTCGAGTATTTTCCAAACCGCCAACTCCTTCCAAAGGAGTAGACTCCGGGGAACCCATGCAAATAGGGGGTCTGAAAGGTCCTCTAACACAAAAGGAGCGGGAAAGGAGAAAACAGTTGCAATTATGCCTCTATTGCGGAAACTCAGGGCACTTTCTTCGAGACTGTTCGATGAAACTTGCCAAGAAGGCAGTAGGAGCTGCAGTTACCAAAGTTACAAACTCTGAGCAGGGAAACGACCTCGCCCGACAAGAATAGAGGTCCTCTTGCCGAGCGTGAAAACCAGTTCCGTGACCTCGCATTTCGTGATACCTATGGTCCTCATTAGCCCTGATAATCCGGATTGATTACATGCAATTGAAGCTTACGTCGACAGCGGTGCCATCGGCAATTATGTGGATCATGAAATGGTTTTGAGGATGAATCTAACTCTTTGTCCCAAGGCTGTAAAGGACGTCATTACTACGGTGGATGGTACGGAGATAGCCTCCGGGCCAGTAACGCATACCACTCAAGAGGTGACGCTAGTAAGTCAAGATGGACACCATGAGAAGATCGTGTTCGATGTGATCAAGGCCCCTCAGTTTCAGATTATTCTAGGAATACCTTGGTTAGAGAAACACAATCCTCTGATCGATTGGCGAGCAAGAACGGTCCAGTTTCCAGAATGTGTCTCTACTTGTCACCCTCCACCTGGTGTTGCACTGGCAGCAATTTCTTCAGAGACTCCCCAGTTACCTCCCGAATACCTAGAATACCAAGATGTTTTCCGGAAGGATCAGGCTAACTCTCTACCTCCTCATAGGTCTTATGACTGCCAGATAGACCTGATACCTGGATATACTCCTCCTTGTAGTAGAATTTATGCCCTCACCGAGCCTGAGAACCTTCACCTTCGACAATACCTGGATCAATACCTGGCAAATGGGTTTATTCGTCCTTCCAAGTCCCCTGCTTCTTCAGCTTTGTTCTTCGTTCCAAAAAAGGAAGGAGACCTTAGAACTTGTATAGATTATCGCTCCCTGAACCAGATCACCGTTAAGAATAGATATCCGTTACCTTTGATCCCTGAACTCCTGGACCAAGTCAGAAAAGCATGCATATATACAAAGCTGGATCTTAGAGGAGCTTACCACTTGGTACGAGTAAAAGAGGGCGATGAATGGAAGACGGCCTTCCGCACCAAGTATGGGCTATTTGAATATCAGGTCATGCCCTTCGGACTTTGCAATGCCCCGGCCGCCTTTCAATATTTTATGAACGATGTCCTCAGAGAGCTCATAGATGTGTGTGTTGTTGTTTACATTGACGACATCCTCGTTTATTCTTCATCGGAATCTGAACATCGGAAACACGTGAAAATGGTCCTCGAAAGATTGCGTCAACACAAACTTTTCGCTAAGTTGGAAAAATGTGTTTTCAACGTGACTGAAGTTGAATTCTTGGGATTCATATTATCACCTGGCGGAGTGCGTATGGATTCAAAGAAGGTCGATGCAGTTCTCAAATGGCCATCACCATCCTCCGTAAAAGGTGTGCAAAGCATGTTAGGCTTCGCTAACTTTTACCGCAGGTTTATCCCCGAATTCTCTCGAATAGTCCAGCCCATCACTGCCTTGTTAAAGAAAAACAAACGTTTTGAATGGTCTACCGAGGCGGAACAAGCTTTCCAGGATTTGAAGACTAAATTTATCTCTGCACCAATCTTAAAACACCCTCGCCCCGAACTCCCCTACATCGTGGAAACTGATGCTTCAAGCCTTGCCATGGGGGCAGTTCTATCACAAAAGGACCCGGTAACCAATCAGTTGCATCCCGTGGCATTTTGGTCCCGCAAATTCTCGCCTCCTGAAATCAATTACACGATTACTGACAAGGAACTTCTGGCTATCAAGTCTGCCTTTAAGGCTTGGCGGCATTATCTGCTGGGGGCCCGACACACCGTTACTGTGATTACGGATCACCGAAACCTGCAATATTTGAAAACCGCAAAAGCCCAATCCTCTAGACAACTCCGTTGGGCATTATTCTTTGCCGAGTTTGACTTCATAATTACCTATCGACCTGGTACAAAGAACGGTAAAGCTGATGCCTTTTCTCGGATGGGAGTGGAAGAACACTTGATCAACCCTAAACCTGTACCAATCATTCCCGAACAAAGAATTCTGGGTGTAATCGCCACAGAATCCATAGAGGAAGTTAAGGATAAAGCCAGGCAACTTGTAACTCCAGCAGACATACAGAATTGGCATCTGCAGGGAAAGGACTTTGCAGTAAAGGACAACTTATTGTATTTCCAAGAACGATTATACCTACCCAGCACAGATTTACAGAAAAAAGTAATCTCTTGTTATCACGATTCTTTAATGGAAGGACATCCCGGTATGGCCAAGACCTCAGAAAAGATCAAGCGCTACTTCTGGTGGCCGTCTTGGAAAAAAGATATCAGAGACTTTATAATGTCCTGTGGAGTATGCGCCCAAAACAAGAGTCAGAAGGAAAGACCAGCAGGCCTCTTACGCCCTATTGACATCCCACCTCGCCCTTGGCATACGCTTTCTATGGACTTCATCACCGATCTACCTCCATGCTCCGGATACAATACGATTCTAGTAATCGTGGACTTATTCTCCAAGATGGCGCATTTCATTCCGCTCAAAGGCTTGCCAACAGCAGCAACTCTGGCCCGAGAATTTCTCGAAAACATCGTCCGACTGCATGGTTTTCCTTCGGTTCTAATTTCGGATCGAGGTAGTCAATTTATTTCTCATTTTTGGCGAAGTTGCTGTCGGTCGGCTCAAATTGATGTGAGACTATCGACCAGTCACCACCCTCAGACCGACGGACAAACCGAGAGGACCAATCAAACTCTGGAACAGTATTTACGCTGCATGCTGCAACAAACTGAAAAAACTTGGAAAGACATCCTTTGGATAGCCGAATATGCCTACAATAACTCTGTCCATTCGGGAACTGGGAAAACCCCGTTTTTTCTTTTGTACGGCAGTCACCCTCGAACCTCGGAGTTGGATCCCCTCCAAGATCTTGAAACACCAGCAGTAGACTACCTGCATTCTACAATCACCCAAGCCTTTAAGGAAGCTGTTTCTCACCTTCAAAGGGCTAAAGAACAATACAAGAAAGGAGCAGATCAACATCGGAAGGAAGCCCCTCAATATCAAGTAGGGGATCAAGTCTGGTTATCCACCAAATATCTACCTCTAAAAGGGCCACGCACATTCAACCCAAGATACCTTGGTCCCTATTCCATCACTACCATAGTAAACCCAGTAGCGGTCAAGTTGGACTTGCCCCCGCACATGAAGATACATCCGGTCTTCCACGTCTCTCTATTAAAACCCGTGCAACCTCAAACCCGACTAACTAAATCTCCAAAACCTATCCTAGTTGATGGAGAACTCGAGTTTGAAGTCAAAAGCATTCTGGACTCCAAGATCTCCAAATCTAAACTATTTTACCTAATTGACTGGAAAGGCTACGGCCCCCAAGAGAGATCCTGGGAACCTGCTGAATATGTCCACGCTCCTCGCCTAATCAAAAGATTTCAACGAACATTTCCTGACAAGCCAAAACCCCCGGAGAAGCCCGGTTTGGGAGGGGCCTTGAGGGGGGGTACTGTCATGATCTCTGCTTCCAAAAGGTCAGGGTTTTCCCAACTCCCTTGGAAGCGATCCATAACCCAGGTTCCGAGTGCCAACCAGTCCCAATTGGGACCTTTTGGACCCAGTCCTGGAGCCAGTGGCACCAGGCTCATAAATATGCCCAGTCCCAGCGCTGGAAGCGCCGGGCTCATAATGCTTGGGTGGATTTACCTGCAGCAGACCATGCTGCTTACTTGCCTGCCAGTTGAGCCTCTGATCCTCTTCTGTTTGGAACTACTTTTCCTGTTGGGTGCGGCAGGAGCCACTCCCTAGATTCAGAACACTGGAACTCTTCTGGAAAGCAGGAACGCTTTTCTTACCTAGGCGTGGCTGTGGAAGGAGACACCTAAGCACTACAGGAGGCTATTTAAACCACACCCGATGGATGAATCTTGCTTTGCGTTATTCTGCATCCTGTGTAGCAGAACGCTCATCGTGTCTTCTACATCTGATCCTGGGCCTAAGGAAAAAGGCTTACCATCCTGAATCCAGTCTTCAGCAACACCTATAAAGACAAGAAAGAACAGGTTAGCATTACGGTCTTCAGTGACAGCTCTTCACTTACCTGGTCCATCGGCTGTCACCAACGCCTCGCGCTGCATTCCGGCATCTGAAAGACAAAGGCTTACCTACTCTTCGTGCGCTCCGGAGGTCTTCACACTGCATTCCGGCATCTGAAAGACAAACGCTTACCAACTCTTCGCACGCTCCGGAGGCCTTCGGCGCTGCATCCCGCATCTGAAAGACAAAACAAGGTGCGTTTAAAGACATTGGGGAACTTTAATACTCACGTGCCATTACTCCTTTCCACATCTAACCCAGTGGGTATTCCGGCACCCTGCAGCCGCTCCGAACTTGTACCTGCAAAATAAAAAGACAGTTAGAGCGCATCGTGAAGCAGGCAACAAGCGCTTACTTACGTGCTTCCAGGCGCTTCTATTCATCACACGGGCTCCATCTTCAACTCACTTCAGCCCGTCATCCGCCATCGCCGGAACCCTGCAAAACAAGAAACATCATTACTAAAGACTTTAAAGACATTAGAATTACTCGAAACTTACCGTTCGTGCAGTAAACGACGGACAGCAGTCTCTGAAGTCAAGGGGCCTGCTCCCCTTATCCAGTGAAGAAACTGGTTACAGCACCCTGCCCCGAGGCAGATGGAGAGCACGACGTTCACTTACCTAAGGTGAGAGCGTTAACCTTTGGGGTTCTACAGGAGAAGAGAAAGGGAAGAAGAGAGAGACATTCAATAACCCAGTTCCTTAATCCCATATTTTCTATCTGCAGACATCTTACCCTTCGAGTCAGACATACAGTGCACAGAGGTCCAGCCCAAAGAGCCAGCCGTGTGTTACACATCACCTTTGAAGATACGGTATACGCCCAGTCAAGACCGGCGCCTCTATGGGAATCAGGTGAGCGTTACACCTTCTCGGAATGTGCTCATACCTGCTATGCAGAAGAATCCCTGCCCAAGGCAATCGCAACAGTCATGAGTCCAGTAAATCAGTTACCCCAGGAATACCAGGATTTTCAGGATGTTTTTCAAAAAGACAAAGCCAATACCTTACCACCCCAGAGACCGTATGATTGCCAGATCGATCTAATACCTGGAGCTCACATCCCATGCGGCAGAATTTACGCCCTCACGAACCCAAAAATCTTCATCTAAGACAATACTTAGATCAGTACCTGGCTAATGGCTTTATTCGTCCGTCCAAGTATCCGGCGGCCTCCCCCTTATTCTTCATCCCTAAAAAGGAAGGAGACCTAAGAACTTGTATCGACTACCGCGCATTAAACCAAGTTACAGTTAAAAATCGGTACCCCCTGCCTCTGATCCCGGAACTGCTGGGCCAAGTAAAGGACGCTCGAATTTACACTAAGCTGGACCTCAGAGGGGCTTACCATCTCGTATGATTTAAAAAGGGGGACGAATGGAAGACCGCCTTCCGCACTAAGACTTTTTGAATATCAAGTGATGCCCTTTGGCCTTTGTAACGCCCCGGCAGCGTTTCAATATTTCATGAACAATGTCCTTCGAGAGCTAATTGATGTTTGTGTTGTCGAATATATTGTCGATATCCTAGTGTACTCGGCTTCCGAAAGGGATCACGTGAAACACATCCGTGGCGTACTTGAAAAACTTCGGCAACACAAGCTGTATGCCAAATTACAAAAATGTCACTTCCATGTTACAGAGGTCGAGTTTCTAGGGTTCGTTCGAACGCCAGGTGGAGTACAAATGGTTTCACGGAAGGTGGATGCTATCCTTAAATGGCCCTCTCCAACTTCAATCAAAGGAATGCAAAGCATGCTTTGATTGGAAACTTCTATTGCAGGTTCATTCCAGGTTTTTCGCATTTAGTGCATCATATCACATCCTTGTTACGAAAGAACAAATGCTTCCAATGGTCCGATGAAACAGAAAAGGCCTTCCAAGACTTAAAAAGGAAATTCACCTCAGCTCCAGTATTAAAACATCCTCGCCCAGATCTCCCTTATGTGGTAGAGACTGATGCGTCCAGTTTGGCAATGGGGGCGGTTCTTTCTCAGAAAGACCCCGAGACAGGTCAACTTCATCCGGTGGCCTTTTGGTCACGAAAATTCACGGCACCAGAACTGAACTATGCTATAATCGACAAAGAGCTTCTGGCCATCAAGGCAGCATTCAAAGCTTGGCAACATTATCTCCTTGGGGCCAGACACACCATTACTGTGATTATCAATCACCGAAATTTACAGTACCTAAAGTCGGGCAAGGCCCAGTCCTCTCGCCAGCTCCGATGGGCATTATTTTTTGCAGAATACGATTTTGTGATTACGTACCGACCTGGTTGCCGAAACGGCAAGGCGGATGCACTGTCCCGTATAGGGATGGAAGAGGCATATTCAAATCCGGATCCCGTACCCATCATCCCAGGGGGAAGAATCCTAGGAATCACCACTTCACTGACCCTGGACGACATCCACAAGGAAATCTCGCACCTCTTCAATTCCGAGGCTTTACAAGACTGGTCAACCAAAAGCAGTCATCATTCTGTTATTGAACATTTACCTTATTTCCAAGGACGTCTCTATTTACCTATTAAGGAACTTCAAAAACAGGTTATCTCAAATTATCGTGAGTCATTTGTGGAAGGCCAGCCTGGAATTGCGAAAACTGAAGCCAAGATCAAGAGACATTTTTGGTGGCCAACATGGCGAAGGATATCAAACAATTTGTACTATCATGTGGCATTTGTGCACAGAACAAAGCACAGAAAAAGAAACCACCAGGTCTACTACAACCTCTGGGTATACCACCTACACCCTGGCATACGTTATCCCTAGATTTTATCACAGATCTTCCTCACTGTAATGGCTTCAACACCATATTAGTGGTAGTAGACTTATTTTTAAAAATGGCCCATTTCATCCCGTTAAAAGGGTTACCCTCAGCTTCAATTTTGGCAAAGGAATTCCTAGAACAGATTGTCCGAATACATGGATTCCCCTCTGTCTTAGTCTCAGATCAGGGGAGTCAGTTTATCTCACAATTCTGGAGAAAATGTTGCCAGTTAGCCCAAATTGAGGTAAAGCTTTCAACCAGCCACCATCCTCAAACGGATGGTCAAACCGAGAGAACCAACCAGACTTTGGAGCAATACCTAAGATCCCTGTTACATCAAACCGAAAGCAATTGGAAAGACGTTTTATGGATAACCAAATATGCCTATAATAACTCATTGCATTCCAGCACAGGACAAAGCCCCTTCTATACAATATATGGAATGCATCCACAAACCTCACAACTCGACCCACCTCAGCAGTTAGAAATGCCTGCCATAAGCAGTCTGCACAAAACCATCACCCAAGCCTTCAAGAGGGCAACAGAACATTTAAGACAAGCTAAAGAAAAATACAATAAATCTGCAGATCAACATAGGAGCGAAGCTCCAAAATACCAGATTGGAGATGAGGTTTGGTTAGCCTCAAAACATATTCCACTTAAAGGAACCCACACATTTAATCCCAGATATTTGGGACCATTCTCCATCAAGGCCATCATCGACCCAGTAGCAGTAAAATTGGATCTACCCCCGAGCATGCGAGTCCACCCCGTATTCCACGTCTCCCTTCTGAAACCTGGACAACCAGGAACTCGGATCACGTAACAGCGAAGATCCATCTTGTTAGATGGCGAACCAGAATTTGAGGTGAAAGACATTCTAGACTCAAAGTGGGTTAAAACAAAACTCTTCTATCTAGTTGACTGGAAAGGCTATGGTCCCCAAGAAAGGTCATGGGAGCCAAGTGACTACATTCATGCACCTCGCCCAGTAAACCGGTTCCATTGAAACTACCCGACCAAACCTGAACCAGTGAGACAAACCACCTAGGGAGGGGCCTTGGGGGGGAGTGCTGTCACGGTTTATGCCCCCAAACAACAGGTGCAGACCAACCTGCCTAGGGCATCAGCATCCATGGGGGCCTTTAAGGCCCCAAAGGATCCCTTGGGGGCTTCCTGGACTTGGTCCTGGCACCATTGGCGCCAGGCTCATGCTGCCACCACCAATATGGCAAGTTTCAAACAAAGTGAACCACGTGTAGACCAGTCTTATGCATGCTGAAGGGATTACTTGCCTAGGGAACTATTTGCTAGGGTGTGGTTGCTGGGACTACTTTTGCCCTCGCACATTCATCCACAGTAGGACGCTCCGCGTCCACCGTGTAGGACGAGTGTCCTTTAGCCCACGAGCCTCATGAACAGAGCGAAAGAATCCCCGGAGGGATCTTAACCCAGGAACGCTTATAACATTGGACACAGAACACCGCAACCGCATATACATGAGACGGGTCCCACACCTAACGGTGAGTCTTTTAAACAGCAAAGGTATTACTTGTTTGCAATATTGATCACAGAGTGGGACTCAGCGCTGAATTTAGCGACTGATCCCACTCGTGATCTTACTATTTTTCACCAAACAAAGAATGAATGAAAGAAGCAATATCTGTAATATGGATCACATAGTGGGACTCAGCGCTGATTTTAGCGACTGATCCCACTTGTGATCTGACTACTTTTCACCCAAAGCACAAATGAAAGAAGCAATGTTAGTATGATTCCCCACAGAATACATGACTGAATCCAGGCTTTTAACTTTATCTCCTATATTGGTGGAACTCAGAAAATAAGAAGTTATACAAAAGAGAAACTAAGAGACACACAGTCACCACACAGAAGTGTGCAGAGTATTGCCACATACCGGTTCACCGGGACCAAGGTTAGTCAAGTGTTAACTGTCAGACGTATACATAGAATGATTGTAGAAAGTAATAGAAACTAATGCAGATATCTGTACACATTGATTTTGCAGAAAAAAGACAGAAAAAATTGATATCCCCACCTGAAGAAGGGCGAACACATTGACCGAAATGCATAGTGGAACCCATAGGTTAGAATCCTAAAAGCCTGCAAGAGGGCTTCTGCAAAACTGGGACAATAAACCAAGGATATCAAGACATTTTGGAACAATTTGACTACAAATGAATGAAGTATTGTTTGTTGAAGAATCATGATGTGATTAAAACTGTAATTGGAAAAAAAACTATTATTGAAACAGGCATAGACGAACAAGTTTGTATATGATAATATAATATGCAATGTGCCTATGATATACGGAATGAGATAACAGAAAATCCTTGTTATGAAAGAAATAAACACACACACAATTTTGTATTTTTTACATAAGCAAGTTGTCATACACGTGAAGTTTATTGAACAATATTTGGCTGTCGTAGTGCAGCACAAAAGTGTGCATCTGTTATGTTTTCCGATACAACGGTTGACCATATACAATTCACTCAGTTTTTTAGTCTGGTAGCACAGGTTTAACGGATTGCACCTAAGTATTCAAATTAATTCTCACAGAGACTTAGATTAACATAAAGAAAATATAAACTCAGAGTGCACCTCCTCCACCAAATTTGCTGGGACTACTTTACCTGGGGACTACTTTCTGAAGGCTATATAAACCACGCCCTCAGTACAGAACACGCTTCGTGTTATTCTGCACTCCTGCAGCGTAACGCTCACCGTGTCTGTTACCTTCAGGCCAGTCTTCAGCTACACCCATCCAGTTGTCTCGAGCTACCTGCAAAGGAAGGAAGAGAAAGGTGAAGAAACAGAACTAGACTGTTACCTGAAGCTCCGTGCCTTCGTCTGCTGAGCTGAAAAGGAAAAGACATCAGGTTAGCCGCGCAAACCTAGAAATCCACATCGCTATCCTGCGCAGCATCATCACTAGACTGCCACCATCATTCACGCACTGCTCCGGAGTTGCCACACCTGTTGAACAGAAGAAAACATCAGGTTAGCTACGAATTGGGAAAAGCCCGCATTGGACATTTAATTCTTACGCAGCGACATTACTCACCTGAAGGCTGCTTTTCCTAGCGTTCCCGCAAGGCTTCACCACGCAGTCCATCCCACAGATACAGCGCCTGTGAAATACAAAGAACAGCAGGTCAGTCGCGCAGAAGGAAAATAGCGCATATAGAGACTTGTCACAGAACGTCGGCGTGAACTTACCTTGGAACAACAACTCTGCGTTCTTCATATTTTCACACCAAAGGGAAACCTATAGGAAAAAGGCACAGAAGTGAACTTGGGCAATTTGAATTCTACAGCGAACCATATCATTGGTATAAGACTTACCCTTTTGAGTCAATTGTCTGGAACTCTACAGGATCAGTGAAGTAACTAGATCCTTGAACTCTACACACCCCTGCATGCTGTTGCAGGATGGAGAGCATGCCATTCATAAAACTAAGGTGAGGCAATACATTGGGGTGTATTAGAAGGCCACGGGAGGCAGGAGTAGGCCTTCCACCTTACAGTGGGTTACATTTAATTTAACCTTCTAGGCACACCTTGTGACGGAAGCGGAATTCAGAGGGGGGCACGGGAAATCACTCAAGAGCGGACCAGCCATTCCCGTTCGGCACCCCTGTGGAGACCAGGTGAGCGTAACATGCACCCAAGACCGAAGTTATAAGCACTGAAGTTATAAGCCACCATGGGTTTCATATACTGCAGTGGTTGTGTCCAGGACCTAGAATCTTGGGTGCATGCACAGGCCATGCACACAAGACCAAAATTCTAAGTACTAAAGTTATAAGCCACAATGGTGTAATATTTTGCAGTGGTTTTTGCCAGGACCTACAGTCTTGGATACATGTCGAAGGCCATGCACCCAAGACCAAGTTATAAGCAGTGAAGTTATAAGCCAACATGGGTTTTATATACTGTGGTGGTTGTGGGCAAGATGTAGAGTCTTGTGGGCATGGCCTAAGGCCATGCACCCAAGACGAAGGTTGTTAGTACTGAAGTTATAAGCCAGAATGGGTGTGATATGCTGCGGTGGTTATGGCTATGACCTAGAGTCTTGGGTGCATGGCCGCATGCACCCAAGACTGAAGTTACAAGCACTGAAGTTATAAGCACTGAAGTTATAAGTCAGCATGGGTGTGATGTGGTGCGGTGGTTGTGTGCACGACCTAGAGTCTTATGCACCCAAGACCAAACTTATAAGCAGGAAGTTATAAGCCAACATGGATTTGATATGCTACGGTGGTTGTGGCTAGGACCTAGGGTCGTGGTTGCCTGGCCGCAGGCTGTAGGCCGTAGGCTATACACCCAAGACTCTAGGCCCTGGCCACAACCACCGCACCATATTACAGCCATAGATCACACGTATAGATTTGAATATGTATGAAATGTTTGAAATTATACTTACTGTTTCATTTGTTGAGATTCGATATATTTTTTACATGACTTTAGTACTTGGAGGAAATATTCTTTTTCAATTTCTGTGATTAAAAAAAAGAGCATGTTAGTGTATGTATTTTATAAAGACTTATTACATTGTATAATAGACATTTTCGCTTTTTTTGACCCTCATATTTAGTTTACAAACCAGTGTACTGTGCATTTTGCTCAGTTTCTGTGTTTGTTTTTCAAATCATAGGGTCTGGGGGAAAAGAAATACTTGTCGGATTAAAAAAAAACTTTTTTTGCTATGCTACAAACTATTTCTTTGTTTCCTTGGAGTGTTCACCTGTTGTTTCTGGTTAATGTTCTATCGGTTGGCTGGTTGCAGATTTTTGAAGCAGTTAGATACCTGTTGGCGTATTCTAACTGTGTATTTTTTGTTACAATTCAGTGCTATTCATTTATCTGTGTGGTTGTTATACAATCTTGGGCAGTTAGATACCTGTTGGTGTATTCTAACTGTTTATAGTATTTTAATTGCATTTTTGTTAATGTTGAAGTGCAGATTAGTTATTAAATTTTGGCTTTAAGAAGATTAAATAAGCGTTTGTAAGATTTGCTGGTAATCTCTGCTTCAGAGTAATGGTACTATCATTACATTCGACCCATTCACCTTTCTTTTTAATATATGCAGTGTAGTGACCTGCATTGGTTGTGGCTCCTGCATGGTAGATTATACCTATTGTTGTGAAGGTTTTTTTTACCAAGTGACACTTGACCGTGTGTGAATCCAGTCAGCTTGCAGTTGTATTTGGTACCATCTGCATTGTAACGTAGAAGCATTAGTATTACGTAGTTACTATGTGTTTGTATTAGTAAGGTAGAGCAATTATCCGAATTGCAGATAGTACATAATCTGCCATGGTTTGAATTTTGTACAAGTTGTTGAAATGGAATGGATTCACAATTAGGTATGGATACATACACAAAGCGCTCATTATGGATTTGTTCCTGTATCACATTGTTGCAGAGAGTGCATGTATGTTTCCACATGTATGAAATCTGGAAGATTTCATTTATAGGTATGTTTTTTTTCCAGTACTTGTAGTAAGTACATTAGAAATTCTTGTGGATCTTCTTGTGAGTTTATAGTGAACCTCACCATTCCAGCACAGTAGTCCAATTCTTGTCTTATTCCGTAAACACTATACGTGTTGTCAGGATTGTTTGTTGCGTTTCTATGAAGGTCTAACATTTGCAAACACAATTGGTCTGTACTGTGTAAGTAAATGTTGTTAACAATTGGTGGCAATTGAAATAGAATATTAATTGCTGCATTTGCGTAGCAACTTACACCAGTTACATTTGAAAATTTGAATGGACCAGATAGTTCTGTGTCCGAGTCATTTTTTCGGAGTTTGAGTTCCTTCTTTGAAGAAGTACCTGAGTTACTTTCAATAATAGGTTCTTCTTTGGTTGTGGTAATTGATGAAGTATTAGCTTCTTTTACTCTCTTTGAAGGATTTGCAGCCAGAACCTGTTGCATTTCTGTTTGAATTAGTTTTCTTTTACAACGTTTTCCTTTTTGTGGAACAGGATACGATTTCAGATGGGGGGTGTACAGTGAACGTAGTCTATTGTATTCTAAAATGCAAGGAATGTCAGTGCTTACTTTACTTGCATCACAGTTGATTAGAAATAGACCGTCAAGTGTACGTAAGCGTGATAGTGCTACGTAGCTCATGCCTTCTTTAAAGACTGTGTTCCCAATATCTAGCAATGCTTTGTCTAGGGTAAGACCTTGGGATTTATGAATGGTGACTACATATGCAAGAGTTAGAGAAAATTGTTCTCTACGTACATACATGTCTTTGAAGAGAAGGAATCGAGCTGTTGAGCGCCCTATCCTTTTTACTTCCGAAAGTTTGTCAAAGAGAATATTGACAAAGTGAATGTTGTTGTCACATGGGTATGTTTGAAAGCCAACAACTGTACCCAGTGCTCCATTAACTAGTCCTTGCTCCACATCAAGGTTACATTTAAGCATTACTCTACAATTTAAGGATAATTTTAATATTTTTTCCAACCCAGCTGTGTTGGAGATTGAATTTTCTAAGGTATTTAGGCTTGTTGTGGCTTGTAGACACATGGGTAGTGTCATACCATGTACGTCCAGTTTGTCTGTGGAGCAAATGTCAATTATTGGTTGCATTTCTTTTTTTAACATTGTTTCATTGAATTTGGAACAACTTGCAAGAGTTGGCATTCAGGCCATACAATTGACATTTTTGTGCACTAATAATTCCATAACATCAGTAGCACATGCGTTATCGCCATAAAGTGAATGGATGTGTCGGGTTTTCAATATTGCTTTTGCTTCTTGAGATAGTACACCAACTCTAATACTTTTTAAAATGTTGGCGTAAGTGAGGTCTGCAGATTGACCATGTTTTCTGTTAATTCTCTGTATTGGAAATGTTGCCAAAGGTTGACATTTCCTATGCTGCCAACAGTTTTATGGCACAGTTTGTGTCCAAAGGTTTTAAAAATAGGTTCACCTTTCACTGGTGTCAATTGCAGAAGATCTCCGAAAACAATAATGTGTTTTCTTCCAAAGAGTTCTTCGCAGTTTGTTTTAAGTACTGCTTGCAATATGAGGTGAATCAAAGCCAACATTAGGTTGGAGACCATGCTCACTTCATCTATTAGTAGCATTTTCATCTGTTTTAATACTCTGAGTAGTTCCATTGCAGCTTCTGTAGAAAGTTTGTAATAGTCTAATTTGTTTTGGTGTTCTACTGGAAGGAGTAGTAATGGGTGTAAAGTGACACCGCCTATGTTGTAGGCAGGTAAACCTGTGGGGGCAGTTACAACAGCTGACAGTTTGTTGTTTGTCAATTGTTGAAGGAACTTGCTGATGATTTTGATTAAGAATGTTTTGCGTGAACCAACTTCACCACTGACGTACAGCAGTATATATAGGTTTGTAATTTTGGCAGGTACATTCTTTATTTTCGTGTTGTACACCATGTGCAATTTCTTTTGTTACTTCTTCAAAAAGGTCCACTGGTATTTATTAAGTTTTGATTGTAGTACAGTTAAGTCTTCTGTATCTTCTTCATAGTGACACATGGTGTTTTCTACTTCTGTCATAGCTAATTCTGCCTCATTTGCTATTGGTGGCTCTCCTAGTGGTTCTTGGCTTCCTGTTGCAGAAGGTTGACAACTGTTGGAAGTGTCCTTATCTAGTTGGGCCTGGAGTTCTTCTTCGTGTTGCTGTTCATTTTGCAATATTGTTCTGTACTGAGTAAAATTAACATCGGCGATAGTGCTTTCATTTGCTTTGAAAGCGTCTTCATAGCAGTCATAGTTTTCTAGTATCTCTTCTTCTTTTCTCCATGGTTTAAAAAGTTGTAGCAGGGACATGTAATAAAGTTCTTTCTGTTGAGGAGTTTTTAATGACAATTTGACATGATTAATTAAGCTTCGTTTGGTAAGTTTCACTAAGAAGCCTTCACAATCTGTCACTCTACATCTACCTTTGTTTTCATCAGGTTTTATATTATTTTTGTATGCAAAGTTTTGGGCTATGTGGTATAGACACATGGTTTCCAAAGTGGTACTCCTATTCGGGTAGTATGTGTCTAGTAAATTGTTTTTCAAAATGTATGGGCTGTTGGGATCATTTTTGGCTATTGTTTCTATGTCCTCATATGATTTGGGAAATCTTTTTCTAGATTTAGCAGGACCAAGACTTAACCATACTATATTTTCAGATTTTCCATACAAAGCAGTACCAGTTAAACGATCTGCAGCTTCATAGGCACCACGTTCTCTATGAGAGAGCATTTTTATACCTAGGCTGTACAATTTCTGAGATAGTGTTTTGTCTGATGATAGGTCATTCCAGAGGTCTTGAAGCTCTGTTTTTTCGGCTTTTGTTAAGTAAGCTGTAACATATTGTGCAACTGCAGTGGAATTGTCTGCAATGTACTGCACATCTGTTTGCATTCCATAAGAGGGCAATAATTGCATTGTAATCATTGATATATTTTGATTCTTCTGTTCTTTTTATGTAATACGTGTTCTTAGGTGATTTACCTTTAACACTATGTCGAACTGAAGACATGAAGTTGTTCACTTCACCTGTTTCTGTAACTGGTCAAGGGAAACCAAAGTTTGGTATAGTATTTCCCTTTGTTTTTGTATTTACGATGACAATATTTACCACAGTTGTGTCTTTGAAATTGTACAATTTGTCCATAAATGTCACTGTGGGCCTCATTACAACCCTGGCGTTGGACCATGGTGCTATTAGCACCATGGTCCCTGCCGGATTCCGCCATGGTGGATGGCTGATTTACCGCTCCATTCCAAGGTTGGTGAGGCGGTAAATCCCCATTCACCATGGCCCCTTCCCCATTCCCATTTTTGGCCCATATGGCTCAATGGGAATAGGGAAGACGCTAATTACAGCACCGTAAATTACGGTGTCGTAATTAGCACCAAGGTCCCTTAGCGGGTTGGACTTTAACGCCTGCAAAAAGCAGGCATTAAAGTGTGAATCTGGCGTTAAGGGTTTAACGGCGCCGCAGCCTTTTACGGCGCCGTTAACCCCTTAACACCAGGGTTGTAATGAGGCCCTATGTCTTGTTTCTGAAGGGATTTCACAAGTGACATATTTTTGGATGAACTGCAAAACAGTGGCATCACTGTCCTGACCAAATTTAGCTGCACCTTTAATCCATAAAAGCATGTGGATATGTGGTGCTCCTCTGGCTTGGCATTCTTTTCTCCAAAAGAAGTGTTGCACTTCTCAGAGGGGAGGAACAGTTTTATTACAAATAAAGTGTAGCATAGCAATGAAACGATGGTGGAAATATCTTGAAACATTAACAGGATCTAGAGAGCAAAGTTCTCCAGTTGTTAGTATATCTATGTTGGTTTTGTTGTTGTTTGATATGCGTAGGAAATCATGTAAATCTTCCCATGCATTTTCTGCACAACTTAATGTAACAAGCCAAGTGGGTGGTCCAAGGTTTCTGATCATACAACGTACATCTCTGTGAAGTCAGAACCAGTATTCTTTCGTACCACGCATGTTTGCAAACAGATTTGTTATGCTTGATTGTAAAACGTCATCGTTTTCTTGCACTTTTTGTATTAATTGCATAGCTGACATATTTTAAAAGTGGGTTCCAGATTTCAATATGTGTGCAACTCCGTAACATAGGGTTGCTAGTTCACTTTCAAAGAGTAGGTGGAATATGTATTCCACATTTGTCTAAATTTGGGATCTTCAGAATACATTTGTAATGAGCGGTATTCTGATGCTGTTATCTGAGTGGGTCTCTCATCGTATCTTCCTCCTTTGCCAGTAGGAAATAGTAGTGGAAAAGCATGTGCTTCTATACTTTTTTCCCATATGCTCATTGGTGAACCTTTGGTTTGTCGCATATGGTAAGTTTCTAGTGCATCATCTATGCTGTCATTAGAGTGCAATGGATGAATTGTATAATGGTCCAAAAGAGTGGATACTGCAGCAGGATCCAGAAGTTCAAACTGACCAGTTTCTGATGACTCTTGAATTATTTCAGTTGTTTCCCTTAAGGTTTCTTCAATATTTATTTCTTTGTAGTATTCATTATTGTCTTTCAGATATTGCAAGGCTTGTCTAACTTTATGTAAGTCCACAAGTTGTTGCCAAATTTTTTTGTATTTTGTTGGTACACCATTTACTAAGACAATTAAAGATTGCTCTATTGGACGTTTTCTGTCAGATCTAATGGTAAATAAGCTACTTTGCCATGAATGCCTTTCACCAATTTAGAGGGTGGTAATTTTGCTGTTTTTGGTTGAAGGCGTATTATTGTTTGAAATGGGTGTACTGTTTGAATTACGATGCTCTCATACAAATTCAGTTGTTGTAGGGGTTTTGGTAGTGGGAATAATTCCATGTTATTTGTGATAGCACGTGAAGGAATTTGGTTGTTGTCAAGTTTTGTAGTGCAGTAACTGCAACATATTAAGGGTTCACTTATTTCGTATTTGTTTTCTGCTAAAAGGTAGAGAGCTAATTCAAAACATTTGGAGTCTTCATTGTCTTCTATTTTGTATGTTATGTCTATAGTTTGTGTGTTACTTTTGTAAAAAGTTTTGCGGCAACACACACACACACACACACACATGGTTTGGTACTTTAGTGGATGTACTTTTAAATGTTCATATTTCTTTTTTGTATGTGTGTAATAGAAGGTTGCCATGTGCAGAATTGTTTCTAGTCTGTTCTAAAGCTATTGCATTTTGGAAGTGGCTTTCACTTCCAAAATTTTTTCTCTGGATACAGTCGATTTCTTCTTGTAGGTATTTGGGTGTACCATGTAGAAAAGTGTTATTTAAATTGGCTAGTTCTAAAGCAGGACTTTTAGCATAGTACAGTTTAAACAGTAGATTTCTTACATTTGAAGATGTGTTGATATTATTTTGATATCATGGAAGGTGCTTTTGCAAATAGGTCCTGAAATTCAGGCTAATGAATGTCCTTCTAGTCCTGTGTATTTGCGCACTGGACAGTTATCCATATTTTGCAGCACTTTCACTGCGATTTTGTCTTTACCTTTCACATACTGATTGAGGAACTGGCGTAAAGACATTGACGTGCACGGCCATTTGTATACTGGATGTTCAGGTTCAGTCGAATGGAGAGGTAATTCTGAGTTTTCTGGGGATACTTTTGAAAGCAGTGTTTCTTGTTCCATGATGATATTATTGATTTTTTCATATCCTCGTCCACTGCTGTGGGTGGCAATTGTGTTTGTTTGGTTTTGTTTGTATGCTTATTCTCTAAAATATGGTTCTGTGGTCGTGGTGTGACTCCATTCACCTCCACAGATATTTAAGAAGTTATTTTTGTTCACATTCCGTTTATTAAGAAGTTTCTTTTGTCGTTTAGTACTTAGTTTCGTTAGGGGTTTCATCCTGTTTAAAACTAAAATTAATAACTTCCTTTTGAGAAGGATTGCACTGTCTACGAGAGCTTCTAGGATTAATTTTCTATGGTAGGTTTTAAGTGGTGTGGATGATTTCACATCTGTTCTTATTAGATTCTGAAGGACACTGTGGCGCAACATTTTTGCTAAAATACTTTTTTTAGTATGGTTTCTTGCTAGTATATAAGGATTTATAGGAGCACTGTTAGCAGTAGTGGTAGCCAAATTCTTGTTAAGCATTTTCTGTTTCGTTTCACATTTTGATAGAGGAGGCAAAGTTTCTGTAGTTGAAGCTTATTTTGTTTCGCTAAATGACGGCATTAGCTGTTTTGTTTGAACGTTTTGTACAAACTCTGGTAGAGATGGATGCTTATTTTGAACACTTTTATTTTCATTTGCTCTATTTCTGCGTTGCTTTCTACGGACATGCCTTTTGGTAGGCATTCTTTGGGGGTCTGCTAAAAAAAAGAAGGTATGGGTTGGTCTGTTTTACAATGTATGTGTGCTGTGTGCATGCGTGTATGAGTTTGATGGGGAAGTTGTTTGTGGTGGTGTGTGAACGTGCATTGGGCAGTTCCAATGTTTGAAGTTGGGAAGGCTATTTTTCTGTTTGTATGTTACTACACTCTAGTTCAGATGAGAGTTTAAAGTGAGCTAGTGGTGAGGAGAAGCATTAATAGTAAACGTAATGATATAAAATTAAAACAGTTATTTGTTTTGCAGTACTAACATTCTAAGGCTTGAGTATGTTATTTGTTTTCCAAAAAAACGGGGATTTGTGTACCATTCTGCCTGTTAATCTCTGTTTACGAAATGGGGATTTGTGGGCAGAATGGTTCAGAAATCGATATTTATTTTGGTGTGCAAATTACATGAATGAACCACACAGTCTCTTTGAGGAACAGTAAGAATATAAAGGTAGTATTCTATTTATTTTTTTGTGGAATGAGCAGGTTTCTTCGGATATGTTGTTTGTAGTTTAGATGCTGTTGATTTTCAGGAGAGTGGCCTTCACTGCAATTGTAAAAGGAAGAAGTTAGTAATTTTGTGTTTTTATAGCACTGATGTTAATGTACAAGTTAACGTTTACGTTTTTGTGGTAGTATTCTCGTTTGATATCTGAACATAGTGTATGCACACATTTTATTTGATTATGTGCAGCCTTTATATGTTTGTTTGTTCATGTATATAGTGCTTCGAACCCTTAGGTATCTGAGCGCTGCTTATTTCCCACAGTGTGTATTGCTCATTTATCAACCTCAGAAGGATGAAAGGCTGAGTTTGGCCCTGCCGGGATTCGAACCTGCGTCAGCAGGCTCTGCACGGATGTCAAAGCAAGCACTCTACTCGCTGTGCTATCTGACCGGCTTGCAGTATGTTATTTACAGTATGTTAGTTCAACCTGCTTCGCAAATCAGTACAATTTTAAGTTCATGAAATTCATTTGTTGTTTTGCAGCTGTGTTGTAGATAGCAGAGAGGTTTGGAAGTGATAGTTCATTATAGTAGATGGGAAAAATTTGAATAATTTCATATCATAACTAGACATGCAAACGATCGGGAGCACCTGAGAGGGAGATTTCACCACAGCAATCGGGAATGTTTATTTTTCTCATACGATCGCATTGGGATTAGCATTAATTTAGGCGGGAGACACTAAAAAATTGTGACATTTTTTAATGAAAAATCGAGTTTCACACATAAATCGTGAGGGTTGGCATGTATGTATATGTTATGGGGGAGATAGTAAAAAGTAGTTCGATTTTTCAATGAAAAATCAGGAGTCTCGTGCCTAAATCGGGAGGGTGACATTTATGTATAGGTTATGGGGGAGATAGTAAAAAGTAGTGCGATTTTTCAATGAAAAATCGTGATTCTCACGCTTAAAGCGGGAGCGTTGGCATGTATTTATTGGCTATGCAGATTTAGTGGCATTACTTTGTTTATATGGATTCATAAGAGTTGTACATGTACTCTGAATAAAATATGCATACCTGTACTTTGTAATCATGCATGTGGATATGCATGGAGCTGTAAGTATACATCTTCGAGAAAGTAGTTTTTGTAGTAGGTGCTTTCCAATTATATGAGACTTGTATTCAGAGCGATCAACCGTATATTTGAAGTGCGGAATTCTGATGATGAAGTTAGATGTAGAGGTCTTGGATGTGATTGGTGGATGGTTGTGTGACTGCTTAGCTGTGTCCAATGAGGGAATGGAGTCATGAGTGATGTGGAAAGGGTAGAAGGGCTGGCTAAGAGTTACGTGCCGCGCAGACACCGTGCCTGTCTGCGGGTAGGGCGTACCACATACAAGGTTTTACAGCAAATACAGCATGGAAAGGGGACTGTAGGGATCAGCCAATCAGACGGTTCGTTGTTGATTTGTGTAGAAAGAGAGTGTGTGTAGTGAAGATGGCAGTGGTTGAGACAGTCAGGTTTGTGTTTGGAGATATGTTTGTCCATGGTTTACAGCACTATTCTCAATGCAGGAATGTGGCAAACAATTTCGATGTTAGAGGAGTGGAGCTGGTGTGGAGCGCTGCGACTGACTTCAATATCAATGTAGAGGCAATTCTCCAAGTTTGCAGAGATATGCATAGGACGAACAGTCCCCATGTGGTAATTTTGCACTATGGTGCTTTCCATTTGGGCTACGTGAATTCCCCTACTTTGTTGGGAGATTTGGAACAGTTGGTACAAGCAGTAATCAGCATCTTTCCAACTGCGAAAGTAATTTTTTCTGGATTACTTCCTAGAGCAAAATGGGACAACAGTTCTGTGTTTTGCCCTGATCAAAGCATTGCTAGGTGTGCAATCAATCGAGGCATGCGTGCTTTCATGCTAAGAGCTGGTGTGTTTTTCTGTAGCCATGAGAACATTGTTTCGAGTAATGCATCTTATTTCGAAGCAGATGGTGTTTCTTTATCTTTTTTGGGAAATGCCATGTTTTTTTGGAATGTAAGGGTTGCTTTGGAGCAGGTTATGTGAAGATTTTAGGAGTAAACTAAGAAGAAACCCCCCCCCTAAAAAATACAAAATAACAGGTGTCTGTCAGGAATCAGCAAAAAAAAAAAAAAAATGGCTCTTTTCAGAGCCGACCTTAAAGGGGAAATGGAGAACAGTATTTAAATGTACATTCCCCACGCTCAGATCTTCTACATGTCCGCGGACATGGCGCTAGTCTGCCGACAGAGCATATTACATACGGGGATTCTGGGGTGGAGAGGCATGCAAATGAGAATGAGCGGAGCTAGGGATTGGTCAGTAAAGTTTAGTGGGTGTGTTGTGTATGGAGAGATTTAGTGAGGACGTCTTTTTCCTGAGAGGAGAACAGACAGCTATGGCTGTGTGTGCTCGAAAACAGATTTTCTGGATTTTGGGAGACTCATGGATACATTGGTTGAAGGTGCATGCAGAACATTGTGGTATATCTGCAGATCTTGGATTCCCTCATGTGGAAGTGCACTGGCATGGAGTTTGTGGAATGAAGTGGCTGAACTTGGTACCTCTCTTTGCTACTTTACAGACAGAGCGTCATCCTGACATAATTATAATTCATTGTGGAGGGAACAGTTTAGGACATTTGTCCGGAATTTCTTTGCAATTTGCAATGAAGGAAGGACTTGAGAAGGTCATGGACTTGTTTCCAAATTGCCAAGTAATTTTTTCACGGATTGCGCAAAGACAAATATGGCTGTGTCCTTCTTCATTTGGCCCACAAATGGAGAAAGCGAGGCGCAATGTCAATAAGGCTGTTTGTGCCTTTCTAAGAGATGTTGGCATGTCGTCTTGCCACAATGAAAATATTATTTTTTGCAGCACATTAATTTTTCGCAGAGATGGAGTCCATCTTACATATGCTGGCAATCAGATTTTTATTCAAAATGCACAAAATGCATTGCGACCTTTTTTGGAAGTATAGTCATCTATTTTACATTACATGTTGACGGTTCCAAGTTTTTGAAACACACAAAACACCACCAAAAGGCTCTTTCCAGAGCCACCACTTACTCCCAGAGAAAAGTGCACTGGTTTTGCTAGGCTTGCACCCCAACATTTTATATGTCCTAGGACTGTCCGCAGACTTTTAAAAAAATGTGCGGGAGCCTGCACCATTTACTTCATAGTTCTATTTTTAAACTGAGAAAGGCGGCTCTGAAAAGAGCCTTTTTTAAACTTTGTGTTTTATATATTTTTTGTGGCTTTTTCTACACCCGACACATTAGGAGAGGAGGGGAAGGAGGGTAAGGAAGGGACACCAACCACAGGGATAAGAAAGGGCAGGTGGAGAGAGGAAGATGTAGGGTGGGCCTTATTTAGGTAGGTAGCAGCTCTTCTGGTGCTCCCCGACTGTACTCTCGAAAGCACTTCGAAGATTCTCCCCCTGCAGAGTACTACGTCGCAGTACATACACAATATTGTGACCCTCGAAAAGCTAAGGTCAACAGCATAGCAAATGGCCTGTGAAGCAGCTAGAGGGATGCGCTCTCCCACAGGAGTGGCTCTTGTGGTGAGAGGATCAGAAACGGAGGATGCTGCGGAGGAACTCAACCTACTCCGTTCTTTACATGGTACAACTTTGCGAATGTCCGCACCATGGAACGAAGTTAGGTGTTGCTTCATGGATGTCGTACCAAAACTGTACAAACCACGTCTCCCACGACTCAGCACCAAATTGCACTGGTTACAGGTGACCTTTTTCGCATGTGCTTTCGGTGCATTACCATGAATGGTAAACAACCGCCACACCCACGACTCCCGGTGAGTGCGGGTAGTAGGGAGTTCCTCGACCTCATTCTCTTCATCCTCTTCATCCTCGTTCTCTACATCCTCACGCGAATTCCCCACTGCAGGCCCTTGGGGAGGTGGTGGTGGAGGATTTGGGGGTGGTGCCATTTCGTCATGAGTTCGTTCATGTACTGAAAGAACTCAGTAATGCAATGTTTTTTTTTCAGCAATGCATTGCTTAATGAACTACGTGGCATATCTTAGTTCTTCAATCCTCTGTGATACTTTTCTGCTAATATTATAATGACAATCCCTTGTGGAGGCTCTGCATGAAAACTAAATGTACATGTGATGTCATCAGGGATGTCATCAATGACATTTGTGATGTCATCTTTGATGTCCTGGGTGTTAGTCTTAGCAGTGCACAGTGGTTGTGCGAGTTATGGTTGCTTCGCTGAACATAACTGGTGAATTTCAAGGGTTTTTCGGTTTTACTTGGAACCATAATGGCCCTTTAACAAAGTTTTTTCACTGAATTTGACAGGTTTTTAGTAGCGCAACTGAACCATAACGTTCCTTTAACAATGTTTTTTTACTGAATTTCATAGGTTTTTAGTAGCGCAACTTAACCATAATGTTCCTTTAACAAAGTGTTTTTACTGATATATATATATATATGTATATATATATTACAGGGCCTGCAGTAGCGGTCCTGCTCACCCTATAAGAAGAGCACATTTTGGGTGGCTTATAACTTTGCCCCCCTGGACGAATCTTTATCAAACAATGAAAATAAATTATATGGCCCCATCAGATTGATTCTGCAAAGTCTGGCAAGGTTTTGTCAAGGGGGGCAAAGTTATAGGGGGTCTCAACATTTCCGTTTTTTCCATAGACGCAATGGAAATAAAATGTTGCTCACGTCTACAGCCCAAACGGCTGGATGGATTTTTACCAACTTTGCGGCAGGAGTGGCAGCTTGGTCCCGAAAGCGTGCTTTTGTAAATTTGGTGTAAATCTGTTTGGTAGTTTTTTTTAAATGGTCCAAAAGTAGGTAAAATAAAAATAAAATTAGTGATATCTGGGATCAGTCCACTGACTCACTTCCCTATTCGGTCTGTGGACGGGCCTACAATGGGCCGGGACGTCCGCGTGATGTCTGCGGACATTGGACGTGCCACCGATTGGTGAGGTGCGTCATATTTTCTGAAACGTGCATTATGTTGAATCAATTGGTGTTGGAAAGAGGATCTGGGAAGGGTGAAGTAGTGGAAAAAAGATGTTATGGGGCTCTTTGTATAGGTGGAAAAAGAGCATACGGATGGCGCGGCAGTCCATGGACACCGCAGTGGTCTGCGTACAGGTTGAGACACACATTTGGGCTTATTTGGTGACTGAAAAAGGTCTTGGTCAGGGTAGGGGAGTGGAATATAGATTAAATGGGGATATCTTCATCGGTGAAAAATAGGGTTGGTGGTCCATTTCGATGTCAGCTGACGTCATTTGAATTGGGAGGTTCAGGCTGAGTTCTGGTGTGGTGGTTGTGGCCATTGACCAGATTCTTGGGTTCATGGCCATATTATGCTGTGGTGTTTGTGGCCAGTGGCTAGGCCATGCAACCAAGAATCTGCCCACTGGCCACAACCACGTCAGCATAATACGGCCATGCACTCAAAAATCTGGCCACTGGCCACAACCATTATAATAATATGTGTATAGAAATTGAATCTGGCCACTGGATACAACCATTATAATAATGTGTATAGTAATTATAGATGTGTATGGGCAGTATACAGTATTTGTAACACAGTAACATAATGCAATTGAAGTGCAAATAGTACTTATGAATGCTGTACCATTGGAGGTACAGGTTGAGTTTGTTGTAAATGGTAATGAAGGAGAAATATTTTCTTCTTTCTCTGTGAAAAAACACAGTATAATATGTTAGGCAGGCGTCATTTGACATTGACATACAATGTTTCACTGCATACAATCTCACATATTCATGTACTTGTAGACCCCCATAATTAGTACATTCTAAGTACTATGTTTGAAACAACATTACTGTGTGTTCTACACAGTTGCTCTTTCTGTTTGCATAATCATTGGGTCATTGGGAGAAGGAAATCCATACAGGATTACAAGAAAACTACTACGTTTAGGTGAGTCTAAGTTTCAAAGTATGCTTTTTGAAATGTGGAGTACATAGGGAATGTTTAAAGTGCAGAAATAAGTGTATTTGTTGTTACAAGCAGTGTTGCAGTAGGATGAATTGTAATGGTGTATTTGCAATGAACTGTAAAGAAGGGTATTTTTAAAGTAGTTAGATACCTGTTGGTGTATTCTAACTGTTTTGCTTTTCAAAAGTACTGTTGTACTCTTTTCTTTAAAGGTATTTTTGAAGTACTTAGATATCTGTTGGCGTAGTGAAACGGTTTTGCATTGCAAAAGCAGCACTGTAGTACTATAGATGTAGTTAGATACCAGTTGGCGTATTCTAACTGTTAATAGTTTTATAGTTCTGAAGGGTATTTTTTGAAGCAGTTAGACACCTGTTGGGGTATTGTAACTATTTTATTATTCAAAAGTAGCATTGCAGTATTATGGATGTAGTTAGATACCAGTTGGAGTATTCTAACTGTTGATAGTTTTATAGTTTTGAAGGGTATTTTTTGAAGGAATTAGATACCTGTTGGCGTATTGTAACTATTTTGCTATTCAAAGGTAACATTGTAGTACTATGGATGCAATTAGATACCAGTTGGAGTATTCTAACTGTTGGTAGTCTTATATGTTTGAAGGGTATCTTTTGAAGCAGTTCAATACCTGTTGGTGTATTCTAACTATTTTGCTATTCAAAAGTAGCATTGCAGTACTATGGATTCAACTAGATGCCAGTTGGCATATTCTAACTGTTCATAGTTCTACAGGTCAGTCACTAAACCTTGTAGACCCTCATAATCTGTACATTCTAAGTACTATGTTTGCATAATCATTGGGTCATTGGGAAAAGAAATCTACACAGCATTAAAAAAATGTACTACATGTATGTGCGTTTCACTTTCACAGTATGTTTGTTTGAAGTGTGCAGTACTTAAGGGAATGCTTATAGTGCACTAACTGTTGATAGTTTGACAGGTTAGTGACTATATTTAGGTTTAAGTAGGCATTTGTTAGATTTGCTGATAATTTCTGTTTTACAATAATGGAAGTGTTGTTGCATTCAAATCAACCACATCTGTTTTGATGTATGCAGTATAGTGACCTTCAGTGGTTGTGGTACCAGTGTGGTAGATTATGCCTACTGTTGTGAAGGTTTTCTTGCCAACAGATACTTGCCCGTGTGTGAATCTAGTAAGCTTGCAGTTGCTTTTGGTACCATCTGTGTTGTACCGTAAACTATTTAGTATCAGATATTGGCTATGTGAGTTTATGTGCAAGGTGGAACGATTGTCTGAATTGCAAAAAGTGCATAATATGGCATGATTTGCATTTTGCAATGGACTGGAATGTATTAACAATGTGGTATAGATACATACACAAATCGTTCATTAGTGATGTGCTCTTGTGAAACATGGTTGTAGAGACTGCATGTATGGTTCCACGTGTATGAAATCTGGAAGTTCTGAGCCGTTCAAGTAAAGGTTTTGAACAGAGGATTGATAGCTACATTTGCATAGCAATTTACACCGGTTGCATTGGACAATTCAAATGGACCAGAGAGTTCTGTCGCTGTGTCATTTGCTGGACCTCAACTTGTTTTTGTAGAAGAAATATTTCTCTCCATATCTGCTGATGGATGTGCAGTTGTGTTTGCACTAGATCGTGTTGTGGTTCTACTGCTTGATGGAGTAGCAGTTTTTTTTTGTTTCTTTGGTGGTACTGTTGAGAGATCTCTTATACGTTCTGTTTGCATTAATTTTCTTTTTAAAAGTTTACCTTTTTGAGGAACAGGGTGCATATCCGATGGGCGTGTACAGTGCATGTATTCTGTTGTAATCTAGGATGCAAGGAATGTCAGCCTTACTTTATTTGCATCAATATTGACTAGACATAGTCCTTCGAGTGAACGTAGATGTGAAAGTGCTACATAACGCATACCACTATGCTGCCAATGTCAATCAATGCCTCATCTAGGGTTAAACCTTGCGATTTGTGAATAGTGACTGCATATGCAAGAGACAGAGAGAATTGTTCTCTGCGTACATACATGTCTTGAAAAGAAGGAATCGTGCTGTTGAGTGTCCTATCCTTTTAACTTTTGAAAGTGTGTCAGTGCAGATGTATACAAACTGAATGTTGTTGTCATGTGAATATGTCATGTGAATATGACTGGAAGCCATCAACTGTACCAAATGCCCCATTGACTAAACCTTGCTCCACATCAAGGTTACGTTTCAGAATTACTCCACAGTTTAAACACAACATTAACATTTTCTCCAAATCAGCTGTGTTGGAGATACATTTTTCTAAGCTATTTAGTTGTGCTGTTGCTTGTTGACACACAGGGAGTGGCATGCCGTGCACTTCCAGTTTGTCTGTGGACCTAATATGCACTATTGGGGGCATTTCTTTTTTTAATATTGTCTCATTGGATTGCCTACAGCTTGGTAGAGTTGGCATTAAGGACATGCATTTTACATTTTCTTGTGCTAATTGTTCCATGACATCAGGAGCAGATGTGTTATGCCCATATAGCTCATGGATGCGTCTACTATTTAAGATGGATTGCGCATCTTTAGAAAGAAGACCAGTTCTAAATGTTAAATGTTAGCATAAGTGCGTTCTGCAGACAGATGTGTGTTTTGAGTTAGTTCTCTGTATTGGAAATATTGCCATAGATTTACATTTCCTATGCTGCCAAGTGTGTTCCAGCACTGTTTGTTTCCTAAGGTTTTAAAAATAGGTTCACCTTTCTCTGGTGTTAACTGTAGGAGATCTCCAAAAATAATAATGTGTTTTCCTCCAAAGAGTTCTTTGTAGTTCTTTTTTAGAACTACTTGCAATCTGAGGCATATTAAAGCCAACATTAGGTTGAAAACCATGATTACATCATCTATTAGGAGCATTTTCATTTGTTTCAGAATTCTCGTACTTCAGTCACAGCTTCTGCTGATAGTTTGTAGTATTCTAATTTGTTTTGATGTTCAATTGGAAGAAGCAGTAGTCAGTGTAAAGTAACACCTCCTATGGTGTCGGCAGCTAAACCTGTGGGGGCTGCTACATCAGCTGAAAGGTTGTTTTTAAGTTTTGGAGGAATTTGCTGAAGATTTTAATTAAGAATGTTTTCTCCAGAACCAGTTTCACCACTTACATAGAGGAGCAGAGGTTTGCAACTTTGACAGGCACAAGTTTTACTTTCATGCTTCAAACCATGTTCAATTTCTTCAGTCACTTCTAGGTAAATGCTAAATTGCTCATCATTTAGCTGTGATTTCAGCACTGACAAGTTTTCTTCTAATTGCTTATATTGATACATGGTATTTTCTACTTCAGTCATCTGCTTCATTTAGAATGAGTGGCTGTCCAAGCGGTTTGTGGCTTCCTGTAAGAGTTGACTGGAGTGTCTTCATCTAGTTGTGATTGAACGTCTTCCTCTTGTTGGCGTTCATTGTCCAAAATGTTTTTGTATTGCTTGAAATTGACATTTGTTATACTGCTTTCATTTGCATTGAATGCAACTTCAAATGAGTCATAGTTACCTAATAATTCTTCTTCTATTATCCATGGTTTAAAAAGTTGCAGAAGGGACATGTAATAAAGTTCTCTATGTGTTTTAAATGATAATTTCATATGATTAATTATGCTTAATTATGCTGGGTTTGATAAGGTTGACGAGGCCTCCTTCACATGTTGAGACCACATAGTTTCCAGTTTTTTCATCTGGTTTGACATTGTTTTTGTAGTATTTTTGGGCTATGTGGTATAGGCACATGCTTTCCAAAGCAGTTGTCACATCCCGTTTTTATTGGAAATTGCCATGGCGTTTATATGAGCGCTCTTCAACACACAGAGCCCGCTAAAACTACAATTCCCATCCTCCTGCTATGTTAGTCACGTGACACGCACGTACCACGTTGCCGTGCCTTTTGAAGACCGTATTTAATACTGTCTGTTCGAGTGCCAAGTGCTCCTAAACTGTGTTAGTTCCGAGCGCTGTTTCCTGACTCCTGTTTGATCTTGAATCCTGTGCTTAATTCAAGCCTCCGCCTCTGCCTTTTCCTTCCCTGTTTCCGACGCCCATCCCTCCTCGACTGCTTTCCCCGGAATCCTTGAACTCGGCTTGCAACTCGACCTCCACTTGTTAAAGTCCTCTGGCTGTGACGCTTTCTCACTCGAATACTATAGTAAAGGAACTAGCGTGGGGTAACGCTTGTTTCCTCTGCCTTTATTTTTGTTTGCTTAAACATCTTTTTTTTGGCACTGTTTATTCTGGACGCTTTGCTGAATCTGCAATTGGATTGCTTTGGACATACCTGGACGCTTTGCTGAGGCGGCAATTGGATTGCTTTGGACATATTTGGATGCTTTGCTGAAACGGAATTGGATTGCTTTAGGATATTCTTTGGGATGCTTTGCTGAGTCTATTTTTGAGCACTGTGGACATCTTCTTGGGACGGTTTGCAGCACTGATGTCCTGATACACTGGTGCACTCCTCCTTCACCGTTGATATAAGCTTTCCCCTCTGTGTCCAATACTAGTAGGTTACTGGTACCTTTTCCTACGGAACAGGTAAGAGTGGGTACTTGGGGGTCTTGTTTGCTGTTCATTTGGCAATACCTGGCTGCATTCTGAACGTCTGCTCTGCTCTTCCCTCCTTTAGCTCTGCTGAGTCTGCTCCTGCCTTTTCACTCAAGCCCTCAGCCTGACAGGTGGAATGCGAGCTCTTGGGGGGAAAGTCTTTGGCCTATCACGTTAGAGACTTTTCGTGTTCGAAGAGAGAAGGATACTTTTCCATAACTGGGAGAGTGGTATCTGCGACAGATGGGATATCATACCTAGGCTGTGACAGCAGTACTTCTGTTTGGGTAGTAGGTGTCTAAGAAATAGTTTTTTAAAACTGTCCTGGCTGTTGGGACCATTTCTGGCTATTGTATCTATGTCATGGTAGGATTTCAACACTAATTTTCTGGATTCAGCTGGACCAAGGCTTAGCCAGGCTATGGTACATATATGCCATATAAGGTTGTGCCTGTTAAACAGTCTGCAGCTTTGTACAATCCACATTCTCTATGGGACAGTATTTTTATGCCAAAGCTGTAACATTTTTGTGACAGTGTTTTGTCAGATGATATGTCATCCCATAGGTCTTTTAGCCCTTTTTTCTCAGCTTTGGTGAGATAGGCTACGACATATCTTACAAAAGTAGTGGAATTGTTTGCAATATATTGTATATCTATGTTTGCATTCCACAAGAGGGCAATAATTGAAATGAAATCATTGATGTACTTTGAAGCATTGTTTCTTTTAATGCTGTATGTGTTTTTAGGTGATTTGCCTTTCACACTGTGTCTAACAGAAGACATCAAGCTGTTTACTTGTCCTTTTATTGAAACTGGTCTAAGGAAACTAAAGTGCATTTGATGCAGTATTTACCTTTGTTTTTATACCTGCGTCCGCAGTATTTGGCACACTTATGTTTTGGAAGTGTAAAATGTGTGCATGTAGCTCAGTATGTGTGGTTTCTGAAGGGATGTTGCAGGATATGTATTTGTGAATAAACTGCAAAACAGTGGCATCACTGTCATGACCAAGTTTAGGAGCATCTTTTATCCACAAAAGCATGTGGATTTGTGGTGCTCCTCTGGATTGATATTCTTTTCTGCAAAAGAAGTGCTCCACTTCTACGAGGGGAAGGGTACTTTTATTGCAGATGAAGTGCAGCATGGTGATAAAGCAGTGGTGAAAGTATCTTGATACATGTACAGGGTCAAGAGAACATAGTTCTCCTGGTGTTTTTACGTCTATTCCTTCTTCTTTTTGGTTTGCTATGCGTAAGAAGTCATACAAGTCATCCCATGCATGTTCTGCACAACTTAAAGTAACAAACCATGTGGGTGGCCCAAGGTTCCTTAGCATACAACTTACAGCAGCATGACGTCGGAACCAGTATCCCTTTGAACCACGCATGTTTGCCAAGAGATTTTTAATATTTGACTGCAAAACTTAATCTTTGTCTTTTACCTTTGGAAGCAGTTGGGTAGCAGGCATGTTTAAAAAATATGAGCCTTTTTTTAATATGTGTGCAACTCCATAACATAGAGTTGCTTGTTCACTTTCGAACAGGAGTTGGAATATGTATTATACATTTTGTCTGAATCTTTGGGTCTTCAGAATACATTTGTAAAGATTGATATTCTGATGCTGTTAGTTGTGTGGATCTTTCATCATATCTCACTCTCTTTCCTGTAGGAAATAGTAGAGGAAAGGAATGTGCTTCTACCGTTTTCTCCTGTATGCTGATTGGAGATCCTTTGGCTTTTTAGATATTGTAGGGCTTTTCTAACTTTGTTTAAGTCTACTAGTTGTTGCCAAATTTCCTTGTCTTTTGTTGGTACACCATTAACTAGGATAATCAAAGATTGATCTATTGGCCGTTGCAGTCGTAGAGGTTCTACATTTTTGTTAAGTTCATGGCAAATATACTACTTTGCCACGAATGCCTTTTAATAATTCAGAAGGAGGCAACTAGGCACTTATGGGTTGAAGGCGTATTATAGCTTGAAATGGGTTTACTGTTTGGATTATAATGCTCTCATACAAATTAAGCTGTTGCAGAGCTTTTGGAAGTGGGAATAATTCCAAATTATTAGGGACAGCATGTGATGGCATTTGGTCATTATCAAGCTTTGTATTGCAGTATGTGCAAAATATTTAGGGGTTACTTATTTTGTATTTATTTTCTGTTATAAAATATAAAGCCAATTGGAGCCATTGGGATTCCTCATTGTCCTCTATTTTGTAAGTCATATCTACAATTTGTGTGCTCTTTTTATAAAAAAAGTTCTGCAACAAAAGACACATACTTGGTTTGGTAATTCAGCAGAACTGTGCTATTTCTTTTTTGTATGTGTTTTTTAGAAGATTACTGTTTGTACGTTTTTCGCTAATGTTTTCTAAAGTTACTGACTTTTCTAAGTCATATTCACTTTCAAAATATTTACTTTGGATGCGTTCTATTTTTTGAAGGAGTTCTTTGGCTGTTCCATGTAGGAGAATGTTAATAAAATGTTGCAGTTTTAAAGCAGGACCTTTTGCATAGTACAGTCTCGGCAGAAGATTCCATATAGTGGAATTGTGGGCATTTTGATGTGGTGGAAGGTGCTTTTGCAAGCAGTTCCCGAAATGCAGGCTAAAGAATGTCCTCACTGTCCAGTGTATTTGTGGTCTGAACAGGAGTCCATGGTTTGTAATGTTTTTATTCTAATTTTGTCTTTTACTTTCACATAGTGGTTGAGGAATTGTTGTAATGATAGGAAGAATTGTTGGCGTACGTTACACATTGAGCTGCATGGTCATTTGGTGACTGGAGGGATTTGTTGGGCAAAAGGAACAGTTGATTGAAATTTTGTTGGGGATGTGTTTTCGATAAGGGTTTCTTGTGCCACAATGGTGTTTTCTACCATTTCATAGCCTCAGCAATTACTATGTATGGCAATTGGGATTTTCTGTTCTTGTTTATAAGCTTCTTCTTTGAAATATGGTTCTGGCTGCTTGTGTGAATCCATTCACCTTCACAGATTTTTGAAACGGTATCTATGTTCACATTGCCCATGTATAGAAGTACTTTTTTATAATTTACTGATTAATTTTGTTAATGGTTTTATTCTATTTAAAATTAATATAAACAGTTTTACTTTAAGCAGAATTGCGCTGTCAGTTAGAGCTTCCAGGATTAGTCTTCTGCAATAATTTTTAAGGGTAGAGCGTGAATTCTCAGCTGTTTTCATTAGATTGTGAAGTGCTCTACAGTGGAACATTTGTTGTCAAATTCATTTTTGGGAATTCTACGTTAACACTGTTCGATATAGTGATAGGGTCATTAGCAGTTTTCTTCTTCTTTATACATTTTTTTTAAAAGAGGGGCCCTATGTATTTTAGTGGTTGCTGGTTTAGCTTTGTTGACTGATTGTATTAGCAGTTTTGTTTGAATATTTGTTATACATTCTGCTAGAGGTGGATGAGTATTTGGTATGCTTTTATTTTTATCTTTTCTATTCTTTCTTTATTTTCTACAGAGTTGCTTTTCAGTAGGCATGCTGTTCTGTCTGTTGAAAAAAAGGGAACGTGTGGGTTTGAGAAAGTTGTGGAGTATATCTCTGTGTATTGTGGTTGAATATGATGGCAGACACAAATAGAGGGCTGTCTGACTGTATAATGGGTTGATGGTTGTGGTTGGGAAGGTTGTAAGAGTAGCTATGTATGTAGATGTGTGAAGGGCTTGTGTTAGTGCATAAGAGAGTGATACTGTGAATGAATAAGTGAGGACATTACAATGATTTCAGGATACAAGTGGGTGTTGTAATAATGGTGTTTAGGTAAAAATAGAAAGAGTGTACATGTTGTGGTGTAGGGAGCAACAGCCAAATACTTGTTGTTGATTTGAAAGGAATTTTGTATGCTATTATGCAGCTAAACTATACTGTACAAGTAATAGAAAGAATACCACTACAGTAATGCACTTATTTTGTAGAATGTGAAGAGTACTTTTCTTTAGGTTGTTGTCTTCCTAGAGGTTGTTGTTCACTGCAATTGAGAAAGAAGAATATTAATGGCTGTATATGGTAATGGTGAAGTAATTTTAGTACAAGAAAACATTATTTATGAATGTAGGAGGAGTTGTTGAAAAGAAGAGTTAATAACATTTGGCCTCATTAAAAGTATGCCTAACGAGCCTGCAGCAAGTAAGTGTGACATTTGTATACAATGCAAAATGTAAAATGCTGAGTGTTTTAAAAGCTGTCCTTTTTGGGAGGATGTACATGAAAGTTCCAAAATGGTTTTGTGGATTTATAGCAGCACTGTGTGTAACTTTTTTTTATAGGAAAAAGAAGTGGAGATGGAAAATATTTGTTGAATACATTTAACTGGCACTTGTGTGAAAGTTTACTATGCTGTCAGTGCATGCATACTTGCCAATCTGATACATTCCAATGTGTAGTTGCTTAGTAAATGATGATTATTTCTTTTGTATCGTGGGAGTTGTGGTTGCACTTTTTACATTAGAAAAGGTGCACTAAGTCCTAGAATGCAGACAAAAATGTATGAGCAAATAAACACATACAGATTAGAAAGGGGAATGTTAGCAAGGATGCATGTGTGTCAAGGTTAATACAAGTGCACACACAGAGTGTTACTTCAAAATGTTGTACAAATCATTTCCATTTTCTTTCATTTATTTTTTAGAAATTACACACAGTACTGTTGTAAATGTATACATGCATGTATTAGTTTTACTTGAAATGGTGCATAAATAAATATTTCTAAACGCATTGCATTTTGCCATTTTTCATTTCATGTAGATGCCATGCTTTAATGGCATACATGCAGTGTTCGTTTTCACTTTGGATTGTGAGAGTTTTAGTGTATCTTTGTTAGTGGGAGAAATGGTATTAAAAGTGATAGAATGAAAGGAAAAAATAATACTTCGTAGGTTATAGTGGGTCATATTGCTAATATGCATGTACTGTCAATACATGGAACTTTCACACAGGATCTGACATTTAAACATGCTGTAGAAATGTTTTACATATGGTTTTGTTTTCTTTCACACAAAAGACATAGACAGTGCTGCTGGAATTGCAAGTATGTTTTTTAAAACTCTGAGGAAAGTGGTCATTAAAAGAAAACATTGTACCCAGCCAGATGTCTAATTAACTGCCACTTGATGTAAGGCGGTGGGGCAGGTGAGGGTATGATTATTGACTAAGTTAATGCAGGGTAAGTGGCAGGAATCCTGTTTAAATGCATTTTTAAAGGAGTTTGAAATATAATTTTACGAATATAAGCATACCTGTACTTTGTCTTGATAGATGCAGATGTGATTGAATCTGAAAATATAAATCTTGGAGATTTTTATAGTAGTATTTTATGCAGGTGTGAGTAACAGGAGACATGTATTCTGAGAGTTATACAGTAAATCTGAAGTGTCGGACTGAGATGACAGAGTTCAATGTAGAGTTTTGGATGTGATTGGTGGATGGGTGTGCGACTGCTTGAAAGGAGCCAATGAGGGAGTGCTACAAAGATTAAAGTAGAAAGGGAAGAAGGGCTCTCTGTGTTTCGGGGTCCGCAGACAGGGTGTGCAACATCCAGGTCTATTAAGGATGACTGGAATGGAAAGGGGACTGTGGGGATTAGCCAATGACATGTTCTGGTTGTGATTTATAGGAAGAGAGGGTAGCAGTTCTTTGCATTGCTGTGTGTAGGGAAGATGGCTGTGGTTGTTGTTATGAGAAGACTTACTAATTGGATGTAGGAGATTCTTGGATGTTGAATCCGAAAAAGGTACACAGAAATGTGTGGCATTTCTGATAAAATTGGATTGGAGGGAGTGGAGGTTTCTTGGTATGGTATGCCTGGGCAAAACTGGGAGAGTTTATTTGCATATTGCAAAAGGCTATCTCATTTTCAATGTCCAGATTTCATTATGGTACATTGGGGAGGACATAGTTTGGGCTACATGAGTGCAATATCTTTGCAGATTGCATTGAAACATATGCTGCAAGCACTAATGGAACTATTTACACTTGGAAAGATTATCTTTTCACACATACATCCCAGGGCAGTATGTAGATGCGTCAATGTGTTTTGTCCCCAACAAGAAGTAGGAAGGCACCTTGTAAACAAAGGGGTATGTTCATTTTTGAATTGCGTTGGGATGACATATTTTCCAATGGGAACTTTGTGCCGGATTGTGCACACAATTGTTTGAGTGATGTCATGACTTTCACTGATTTTGGTAATTACATCTTTCTTCAAAACATGCAAAATGCACTTGGAAAGGTCCTGTAAAAATGATGTAGAGTGCATGTGAAAAGATTTCTAAGTAGTTGTAGGAACTAAAACAAAAAAGCCACCCAAAAAATCAAAATGCAATGAAAACAAAAAAGGTTAATTTCAGAGCCACCACTAAAGATTAAATAACTTACATTATGTTAAATTTCCCTCCCCACCACCTTCAATTGGACAATCTGTCTACGGACAATGCGGTAGTCCACGGACGGCATGTGCCACAACCGGGTCTTTTGAGGATGCCAGGCATGCAAATGGGACTGTGCAGCCCAGGGTATTAGCCAATCAGGTTTCCTGGGTGTGGTATACAAGGAGAGAGACTGGCAGAAGCTGTGTTTGCTGAGAGAACTGCAGATGGCTATGGCTATGGCTACGGCTATGTCTTTCAGGAGGCAGAGTGTATGGATTTTGGGGGACTCATGGATCCATTGGCTCAAGGTGTATGCTGAGCACTGTGGAGTGGCTGAAAATCTTGCATTTGATGATGTTCATTTAGAATGGTATGGAGTGAGCAGCATGAAGTGGGTGGACTTGCTCCCATTTTGTATAAATATGGTCACACTGAAACATCCAGACATTATCATTGTTCATTGTGGAGGGAACAGTTTAGAGTATGTCACTGGAATTTCAGTGCAGTTTGCAATGAAGGGGACATTTGGAAAATTGAAGGGAATGTTCCCCAATTCAAGACTGTTTTTTTCTCGCATTGTCTAGAGACAGATGTGGATACGCTCAAGTTCATTTGGTCCACAAATGGAGAGAGCGAGGCGCAATGTCAACAAGGCTGTGTGTGTATTTTTGGGAGATGTTCGCATGAGGTCTTTCCATAATGAAAATATTAAATTTGACATTGCCAACATTTTCTGCAAAGATGGAGTACATCTTATTGATGCTGGTAATCATATTTTTCCTCAAAACTTTCAGAATGCTTTGAAGCAGTTTTCAATAGGTGAAAAAAATACATGGAAAGACTGGGAAAACAAAATGCCTACTGTTTTTCAAGTTTAAAGAAATAGTTCAGTTTAGTAGAATGTTCTTTAGTTTACTTTAAAATTTGATGACAAATTTTAAAAACTAAAAATACAAAAAAGGTTCTTCTCATAGCCACCACTTTCCCAAGCAAAAGTGTTAAATATGTTTGATACCACCACCACACACATTTTTCTGATGTCCGCAGACTACCACGCTGTCCGTGGACTCCACAGGCTGCGTGGGGGCCTGTAACTTTTTTAGTTACTTCTATTTTTCAAATGTGAAAGGTGGCTCCTAAAGTAACCATTTTTTGTGTTTTATATTTTTTGGGGCTTTTTTTGCAGGAGAGACAAGGGAGGGGAGGGATGGGGCACCAACCACAGGATCAAAGGGGCAGGTGGAGAGAGGAAGACATTGGGTGGCCGTTAATGAGGTAGGGGACAGTGTTTCTCGTGCTCCTTGACCACAGGCTTGAAAGTACTCAAAAGCTGCTCCCCCTAGAGAGCGGTGTGTCACAGTACTTATACAGTACTGTGACCTTCAAAAGTAGTGTCCCTTGTGGTGACAGGAGCAGATAATGTGGATGTGGTAGTGGGCGTTAGCCTACTCGTCCCTTCGAAGGGTACCACCTTTCGTACTGCTCCCTTGTGATTCGACTTGAGGTGTCGCTGCATGGAGGTGGTCCCATTGCTGTACAGACTTGGTTTTCCTCGACTGAGTACAACCTTGCACTCAGTGCATCAAACCTTGTCTGCCGAGCCTTTGGTACACTCCTAACGGTGGTAAAGAGCTGCCACACCCAGGACTCAGGTATCAACACGCCTGTTCTTCTCAGCAGGCCCTCCAGATGGTGGTGGTGGTGGTGGGGGAGCTGCAGTGGCCATAGCAGATTCCATTCTGGTCTCCAATAAGCACAGAAAAACCAACAGGTGCTCTCTCCTGGGCAACCAGATTGAGAATGAGGAGCAGTAATGGGTGGGTTTCTTCAGAGGGGCTGTCCGTGGACCGTGCAACTGTCCACAGACTATCGAACCACAGATGGGGCTTAAACAGTTATATAAAGCTTGCCAGATCAAATAAGACACGGTCTAGGACCTCTGCAAGGGTAAAGTTTCAGCTTGGAACACCCTACATTGACCAGAAATGTAGTTTTAAACTATCTGGGAGTACGGACACTGTCCCCGAACACCTCCATCACGCTGTGCGGGTGAGATCACATGATGATGTCCCCGAACGTCCGGGGACATGATGGGTGTCCTGCGTATACCTATTGGGTGGGAAACAATGTACGTATACATGTCAGTGTCTGCAGGAGCGGTGTCCCTAAACTTATTAAAAGTGTGACACGTGCAAGCAGACATGTCCAGACAGGCGTATTGTCCGGGAGCACAATGAGATGAGGTGCGTGTGCGTGCCTGTGTCTGCAGGACAGGGACCGAGACTCTGAACTATTGAAAAGTGTGACACGTGTGAGCGGACATGTCCAGACAGGTCCGTGTCTGGGGGCAGAGTGAGATGAGGTGCTTATACGTGCCAGTTTCCGCAGGACCGGGGCGGAGTCCCGAAACTAATGAAAAGTGTACCACATGAGAGCGGACATGTCCGGACAGGCACAATGTCACCATTTTCATCACTGTTTGGGTTTTGTCTGATGAGAGATGAATGTCAACTTGACTCCTTGGCTGCTAATGATGACTCCTTTGAATCACTAGCATCCTGACCATGCAGTCCTCGTGTTTTTAATATATCTTTAGATGTGATATGAACACCAGACTAGCATCATGTTCACAATGTAATACAGCTTCAATTCTGATTTGTGAATAGGCCTGATCGCAGGTTTTGTCAGGGGAGGGGGAGAGCTTGATCCTAGAACCCTAGGGTGCCGGAATGAGTGTGGGCAGTCCACCTCCCAGTCTCGCCTTACCTGTTAAGATGGAGGTGCTGACACTGCATAGAGACTTCAGCGCAGGAGCGTTGCAGCGAGGAACTGCTGGGCCAATAGAACCGGCGCCGTGACAGGAGGTCGGAGAAGCTGGGCTGGCCCTAAGCAGCAACAACAACACTGGTGAGAGAAGAGAGGAGAGTGCACTGTGGAGACTGTCACAGTGGGACACATGGACCACTGCAACACTGGCATCCAAAGAAAAGAACACTTCAGAGAAGAGAATAAGAGGCAGTGTGGCATTGAGGAGAAGAGCACGGCTCTGAAAAGGGGAAAAAAGGCCCACTAAACCACCAGGGAGTTATACAATATAAACAGTCCTGTCAACAGGCCTTGTCAATTTGAAACAGAAGTTCCCTTCAAGCCATTGTGCACCCCAATCCAGAAATGCAGCATGGCTGCATGGAGGAGGCGGGACTTACAAGTCCTTATGAAGGCTTGACAGACCCCTCCTCTGTCACACCCCTGGAAGCAAGGTAAATCTTTGGCTAGGGTAAGTGGCCACACCAGGTAGGGAGGGAGCAGAGGATGAGTAGAGAGAAGGTAGTAGTTAAAGTAGAGGTAATGGTAGTGGGAGTAGCTTAGCAGTAGTTGGAGGTAGAAATAGTCAGAGGGAGAAGTAGTCACAGTAAGAAGTAATAGGTGTTAAGGCTCTTAAGAGTGAGACTTGAGAGAGAGAGAAGAGGTACTAGAATAAGTAGTACCAGTAGAGAGGTAGTAGTACTGGGAGGTGGTGGCAGAAGTAGAGAGACGGTAGTAGTGATAAGCAGTGGTGGAGTAGGAGTAGTGGTATGAGCAGAGAGGAAATAGTAGGAGCAGATGCCAGAGTAGTAAAAGGTCAGGTGAGCTTGTACGCGGGTGAATAACAAGTGACACTGTGGGGAAGAAGGCACCATCCCAAAAATCCCTTTGAACACTAAGCGGGGTTAGGAGAGAGACAGCTGGAAATCCCTTGGGAGTAAGTCAGCCAACATTTTAGGGATATCACCTATAGCCTTTAGCCTTAGCCAGAGACAGACAGTAAGGGTCACCTGGCAGCAAGACAAACAACTGTTACAGATTCATGGAGTAGGGAGATGGAGAAACACCAGGAAAGACTAGTGAGTGAGGGCCTTAGCAACCACTCTCCTAAAGATCCCCGTAAACCCTGAAGACCTGCACACAAGAATCTACAGCCATTCTGTTTGTATTAAGAAAATAAAGACCTTTGGGCTGACAGACAGAGTCAGTGTGGTTATTTTGTGGTGGACCCCATTGCAGATTACTAACAGAAACGAACAGAGATGAAGCCGGTCTAGGCCGGTCCCGGCGGGCCCCATATATTCACCTTGAAGAAACACTCAGTAAGGTTAGGTGCTGCAAACTAGAAGGTGCTGCTGACAGTCGGCACGCCATATTGTAATATGTTGTGAATAGTAACTTTGTTAGCATAGACTGCTGTTTAATTCTTTAAGTTGAATAGTAGGAAGCACTTAGGAAGCTGTTACTTAGTTGAGTTTTTCTTACTGCATTAATCTGCTAACTACCTAAGTTTGTATATTGATTTGACTTGACTCGACTTGATTGCCAACCCAAGTGTGAATGCATTTTGAATGCAAGCAAACTTTGAAACAAGGGAACTGAACTAAAAATACTTTGATTTCCATCATATCTAATTTGATTATACACGCACTTTGAGCCACATCAGAGACTGCCTGTATTGTGTACGCTGTGCACCTACATTTATTTTACATTTACGTCGCGCCGCATTGTTCAGCAAAGCTTTTCAGCTCGTTCAGGATTGAACATTGCTGCCTCGTGGAAACTACATCTCCCATAGTCCCCAAAGTCGCACAAAAGGAAACGTCAGGCGCTTCAGCACCGGCGCTTCCACGATGAAGCCGGTCTACGCCGGTCCACAGCGACCCACGGCACACGGCACAAAACTCTGACAGATTTACCCCCTGCAACCTTGGCACCTAAACCACAGGTATGGGGTTCATTAAACTTTGTCAAGTTCCAGACCAGATCCCCTTAAAACCAGCCCTTCACTGAATGACTGCCAGTTCACCAGGCAAAACAAACCTCCGAAACTAATAAAGCAAATGCCCCAGAACCTCCTACACTCAAAATTGCTCCACTTAACACCAGGTCATTGAGCAAGCACACTCAGGAGATCCATGACTACATCCATGACTACATCATAAATGATAAGGCTACAGGAACCAATAGGTCCTACCATAGACATTGCAGTACCAACCAACTATAACATCTGCCTCAAAAACAGAAACTGGAAAAGGTGGAGGAGTGTCAATAATTGGCAGACAAAATCTCAAATTCTTTGCCGCACCCATACAGTGTACTGGCTGCGAGATTATACACCTCAAACTAACTCCTACCAATAATGACTGCTTGAACATAATAGTCATCTACAGGCCACCGTCCCTAATTTCAGAATTCAATGATGAAGTAATTACTATCCTTAACAACCTTAAAACACCTAATACTGAGACTATTCTACTAGGCGATATCAACAGATGGAGGGGTAACCACTAGGACCCTGAGGCTATCAGCTTAGAGGAAGAACTAAAGAACTTCGCCTTAACAGTAGTCAATAAAGGCCCCACGGCTGTCACAGGGAACCAACTCGACTGGATAATCAAAAACAAAGCCAACATCACACTACTAGGAACCTACCCATGTATCTGGACAAGATCATTATAAAATTGAAGTCTTACTTACCTTAAAACAAGAAACGGTAAAACAAATAATCCACCCAAAACTGTACTTGATAGGAACTTGAAAAAAACCACTAGCACTATGCTATCAGAAGGAATAAATGAAATCATGTCTACCACTACTGATGACGACGCATGTGAAAATATCATACTAGCATATAATCAACACTTAAAAGGCATACTAGATCTCCATGCCCCTCTTAAAAACAAACAAGTCAGGCCCAACACAAACCACCAAAAATGGTTCAATGCCAAAGCCATTGAACTAAAGAAAGAGAAACGAAATTTAGAAAGGAAATGGTTAAAAGACCCCTCAGAAACAAATAAAACAAACTGGAAAAACGCTGATTGTAGATACAAAACCAAACTCATAGAAATTAAGAAAAAACATTACAATGAACTTATTAGCAAGGCATTCAACTCCACCAGCAAACTCTTTCAGATCCTCAAAGCGACCGATAAACCCAAAGCACTCACTCTGCCTTTCCAACCAACGGAATTAGATTGTGAGAAAGTCCAAATGGCCTTCCACAACTAAATCATTAAGGCCAGAGAAGCCATTATAAACTACCAGAACAGCAGCCCACTTACACCAGAGACAGCAAGTGAAATCAAGCCTGAACTAATCATTCCTAAATTCAAATTCACACCTTTAACACTTGAAGAGATGAAGAAAACACTTTCTAACAGAAAATGCACCTCATGCACAGAAAATGTGTTATCACCAAAACTTATACTTAAAAACATTGACATATTCTCTCCCTTCTTCAGAAGAATGGTAAACGCGTCCTTTAGGTATCAGACTGTACCCACGCTAATCAAAACAGTCACGGTTACACCATTAACCAAGAAACCAGAATTAGACCAACAGGACCCCCCAAACCTCAGACCAATAACTAACTGCAACTTTTGGTTGAAAATACTGGATAAGGTTGCCACTGAACAACTCCAGAACTACGTGGACATGAACAACCTTTTGCACCCTCAACAATAGGGTTTCAGAACAGCCCACAGCACTGAATCGGCACTGCTAGATCTGCACACTGAGATGCTGGGTATATTAGACAGGAGCAGATCAGGCCTCCTGATCTTGTTAGACTTCTCAGCAGCCTTTGATCTGCTTGATCACACAAGGCTTCGAGAGGCCTTAGAACACTCAGGAAACTGCTCACAAGAGGCAACTAAGTGGATTTCCTCATTCCTACAAGACAGACAATCTAGGGTAGTCTGGGTTAACCAGACCTCTAAAACCAAACCAGTAGATTGTGGAGTCCCACAGGGAGCCCGTTTTTCGCCCCTGTTGTTCAATCTATATATGCGTTGTCTATGTACTAAGCTGACACAACTAGGCATATCCTTCACTAATTTCGCCGACGACACCCAGTTGGTCTTCGAGCTTAGTGGTGACTACAAACAAGATATTGATAAATTAACATCTATATACAACATCATTGAAGGCTGGATGACAACTGGATGTGCCTCAATGGTACCAAAACGAAACTAATGATTTTTGGATCAGCACATGCCAGAAAAAAAACTTAACCCACTATACTCCTCCTTCTTTATCAAAAACGCCCAAATACCAATATCAGAAAAAGTGAAGACACTTGAAGTTTACTTGCAGGCCTCACTAGGAGCTGAGTCCCATAACACTTACTTGAAAAGAGACTGCCAGTATTACTAAAAACTACTTTAAAAAATCAGACCCCTACTTAATCAGAAAAAATAACACCACCATAGCCAGTGGTGCTTAAAATAGCAGTGCGTGGTAATCAGTATCCAGAAACACTTGTGTACATGCGCGCTATAAATGCCATATCATAACATACTGTTGCCTACTTATGTTGCAGTTTGTCGCTGCCGGCCAACAACACACAAGTACAAATAGCACAGTAAAGTAATTATCAGGTCAATGTGTTCATACAATTATACAGTTCCCATGGCACTGAAAGGTATTATAAAGTTAAACATTTGGCTTCTAACATTTAGCTAGGCTCACAACTTATGACATGGCACGGATATACTCTGGAAACCCCTGAAAATACCATTTGGTCAGAAGGATTGTCAAAGAAACAGCCGCAACATCAGTATTTGTATTTTATATTTATTTGAAGAACAGGTATGTCAACTTCGAACATTACTACAACATTGCAATTAGTGTGACAGAGATTTACACTTGTTGATCCTCTAAAGTTATTGTTTTTACATTATTGGCTAGAAAAGCAATAGATCTAGTGTATGATTGAGTGCTGCTCTCTCTTAATTTCCCTGATAGTATACCATGCAGCCAAAGTTACGGTCCGCATATGATATTTTAGTCATTTTACAGTCGTTTTGATATTGATATTTTATTTGTATCGCTCTCGTACACAAGTGTTTCAGAGCGCGACGAGGCAAGGGAGGGGAACAAGGGAGAACAAAACACTGATCTTACTAGGCCCAGTGATATTGAGAACGTGCAAGGGCATGGCAGAGGGGAAGTGCCGGGGGGGAGTGGAAAGTGCTGAGCAAAGGAATAAGAATAAATAATAAATAAATAATAAAAAAGCAACAAACATCGGTAGTGCAGCCAGCAAGTGGCAAGTGCTAGATTTAAGGCAACAGACAGGGTGTGTCTGATAAGTGCAGAGAAAAGGGTGGGGGGCTGTAGGGTTACAGGTACAGACCCAACTGCAAGGGATCGCCAGGAGGCAGTGCGGGTGGGTATCAGGGCGAGCAGGTACTTCGGCCCAAACGTCAGAGGGTAAACAGGTGCACGATGCTGAGACAGAACAGTTCAGCAGGGGACCGGAGGAGCAAAGGCAGAAGCAAAGGGGAAGGTTGTGAGCTGTCTCCAGAACCGGAGACGATTCTCCTCGAGTTTCAGAGTGGCAGGGAGGCTGTTCCAGATGGAGGCCCCAGACAAAGACAGAGATCTACCACCAGCTCGTTTCTTTGAAAAACTACTGACCCTGAGGGAGTTAGAGGTGGGGGAGTGAAGAGCTTGGGAGGGGAGGTATTTACAGAGGGACAGCTGAAGGTATTTTGGACCCAGGCCCCAGAACGCCTTGTGAACAATGCAAAATTTAATCCTTGCAGCCACTGGGAGCCAGTGGACAGATTCCAGGGCTGAAGAGATACAATCCCAGGGCTTGAGGCCAAGGACAATTCTCGCAGTCCTGTTCTGGATAAATTGCAAAGGGCGGAGAGTAGAGGCAGGTAGATTTACAAAGAGGCTGTTGCAGTAATCCAACCTAGAGAGAAAAATTGTTTTGCCCATTCAAGTAAATAATTGCTTGTTCCTGTAAATGTGATGCTACTTACAATCCCAAGACTCAGTAAAGGATTAGAATGTAAAATATTTCACAGAATCTTTTTTTTCTTTTTTTGCTTCCAGACTGAGTGGAGCATTTTTTTCTTTTTTTACTTTTAACGGCAGCTCCGGCCTAAATTTAATAACACTAGGTGGGTGGGAAATTTGGCAATTTTTAATTTCATAAAATTGCTAAATTCAGAGAACATTTAGAAATGTCTTTCCACTTCTTTGGAAGGAAGGCAGAATTTATGGAAAGTGATTAAAACTCTGAATTTTGAAACTGAAGTACCACAGTCCTGCAATATACTGCATACACGTGTTTCATTGTTTGATATTAGACAAATGTTACTTATTTTGAAAAGAATAATGCACATAGTTCAGGGGCAACACGTTTGTCTTGGAAGCAAGGTTTGCATCGTTATTGCCCAGATTCCTTTTTTTAACTTTCATTTATTTAATCCTGCAACCATTTTTGCAGTTTGAATGCATGCACACACTGCATTTTATCTTTGAGACACACGTTTTTTTTCTAGCGGTTCACTGATGGGAAGGATATTTTCTATCCACAGGTATATGCATCTTTAAACATGTGCAGTATGTGGCTACATTGAAAATACGAAGAAATGTGTTGATCATGAAGAACTGGTATAGCCATGCCAAATACCCAAATGTACCATCAACAATATACAAATAGTGACATAGGAGTCATTGACGTAGCAGAATTGGTCAATGGAGTTTAAAATGCATGGATTACTTACTGGTAATCTTCATTATGCCTAATCCTTCTCTTCCTCTATACAGTCCATTACTCTTTGAAGAAGTCAGCCTTCAATGCAATCCTCTATTGCATCTCCCCCAACCCCCACCCTGGGTACAAATACGGCGTCATACAGCGTCACTCCTGTTCATACCCAAGGAGCACAGTCAGACGATCCCGGTCCTGGGAGGGTGAGGTGGTTCATCAGGACTGTGACGAGGAAAAGAAGCACTAGGCGTAATGAAGATTAACGGTAAGTAATCTGTGCATTACCTCCACATCCCTCTCTTCCTCGACCAATTCCATTACTCTGTGAAGTGTCCCCAAGCCAGAACCAGACGTCCCAAGAAGTGAAATGACAACAAAATGCTACAAAAACCAGTGACCATTATTTGCTCAATCCCATCTGAAGCCAAATCAAGGGAGACTAGACTGCAATACTGCAGATGCAACCCCCTGATCTGCTTTACTTGTGATCGTTAACCTGTGATGGTAAGCAAAGGTACTGAGGGAAGCCCAAGTCGCGGCCCTGTATGTCCTCAAAAGATGCCGCTCTTGCTTCTGCCCAAGAAGTGGCCACACCCCTCTTAGGGTGATGGACTACTTTCCCAGAGAGAGAGGAACCCCAGCGACAGAATACACTAGTACAATAGTGTCCTTGCTCCATCTATTGATGGTTGATGACAATGCTTTGTCACCATTGTTGGCACTCCCGATGGAAACAAACAAGCTATTAGAAGACCTGAATAGGGTAGTCTTGTGCAGATAAAGAAGCAATATTTCCTTCACATGCAACCCTGTCGAATGGGTGTGGATTTCCGGTCCCAGGGCGGCCAGAAGGGCAGGGATAACCACCTCCTAGGCTCGATGGAACATGGAGACCATCTTAGATAGGAAGGATGGGTCGCACCTCAAAACAATCAACTCACGAAAGACTGACAAATAAGGAGGAGTACATAGTAAGGCCACCAACTCCCCAAACCTTTGAGCCGAGATAATCACAACCAGGAATAACGTTTTTAAGGTTAGAGGTTGCATATCCACTTACCTTAGTGGCTCAAAAATAAGGGCCCTGTACGCTTCCATCGAGGAGAGAGCGACCACACTCGAGGTCTTTGATGAGAAAAATTCCTCAGCAATCTTTTGATGAGAGATTCAGACCCCGAATGCTTCCCCCAAGAAGCTTGCAACATCCTAATGACCGCACCAGCACGAGAATGCATTCCAATGTCCATGATAGGATTGTAAGGTAGATGTCTTCTTAGACTTCTGTAATGCCATGACTATGGGGGAGGACGAGCCCTGTCTTTTCAAACCTTCTCTTTCAAGGACCAGACCACCCAATTCCAGTTGTTGCGAGGCATCAGGAAGGGGGGAAAAGACGTGGGGCCAGAGCCATCATCAAGAGTGGAAACCACGACTTGTGGGTTCAATATGGAGCTACCAACAGAGCCTCCGCTCTGGGCGTCCTGACCCTCCCCAGCACCATTGGGAGAAGAAGAATCGGAGGGAACATATACAACAGCTATTGGGGCCATTGAATGGACAAAGAATCTATCGGCCAATAGCCCTCCTCTCGAGTCCTGGAACAAAAACGGGCAACTTTGCAGTTGTTGATGGACGCAAACACATCCATCACTGGCCGGTCAACTGTTCAAACCACCATCAGAAGTGTCTATGTGAGTAAGGCACCACTCTTGAGAGGAGAAGTTTCTGCTGAGTGCATCTGTTAGACAACTGACCACCCTCTGATGTGTGCCGCTTGCAGGGAAAGCAGATGGGTCTGCGCCCACACACGAATTTCAGAGCACTCCACCTTTGTATAGTCCGACAAGATTATCATGGGACAATTCAGGATGCTGCGGGAAAACCCCACTAGAGCCCACCTGATTGCCTCTGATTCTCTCCAGTTGGAGGATCAGCCAACCTCTGCCAGGATCTCCGCCTTTGCATAATTATGCATAATTATGTTCCCCAGAACTGCAGACACTTGCGCTGGCATCCATGGGTATAACCTGGGGCAGCAGGCAATTCAGCGACAATCCTTTCAAAAGGCTGCCAGGGTTCAGCCACCACCTCAGTCTCTTAGCCATCTCAGTTGAGACCAGGACCATTGCCTCGAGTTCCTCTGATGTTGGGTGCCAGAAAGGATACAGGTGATAAAACATGAGCCGCAGATGCAGTCTTGCCCATGGGGAAACAAATGTCTCCACCATCAGGTCCTGTCTACTCAACCATTGTCTTGCTGAGCTGCATGTCTGATGACAAACACCTTCCACTTCCTCCCCAACTATGGCTGCTTAAGCTTCCAGGAGATGAACCACCCACTTATCTGTCAAGAATCTTGCTTCAATTAACATAATGTCCTGAACTGTGGTGATTTGATTTGATTTTTGTAATTTTGTGTAGTGCATACCCCAGAGGGACCCGACAGAAACCTACAGTTGTAATTAGCAATACTTGTACAGAAATTGATCAGTACTGAAAAAAAGAATGTACAAATACAGATAAGCCTTCAATTGTTTCCTGAATATGCTCAGGGACTCCATTCTTTGTAAATTATCTGGAAGTGAATTCCAGGTTCGAGGACCTGTCAAACAAAAAACAGCTGTATATATAGTTGTATAATTGGTTATTTATAATGCGCTTAATACCAAAGAGGTTTCTAAGGGCAGACCCGAGATTCAAACCCCTGTTGCTCTACATAGTCTCGCTTCCAAGACGAGCATGTTGTCACTGAGCTAAACTATCTGTCTGTCACCCCATGTAGAGGTTCTGGAAGAAGGAACCACCAACAAACCTTGTCCTGAAGATCGCAACATAAGATTAGGGCGATAAGTAGTAATCTTGGATGAAAGATACACTGGAGACAAACCATGTACACACTTAAAGACCATACATAAAATCTTGAACATGATCCTCTGTTGCACCGGGAGCCAATTAAGGCTCCTTCAAAAAGGAGATATAGCAGTTTTCCTGGATAGATTAAAGATCAGTCGAACCACTGACTTTTATGATACCTGCAAGCTCTGAAGCTGGTATTTAGAAATGCCCATCAAAAGGGCATTACTGTAATCTATTCTGGCATTGATTAGTGTTCCGACTACTATCGGTCTATCTTTCTCCAGAATAAGAAGCAGCAATGGCCTTAATAGCTTGAGCTGAAAATAGTGATTTCACGATTTGATGAACATGAAGATTGCAGCTCAAATTAGAGTGCCAAATGCAGCCTAGAATTTTTACTTTCTCCATGTATTGTGAAACACAGCAGTGGGCAAATGTACATGTTGAAATACAATGTTGACAAAGAAGAGCCGTGGGGAACCCCACAGGTGACAGGCAAAATGGCAAACAGATAAGAACCGATTTTCACCTGTTGAACATGGTAAATTAAAAAAAGAGGCAAACCTTTTTAATGCCCATCGGATATTCAGGCCACTGATGACAATCTGGATTTCAGGATATTAAAATATACTGTCTCGAATATTGCAGATAGGTCCAGCATGCTGATGTCACCATCATCGGCAGCCTTGAGTAGATCATCCCAGACGGCAGTTAAAGTTGTCTCAGTGCCATGGCCCGGCCTAAATCCTGACTAATAAGAATTCAGTCACGACTTTTTCCAAAACTCTGGCAGGCCGTAAAAGGCCAGCAATGGGACGATAATTAGACAATATTGTATAATCCAGAGTTTACTTTTTTAACATAAGGGTAAGATAAGATCTCTTTAATTTGGGAGGTACACAGATTTGGGTCAACATGGCGTTAATCAAAACCTGGACAGTCTCACTAAGTGCCCAGTGCGTGTTACTTTGCAAGATAAGCAGGAACTGGATCATACACATAGTTGGCGGGTTTCAGACTGCTTATCAAGTTAGTCACATTATCCAGACTAACCGGTGAAAAAGTATATTTGGGTAATGACTCCAGATTTCCTGAGGATGCAGCCTTGATGGTTGTATTAGGTGCAAACTTACACATTGAGCATCTGCGTTCATACTAATCGACTACATTTATGCCCAAAATATTTTAGCAAAAACATGAATCACTTTTTGAGATGCTTGAAGACTAGTATTGATACACAACTGGTTAATACAATTTTGAATTACATTGAACAGAGCTTTAGGTCTGTTGTCAGTTGGGTTTATGTGCTTTTGAAGACATATAGATTTGGCTTTCAGAATCTCGGCTTTATATGTTTTCCAGGCAGATTTCACGTTAATGTGGATAGTTATATTTCTGGTCTTGAACCACCTTTTTTCATTTTTCCGATAAATTCCCTTGAGGATCTTCAATTCATCATTATACCATTGATTTTTTCTTGTGAGCATTTTTGTTTACAGTCCTACAAGGAGCAATAGTATCACAGTTTGCTTGCAACTTTGTCATCAATTTTGTATCGAGGTGTGAGCAGGTCATATCAGTTTGCAAAGCTGTTATACCAGCCACCAACTCATCACTAGCTATACAGTCTAGGTCTTTCTTTCTGATGCAAAACTCTGGATTGATCAATTGTGATGTTTGTTTTGTGCTTTATCAAGAAGCCAAAGTTCTTCAAAAGCCTAGACAATGTTTCCACTGCCATTACTGTTTCCTATGCTGAGTCCATACACCTGTAATAGCCCCACAACCGGAGCCAGAAGTTTTGTGAAAACTCTGGGTGCAATTCTAAGTCCAAAACAACAGACAACAAACTGGAAGTGATGACCTGCCACTGCACACTGGAGAAATTGGGCACAGGAAGGATGTATCAGGACATGCAGGTAAGCATCATACTCAGATTCATTGATGCAAACCAACCCCGTTGAAGACCAAGGGTTTGATCTTTTGTAATGTTTCCATCTATGGTAAGTTGATGATATGCAGATTGACCCTCTTGAGGTTTATCACAAGTCAGATTTCACCAGACACCTTTGGAGCCAGGAATACTCTGGAGTAACACACCTGTGGCCCTAGTTCTTTTTTGGCAAAGGGTGTATTGTGTTCATCCATATAAGGCTCTGGATCTCTGCCTTCAAGGCGGTCTTCTAAATGGATGGAATCCCGAGGCTAAGGAATCTCCAACACTCCTATCGCCCTGGGACAGGTCAAGAACTTGATTGGATACCGATCTGTCACAATGTTTTGCACCAAAGCATCTTGTATGTATTGATTGCAGGTATTTCAGAAGATATAAAGCCTTCCTCCCACTGGCACTTCTGGGGTAGGGGACCCTCAGTCAGGAGCGGAATGTCTTGGGGGAGGTATGGCAATGACCTGACGTTTTGGAGAGGCATATTGCACCTGTTCCTGAATGAGGAGCTTGATGATCCTGTTCCCACATGAGAAGGCCTGTACTTCCGAGAAGTTAAGCCAGATTTCAAAGTTGATGGTTTCTTCTTCCTCAGAGTACCCAAGTACTTCTCTTTCTTGTGAACCCTGTGAACCTTTTCTTCAAGCTCATTCCCAAACAACTTAGCCCCTTCAAAGGGAAGGTGCATGGTAACATCTTCTGGAAATTCTCGGTTTGCCTGTCTTTTACACAGATACATCTCCTGGTGGCAACTGTAGTCCTCATGGCAATGGAGGTTGCACGAACATGTCCAGGTATTTGTTTGTTTGTTCGTTTATTTATTTATAAAGGCGCTTGAAAGGTTTGGTTGCAGATACATGAGTAGGATAGCAATACAGTGTAAGGCAATATACATGGGCAATTTACAGGCATACGTGATAGCTAAGGTAAGTAAAAGATATACATATATACAGTTGAGGTGGAAGTCAGGAAAAATTGCAGAAATGTACTAATATACAGTATGGGTTGAGGTCATCAATGGTCATTTGCATGCAGCCATTGTTTGACATTAGTCTTGAATGCAGGGAGGGATGGTAATGCTCTTAATGAGTCTGGTATAGAGTTCCAGAGTTGAGCTGCCAAGACTGGGAAGCTCGTGCCTCCTGTTTTTTTCAGTTTAAAGTTAGGGATTCTGATACTGATAACCTGTGCTTTTCTGATAGGTCGTTCTGATGTGTATTTGGTGAATCTCTCTGTCACGTAAGTGGGTGCCTTGTTATCAAGGCATTTGAATGTCAGGTTTAAAGTTTTGTACTTAATTCTATCTTTGATGGCTAACCAGTTGATAGAACGTCTAAGGCAGTTCTTATGGTGTAATTATTGAGGGGTTGGAGTTTGCTGGTATTGTGATTACTGGTACCCAGGTAGAGTGTGTTACAGTAATCCAATTTGGACAGCATTAGTGACCGTGGGATGATAACACAGTTGTCTGAAGTCAGAAATGGTTTACATGCATATAGCAGTTTGCATGTGTAGCTGGTTGCAGAGGCTGTGGCATTGACTTGCCTATTGAGATGGAGTGCTGAATCTAAGAAAAATCATTGGGTTTTTACTTCCTTAGCGACTTTTATCTTGATACCATCAATGATGATGGAATTGTAGTGGAAAGGCAGTTTAACAGTCTGTTGGTGGATCCTATGATGAGGAGTTCAGTCTTTTCATCATTAAGACATATACCGTGTGTGGCCATCCAGGTTTGTATGATTTGATAGATTTTATTGATGAGTCCTACATCTTTGTCGTATTCTCCCTGAATAGGGTGTTGTCAGCATAATTGGTATATGAGACACCCAGTTTATGAAGTATGTCAAAAAGGGGCTTTGTAAATATATTCTACAAAGTGGGGGAGATGCAGGATCCCTGTGGTACTCTGCATGTGATGGGTACAGGGTCAGCTGATGTGGAAGGTGAGAAAACTCTAATGGTTCTGTTGTCTAAGAAATGTCTCATTTATCTTTCCGGTCAGTCAGTTGGTTCTTAAGATCGAGAAGGGCTGTCTCAGTTCCATGTCTTGGTCTGATGCTGGATTGTCGGGTGCCTAATAGATTGTTGATCTGCAGATAGGATTGAATCTGGAGATAGGCAGCTCTATCTAAGATTTTAAGGAGGAACGGTACTGTCGTAATTGGCCTGCAGTTAGCCGGGATGCTCGGGTCTAGGTTATTTTTTTTAGGGGGGGGTAGTACCAAGGCATCTTTGAGGTTGGTGGGAACAGAGCAAGATTTGAAAGAGGAGTTAATGAAGGTGGTGATAAAAGGAGCTAGGTCCTTTGCAGCTTCCTAAATAATAGGAGCTGGACAAGTATCCCCAAGGCAATGGGAAGGTTTAAGTGATCTAATGATGATTTCTGTCTCTGTAGTTTGGTTTGGTTATTGGCAAGTTCTTGCAGGATAGCTTCTTGGGTATCAAGCGCAATCTTATGGAGTGTACTTTTTTGCTAGTATTTTGTCTTGGAGCAGGGTTATTTTGTTGCAGAGGGCATTTTCTATATTTGTGCACCATATTGTGTTTTTAGTGCACAAGTCGCTGGGAGCAGTTGGGGATTCTAATTCTCTGAGTATCGAGAAGATGTCCCTAGTGCTTAAGTTGGCTTTTTTTGATTCTGTCACTGAAAGTTTCTTTTTTAGTTTGTATGATTTCTTTTTTGTATCTGTTTGAGGGAGAGGTGAGGTGGTTTTTATTCTGAGTCGATGGGTTCTTTTTCCAGCAGGATTCTGCCTGTCTTTTTTCTTTAGGCAGGGCTTTTAGACTAGGTGTAAACCAGGTGTTAAGATGGGCAGTAGGCTTTTCTTTGCTCAGTTCAAGTGGCACAATAATGTCTATAGATGAATTTATGGTATTATTATATAGATGAATCAGTTCAGTGGGATCAAAAGGATGGTAGGTATGATTAGTGATAGGTTGAATCATAGGCAGAAGGTTGGCTACAGTGATGCTCTTTTTACATCTAATTAGTGCTGGTGGAGCCATGGACTGGCTACGTTGGCTTGGGGGCTGTTTTGGATAGTGAACGAGATTAGGTGGTGGTCTGTCCACACACAAGGTTCGTTAGCGGTAATGCATATAGGGCAATTGATTTCAGCAACCCAGTCCAGGGTGCGCCCTTGGGTGTGAGTAGGACCAGTTTTTCTGATGGTAAGGCCTGCTTCGGCAATGGTGTTTACTAGGACTGTGGCATTCTGGTCTTTGGGGTCATTAAGGCCCATGTTGAAGTCACCAAGTATGATGATTTGGGAACCAAGCTTGACATTGATGTTTAGGAGAGAGGATATATCTTCCTTGAATGATCCTAATGGGCCTAGAGGTCTGTAGATAACATGTATAGTAACGGTGCGAGAAGGCGATAGCCCTAGTTTAATTGAGAGTAACTCTCTTGATAGAAGTGGCATGGGTTCTAACTCTTTGATAGGTAGGTTTGATTTGCAGATGAAAGCTAGCCTGCCCCTTTGGAAGTTTCTCTGTCTCTTCTAATGATAGTAAAGGTATTTGGGACAGCTAGTGCGATGGCAGGACTGCCTGCTTTGTGGAGCCATGTCTCGGTAACCGCTAGGAAGTCTAGTTGACTGCAGGTGATAATGTCAGCAAATTAGTGTGCATGAGCGACAAGGGGACAGGCGTTTATTAAGGCCCCTATAATTTCAGGATTTTCTGTAAAAAGGACTTTGCTGACATTGATAGTAATTACATTAGATTTGGGATGGTTTAGAAGGGATTGTTTAGGAGGTGTATGAGTGGTGTGTTTGAGTGTACCATTTTAAATGGGTGGATGGAGGCTCGGTAAGTCTCGAGCTTTGGTTCCTCCATATGGTGGTGCATGGCTGGTTTAGTTTAAATGTGTTGGTAGGACATGGGATTCCTAGGGGCTCTGATGAGTGTTGTGTAGGGTTACTCCTGATGCCAGTTATCTTTAGATTTGGGGGAGATGGAGGATGTGTTAGCTGGCTAGTGTTTGGGCTTTTAGGGTTCAGGCTGATAGTTTTAAACTGTGGTAGGAAGGTGGCTGGAGCGATATTTTTGAGAGTGGTAATTTGGTGGCCATGGCTAAGTTTAAATGGCATAAGGGTACTGCCATGGTGTTGACGGGGAGTGTGATCATGCTAAACAGTAGGCCCGCAAAGGTAGTCGTAGCTAAGAGCATGACTAGATTGGACAGCACGGTAGGCTGAGTGGTATAGTAGTCTATGTTCTCTGAGTCCTACTTAAGGCAGTTATCATGAATCAGATAAGGTAGTAGACTAATGGGAGTCGATAGTGCATAGAAATGACATGGTAGAGGGGTACGTTCTATCTTTAATACACAGAGCAGGTTTAGACACAAGTTTAGATAGCACCTAGGGCTGCTAGGAGCCGTCCCAATACAATACACAGTATGGAATGCTAGATACGTTATGGTCTGCCTGCTACGTAGGAGTTACTGACTAGTACAGAGCTGATGATATCGTTATACATGAGTACAATGGCAGTAGCTAAGGGGTGCAAACATCACATGTATGGCTAGCAACGGGGTCAGTATATACGCTATGAGCAGAAGAAGAAGTAGTGGCAATAACGAGGATCAAAAGCATAGGCCGTTGCAGATATATAGTCAGGTACAGATGCAGTTAGTAATACGAGTGATTATTTGAGCAGTGTAAAGGATCACAATATGCTTGACCACATGTGTAAATAGGTCTTTTAGTACAACGCAGATATACAATAGCAATAATGTAAACAGAGTGTCAGCGTGAATGATGACATAGGCAAGAGTTACATGGGTAGCCCAGAGGAGGCAGGTGTAGGGGTATTGTGCAAGTGAGCAAGGCAGAGTGTTGAGGCGCGATGATGAGCACATGGAGGCTGCGATGGTCAGTGTGAGCGCCGTTCGACACTAGGAGAATGCGGAAAGCTAGACGATTACTGGTATGATGACAATTAACATCGCAACCGGGGCTGGGGCATACTGCAGCAGAGTCACGTTGTGGATGTCAATGCCGTGCCTGGCACAGCAGTGATCAGACGATGGATGCAGGAGTTATAAGTAGGGCAGGCCGTACTATAGCATTCAGCCCATATAGAGAAATGTTCCGGTATCTCGTTACATAAGGGCCGTATTTGCCCCTTTGTTCTGCATTCTGGCCCAACAGCTCAGATTCATCTGTGGAGCCTCTGGTGCTAGAGGAAGAGGAGGAAAGAGCCATACAGTGGCAAGGGCCAGGGACCCTATTCCTCCTGGAGTCTTCCTCTGTGCGTGTTTAGTTAATAATGGCTTTCAGTTTCTTGCTTGATGTCTGCCTTCTTTTAATAGCAGCTGTAGACGAAGAGCAACTGGATTCATGAGGCGGATCAGGTACTTTTCTGCTTCGCTTGTGTGCCCCCACAGTATTAACAGCAGACAACCAAAGACAGCCCTTTATCGACCCACAACCAGGAGTCTAACCGGCCTGCCATTTATGGGTAGGGAGTTCCGCTCATTTCACTTCACCTCAATCAATGGCTTTCTGCCGAAATAAAGGCAAGAAGAGACAGCCTTCACTTGTAGTGTCCTCCTCCTGCAGTGTCCCTAAGCGTAGAACGTAATCAGACCGACACACACCCAGGATCCACCGCCCAGCAGGGCAGACCCATAGTGCTTCCAGAGCGACCTGCAGCCCTGGCTCCCCCGGCCATGCTAAGGTTCACCGGGGCCACTCCTTACCTTGGTGCGTCAGGTGCATCCGGCTACACAGGCAGCTTGAGCGCTGGAGTGACCGCCAGGAGCGTTCTCGAACATGGGCATTGCCCGGCAGGCCCCTGCTAAGCACCATAGGCGGCATCGACCTAGTTGAACAAACAGGAGTGGTGCAAGTATAACATCGAATTTGTACCCAGGGGAGAGGGACATGTGGGTAATGTGGCTTCAAGTAGTTGAGTGAGAAAAAAGGGGAGTTTTCCGAAACAGTGGAACTTTTTACCCAAAACAATGGCTCATTTATGTTTACTTACAAGATAGCCTGCGAACAGGAGCTAACCACAGCAGTGCTCCAACTATTGCACCACAAAAAATATGTGCTGGGTTGTTGTTATACGATTTTAAAGATCTAGGAGATGCGTGTTTCAGAGAGGTTTCCAGAGGAAAGAATAGTCTGACGTTGAAAACCACTGGGCTCAGAGTAGGCGCCATCTGTATTGAATTTGTCCAGGTGAAATGGCATTGGTGTTGGGCAAGGATCCTAATATCAGAACCTCCACTCTGCCCTGTTAAGTGTCAGACTGCTACAGTGCTCTTCAGTAAGTGGAGGAATACATCCACTTCCCCAGGAGGCAGTGCATTATGAACCGGAGATATGTGTTTTCTTTCAGAGAAGATATAAAGCATTTCCAATGCCACTGTGTGGCCAAATGATTTAATTATGAGGATCTGAAAGAATCAGAGATCAAATAAACTGCACATGTGTCAGTGTTTCAGCACAGGATTTGCCTCTGTGATTTGTGTCATCTGGGACTGGGTAAATCGTTTGGCTGTAAAGAAATGTAAACAGTGCAGTGGGGCACCTTTTTAATGTTGCTCTGAGCTTCCCCACCAAATGTAGCCTTCGGTATGAAGCCTAGACAAGCATCTTCTTCCTTTCCATCTGCATTTTTCTTCCCTTCTTTGCATCGCTTCTATTTCCCATTTTCTTTGCATCTATCGTTGTCTCTATCTCTCTGCATCTTTTTTTACATTCTTTCCTGTTTTCTTCCTTCCTTTCTTTCTTCCTTCTTAAAGGCACTGGCCCATACTGTACTGTTTTTATGAATGTGTTTATTTACAAGGAGCACTGACAGCACTTCATTCAAGCCCTTTTTGGGCGTTTTTAGGGGCCGGAAAGTCTAACACTTACATTTTAAATAAATCAAGATGTAAAAGCAAGGTGTAGTATTTGTACACCTTGATTTACCCATCTGCCCCATTTTCCACCACTAACATGGCATAGGAGGCCCAGGAGTTATGGAGATGAGATAAGATCTCTGCCGTGCTGACCTCCATTTTGTCAGTGTGTTTCATTTTATGCCTGCATAAGCTTTTCATGCAGGAATAAAACAAATGGATTCCCTTTGAATCCACCTAGGTTTTGCACCTGCTAAAGACCAGGCGAATTCCATAGGAATCCATTAGTGCTGCCCGCAAAGTTTAATTTTCAGGTAGTATTTATTTCTTCATAAGACAGAAAGGAAAATGAAAGAGTAAAAGTGAGTTCACCTTGCTTTGCTCTTTGCTTTTTCCCGTCAACTTGCAAATGTTCAAAATTGCATGCAGTGAATCTAAATGCACACAAGTGCAAACATTGGTGCTCCCCTGCATGCAATTTACTTAATTATAAAATGACCTTGTAAGACTTTCACAGATAGCAGCACACTGTGTAAACGATGATTTCTAGTTTTGGAAAAATGGTGATATTTTAATTTGATTTCTACATTCCTTTTCTTTGGCCAGATTTATACTTTAAAAAAAATATATATTTTATTGTAAAACTTCAGTTCAATATGTTATATCAAACTTTTGTTACATTAGATTCATATAAATAAATTCTCCTCTCCTTTCTAATGAATTGTAAACCAAGATCAATATTGTCAAAAAAAAATGAAGACTAAAGGAAAAAAAGAGAGAAAAAGAAGAAGCAGATCATGAGAGAAAAAAGGAAGAAGACAGCCTCAGCAGGTCCTTAGAATAGCATTGGCAGCTCAAGTTGAAACTAGCTGTAAAGTTGAGTCGAGAAAGTTAATTAGACCACAAGAGAGTTTGATGTTGTGGCCTGCTACAACGTGTTCCCACCAATCGCCGGGCACATAGATTTGAGGTTTAAATTCATTTAAATGTATTTTGCGCAGTTCAGTCAGCATTGGGCATGCTGTGACCAGATGTTTTAGAGACTCGGCTTCAGATGATTTGCAGAATCGACAAGTATTAGTTGTTGTCTCTTTGTTTTTACGTAGCCATAGCATTGGTATTTAAGGCATTCAGTCTGAGTCTTAAGAACAACCTATAATGACGAGATGGGCAATTCGTAAGATATTTTGTAGTTTCACCAAACCTCTGGAAGTAGGCAAAGTAGATTTGAGTGCTAGGCAATTGTTATAAGTTATTATCCAGTCCCATGCAGCTAGCTTCTTTTTAGCATGTTGGGGACGAAAAAGTAACTCTTCTAGCTATGCTAGCGTCTTCCATGATTGCATTTAGTTTGAGCTTCCATGATAGTACAGGGGAAGAATCAGGACCTTCTTTTTCATTCCAGAAGATTTTGTGTATGCAGGAATGGAGGAACCAAGCAGCATTTTGCGTAAGGTGGATAATGATTTCCAGACGATCGTCATGTAGATTGAGTTTAGGGCTAATTCATATCTCAGAGCTGACATTGAGATATGATTAGGAAGGCCTAGCACACGCCTCCAAAACTTGCCTTCCAATTTATGCCATAGGTTAAAGTTGACATTCCAGGCTGATTCGCTGCCGAAGGTGAGAGTTGGAATTACCTTCTGGAGGTAAAATATTATTACAGGAGTAATTGAAAATTTCCCGTAATCCTTGTTTGTTGTTTTGTCGACCAGGTCGCTAATCCAGGTGCAAAACAAAGGGGGGTCTGGGAATCTCTCTACCAGCACGAACACAGCCCAATGACTTGTTCTTGGGTGAATAACCCCTGGGAGAGACTCGACCAAGTCTTTAGCTCACTGTCCCTTTCACAGAGAAGGTGGCTTCACAGATCGAATCATTTACCATTACGCCCAAGTAGCGAATTGACTTGATGACATTTAGGGTCTTTTTTTCAATAAACCATCTAAAGCTCTTATCTTTCCTTGACATAGTTCGTCCTATGCACATGATCTTGGTTTTTTCGGTATTTAGGAGCAGATCATTGGCAGTTAGGAACTAATTTAGACGGAGAATGAAATGTTGTAGGCCAATTTCTGTTTGGTCGACCAACACTATGTCGTCTGCGTAGTCCACATATTTTACATAGGATCCATTTAGCTTTGGCGGGAAGCAAAGGATGGAATCTAACCACTCTGGTAGGTCAGCAAGGAAGAGTTTGAAGAGATCTGCGGCGAGGGGGCATCCTTGTTTGACCCCTTTGAATGTTCTTTTTGACTCTGTGAGATCGCCTTGTGAATTCACTCTTATTTGAATGGAGGTGTTAGAGTGCAGGGCGATAATGGGGTCTAGCAGATGTTCTGCGCACTGCCAAGATCGTAATTTAGCCCATAATTTGCTGTGATTAATGGCGTCAAAGGCTTGGCGGAGATCAACAAAGGCAAAAGTTTTTTTTCTTAGCCTCCAGCGCTGATAATTTTAAGATGGACAAAATTGTGAGGTTTACGTCAACCCCCACTTGGCTCGTAAAGCCCGTTTGGCGACAATCAAATTTGCCCGCTAAGAGAGCCCAATTCACCAGTCGTTGGCTCAGGAGGGAGCCAAAAATGTTCCCGATTGTATCGAGAAGGGCAATCGGGCGATAATTTGCTGGATCAGCTCGACTTCCCTTCTTATATATTGGTACCACGATTGCTTTTGACCAAGAAGAAGGGAGCTTCTTGCGATTTGTAATCTGAAGAAATAGCTTGTTGATAAATTTAGCCCAATGTACTTTGTGCTTTTTAAGCATAAGGTTAGAAATTTGATCGGGGCCAGCGGCTCTCGAGTTCTTTAACTTAGAGATCAAGATTTAAAGCTCTTTGCAGGAAGGTGTTATATCCCAAGAGGCAGCTGTCGCAATAATCGATGTGGGATCTTCACACACAGTCTTTTCATAAATTGAAGTGAAATTTTCCTGCCATTTGCTGCTTGTAATTTCATTAGAAATTGATGATATGAATTTGGAGCAACCCTTGTTCAGGATTGGCCAAATTTCGTGTGTGCTTTTAGTTACAAGGAGCTTTAACATTGTTTCTGCTCGACTTTGGTCGATTATGGTCGAGTGTGATCTTAGCCAGTTTCGATAAGTCTGACGCCGTTCCTTGACTTTCCTTGCCTTGACGCATGGATTGCTGAGCTCTCTTTTAATTAACCGTAAGTCCTTCCTTAATGATTTTTTAGCCAACGCTATTTCAGCACTATATAGATGTTTTGGAAATGACCCAAGCAATCTTGAGTTAGAGATTTTCAGGGTGTAGCCAATCAGCAAGGGCGTGTATTCCACGATTTGCAGCGCTTTTAGACTGTGGTTTAGAGATGCAATTGCAGGTCTGTTTGTTACTAACCTGTTTCCTGCAGCATTCGTTTGTAATTGGAAGGAATATCTTTCCGACTCGCTACAACAGTCTTCTTTCCAAACACGCCGTAGCAAGTCGTGGTCGCTGTGTGACATTGGCTGCACATTAAGGGAAATGGCTTTGTCAAAAAAGTCCATTGAAGCCCAGATATAGTCAAAGGTGTTTGTCCTTGACATGCTATGCCAAGTCGAGTTGGGCGGATGATCACCTTTAATAGATCCATTCATCATTTGACAATTGCGTTGAAGGAGATCACGAGACCAAGTTTGACCTCTACAAGGGACTTCATTGTCAGGAAGCCGAACATTTGTCATGGTGACTGGACCATATTTGAACCAACTACAGTTGAGATCGCTGCATATAATCGCAGAAACGTTGTTGTAGGCTAGAAAAGTGTCATCGATTACTGTCAATACTGATTGGATGAAAGACGAAGCTGAGATCATCGCAGGATTCCAATATCCATTGATTATTAGCAGGTTTGAAATAGTATTAGTCAATGATAGTTTGACCAAAGTGCTTTGAACAAATGGATTAGGATTGGAAAAAGCTACTGGAGACCACCAGTTCTGTATTTTCAAAAGGTTATCAGACCAGCAAAAGGACAACCTTTAGTGTTTTTGCCAGCCGGATTTATCAAGATGGTGAATCCATCACGGGTCGGGGGGGTCACGAAGCCATGTTTCCTGTAAGCAGATGACAAACACATTCTCCAGGGGTTCTTGAAAGGTGTTAAAAAGGTGTGTGAATCCTCACGTGTTCCATGAAAGTAAAATTAAATCCTGTTGTACTGTGTTAGCTCATTGTTACTTGCGGGGTCCATTAGGAAATCTTCGCTGATTGTTTGCCCTTCTTTCAAATGCCTGATGCATTGTGGCGTCAAGAATTTCTGGTGAGGGCACTAGGGATTGGCGCAGAGCTGATCGCTGCTCGACCTTGCAAAGCTCTTCATTTTCATGATTTGCCTTGAAGGATGAGGGGGATCTCATAAGAGGGGGTTCAACAGTGAGATCAAAATCATAAAGCAAAAGATCCTCAGTTGCCTATAATAACATGTTTTTCACAGCAGCAGAAGATATATGAAGAACTTGGTCAGACGACAATTCTGTTATATATTCTACGATTTTGTTGTCGTCTGATGAAATTGATCGTAGTGGTGGAATGCATGCAAATAATTTTAGTATATTTGCTCGATTTAAGTTGACTTTGTTGCCATCAGAGTGAATATTTTGAAGACGAAGTTTCCACCGGCAGGCTGATTTCCCTGGGTTTGAAGTCCCGGAAGCTCGATGTACTTGAAGCAAGCTAGATTTCAACTGATTCAAAGTTTGTTTAGGATTTAATTTTGAACTTAGAATTTGCTGAGAAGCCTTCTTGATGGTAACAGTAGGCTTGCTTGCATTAGACCCAGATTGCGGCTTCCTCAAGGTTCCAGTAGCAGCTGATCTTTTCGTCACAAGCGGCTCATTCATTCAGAGTAACCCCTTGGACCTCACTAGAGGCATCGATAGTGCCATCAAATTCGACCGAGTAGGTCGATTAAATTGCATAAATCGATGGAAGAGTCAGGAGTGACGTTACTGATGGAGATATCGCTGGATGCTACTCGCTGGCGTTTAGCCGAAATCTTTGAGGGCCGCGGTGAGGCTCCTGTACCTCGCAGTGGAAGATTGGAAGTGGTAGAAGCTGAATGAGTTGGGTTTACTTTCTGATCAAACAGACTTGTCTTCTTTGGAGTCGTGATATTTCTTATACATTTTTTCACATGTTGCTGTACTTGTTTCTGTGGTAAACTTTTTTTCTTGAGTTGCTGAGCTTGTTTTACAGAAGCTCTTTGCAGCTTAATTTCGAGGCTCGTAGTGATGGTTTTTCCAGGACCTTTAAATATGTTAAAGGAATTTACTAATGAAGAGACGTGGTCAGCTGCTTTGTCTTGAACCGGGGTCTCACTTGATGGAAGACTGATGACTTGAGTCGCAGAGACCTCGGCGTTCAAGTTGGAATCGGTGCGCTGATGGCAGCCAGCTGAGGTGCTCACCATAGGGCCGGACTTGACCATATCTTTGTCAGGCACAGCAGGAACATACAAGCCATGTAAATGTGGGGTTCCAAGCAGGTTGTCTCACATATTGGTTGTACCCAAGGGAAATGAGTTGACATTTTTTCGCATCCATTTCACTGATTCGAGCAAGCTTTCCATCAAGGAGTCATTCTGACAGTGATGGCCTGCTGCTAAATCACTCAACCTGAGAATTGCTCAAGTTTATCGATTTTTGCTGTTAGGTTAGAGATTGCAGCTCCTTGGTCACTTATTGTCCCTATCAGGGATTCGAAGATTTTAGTGAACGGAGCTAGGGCAACAGCAGAGGCAGCTAGAACATTGTTATGTATCTGTGAGAGGGCTTCGATAGAAATGCCAAGCGATTGTGGAGCAAAGTCATGAGACGTCGAAGAACAAACTGGGTTTTCCAGGTTGTATTGTGGAATTGAGGAAGAACATTTTTTGGCATGGTTTATCGCTTGGATGTCTTCTCCAGAATGAGTCAGGGAGGCTTGAGGAGTGCTTGCATTCAGCTTAGGGTTTGCATACATAGATGGAATTGTGGAGGTACCTTTTGCTTTTAACTCGGCAACTCGTTGCAAGCGACTAGCACGAGCGATCGCACTCCGATCGAGGTGAGTGTGAGGTGGTTGAAATTCCTGAGCAAGAGACTGAGTTACACAGGATGGAAGAACCTCAAAAGATTGTTCATTAGAGCTCGACATGGAGGGTCGACCGGGCTCTGGCGCTTGACAAGCTAGAGCACTGTCATTGCCAAATTCGATGCCATCAATCACAGACCCTGAAAGAGTTCGACCAGCTATATTCATCGCAGGTGGGAACGGTTGAAGAGCAGGGAAGAGTAGTTGAGGGCAAAGAACATAGAGCAGATTCAAGAGGCCTCATTAAGTTTTTGCCTTCAGATAGTAAATTCTGAGTTGAAGGCAAAATTCCAGGGACTGGAACAGGTATCGTAATAGCTGCAGGAAGAGAAGAGGCGACCATCGATGTAAGTGAAAATTGTGAAAAAGGACGGCATGAGGATTTCATCTGAAGCAGAAAGTCCCTGTCGAAGGGTGGACAATTTGTGATGGAATTAGGCTTAGAAAGCCGTGAAGCCACCAAGGGTTGCTTGGGGACCAACAAAGAAGCCGGTTGATTTTTCACAACAGAGTTCGAGATCCTTAAAAGTTCCTCATCGCTGACTAAATATGGCAAAGTCCTTTTGTCAGTAGATGGGGCAGTGTTTTGCATAAAGTCATTTGTCGTGGCGGGCTCAGGAACTGTAGAGGCACTTTGAGCTGAATCAGAGGAATTTGCAATGTTGATAGATGGGGAAGAGTGAAGGCGCCATAATGTCAGAGGAAAAACAAGAGGTGGACATGGAGTGAGTAAGGGGACCATTCATAGAAAGTTGCAAATGGGGCGCCTGTTCATCAGGCAAGTGAACCGGGAGGAGAAAGGAAACACTGTGTGAGTCGGCCTTGACAGCGCCACGGGCTGAGGCATCGGCTTCCGCGACAGGCACGCTGGAGGACTGTTCATGGTTGGAGACTCGATTGGAGTCAAGGTTAGTGACCGGAGGTAGACTCGAAGAACAATTGGCTTGGGCTGTGAGAACAGCAGGATGCGAGGTGGGGGTTGGAGTTAGAAACTCGGATACCTGGCACTGTGCGCCGGGGTGCAACAGAGATAAAGGCAGCAATGAAGAGGCAGCCAAAGTCAGTGTTGGAACATGAGAGGATTGTAAAGCCGAAAGAGCCCATCCAGTGGCTTTGCTTACCTTGTCCCCGGCGGCTGCCTTCATCGTGGACCAAGGATTTGGCATGCGACGCAGCTGGGAAGATTTTTTCCGAGTCTGGGGTCCGTCCGCAGACAAAGTCATTTCTCACGCTGACAACGAACAAAAGGGACGAGCGGGAGCAGCGGGCTGGGAGCGGACTGGGGCAGACTGGGACACAGCTCCTTGACTCCGTGCCGCCCTCCGCGCGAAGATGGTGTTTTTAAACAAAAAGACTGTTAGAGACAGAAACAGGACTGGCGTGCAGCTCCTCTCTGGACAGCAGGACGTGGAGACTGGGGCAGACTGGGACTGAGCTCCTTGACTCTATACTTTTATGAATCCCGTGGATGCTTCGTCTACCGTGCTGATACCAGAATTGAAAAACAGAAGGCAGCAGAATTATATTTGTCTGTTGTATCTAGCAGTTGACTTCCACTTTTTGACTTTGTCACGTATGGCAGAGCTTTATTGGTTTTCACACATATGACAGTGCTTTAGTGCTATAATGTGATGAAAGCATTGTCACAGAGAGGAGAGAAAGGGTGAGAAGCAGAATATTTGGCTGGAAAGGCAACTGGCAATGCCACTGGCATGTATTGAATTTGCATCCTTCTGCTCACCATCATTTCTCCTACAGTTGTGAGAAACCTAGGGGTATTCTCCCATGTAGACCCCAAGAAACCTCTATTCAGGTGGCCAGGGGAGGGCCATCGCATTTGGTCCCCAGCCCTAGGGATGGACAAGCGAGAGAAAAACGCCTGGATAGGGGAGTCCGGGGTTGCACTCAGGAGCGTACCCTAGATGAGATGCAGTATCCCAACAAGACGGTAGGTGAAGAGATCCCAGAAGCCGTTATGGGTGATGCAGGCCCCAATGTACCAAACCCAAGAGAGGGGCAAACATGTCATCCCAGAACAAACCCCGGAAAAGGGGAAAGTAAAACAAGGCAAAGACATAACTTCCATCCCAACACTTCTTTCTCTACCCCTAGTTCTGATCATGGGAAGTATTAAACAGCCCAGTGCTTTCATGTTCAGGTTTTTAAAAAATTGAGTAATCTAACACCAAGAAAATCACAGTTGGGATACAAAACCAGGACCTGGGGATTTCCCTCTCACCTTTACCAATTGCCTTGTAATAATATAAGCTGTGAATATCAACTCCCATCTTGTTTGGTCTCCCCTTCCCCATTTCCAACAACTACTGAGACGAGGACGGGGAAGACTGAGATTAGGAAGATTACCACTAGTAATATGCCATGGTCCTGTCCCAGTAATGCGGCCAGGCAGGGTCAGGCATAATCACAGACGCCTGAAACACATTGACCGCTACCCAAAGTATGCGCCGCCTAGGTACCCTGAAATCTGTCAGAGGAGAAGAAAGTGCCACGGTGCTGAGGGCCTGAGAGGTGGAAAGGCTGCAGAAAGTGTGGTGAGGGAGCCGTGTCTCCAAGGAGCCAGAAGGCGGTCGCTTGAGGAAACAAACGCCAAAGAGAAATCCTGACACAGGTGCTCATTCCCCTGGGTGTGCGAGAAGGCCCGGCAGTGTTGGAGGGGCAGCGGAGGAGACCCTGACCTCGACACGCAACAAAAAATAAAGAGAAACACAGCAGGTGAGTTCAAAGCAGAAGGGAGCCTAGTTTATGAAAGGTGCAAGATGCGAGTGAAACACAATGTTGCAAAGTGAGGACACACGTATGGCGAGAAAGGCAGTGAAGATGAAAGCTTCAATTGTCCATTGTTGAAAGAGTATGTCAAGAAACAAAGTGACAGCAAGACTGCGTGTACGTATACACAAGTAAAGAGAGACTTTTTGAGATTGTGAATTACAGAGGGCTCGAAGCATGAGCAAAAGTGAAATAAGAACTGTTATGTTTGTGGAATTAAGAGGGTCTGGGACCCGTAAGGAGAATTGTGAAAGACAGTGCCGGGGGCACGACCAAATGAAGATTGTGAAAGGCAGTGCCGGGGGCATGACCAAGTGAAGATTGTGAAAGATAGTGCCAGGGGCATGACCAAGTGAAGTATAATACGAGGATCACAAACTGGATAGACGGCCTTAGTATCAGAGTGGTCCTACAGAAGGCCGACCAAGATAGTGTGCGATGGCTAATGTCTCTATTACTGGGCTATGAAGTAAAGAAGTGACAAGAGCACAAATGTGAAAGCCTCACTGGCAAAGTGGTCTCGCACAGGGCTAGCGAATACTGTGCGTTTGAGAAGGTCTCTGTCACGTAAGCCATTGAGGGATTGTTGAACTGTTGGGGAAGGGAACCCCAGTGTGAAACAAGTATTGAACTGTTTGGGAAGGGAACCCCATTGTGAATCATTCTGAGTTGATGCCGACCCAGGCAAGGGAAGCCTGAGAAAACTGTTTTTTGTGTGTAAATTGATACCAAACCAGGCGAGGAAAGCCTGAGTGAACTGTATGCTGTTGAACTGTGTGAATTCTGAGCCAGACGAGGGAAGCCTAGAAGATCTATGCCTCATTGATCTGTGTAAACTAGCCACCCAAGCTCCTAACAAGCTCTTATTACTCAAGCTTGGTGAAGGGAGTGTTATTCAACTCCATTGCCATCCTGACTTTCTTTTGATACGCTCTTTTGTTTTGACTTATATCCCCCCACTTAGTGATTGTAAAATCATGAGGGCAAGCATAGGTTTCGGATATAGACATGTCTTTATTTTGACTAGACTGACTCTAGACTAATTACTTTTATTTAATGGTCGAGACTACTCCCATTATAGACTTAGGGCCAGCTAGGAAGTCTCCAACCCCCATTCAAAGCTTAATTAAGGTGTTGAAACTTGTATTGTTGTGTCTGTGTTTAACTTGTGATACCATGTCTACCTCACACAGTGCTTTGTAATTGTCCTTTTACTTATTTATAGTGCTTCCCCTTTATCATAAACGTTTATACTACTCTTTATTTTTGTCATAGTCCATCATAGCCCTTCATCATTGTACATCATCAATGTCCAGCTTCTTTGTTTTAGTCCCACATCCTAGTCAATGATCATAGTCCTTCTTCTTTGCCATAGGCCTTTGTCAGATGCCTTCTCATCTGTTCTGATTGTTCTCCTTTCTCACAGTATTTCATCCTACTCCTTTATTCTGGTATTTCATCCTTCTCCTTCGCTTTCATTCTAGTACTTCTGAACAGTCCCCTTCTTCATAATAATTTGTATTCATAATCTGTCTACATGAAGTAAAGAGGCAGACCAATGCGAGAGTGGGTAAGTACTTTATTGAGGCCCCCGGAGGGTTCAACAGCTAGGGAATAACTGACGGGAGAACACTCGGGGGAGAACATAGTGTCATGAGCATTCCGAGGAGGCTTGTGAGCGTATCACATATAACATCTCCCTTCCGTGGGGCAGGAAGATGGGGGAAGAAGGGGAAGGGAAGGAGGGGCGGGAGGGAGAAAGAACTGGAACATGCTAAGAGGGATAACTGGTAATGGGAGTGGTTAGTAGTAAACATAGTCGTTGTTGAAGTTTTGGATGGTTTTGCGGTTTCTTTTGGACATTCTTCCAACATGGGCTCCTTCATGATCGAGATGGAGTCCATCATTGTCCACCTGTCCATGGACAGGTTTTCTGAGGGGTTGAAAGAAATGTTCTGGTTATCTGTCAATGCTTTTGTCCTTTGATGTGCTGGGTTTGCAGATGTCTTCTATTATTTTTACAATTCGTCTCCAGACCATCTCTTCCTGTCGTCTAGGGTGACAGAGTTTCCATGGCAACTCACAACTCTCTGTGGAGGTCTGAATACGGATTCGCCCTTGAGGGGTTTTTTTCGGTTCTTTGACACAAACCCAGTCTCCTTCTCGAGTCACCATCTCTTTCACTCCCTGTTTGGAGTCATATTGTGCTTTGTATTTTGCTTGTTTCTTTTTTACTGTCTTCTGAAGTAGATCCATGACCACATTTGCTTCTCCCGTGTTCAAGAACATCCACGCCGGCCTAAATCGGCTAGTTGCGACCCTACCATGCATGAGGGTGAAGGGCTCTATGTTTGTGGTGGTATGTGGGATTGTTCTATATGCATACAAGGCCTCTTTGAGGGTTTCTCTCCACGGGCGGTTGTTGGCCGTGGCTAGTTGAACCACGCTCTTCACGAGCCTATTCATACGCTCTACAAGTCCATTAGAAATTGGGTGGTACAAGGATGTTGTTATGTGGTTGATGGACCTGTTCTAGAGGAAATCATTGAATTCCATAGACATAAATTGAGACCCGTTGTCCAAGACCAATTCTTTGGGGTCTCCTTCCCTGTTAAAGATCTCAGTCAGAAAGTCTGCAACTTTCTTTGAGGTAACATTGTCCTCAGCTATTCCCCATTCCGTTCATTTTGAGGTGTAATCAACAAGCACTATGATATATGTTTTGACAGTTTCGAGGTTCTCGAATGGACCATGATGTCTATTGCAAGTTTAGACCAGATGTTTCTGGGAGTTTCTATAGGCTGTAGAGGGGTCTTTTTTAGGATTTTGGATTTGTCACTCATGGCACATGTGGAGCCATTTTTGATGAGTTCTTCTGCTTCTTTCCACATTTTTGGCCACCAATAGCTGTTCCTCAGTTTTTCCTTTGTTAAGCTCCTTCCTAGGTGACTTTCATGTGCCAGTTCGAGTAGTCTTTTCCTGAGTTGAATGGGAGGGATCACTCGGTCGCCTCTAAAGATGTGCTCTTCATTCATGGATATTTCTTCCTTGAAAGGAATGAAATTTGCTAAAATCTCTCCAGGTTTTTCCCAGTCATTGACTATTGCCTTCCTGATTTCCCGCTGTTCTGCATCCGTACTGGCGCTACTTTCCCATTCACTTTTCGTGATGGCAGGGTTTATGACAGCTATGATATCCCCATCTGAAGATGTATTCTCGGCGTCCTGGTTGGTCGATAGTCTGGAAAGGCAGTTGGCTGCTTGGTTTTGTGGACCAGGAGTGTAGCACAGCTGGATATTGTACTGCATGATGTCGAGGAACCAGCGTCTGATTCTCGGTGAGATAAGGTGAGGGGTTTTGGACTGCAGTAGATTTACCAGAGGTTTGTGATCTGTTTTCAGTAAAATGGGTAGACCCCAAATTAGGTTCCTGAAGTGGTGGAGAATCCATCTCACACCCAGAGCCTCTCTCTCGATGGTGGAATAGTTTAATTCTGCTCCCCTCAGCACTCTCGATACAAAGGCGATTGTCACTGTTTTCCCATTATGTTGTTGCTCCAGGACTCCACCAAGTCCAGTCTTGCTTGCATCTACAGATATAATCGTCTTGGCTTTACAGTCCAACATTCCCAAAGCTGGGGCTTGATTAATGTGGAATTTGACTTCCTCAAACTCGTTCCTGCATTCAGTGGACCAGACAAATTTGGCAGATTTCTTCAGGAGGCTCCTCATGCATTTGGTCTTGTCAGCATAGTTACTTATAAACTCGGAGTAATACTCCGTCATTCCAAGGAAACTCCTTAGTTGGTCTTTATTTTCAGGCTCAGCGATGTTCAGTATAGTGTCCATGAGCTTTTTCTTGGCACTGATGCCGTTGGCATCGATGGAATGACCAAGATAAGAAACTTGGTTGCACTTTATATTGCATTTTTCCGATTTCAGTGTGAGACCACTTCTCTGTATCACTTGTAAGACACCCATAAGTTTTGCGTCGTGTTCCTCTTCCGTGCTGGCCGAGATGAGGATATCGTCCTGAAAACAGTGTACGCCGTCAAGCCCTCCAAATAGATGTGACATTAGCCTCTGAAATACTGCTGCGGCAGAGGCGAGTCCAGAAGGCATCCTATTGAACATAAATGCCCCCAGAGGGTGACGAAAGATGTGAAATTCCTTGAGCTTTCCTCTAAGGAAATCTGGTGATAAGCTGAAGAGAGATCCAGAGTTCTGAAATACCTTGCAGGCTTCATGGTTGACAGGAGCTCAGATATGGTAGGAAGAGGGTGTCTGTCGACCCATATGTTTTTGTTCAGATCTCTCAGGTCGACGCACATCCTTATGGAATTGTCGTGTTTTTTCACTAAAACAATCGGGGCAAGCCATTCTGAACTCTCAATGGGCTGTATGATATTCTCATCACAGAGACGCGTGAGTTCGCTTTTTAGCGCTTCTTTCATTCCAAAGGGAATTCCACGGACTCGATGGGCTATGGGGATGGCGCCCCTCTTGAGGATGATTCTGTGTTGGAAACCCTTCAGAAGTCCGATTTTGTCACAGAACACCTTGGGAAATTGTCTTGCCAGAGTGGATTTGATGTCAGCATCGGTCTTAAGCACACTCAACACAGGAACTTCTTCCCCAGGGTGTATCGTCACTCGAAGGGCGGCCTGCTCTTCCCAGCCCACGACAAAGGAGCCATTCCTGGCCACAAACAGCTTTCAATATGATTCCCTATCATGGAACTTGAGTTTCACTCAGACATATCCCATAATGTCGATAGGGGTCTTTCCATAATCCGTGGCTCTCACACAAGTGCTGCGCAGGTCACGCATATCACCAGACAGTACACTCAAGAAGGTCTCACGATCCACCATGGAATAGGGAGAGCCGGTGTCCACCATTACAGGTAGAGATATGCCGTTGATTTGCATGCTGACCCAGGGACACTTGTGCTGCTGCAGGGATGTGACAGTGAGTATTTGTATCGATGGATGCAATTGATTGACAGACAGCATGTTATCATGTTTGTGATCACTTTCGACAACCCTGACGGAGGCTGAGTTGATGAAGGGTCGCCTTGTGAAGTTGCCATGTCTGATTGACTTTCCTTGCGTGTTCCTGCAGACCTTGGCAAAGTGTCCAAGCTGGCCATATTTGTAACACTCCACTGCCATCGCGGGGCACTCTTTGTCGGGACTGCCGTGCTTGTACCAACCACATCTCTGGCTGTGCGTTGGGTTTTGGAAGCTGTACTCAGATGGTCTCCCTCTGTTTGAGCTGAATCTCGAACTCCGTGATGGCGGAGACTTTCTCACTACCGCTACTAGGGGGTCGTTAGGCTCAAGTTCGGGACTGACGGACTTCACCTCGACACTAGTCACATGGTCTAGTCTTTCCTTCATGTAGCGGTCACCGAATTCTATGCTCCTTGCTATTTCGGTGGCTTGGTCTAGAGTGGGATTTTTAGTTTGCCAGAGCTTCTGCTGGATGCGTAGATCAGCCACGTTCAGCACCAGTTGGTCTCTTAAATACTCATCGCTGACGCCTGTGAAGCTGCAGGTCGACATAAGCGCCCTGAGAGACGCTATGTATGGATCGATCGATTCACCTTTGAGCTGTTTTCTGGAAAAGAACCTGTATCCTTCCAGGACTACGTTAGTTTTGTTGCCAAAATGATTGGTGAGTTTGGCCAATGCAATGTCGAATCTGCGGTTGCCATCTCCTGCACCGTCAGGTTCGGGAAGTGTTCTGAACAATCTCAAGGCTTCTGCCCCAATGCAGTTCAAGAGGGTTGCCTCCCAAGGACAAGTCGGGCTACCAGGGCATGGGAGAAATTTGGTGGGAGGTGGGATTCCTTGCATGGTGGGCATGAGTGGTGGGTGCTCCTAGGGCCAGAGCACACAGAGGCGTTGAAGGATAGCAAGCGTTGAAATTGTAGGTATCAGTGGGAGGGTAGCGTGATGATTGTTCACTAAACAGTTGAAGCAGTTTTTTTTTTTTACAGTCCAGAGAGCAACGAATCAGACAGAGGAGTAGAGGAGCAGGGTTGCTGAGAAGCAGAGTTAACTGTTGCTTAAAAAATTGAACAATGGTGTCCTTGTTATTGGTGCCTGGCCACACCCTTTGTGCAAAGGAGCGTTTTGATCGAAGTTGGGGAAGATTTTGCAGTATTCAGCGTGGATTCGGACAGTGTAGAAGCTGCGTAGCGTGGTTGCCGTGGCAACGTAAGCTTCAATGCCGGGGGTGGGCCCAGAGAGTATGTATGGCATACAAAATGGCCGCACGCAGGCCGACGCACCAAGGTTCTTTCCTCTAAATGCTGTTGAAGGGCGGCGATTCATAGGACGCATCTCGCACTTCACAGAAACTTCAGATATGCGACTGGGAAATCGCGCTTAAATTTCAATGTGCCCACTGTGTATCTGCTGTCGTGCTGGTGCGGGCAATTCACGGTTCGCAGTTCAGTGCCACCTTGCGATCGTGGATGAGGGGCCGCCGTGGGCACAAGGGGAGGAGTATAGCAGCGAGGCTGCTCTCATCAGTCGGGCGGCGAGATACGCTCACGGGGGCCTCGGTGACACGGAGCCTCGTCGCCAAATGAAGTAAAGAGGCAGGCCAATGCGAGAGTGGGTAATTACTTTATTGAGGCCCCCGGAGGGTTCAACAGCTGGGTAATAACTGACGAGAGAACACTCGGGGGAGAACATAGCGTCATGAGCACTCCGAGGAGGCTCGTGAGCGTATCACATATAACACTACATCATAATAGTCTTTCACTATAGTCCTTCTCTGTCATCATAGTCCATCATTGCAGTCCTTCTCCACTGTCCTCTTCCTCCATTACCATATTCCTTTGTCATAGTCCTCCTTCATCACAGTCCATCATCATAGTCCTGTTTCTTCCTGCTTTTACTCCTTCTTTGTCATAATCCATCATAGTGCCTAATTATAAGTGCGGCGGTAACCCGCCGGTGCTACCGGCGGGTTGCCGCTGGACTCGAAACACTTTTCCGGCACCGGATATCCCTGTACCACCAGGACATTAGAAGTCCTGGCGGTTCAGGAAGTCAGGCGCCAGAAAATGTTGTTCCCATTCCCGTGGAGTCCCACAGGACTCCATGGGAGTGGGGAGACAGAAGCACCGGCATTGTTACCAACAGTGCCGGTGCTTCCGTAAAAGATCTGCAGACGGATGCCGTTACACCCGGTAGGTCTGACCTGTTGGGCGCAATAGTCCCCGCACACAGAGTTGTAGTGTGGCGGTCCGCAAAGGGTGTTGGTACGGTGCGACCGGCACCCTTATTTCCAGACCGCCACACTTGTAATGAGGCCCAAATTCTTTTCTTTTCATTGTTTCCTTACTATTCAGAATCCTTGTTCACAGTCCTTTTCCTTCTTTATAGGGCTACATCATATTCTTGTATTCTAGCCCCATAACTATGTTCTGCCTCTCCTTTGTCATTCCTAGTTCTCTTTTAAAAAGGATCTGCTCTGACGTCCCGCCTCTTTAAATAATACATTCTACCATCAATGCAGCTCATAAATTCTGATGGTATGAAATATTTGATGAATGCTTATGACACCAATGTTCTCTGTCATTTCACCACCTACACCCATAGGTGTCCTTTGTCCCAGTCCTTTTCCTTCATCCTAGTCTTTCACCTCCATCATCATCCTTCATCCCTATGGAACTGAAACAGGCAACAGCTATCCCTCTGCTGACGAAACTGTCACTGGATGCTTTGGTGTTGGCTAGCTTTTGTCCTATCTCCCGTCTCCCCTTCTTTACGAAATTGCTTGAACCTTTGGTGGCTGCCCTTTTTTCTTCTTTCCTGGAAACATCTGAATTCTTTGATACCTTTCAATCTGGGTTTCGGCTGGGATGTAGTTCAGAGAGGGTCCTGGTGTCTGTGGTCGATGATCTGACCATGCTGGTTGACCATGCTGGATTGAGGGCCTTAATACTCTTAAATCTGTATATGGCTTTCGACACTGTCGAACACACCATCCTGTTGTCTCAGTTAGTGTCAGCAGGCCTTTGTGGGCATGTCCTGGCTTTTTTCACCTAATTTCTAACTGATAGAACACAGTTGCTATCTTTTTATTCTTTTCTGTCTTCTCTCTGGGCACTCATGTGGTGTTCAAGGCTTAACATCTATGTCCAGTCGCTGTTCACCTCATACGCTCCCATGGTTTCTGATGTTACTCCTATGCTGATGACACCCAGAATCTGTTTCGATTAGATCTGAACCAGTCTGGTGTGTCCTAGGGGCTGCATGAATGCTTGTAGGAAGAGGGTGGTTGGGGGATGGATGAATGTGAACTTGCTTAAGTTGAACTGGGATATAAAAGAAGTCCTGGTGGGAGGTACCTTTTCTAGCTCTGCTATGTGAACTTCTTCTTTCTGGCCTTCCATCCTGGGTGATCTTCCGAATTCTGCAATAGTTGTCAGGAACTTGGGGATTCTCTTGTCATCTTCTCTATAGGTTACCCTGCAGGTGAATGTGGTCTGCAAAACAGGACACTTTCTTCTCAGAGTACTTCAGAAAGTACTCCCTTTTCTTCCGAGTCATTTGCGACCATTGGTTGTGGCATCACTGATCCGTCGTCGCATTGACTAATGCAACGCTCTCTGCCTGGCTCAGCTTGCAGGTACTATAGACTTGTGTATAGGCATGTTATAAATTCCATATCATATCATATAATATACAGCGTCTGTTGGCTCGGGTGGCCACAAACTCTCCGTATGGTGCACATGTCAGTTCAGTGCTTCGGGCTCTTCATTGGCTCTTTGTGGCCCAGAGGATTAAGTTTAATCCCTGTGGCTTGTCCATCGGGCCTGGTACCGCCAAGGGACTATCTGCAAGACAAATTTTCGCCCTTATATTCCAGGGCGGGTAGTGTTAATTTGGTGGCAATTCCCAAAATTCAGCGATCTCGAGTTGGAGGATGTGCCTTCTCCTTTGTCGCTGCAAAGTTGTACAATGGCCTTCCTCCTGACCTTGGAGGTATCGAGAACCATTTTCATTTTTGCCGTGCTGTAAAAACCCTTCTGTTTTAGCCACCTGTGGTTAAGCCATTCCCATGGTAAATCTTGCGCCTAGATGGCTTTTGGGGAATGTGCACGCTATAAGTGCGAATAACATAACATAGCATCCTAGTCCTTCTGCTTGTGCTGTAAATGCGGCTTAATGTAACTTACCTGCAACCTACCAATTATGTATTGGGCAGCCTTGTGCTGCTAATGAAATGTACCTGCAACAAACCTCTTACGACCTTTCAGCCTTGCCTTATGCTGCTTATGCAATTCAACTGTAACCTACCTATTATGACTTTTCAGCCTTGTGCTGCTTATGCTTATTTATCTGTAACATTTGACAGCATCTTGTAACGCCATATCCACTGTAACTGGAGCCTAGATGCCTCAGGGCTTTGTCCGCTGCTACAAATGCAAAAACAAAATAAAATAAAATACATTCTCCTTTCACCTAGCCCTTACATTGCAATCAACCTGTCCCTCAGGCATAATCCCTCACACAATCACAGTCTCCCTATCACCCACCTCTGTATCATTTAATCTATCTTTTCGTATTCCAGCTCCATATTTCACATGTGAGCCCCTCTCTCTCTCTCTCTCTCTCTCTCTCTATCGCTCTTTCCTACCCTCTCACTCTTTCTCAGACCCTTTCCACTCACTGGGCAATGTGATGCTGATTTGGGTGGAAATAGAGCAATAGAAGGCAAAGTAAGACTTAAAGGCCACAAGGAAAGTTTGTACAAGGGGTGGGGGGGGTGAAGGGGGGATGGAAGCTCAGAGCTTAAAATTGTGAGGTTCCTTACTAAGATTGTTCTCTGTCATGCTGCTGAAACAACCACCACGTAAGCCTGCAAATGGTTTTGCATGTGGTATGTGTTCTTCTCAGCATTAGTAGGCTATTCTGCAGTCACCCTAGCCTCCTCTTAGTGAGCCATGTGTTGGGGATCCATCTCTGCCTGGTGCTATTCAGACACCTCTAGTAGCACCACGACCTCCTCATGCCTCTGCCCTTCCCTGTTGCTCCTGGAGTGCCATTAAAATACCACGTCAGTCCCCCCAACGCAAGGTCAAAGCACTACCCCACCTTCTGCAGGTACTCCTGGTGTGCTTCTTCTGATTGTCTTCTCCCCCCTGCACTCCCTCCAAATAAAATGACATCATTTTGCCTAAGGTGCCAAGGTGCAAACTACACATGTTCTTAAGGTGTCAATATGCAAAATACAAAACAAGAATTAAAGACAAAGGGCCTCATTACGACCCTGGCGTTGGACCATGGTGCTAATAGCACCATGGTCCAAGCCGGTAATTTACCGACTCAGCCATGGCGGAATGGGGAATTACCGCCCCATTCCGAGGTTGGCGGGCGGTAATTCCCCATGCCGCCATGGCCCTTCCCCATTCCCATTTTTGCCCCATAGGGCTCAAGGGGAATGGGGAAGGTGCTAAGTACGGTGCCGCATATTGCGGCACCGTACGTAGCACCAAGGTCTCTTTGCGGGTTGGTTTTTAACGCCTGCAAAAAGCAGGCGTTAAAGTCTCCAACCCGCAAAGGGACCTCGTAATCAGGTGCTAAGGGATTACCGGTACGGGTACCCTTACCGGTACCGGTAATCCCTTAGCACCAGGATCGTAATGAGGCCCAAAGAAAGGGATTTACAATAGACTCTCGCAATTAGGAAGGTGTCTCAGAACACGCAAACAGTAGGAAAGATAACTGAGCATAACGCAGAAAGACCCCTCGGGTTCACACACAGTTTTCTCCAAATGTTGTTTTGTATGTGAAAGGAATGTTAAGAAACTTTTTTAAAGGAAGATTACAGAGACCAAAGGCACAAACAAACAGAAAAAGGGAATAACACAGGAAATCAAGAAACAACTAACCAAGTCCTCAAAAACTCTCCTAATTTCTCCAAAAGTTTACCAAAAAAACTATTTGGTAGCATGCCCTATCCGCTTCTAACTGAATAGCCAAACAAAATCCACAAAGGGAAGAAGGCATTAAACTGGCAGTTTAGAAGGCTTTTAAAACTGTTTTAGAATGATGGCTCGGCACTTGTGATTGGCTGGTCAATCCCCCTGTCTCAAATATTGGGCATTGCAATTGGACAGCATCACCTCAAAATCCTTCTTGAGACCCACAAAGGTGTTTGACCCTTTGTAAAAAGCCTTGCTAATCGCACTGGGTGGGTTGAACCCTGCTTGAAAACCTTCACTTTCCAGTGGGGCACATTTTGGGAAGTTCGAGCACAAGTGCGAGTACTCACAGAAAAGTAGGCTTAAAGATTTGTTTTAAAGTTATTCTGGAGCCAAACTGGTTTCTAAGAAATCAAAAGCATTTTATGGGCCTTCCTAGCAGGCTGTGTAAGCAGCAGGCTTTGTATCTCAGCAGTTATGTAAAACGTTTTTTTTTGTTTTTACTTGTATTTAATCACTTTGATTTTTACAAGATCCGAAGGTAAGAAACAGAAGAAAAAAAAAAAACTTTGTGAAGAAGTTTGAAAATTAACAAAGATGGAAGATGACAAGGAGGTTCTTTCCAGTTTATTATTTCTGGCGAGCTTCATTCTTCCCCATCGGATGTTTCAAAATCTATGGTCTTTTCTCCTGACATCAGACGGGCCCACAAGGTCTCTTCTTTGCGCATTTTTGAGTCCCCAAGGAACAGAGTCAGATAAACTGATTTCGCCTGGCTAGTTTCCGGGCACAACATCAACAAGTGTCTTATGGATTCCAGTTGGTCTTGGTCGTTGCACAATCTGCATTTGTTAGTGTTTGACAATGATCTTATTGCCACAATTTTGTGCGTATGTACTAGGTTGAGGCGTACTCGCATAAATAGGCTTCTAAGTGCTTTATCTGGGAACTTAATACAATAAGCTTGGGGTTCCTTCATTTTTTTTGGTAGCCTTTGGAGATATTTCAACAGTTTATTTGCTACTATGGATTTGTTAGTCCGGACTGAGTCCCATTCTTCCGTTTTTTTTAACTCTCTGGGGATTGGAGATTAAGTCCTCCTCACTGCATGCAATTTGTTCTAGTTGTTTCTTCTTTGCTGTCACCCACGCGTTTAGCGTTTGGCAGCGGCTGCTTTTGATTTCTTCTGCGATCACCTGGTAAGGAGGAGGGCTGTCAATCATCAAGGTTTTCCTGAAGAGCTGCATACTCCCAATTTCTACTGTTGCTGCCAGGGAGAGTAGTCCAAGGTGTTGCCTAATTGCTGCAACAGAGATAGATTCTGGTGAATTTAGGACTGACCTCCAGAAGTGCACTTCTAGCTTTGGCCATATTGTCGTGGACAGGTTCAGGGTCGCATCCATCCCATACGTAATCGTAGGGACCACCTTTGTTTTGTAGAACTGGATTGCCGGCATCAAGGAGAACCTCCCACATTTTTTGTCTATTGCTCTGGTTTGAGCAGTTAAGTTTCAGATGTTGTCTCAAAGGGCCTGCTGCATTTTTGTTTCTGTCCTCGAACTGTCGATCATAACTCCCAGGTATTTAAAATGGGTGACAGTTTCAACTTTTGTATTGTTGATGGTCCAGGTCAGTTTTTCCATTTTTCTTGGGCATTTCTCAATTGTCAACATTTTCGTCTTGGACTTGTTTATTTCTAAGTTGTTATCCTTTATGTAGTGTGACAAGTTGTTTAGCTGGCGCTGTAGTCTGATCGTGGTTTCGTCCAAGAGGATCATGTCATCAGTGTATCGCATTCGCGGTATGCTGCACTTGCATATTTACAGCGGAAATGATCGTACTTGTTTTTCAGATTCTTTAAATTCTCCCAAACAAGCGATGAAAAGAGCAGGAGTCAATGGGCAACCTTGCTTTACCCCCCTGCTTGTTTGATGGTATTTCTTCTAAGAGGGTGCCCTGTTGGCTTAAGCGCACACGCATGTTGGTATTTGTGTGCAAAGCAATCACAGGACCCAGGAGCGACTGCAGGCAGTTCCATGTTTCTAACTTGTTGCAGAGTTTTTCCCGATCAACTAGGTTGAACGCCTGGGTCAAATCTATGAATGTTAGAAAGACTCGTGGAGCGCCGGTTTTGATATTACTTTTCGGTATGTTCAAGAGCAAGATGTTCACTGACGTGCCCGCATTCTTCAAAAAGCCAGTTTGGAAGGGATCAGCGCCAGGCGAGCCCTTTGCCCATTTCTGAAATCTCACTAGCAGAAGGGATGCAAAAACCTTTCCAATAATGTCCAGGAGGGCAATTGGACTGTCAAACTGGATATTAAATTATGCCTCCTATTGTAAACGATTATATGTATATTGGCCTACGCCAAGTCGCATAAAACTGTATGCGAATAACTCTCTATGGCAAGGTCTTGAACTTAGAAATTGATGTAAGCCGCCATCTTGAATCAAACCGCCATTTTAGGTTCTCTTGCTGTGTAAAAGTCACCCTGTACATCAAAATGGTGGACGATGCCATTCCGAACAGAATCTGGTCGACATGACCTCCGTACAGCTAATGTATAACTTGCCTGCAAGCCACTTGTTATGGTCGTGAACTGAGACCTTGTCCGTCTGTTGACCTGCATGTAAATGGATTACCTGTATCAACGGAACTGATCTATGCACATACTACTGAATAAATTAGAATTCACCTGGCAGAGACCCTAGACCAGTAATACATTCATGGAATGGTTAACCCGTGAAGGGGTTGGACAAAAGGCTGGAGAAATGTATAAAAGCCTGAATGTCCCAATGTACAGTCTCTCACTGAATACATCGAACCCTGTTGAAGTTTGTTGTGTTGTACTGAGGGCCGATAGCTATCTGACCTATCATTGACTTTGTCATTGCTTGACCTTAAAATAAAGTACTTTGTATGTTCCTTTGTAACCAGTGTTTGGTGTGTTTCCTTTGGGTTTACCGGCCTCATATTATTTTCCTCTTTTCACAGTTGGCGCCCGAATAGGGACCCTCAAGATTGATGCCGGACCATTGAAGGTTGACGCATGCTATCGGACCGGGATCGGACGGTGTGATACTACGGGCCCGACTGAACGAGACGCAACACCTCTACAGCGCTGCACGATCCGATCCTTGGACGATAGCCGTGCGGTCTGAGACGGCATCTTGACGAGGGTCCACTTTTGAGGCGGGCAGATTTGCCGAAATCACCAAACACAAGGTAAAATTCGTTAGGTAAGTTCTTTGATAAACCGTACGGTCCTCCTTAGGTTTGGTCAGGTGAGTCATGACCCGACTCTTAATTTAACCATGACAATTTGAATTTGGCGCATTGTATCTGCAGACACAATTATTGACCAGGTAACACCAAGTTTTTGAGAAATGCCTGGGAAATTGTCTAGCTGCTTTAGGCCATATTTCCGCAGCGATCAACAATCTTTGGAATTTAGCCGCCCGGCACCACAGGAGGGGTTGCCAGCGTTTACTATGTATTGTAAACATGGCATTGGAAGTGTAGTATTTAATATTTGGCACAGACAAACCATACATGCCTCCGAACTTCAGTGGCCAATCAATGGTAGTTTTGAGATCCCTCGTATTGAATACTTAGAGTCGGTCTTGTTAAAGAAAAAGGCCAGACCCGCAGCATTTGATGTTCTACAGAATTGGAAAAAAGAAGCGTTGCAGCAGCTTAAGACTAGGGAAAAACATGCGCGCCGTCATAAAACAAACGCTGAAAAGGCATTGTTATATGATCAGGACAAACAGTCGGAGTCAGTTAAGAATATGGATAGGGCTTTCTTACTCAGTATTCAGAAAATCTATCCTTCTAAAGACCTTCATGTTTCTGACGAGTTTCTCGACAAATTGTTAAATGAGCGAAGGCCTGGTGCCTCTGCACCACCTCCGTATGATCCTCTTCCTGTTGCTTTGAATCTTCCTGCTGTTATTCCTGCTCTCCATGCTCAACCTGTTGCTCCTATTATTCCGGCTGTTGTTCCTCCGCCTGCTCTACTACCTCTTCCCATTGCACCAGTAATAACTCCTCCATTGAATCTGCCTGCACCTCCACTCCCGAGTGGTTCTGTACCGACTATAGTTGATTGGGGTGCGGGGTTGAAGGTTGTTATTAGTAATACTGTCCCTACAGATAAAAAGCATGAATTGTTTGCATGGGCTAAGCATCGTATGGAGAGAGATGATCGAGCTAATGTTTTTGCCACACTGTCTAATATGGATAATTTTCCTGAGAAAAATGTTTTTATTGAAGGTTTAGGGATTCATTTATGCGTAATGTGGGGTAAATTAAATACTGTGGATCTCCCACAGGGGCTGAGGGAACTGAATACTTTAGCACTATCAAGAGATACTGTGGAGAAAGTACATGAGCATGTCGAGAGGTTCTTTGAGTATAGGAGAGATTTGGAGAAGTTACGGAATGAGGATGATGAAGAGGAGAGTATATATGTATAGAAACGATTTCTTCCGTGTCGTAAATGGGCATCTGAGGAAGCACAAATTTGTACAAAAGATTCGATTAGATGGATTTCGGATTCATCGATAACTCTGGTTGAGGTATATGACACATATAGTCAATATACGCTAGAAATGCAGAGGAAGGTGATTCAGGTAATGGTAGAGTACCTGCAGGATGAATGTGTGAGGAAGAAGGTTAGTTGTCCCACAGAGTTACTGGGTATTTATAAGAGAGCTTATTCACTTGACACTTCTTCGACTGCTTTAGCGCTCGACTTAGCTCTGTTGCTTAGTAAGCGTTCGGAATTGCCTATATCTCAGTTGCCTATGAGAGAGGTACCTCCGACATTTGTCCCAAAAGTTGAGATTGCCGCCAATGCTGCAGCAGGTATAGCTGCTGTGGACATTCCTGCACATTATGTATCACAGTTTGTTCACGTCCCGTTTTCACGACAGGTAGTAAACACTATTAGGCAATCTATTCCCGACATTAGGAAAAATCTGACAGGATTCTATAAAGAGATAGAGTCCGTCTTGCAGTCCTCAGTGTTCATCGTAGGCGATATTGACTTGTTATTCCCTGTACTCCTGCCCGTAGATTTATGGAAGCAGGTTAGAACAATAGACGATGCACCTGGGTTGGGAGATACATGGGCTAATATAAATAGGCTTGACGGGTAAAGGCCAGCTGGTGAGAGACCGCCTCAGGTGATACTCACTTTGCCTGACAGAATCATTGCAAAATTAAAAACTATAATTCCCAAAAAAAGAATTATTTGGGACAAGCTTACGGCCTGTGTCCAAGGAAAATATGAGGGTGCCACCAAGTTCTTTAATCGGTTCGAACAAGTATTCTCGGACTTCAGTGGGCAGGATTTAGGCACAGAATCTGGGAAAAGGTTATTTGTGGACAAATTTGTGCGTGGATTGCTGCCTGACATCCAGTCACAGATTATGTCTTCCGAGAGCGCTTGGCAGGCGAAATCCCTATCAGAAGTACTGCACATGGCTCAGTACTACGAGAACCGTGTCAATAATGAAAAAGATAGAGTATAAAAGAGAAAAGGAGACTTAAAGACTAAAGTATTGTTACAACAAATTGTTAGAGGCCCCAGAGGAGGTAGTTCGCAGATTAGAGGTCAGTATGTTCCACAAGGGAATGCGCCCTTGGGTCCTGTGAACATTAACCAGTGTGCCTATTGTCACCAGGAGGGCCATTGGCGTGCACAATGCCCCGTCCTTCGACAGAGGTCGAATAGCACATTTGGGAGTATGGGTAGACGACCCAGATGTCACCCCGGGGTAGGGGGGCCTGGTAGATTTGGTCAGGTTTGGTCAGGTGAGTCATGACCCGACTCTTAATTTAACCATGACAATTTGAATTTGGCGCATTGTATCTGCAGACACAATTATTGACCAGGTAACACCAAGTTTTTGAGAAATGCCTGGGAAATTGTCTAGCTGCTTTAGGCCATATTTCCGCAGCGATCAACAATCTTTGGAATTTAGCCGCCCGGCACCACAGGAGGGGTTGCCAGCGTTTACTATGTATTGTAAACATGGCATTGGAAGTGTAGTATTTAATATTTGGCACAGACAAACCAGACATGCCTCCGAACTTCAGTGGCCAATCAATGGTAGTTTTGAGATCCCTCCTATTGAATACTTAGAGTCGGTCTTGTTAAAGAAAAAGGCCAGACCCGCAGCATTTGATGTTCTACAGAATTGGAAAAAAGAAGCGTTGCAGCAGCTTAAGACTAGGGAAAAACATGCGCGCCGTCATAAAACAAACGCTAAAAAGGCATTGTTATATGATCAGGACAAACAGTTTGAGTCAGTTAAGAATATGGATAGGGCTTTCTCACTCGGTATTCAGAAAATCTATCCTTCTAAAGACCTTCATGTTTCTGACGAGTTTCTCGACAAATTGTTAAATGAGCGAAGGCCTGGTGCCTCTGCACCACCTCCGTATGATCCTCTTCCTGTTGCTTTGAATCTTCCTGCTGTTATTCCTGCTCTCCATGCTCAACCTGTTGCTCCTATTATTCCGGCTGTTGTTCCTCCGCCTGCTCTACTACCTCTTGCCATTGCACCAGTAATAACTCCTCCATTGAATCTGCCTGCACCTCCACTCCCGAGTGGTTCTGTACCGACTATAGTTGATTGGGGTGCGGGGTTGAAGGTTGTTATTAGTAATACTGTCCCTACAGATAAAAAGCATGAATTGTTTGCATGGGCTAAGCATTGTATGGAGAGAGATGATCGAGCTAATGTTTTTGCCACACTGTCTAATATGGATAATTTTCCTGAGAAAAATGTTTTTATTGAAGGTTTAGGGATTCATTTATGCGTAATGTGGGGTACATTAAATACTGTGGATCTCCCACAGGGGCTGAGGGATCTGAATACTTTAGCACTATCAAGAGATACTGTGGAGAAAGTACATGAGCATGTCGAGAGGTTCTTTGAGTATAGGAGAGATTTGGAGAAGTTACGGAATGAGGATGATGAAGAGGAGAGTATATATGTATAGAAACGATTTCTTCCGTGTCGTAAATGGGCATCTGAGGAAGCACACATTTGTACAAAAGATTCGATTAGATGGATTTCGGATTCATCGATAACTCTGGTTGAGGTATATGACACATATAGTCAATATACGCTAGAAATGCAGAGGATGGTGATTCAGGTAATGGTAGAGTACCTGCAGGATGAATGTGTGAGGAAGAAGGTTAGTTGTCCCACAGAGTTACTGGGTATTTATAAGAGAGCTTTTTCACTTGACACTTCCTCGACTGCTTTAGCGCTCGACTTAGCTCTGTTGCTTAGTAAGCGTTCAGAGTTGCCTATATCTCAGTTGCCTATGAGAGAGGTACCTCTGACATTTGTCCCAAAAGTTGAGATTGCCGCCAATGCTGCAGCAGGTATAGCTTCTGTGGACATTCCTGCAAATTATGTATCACAGTTTGTTCACGTCCCGTTTTCACGACAGGTAGTAAACACTATTAGGCAATCTATTCCCGACATTAGGAAAAATCTGACAGGATTCTATAAAGAGATAGAGTCCGTCTTGCAGTCCTCAGTGTTCATCGTAGGCGATATTGACTTGTTATTCCCTATACTCCTGCCCGTAGATTTATGGAAGCAGGTTAGAACAATAGACGATGCACCTGGGTTGGGAGATACGTGCGCTAATATAAATAGGCTTGACGGGGAAAGGCCAGCTGGTGAGAGACCGCCTCAGGTGATACTCACTTTGCCTGACAGAATCATTGCAAAATTAAAAACTATAATTCCCAAAAAAAGAATTATTTGGGACAAGCTTACGGCCTGTGTCCAAGGAAAATATGAGGGTGCCACCAAGTTCTTTAATCGGTTCGAACAAGTATTCTCGGACTTCAGTGGGCAGGATTTAGGCACAGAATCTGGGAAAAGGTTATTTGTGGACAAATTTGTGCGTGGATTGCTGCCTGACATCCAGTCACAGATTATGTCTTCCGAGAGCGCTTGGCAGGCAAAATCCCTATCAGAAGTACTGCACATGGCTCAGTACTACGAGAACCGTGTCAATAATGAAAAAGATAGAGTAGAAAAGAGAAAAGGAGACTTAAAGACTAAAGTATTGTTACAACAAATTGTTAGAGGCCCCAGAGGAGGTAGTTCGCAGATTAGAGGTCAGTATGTTCCACAAGGGAATGCGCCCTTGGGTCCTGTGAACATTAACCAGTGTGCCTATTGTCACCAGGAGGGCCATTGGCGTGCACAATGCCCCGTCCTTCGACAGAGGTCGAATAGCACATTTGGGAGTATGGGTAGACGACCCAGATGTCACCCCGGGGTAGGGGGGCCTGGTAGAAGTCATTTTTCACAGGATCCTCAGCAACCTTTTTCACAGGACAATCAGACTTCGAGTGTGGATACTAGAAACATATTCGATCACCCTTCTACTGCTTACCTCTCTGAGGAGCTTCCTTCTGATGATATTCTGTTTCGTTAGGATTGCCCGAAACAGGGTTTGGAACCTACGCCTATTCCCGTTAGTCAGAAAAGTCCCTATGTTGAAATGGTAGTGGGAAATAGGAAACATCAGTTTTTGATAGACACTGGAGCACAGAAGTGCTCCATTGATCATTCTCGGGTTCCAAACATTCCACTGTCAGGGCAAACCAATGTCTCCGTAGGGTTTTCTGGCACACCAGTCATTTGTCCGGTTTCTTCGCCGGTACCTATTTCTTTGGGTCCCTTTACGGACCATTGTCCATTTCTTTTGACTTCGAACTGTGGAGAGAATTTGTTGGGGTTGAATCTGTTGAAGGAATTAAATGCGGTAATTCATTGTTCATCTGATGGAGTGCGGTTGACTATTTCACCACAGCAGTTTTCTGTTTCACAATTTTTGACTAGACCTTTGCCACCAGAATTCAGTAATGTCCCGGAGTGTTTGTGGGTGGCTGACGACAATGATGTCGGTGTTCTACAGATTGAGCCTGTTAGAATAGTCTTGAAACATGGTATTACGCTGCCACGTATTCCGCAGTATAAGATCTCGGTTGAAGGTGAGCAAGCTTTGAAGAGCATTGTTTCCGATTTTGTGCATCGTGGGGTGATTGAGGAGATTATAGGAAGTTTGTGCAATAGTCTGATCCTACCCGTGTACAAAAAAGGCGATAATGCTATTCCGTTTCATTTTATAATTGATTTGCGAGCCATTAATAGAGTTGTCGCTCCACAATTTCCAATTGTGCCTGATGTGACGACGATATTAACTATGATTCCAGCTACGGCTACTTACTTTAGTGTTGTGGACCTGAAGAATGCTTTCTTCAGTATTCCTATTCACAAGGACAGTAGATATTTGTTCGGTTTCACCTTAGGGGGACGCTCGTTCACATTTACTCGTGCACCTCAAGGTTACACCGAGAGTCCTAGCATTTACAGTAGGGCCTTGAAAGAACAGCTTGATACTCTTGAATTACCCCCTACTTGTACCCTGCTTCAGTACGTTGACGACTTGCTTTTAGCAGCAGATTCTGAGAGCTCTTGTAAGAGGGCACTGTATTGTTGCTCATCCATCTAGCTAAGCATGGTCACAAAGCTTCGCTTAAAAAGTTTCAATATTGTTGCCAGGAGGGAAGAAGATTGACACCTGAAAGAATAAAACACATTTCTGGCATGTCTGTCCCAAATACACAGAAGGAAGTCAGAGACTTAATAGGTATGGCTTCTTACTGTAGGTTATGGATCCCAAACTTTTCACTAGTGATAAAACCGATGTTGGCTTTGACAAAGAAGGGCATTTCTTCGCCATTGCCATGGAAATCGGAACATCAACAATCATTTGAGCTTCTCAAGACTGCATTATGCTCTGCACCGGTTTTGGGTACACCAAATTACAAGAAGGCCTTTGTGTTGTTTGTGCATGAATGTGATGGATGTGCTTTGGCTGTATTAACGCAGGAACATGGAGGGAAGAATAAGCCGTGCGGTTACTACTCTTCCGCCCTTGATCCTGTTGCATGCGCTTTGCCAAGATGTTTGCGAGCTGTCGCTGCTGCTGCCGCGTCTGTAAAACAGAGTGAGGGAATGGTCCTAGGCCATGATTTAACCCTGATGGTGCCTCACTCTGTAGATGTTCTATTGAACAAAACCCAAACGCAACACCTCACTTCCGCACGATTGACGAGATACAAATGAATTGTGTTTGCTCCCCATATACAAATAAGGAGGTGTTGTGTTCTTAATGCGGCTGAACTCCTACCTTTCCCGCAAAATACTGTTTGCGGTGATGATGAGTCACATGACTGCCTGTATGCTACTGAACAAGAAACGAAGGGCAGAATTGATCTTAAGGACACTCCTTTGGATAATGCGCAAGGGGAGCTATTTTGTGATGGCTCCTGTTTCAAACTTCCGGATGGTACATCCACAGCTGCTTATGCAGTCACTACATTGAGCACGGTTGTAGAGACCAAGCGAATTACACATAACTCCGCGCAGACCGCAGAGATTATAGCATTAACCCGAGTTTGTGAGCTTTCCGAAGGGCTAACAGTCAATATATATACTGACAGTCAGTATGCTTTTGGGGTGGCTCACAACTTTGGGAGACTTTGGTCAGAGAGAGGGTTTCTAACTTCACATGGGACCAAGATTCAGCATGGCCCCCTGACAGTACAATTGCTCTCGGCGCTTGCGCTCCCTAGTCAGTTAGCGATCATGAAATGCGCAGCGCATCGCAAGATCACGGACGATGTAGGAAAAGGGAATGCTTTCACTAATCAGATAGCCAGACAAACTGCCACAGATCTTCGCACAGAAATGTATGCTCTAAGAGAAACTAGGAATGTCTATGTAATGGACAAGGATATTGGGTCTATGCGGGATATCCAAGCTGATGCCACAATGGAAGAATCCAAGAAATGGGCTGAAGGCTTAGGGAAATTAGATGATGACGGGTGTTGGGTGGACACAGTTGAAGGGAAATGCTTACTTCCTAATACCTACATAGTCATGATGGTCACCATGGCACACGGTCCCACACATGTGTGTGCCCAACAGATTACGAAAATGTTAGAGAAAGTCTGGGTAAATGATAAGATTTCGAAAATTGCTCAGCATTATGTCCAAAATTGCATGATTTGCCTACACCACAATGTGGGGAAAGGGACGGTAACTCCAAGGGGTAGCTTTGGGCCTCCTTCTGTCCCATTTTAAGTGACTCATTTTGATTTTATTGAGATGGAGTGGTGCAATAGTTTAAAATATGTCCTTGTGGTCATTTGTGCCTTTAGTAAATGGGTTGAGGCTTTCCCTGTCAAAGATGCTACAGCCATGACCACTGCAAAAATTATGATAAAGGAGTACTTCCCGCGGTTTGGGTTGCCAAGAGTCATCTGGTCGGACAATGGTCCACATTTTGTTGCTGCTGTAATTTTACAGATATGTACGGCACTACATATTGATAAGCGATTTCATTCGGCTAGACATCCTCAAAGTGCCGGGTTGGTAGAGAGACATAATGGTATCCTAAAGAACAAACTCGTTAAGACATGTGCCGGTACCAAACTAAAATAGCCGGACGCCTTACCGATCGTGTTATTAGCCATGCGCACTACCCCTCAAACTAAGACTGGGCTCTCTCCATTTGAGGTGGTGATGGGGAGACCTGCCAATATTTGGGGTCTTCCGAAACCTAAAGCACTGAGAAATGTTGAGAATGTGTTGCTTTCAGACTACTGTAACCAGTTCACTAAAAATCTGTATTTCATTTATCAAGTATGATCAGCTTTACCTGTACGTTATGAGGGCCCAGGACACAACATCCGGCCTGGAAACTGGGTCCTGGTGAGAGCATACGAGCGGTCTTCTTGCTTCGCGCCTCGCTGGCGGGGACCATTCCAGGTCTTGTTGGTCACCCAAACGGCAGTGCGGGTGGCTGGAAAGAAGAACTGGATACATGAAACGCATGTCAAGAAACTTCCTCACCTGACGCTGCACGTTACAGAAGAAACAAAACCCCTCACTAACGCTGAAATCGATGATCCTGAAGCAGCAAATAGCACTGTGAGTGAGTCGGAGAATCTCTCTGAGCCCGGGGGGCTTGGGGAACCGTCCATTTTGTCTCCACACTCTTTGGAAAAGTCATTTCCGGAAACCATTGCTTCGAATTCTGCAACTTCCATTGCCTCTGATACGTTGCTTCCCTCAGGGAGTGACGTTACCTTATTTCCGGATCAAACAGTACCGGGAACCACCAGATATAATCTTCGACGGAGAAAATAGACCTACAGCACGGTTCGACTGTGCATTCAAAAGAAGGAAAGGATCATCAAGGGCTTGCTTTTGCCCAAATTTGAGGAAGGGGGTTCTGATGGCTAGGGTTTGGGAAGGACTAAGAAGCCGCGCGACCAGGGGGTCGCCAGCAACGAACATTGGGGTTTCCATCCGAAGACTACGATGCCTGCCACCGTTACTGCCCGTATTGGACTTGTAAATAAGGGGGTGACAAACTTGGACAATGAACAATGTGCCTGGGCCCCGAAAACGTATTTCTGTGTTTTGATGATAATAATTGGGGTTTTTATAGTAACTGCTTTAGGATTCTGGTACTTTGAGGAGATTTATCCTCTAGAGCCTCTTTTGCCAACTGAAATTGCACCTACTGTTTTTACTCCTTTTGTACATGTGCGTACTCTGTCACCTAGGGACTCTCAGCATAGACAGAAGTATCACAATAATACTATGATGCTGATTATGAATTCGACACATGCCATTTTTAACAAAACCAATTGTTGGGTCTGTTCACATTTACCGCAACACAGGGATAAGGGGCTAGGTTGGTATATTCATCCTTTACCGTTGACAACTGCTTACTATGCTTCTCTTAGAGCACTGTTCTTTGGCCGATGGAATGATAGCATCTCGGGGAATTTTGATGGAACTAATTTGAATGATTTTGAGAAACGTGTTCTGACACCCCTGGGATGCTCGCTTTTCGCAAATAGGAGCAAACCCAACGTTGCTTCAATTAGGCCTTCTGATAGACTATCCCGTCCTTTCCAATCTTTAGTTTCCTTTAAAATGGCTCCGATAGGCAATAAGGATGCCGTGCCTCCTTCTTACTCTGTTAACCATAGCACTGATTCAGTTTCTTTCTGCATACAGAGAACGGGACCCGGTCAATGGGAGATTTTAAGGGCTGTGCCAACGTTGCAAATTTGACTGGGGAAAACAGACCTTTGTATGTGGGCGAACCTGTCTATTTCGTTTGCGGTAATGTAGCATTTCCATGGTTGCCCAGGGATTGGCAGGAAACCTGTTATTTAGGGATCCTGTTACCTGGGTTATTCATAGCAAGTACTTTGGTAGTTTCAAAGGCTCGTCCACGACGGGACGAGAATGGTGATACCCTCGCACAAGTGATGGGAGATATATCGAAATCAGTTGTGCCATTTTGGGGGCAGATAGCAAATTCCGAAGACATCAGGAGACTAGCGAGAGTACTGGAGAGAACCATCAACCAGACCACAGATACACTCTATAACATGACATTAGAGCAGAAAGTGATAAGATTAGTAGCACTCCAGAACTGGATGGCATTAGATGTCATTCTGGCTGAACGTGATGGAGTGTGTAAATTAGTGGGGTCCGCTTGCTGTGTTTTTGTATCAGACTCCTCCCCAACCATTTTCAAAGCAATTCAGAATCTGCACGTCCTTAGCTCAGAAGTGCATGTTCCTGAGGGGAACTGGAATCTTAGTGCTTGGTTTTGGGATTTCTTGCGATCTTGGGGTTGGAAGGTACTTTCAGTTTTGTTGATCATTTTGGGAGTTCTGCTATTCCTTTGTTGTTGTATCCAATGTCTGCCTAGTACATGTTCGATGCTAGGGGGATGTTGTGCTCAGGCGATAGGTACGATAGGACACAAAGTATATGCCCCGGATATAACTTCCAAGGAGTACGTGTTAAAAGAGATCTTAGTGAACGACCTGATGGCCATAGATATCTCTGACGGCGATTCAGGGTGTATGGACGATGACGTATGGAGTTACTTGCAAGGAGATCAGAAGTAGTCTTAGCACTTGGCATAGGCCAAAAGGAGGGTTTGTCAAATTGGATATTAAATTATGCCTCCTATTGTAAACGATTATATGTATATTGGCCTACGCCAAGTCGCATAAAACTGTACGCGAATAACTCTCTACGGCAAGGTCTTGACGTTAGAAATTGATGTAAGCCGCCATCTTGAATCAAACCACCATTTTAGGTTCTCTTGCTGTGCTGTGTAAAGGTCACCCTGTACATCAAAATGGTGGAGATGCCATTCCGAACAGAATCTGGTCGACATGACCTCCGCGCAGCTAATGTATAACTTGCCTGCAAGCCACTTGTTAGGGTCGTGAACTGAGACCTTGTCCGTCTGTTGACATGCATGTAAATGGATTACCTGTATCAACGGAACTGATCTATGCACATACTACTGAATAAATTAGAATTGACCTGGCAGAGACTCTAGACCAGTAATACATTAATGGAATGGTTAACCCGCGCAGGGGTTGGACAAAAGGCTGGAGAAATGTATAAAAGCCTGAATGTCCCAAAGTACAGTCTCTCACTGAATACATCGAACCCCGTTGAAGTTCATTGTGTTGTACTGAGGGCCGATAGCTATCTGACCTTTCATTGACTTTGTCATTGCTTGACCTTAAAATAAAGTACTTTGTATGTTCCTTTGTAACCAGTGTTTGGTGTGTTTCCTTTGGGTTTCCCGGCCTCATATTATTTTCCTCTTTTCACAGGACGGTAATTAACCGGATCTTCTCTGTTCCCTGTTTTGTATATTGGTACTACTACTGCTGACGTCCATGTGGATGAGATAGATTTTAGCTCTTTGCAGCGGCCGAAGATCTGGCTAATGAAGGTTGTCCATGCTTCTGCATGAGGTTTCAGGTCTATATTTGCTCTTTTGATGTCATCTTCGTCCGTTAGGTCACCCATGGCGACTCATGCTTTTTCACGGCTATAGGCGATGAGTCACTAGGAGACTTGAATGTGTTTGTAAAATTAGTCACCCATGTGCCTTCCGCTACCGAGTTGGTACATTTTTCGTTGTTTTGATGGTCCGATTTCTTGATTAAGGCCCAGAATTCTCTTGATTTCTTATTGCAGACGATATTAAGCATTGCTTCTGCGTCTCTGATAAAGACTCATTCAGTAGTGTCTAAGCCATGATTTGTAGTTCGTCGTTTCCTCGCGCAGGGCGACCCTGGAAGATTGTGTGTTATGTTTTATAACCTGCCTTTTCATTTGCCTTAGCCGCCTTCTTCTCTCCACCAACATCTTATTATACATATGGTAGTTTTTCGCACTTTTTTTTTTTTTACTAAAGTTGGGTTTACTTTGTATTCTGATAACAGCAATTTGTAAATTAGCGCTTCAGCTAATTTAAAGTTTGGCTCTCCAAGATGTTGTGTTTTATACCTTTGTGTTAGGTCTAGGATGTTCAAGGCGTGAGTCTGAGATGCGTCTGTTGACTGTTTACTTCAATGTGTTTGTTATACATAGGTTTTTTAGGGAGATTTGTGTTCAATGTCATGGTCAGAAGGTTGTGATCACTTTCATCAGTTCTGACGACCTTGCATGTTGAAATTAATGGTAGCAAAGAGTGCGACACAAAAATGTAGTCCAGGGTGCCCGTGCAACTGTCTCGCTCGCAGGTGGGTAACTGGGGGACCCTATTGTAGTTCTGCTATGTTGTGAAAGTTACATGAGTTCATTAGTTCTAACCATTTGGCCCCACGTTCCTCACTTGACGATCCTGTCAGTTGTTTTTCCCCGATCCCGTTCGAGTCTTTACATTTCGCATTTAGATCTCCACAAATGATGATGTTGGTTATCTGTTGATCCATGTATATTTTATCGATGACCTTTGCTACTGACGCACAGAAGTTGTTGTTCGTGGTTCTTTGAGGGTTCCAGTAAAGGGTTATAATTGCCATTTGGGTGGTTTCCCAGATCTTCGAGGATGTTTTTTAATGTTTCCACGATACCAAAACTGCTAAAAGGCCATACGACTCTGCAAACATTTTTGTAATGTTAATGCCTGAAGCAGCTCTCACTGCAAGTAAGAGGCCTGACGATGGATGTCCTAATAGGCCATTTACGGCCAGAGAGATTTCTATTGAAAAGCTGTCGAGTGATGGTTTCTCAGTCAATCAGGTCTCTTGCAAACACAAGATATCAAAGGACCCTAGACATTTGCCGGTTCTGGTTGTTCTTTGTTATGATTTGGCACTCCATTACCACTGGTTGAAGTCTCATTGTTTCAGTGCGCGTTCTCATGTCTTTTGCGGTCCAGAGCCAGAGCCGGTTTCTCAGGACGACCGTATGCTTGGCTGCGAGGGTGTTGCATCGACGCTTCCTCAGACGGGATGAAATCTGTAATTGGCGGTGGCTGGGATGCAGGGTCACAGTTTTGCAGTCCCGGCTCTTGGTCCAGGTGCTGCGTTATATCCATTGAGATTTTGTCACTCAAAAAATCTTTGACTGTGATTGGTGATTTAGTCACGTCCACCACCTCTGCGTCTGAGTGGCTAGAGTCGCAGAGAGAGTTTGTGTTAGTTGTCTCTTTTGTTCGTGTTGGTGTATGCTCGGGCTGATTCCCGATTTTATGGCTGTACACCAGAGCCTCGGGTGTCTTGCTTGCCTAGGCACATCGTTACTTGGCTTTTTTTATTGCCTGATTTGTAGTTATCTTTGGTTTCATAGTACCAAACAATGGGAAGCCCTTAGGAGAATGATCCTCCAGTTGCTTATTTTGAGACAGTGTTAGTTGCCTTAAAGGTTGAGTATCTTGGTCTTTACGGCTGATTATTTTGTTTGAGTTGTTCTCTGTTGGGCACCTGTTCAGGTCAGCTACTGCCTGAGAGACAGCTTTCTCGGATGATGAACAGTCGGTGGGTACGTCATCCATCTGGGTGCCCCTAGTTCCTTTGGTCATTGATCCTTTTTGTGTTGACAGAATTGTCAAGTGAAACTGACATTGAGAGGGTTGTGATTCAATCTGTGATTTGTTCCTCAGGTTCTGGTTGTCTGTCACTTGCTGGTTGGCTACCACTTGAAGCAAAGCGAATCTTGTTTCCCATGAAACTTTTTATCCAGGGCTGTGATGTACCCTTCCATGAAGATTAGCTTTGAATGCATCATGGCAATAATAGTTGTGTTGTCCTTCAGAGAGTCATTTAGTGACTCATATAGCTTGCCAAAAAGATGCCAGGGCTATTGTCACAGTGGACATTATGGTCAGCAGATCTGTTTTTTTAGAAGGAGTATCCTTTGTTGATGTGGCTGGAATTTCACTCAGTCTTCTGTTTTTGGGAGGCGTGAACGTCAGCCAGGTTCCCTGATGGATCGGGGTTAGGGACGTTTTTGAGAGATCAGGATGATTTTTCTTTTCTGGACATAAAGGTCTTGATGGTAACTCTTTTTCTGCTGACTTAAAGTTGAAGTGCCGGACGCCTGCGGCTTCAGCCTCTGTCTCATCACTATCGCCCCCAAGGTCTACTTTCTTTGCCGGTGATTGCACAACTGCAGATATACTACCCGGATTGGTGGTTGAAACCAACACCGGCCAGGTCCATGGTGTTAATAGGGGGTCTCGCCAGCTCCTTGGTTTCTCACAAGTTGCTGCCTTGTAATTGCAGTCTTTTCTGTACTGGCTGTGTTACGATTTATGGGCGAAATAGAATCTTTGTTGCGGTGACGACTTGCCTGTTCGCCATTTACTTCCCCTGTGTTTTCCAGTTCCTGCTGGTCACACAACGGACTGGAAGACTGAGGACTTGCCAAGGACTGAGGCAGGAGAGGAGGTGTGGACAATGTCGTTTGTTTACCCGCTATGTCCTCAGTTTTTCGTGATTTATTCACTGGAGAAGGATCTTCAACAGCCTCTAAAATTTCTGCATCAGATAGCTCTAAGGAGGAGTCTAGTTTTCTTTATACTGTTTTTTGAAGAACTTTTTAAGGCATTAGACAGCAGTGGTTTTGGCAACAATTTTTGCCTGCTTCCATTTTTTTTCTTTTCAATCATAGGGTTTTTTTTTTCCAAAGTTTTGTTCTCTAGGGCGGGTTTAACCCGTAATCTCTGCTTTCCCCCTTTGAGTACTTGTTGTGGTTTCTCGTTTCCCTTTCCCTTTGAAACAGTTGATTTTTTTGATCATCAGCCGGTTTCGGCTTTTGAGTTATGGTTGGATCTGGGAGGCACGGTGCAGTCTCTGAGCTCTGATTTCTGAGTAAAATTGTGTTACAAGCGTCGCCTGGATTATTGTCTGAGTCCGTCGCGTCTGACGACATGTAAAACGTTGAGCTCTGCTTTTTAGAGGGCTTAAGGATTTGCTTTCATTTATTTGCAGTGTCCCCCACTGGGGGGTAGCCGGTACTTTGTGCACCATCACTACTGTTTTAACAGTTTGTGATGCTGCTCTGGGGATTCGTCCGACTGATGCACCCACAGGGGGTGTTTTCGCAGGTGAAGTGGAGTTAGCCTTTGTCGGAGTCACCGGCTTGATTTGTCCAGTAGCAAGGACCTCGTAGTTCCCATCAGGTCCATCTCCGAGCTCGCCTGACCTGCCAGGTTCACCCGGTCCGAAACACGGGGGTGCCTGTAAGAATCCATCCTCCGATAGACTCTGCCAAGACTCCACTTGTTCCCTCTGGACCCCGATGTCAGAGGTCTGTGCCGAAGGAAGCGGGCGGCGTATGGCAGGCAGGTGGGATCCCATTTTTCTCACTCCTGGGATAAGGGGGATTTTCGTCCAGGATCCTCTGAGTGGCCAGAGTGCGGGATTCACAGCAGTCCTGGGCGACTTACACCCTCTCAAGTGGGAAGTTCGAGGGAGGGCACTGTTGGATAATGTCTTTGACGGATGCCTGTGATGTAAATCAATTTGCGGTAGGAATTGGAGTTGTGATCCGTTCCCCATGGTGAGATCAGAGCCCACGTGGCTCTTACCTGCGCGCACTGGACATTATCGTTCCGATAGATGACGATAGCTTCGTAGGCAGCGTCCCTCTCCATCTTCCCCCGCCTTGAGCTTACTTGAAGAGTCCATAACCAGGCCAGGGATTGGCGGATCCATTTCCTGACAGTGACTGCCAAGGACTGCAGACAGCTCTGTGGACCGCTCCACGGTGTACATAGTGCTTATGTGGGTCCTCCCACTAAGCAGAAAGAGCAAAGAGAGACTCTCTGGAAAACACGTGTAGAACTGCCAAAGACTGCAGACAGCTCGGCAGACAGCCCCGCAGACCGCTCCGCGGTGTAGTTAGTGCTTATGTGTGTCCTCCCACTAAGCAGAAAGTGCAAAGACAGACTCTCCGGAAAACATGTGTCGAACTGCCGAGGACTACAGACACCTCGGCAGATAGTTCTGCGGACCGCTCCGCAGTGTAGATAGTGCTTATGTGGGTCCTCCCACTAAGCAACAGACTCTCTGGAAAACACGTGTAGAACTGCCAAGGACTGCAGACACATCGGCAAACGTTTTTTATCAACTAGCAGCGGCCAAAACCTCAGGTAATAGTCAAGTTATGAGTGACCGTTCAGTGCTCAGTGTTCATGTTCTTTAAGGGACTAACACAAATTTGTGAATATAAATGTAAAATGAAATTAAACAACAACTAAGCTTTTGGCTTTGCCAATGTATGTTTGCCATGGATGAGCTTGGAAATGAGAGATAACATCAAATTTATGTTATCGCATATACTATTAGTGCGAATCTGCGTATTACGAAAGTCACACATTATGTTTCCATCATACAACGTCTGCATTACTATCCCATTTTTCGGGCGACCTCCTTTCGTGCCTCATTGAGCCAAACCGTTATTTTCATGCGCGCAGGTTTCTTGCCGTAGGTGGCACCTCAAGCCAGAAAGAAACAGGGCACATTACCTGCAAAGGCGCCCGCTTTACTTTATCATCCTTACATCCGCGCGGAGTGAATGAGGATTAAAGGAGTGCAGGGTTGGGGATGATATATTGGAGAAAAGGAAGGTAACATGCAAAGGGACCGGGGTTCAAGGGTTTTCCGTGCTTGTTTCTGAGGTATGCTTTTCAGCGAGGAGCAACATGCTGAAATCGCGCCACCTGAAAAAGAAAAAAACGCAGCGCATAGTAAGGAGAGATTTTCTAGGTAGATCTTTGTTTACTTCATGTACACAATCATCTGACGAACGCTTTACGAGCATTTCGTTTTTGCAGCATTTGCATGCGACGAAATCTCCATCGATTAAGCCACCTACAACCATGAGCTTTACTCTCAAAATTATGCAGTAATTTTGAAAGTATCTTGGCTTCCAAAAACATGAAATGACTTGCAAATGTGTATGCTTGGATGTGTATAACTTCCTTTCCAAAACTTATAAATGTTAAAAGTAGTTGGTACACAACCAAGATACTGGAAGTGTAGTTATCGATTTAAAAAGATTAATTTATTTAAAGGTGCCATAAGCTTTTTATTTCTTCTTCTGTTCAAGTTGCAACTCAAACGGTGTAGGCATTTTGCTAAATAAGCATTGTACGTGTTAGTACGTAAAATGCTATCCTTTGGGTCTGGCTTTCTTGCGTCAAGCCACTTAAGTTTGCTGTTCGACAACACAACTGGTGGTTAGGGCTGGAAATTCAGCCATATGCCCAACATCTGATACAGTTTGCATTCGCTCTCCTTTGAATGGCTAATGCCTAAAATAGTCCTTTAAGTAGGCCGAGGCTAGCTGCGGCAGAGTCCCTGCAGACATAGAAATATGGGTCTGAGCCGGGGCCATGGCGGGGCCCCTAATGTCCCCTGACAGCCCCAGCCGCTAGAGGACAAGGCTTTTTTTCTAAAGCCTGAAGCTCTCGCTCATGTGTGAGAGTTTCAAGCGTCAGAAAAAAAATCCTTTTCTCTATAATGGGGGCAGTGGCACATGTGAGGCATCCATTTTAATCAAGAGATGCCCGTGGGCTGGTGCCACCATTATAGAAGAAAAGGTTAGGCCGCTGGAAGCCAAGAGCTTTTTTTCTAAAGCCTGAATCTACCACTCGTTCACGTGAGCTTCAGGCTTTAGGAAAAAGGCCTTGCCTTCAAGCAGCCTCACCTTTTCAGCCTTAATGGTGCTGCTGCCCCTCATGAAATGCCTGGCGAGGGGCAGCACCACCATTAAGGCTGAAAACATGTGGCTGCTGTCCCCTGCCAGGCATCCTTTTAGGTGATGGATGCAGTAATCAGAGAGGGTGCTGATCTCTATAATGGGCTGCCTGGTGGGGGTGCCTGTAGGCCATTAAGCCTGGTCTCATCCAGGGGTCTTGGCCTAACGAGCCCAGGCGACTCTCCCGCTGTTGAGCCACGCGCCCCTGATGAGCCCCAGCTCGTTTTGCCATGCTACTTAAGGAACTCGCCTAAAAGATTTCCCAACAATCCTCTCAGCTGCTGAACCAAGGCAAATTCATCTACACTTCATTTGAGCCAGTGCAAATTTTGTTTGAGTGTGCATGCGCAAACTGCATTTGAAACGCACATGAACCATAATCCCTGCTCTCCCACCTCTGCTTCCTGTTACAGGGTATTTGTGAAACCAGTCGCACGTTCTTCATACACTTAAGCTTGAAATCCTATACACTTGACCAAATATTCTCCAGTGCTGTTTTGGAATGTGCTGCCTATTTGTTTATGACTTGCACCCTCCCGTTAAAGGGGTCAGGGTTGTTTTGCATTGGTGGATAATTATTGTTCCTGCGAGGATTCGTGATTTGCGTGTGTTCATAAACAGCTGTACAATACTGCAATTGTTTTTTTTTTTCAATTAAAAGTGTTTTTAGAATGTATTTGTTGTATATTATGTATTCCCCTGCTGTTCATTGCTCTGTATACCCATTGGCAAGGGTGGTTCCTTCTTAAGTGCATACATAAAGTAAAACATACAAAAATGTATACATTACATTAACTCACCAAATAGAAGGAACGCTGAACAGAAGGGGTGCATTATTGTATGTGGAAAGTAATTACAGAGCTCAAGGGGGCATTTGAATAAGAACGGTTTACCTCTGAATTGTATGAAAGGAGTAGTATATGGGGCCCCCTTTTTTGCAATGTTACATTTTTGACAGGTGGGAACACCCCTTGGGTATCTTTAGTCCTGCCCGCCTATGATATGGGTTTGATATAAACTTGATATATATTTAATATAAAATTGATATAAAATATATATATTTTATATCGAATGTATCTTTCTTGATATAAAGTGTTTTTTGTAGTTTTATATTAAAAAGGATATAATGTATATCAGTATGATATAAAGTGAACACAAAAGTGAATATAAAATGTATATTAAAATTATATCAAAATGTGGTTGGGAGCAGCGCTTGTGCGCTGCTGCCTGTTGGAGGGTGAAGTGAGTTGTGAAGAGAGAGATTGCGAATGTTAGGGTTTTGTCAGCAGAGTGATGCGTTGATGACACAGGAGTGGGTTTGGTTTTTAAATACAGTGCTGACGCCATGCTGTTATAATACTTTTTATATAGATTTAATATAGGTTTAGGCACAATAGCAGACGTCATAATTTTATGAGAGCTTTTATATAGTTTTAATATAAAGCTAGGCAGAGTGACTAACGTCATCATTTAATAACAGATTTTCTATATATTTAATTTAAAAAGAAGGTTGTGTTTTGTAAGGCACAGCGTTTTAATTTTAAAATGTAAAGGAGAGGCTTGGGCTAAGAATAGGTTTGGAAGGGTTGTGGCATTTTAAAGTGAATAAAAGCTGAATAAAATATATAAATGTGAATACATTTTTTTTATATTAGGTTGAGCTGGGGCGGATATGCCTGGGCATGTCCAATTATGGAGCGTGCATGAGCCTAACAATGGGGCGAGCATGCCTTGGCATGCCCTGACATCAAACCAGTGAAAATATAGGATGACAAAGCAGAGCTATAGGTATAAAAACAGCCAAGTTGAATGGCCTGAGAATATATATTTTACTAACATTATAGGTTTAAAAAAAATTAAGTGGTGAGTTAATGCTGGGCAATGTTCCATGGCTGCAAAACAGTCCTGTGCCGTCAAAAACAAAATGACTGAATGTTTTCTGTTCACAAAAACAAAGCTTCTTGCCCCATAGGCAGTCATTAAAACATTAAAAATATAGGAAGACAAAGCAGAGCTATGGGTATTAAAACATTTAACTCTCATGGCCTGAGAATATATATCCTACTAACATTATACTTGCTGGAGTGCAAATAGAGTTTTAAAATAAATGAAGAGTAAGGCTTAGGCTTCAGATAATACATAACATTTTGAAAAGACAGTGCAGCTAGCCATAAAATGGCAGAGCAAGAGTTGGTTTAACAGTGACTATACAAAATTTGAAAATAATAGATCCGGACAATACTTGGTACAGTTAAATGTAGACCATACAAATGGCCCTCGTCTGAAAAATGTGGCTGGTCTTTCAAACATATGGCATTCTTGTCATTTTTAAACACAGTATTTTCTATACTTGAAAGCAAGACTTACACACATGTGGCTGGCAGGCATACACATAGCAGCTGAAACAGTGTTTTAATCTATGAAGCTGCCATCAGATGTGAATGGGCCTGAATTTGCTGTGTCACTTAACCAGTGAGCTGTGCTGTGGCACAGGCAAATGCAAAGCTGAAACTGTGATGTTGTCAAAAAACACATGAGGCCTAGCTCAGCTGTGAATTATTTTGACTAACTCAGAGTTCTTTTCAGTCAGGCAGGAGAATTATGCAATGCTGAAACTGTGACTTGTAAAAACACATGGACCTCACCACAATGTGGTATCTCTAACTAGCATGGTTTATGTAAGCATTACGCTTGTTAAATGTATTTTGAACAGCCCATCTATTTTTGTGCAGATTAAGCAATTGTAGGTCTTCAAAAGCATACTTTGGACTCCAGCCAGAAATATCGCTTTGAAGTTACATGTGTCCTGGAGTATTGGAATTCTTGCTATCTGCAAGCCGCCCTGTGACAGAAGCGTCCATCTTTTTTATGAAAGAAAGAACAATAAGGTAAGATGGATTTCACATTCTAAATGTGGGGAAACATGTAAAACATATTGTGTTTGGTTGTTTTATTTATTTATTTTTACACTTGTAGAGCGCCCAAGCCGAAGGGCATATATATTGTAGAGGTTGAGAGCAGCTGGGGATGTTTAGTATTTCTTATAAAGTTGTTTTTTTTCTTTTTCTTTTCAGCCTTGCACTGGGGTATTAAGGCTTTTTACTCTTCAAATAAACAGCTGTGTTTTCTGACTTTATATTTTGGCTATGATAATGTGTAGCAGGGCTCATAAGTGTGAAATATTTAGATGGTCTTTAAATGTAAAGAGCATTATTCCTAAGTGCTGTCTAGGATGAGGTGTAAAAATGCCTGTAAGTGCTTATAGCTCAGTTATTTGATAGTCCAGCATTTAAATATTAAAGTTTGAAAATCAAGCATGAGGTCAAAAAAGTATAAAGGGTTTATAATCTGAAACTGCACATTATGGATAGATACACTCTTTGGCCCTTTGGGGGCTGGCATGTGGACAAAATATAGGAGCTTTGTGAGGTCACCGGTCTGCCAGTTCCTGCATAAATAAAATTGAGTCTATTGTTTTTTATTTTTTATTTTAACTTGCACAGATATATCAAAGCGTCTTACGTTTCCACATTTTGTACAGTGTCATTATGTCACGGTTGATTTCTAGTATATAAATTGCACATATTATCATGTTGTTTCAGAACAGGTCTCTTCTGCGTTTTTATCCACGAGATATTGTCGAAACCTGGCCCATATGTCTCTGGGTCGACTCCGGGAGGGCAACTGCTCAGTATACATTTCTTCTCGGTTGTTTGCCCAAATCATGTCCCTCTCCCAGTCGTCTTCCATGGGCAGTTCCACACTCTTCCACTTCATCAAGATCGTACATTTTGCAAGTAATAGGCTAAGATTAAGCAGTTTACGACAACCTGGGTTCATTCTTCCAACTTCCCCCAGCAAACACACCAAGGGACCCCATTCTATAGGCTGATCAGCCATGGTATCTAATGCCTCGCACACTCCCACCCATTATGTCGATAGCCGTGTACATGCCCATAACATGTGGAATGTGTCTGCGTTCTCACTACTGCATCTGGGGGACTTTCCATCCGTCGAGGGGAATATCTTTTTCAGCCTGGCCGGTGTGTAATGTGTTCTGTGTACTATTTTGTGGTGTTTTAATCGAAATCGTGAATTACATGAGATGTTTTTCATGAGTCCGCAGATTCGTGTCCACTGCACATCAGTAATGGTATGATCTATCTCCCGTTGCCACTTCTCCTTTGCTCCCTGGGTTGCTGGTCCCTGATTTGATATCACAAGTTTATGCAACGTGAAAGCCGTCATTTTGGAGGCCCCCACAGTGAATACATACCCCAGGCCCAGGTGTATAGTAGGCTTTGCCAGAAAACTACCCGAGACCCTTGCCATTGCTGATCTCATGCGCAGGTAATACAATTTCTGTATGGGAATGTTACCTATTATTTCCTTGATATTCTCCCAGATTATGAATTGCTTATCCGGAAAGAGGTTTCCAAAATGATTCTATGGCTTTGTTTTTCCAATGTGTGGCATTTGTTGTGTCCTGTGTAGGGGGTATGTAAGGTGCCTCCCAAAGTGGCATGTTTGGGTGATATAAGACCTCCTGTCCAGACATCCCTGCTATTCTAGCCCAAGCAGTGCACGTTACCAATGAGGGATCACTGGTGTGGATGTGTCTGGGGGGCAGCGCTACTGCTTTATGCAAGAGTTGCGCAGGGCTCTTCCCAAGTTCATTTGTGGGTACATGTTGTGCTTGCAGGTTAATGGTGGCCCATTATGTTGCGTAGTGGGCCTGAGCTGCCAAGGAATATATTTCGAAATTGGGGGACGCGAGCCCCCCATTAGGATATTGACAGGAGAGTTCCCTCAAGCCTATTCTCGTCTGGCCTTTCCACACAAATGCTGTGCATGCTCCTTGAACTTTCGAGAAGAGGGACCTGCCTGGCCACACAGGCACAGTGCAAAATAGATAAAATAACTTGGGTAAAATTATCAACTTGACCAGCGCAAGTCTACCCATGAGAGAGATCGGTAGAGACCGCCATCGCTCAAGTTTAGTGCAGAGCGCTACAATAAGTGTTTCATAACTTAAGGCACGGGTGAGTTGTGCAGTTCTTGCTACTTGTTCGCCCACATATTTTACCTAGTTGGGGCTCCACTGTAGACCGTGAAGCGATGTGGGCTTCGGGGTTTCCTCTGTCAAAGGAAATATCTCTGATTTGGAGGTATTCAATTTTAACCCTGAGTACTCTCCAAATTCTTTGACGGCGTTCAAAGCTTTTTCTATATTGCATTCAGGGTTCCTCAAGTATAGCATGATATCATCGGCGTATAACGTCATGATTTCAGTTCTATTTGTGGTTTGGATCCTGAGTCTGTTGAACCGGGACCTCAGTAGATCGGCTGAAGGTTCTATGACTAATGCAAACAAAAGGGATGACAGCGACAGCCCTGGAGCGTGCCTCCAGCAAGTTCTATTATATCCGACAGTTGCCCGTTGACACAGATCTTGGCGTACTTTATGAAATTTGGGCCAAACCCATAATTGTGTAGGACCCTGAACAAGAAGGGCCAGTGGACGGTGTTGAAGGCCTTCTGCATGTCTAGTGCTAATGCAACTTCTTGCATATTGTTGGGGACCGAGTTCAGAATATCAGAGGAGTGACAGATATTTCTTGCTGTGGATCGGCCTGATATAAATCTGGCTTGGTCCTTGTGAACCATGTATGGCATCAGGGGTGTGGCAAGGATGTTACCATGTGGCAAGGATTTTCGCGAACATTTTCGCGTCTGTGTTGATTAATGAGAGTGGTCTGTAGGAGCCACAGTCTTCAGGAATCTTCCCCGGTTTGAGTAATAGTGTAATAATCACCTCTCGAGTGGACCCAGGCAGGCTCCCCATCTCTAGGGCTTTGGTCCAGACAGCATGGAGTATGGGTACCAGTGTGTCAGAGAATTCTTTATAAAATTCGGCTCTGAGGCCGTCAGAGCCTGGTGCTTTACTATTGGGTAAGGATTTGATAACTTCGGCAATCTCTTCTTTTGTAATTGGGGTTTCTAGTGTCTCTCTTGACCCTGGGGACAGAAGTGTGTAGGTATATTCGATAAATATACATCTATCTCTTCTTCCGTGGCTGTAGTCTGAGGAGAATACAGCTGGGAGTAGAAGTCATAAAATACATTTTCTATCTGTTTTTGATCTGTCACCACCGACCTGCCCATGCCAGTTATGCAGGGGATAAGGGTACTACCCCTTTCCCCCCTTACCATGTGTGCCAGGAGCCATCCTGGCCATTCTTGTTCACCATACCATCTCACGGCGGCTGGTCTATCAAAATAATAGATCTTGCGATCCGCTGTAGCCCTGTATTCCTAAAGTTGGGTTTTAATATCTGGTTTGGTGCGTGGGCTAGGGTCTGTTACATATGTCTCCTGTAATCTGGGAATATCCTCTTCTCTCCTTTTTAATTCTCTACGGATATCTTTAAGCACCCCTTTAAGCACCCCAAATTTGAAAATTTGATGGACATTGCAATACCTCCTATATACTTTGAAGGCTTGCCACAGTACTTCCTGTGTCTCCACCGTGCCATCATTGTGTTCAAAATACTCACCAATATGTTGGGTGGTCAAATTACTCTTTTATACCTGATCTAACAATGCTGTGGCTTTGAATTTCCACGGGGGTCTCTGCGGAGCGACTTTAGGGATTAGCACATGCAACATGATTGGGGAATGGTCTGACATTGTTCTAGGAAGTATTGTAGCCTTGGAAACCCACCCCAAAGCCCTCTGTGATAGTAGCCATTTATCGATCCTCATATCATGCACAGATGAATAAAACGTGTAACTGCACTGTGTGTCACTGAGTGTGTGCCACACATCGCAGAGCTCCAGATCTGCCATGTGTGAATGTATTGTTAGTGAGTAATCTTGGTGCATTGGATGTGCGGTCCAGGCGAGTGGCTAGAATTGTATTGAAGTCACCTCCACAAATTAACTGGACCGTAGGGTAATTGGCACATTTTTGAAACAGCTCAGAGAAAAACAGCAGTACCTCTTCTTCCGCCAACTTCCCATGTACCAGGACATAGCGTCCTTCGGGATCACTTTCTGTGTTATGATGTAGGAATGGTATTGCTTTATGAATCAGTGTAAGCACACCGCATGCCCTGCTAGAGAATGACGTGCCTATCCCACCCGGGTGCTATCTTTTTGGCCTGATGTTCTAATAGGTGGGTCTCCTGAAGGTACACTATTTGTGTCCCTAGTCGGTTAATGTACGCCATTATTTTCCTCCTTTTAACCGGCATCCCCAGGCTCATACATTCCAGCTTAGTAATGTAATCCCGTACGTGTCATTATTAGCCCTATGCAGTCTTGGCGTCTAACAGGACTGTGTCGTGGAAGTGTCTCAAAGGTTTCTTGTATGTGGTTATGGTCTGTACCTGTGCTTTTTTAACAATAACACCCCTCAAAACACCCCCCCATTTTTCCCCACCTCATAGTTCCACGAACTTCAACTATGCCGTAACCGCTCTCCCAACTTTCCTTTAGTGGCCTGTATGGTCGATGCACTCGCATCAGGGAAAGCTGTTGTTGCAGCCGAGGCCATAGATCATTGCTCGTATGCCCCCATAGCTTGCATCCTTAGTGTAGTTCATTGCCTGAACACATACTGAAAACAGCGGTTCCCATCATTCCAAGTGTCTCGTAGACAGTCTATGGATTTGTAGGTGCGTCCTCTCCTCAGTTGTGTCTGTTGATGTCATCTATGTCTTGGTTCCCTCACTCCTGTTCTCGTATGGGTGATCCATTTCTATTGCTCTCTGGTGCTGTTGGTGTCTGTTTTGCTTGTGCTGTGATGTGTGTTTCCACAAAGCTAGCGGCCTCCTCCGGAAAGGTGAAAAATATGTCTTATTTTTGTGTTGTATACGGAGCCTAGCCGGGTACAGCACTGCATATGGGATTTTGCGTTCTCAAAGCATTCTTGTGACAACTGTGAAGGAGCGTCTCTCCTGTTGCATCACAAGTGTGTAATCTGGGAATATTTGGATGATGTTTGAGCCCAGTTTTAGTTCTTGCTTGTCCCCAGTGGCCCATAGGACCAAATCCCTGTCTCTGTAGTTCATTATTCTTGCAATAATTGACCTTGGATATGCGCCCGGTTTGGGGCGCGATGCATGGAATCTATGTGCTCTTTCCATCGCGAACATGGAGGACCAGCCCGGATCCCCAAGTAGATCTTTGAGCAGTTCCTCCGCTGCCAACTCCATCATGGCATTGAGAGCATCATCCGGGACTCTGACTATGCAAATGTTATTTCTGCGTGATCTGGCCGCCAAGTCCTCTCACTTAAGTTTCACTGATTCAAGGTCCTTCGCCATCTCTGTCACGGTATTACGGAGTGTTTCCAGTGAATCTTCAATCGTACTGATTTGAGCTTCAGCCTCCGTGATGTGGCCAGTGGCTTTTTCTAGTTGGTTTCTTATGGTAGTCACATTTGAGTTTATCCCATCCAGTTTATCATTCAGGGCTGCAAACCCCTGCTCCATGGAAGCGAACAACGCTTTGGGGTCCATTGTAGTCGCCGGGGGAGTAGAGGTGACCTGGAAGGTCTGCACACTCCCAGGTTCAGCCACAGTGTCTGTTCTGGGCACTGCTGTCATATATTTATTAATGGTGCCTTTTCCCTTCTTTTGGCCTATACCCTTAGGCATTGTGTCCAGGGTTTTGTCGGTGTCTTCCCTTGTGCTTTGCTTCTCCACAGCACCAATAGCGGGAATGCAAGGGTCGTGGTCTCCGCTGCCGTCTCCTGTACCCAGGGATAGGGTCACAACCGTGAGTTTGGATGTAGAGGTGTTCCTTGACATGGAACCCGGGAACTCTATGCTTGTACCAGCCTGCCATTGAGATGTCCTGTCCGGTGGCTGACTTATCAGTGTCTTGTTCTAATAATGTAACTACCAGTCTCCAGGGTATGGGGTTATTTCCGATCCTGCTCCTGGATTTTAATTCTGGACAGTTCCTCTCCATAGATAGCTGGTTTCAAGGGGGGGCCGCCTCATCTGGAGCAGAGATCAGCTTGCAGGGCACGAGTGCCCCCAGAATGTGGAGCCTCTGTATGGGTTATATAGCCGTTAAATGGCATATCAAATGCCTTGCATTGTGTCCTCTTTGCCTCCGGTATTTTCACGAGACCAGGGAGTACGAGGGGCCCCCGGTCAGGTCATTCCATGCCAGACCGCATGGTATGCATTCTTTGGTGACAATCAACATCTTCGGTCTTGCCGGGAGTCAGGGTGGGCCCACGTGGTGCTGCGGAACCTCCGTTGCAGTAGTGGCACGTGTATCTACCCAACTTGTACACTGTGCGTGGGCTTGCTGCTGCTCTTGTTCACCTCCTCTTGCCCGGTGTTATCAGGTCCGGGTGTGATGCCTTGTCTTTGTTGGAATGGTAGACCACCTCCAGGCTTCTGTAGGTTGTTTTACTCTGCTTCAGATGGTGTGTCGCCAGCTGGTTTGACCGTACATGTGCAATGTACGTGCTTTTCCACTCTTATGTTGTGAGTCTGATAGTATGTCGCAGAGGTGCCTGTATGTTCATGAAGGAGCGCTAGACCAGAGGAACACCTCTCAATGTCTTTTATGTCCATGGGGAGTCCAGTGCCCCCCCCCCTGTCCCACAGCAAAGCTTCTTTCAGCCGTTTTTGGGGCTTGCGCCGTTGTCTCTGCTGCGGAGCACCAGGTTTGTTCGGGTTTGTCTTTACGGGGGAGTGTATTATGCTGACAAGAGGGCTTGATTAGTATTTGCGTTGGAACATAAAATTAGTGGTGGCTAGGATGGCACTGTAGTGTGCAGGGATCCCAGACTCATGTGCCCCAGTGCCGAGGGGCCATGCGTGGGCTGGGCCCTATCTGTGTAGCTGTTTAGGACATCTTTCCTCAGATTCAGGCCTGCCTTATCGTATAGTCGTTGTTGTAGGATCCGGCAGCAGTCTGGGCTTGGCGGGTGTCTCGACTGCTATCGCCCAACGGGTAGGTGGAGAACCCGGAGCGCTAGCAGTCCTTCACAAGGAGAGCTGACATGGCAGTTCTGATCCCTCGCCGTGCTCGTTCGTCCAGTTGCGTTCGTATCGATGGATGCAGTAGATCTGGCCCAGGTAATGGGCATGGTCTATCTCCGCGGGCTCTCCGGGAGTCTGTGGCTCTACCCTGATGGCTCAAACTTCACACAATGTTTCTCTGATTCCCGCCCATCAATCTCAGTGATTTTTTGTTCTCATATAGAGAACCCCTTCAGACATCCTTTTAACTATTTTCAGGAGAAATCCGGCAATATTGTTGTATTTGCAGTTGTTCGGGCCTCAGGTTACATCAGCTCACACGGAGAGCTGCATTCGCTGTTGGCGCAACAGCGCCCATATGCAAATTGAGTCTATTGTTAAACAGCACACATGCTGTGGAAAAAGTGTAGCAGTTATTTTTATACAAGGGGATGAAATTGTTCATTTTTAAACACGTCACAAGTGTTAAGGGGCTACATGATATTATTTAAAAGGGATGCTTGGCCGACTAATTTAAAGTTTATGTTCTAGATTGTGCTGAACCCATCTTGTATTTTTAAGAATGGAACTAGTTGAAAAGCGCAAAGCTATACAATTTAAGACAACATTTTGCAACAAAGCAGTATACCGGACACGTGTGGGGAATATCAGAGTAGCAGGTTGCATCTTTAAATATGAAAGCTTCCAACATGGAGAACATGTTACCTAGTCATTATAAAATGCAGGCCTGTGCTAAGATGTAAACCTACAGCTGTTTTGAAAATGCAAGCCGGTGTAAATATTTTTATTTTAAACTATGTGAAAAATATTCAAATTCTGTCTTTGGAATGTATCTGGTGTTATAAGGTAGACTCACAGTATACACATTGAGACAGTTTACGGTTCCAGCAGACTGCAGAAACAGTGCTAGCCTTATTTGGTAGATTTAGAAAATGTCTTGGGTGTTATAGTGCACAGCAGTAAATAGCCAGGGTGTCTTTAGAGGACAGCGCCCAACATTGAAACAATGTTTAAATTACAGTTTTAAACCTAAAATTATTTCAACCTTTTCTAATGCTGAGACCTGACTGTAACTGTGCATACTTTGCTTAGCACAAGCTACATGTGGCATTGTGAAGTGGCAGAAAGCACATGGGTTAATGTTAAACAGCACAGATCCCATGGTGAAAAATTCCATTTTCTTCGTGCACACAACCAAATGGAAATGTTGATTTAAACAATGTTACACATGCATTCAGGGTTGGGCCATGTATGAACACATGTAGAATGTTAGGCCCATGGATTTATTTTATTTTATACAAGTATTTTGAATAAATGCTTGAATAATTTTTGGAGAATAGTTTGTCGCGTGTGAGCGATCTGAATTTGAATACAGGGGTGCATAAAGAGAATTGCTATAGACTCTATTAAAGACTCTGTGCCTAGATGGAAAGCATTGCTTTTTTGTTAAGCACGTGCAAAGTGACACACGGTGAAACAAATTCTGCACCAAGGCGTTACATTTAACATATTGGCAGGGTGCTTTCTTAATGGTGTGCCATGAATTTAAAATATATTTGCAACTTTTAGTGCGTTTTATAGAAGGTTCTGATAATGTGTCACAGATCACACATTTGCTGAAGTGTTGTACAAAGCGTTTTACAGGTTTGAGGGTGGCAAGAGTGGCTTGAGGTGTGCTTGGTTGTTATAAGGGTTTAAGATGTTGAATATTGAGATACGCTGATGTTAAATGTGTAAAATATGTTTTATACTGATTGTATGTTTTTTATAGAAATGTATCTCAACAATTGAATGTTGCAGCAGGCTGCTTCTGGATAACAGTCTGCAGAGGTGGATGTTTTGAAGGTCAGAGAATGGTGCTTCGAAGACCGACAAATCATCATGGTCTGTTTCAGCACTGTTTGTGGTATGTGGACCCTTGCAACAGATGGACTCTGATGCCATGAATCTCGGGTTTAGCGCAGATCATGCAATCTCAAAAACATCAAGGCATGGGGAGGTGGATCTAGGGATGCCCATGGATATGGCTGATGGGTCAACGCAATCAGCGAGGATGGATATGCGTAGCAAGGATTTGTGGAGTGTGGCAGTTGCTGGTTCTCAGGGGGGCTTCAAGCCACAAAGGCCGGGGGTTGCCATCGACAATGGAGAATGGCTTTTGGGCTAGATTAAGGAGTCCGAGCAACAAGGGTTATGGAAATCTCTCAAGAAAAAAAGCAGGGTTTTTTTACCCCGTCACTATCTACAAGCGCAAGGTATAGTGAGGTTGGTGGCCCCCATTGCTTTGTCATTACCAGCGGTTATACACCGGAGGAGCTGCTGCTACCAAGATATCAATCATGGGGTGATACAGATAATGGTTCTGATCCCAAAAACCGGCACTACAGAATATGAAGCATCGTTTTGATTAATCAATGGGGTATCTTGGTTGTAGATCACAAGGGCCCGAAGAATGCCTGGGTGGCCCAGACGAGCTCAGATGTTCTTTTTTGATTTATCAATGGGCCTGAGGAATGCCTGGGGAGCTCCAACGGTCGGAGTTATTATTCTTCTGATTTATTAACGGGCCTCTGCATTGCCTGGGGGCCCCGAAGCATGGAGTTGTTCTTTTGTTTTTTCAAAACAGGTATCGCGGGATGGCTGACAAATGACAACCCATTGTTTTTTACTGGTGTGATGGGATGGGTTGGTATATGCTGAATGATTTATTATAGCATCTAAAGATATGTAGTGTGATATTTATTGCATGGGTTTTATACAGTTTTTAAGAGGTCTATCATGTTTTTTATTTGTAGTTTCTATCTATGTAGAGGACGCCATGCATTTCATTCGTAAGTTCATACGTAGCGCTTAAACATCAAATAGAGATGCATAAATATAGCAGTGTTTGTTTTATCAACTTCTAGAAGATTAAAAGGCTAACCACGCGCTGTGATTTAACCTCGTCCGAGAAGCTCGCCCTTAGATATATGTACATGTTTTGTTAATGCTCAAGTATTTGTCATTATGGATACCAGGCTACAATACCCCTTTGCATGTGTGCTGGCTCGCCCCTCTAGCTGCGGCAAGAGTTATTTTGTCAAAACACTTTTCGAAAATGCCCACACCACAATAACATGTATCCTGATAATATTATCTGGTTTTACAGTTGCTGGCAAGCTATTTACAACACCTTGCAACAGCAGTCTAAACACCTTTGGATTGTAGAGGGTATGCTCGAAAGTCTCAATGACAATTAGTGAACATGATTATTGGGGGAGGGGGGTCATAACGCCGAACTAGAAAAAGCCTTTACGCAATATTCCCATTACCGCAATCTGAGCATTTGTTATATCATGCAAATCCTATTTAACAAGGGCTAGAGCAACATATCTATAAAACTAAATGCTAGTTACACAGTGTTATTAAAAAGAAAACATGATTAACAATAATTAGCCGTGATAGCCCATTAGATGTATTCGAGCAAAACACATTTTTTCATGGAGGCTTTTGAAGACGCGACCATTAAACCCCATGGATATCTCCTGGTTGATCTAAAAACAACCACTCAAGAGGAATATAGATTGTGCACTGATATATTTCTGCCGGAATTACCCGCTGTTTATATTCCAAAAAAGACATCTAAAAAACTGTAAGCACAATATCACTTTCACCATGTCGACACGTATAGGAAAACTCATTTTGCTGGTGAAAATGCTTGCATATACCACCCCTCAACAACGCAAGGCTATTCTAGCTGCTCCTCAGACAATTTGGTGGCTGCTATTTCGGAGATTGCTCAGAACACTTTATAGGGACACGTCCCCCTAACACACCATCAAATAAGTGTGTTGAAAAAGAAAAAGAACGTCATCAAGAAAATTAGCAAATAGCAAATATAGCAAAGGGCTAAAAGAATTCTTGCATGCTGGCGGGTTCATAGGATCGCTCATAGGCTTAGCCCTACCAATAATCACCAGCTTGCTCGGGGGACAATAATGGTACACACCCATAAAATGTATTTGGTGGACAAGAATCAGTTAGAATGACTGATGACTCCCACTGGAATGGGATATATGAAAAGTTGTTACCATGCATCTCAACTCAGAAATGAAGGATGTTTTAAACAGGTCTGATTTAGTGGTGCATGAGAAAGCAGCCTTCTTTTCGAATATTCTGCATAACTACTTAAACCGCGCCTGACACAGCAGTGCAGAGAAAAACATACTAAGTTTATACATGCCGCCCGAAGAATCTAGCGGTGTGACGGCTCCACCAGAGGAAGGTCAGGTTGTGGCTGATGTGGTAAACACCCTTAGCCAACGCAATAAACCTAATGCAGAACTGTTGCTACATAAGATGAAACTTGCAAAGGATGCGGCTGCATGGACCGATAGGAGATAATTTATTTACAAAGGCAGGGTTTTATGGGCTTCAAACCTGCATGATCTAGCACAGGGTGTTACAATCTGACACCCCACGTCTATAATAAAGGCCCCTATCAGGTGGAATGAGTTTATGCAAGCGGTCACTGATTTAAATATTCTGACTTTATCTTTGATAATGATGCCCAACAACACCTTCTGGAGCAGCTAAAAACGGGTGCTTCCGCAAATCCACACCAAAAATCTCTGTATTAAATATGTCTTTTTTTTATTAATACATGTTTTCAATTCATAAAATCGACTGGTTCTTTATTATTTGCTATTATTTACTATGTATAATAATGCACAATGCTTGCTTTTTTTTTAAAAAAAAGCTATTTTATTGATACCTGTATCACTGTACAGACAATCCACATTTACATTGTGACACACTCGCCTCATTCTAAAGTGCCTAGAGGGTTGGGAAAGGTTTGTTTCCTTCCCAACATTCCCCCCTTTTGTCACTTCTACAGTAACAAATTCCTCCACATACTTGCGTTCATTTTGCCTCCTTACAGCAGCTTCATATGGTGGTGTTCCCTTTATTGGCATCCATGCCTGACATACATCCCACAGGCTTTCCCCTGCTTGTGCATATTCTTCGGGAGTACATGCCATATAAATACATACCCCATCCCCTGCCATGTCTACCCATAATTCCTTATAATTTTCAGGGTCAGGGGGAGGAACAATTATCGTATGGTACAGTCTGTCTACTTCATCTCCATAGCGTTTGAAGATCATGCGGGAGATCGGGTGGTCGGTTTGTATTTCTATCTCTTTTTTATTATGAGGTACTTTTGAAACGCCAATTGAAACCCTCACATTGCGCTACTAGGCACTACTTTGGCACAACATCAGAGTACCACTTGGCACGTGCAAAAAAGAACAAGGATGAACACGACAGGAAACAACATCTTCACAAGGGCTCCTAACCAGGATGGTGCCCAGTCGAAAAAAGGTATCAAACCAATCACCTCATTGGATACCAGCTTCTTTTTTCATGCACACCCCCAGGTCGTACACTGCCGCTACTATGTGGACCAACAATCAATTTTCTGCATCTTCAGGAGGTTCGAATGTGCAACATGAAACCACAATCTTTTTTCACGACCTCTTACTGCTGTCAGCATATGCAGGATCTATCTGTTCTGCATTGTCATCAGCCTTAAGGCATGCAGCTCGACCTTTATGACATTGAACCCCTGTTCAGTGTCGTTCGCCAATTGGACTAGTTCCCATTGTACGATCTGCAGCCACTTCACATTTGTTCTTGCCTATATGCCGGGTAACAAGAGTGATGCAAAAAATGTTTCAGCAGAGTTAAAGAACCGGTATTCTTCAGGTATTTCCTCAAGCAGTGCTTTCCAGTCTTTTGAAAGATAGTTTGAGATCCTCTTTTTCCTTCATATTTTATCATATTGGCTCTCTCCAGGGAGGATACGAAATTCTGGCAGTGGCATTGGGTTCTACTCTTCGACCACCGGGAATCTATTGGTGCTCTGTCATGTATTGGCCCCCCTTTTAAATTTTCTTCTGGAACTACCAGTAGTGCTGAGTTTAGCGTGGCCAGCTAACAATAACCCCTCCATGATGGTGGGAGGTGCAAGTACGCTTGTTGGCCACACACCTGTTAGTAGTCCATCACAGCTGCTGTGCCCCTTTTCAGGTTTTGAATCAACAATGTTCTGTTGCATCACTCGTAGGACCCGACAAAGACAGTTCCTTTGCTGTGGAAACACAGCTAATAGTTCTCCTCTCAGTGCATTTTCACTGGCTTCTCCATTGCTGCAATCCATGTCAGTTTTGTAACATGCTCTGTCCATATGCATGCACATGTCTTCCCTATGAACAACAAGGTTTCTTTTTATTCCCAGGAGGCCTTTAGCTCAACAACTGTACGTAGTTTCCTGCCACTTGTTCATGTATTTCGCTCCGTAAATCACTAAATATGGCTGTTGTAAGCAGTTGAGGTTCATCGGGTTGTTTCTGCATTTCAGGGAGTTTGAATAAACAAGCTTTAGTCGCACGCTGTGTGCCTGGAAGGTGCCTTTTAGTCTACATAGGGCAAGATGAACCAGGCGTTGTGCCTCTATAATTGGAACTTCCTGTGGTACTAAAACCTTGGGTGCCCCGATGGCTGTGGTATCAATGAGCATACATAACAGCTAGTGTTTGTTGTTCATCTTCCTACCACACTCATGTCACCACACCAGCTATTTGAGTGCTCGGGATGTCTAACATCCTCAGTAGCATCCAGGCCTAGTCCATGATATGCATCGTATTTGGGACTACGCGCTTGCCTTTTCATTCAATCATGGCGCGATGCATATCTCCTTGTTAATATACTACTGCTAACATTGTTGTTATTACTAATATTTGTGTTACAAAAAAGATTTTTAATTGTGGGGAATAATATTTCTAACATTCTGCTCATGCACACACTGTTGACACTATTATTACTTAAATCGGGAAGTATTAGGCATATATACAGTTGCGTTGCTGGTTTCATTTGACAGTGCAGTTGCATGTAGTGGTGCACTTCCATTCATGTTCTGCCTCACCCCCTCTTTTAGATGGCCTGCCCAGATAAAAGATGTACTCCAATACAGTCTTAGCACAATCATTAATAGGGTAAATAGGATGGCTGTGAAGTGTAGGCCACAATTGTAAGAATATAATCTGGTAGAACTAACAGTATATCTATTACTATCTAGAACATGTATTGAACAATTTGACTTTGAGCGCTCCATGTCGTCCATTCCTGTAGGGGAATAAAAACAGGTGTGGGAGAGAGAAAGATAGAGAGAAAGAGAGAAAGAACGAGGGTGAGATAAGAGAGAGAGGGAGAGAGAAGGAGAGAGAGAAGAGAAATAGAGAGAGAGAGAGGGCCTCATTACGACCCAGGCGGTAAGGGGTTAACGGCGCCGTAAAAGGTGGCGGCGCCGTTCACCCCTTACCGCCTAATTATGAGGTCCCTTTGCGGGTCCCCACCTTAACGGTTGGTTTTACCAGCTGTTAAGGAAGGAACCCACAAAGGGACTTTCGAGGTAATTACGGTACCGCAATTTGCAGTACCGTAATTCCCGCCTTCCCTATTCTCATTGAGCCCTATGGGGGCAAAAATGGGAATGGCCAATGGTGAATGGGGAATTACCGCCCCGCCAACCTTGGAATGGGGAGGTAATTCCGCCATCCACCATGGCGCAATCGGTATAATACCGGCGTCAACCATGGCGCTAATAGGTCGTAATGACCCCCAGAGTTTCTTTTACTTTAAAGTGTTTATGCTTTTAGCAGCAATGCATGTTTTATTATATTTTCTGGGACATGCAGTTATATTATCCATTCTGAGGTAGGCATTGTCAGGTAGATTGGTGGTTTGTTTTAGGGTACTGTTGATGAGTTTGGGGGTGCCCTACAGACATCTGATAGGTGTATCTAATATTGAAACCCCTTCACCTTTACTGCGAGAGGGGTGTAAAACAACACTTTGTATGGGTCATGGAACCCAGGCTTGTTCCATTTGGGCACAAAGCTCCTCACATATATCATGTAACCTGGCAGTAGTGTTTGGCTGCTGTGGTATCTGTGGTAGGCTGTTCTGCAGGGTCCTGTGGACTTTCCGGGCGAAGTGGTGTGATTTGTCGAGAGACATATTTGATCGTACATGTTAGGTTGTTAAGTATTCTTTGAATTCCTCACCCAGAACTGCTGCAGCTCTATTGGCATCTGGTGCCCTTCTTACTGGCGAGATGGGTGTGTGAATTACTATTTCCTGTGGTCAGAGGTGATGATCTTTACTTGGCTGAGTGCGCAAACTGAACAAGGTAGCAGTAAACAATGCACCCAGTTCTTTTTTAGGGTGGTGCAGAGTTTAAAGTGCTTGCTTTTGAGGAGGCTGTTTATTCATTCCATAATGTCATTTGCTTGGGGGTGGTAAATTGAACACATCCAGTGTTTAATGCCAAGTAGTGCTGTGATCTCTTTGAAGAGTTCATTGAAAGAATGGTTGCCGTTGTCAGACTTTAATGTATCGCACACGCCCCATTGAGGGAACACCTTGCGCACTTGAAATTTAGCAGCACACTTGGCATCCTCAACCCACTGTGAAAACGGGCACACTACAACTATTAGATATCGTGAACCATTGCATCTTTCTTCCAAATCTGCTAAATCAATGTTTAACTCATGGAATGGCCCAATAGGACGAGGCATTGTTCTTTGTAGTGTCCGGAGCATCATGACAGTGCTGAAAGTTTGGCATGTGGTGCAATGTATAATGAGATTTGTGAGAGTTGCTTGAAGCTGTGGGATGGGTGGTGTAACTGGTCGAATGCTATTATCAAGAGCTCCACAGGCATCACTGCCTTGCCAGTGCACTCTTGTCTCCATAGTAGGTCCATGGAGGACTGTCTACTCACTCTTTTGGACCATAGTTCTTCTTCCTCATTTGGTGCTTTTCACTGCAGTTCAATTAGTTGCATTATGGACAGCACAGTGTATGCTGCGAGTCCTGTAGTTGTGTAGTTAGGTAGTATTCTGAGATTACCAGGACAGGTAGCTAGAGTGCCATTTTGGCCGTAGCATCCACCGCAGCATTTCCTAGTGCCATTCCGTCAGTGCCACCCGTGTGTGTGGCACACACTGCGAAAATTAGTGTATTTAGGAGTGCAGCGTGTTCCACTGGGGAAACCGTCTGCTCTGTGGAACCCCGCCTTTTCCATCATGACAGCCTGGCATACACTGTTGTAGTGACGTATGACGAGTTTGAATAAATGGTCACGCGGTACCCTTGTGAGATGCGTAGCACCTCGATGAGTGCTATAAGCTCTGCTGCGTGTGATGAGTAATGCATGGGTAATCTATTTCATAGACTCCTTCTACGAGGTGCACTACTGATTTACCCACATGTCTTTGACCTGTGTCCTGGTCAATCGTTGCTAACCCATCAACAAAAAGTACTTCACCCTCCTCTAATGGACTGTCCTTTGCTTTGGGGATGTCATCCTCTTCGCCTTCATATGTGGTGCAGTCATGTCCTGTCACTCTCTAACCGGCCTTTCTTGGCCCTCTTCCTGCTTCCACCTGTGAGGCTAAAAACTTTGGGGTCATCTTCGACTCCACACTTTCCTTCTCTCCTCCCATCTCTGATGTTTCTAAGAAGTCACACTACCAGCTGCACCTCCTCAGATGTATTCTTCCTTTCCTCTCTTTCCCCCAGAAGTTCACTTTCTCCAGAGCTCTGGTTCGCTCTAGGTTGGACTATTGCAACAGCCTCTTTCTAAATCTTCCTGCCTCTACTCTCAGCCCTTTGCAACTCATCCAAAACAGGACTACGAGACTTGTCCTTGGCCTAAAGCCCAGGTATCATATCTCTCCAGGACTGAAATCTCTGCACTGGCTCCCAGTGGCTGTGAGGATTATGTTCATAACCCTCTGCATTGTTCACAAGGCCTTCTGGGGCCTCAATACCTTCAACTCTCTCTTCCTAAATATCTTCCATCTCGAGCTCTTCACTCATCCGCCTCCAATTCCCGCAGGGTCAGTCGCTTCTCCAAGCAACGAGTTGGTGGTAGATCTCTTTCTTCTTCTGGGGCCTCCCGCTGGAACAGCCTCCCTGCCTCTCTAGAACTTGAGGAAAACCATCTCCGGTTCCGGAAGCACCTCAAGACCTTCCTCTTTGCTTCTGCTTTCTCTCCTCCTCTCCCCTGCTGATCTGGTTGAAACCAAAACTGCACTGGTTACCTGGCTACCCTCTGATCTCGTGCCCCTGCCCCCTCCGTGCCAGTTGCGCACCTGCATTGCTCCCTGGCAACCCTTTTACTTGGAGACTGTTTTTGTATCCCTACAGTTCCACTACCAACACTTGACACCTGATGTCTGCACTTAACCTTGCATTTTCCACCACCTTGCACTTGCCACCAGCTGGCTGCGCTGTCTATTTATTGTCTTTATTTATTTTACTATTATCCTATGTACTGGACTGCCCCTTTCCCCAGCACTTCTCCCATCCCCCCTTCCCTGCACTTGCGCAATCTCAATGTCACCCAGCCTAGTAAGATCGCTGTCTCTGTCTTCCCTCTGTTCCCCCTCCCTTGCTGCGTCTCGCCTTGAAGCACTTGTGTATAGGCACGTTATGAATGCCATATATCATATGATATGTCTTAGTCAGTGCACACTTCCATTAAGAATGTGGCAGGATTTACTGAATGTTTGGGCTGGAGATGATAATCTCGTAAACTGATGCTCTCTGGCTGGTCAGGTTGGACTTCGATCTTTTCAAATACTGAGTGCTCCACAGACAATTTTACTTAGCATCTCATCACAATTGTGGAGCTCTTTCAACTGAGAAGGCAGCAGCAGCAACAGCTTGTTCGCATGCAAATTGCCCTTGCATAACTGAATCCAGTGTACCGCTGCAGTAGGCCAATGGCTTGTGACCCATTGTACTTTTCTGTGTTAGGACGGCAGTCATGAGTGTGCCAATTGAGTGTGAAAAGATATAGGGTTCTTGCGTGTAATCTGAGGTAGCGAGACCTGAGGCTGTGGAAATCACTTCTTTTAACTCATTAAAATGTTGTACCATGTCTGCTGTCGATTTTAATTAACGGTTGCCTTTTTGTGCCTCCCTGAGACACTGTAAGAGCGGTCTTGTGTATGGTGCATAGTCCAGAATCCATGCCCTGCAGTAATTACATTACCCAAGGAATTTCTGCATGTCCTTTACTGTCACAGGTTTGGGAGTGGCACGCACAGTAGCTGCTTTGTCTGGTATTATCCGCTTGCCATCTTCTGAGATGAGCTGTCCCAGGTAAAGCACCTCAAGCTGGCAATACTGGAGTTTGGCCTTGTCTACCTTGTACTTCTTGCAGGCCAACAGTTGTAGGAAGGTCATGCAATCTTTGGGAAAGTTTTGCACACTGTCACTGCAAACTAATAAGTCATCTGCATACTAGATGACTGTGCTGGGAACATGGATGTTTCCTAAATCTTCATGTAATAACCAGTTGAATATGCTTGGGTTCTTGCAATACCCTTGGGGCAAACAAGTGTGCTCATAGCGCTTTCGGCAATGTGAGAATGCTGTGAGGTACTTATAGTCATGGTTTAAGAGTATTGAAAAGAAGGTGTTTTTTTAAGTCAATCACTGTGACGTATATTGCTTCTTTGCGGATGCTGCACCAAATGGTGGCCGGGTTCGGAACTAAAGGAAATTCTTTCTGTACTATGTCATTAAGGGGTTGGAGATCCTGGTTTCATTCTCCAATTACCCTGTTGCCATTTAGACAGGGTATATGGCCGTATTGCAAGGTGAGGTAGAGGGCACTCTGATTCCTTGGTGTCGAGTCGAGCCTGTATTATGTCTTTTATCCCTTCTTCTGCCTCCCTTGATAGTGGGTGTTAGGAAAGATTCTCCTTACTGCGCCTTTCCTTCCATCTTTATGGAACCCCCAAACTTTTTGCTTTTATTTTTCAATCTGACCTGTACTTTTTGCAGTGCAGTGAAGCCTTAAGCTTCACTGTACCGGCCTTTGCTCACATGCTATGGGGAAACTGATATGTCCTTAAGGCTATCAGTACTGGGAAACAGTGTTGTGACTATGTTGCTACTGGTGGTTACTTTTGTATCACATGTGGTAACTTTTTATCATTGCACACAGCAGCTCACACTGCAATGCAATGCGGTTCATTTTTGTTTTGCCCTAGACTAACACTCAAAGGATTCTTTGGTTACGCTAGAGGTGCTTAAAAGATGGGCTGGTGGCAGCAGTGACTTTTCCCCGATTTTTGGGGAATTTTGTTTGAGCTTAACCGCGTTTACCGTGTTTGGCTACTTACTGTGGCTACTGGTCAAACATGGCTGTGCCACGAGGTTTTTTCGCCCATTCTTTTTGCATCTTGTTGTTTAGCCTTCTAAGGACTTCCAGTGCCTGGGAAAGCAGCAGCTTTTGGCGGGCTTCTGGAGGGCATTGTGTGTTTGCAGGCAGGGTGTGGGCTGGGCCAGTCTGGCTCCAATACACATCCTTGTTTCTGTGTGTCTGAGTGGTATGCATGAGTGTTCCCGCCAGTGGTCCTTATTGGACCACTGTGGGTGTGTGTGTGGGCTAGTTCTGCCATTGGCTAGTGGGAGTTTTGACTCCGACCTGGCTTTTAGGATAAGAAGAGGGCCCCTGCCTGCATTTCCCAGAGATCCTGGAAGAACCTGAAGGAGCCAAGCATCCGTCCAGCTGAGAAGACCCACAAAGAAACTTGAAACCTGTCTGAAGGAGGCCTGGCAACCAACTTCTGCTGCAGTCCTGCAGTCCTGGTGGAGCCCTGACAGTCTCGTGATCTCCAGTAGGCCTGCTCTAAGGGGACCTGAGAAAGACCGAAAAGTCTGACCACGGCTACTAAGTCCTGCTGCATCGCTGTGCACGGTGTGCATGGTCCGAAACCTGCTTTTCTGACCTGCCTCCAGTCCCGTGAAGGGTGCTTCATCAAGAGTCCTTGCACCAGCAAAAAATCCTATCCAGAGAATCACTCGAACCTGCAACCCGTGAAAAATGAGGACCGCTGAATTCAGTGGGAAAAGCAAGCCAGGGCACCCTTCCTTTGTTTTGGAAAGACCTGGGAAGATTCAGAGTGAGGGGAGTAAGTTACTGAGCTTTTAACATACCCCTACACTCCCATTATAAGTCAATGGACTTATAATAACTTTTATTTTAAGACTATTGGCTTTGCCCGTACTTGAGTTGGCAAGACTTCTGACTGTTGGGGGTAATTATAAGAAGCCATCCCTGGACCCCAGAGAACCTACCTATATTTTTTCCTGCATCCTAAGTTCTGTGTTATTGTATCCTTAACAATAGGGCACAAGGCCACAGACAACTTACGGTTGGACAATATTAGTTAGGGATCATCTCTGAGGACTTTTTTGTGTGTGATACTCACCTATTCATTCCCTTGCAGGAGTATTTTGTTTTGTATTATGCACTTGAACCTGTGACTGTATATATGTATTTTAGTTTGATGGTATTGGTTGATAAGTCTACCTGCTTGTATTCATTTTTCTTCATTTTGCCATAATTAAATAACTGTATTTTTATACATCCTGCCTAAGTGTAATTTGTGACTCCCATTGTGTGACCTCATTGTGGACCCTTTACACTCACCCCTCTGAAGAACTTAGCCTAGACCGCCTGTCACTGCTTCCTTAAACTGGTTTGGCTACAGCTTCCCAGAGGTGCCCCTGTCACAGTAGGGCAGCCTTCTATACATCTGTCCACCAGGCCAGAGTATAGAAAATCAGTCTTAACAGTGGGTACTGTTTCACCCGGGGTAATGCCGCTCCAAGCTTTAGTGTAATCTGCACTGGGGCCACTTCCTTCAATAGCCCTACATCATTCGGGTCGGTTGTCCAAAATTGTGCTAGCACATGCTCTAGGTTAGCCTGGATAAAGGGAGGTGGTGCGACAACAGCCATTAGGGGACATTGCACTCTTCTGTACTGCACCATTACTTCACAGGGTATACATATCTCAAGTATTATCTCCCCATCATTGTCATTGTCTTCATAAAGTTCTTTTTGCAGATACTAACAACCCTTTTAGATCTAGGAATAATATTGTGCCTGCTACCGATTCTGGGGACTCTATGGGGTGGAAAATGAAATTAGTTGGGACCCTCCAGCAGGCTTTGGTAATTTGTGACACTGCTTCCAGAAGCACTGTTATGCCATGGATGAACATGTCTGGGTCAACAGGTATGCCTCCCACTACTACGTTGTGTGTCATGGCATGTATTATGAGCATCGCCCTCATTGCGCACATTCCTGGTGTGGTGAAGACAATGCTGTTGTCGGTGAATGAGATCGTCATGTTCAATTTGCTAAGCAGATCCCTGCTGAGCGAGTTGACAGGAGATCTCTCAGAATACAGTGGGGTGTGCAAACTACCCTTCCTCTCACTTTTACATCCAAATCTTTTTTATATGCAACCGTGGAAATAGCCCCAGACAACCCCTGCATGTCGAGAGTTTTGACAGATAATGGGAAGTCACCTTCACTGATGCATGAATTATCAGCGCCCGAATCCACCATAAAGATGAATTGCTTGTTTCCTATCTCTGCCCCCACCAAGGGCTCCTCTTCTGGTTTGAGGGTCATTGACAGGACCAGGCATGGGCTTTCCTAGTAGGCATAAGTATTTGTCCTCTGGATGAGAAGGGGTTCCCCCCACCACTGTAGTGTCTTGGAACAGGCCACCGTGCCAATGGGTGCACCATTAAAGGTATTTGTGTTTTCAGCCTGCTGGAAATTGTTGGGTGGTGGGTATTGTTGCATAGCCTGCTGGGGGTGTCATTGTGAGGGAGGTCTTTCCTCTCTGATTGACCCTTCCAGGCCCAAATTGGTTCCTTCCTTTCCTCTTTATCCCCCTTTACCTGAGGTGTTCCCCAGGGAACCAACCTCTCACCCTGGCTCTTTAACCAATACCTGGCAACTCTCGCCCGCCGCATTACCCTTTTCTGCTCAAATTTCCAGTGCTATGCTGAGGACACTCAACTCATTTTCAGGCTCTCCTCCGCCTCCTCTTCTCCTTCTCTCATCTCCAACTGCCTATGCCATTCAGGGTTGATGTGACGCCAATGATCTCTGCCTGAATGCTAGCAAGACTGAGATCCTCCTCATCGGCACACCTTCACCCTCCTTTCCTGTCACTCTCTGGCCGGCCTCCCTTGGCCCTCCCTACCCCCACCTACAAGGCCAAGAACCTCAGGGTAATCTTTGACTCCATGCTTTCCTTCTCTGCCCACATCTCTGATGTCTCAAAAAAGTCTAACTTCCTACTGCACCTCCTCAGATCTTTTATGACCACTGGTGTTATGGTTTGTGGGCTGAAGTCACCTACTATCGTGAAATTAAGGGGTCTTGGACTGGGTCAGTTGTGGGTGTCATAACTCCTGGTAGGACGGGTGGGGTTTGAATGGCATCTCTTTATATTTTTTTTATAAAGCACCTAATATCGTACCTGAGTTTGATTTCTATGCACGGATCCGGGATTCAAACCTTTGTTGCTCTGCATGGTCTTGCTTCCAAGACCAACGTGTTGCCCCTGTGCTATGCGCACACTATATCTATACATCTGTATTTTATGCAATATTGTGTACGTGCTGGGTTTTCATAGCATGGTCCCCTCCCCCCTGGTACATCGCACATCTTGCTAAGGGATTCGCCTCACTCTAAAGCGCCTAGGGGTGGGAATAGTTAATTTCCTTCCGCACACACCTGACTCAAAAGGTTGCATTGTTGGGGGGTTCTGGGACCCCGTGGTTGGCCCCTGCCTAACAAAGACTGATTGTTTGTTTCTTGTTCCCAGTAGAGGCACAGATTATCTTTAAATCCTTTTGTATTGTCCACAGAGCCTGCTACGGAACCAGAGCACTTTATCTGCATGACAAACTGGTCATATTTGTCCCATCGAGACAGCTATGCTCTGTTAATCAGTTGCTGATATCTGTACTCTGTTATGCCCGGGCCACTTTTGGGTGGGGGGGCTTTTTAGTGGCTGCCCCTACCCTGTGGAATTCTTTACTGTATTTCTTGTGTGCCTCTCTGACAATCTAGCCTTTAGGAGGACACAGAAGACGTTTATTTTCCAATAGATGAGTGACAGTCCATTTCCATTTTTTCCTAGGGTGTTCCTCTATTTTGCCTCTCACTGGCTACCCTTTTTATAAAATTCCAAATTTATTCATTCAGTCATTCTTGTTGGTCTGAATTGTTGACACTCTCAGATTCCTCAGTAGAGGAACTACTTGTATCCGAGAATGTCACCTACATTTTCTTCCTCCCTTCTTGTGGCATTTGTTATTGTCCATACAACATTTGTGGCGGTCTATAGGTCTGCCCAGAGGTATGGATACTGTGATGAATCCAAGTATGTCATCACTTCTTTCCCTGGGAAGACCCCCCCCCCCCCACCCAATGTGCCCAGGCGACAGCAGCCTCTACCTGATCCAGACCCTGAGGGGCAGCTGTATGAAGGAGGACCACCTGGGAGGAGGTAACTCTTAGGGAAACCAAATGAAATTGGTGGAGGATATCACATATCCTCCTTTTTCTTCAAAGGGTGCTCCCCATTTTCCTGTGCCCTAATGGCATGTTGTTACCCTCATTTCCCACATCAATGTAGAGTCTAAACTCCCAACTCCCACCAGGGAGAATATGCAGGCCACTAAGACGAGGAAGAGGCAGAGAGTAGTGAGGATTACTCTGCAAGTAACTCAATGCTCATCTCCACTGAGATATCTAAAACCTAAATTGCCATTTAAAACGTTGTAAATACTTTTTCCAACTCTGTATATTTGTCATTAAGTTTACTATCTAAAGCCAACGAAGATACTTCCTCAGACTCTACTTGTAAGTTATCACAAACTGACTTTCCTTTTTTATAATGCTGGAATTACTGCCACAAGCAAGAGGAGCCGAGAAGGTCACGAACGGCCAGAACACACGCTGCATTCTCGTTGCAGCAAGCACACATTGGCATGCAGGACATTTAAGCAGGGAAATCAGCTGATGAGGAGAGCCCGGAGAACTCCTGTCTGCTTGGTGCTGACCGAGACACTGCCAGGTGTAAGCAAGGTCGGTAGAGCCAACCGGCTCATGAATGAACAGAGGGAGGAACAATGCCAAGTCCAGTTAGCTGCAGGTATGCCAGAGCAGGAAGGATGGCTTCCTGGCTTGCAATTATAGCAGCGAGCGGCCTCTTCGCTAGTGGAGCCCTGGGGAAAACACAGCAGATGAGCAAGAGCCGCGAGGAGAATGGGAACCACAAGGCAGAGGCAACAAGCCCAAAAGGAGCAAGCGGGATGCCAACAGGCCGATGCAGGTTCACTGTGGGCGAGCTAATCCCCGCTACAGTAACCAGGTGAAAAGGAGACACCAGGTCATACCAAGCATGGTACCAAAAGGAAACAGAAGTAAATTATATGAATGAGAAGGAAAGAAGGGTACCATATATATTACAGAAACACAACAATATAAGAGACTGTCAAGTTTGCAAGTGTGTGCAGTATGCAGGTAAAGAAAGCCCTGGCAGGAAAGTATAGCAGGCATTTCAAGTTACAAGTTTCTGAAACCAAGTATATAAGAACAAGTGTTTTGTAAGTAAAGGATGTCCTGGCAGGGGTGTATACCAGGCATTTCAATTCATAAGTGTATGAGAACAAGTATATGAGAATAAGTGGTTTGCATACAAAAAAAGGAGTAGTATACCATGCATTTGCAAGTCAGAAGTCTTTACATATAAAACAAGCCGTGGCAAGAGAGTATGCCAGGCAAGATCAAGCTGGACAATACATGAAATAAGATTGCATGAGAAAATCCTGAAAAAAATACAATATAAGATAACCAAGTAGTGTGAGTGAAACATATCCAGGAGTGGAAGAAGCCTGGGAGGAGAGTACACCAGGCAGTGCACGAAGGTTCAGATGGTCCATCCAGTTACTTTATATACTAATTCTGTTGATTCAAAGGAACTCAGGGAACTGCTATTAAGTGAAGCGAAATCCAGGGGAAGGGAATTACCATTTTGAACTGTGAACTGTATCTACCTTGGACAATTCTGGTGGTGTTAAACATTTCTTCTTTTCAACATATGATCCCTTTTCAAGGCCAAGACATTTATTTCCCTTTCACCTTAGAGTTGATTTTGGAATATGCGGGTCGGAATAGGACTTTGGACACAGGACTGGTTGTTTCGGACATTCTGACAAAGGAGCGACCCATTACTTTTGTTTTAGTTGGGAAAATGACTCTTAGAGCAGGGACAGAGAGGCATTTTCCAAACCCATTATTGTTTAATAAATGTCTATGGCCAAAATCATGAACCCACTGTGTCCAAGTTTCATTCCTGACTCCTCACAATATACTGTTTTCCCTTGAAATGTTGTTAGTGTCTTTTTTGAGCTTAGTAAAATTTTTTTTAAAGTTACATTTTCTAACTCCTCCACTTCCTTGTTAATCTGTTCTAGTTTATTTTGACTTCCATAATGAGGGAATTGGTAGTGAAAGCCTGTTTGTATATATATGAATCTTGTTTGACTTTTTCAGCGAGTCTCATTGATGTGTTTAGAGCATAAGTTCTCTACTACATTTTGTGGCTATTTGTGAGAAGGCGATTTTAAATTCCACAGCTTCCAGAAACAAGACCAGAGCCGTATGTATCTGGAGGCCTAGCGGGATGATATTCTCGTTCAAATACTGCGTAAGGAGGTGACCATTCAATTATATATGCAACCTCTTTTTCTTTAGTTGTAATAGTCTATCCCCAATGATTGCAGCGGCTAACTCGGTGGATGCCGGTAAATTGTCAAATACAGAGGCACCACTAATGGCTGATTGTATTTGAGCTACATTCACTTCCACTCTTTTGTACCAGAGGGCAACCTCTGCTCATGTTGCATGGCCAGCATACCTCACCTGTTTCACAGGACATACCAGAGCATCTGTTAAAGGTCCACTCTGGCGCAGCTCCTCCCAGAAGCCTGAGCTTCCTTACTCTGGGGGTGGGGGATGAGCATGACACTGCAAGAACACATATTCATGCTGCCTGTGATCAACATATTCCAGCACTACCATTTAGAAACACTTGCAATGCTGGCTGGGACAAATATGTGCCAGAATACCAATGTAGGTACTCACCATATTTTGTCTGTACCCAATATTTAACCCTGTAAAATATCTTCAATGCTTATTGTGCCCAATGTATGCCAGTGTTGCCCTATTAAAAAATGTGCATGCTTCTGGTGCCCTTAGTGACCACCTGCTGCAGTTGCCTTGCCCAGGCATGGTCACAGGGGAGAGGAGTTAGTGAAATCACCAGCATGCTCCCTCTTCAAAACACACATTGCATCACACACACATAGTAATTCAAACTCACATACACACCCACCCATACATGCATACACACATGTACACATATAAGCACACTCATGCATGTGTGTGAACTCATTCAACAAACTTTCATACACACAGGGGATAAGCCTCGTTTACCCACCCGCCCGCAAGGATAATATTAACATTGCTAAAAATGGGTAAGTAGCCCACTGAGCTTCCACTACAAATATTTTATTGTTCTACTTATTTTTAACTGTCTACTATTTCTAAGTATAGAGGGACGGGCCAGCACTGGTCCAGAAAAGTGACACTAACCCGTTTTCACCATGCTTACAAAACTACAATACACTAGACCAATTGCGTCACATCCTGTTATCATAACTGGTATTACACATACTTTTACACAGAATCTGACAAAATTCAGGTTTGACATATACTCTTTACTGGTCTTGCCGCCAACACGTGTTTTGACCTCATCAATGAGGTCTCCCTCTGGGATACAATACCATCCCAACATAATCATATTCTGACACGAAATGACATTCAACACAAAGTCTACATTCACATAGCCACCATATGGCATAAAATATTCACTTAACCAAAAAAGCAATCAATTATCACGGCTGGAAGGGCCCAAATTCCCATATTCAAACATAATTTACATTTGTTTGTAAGGCACATAAAATGTAGCAAATAATAAAGCCTTAAAAAAACAGATGACACAATGGTTTGAGGTTAAGAGCAAATCAAGGACAAAAACTAAAATGCAAATGCAAATTGATTATTACTCAGTCAAAATGTTGATTAGCAGGTTATTCTACACCTACAATTCCAGTGCTTCATCAATTGTGTGTTATCTCAACCATTCACCGCTAATGTGCCTGTTGCCACCACCAAACCAACCGAGCTTTAATTTAAGTGAAAAGTGCCCTTATGCTTGGCCCTCATCACATCTACCCTCAACCGTGCACGTCTATACTACTGAAAACCACCTTAGCCTGTGAGGCCATGTCTCACAGTTACCATATATCTGATATTCCTCACTCAATCCAAGAGGTCAGTCTTCACCAAACTCTCTTACTGTTAAGCCAACTCAACAGATGATTGTCATCTTGCAAATATATTTGCATATATATATATATATATATATTCAGTAAAAAAAACTTTGTTAAAGGGATGTTATGGTTAAGTTGCGCTACTAAAAACCTATGAAATTCAGTGAAAAATCTTTGTTAAAGAAATTCGGCAGTTATGGTAACATAAGCAACCATAACTCGCGCCACCGTGCACTGCTATTTATATCAATGCATTGCTTAATGCACTAATTAGCTCATGATATTTATCCCAATGATCCTTGACAGTTTTTGGTCAGCATTATAAGAATCCCTTGTACAGAGTTTTTATGAAAAGTAAATGCACATGTGATGTCATCAGTGATGTCATCAATGACATTTGTGATGTCATCTTTGATGTCCTGGGTGTTAGTGTTAGCAGTGCACGGTGGCGCGAGTTATGGTTGCTTATGTTACCATAACTGCCGAATTTCTTTAACAAAGTTTTTTCACTGAATTTCATAGGTTTTTAGTAGCGCAACTTAACCATAACGTCCCTTTAACAAAATTTTTTCACTGAATTTCATAGGTTTTTAGTAGCACAACTTAACCATAATATCCCTGACTTCATGTACATGTTACATAGAACTTACTAACCCCCTCGTAGTGATTTTCATGTCCGCGGACTACCGCCATGTCCGCGGACATATCGAAAATCTGAGCGTGGTGAATTTAAATTTAAATAGTGTGCCCCATTTCCCCTTTGAAGTTGGCTCTGAAAAGAGCCGTTTTTTTTGTTTTTTTTTTACAGATGCTTGACAGACACCTGTTATTTTGTATTTTTTTCTTGGTTTTTTTTTTTTCTTATTTTACTCCTAAAATCTTCACATAACCTTCTCCAAAGCAACCCTTACATTCCAAAATAGAAAGACATTTCCCGTAAAAGATAAAGAAATGCCATCTTCTTTAAAATTAACAGCATTACTAGCATCAATATTCTCATTATTACAGAAGAACATACCAGCTCTAAGCATGAAGGCACACATGCCTCGGTTGATGACACACCTAGCAATGTTTTGCTAAGGACTAAAAACTGAACTATTGTCCCATATTGCCCTAGGTAGTAATCCAGAAAAAATTACTTTCGCATTTGGAAGGATCTTCTTTACGGCTTGAACCAAGCGTTCCAAATCAGCCAACAAAGTAGGGGCACTGATGTTGCCCAAATGGAAAGCACCATAGTGCAAAACTACCACATGCAGACTGTTCATCATGACCATATCCTCACAAACCTGTACAATTCCCTGTACATTGCAATCAGGCACAGTGCTCCACACCACCTCCACTCCTTTCACATCAAAGTTCTTTGCAACATGCCTGCATTGAGCGTACTGTTGTAAACCATACACAAACATATCTTCAAGCACGAACACCCTGACTTTCTCTACTTCTGCCATCTTCACCACACACAGTCTCTTTTAACACAAATCCACAACCTCGACATCTGATTGGCTGATCCGTACAGTCTTCTTTCCATGTTGGATTTCCTGGAAAAACCCGGATGTAGCATGCCCTGTCCACGAAGAGCCGCGGTGTCTGCGGACGGCGTCCACTTTACTCTCTGTGCCATTCCCTCATTGCATACAGCTAAGCAATCACACAATACAAATAACGTCCTCTGAACACCCCCATTTTGTGAATTTTCGAACATTGCAGGACAATTATTATTTCATTATTCAACATATTAACATTACAAATATTATACTTTCATCTTGTACTCTGCACACAATGCTATGTTTCTCCATTAGTAGCTCAGTATACTAGATAGAATCCCATAATACAATGCTATTTATATCAATGCATCGTTCAAAGCACTAATAATGGTATGATATTTATTGCAATATCCTTGACACTTTTTTCGCAAAATTATAATAAAAATCCCTAGTACACAAATTCCATGAAAAGTACATACACATGTGATGTCATCAGTGATTTCATCAATGACATTTGCGATGTCATCTTTGATGTCCTGGGTGTTAGTCTTAGCAGTGCACGGTGGTGGCGCAAGTTATTTTTCATAGCTTACACTAACTTGCGATTTTCAGGGGTCTTTCGGCTGTACTTAGAACCATAACGTCCCTTAAACAAACTTTTTTTAATATCACGCAAACAATATACAAACATGGCGTGCAAAAACCAACTTCTCACAGATGGCTTTACACAGAATGTTGCAAAGTAAGAATTTATGCTCGTTCACAGTGAAGGTCAGCTGCTTCCATTTTTTTCTTGGGCCCCGGAGAGGCTCACGAAGCGGACTATAAGGTTGTATTGTGTTTTGACCTTGACAGACAGAGATTGTGATGAAAGACGTCTCTTGAAGTAGTGTTGCTAAAACGTAAAAGAAGATAAGGATGAAATTTCTGAAACGAAACCACTTTTATATATTATATCACTATGCGAAAGATCGTTCGCACACGCAGAGTCGTATTTTGGGACTGCACTACTCATAGACAATGGAAATTGCAATTGTATTGTAAGTAACCCTTTAGATTATTTTATACCAAATATAATTACAATAGCGTAGCATTAAAGACCGCTCAAGTTGAACTTGTTCGTTGAAAGTGGCATAATGTTTTCTACCGCGCACTATCACCGCCAAATTGATCCCCTGTCGTTTAGAGGGCTCTGAAAAAGGCAGATGACACAGGGTGGGTTAATAGAAATAATTTAACCGGTCTATAGGCGGTCAAGCGATCTACTCTCTGTGCCACTTCACTGTAGCCTGTCAAGTGGCACAGCGAGTACAACCCTCGCTTTGACATCCGTGCACAGCTTGCTAACACAAGTTCGAATCCCGGCAAGGCCAAACTCAGCCTTTCATGCTTCCGTGGTCCATAAATGAGCACCACACAACGTGGTTAATAATAAGCACCGCTTAGATACCTCACAGTTCTTAGCGCTATATGAATGGGAAAATATTATTATTTTATTATTAACATACTCCGTTGCACTATCTTCGATAGCAAATAGTTTCACGCCCTAATAAATAAAATGATGATTTTTAATGAAGATCGGCTGGTGAGAATAATTTATGTTTTTTAAAACAGGTATGTGGCCCCATTTCGCCTATGTCACGATTTACAGACTCCAGCGGATGGGGTCTTCAACTGCCAGGTGCAGGTCCAAATATGCAACTTCATGACCCTCACCATTTTATGGGACAATCGCCAAGGACCAATATGCCCTTACGCAGTACTAGCGGCTACAAACAACATACCAACCAATAGGGTGGTCTAATGGCTCGTTGTTGGAGCAACCTTCCGATTATCAGAGCGACCATTTACTGCTTTTATCATAAACCAACAGCCTATCTACCACAAAGGAACAACGCGTGGCTCAAAATAAACTTTTGCTGATCGACAGCAGAGACAATAGCAAATCGCTGAATATTCACTAAACATTTCATGTGAAATAAATGTACTTTACCAAATGTACAATCCTGCTGTTTACTTTTAAACCACAGTTTCATATTCCGAATTGTGGGGCACTGAGTTGTAAGCTGATCTAACACCCTCTGTACCGCAAAGGAACATCGCGTGCCTCAACATGAACTTTTGCGCATCGACAACAAAGACAAATGCAAATTGCTGAATATTCTCTAAATATTTGATGTCAAATAAATGTACTTTGCAAAATTTACAATCTCGCTGTTTGCTTTTAAATCACTGTTTCATATTCCAAATTGTGGCGCGCTGTGTTGTGACATAATATGTGTTGTCTTCCGGGTTCTGTGTAGAGTCACTTAGGACTGCAGAGGACTGGGCACGTTTGATGACGCACCCTGTAACGTCACGGAGAGAGCCGGGGAATATGAATGCTTTGATAATATCAGGCTTAGGGGCAGGAGATATGATTTAGTGTCGCAAAAGCAAGTCAGCCAGGTCAATAGCGCCAGTCATAGGATTATCACATAATGTCGGCGCACACCAGCCGGATTTATCGTTTCTTTAGTGGACAAAAAGTCAGTTGACGCCCATAGGAAATTGTACTATTAGCGGACAAAAGGAGTGGTCTTAAAACACTTTCACCCTGACAACGAACAATACAAACAACATTCTCAGAACACCCCCATTTTGTGTAATTGCAACCATTTCGGGACACCGCGAGTGTTCTTAGAACACATTCAACTAGACAGATTACAATACGGACAGCGTCCTGAGGACACCCCCAGTTTGTGTATTTACGAACAATTAAGTACACCGCGGGTGTTCATAGCTCATTTTTACCTTCCTTGCGAACAAAAAGGACACATACTCCGTCCTCTAAACACCCCACCATTTAGTTTATTTACAAAATGTCAGACAGCCGTGTTCTCCGTGGACAAATCGAACGCAACAAAAACGTCTAGCACATAAAAAAACAAAACATTGAACCTATCTCATACTCCCCAACCATCCCCAAACACTCGTACACACCAACACACGGCACTAAATACAATTTTTTATCCATGTTTCACCGCGCTGTACGCGGTCGACGGCGAATACAAGATGGAGGGCGCCACAGAAAATCTGACGCGCTCCACGCCCCTCGCCGTCCAATCAGCGAACACGTCGCATGTCCGCGGACATGACGCAAGGCCATGGGCCAATCGGGGTGCTGTTCGCGGAGCAAACAGGGAAGTCCGTCCACGAAGCGAACACAGATATCACTAATTTTTTTGCCTTACGTTTTGGTCATTTTATAAAAAACTACTGGACGGATTTACACCAAATTTGCAAAAGCACGCTTTCGGGACCAAGCCCCTGCTCCTGCCACAAATTTGGTGTAAATCCGTCCAGCGGTTTGGCCTGTGGCTGTGCGTAAAGTTTTTTCCCATTATGTCTATAGGAAAAAACACAAGTTTTGGGACCCCCCCCCTATAACTTTTCCCCCCCTGGACGAATCCTCACCAAACTTTGCAAAAACATTCGGAGTGGGCCATATACTTTTTTTGCAAAGTTTGGTGAGGATGCGTCCAGAGGGAGCGATGTTATAAACCACCCAAAAAATGTTCTTCCTATGGAAACACCAACTTAACCATAACTACATGGACGCTAACGCGTCCATGTAATATATATATATATGTATATATATATATATATATATATATATATATATATATATATATGAAAAGGTCCATGTTTGGTTTCCTATAATTATTAGCCATCAGTGATGAAAATGCTTCCTTCTTATTTCTTTACTATACCTTAATGGACCAAGCAACATGAAAGCCTCCTGAGTGTAGCGATATAGCGCTCTTGAAGCGCTCTTGAAAAACAGTAAATCTTGGGGTTTCAATCCCACTCCTAAAATCTTGTAATAGCCCAAAACACAGCCTGTAATCCATAACTGATAGACTGATTAGAATTAACCCATCACCAAGGTAACTCCCGTGCTAGTAAATCCAATCCTTACCTTATGTTCCAATACTGTTCTTTCTTAATGCAACACCTGCTCCTTATACACAGCTCCTTCTTAGCAATCCACAGTAATTCTTTTATATATATCTAGAAAAAATGCCCTCCTTTACTAACAGTGTTCCAAACTAACAGTGTTCCAAAACCCAGGTTAGATCTATTAAACTGTCCATTAAGACTCAATATCACTTATAAATCTAGCTCCCCATATTTAAGTTGCTACTTACTTTTACAATGTAATGCAAGATCGCGTTAGATCTCTTTGTGGTGTTTCGCTTCTACGAACTGGCTTTTCGTTTCAGCCCTATTAGTATACTGTATTCAGCCTCTGCGTCAGATGCCCGGCGTCTAACGTCATGCAAATTAAGATACAATAACAATGCACTGGCAACCTCGCGTGTTATTGGTACAGCGCATACATTCACTGAATGACAGCCTGGGCTCTGCTCAAAGATGCATCTTGTTTAAAACAAAACAATATTCATTTGCTCAAGTGCAAAGCCCCCTTCATTAATTAGGTCACCATAACAGTGCACGCGCAACCTCTGTATTTCAAATCCCATATTTCAAACACCCGCTCTACTCACAAATACGCGTTCTTCCATCATTGTTTATCCTAGAATAAACGAGCAAACTCGCGTGTTTGAAATGGTGCATTTATTTTATTGTACGTTGCTACATGCCATACAGGGCGCTATGCTTCCATGTCATCACTGATTAACACAAAAAGCAGTGAACATGCTACCTCGCATCTTGGGAACATGCGAGATAGAGGTTGTCGATGTTTTTAATGTTGTTTATGTTAATCAGTGATGGCATGGGGGCAGAGCCCGGTGTGGCATGTAGCAAATGTACAATAAAATATATGCAGTATTTCAAACACGCGGGGTTGCTCGTGTATAGGTATTCTAGGATAAACAATGATGGAAGAACGCGTATATGTGAGTAGAGCTGGTGTTTGGATTATAGGACTTGAAATAGGCGAGGTAGCGTGTGCACTGTTTTGTTGATGTAAGTAAGGAGGGAGCTTTGTACTTAAGTATAGAATATTGTATTGTTTGAGACAAGATGCATCTTTGAACAGAGTCCAGGGTGTCATTTAGCAAATATACCATAGAATATGAGGCGTACCCGCAACATGCGAGGCTGCGTGTGCATTGCTTTTTTATGACATTCAGAGCTCAGTGCGGCATGTAGCAAATTGTAGATTAGCGGATGTGCGAGACTATGCGATGGTGAGAGGCAGCGACTTCCCGCAAAACGGCGTTCAGAGCATGGGGGAGCACAAAGGAGGTCACAACAGCCCCGGCGCTCCTCCTGACATTGATCCCATTTCCGGCCTTAGCCACTACATCTGCTCTGCCACTGTCATCTCATTCAGATGAGCACCTACCTTTCTAAAGGACAGTAAGCAGCAATATATGCATTGGTGTACTAGCTGGCACTAAAGGCCTTGTTAGAAGCTACTTGTCCACACATGTTTATTGGGTAGGCCACAACATAATTGGCACCAAAGATCCATGGATAGCTCCTGTCCCTCAAGAGGCAGGGAGCAACGCCAACCCTTCCATTTCTACAGGCCCCAGGCAGGCCAGTCATTCCATGGGTCCAGTGGGAGCCTTTGTTTCAAACGTATTTGGAGGCGGTTGGTGGAACTGACTACCCTGCTGCACGGAAGAAGACCATGCTCCTTAATGCACTGGGAGTCAAGGGTCAAAGAACCTTTGCAGGACTGAATCCAGAAGCTCAGGAAGGGGATGAGGACGATGCATATAAAGAAGGGTTGAGGAGGATAGCGAAGAGGTTCTCGTCCAAAGAGAATGATGTCCAATGGCGGCCGCTTCCATAGGGCGAAGGGCGCCGCCCCCACCGCCCCATCCAGGGCCCCCACAGTGTGCGATTGCAAACGGTGTGTTCCACTAGTAAAGTTGTGCAGAACAGATTCAGAAGTTCATCTGAGTCTATTCTGATCTGTTCTGCCAACTTCTGCATTTGTAAGCAGCGCGAAGCTGCATTGACGAATCCGTGTAATAAATAAATATCTGCAGTGCTGTCTTCATGATGGGCCAGCTGCCACAGGGGCGCGTCCCGTTTTACGCAGATTTTTCCTGCAGTAAAGTGCGTGGAGCTCGTAGCTCCACGCACTTTACGTAAACCCATCAAACTACAAGGCTGGCGGGGCGCTAGAGGGGTGGCCCCTCTGGTATTAAGGTGTGCGCAAACAGCGCACCATTAGGAAGATTCTATTGCTTCTCATCTGACCTGACCTTAGAAACAGAATGTCATTGGCTGCTTTCCAGCCAATGACATTTGAGTGTGGAGGTGGGGTGATGCGTGCACAGTGCTACCACCTTCACTTTGTCTCAGGGAATCGTGCTGGTGGTGACGGTGTATAAGAGCTGCCCAGAAAACAGCAGAGGCTAGGGCCCACGTGCACAGGCCTACCTTGCCAAAGTTGCCAACCCTCCGGACCGCCACCGCCGGTAAGTAAAGTTAAATAACTTAGCTTGCAGTGGCTTCCTGGACAGCCTTCAAACCATTCTCCAGAGGCAGAGCCCTGCAGAATGCAGGGCCTAGTTATTGGACCACGGACAACACCGTCTAGGCCAGACCGTGTAGTCCCATCGACGCTCGGCTGGTGTGAACTCAGCACTTGGGTGAGAGAGAGCCCAGCCGAGCGTCGATGCAGCAGGGCCTACCCCGGCCTGGGGGAGTTAGTCGCGATTATCGACAAAAGTTGCACTGCAGTGCCGCGGAAGCCCAAAGCTATTTGTCTTCCCTCTATCCACCATGTGGAAAAATGTGCGCTCCTTGAAGTTGTGATATCCTGCGCGCTCACAAAGCCTTTGCCAGATATTCAGATTTTAACTTCAAAGATGGGGCAAAAAGAAAGGGAAATGGGCAGTCCTTCACAGGCTGTTTATTGTTCATTGAGCCGAACTAAAGGCCAAGAAGCATTGGGTGATTATTGATGGAGTCAGGCAAAATTATGCGAAGTCACGGCGCTTTCAGGACAGACTGTCCCCCAGTTCGTACAACACACAGAACCCTTTGTTTGTCATTAGCGGAGAAATGCGATTATCCCATGATGTTTAGGCCTTTGGCAAACGTCCCGAAAATGTGTTAAAAGAAAGAAACAAGCATTGGCATAGCCAACAGTTTTGACCTTTGTGTGAGCATTGCATTGGTATTTGCTGGACCTCAGCCGAGCGTCGATGCAGCAGGGCCTACCCCGGCCTGGCTCTGCTGCTCCTGTGGTCTGTGTTGGTCACTCACTGCTCGCTTATATTTGTATAGCACGGCACCTCCTGCCATATGTAACGGCGGCATTGAAGCACTCTGCTCACTGACATATAGAGAAGTGCTGTTATGTCCTAGAGTTTGATGTGGAATAAAACGTGTGCGCATTTTACAGACGCATTCACCGAATTGAAGCAATTTGTGGTTTCTAAGTTTTTGTTTACCATTCCTGGAAGCATTCCTAGAATATTTTGGGTAAAATCGTAAAGTGCAGTGTTTCTCTGTGTGTTGGTTTTTACTAGCACTACTTTCCAGACACACTTTGAGTAAGTCATGACACACCATTGGTGAGTGATTTACCCGGGCCGTGTCTGTGCATCTATTCTCCTTTTTCGGCCCTTATCTCGGGTACATGTGTTCAGGTGATTTATGGTTTATGTTTAAAGAGCGTGATGATTTATTATGCAGGCTGTTATTGAGTGCACTTAGCCTTTGCTGGGTCACGGGGCGCGGGAGAGGGCGAGGGAGGCAACCGTGTATGCACAGAAGCATACCAAAATCTAGGTCATCTGGCAGAACTAACAACCGACCAGGGGTGGACTGGTCTACAGGGAACTCTGGCGATTTCCCGTTGGCCTCTACACCATGGGCCTCTTTTTTGTGGGTAACCTGCTTTTCTGCTCCTCTTAGCATTTCTCCAACGTACGGACCCCTTCTTTCCAACCCCCATATCCCATACATCCATCGGAAGTAAAGAATGTGCTATAAAGTGCCACTCGTAACAAATGTTATATCCGTGTTTTAATGCTTTACTAGTTTTGAATCCCTATATAGCGCAAAACTGCTCAAAAATCATTATTTGGACAAATTTATTCAGAAATGTCTTGCGGGAGTTCCGCTCAAACACTGCTTAGTGGGGCCACTTTATAAGGGATTTCTAGTGCCACTTTTGGTGCTCAGTACACCCCTGCAACCAACACCCCTCTCCCCTGTCCCAGTACATCTTTCTTTGTTTGTTTGTTTAGGTCCATAGATATCCCATGGGGTGCGGAAAAGGAAAGGGGAACATTGTCACCCATAATTGGTGGTTTACTCTCCCCTGCAAAGGACACTTCAACAGGCTTAAAGGTACTCCTCTGACAGGTCAGCAATCACGTCTTTTCTTGGCTTAACCTGTCTTTTCGGGGTAAATATGGGATACAAATATCTTTGGGTCAGGGGCCATCTTTCTTAAAAATGGGTTTCTCACATGCTGGGCGCACTGTTTGCTAAATGCTCCGCTTTCAGTTTAATATGAAACAATGAAAAGGCATTTCCATAGTGAAACACGTTTCTTAATCTTAAATACACCATTTGATTTCTTTAATCCGTGCTTGCTTATTTTTGTGGTATGCAACCCACAACAATCCTGCCATTCTAGTGCCCCGTCCGTTGAGCATTTTATCCCAGAGCATACTTTACATTTTTTGGCTTATCAAGCTGCTCAATAAAATGGAATGCTTCTATTGTGCTGGCAAAACATATTGGGAAACTACTGGATATTATAAATCATTCCTGGATATCTATATAATTAATTTTTTATGCATACACCATAGAACCCATTTTTCAAAATGTTTCTTGGGGGGGGGGCGAACGACCCCCATGCACACCCCTGATGTGCGTTGGGCACGCTCCAAAATTCACCGGGAGAAATTTACGCCCCACCACCTTTCAAAGTCACCAGCCTCCACTGATGATGTCCTGCACAAGATCAGGTTCTACAGCAGAAAACAAGAGCCTACAGAACCTATTGATGACTATGTAGTCAAGCTGCGAGAATTGGCAGCAATGTGTGCATTTGGAGGCACGTCGGAAGACAGAATCTGCAACATGCACAACAACAACCAAAATGTCCAGGACAAATTTATCCTCGAAAAAGAGCTTTAACTAGATAAAAGTTGGAAAACCCCAGGCAAGGTGAGTTGCCTCTCTGCCCCATGGCCCCATACAACCCCCCAAAACAGCGCCAGTGCCTTAAAAAGCACGCGGTGGATGGCGGCAGTGCGTTCTCTCCCCGGGCTTCTCAGTTCCTGGATTCCCTTATCCCCGCCTCCCAATGGCCCTGATTGGACAAGCCTTCCCCTCCACCACACAGTCCTGGAGTCCTGCGAACAGCGCGGCACCAGCGCCATTCGCTGGAAAACCCCAGGCAAGGTGAGTTGCCTCTCTGCCCCATGGCCCCATACAACCCCCCAAAACAGCGCCAGTGCCTTAAAAAGCATGCGGTGCATGGTGGCAGTGCGTTCTCTACCCGGGCTTCTCAGTTCCTGGATTCCCTTATCCCCGCCTCCCAATGGCCCTGATTGGACAAGCCTTCCCCTCCACCACACAGGCCTGGAGACCTGCGAACAGCGCGGCACCAGCGCCATTCGCTGGAAAACCCCAGGCAAGGTGAGTTGCCTCTCTGCCCCATGGCCCCATACAACCCCCCAAAACAGCGCCAGTGCCTTAAAAAGCATGCCGTGCATGGCGGCAGGGCGTTCTCTCCCCGGGCTTCTCAGTTCCTGGATTCCCTTATCCCCGCCTCCCAATGGCCCTGATTGGACAAGCCTTCCCCTCCACCACAGAGGCCTGGAGACCTGCGAACAGCGCGGCACCAGCGCCATTCGCTGGAAAACCCCAGGCAAGGTGAGTTGCCTCTCTGCCCCATGGCCCCATACAACCCCCCAAAACAGCGCCAGTGCCTTAAAAAGCATGCAGTGCATGGCGGCAGTGCGTTCTCTCCCCGGGCTTCTCAGTTCCTGGATTCCCTTATCCCCGCCTCCCAATGGCCCTGATTGGACAAGCCTTCCCCTCCACCACACAGGCCTGGAGACCTGCGAACAGCGCGGCACCAGCGCCATTCGCTGGAAAACCCCAGGCAAGGTGAGTTGCCTCTCTGCCCCATGGCCCCATACAACCCCCCAAAACAGCGCCAGTGCCTTATAAAGCACACGGTGCATGGCGGCAGTGCGTTCTCTCCCCGGGCTTCTCAGTTCCTGGATTCCCTTATCCCCGCCTCCCAATGGCCCTGATTGGACAAGCCTTCCCCTCCACCACACAGGCCGGGAGACCTGCGAACAGCGCGGCACCAGCGCCATTCGCTGGAAAACCCCAGGCAAGGTGAGTTGCCTCTCTGCCCCATGGCCCCATACAACCCCCCAAAACAGCGCCAGTGCCTTAAAAAGCACGCGGTGCATGGCGGCAGTGCGTTCTCTCCCTGGGCTTCTCAGTTCCTGGATTCCCTTATCCCCACCTCCCAATGGCCCTAATTGGACAAGCCTTCCCCTCCACCACACAGGCCTGGAGACCTGCGAACAGCGCGGCACCAGCGCCATTCGCTGGAAAACCCCAGGCAAGGTGAGTTGCCTCTCTGCCCCATGGCCCCATACAACCCCCCAAAACAGCGCCAGTGCCTTAAAAAGCACGCGGTGCATGGCGGCAGTGCGTTCTCTCCCCGGGCTTCACAGTTCCTGGATTCCCTTATCCCCGCCTCCCAATGGCCCTGATTGGACAAGCCTTCCCCTCCACCACACAGGCCTGGAGACCTGCGAACAGCGCGGCACCAGCGCCATTCGCTGGAAAACCCCAGGCAAGGTGAGTTGCCTCTCTGCCCCATGGCCCCATACAACCCTCCAAAACAGCGCCAGTGCCTTAAAAAGCATGCGGTGCATGGCGGCAGTGCGTTCTCTCCCGGGATTCTCAGTTCCTGGATTCCCTTATCCCCGCCTCCCAATGGCCCTGATTGGACAAGCCTTCCCCTCCACCACACAGGCCTGGAGACCTGCGAACAGCGCGGCACCAGCGCCATTCGCTGGAAAACCCCAGGCACGGTGAGTTGCCTCTCTGCCCCATGGCCCCATACAACCCCCCAAAACAGCGCCAGTGCCTTAAAAAGCACGCGGTACATGGCTGCAGTGCGTTCTCTCCCCGGGCTTCTCAGTTCCTGGATTCCCTTATCCCCGCCTCCCAATGGCCCTGATTGGACAAGCCTTCCCCTCCACCACACAGGCCTGGAGACTTGCGAACAGCGCGGCACCAGCGCCATTCGCTGGAAAACCCCAGGCAAGGTGAGTTGCCTCTCTGCCCCATGGCCCCATACAACCCCCCAAAACACCGCCAGTGCCTTAAAAAGCACGCGGTGCATGGCGGCAGTGCGTTCTCTCCCCGGGCTTCACAGTTCCTGGATTCCCTTATCCCCGCCTCCCAATGGCCCTGATTGGACAAGCCTTCCCCTCCACCACACAGGCCTGGAGACCTGCGAACAGCGCGGCACCAGCGCCATTCGCTGGAAAACCCCAGGCAAGGTGAGTTGCCTCTCTGCCCCATGGCCCCATACAACCCCCCAAAACAGCGCCAGTGCCTTAAAAAGCACGCGGTGCATGGCGGCAGTGCGTTCTCTCCCTGGGCTTCTCAGTTCCTGGATTCCCTTATCCCCACCTCCCAATGGCCCTAATTGGACAAGCCTTCCCCTCCACCACACAGGCCTGGAGACCTGCGAACAGCGCGGCACCAGTGCCATTCGCTGGAAAACCCCAGGCAAGGTGAGTTGCCTCTCTGCCCCATGGCCCCATACAACCCCCCAAAACAGCGCCAGTGCCTTAAAAAGCACGCGGTGCATGGCGGCAGTGCATTCTCTCCCCGGGCTTCACAGTTCCTGGATTCCCTTATCCCCGCCTCCCAATGGCCCTGATTGGACAAGCCTTCCCCTCCACCACACAGGCCTGGAGACCTGCGAACAGCGCGGCACCAGCGCCATTCGCTGGAAAACCCCAGGCAAGGTGAGTTGCCTCTCTGCCCCATGGCCCCATACAACCCCCCAAAACAGCGCCAGTGCCTTAAAAAGCACGCGGTACATGGCTGCAGTGCGTTCTCTCCCCGGGCTTCTCAGTTCCTGGATTCCCTTATCCCCGCCTCCCAATGGCCCTGATTGGACAAGCCTTCCCCTCCACCACACAGGCCTGGAGACTTGCGAACAGCGCGGCACCAGCGCCATTCGCTGGAAAACCCCAGGCAAGGTGAGTTGCCTCTCTGCCCCATGGCCCCATACAACCCCCCAAAACAGCGCCAGTGTGATATAATCTAAGACTCCTTCTCCATAAGACATCACCTCTATCACAACACTCATAGCCATAATCAATCACAGCACAGGCTATGACATATGTCCCTCTCTTCAACCAACACCACACTCACAGCCATAATCACTCACAGCACAGATTATGACATATATGTCCCTCTCTTCAACCAACCCAACACTCATGGCCATAATCATGACCATCACATAATATGACATATACCCCTCTCTTCAATAACACCAAACTATACCCATTATGGAAACCCACCATAGTGTAAATTACCAGAAAAGTTATAGCTCAGAAACCAATGTTTTTTTTCTTACTCCCCCTGAGCCCAAACCACTACACCCCAAGATCTAACCCAGACCTTAAATGGAAAACCGACAACTAACTCAACCACAAGCTCTCCCCAGAACCTGAGCCCACTCAGCTACAAACCCGCTGAATAAACCACGACATGGAAGAACCAACACTCTGCTATCAACCAGCTGAATAACAACAATAAAAGCACCTCACTGTCCCTAAAACAACCAGACAGCACCTCACTGTCCCCCAAAACACCTCTTATACCTAAAACAACTGGGCAGCAGCACCTCCCTATGCCACCCCAAAATCACTCCCTAAAATGAATATAAACCACTCCTGCCTTTACTAAAAGCTCCAAAACATAAGCACCTCACTACCACAAAAAGTTTCCAGGCAGCACCTCACTACCCCTTAACACCACACTGAAACATCTCACTACCCCCTTAAAATCCAGGCAGCATCTCACAACCCTTAAAAACACCAAACAGAACCTCACTGCCCCCAAAAATGACCCATACAGCACCTCACTGCCCGCTGGACAGCACCTCACTGCCCCCAAAAATGACCCAGATGGCACCTAATTGCCCGCTAGATGACACCTAACTGCCCACTCTAACTGCCCGCTAGACAGCACCTTACTGCCCCTAAAACACTGGCAGCATGCACACATAACCAGGGAAAAGCACCTCACTGTCACTAAATACACCAGACCGCCCCTAACAATACCAGACAGCACCACACTGCCCCAAAAACAACCAAACAACACCTCACTACCCCTACAAAGACCAGACAGCACCAGACCGCCCCTAAAAACCGCAAACTGCACCTGACTGTCCCAACACCAAACAGCACCTGACTGTCCCAAAACACTACAGAACACAACCCGATAGCACCTCCATAAACCTAAAAGCATCCCTACAAACACCAGACAGCACCTCACTGCCCCTACAAACTACCAAACGGCACCTCACCGTCCCAACACCAGGCAGCACCTCACTGCCCGTAAAACAACCAAACACCTCACCGTCCCTAAATGACCAGACAGCACCTGACTGTCCCTAACAACACCAGACAGCACCTCACTGTCCCTAAAATGACCAGACAGCACCTCACTGTCCCAAACACACCACACAGCACCTGACTGACCCTCAAACACCCAAAACACACCAGAACACAACCAGACAGCACCTGACTGTCCCTAACAACACCAGACAGCACCTCACCGCCCCTAAAACAACCAAACAACACCTCAGTACCCCTACAAAGACCAGACCGCACCTCACTGCCCCTAAAAACCGCAGACTGCACCTCACAGTCCCCACACCAAACAGCACCTGACTGTCCCAAAACACACCAGAACACAACCCGACAGCACCTCCATAAACCTAAAACCATCCCTACAAACACCAGACAGCACCTCACTGCCCCTACAAACTACCAAACAACCAAACAACACCTCACCGTCCCTAAATACACCAGAAAATAACCAGACAGCACCACACTGCCCCAAACCAACCAAACAACACCTCACTACCCCTACAAAGACCAGACAGCACCTCACTGCCCTTAAAAACACCAGACTGCACCTCACAGTCCCTAACAACACCATACAGCACCTCACAGTTCCTAACAACACCAGACAGCTCCCCACTGCCCCTAAAAACACCAGACTGCACCTCACAGTCCCTGACAGCACCTAACTACCTGATGGACAGCACCTCACTGCCCCCAAAATGACCCAGACAGCACCTGACTGTCCCTAAAAACACCAGGCAGCACCTCACTGTCCCTAGAACACCATACAGCATCCCCCTGCCCCTACAAACAACCAAACTCACTACCCCTACAAAGACCAGACAGCACCTCACTGCCCCTAAAAACACCAGACTGCACCTCACTGTCCTTGACATCACCTAACTACCTTTTAAATAACCAGGCAGCCCCTCACTACCGCTTTAAATACCCAGGCAGTACCTCACTACCCCTTTAAAACCCTAAGTGGCACCTCACTACCACTTTAAATTCATTCCAGGCAGCACCTCACTACCACAAAAATTTCCAGGCAGCACCTCACTGCCCCTAAAACACCAGCATCATCCACACATAACCAGGGGATATGCCCCTACAAACAACAACCAACAGACGTAATGGCGCCAAAATTCTTGCACCGTAGTGGCGCCAAAGTTCTTGCACCACCCCCAAAATGTCCATGAATTGCACACATAAAAGCAAATCCTGTGCACCATAATCCCAGCATGTGCAAGAAGTGAAAGCACCTCACTGCCCCCAAAAATGACCATACAGCACCTCACTGCCCCTAAAGGTACTGGCATCATCCACATATAACCAAGTGTAATGCCCCTACAAACACGACAAGCAAAACACTGCAGGACAATATGTAAAACCCACAGTAAGTAGTAACCAGATCAAGTCCATGGCGCTGAAAACCCTGCGCCAACCCCAACATGTCCCTGAAATGCAAAACCGAAAATGCATGGTAAGAAGTTGTAAATGCAAAAATGGATGCAAGTGACATGGCGCTAAAGTCCCTGCGCCATACCCCCACCCACATGTCCAGTTCAGCCAACCTGCAAAGAAAACATTGTATAAACAGCATTACAATGTCCCAAGGACCCCACACCCTCGAGTCCAAAGTGAAAACCCAAAAACATGTCCTAACAGCAGGCCACATACATAAACACGACATCAGTGCATAAATAACAGGCCATAAACTGCTAACATCAACCCAGGACCCAAACCCAAATTGTACTAAACCCAGAGGCCACAAGATAAACACAACAGCATACATTAAAACCGGCCTCACCAAACACGTACCTCTAGTTAGTGACTTGTCAGATCCTTCATCACGTTACTTATTCCCCACTGGTCGGGATCCAGTGCTCGCCTCCTTGCCAGCCTTCTTGACAAATCACCCGCTAGTGGCTTCCACCGACTTTCAGCACACACATTGTAGATGCCCACAATTCCAGACACGAACACTGTGCTTCCCTGTATCTCCCGTAGGAAATCACTCCTTGCACCCGAGACATCCACGCCCGCCAATTGTGCCAAAACGTCCCTCATTGAGGAGCACAAAATTCTTGCCAGTACACATATCCAACAGATTATCCGTTCCGGAACACTGCAGCTTCTGCATCCTGACCCAGTATCATCCAACACGGTCTCCTCGTAGACAAGGCGTGTCCCGAAACATGCAGAAAACATCCTACACTTCCATAATCTCCTTTTCAACCGTCTACCCAGAACACAGCAGCACCAATCAGTAGCATGAGCACTGCGTTGCAAAGACACACCGTGTTCCAGCTGAGGACGTCGGCCCGCTCCTCCGTAATGCAACATCATCATTGTTTCAGCAGGCACAGAAAACATCCTACACTTCCCTAATCTCCTTTTCAGCCGTCTACCCGGAACACAGCAGCACCAATCAGTAGTGTAAGCGATGCGTTCCAAAGACACGCCGCGTTCCAGCTGAGGACGCCGGCCCGCTCCTCCATAGTGCGACGTCATCATTGTTTCAGCATGCACGGAAGAGTCCACACATCCGCAAACTTCTGCTGCTGGACCGCCTGGCCCCCCGCAGCCCCTCACGGCCCTCTTCCTCATGTCCCCACCAACGTCATGCTCCCAACGGATGTTCCGAGCTCCCGACCCGCTGCATACCACGCACCACCCCAATGTCAACCTCTCCAGGACACGGGATGGGAGAGCCAATATACAGCCCTCAACCTCCGAGGAGGCTGCCGCCGCCGACCCCTCCGACACCTTTGCCGGTTACCCAGACCGCTCCACCAGGGTCAGCAAAATGACACACCACACCGGGCAATGAGCCATCTCTGCACCTGGTCACTGCCCCAAACAAACGATATCAATGGTGCTGTCTTTCCGTTACCGCGCTCAGCTACTGCAGGAACCACCGCAGCCTCTTCTGGCACCTCTGCTGAACCCGTGAATAGCTCCTCAGGAGTCCGGGCGCCGACCACCACTCAAGACAGTAGGCCACCTCAACCGGGCACACTCAACCCGGGCGCCACCTGGAATCTGGACTTTCCAGGCACTGGGCCACCTCAGCCCCGACGCCACCTGGACTGTGGACCTTCCGGGTCCCCGACCTGGACCACTGGATTGAACCCCACTGCACCGCCCGGCCTGCAGCTCCTTGTTGCTGGATGGATGTCTCCCTGGAAGGCAGCGCTCCTCATCTACTGCCCCTTCCCAGCAGGACCATCCTCGTCGCCAGTGATATAATCTAAGACTCCTTCTCCATAAGACTAAGACCAGAAGGTATGTAGTTTACATGTAGGTTTATTCTCTTAGTTATTAAGTAGAGAAAGCACTGGGACATCCATCTAGCCCAACAGCTTAGGTCCAACTGCCACCAGTAGAACCCTGCCCACCAAACATACATCAACATTCCACCAGAGTCCCAGTGACATCACCACACCAACACTCCACCTATAATGTTAGTGACATCACCTCTATCACAACACTCATAGCCATAATCAATCACAGCACAGGCTATGACACAGTGCCTTAAAAAGCATGCGGTGCATGGCGGCAGTGCGTTCTCTCCCCGGGCTTCTCAGTTCCTGGATTCCCTTATCCCCGCCTCCCAATGGCCCTGATTGGACAAGCCTTCCCCTCCACCACACAGGCCTGGAGACCTGTGAACAGTGCGGCACCAGCGCCATTCGCTGGAAAACCCCAGGCAAGGTGAGTTGCCTCTCTGCCCCATGGTCCCATACAACCCCCCAAAACAGCGCCAGTACCTTAAAAAGCATGCGGTGCATGGCGGCAGTGCGTTCTCTCCCGGGGCTTCTCAATTCCTGGATTCCCTTATCCCCGCCTCCCAATGGTCCTGATTGGACAAGCCTTCCCCTCCACCACACAGGCCTGGAGACCAGCGAACAGCGCGGCACCAGCGCCATTCGCTGGAAAACCCCAGGCAAGGTGAGTTGCCTCTCTGCCCCATGGCCCCATACAACCCCCCAAAACAGCGCCAGTGCCTTAAAAAGCATGCGGTGCATGGCGGCAGTGCGTTCTCTCCCCGGGCTTCTCAGTTCCTGGATTCCCTTATCCCCGCCTCCCAATGGCCCTGATGGGACAAGCCTTCCCCTCCACCACACAGGCCTGGAGACCTGCGAACAGCGCGGCAGCAGCGCCATTCGCTGGAAAACCCCAGGCAAGGTGAGTTGCCTCTCTGCCCCATGGCCCCATACAACCCCCCAAAACAGCGCCAGTGCCTTAAAAAGCACGCGGTGCATGGCGGCAGTGCGTTCTCTCCCCGGGCTTCACAGTTCCTGGATTCCCTTATCCCCGCCTCCCAATGGCCCTGATTGGACAAGCCTTCCCCTCCACCACACAGGCCTGGAGACCTGTGAACAGCGTGGCACCAGCGCCATTTGCTGGAAAACCCCAGGCAAGGTGAGTTGCCTCTCTGCCCCATGGCCCCATACAACCCCCCAAAACAGCGCCAGTGCCTTAAAAAGCATGCGGTGCATGGCGGCAGTGCGTTCTCTCCCCGGGCTTCTCAGTTCCTGGATTCCCTTATCCCCGCCTCCCAATGGCCCTGATTGGACAAGCCTTCCCCTCCACCACACAGGCCTGGAGACCTGCGAACAGCGCGGCACCAGCGCCATTCACTGGAAAACCCCAGGCAAGGTGAGTTGCCTCTCTGCCCCATGGCCCCATACAACCCCCAAAACAGCGCCAGTGCCTTAAAAAGCACGTGTTGCATGGCGGCAGTGCGTTCTCTCCCCGGGCTTCTCAGTTCCTGAATTCCCTTATCCCCGCCTCCCAATGGCCCTGATTGGACAAGCCTTCCCCTCCACCACACAGCCCTGGAGACCGTGGTCCCTCTCCCCAGCCCACCTGCTTCCTGGTTCCCCTCTGCCCGCCTCCCAACACGCCCCCTCCATCCGGATTGGTTCCCAAATCCGACATCAAGGACACCCCAGGGCAGCCCTCTGCCTGGCAGCCCTGCGGCGAAGGACCCCGAGGCAAAGGACGGCCCCAAGATGTGTCCGCAGGTGTCAGCAGGGGAAGCCACCAGACACCGACAATACTGTAAGTGCTGGCATGGGTGGCGGGTAGAGCAATTACTCTACTCCAGAAAGCTCCTGCCACTCTAATTTACCTTTCAATGGCCTAGACGGCTACAGACCTACACCATGCATTATTAGAGAGATATGTGACCTTCAGCCTAGACCTATTCATGGCTGGACAGCAAACACTGCGTGCAGTATAATTTAACTAGTACCATACCCCGAGAGAACCACAAAGTTTAGCTCGCGTTACATCTAGATAGAAATGTGACTGTTAGCATTTGCCACCCTAGCATGGAGTTCTGAACTTTAGAAGTGCATTTAGAAGTGCCCCATTACCCTCTCTGTGAAATGCTGAATTTAAAAGTGTACCCAATAGCCTCTTTGTGTAAGTTGAATTTAGAAGTGCATTTAGAAGATGAATTTAGAAGTGTGCCTAATAGCCTCTCTGTGAAAAGTTGAATCTTGAAGTGTGCCCAATAGCCTCTCTATGAAATGCTGAATTTAAAAATGTACCCAATAGCCTGTTCGTGTAAGTTGAATTTAGAAGTGCATTTAGAAGATGAATTTAGAAGTGTGCCCAATAGCCTCTCTGTGAAAAGTTGAATTTAGAAGTGGCCCCAATAGCCTCTCTATGAAAATTTGAATTTAGAAGTGTCCCCAATAGCCTCTTTGTGAAAGTTGAATTTAGAAGTGCATTTAGAAGATGAATTTAGAAGTGTACCCAATAGCCTCTCTGTGAAAGTTGAATTTAGAAGTGTCCCAATAGCCTCTTTGTGAAAAGTTGAATTTAGAAGTGGCCCCAATAGCCTCTCTATGAAAATTTGAATTTAGAAGTGTCCCCAATAGCCTCTTAGTGAAAGTTGAATTTAGATGTGCATTTAGAAGATGACTTTAGAAGTATGCCCAAAACCCTCTCTGTGAAAAGTTGAGTTTAGAAGTGCATTTAGAAGATGAATTTAGAAGTGTACCCAATAGCCTCTCTGTGAAATGCTGAATGTAGAAGTGTCCCCAATAGCCTCTCTATGAAATGCTGAATTTAAAAGTGTGCCCAATAGCCTCTCTGTGAAAGTTGAATTTAGAAATGAATGTAGAAGATGAATTTAGAAGTGTGCCCAATAGCCTCTCTGTGAAAAGTTGAATTTAGAAGATGAATTTAGACGTTTACCCAATAGCCTCTCTGTGAAAAGTTGAATTTAGAAGCACATTTAGAAGTTGAATTTAGAAGTGTGCCCAATAGCCTAGCCTCTTTGTGAAAAGCTGAATTTAAAAGTGTACCCAATAGCCCCGCTGTGAATCTAGAAGTGTGCGAAATAGCCTCTTTGTGAAAAGTTGAATTTAGAAGTGGCCCCAATAGCCTCTCTGTGAAATGCTGAATTTAGAAGTGTCCCAATAGCCTCTTTGTGAAAAGTTGGATTTAGAAGTGGCCCCAATAGCCTCTCTGTGAAAAGTGGAATTTAGAAGCACATTTAGAAGTTGAATTTAGAAGTGTGCCCAATAGCCTAGCCTCTTTGTGAAAAGCTGAATTTAAAAGTGTACCCAATAGCCCCGCTGTGAATCTAGAAGTGTGCCAAATAGCCTCTTTGTGAAAAGTTGAATTTAGAAGTGGCCCCAATAGCCTCTCTGTGAAATGCTGAATTTAGAAGTGTCCCAATAGCCTCTTTGTAAAAAGTTGGATTTAGAAGTGGCCCCAATAGCCTCTCTGTGAAAAGTGGAATTTAGAAGCACATTTAGAAGTTGAATTTAGAAATGTGCCCAATAGCCTAGCCTCTTTGTGAAAAGCTGAATTTAAAGTGTACCCAATAGCCTCGATGTGAATACTAGAAGGTACCCAATAGTTTTGCTGAGAATCTTGAAGTGTGCCCAATAGCCTCACTGAGAATCTAGAAGTGTGCCCAATAGCCTCGCTGAGATTCTAGAAGTGTGCCCAATAGCCTCGCTGTGAATCTAGAAGTGTGCCCAATAGCCTCTCTGTGAAAAGTTGCATTTTGAAATGTCCCCAAAAGCCTCCTTGTGAAAAGTGGAATTTTAAAGTGTACCCAATAGCCTCTCTGTGATTATAGAAGTATGCCCAACAGCCTCGCTGAATCTAGAAGGGTGCCCAGTAGCCGCTCTGTGAATTTAGAAGTATGCCCAATAGCCTCTCTGTGAATTAAGAAGTACGCTCAATAACCTCCCTGTGAAAGTTGAATTTAGAAGTACATTTAGAAGTTGAATTTAGAAGTGTAGAGATTGTCTGAAAGGGCACGTTTGAGCGTGCCTTGGTTGAATTTTGATGTGTGCCTAAAATCCTCTCGGTACAAAGTTGATTCTAGAAGTGTATATAACACCACCCCTCTGGCATAGCGGGATTTGACAGTGTCCCTAATAACGTCACTGTGCCAAAGTCTTGAAAATCTACCCTATATAGGGTGAGCGGGTGAAGTGGATGCCCTATATCGGGTGAAGTATGTGGATGGAACAAGTGAAGGGCGTGGATGGGACGGGTGAAGGGCGTGGATGGGACGGGTGAAGGGCGTGGATGGGACGGGTGAAGTGTGTGGATGGGACGAGTAAAGTGACGTGGAAAGGGTGAAACGGTAGAACGGATGAAGTAGGCAAATGAACGGGTGATGTACTTGGAACCAGCGAAGTGGGGGGAACTAGTGAAGTGGGTGTAACGAGTGAAGTTGGTGCAAGAATCGAACGTGCAAAGATGACATATGTGGATGGCTGATTCATGGAATAAGGATAACTTGGGTAGAACGAATGAAAGGAGCAGTGTGAAGATGACTTATCCGTATGGATGATGCATGGACAAATGATAACGTGGATAGAACGAATGAAAGGAGTAGTTCATAAAATGGTTGAAGTGCATGGAACGGATGGGAGTGCATGGAACGGATGGGAGTGCATGGAACGGATGGGAGTGCATGGAATGGATGGGAGTGCATGGAACGGGTTGGAGTGCACCGAGCGGATTGGAGTGCACAGAATGGCGGGACGTACATGAAATGGTTTGGAGCGCATGGAATGCCTGAATGAGCATTGAAAGGAACGGTCTGAGTGCTTGAAACGGTCGTAATGCACGGAACAGTCGGAGTACATGGAACGGATGAAGTTCATGGAACTACTGGAGTGGGCGCGATCTCAAGCACCTACAGTAAACCACCATATTCACATCTCCACGCTTACTCTCTTCTTTACACCACCACTCAAATAGAACACAGCGATACTATGACACCATTCGGTATAGCTGTTCTCATACCAACATCTGCCTCATACTCCCCATCACTCTAACTAAACACTGCTGGTTACTCACCCCCCAGCCAGGCGTTCTCCTCAGGCCTAACACAGCCACGATCGGTCTGGATAATTCCTGCCAGAACGAACACATACTATTGACCTCTCAACCACCACACCTACCGCTAAGAAGCAGCTATTACACGAATGCCACTCCAGCTGCACAAATATCCGGTGCTCACACGCACCTTTGTCTTCCTCTACTGTCTCTACTGACTTGAACTTCGGTTCCCAAGGGCGTTCAACCTACCAGCGCCTTCAGACCATACCAATGGTATATAAGGCGCTATATAAATGCAAAGTAACATAACATAACATAACATAACATAACATAACATAAAGCTATCCAGATTGCGAGAGCAGTTGAGGAGACATCCTGTAGGCTCAAAGAATGGGCAGGTAGTGTCTCAGTACCCCAAGTACAGGTCGTACACTACAAAGGAAGTAAACCTAGAGGGCAATGCTAAACCAAGGAAGATAACACGGGACAACGTGAGCCACGAATGTGTCATAGGTGTGCCAGCACCACCCATTTGGCTAATAGCAGAGATTGCCCGGCAAGGAACACGGAATGCTCCAAATTCAGAAGTTTTCAAACATTTGGCCTCGGTTTGCACGTGGAGAGGTAAGAAAGCAGTGACGGTGGTGCAGACTGAGGAGGTCAGGGATGAGGCCTCCTCTGAAGAAGAGGTATTTCCCACAGTTATCGTGGTCAACAGTGTCACAGCTTGTTAGGCGGAAACCTGTGCAGTTCCCTCTGGGACCACTGCAAAAGATTTAGGACTACAGGTGTTTGGCAGTAAACCCACTTGGTAGCAGTCTGTACCACACAGATTGACTTGGTAGCTGTGGCTGAGCAGTCAGACTTCCCTCAAGAAGAGTTAAGCAGTATGTGGAGTATACAATATAGGGCAATTCTTCACAGTAAGACAAGCAAACACGCAACAAGGCTTCGGTGTAAAGATATACAGGTATTTATTTATAACGGAACATCTATAGAAAACACTCTGGCACTATCACGGCAAACAATTCAATTACAATTACTCTACGAAGCAAAAGATCAATCCCCCTAACAATAGTTCGACAAGTCTAGGTTTTACCAGCATCACTTATTTGCAGACAGAGGTGTATGCTGCCACCTAGATGGCGCTCTAGTATTCGTTAGGACGGGAGAGAAAAATAATAGGTTACGAAATCAACACAGTTCAATACTTCACGGGAAAAATGCAAGGCAAGAAGACAAGAACCACAATAGATCATAAAGTTCAGAGGCCAGGCCCACTCGGAGAGAGGCAAGGCGATATGTCCCAAAAAGTCTCTTTGTGGAAATGCGTTCGAGTCTGTGTAGCAAATTGTTATTGGAAGATTGAACCAGTTCAGAACAATACGCTAGAGAAAGCTAGTAGGCGACCCTATGGAGAGGCGAGGATTAAGACACCTCACTCTATCCGGCAACTAGGGAAGCCAGGCGGACACAGTACCTTGATTGTGGAGAGACAGCTCCGGCGGGGGCAGTTGTTCCTGGTGGTGGATGCACGTCGGGTCTTTGCCAAGAGTAGAGATGATCTCGTCGTCGAAGAAAAGTGAAGTCCGGTGCACCACCAGGGAAGGGACCAGCGTCCTGAGGCGAAGAAAAAGCAAAGGGGACTGGTTGTTCCCACCAGTCAGGGGAAGAGACTCTCCGGCAGGGAGTTCTCCTCTGTCGTCGGGAAGTGGTGAGTCGGTTCAGAAGGGCTCCACCGGAGGTGTCGTCGTTGCAGGTCGGCTCAGCTTTACCCTCGTCGGATTCTTAGGTCCTGTGGCGACTTCTGAAGATCCAGTCCCAAAAGCCCTGCTTTTATGCAGAAAACCCCCATTCATTCAGCCTAGCTGTCAATCAACACACGCTAAGTGGTGAGCGGGGAGGCTCACCACTTGGGCCAATCACACCAGAGTGCGACCGGAGTTGGCAAGGCAACTCGGTCCAGGGTGCCTAAACCCCCTCCCACACCCCTGTGGTAACCCAGACAGAATGGCACCACTTTGGAGGGTCTCTGTACAGAGGCCCGCCAAAAGTGGAACAAAGGGCTCAACCTTTGGTTTAGGAGTCACAGAGACGAACACAGATGCCATTTTAAAAACCGAGTTCTGGCAGAAAATACCATCCGATAGACTTATTTAAGATAAGTAGACCGGTGGTATGTTAGAGACTAACGAGAAAAAGTATCAATCTCCACAATGGGAAGAATCCCATAGAGTTATATTCAGGGTTGAACATAACAAGTAGTTTCCACTGCCACCAGCCAAAACTCGACGAGGGGGGATGGGACAGTGCCCCCTCGAATAACAGACCCAGGAGTAATCCAATTACCCCTAATAGTACGTCCACAATAGGATGGTTTGTACTAGTTCTGTTAGTAAATTTAGGTCTAGTAAAGCCAATGGTGACTTTACATGCCCGGGGAGACAGTAGTCAGTCCCCGGGTATGGAGTCTATGACGGAGGTCCGCTAGGACGCCCCAGTGTTACGGCACATAGGGTGCGGTGTAACACGCATAGAAAAACATATGAGACCCTATGGAGTAAAAGACCCCATAGCCCATAGAACACATTGACAGTCAAAGGAATTACACACAGTCATGTCCAAGAGTGGGAGAAAAAGAGTCTCACTCTTGGCAGGATGGAAAAAAACAAACTCCAGAAATCCAGCAAAGCTGCTGGGGGACTCACTAGGTTAGGAAATTCAGCCTAAACAAAGAATTCTCCCTAACACAGCTCGCAGAGAAAAGTCCCACTGCATCATCAAGGTGGATGGAGGTGAGACGAGAGTGATGGCAGATTCCGGCTCAGACCTCAGCAAATTGCCGTTAGACACATATAAAAGCATGGTAGGCAGAGAGAGTGTGGAAGTATACAAGACCAAGCACAACCTCACAGTCTTTGGTGGGGCCACTGTGAAATTACTGGGATACATGCAAGCAACGGTGGGGTTCAAAGGAAGAGTCACAAAGACCAACATATTCTTTGCAGGAAAGGGCCCGGCTGTATTGGGATGGGATGACCAAGTAAAGCTCCAAATCAGACTGGGTCCCAGTGTGGAGGGGCTAGTTTTGTCCATAGCCAGAGGAGGAGCGTCAATCACCAAAGAAGAATACCCAGAACTGTTCTCCGACACACCTGGGAAAATCAGGAATTATTTACACAAAATCAAATTGAAGCAGGGAGTTGTGCCAGTAAAACACAAGGTGAGACTGGTGACAATAACGACTAGATCAATAACGGCCCGTATCATAATTTAAATGACTGCGCCGGTGGGTTGAACCTGATTGGTCCCCGCCAGCCAGATTGACTAAAGCTCCTGTGCAGTGGTGTTCATCATTAGATGTTAAGGGAGGGCATGCCCATGTAACCGATGGCCGTAGCACACCCAGTTTAAGCTCCTCTGATCCCACACTGCAATGCTGCTCCAGGAACCAGAGGATGTTTGCTGAGGTGCCTTGCTTGTTAAGTACCTAATTAAAAATTGCATAAATAGAATATGTATAAAAAGAAGTTAACCAAGTGAAGTAAATGGATCTATCATGTCTTTTACAGATACGATCCGAGTGGTGAAGGGAGTATTTGGCTCTTCCATCTATAAAAAATGTGTTTACTGCATCACTGTACGCATTCGCAGTAAAGTTTGTAAAATACCTATTCTTGTATGAGTGTGCATAAATGCAGGCCCTGAAGCTTAAACAAACTCTAAGAGTATGACTCATTAGTTTACTGTACTCTTTTCAGGTCAGTGACAATATCTAAGAAAAATAAAATGTTTACTACATGACTGGGTCCCAGTAACACTGTGCACCCACATGACTCCAGCCTTGCAACTTAAATCACCAATTCCAGGTTAGTGGGAACGTGGAAATACGAATAGGACAGCAGATAGTGGGTGAACATCCCAAGCCTAAATGATCCCTCCATTGTTTGTCGTTTTTCATATGCAGGAGTCCATGAACATACAACGAGTTATATATTGGATTGAAACACCACCTGAACACATTGTATGTCCTGATGAAGGCCCACTTAATCAACTGATGAATGGTGTTGGATGCCTGTATTTTGACTGAAAGGGGCGAAACACTGCATGTCGACCATGTTTTCTTGACTTAACTATTCTGGTTATCATCCTTTTATGTAAAATCTCAAACTTTGTGAGACACAATAGCAGGCAGTCCCATGCTTTAGAATTTGATGTTGAAATGTTGAGTCATTAGAAATATGACCATGTTACAATTTTGACCTAGTGGAGATCCAATAACAGGAGCTGGGACAGCCTATCGTTCTCTCTGTTCATGGAACTGACTGAAAACAAAAAAGAATAAGGAAAAAATAATGAATGCACCAGATTGGACACTTGATATTAACCCCCTTTCACCATTCGCACATTGAGTGTTGATTTGCACAATAGTGGAGTTTGCAGATATTGGTATAATTTTTTTTAATGTTGTTAACAAATAAAATGGTACCTTTCTAAACTGTCCCTCTAAGGCTTGGGCTGATGCGTTGAAAGGTCATTTCTCCATCTGTGTTCCATGTTCGACATAAGCAGGTGCATAAGGGAGGGACAGTTGGTTTTCACCTTTTGTTCTCACATACATTCATGGACAGATGAAAGTACAAAAAAGGTCCACTTTTTTTAACGCTTGGTTCCATTGTCTGGCTCATGGTCAGTGGCGGCTAGTGAAATTTTACAGTGTAGTGTAATAGAGCTAGTGGGCACCGACTTTATAAGGTACGTAATGATTTTTGAACAGCTAGCGGCACAACTAATCTAATTCAGTACACCTAAGAAATCAAGGAAGCCTTTCCCAGGTGTTGCATGCTCACATAATGGTTGAAAACTGTACATAAAGTGTTTCGAAAATAATGTTCCAACACATCATTTCAACTCGTGTCAGATGTTTTAATGTGATCTCCACGATGCAAGAGGAAACTAAATGCATTTCGTAATACAAGTCCATCATCAGGGCAAAGGTCTGAAACAAAACAAAGAAAAATACCCATAACATTACAGTGACAAAACCATCTAAGATGCCATACTATTACAATTACAATTTCTAACATTCACAAAGTTGCTAGACATACCTGATATTCAGGTTTATAAAGATAATTTTAAGAGGAGCTGTCAAAATACACTATGGCATACACACATTGCTAATAGAATCTAATCTAATGTTGCTAAGCACACTTATATGTTGTACACATTGTAATAATGTTGCCAAGAGTGCTATTGTTGTCCATTCGAGATCTGGTGAAAAGAGAATTCTGAAGTATTTTGCCACTTGTGATATTTCTAATATCATCTACTCTACTTTATTGTGACATTTATCATGTGGGACAATCGAACAGACCCGCCAAACTAAGATGGAAGAAGCACAGATCCAACATTTGCACAAATCACTCTGTTTGGCTTAACGCAGAGCATTCCAGCCTCTCTTTTCCCCCCTGTTTCTCTGTGTCAAGAAAACCATGCAGAATGCTCAACATCCCATTCTGAGGCTGTGTTGCAGAGACTTTGTACGAGTGAAAGTCCAATTTTGCTCGGCATTAGGACTTGGGCAAATATTTCTCAAGTGCAAAAAGAGTATTCTTTCAATGTCTCTTTGCATCCGAGCAAGGAATGATCTGGTGCCAATAACGGTCCATATTAACAGTAGTGCAAACATTGCCTTGGTGCACAAATTAATGGCACTATTTGCTGGTTACCAGGGCAGCACAGCGATAGCCTCTAGCATGCAACAAGCAGCAGTGAGGGGACCTCCAGAGGCTTCCAGCACCGCTGGAGACAAGAAACTAAACAAAACAATAGAAACTTATATGGCGATGGTAGGGATCGGTTGTGGGCACAACAAGAGTTTGAACCGTATTCCGTGAGAGGGAACTGCGCCGAGGACGACTGAGCACCGTGACTGCTTGTTTCTACTTGAAGAGGTTTCTGATGTGAAGACCCCATGCAGTGAGCTATCACACAACCCCAGCTGCCAAGGAAGGGAATCCTACCCAACAAAGCAGCAGGGCTGGCCTGCAAGCCATCACGAAATAGAACGAGGTCCCAAGATATCTCTGATTAAATTCCTGACCACCATGTTTCCATTTATTTATTTGGACGGAAGATAGCCGTATGTAACTCAGACAGCCATTGTCACACTGATGGCTGAAACTCGAGTTGGCTCAAGTCAATTAGATATTTGTGATTCAGGTTCCTTAACTGTATGAGATTTATTGGTTACAAACTGCAGTGATGCAGGTGTGAAACTCACTAGTTCACCAATTGTTACAGAGAAATGGCGTGGAGTGTTCACTATTGACAGAGCCTGCTGGAATTGCATGCCTGATAGGGAAGCTGGTCAGACTGTTCAGCTCCCAATGTACCCATTGTTCTGTATTTGCCGTTTTATTTTTGCTTGTGGGTTTGTGTTTGACACATGTGTTAGTATGAATGTGAATGTGGATATGTGAATGGTGGTTGGTTGTAGTACCTCTAATAAGATGAATTGTAGAGCATGGGGGGCGTAACCTTAATAGTTTTAAATAATTGAGGACTTTTCGTGTAGCCCAGTTGTGTGGAATTTTCTTAGGGTGTGCTTTGACTTTGCATTATAATTTCTTGAATACATTTATATTTCCCCCCAAAAATGCAGTGCTCTATGTTTTACCACAATAAGTATTCACTAAGCTAGCTTTGTAAACAAGTACAGGGGTCTACCTTTCTTGTGTTGCTTACTTTGGCCATGTTTGGCCCTGTGAATAAATAATCGTGGGGTGGCCTCCATTTTGGATGTTGGTGCACAAATTATGCATATGTATTTTTGAATTAGGGCAGCTTTTGTCCTAGCACTAACAATGTACAAACTTGCACTTGAGAAAATGCAATGTTTATTTAATAAGGCCCCTAGCGGTCCTTTCCTCAGACCATTGATAATCAGTACTGCAGGGATTCCCTAAAGGCAATCAAATCAAAGCAACGCAAAATCAGGACTTCATATTTCCACATTATTCATTAAGATAATACTAGACAACTTTGCTTAGATTGGTCTTTTGTCTCAAAAAGCCAAATGTCGTCCTTGGAGGAAATACACATTTTCTACCATGGCAAGGATTTTCCCTCACTTTCTTAACTCACTATGTTTGGTCACTGCTTTTTGAAAGCACACAACGTTAGAAACAACACAGCAGGCTGTTAAGTGCTAATAAAGAAAACAAAACTAACACTTTAATTTGGAGCCAGGGTTGGTCTGCAAATACACAATACTGAGCTATTACAATTTATTTAATGAATATGGAATTCGGCTCTCTGAAGGAAACTTTAAATAAATTAGCACATCATTATGTTAAATCGCTAAAGCTTTCTGCCAGGCCTGATGAAGGCCTCTGTGAAATTTATCCATGCATATGCAATGATAAAAGTATCAAAGGCCTTCAGTAGTTCACTCTGCTGCTCCTGCTGATTCCCATCTTCCGTATTAGAAAAAAGTGTCATCACAAAGTATCATGTGATGTGACCTGCCTGCTACAGCAAATATATATATTCAGGTCAATTTATGGGGGCAGGGGAGTTTGAAAACATCTTCTAACATAATGATTGTAAATAATAAATGTAATCAATTGTAAAAATAAACTTGATATGCCTTCTGGAGGTTGGTAAAGCATCTTACCTAGTGGGAGGGGAGGTTTGCATGGTTCTCTTATTGGTGAATGTGCACGCCCACTCATGATTCCCGGTCGGCTCGTGTCTACAAACTTTCTCTTTACGTTTTTCAGTAAAAAAAAAAACGTTCTCCTTTTGGTATAATCCACAGATATTTCACCAGGGCTAGACAAAATGGAAACATGTGAATTGTTATCTGCTCACACAGGCCTGTGACCTGATATATTTAAAGACAAACACCCATATTGTAATACTCACTTCTACTTCTCTGTTTTAGGCACCATTGTTTCCGGACCGGCACACTACGACTCTGCGGGCGGAACGGCACAGTTGTTGCTTCCGTGGTCCGCATTCCCATGGAGTCCTAAGGGATTGTGGACTTACAAAATTACTGGTGCCTGACTTCCCCGCTGCCAGGGTCAGAATACCCCTGTGTTACCGGGAAGCCAAGCGCCGGTAATTCATTACGGGTCCGGCGGCAGTTACTGCCAGACCTGTAATGAGACCGAAAGACTATAAGCAGGTGGCCGTACCACACAATTTCTTTTGTAAGGTGTGTTATTTTCAAAATACAGCAGTAAAATCCAAGTGAGATTTTTGTTTAGATCACACCAATTAAACTTTGTATTCATACATTGGTGAAGAAAATACATTTAGAGTAATTCTCCTTTTGCATAACATGTCTCTATAAGAATGTTTTTTAAATGATATTGTCATGTTGGGATATCATGTGGTTTATGTCATTTCCAAATCACGTCTACAAGACATGGTATTATTTTAGTTCTTCAAAATCAAACATTCCTACATATTGTGTCTTTCTCTATGGTGTGAGGGTGGGCCTCAAATCACCTTAACCGAAAGCAGGCATGTTTGTACGTAAATCAAGTTTATTGTACAATCGGGCGGGATGGGCTAGATGATTCTATAGAGTCAAGCTAACCTGAGTCCCTCCGAACCACACAAGTTGACACATTATATATATTTTTGCAACAGTTTAAACACAATCTTTCTCCAATTCCCCGTTCTCATTGGTCACAATAGTCTGTACTACCATCTTAAGTTCATGTGTACAACATGATTTGTCAGTGTCAGGATTTGTCAGTGGTAGGTCATGACATCATAACACAGTTACACGTTCATATACAAACATAAATCATTACAGGTCCCAGCTGTTCTGAGACCTCCTAACCTCACACTTAATTACACATGGTTTGCAAGAGTACTTCCAACAATATGAAGAGGGAAAGAATAAACAGGTTCCCTTTGAACTGGTGATAACCATCTCACCCACCCTGATTTGCTGGCGTCATTGGAACATTCTAATCTAAACGACTACCAACTCAACACATATGGCCTCCAGTTACATTCTTAGAAAACAATCGAAATCCATGAAGTATTGGTCAAATCTGCCCCCAGGCGTCTTTTCATTCCAGGTTCATTGCTGGTCAAAAACAAATGGGCAAACCCCCCTGAACAATAAATAACAAGCTCCCACGATACTGTCAAGCCATAACAACCCTGAGCCGGCTTGCTGGCTAACCATCTGTTTAATGTCATGCTTTACTCATTACCTTTCCTTCGTCCTACAACCCCTGCAAAACACATTTTTCCCATTGACTCAGAATACACCTCCATTCATTGCCAACCCATGACTGCAGAGTTTAACCAATCTATGAAAAGTGCACATTTGTAAATTCCCCCATGTACATATATCAGTGTGCATGCATGCTGAAAAACGATTGTGTCCTCTTTGTAGTGGTCTCTTCAAAACAAATCTCCTTTCTCGCATGCACATGTTGATGTTCCTTGTTGACCAGCTTCGAACCACTTTGTGACACACCATACCCAAATTGTGTTTATATTTAATTGGCAATTTTGACATTTTATCTTGCTGCGCACATGCAAAATTAAAAGTATTAACTTGAACACAAAGTAACACTTAAAGTAACACATATGCCATTCTCCTTAACTACACTGGATACATATAAAACTGCAACTTCACGCCAACTCTGTCGCTCCCCTTTGACAAATATGTTGCACACAACGTGAACCCCTCTGCCTCCTTTGGACCTTTCCTGACCACCCCAACAATAGCAAAAACTGGGAAACAATGCGGCCAACTGACAAAATTGCAGAATGGGCTCAAATTCCAGCATCACCAGACAGGGAGCGATCCTTGCAACCCATGTAATCTCATATTGCCTAGTCTATCAAAATGACCAGTCATAACATATTTAAGCATGTTCAGCCCCTGAGACTGATTTAACTCTCGGGTTACATGCTTTAAAAAGCCTCACTCATGGTTTAACTATGCATAGTGTTGCTTCAAATATAATAAGTAAACACTGATATATTAAACAACCCAAAGTAATGTATCTTTTTAATCACACATGCCAACACTACTTGAAAATCATGGCCTGCTTCTAATCGAAGTTGATGACAAGATATGTGCACCTTCCTGGTAACTTCTAATCTACATCTGCTTTCTGTGGTATGATATGTGAACCTTCCACGCTGTTCACACTCTGTCTCCTTCATCATGTTTGAGTGCTTGTACGTTCTGTGAGGTTGGTAATCCGAGTTCTATGTTTACCCTACCTTTTTCATACAGCTACTGATGTGTGTTCTGCATCTATACTATTGTCTGTTCTGCGGTTTGCGTTCCTTTTGTTAAATTGTGTCCTATGCCTAGTACTCTTATTGTGCACTGCTAATGTTTCCCTTTAACTGGTACTTGTTTATTATATTGATTCTAGCATTCAGATTTGCACAAGGATTCAAGAGCTAGGTGACTTCAGGGTAGATCCCCTGATTATTTTGATCAATGCTTTGGCAACATATCAAGCTTTGTGTTGTGATCATGATGAGGTGTGGGCGGGGCTGACTGTTGAATTTCTTTATTTTGTATTCATTTTATTTTTATTGTGCTTTGGTTAACAGATACCAATTTTCAAAATTTCAAAACTAGAATTCTAAACTCATTACAACATAAACACTTTCCAACAATTCTCCTGCAGCTGCTTGAGGATTTTGGGGGCATTATTAATATACAATCCAAAGATTTTGCTACCTCTCTTACCTTGGTCATTGATCCTTGTTTGTGGATATCCATACTAATGCCTCCTCTCAGTTATGGTTTCAATGTATCCATGATGAATCCCTTTTTTTCTTACTGTTCCAATGTTTTTTTTTCCATTTTAATTTTCTTTTCTGTTTTTTTGGATCTATGTTCTATATGTTTATTAGGTGCACATAAGATGTTTGTGTTTCGTTACTATTGAAATATACAGTTCAATAATTTAACAATAAGTGTACAGCCTAGAAAAAGATCCAGAATGTCGAAACACATATTGGCTGTGTGATTTTAAGCACTGTTCATGGGTTATTTTTCCAGAATTATTTGTGTTGAATACACATAGGCTGGGTGATTCTAAGCACTGCACATGGGTCATGTCCCCCCGAATCACTAATTTGTGTTGATTAAATTTATATCCAGCCAGTGTTGTGAGAAAGTGTTTCCACTACGAGTGTTTGCCTTCCGAGTCCGCCTGGCCACCGGAACTCACTTATGCACTGTCACCAGCAGCAGGTTTGCTCTTTCGACTTATAATTACGATATCACTTGAATACTGTATCAACGCAGGTGATTCAGCTTCGAATTTCCCAAACCATGCTCTGGTTCTATTAGATTTAACGCCCTGCTGCTAATCTTGTGAATACGTCTCCAAGATGGAGACGATTGCAGACTATTTGCTTAATAGAGATCAGGATATTAAAGCTCTATTTGCCCTGCGGGGCTCAACACTACATGCATTCAGGAATACTTCACATTTACCAGAGGATCTCTGACACAAATGTATTAGATTAGAACAACTCTGCTTCAAAGAGCTCAATACATTTTGGGAAAAGATTGCAATGCATGAGTATCTAGATCAAGACAAAATTCATATGTTACTCAGAATTCTTATTTACCAGACTTTAAAAATCCAGAAGATAGTGACTTAGCTCAAAGGTGGGAGGATAATCTTGTCACCAGTTCCAAAATCATAATTTAATTACTTGTTAAACACACGGACAGCGAACTACCCTAGTGGCCCAAATTTATTTACTGAAACAAGAAATGTAAGCCACATAGGCTCCCACCACCTCCAAAGACAAGAACTATATAACTATGTTTACTATCTCAAGACAACATCAAGATGAAGTGAAGCTGCGCAAATCTAGGAAGTTCTCTTAGGATGACAAAGACTACAAGAATGATAGGGTCTTTACTAACTAGGCCAAATATGGGGATCCCTTTAGATCAATTTTGCAGGAAGTTGGGTGAAAAGACCAAGCTAGTTAGTCACTCTCAAATTGTCCCCAGTTGAAGGTTTTCAGTGGTTTACTTCAATATATTTGAAAATGAACACATTACAGTTATCCAGATGGTCAAAAAGTATATATATGTATTCAAACTCGTTCAATAATGGCTTCTTATATGAACAGAGGTCAGAATGTTATATATATATCTCAATCATAGGTTCATGTGCCTATGCATTTCAGATAAACTTCTCCTTCCTCAGGGCGAACCTAGGCATTCATTATTCAATTAGTGCATTCGTACAGACGTATACAAAGATAGCTATACAATTTCAATTGGAATTATAAGAAACAAACACATACCATCATTGTTCCGTGTATCAAAACGGTTTTAACAAAATAAAAGGGAGACAAAATGACCAACATGAATTCTGTCAGTAAATAAATCATACTTTAAACTTGTAAGAACGATAATAAAATGGGCTTGTACTCCTATTACCTTGATGTCGATTTCACTTAGACACTCGGATCACAATGATTCAAATAGCCCTAGGAAATTCAAAAATACATGTTTTTAGACTTCTAGCTAATTGCTCTGTAAATGCTCTGTGACCCAGTTGTGCACCGATCTTATCTTGGTGCCAAGTGGGTTTCCTTAGAAGCGTGGTGTTACACCTGTGCTGTGTCTTTGTTTTCAATGCTGTCCGTGCTGTGTGGCTGGTGCAGCAACTAATAAGTAAACAAATGAATTTGGTAAGTCTAAAGTTAAGAAGAAAGCGTCCGCCGTTCCATAATCTTGTATTTCAAAGAATCTACCTGCTGCAGCTTTTGAGCTTCGTGGCGTGCATACGCGCGTACTCGTTTATCTGCTTGTATTGTTGCTATGGTAACAGACCAATTTTATGGACTTCCTGCGCGCATTCGCTTAATGTAAACACACGTATTTGTGCTCTCATATACATGCGACAATCATTATAGTCTGTAATGATTAAACATAAGTTGTTGTTACCGCTATGTAAAAAAGAAAAAGAAAAAGATTCAACTAACGATGGTTGCCAAGGTAACTGAATGCTTTGTTGCAGCTCGCGCTCCGGCGGCATTCAACGTTGAATTCAATTGGCTGCTCGTGTTAAGGCTCATGTTACCCATTTCTATGGTAACCAAACGCCTGTGTTGGTGTTCACATATTCACAAACAAAAGCTTGCACTCAGGCGGCTCCTGATAGTAGGTTCTATTAACTGATCATACTTAATGCGACTCAGATTATTGTACAGGTCCGTCAATGTTACCCATGTAGGTGACAACCAAACTTTCTACATGTGTGGAGTACATACACAAACAATGAGTGATGTAATTCAAACAATAAATAAAATAATGTTAAATAAATGAAATTCAATAGACGTGGGCTAGGTGGCGTCTGAGAATGTATCTCTCTGTACGACACCTCGCGTCCCGACAGCCCCTGTAAGGAGGCGGTCGGGACGTCCCACTGCTGCAAATGAATGCATTACAAAAACCAAACATTGAAATATATACTACATTATCATGGAGTTGTAATTTCATTGATAATAGCTGATTTGAGAGTTTAGGAAAAATGGGGGCCTGCTCTCTGTGCTGTAAATGTGATTCAATGTGGTTTTATAATCTGATATGCAGTTGGTTCATCCCCTCTGGTATTCTCAAGAGCAATAGTCTGTCCACTATGCTTATCAGCTATAACAGTGAAAGTTAATATCTTCGTTGAATCGTTGAGCAAATGTATGTATTACAAAAACCAAACATTGAAACGTATACTATATGGTCATGGAATTGTAATTTTATTAATAATAGTTAATCTGAGAGTTAAGGAAAAAAGGGCCCTGCTCTCTATGCTGCAAATGTGATTCAACGTGGTTTTACAATTCAATATGCAGTTGGTTAGTCCCCTCTCATACACTCAAGAGCAATAGTCTGTCCACTATGCTTATCAGATATAACAGTGAAAGTTAATCTCTTTGTTGAGTCTCTTTAGATCAACCTCTCAGGAAAGTAGTGCTGCATCATCACCTGTTAGTTCTGATATAGATAGCGATCCAAAGATGTGTAAATTAATCTTGATGTAACCACAGGACCCTCTGTCTCGAGCACCTCTGACAAGTCCAATTCCTTCTCATTGTCTTTTTTGGACCAAATATGCAGATACAAGAGGGGGAACTGGAGACTCAGCACCAAACACATTCGATTTCAAGTTCTCCTAGAGGAAAATATTTCAACTCAGGGAAAGGGATAAGAGGCAAGAGAGGAAGGCATCATATACAGAGAAAGCGAGCCAGAGCCAGAAAGACGCATCACAAGATCCTGGCACCAGAGGGAGCAGAGACAGAGAAGATTAAATAGTTTGCTCTTCAATTTATCTTCTTACAACCTTACACCAGAGGAGATAGCATTACTAAACAAAGGGTTATCTTTTTCACCATCAACCTTCAACGACCATACTGACATACAAACAGATCTTTTTAAGTTCACTAGGAAACTAAAGTAGAAAAAATGTTTTAGTACAAAAGTCAAGCAGTACGGTACACCAGAGCGCAAAGCACTGATTTCAGAAATTTCAATTTTTTATTTAATTTTAATTGTATATAGTTCTAACAAGAACTTTTACAATCAACATTACTTAGAAAACGATGCTAACAACACTGGCTAATCCACCTTAACACAATAAATACATAATACAAATCCAATTTACCCAGAATTAGTCATCCTCATTTTACAAATCCACTATCACACACTTACAAGACCTCTAACAATTTCATATTACTAAAAACTAATTACATCTTACTAAAACCCCATTTCATCATATGTACATGTCTTACTAGAATGAATGTATTTGGCAATTTATCTCTATATGTTCAGATACACAGGTAGGATAAAACCCCTCTCCAGACCCTATAAAGTGCTGAAGGACCTTGTTAGAATCTGTATTTAAACAGAACACCCAGAACTCAGGAGATTTAATCGAGTTATAATCATAAACAAAAGGTCCCAAATTGATCACATATTGGGGTTCCATACACAGGCATTCCGTAAGTACATGTTTAGCAATCTCCCGATTTACCTTCACCTTATAGATTCTACAAAATCTGACTTCTTTTGGCAGCTTCCATTTAGCTCTGCAAACCGCCCGTACTGGTAACTGGTTAGTGCGCAGTTTTAAATGGAAGCTGCGTTCGTCGGGGTCAGGGCAGAGGGACAGGTATAATTTCGAGTTTCATATAACGATGGACCACTAATGCCACACAACTATATCCCTTTCGTTTTGCAAGGTGATCATAGTTGCATTGCGGTCACAATCTTATTACGGGTCCAGCGTGGTCAGGCCCAGGGGAGAGGTGTTTTCCCACATGATAGAGTAGGGAGGTGGTAGACAGGTATGGTGGCTGGCTGGCGTAAGAGTGTAGGATGGAGCAAGGCCGCAATCTGCACCAGCGCGCCTACCAAGGGAGAGGGAACGCCCGGCACGTGCAAAGGAGCGCTGAGCACGTGCGAGGAACCAACGCCCCTGGCAGTCTAACGCTGACAGTTCGTGGCCCAAGACTATAAAACCACGCCCCGGACCGCACCCTGTGCTTAGCGTTTCTTCTGCTCTTCTCAAGAGCAGTGTCTCGCTTACCGCTCCTGCTCTCAGTGTATATGCAAACGACTTTACATGAATGGGAAGCAGTGGAAACTCACCTAAAGAAACTCACCTGAAACGAGGACGCACGCCCCGCGTGAAGACTTTGTCTCTGCGTTTGTTTTTGTTTTTTCCCGAAAAGCACCCGGAGAAGACTGGTGGGTCTGCTGATCTTGGACATTAGTTCTTCATCACCTGCTCATCTTTGACATTGGTTCTTCATTGCTTCCTCATTTTGGACATTGGTTCTTCATCGCCTGCTCATCTTGGTTCTTCCTCGTTTCTCCGACTGTTGTAATTCCCGTAGCCTCCAAGGTCCTGAAAAGCAAAGCAACAGTGTGAGAGATCCCATTCCATTCTTCGACCGCCGCCCGTCCCAGTGCCTATTGTGCTCACCTGCGCATTGAGTCCAGCTCTGTTCCTTCAGCATCTCATTGCGCTGTCATCCTTCAGTCGCTCAGCTCCTGTGAAGAAGAAAGACAAAGACATTGTGAAAGTAAGCTCAGTCACTGTACAGAACAAGGTTGCAAGTACAGCAAGTTTGACACCCGTGTTTAATCAAGACTTACCTGTTCACTGTCGTATCCTGTGTGTCGCAGCTGGCCTGGACCATGCAGTGAAGTAACTGGAGGACGATACGTACTTAAGGACCGTGACCATAGTTGCAAACATTACGGTGAGCAGCACTCGCTTCGCGTAAGCCAGTCAACTCAGGGTCTGAATGGGAAGCGCAGAAGGGAACTTACCTTAAGGTCATCCTGACCCACAGAACGATACATCCCAAAAGTCGCGAAACCACCCAGGTCTCTCCCAACCACACGGTCCCCTGGGATTTAATCCCTAGTCAACCAGTGGGGGAAGGAGTGGCTGGGGCAAGCGTCAGAGTGAAGGCAAACTATTTGGCCGTAGAAATCAAGGGGCAGCTTTAGACGGAGAACTGCTGGCCCTACGGCAAGGGTCATGAGATCTATTGCTATACGTCACGACATCGAATCGGCTCGTGGCTGAAACGAATTGGCCAGAGGAGAAAAGAACCACCCTCTTCTATCAAGGACTCCGGGGTGAGCTGAACGACATTTTAGCGCAAGTAGTCAACCAACCTGAACGCTGTGCAGACTATATAGACTTAGTGATACAGTTAAATCATCGTTTGCAAGAGAGAAAGGCAGACCGAACAAGGATGGAAGCCCGGCCCGTATATGTACGCCTGCGTGAAGTACAAGTGCGTCCCCAATAAAATAACCCAGAACCCATGCAGTTGGGCAGTGCACGGGGACCACTCTCGAAGGAGGAAAGAGAGAAGCACTGGCTGCAACAATTGTGTCTATATTGTGGCAAGGCGGGCCACTTCCTGAAAGACTGCCCTAGTAAGCCGAGTAAAAGGGCCCTGGGTGCCATTGTGGAGGGAGTGACCAGTCCTGAGGATCCTGCACCGCCGTCGGAAAACTCCTGGACTCAACAAGAATAGGGATTGGCTTGTCGAGGGGAACTAAAATAACCACGGTCTCACACCTCACCTTACCTGTCATTCTGATCAGGCCAGGACAACCTCACCGGATGTACACCCTGGAGGCTTATATTGATTGCGGGGCCATCGGCAACTACATTGATATCGGAGTAGCTCGAAGACTGGGCATACCGGGGCAGCCGAGGGGGAAGATAGACAACATTGTTTCAGTGGACGGGTCTCCACTGTCATCCGGACCCATAACGCAGTGCACAGAAGAAGTGGAACTATTGTGCAAAGACGGCCACTGAGAGCGCATGACTTTTGACTTGATCTGTGCCCCACCTTTTCAACTCATACTTGGCATGCTGTGGCTAGAACGGCATAATCCTGTCATTAATTGGAAAACACACACAGTGATCTTTCCATCCGAATGCCTGCGCACCTGTTACCCATATCTACCTCCAGTCCATAGAACGCTAAAGTTGGGAGCAGCGGCCTCACCCATCATGGCAGGACAATTACCCCCCAGGTACCAAGAATTCGAGGACGTGCTTCGGAAAGAATCATCCAACACTCTTCCACCACATAGACCATACGATTGCCAAATTGATCTTATACCAGGGTCCCAGCCACAGTGCAGTCACATCTACGTGCTCACAGAAAAAGAGAACCAACATCTGCGGGAGTATCTAGACCAGTATCTGGCCAGTGGAATTATCCGGCCATCCAAGTCCCCGGCATCCACAGCCATGTTTTTCATACCGAAGAGAAAAAGGGGACCTCAGGACGTGCATCGACTATCGAGGGCTCAATAAAATCACTGTGAAGAACCTGTACCCCTTACCGTTGATTCCCACGCTACTGGACCAAATAAAGGACCCAAAAATATACTACAAATTAAATCTGCCTGGGGCATACAACTTAGTCTGCATTAAAGAGGGAGATGAATGGAAGACGGCCTTCCGCACAAAGTATGGACTGTTCGAATACACTGTAATGCCCTTCGGCCTGTGCAATGCCCCAGCGGCCTTCCAGTTCTTCATGACGTGTGTTGCGGGAGTTATTGCATGTCTGCATCATGGTCTATATAGACGATATATTAATCTACTCTGCGACCGAAGAGGAGCATGTACGTCATGTTAGGGCCATCCTAGAAATGCTCTGCCTGCATCACTTGTATGCAAAATTGGAGAAATGCTTTTTCCACGTACCCACGGAGTTCCTCAGCTTTATACTAACCCCACACGGCATCCAAATGGATAATAGGAAAGTGGAGGCAATTTTGAACTGGCCTTCGCCTACATAGCTCAAGATCGTGCAAAGCTTCCTGGGCTTCGCTAGCTTCTATTGGCGGTTCAGACCTAGGTTCTCGGATATTGCACACCCTATCACCTCGCTGCTTAGGAAGCGCAAGGCCTTTAAATGGTCCCCGGAAGCTGAGCGAGCCTTCAAACAACTTAAGACACAATTCATGATGGCACCCATCTTGAAGCATCCAAACCCCAAGCTACCCTTTGTGGTTGAAACAGAAGCCTCCAGTATCGCGATGGGAGCAGTGTTGTCTCAAAGCGACCCGACGACCACCCACCTACATCCCGTGGCATGTCGGTCGAAAAAGTTTTCACCAGCGGAACTAAATTACTCTATAACTGACAAAGAGTTACTGGCCATCAAGGCAGCGTTCAAGGAGTGGCGCCACCATCTGTAAGGTGTGCGACATACTATCATGGTGTACACTGACCATCAGAATCTGCAGTACCTGTGAACGGCTCAAGCACAGTCCCCACGCCAACTCCGGTGGGCCCAATTGTTCTCGAAGTATGACTTTGTCATCACGTTCCGCTCAGGGGTCAAGAATGGGAAGGCAGATGCCCTATCGCGCATCGGATGGAGCCTAGAGGGAAGGGATGCCTACGCAGTTCCAGAACCCGCGTCCATCATCCCAGGGAGCAAGTTGCTGGGCTTAACCAATTCTACGTTACCGCCCTTAAACCAGTTCCATCGCGGCATACAGCAATCGTTGAACCCGGAACAATGGCAGGAATGGGTTACCCAAGATCCGCAACAAACCATCGAGGGCGGGCTCCCTTACTACCAGGGACGGTTATATGTCCCGGAGTTCAGAATGCAAGATGAAATACTACATAACTATCATGACGCCCTGACAGGGGGTCATCCAGGAATCACCAAAACCCTAGGGAAGATTCGGCAATATTATTGGTGGCCTACGTGGCAAAAAGATGTGATTCGCTACATCAAGACTTGTGATGTATGTGCCCGCAGCAAGATGCCTAAAACCAAACCTTCTGGGTTGTTCCACCCCTACCTGTACCGCCAGCCCCATGGACGACCATTTCTCTGGACTGCATCATGGAATTCCCCCCGTGTAATGGGTACAACGGCACCAGATGCCCTTACCACAATTCCACACAGTGAACAATAATGTGTATATTATCAGAGACTTGTTTAGCACGATGGAAGGCAAGGTTTGCTTAGAACTTGGAAATTCATGTTGTACTTAATACCACCCAGATGACGCAACCAACAGTTCTCTTACAAACATGATATAGGCCCTGCACACCCTTGTCGCCCACATGCAATCAGAGGCTGGCATCCAGAAAGTGCAAGAAAAAGAGAAATAAGTGGGCACCACAAGGTAAATGCTATTTGACGTCTTTTGTCCAAAGAATCAAAACACTTGCAGGAGCAGGCTGTGATGGGTCTGGAGTCACCCTGACCCGAAAACAAGTGAGGCAATAGACTAGATGTGAAACCTAGTCACACAACCGCTCTCCGTTTGTACCCGGTCTGGGTAATTTTGTTTGAAAAAACAGTTCTAAATAGTGTTGGTTTTATTCATCCTAATCAAGGAATTGTTCATAAGAAGTAAGTTCCAAGACCTTATTTGTGTAATGTATATATTTCTTTATGAAAAAAATCAAAAGAATGATCACTAATCAAATCTTAGTGATGACGCAGCTGACATATTTCATTATGCAAGTAGACTTAAAATGCCAATGCATTTCGGAGTGTAAACTCCTTCATCAGGGCAAGTCTGTGTTATTGGGAAACAGTAACATCAACAAAAACATAAGAAAATGTATATAAAACAAGAGATACAAAATGAAATGTAATGGTGACATAATGATCATAAAGCACATAAAAGAATAATGGTTACATACCCCAATGGAAGAATTCAAGTCAAGGTGTAATATGTAAAAAACAATAGAAAAAATGGAAATCAGTACAAAATCATGGTGGCAACCATTCAATTATTGTCATGTGCTCGTGAGGAAAAGAAATTTACCTCGCTTAAAGAATGGAGTCAGGCGCGGTGAAAAAGAAAGAAACAATAGCAGACGTATGTTTTCACAAAGAACACGATCGGGTGCTGGAAGGGATCCAGTATACGATCTGTAAAAGCGAAACCAACTTTAGTGGGTGCGGTTAAAGGAGGTAAGTAAACGGAGTAGAATGAGCCACAAGAAGCTCGATTACCTGAGTTCACAGAATGGTGTCGGCGGTGAACGCAGCGAGCTGTTGTGCATCGCTGACTGAAACCGTTGTTAGGGAAACGGTGAATGAAATAGACACGTGACCGCAACACGCTGGGCGAACCCGCGCGATGCGGCATGTAATTCAAGAGGCAGCAAACTGCCGTTGGGGACATCAATGATGCAAAAAAAAAAAAAAAAAAAAAAGAAATTAAGGATGCTGTGGGGGCTGAATCATAAATACTAAGAAGAAAAAATGTAAAAATTGTGCATGACATAGACATAGAAAAAATACTATTATCATATACAAGAAAGGGCCACATTATAAGACAAACATAACCTATATATGAGAAATGTAATCAAAATCCATCATATCAACAAAGTGTTGCACAGAACTGTAACTCCTTGAGATAAAAGGAATATCAAAGCATTCATAAAAAGTGTTCTTGCGAACGCTAGAAAATGCCTAAGATGTCTAAACTGATAGATGTATACAATAACATGATGAACATTAAGGAAAGCATAGGAAATGTATAGAACCGATCTGCGGGTGGTGGTGCCGGGTGGCCCCACCTTGGGTCCCAGTCGGATGACCAGGAGTAGCAGACTGGTTGTGGTAAACCATAATATATCTCATTTGCAAAATAAAACAAGTAGGTGGAACACTAATCATAACCATGTGTGTCTACGCTTATTGACATATATAACAAGCACTCAGGGCAACGTGGGCAAACATGCAGCAAGACTGAAAACGGTGGTGCGGAGAAGTACCACCCTGGGACCCAGTCATGTGACCAGGAAAAGCAGACTTGATATGATAGACAGTGTTATACCTTATTAAGAGAGTGAGGAGACACATCAACATAAAAACCTGTGCATACCAATGGTAACAAATGCACTGCAAGTTGAAACATTAAATATAGCAATGATAGTTAATCTCATCGTTAAGACCATTGGGATACAAACTCCCAAGTTTATCAATCCAAAATGTTTCTCTTTGGTTAAGGCGAAGACTCAAATCCTCATGTGGATTAACCTTGGTCAGTACTTCCAAAATCAAGAACCTGATTTGTGTCAAACTATGCCGTTTCTCATTCCAGTGTCTGGCCACTGCTGAATTTGGATTCAAATTCCGGATGCACGAGCGATGCTCATTCCATCGTACTTTAGCAGCTCTCATGGATTGGCCAACATAGTATTTCCCGCATGGGCACTTAATTCCATATATTATGTTCACACTATCACAAGTACCGAAAGACTTCAGAGGAATCTGGTTGCCTGTACGGGGATGGTACACAATGTTTCCTTTGATCACCATATTACAGTTAGCACAGTGTAGGCAGGGGTATGTGCCTGTCCGTTGGGTGCTTGGTTCTTTTAAAGGAGGTCTGGTACGGACAAGTTCATCACGAAGATTCCTACTTCTCTGATAGGCAAATACTGGTATTTGGTCAAATAGTTTCTGAACTCTCACATCGTCCTTGAAAATGCCCCAATGTTTCTTAATGGAATTCTTGATTTTATTGCTTTGAATCGAATATTTTGAAACATAGACCGGTGATTTGAGTTCCCTTTTGGATTTAGTGACATTGGTCAATAAAGTCTCACGATTTAAAGCATTCACTTTCTCAGATGCTAAATGTACTTCTGCTTGCTTGTAACCACGTGCCAGGAATTTGTCCTTCATTTCAATTTGTTGGGCTAAACATTCTTCTGGGTCACTCACAATCTTTTTGACTCTCAAGAGTTGACTATATGGGAGATTTCTCAAGAGACTAGGCTGATGGAAACTGAGACGGTGTAACAAATTGTTACGGTCGGTAGTTTTGCGGAATAGAGTGGTACTGTAGCCGCTGTTTTTCTTTTCTATTACAACATCAAGGAATGTGATCATATCTTTGGATATCTCACTCGTGAACTGGATACGCGGATCAATGTTGTTGAGGTATTCGAAGAAATTATTGAATGTGGATTCGGAACCTGTCCAGATTCCAAAAATGTCATCGATGTACCGTGACCATAAGTGAATGTTACAGTTCCATTCTTGGTTCTTCAATACGTGTTCTGTTTCAAATTTATACATGAAGCAATTTGCATATGATGGTGCCATAGTGGCGCCCATCGATGTACCGGATGTTTGAAGAAAGAACTTATTCTGATATTGAAAATATGAATTCTCTGCGATGAATTGAAGAAGAGCAATGATGAATTCTTTCTGAGCACTGACCTCAGGTGTTTCTAATAAAAGCCATTCAACAGATTCAATGCCTAGATCATGCGGTATGGATGTATATAGGCTCCTAACATCGATGGTAAACATCAAGTGTTCGTATTGGAAAATAGAGTTATTGAGTTTTTGCAGGAAGTGTGTTGTGTCCCTGATATAGGTGGAGGTTTTTTGTATGAGTGGCTGAAGAAAAAAGTCGATGTACACTCCCAATGGTTGATTAATGCTGTCCATACCAGCAACTATCGGTCTCCCTGGTGGTTTAGCCTGATCTTTGTGAATCTTTGGTAAAGTGTAAAAATTAGGAATCCTGGGATGCTTGTTGTTAAGAAATTTGCGAGTGTGTTCGTTTATCCAATCCAGTTCCATTGCCCTGTCAAGTAAAATTTCCAAATTCTGTTTGATTGATACTGTAGGATCATAGTCAAGGGGTGCGTAAATTGTCTGGTCCTGTAATTGTCAGATGCATTCTGCATCATAATCAGAGGTATTCATGATTACCAAGGCTCCTCCTTTATCTGCTGGACGAATAGTTATATCTTTGTCACAGTAAAGGTCTCTGATGCTTTTCATCTCATGGGGTTTCATATTTTTATGAGGTGGAGCTTTATAGCTGATGCGTTCCAGAGCTCTGGTGACCATTTTCTGGAAAATATCAATGGATGGTACCGATATTGGTGGTATGAATCCACTCTTTACTCTGAACTCCTGAAAATCAGGGGCGTCAGAATTGCTTTCCTGAGTTTCAAGTTCTTCGAAGAACACCTTAAGTTTCAATTTCCTTACGAATTTGTAAAGTTCAATCTTGGTATCAAACAGGGTCGTGCTGTATGTAGGCACAAAACTAAGTCCTTTCTGTAGCGTGTTTATTTCTGTTTTGTTTAATACTCTAAGAGATATGTTGATCACTAAATTTTCCTCAGTTGGAGTCTCGTTTGAGGCTTGGTTCTGGGGTTTCCTCCTCCCTCTGCGGGTTCTTTTGGTCGTGTTCCTAAAAAAGACGAGGTCATTGGTGTTTGGGTGGAAGGATTAGTTGTGCGGTTGGATTCAAAAGCAATAAAATCAAGAATTCCATTAAGAAACATTGGGGCATTTTCAAGGACGATGTGAGAGTTCAGAAACTATTTGACCAAATACCAGTATTTGCCTATCAGAGAAGTAGGAATCTTCGTGATGAACTTGTCCGTACCAGACCTCCTTTAAAAGAACCAAGCACCCAACGGACAGGCACATACCCCTGCCTACACTGTGCTAACTGTAATATGGTGATCAAAGGAAACATTGTGTACCATCCCCGTACAGGCAACCAGATTCCTCTGAAGTCTTTCGGTACTTGTGATAGTGTGAACATAATATATGGAATTAAGTGCCCATGCGGGAAATACTATGTTGGCCAATCCATGAGAGCTGCTAAAGTACGATGGAATGAGCATCGCTCGTGCATCCGGAATTCGAATCCAAATTCAGCAGTGGCCAGACACTGGAATGAGAAACGGCATAGTTTGACACAAATCAGGTTCTTGATTTTGGAAGTACTGACCAAGGTTAATCCACATGAGGATTTGAGTCTTCGCCTTAACCAAAGAGAAACATTTTGGATTGATAAACTTGGGAGTTTGTATCCCAATGGTCTTAACGATGAGATTAACTATCATTGCTATATTTAATGTTTCAACTTGCAGTGCATTTGTTACCATTGGTATGCACAGGTTTTTATGTTGATGTGTCTCCTCACTCTCTTAATAAGGTATAACACTGTCTATCATATCAAGTCTGCTTTTCCTGGTCACATGACTGGGTCCCAGGGTGGTACTTCTCCGCACCACCGTTTTCAGTCTTGCTGCATGTTTGCCCATGTTGCCCTGAGTGCTTGTTATATATGTCAATAAGCGTAGACACACATGGTTATGATTAGTGTTCCACCTACTTGTTTTATTTTGCAAATGAGATATATTATGGTTTACCACAACCAGTCTGCTACTCCTGGTCATCCGACTGGGACCCAAGGTGGGGCCACCCGGCACCACCACCCGCAGATCGCTTCTATACATTTCCTATGCTTTCCTTAATGTTCATCATGTTATTGTATACATCTATCAGTTTAGACATCTTAGGCATTTTCTAGCGTTCGCAAGAACACTTTTTATGAATGCTTTGATATTCCTTTTATCTCAAGGAGTTACAGTTCTGTGCAACACTTTGTTGATATGATGGATTTTGATTACATTTCTCATATATAGGTTATGTTTGTCTTATAATGTGGCCCTTTCTTGTATATGATAATAGTATTTTTTCTATGTCTATGTCATGCACAATTTTTACATTTTTTCTTCTTAGTATTTATGATTCAGCCCCCACAGCCTCCTTAATTTCTTTTTTTTTTTTTTTTTTTTTTTGCATCATTGATGTCCCCAACGGCAGTTTGCTGCCTCTTGAATTACATGCTGCATCGCGCGGGTTCGCCCAGCGTGTTGCGGTCACGTGTCTATTTCATTCACCGTTTCCCTAACAACGGTTTCAGTCAGCGATGCACAACAGCTCGCTGCGTTCACCGCCAACACCATTCTGTGAACTCAGGTAATCGAGCTTCTTGTGGCTCATTCTACTCCGTTTACTTACCTCCTTTAACCGCACCCACTAAAGTTGGTTTCGCTTTTACAGATCGTATACTGGATCCCTTCCTGCACCCGATCGTGTTCTTTGTGAAAACATACGTCTGCTATTGTTTCTTTCTTTTTCACCGCGCCTGACTCCATTCTTTAAGCGAGGTAAATTTCTTTTCCTCACGAGCACATGACAATAATTGAATGGTTGCCACCATGATTTTGTACTGATTTCCATTTTTTCTATTGTTTTTTACAAATTACACCTTGACTTGAATTCTTCCATTGGGGTATGTAACCATTATTCTTTTATGTGCTTTATGATCATTATGTCACCATTACATTTCATTTTGTATCTCTTGTTTTATATACATTTTCTTATGTTTTTGTTGATGTTACTGTTTCCCAATAACACAGACTTGCCCTGATGAAGGAGTTTACACTCCGAAATGCATTGGCATTTTAAGTCTACTTGCATAATGAAATATGTCAGCTGCGTCCTCACTAAGATTTGATTAGTGATCATTCTTTTGATTTTTTTCATAAAGAAATATATACATTACACAAATAAGGTCTTGGAACTTACTTCTTATGAACAATTCCTTGATTAGGATGAATAAAACCAACACTATTTAGAACTGTTTTTTCAAACAAAATTACCCAGACCGGGTACAAACGGAGAGCGGTTGTGTGACTAGGTTTCACATCTAGTCTATTGCCTCACTGGCATCCAGAAAGTGACTGGTTTGATGACCTTTTCTCGTGGGCCCCATTGTGGAGGGGGGCGATCGTGAAGATACTGGGACCAGTGTTGGTGGTCGTGTTGGTGATCTTCTGTACATATCAGGTGGGACTTTGATGCTGTGCCAAGGTAATGCCTAGCAGTGCTATGATGATGGTTTTGATTGGGGCACATAGGGCACCTCACGGTACAAAAGACAGCCAGGTAAAAACAGATTACCCTAATTTACCCCATATGGTTAGGTTAGAGCAATCCCCCTACCGGCACTGTCACTATTCCCCAACCAGACCCCAGAAACGTTGACAAACATTGGGTAGACATTGCAGCAGATGGGGGATGCATTTATCTCACGTGTACCCCGGAGCAGTATGCACAAGCAGGGGAATGTTTGCGAACGAAATGCAAAGCATGGGTGCCAAAGAAGGGAAAATGGTGATTTGAGGAAGCTGAGAGATTGGAGAGGGAAATAATGGAGGAAGAGAATAAAGGAAGGTTGGAGTGGGAGTTTGCTAATATAGATTTAATCAAAGGGGGGATTGTTGGGGAGCGGGGACAATCATCCCAGGCCCCGAAGAGATTTCGGATGCGGCGAAGGCAAAGGGCGCCTTGTAAGAGCTCACGAAGGTTGTTAGGGTGAGGGGGGTGTCACTATAGCTGAACTAGAGGTACATCATTATATGTTTCGGTGTAGAACACAGTGGTTGTGAACTGCCATTTTAGAAATCCTCAGCCACTTTGAAATTGAAGCCTAGTGCCACACTGCAGAAAGGGCCTCAAGACCAGACCCAAAACATAGCAATGAGTCTATGCATGCAGGGCTGGGTGGTAACGTAGGCAGATGTGCAGAAGGCCAAATCCCTGGAGATTCATAAACCTCTCATTGTTCCACACTAGTAGTACCGGTATCTCAGAAGGAATGTGCCCTGCAAGGCCATGGGGAGGTCGTGAACTCCCTCAGAAATACTATCCCACTAGAAGGAGGGCCTGAACCTCCATCCTTTGCCAGTCCAAATCCTGCGTTATAGTGGCCAGATACCCCCACCTCAAGACCCCAGCATTCCAGTGTACCGGTCAACCCTAGACCCCTGACCATAAAACTGCTAGTGTTCCAATTCATCAGACAGATCACAGCAGAAAGGAGAGTTCGCCCCACCTTTGGTCCCTGTGATTTGTGCAGCAAGGCACCAGGGAGGGAAAGTAACAAATTTAAGCTTGGGTTGGGAGGAACTGGAACAGAATTGACGCGTCTGGGATCGAGCAGGGGTTTTAGAGTTATTGTGAACTTGAAAGTAGCCTCTGCGCCGTGTCTGCAGTACCAGGTGCACATTAGGCCACAGATAAGGGATGTACTGAATTGTGCTAATAATTGGCAATTAGGAGCTCTGCACTTCATGGCGTATGAAGAAGAATCCCACGTGGAAGAAGGTGTCAGAATAAACCTTGTTCACAATGCCAGAGGTGTGGCTGGGACTTTTTCCCTAGTGGGTTGTATTTTTTCTGGTGTGAGCGTTGAGGGGCTTCTAACAAAAGGCACACAAATTAGATAGAACGCAAAAGTAAATAATAAAAGGCATTACACCTTGCCTTGGCGCTTTCATTTTGCACTCCACTCAGTGCAACATGACCTCCTTTGTCAGTAAACAGGGGACTTCATGGTGCTCCAGGGCAGAATTTTACAGCGGGTAGCCAATACTTGTAGATCTATGGGTAGGGGGTTCCTGCCACCAAATGTTGGCAATTTGCACAGCAGAGTGCAAATGTGCATAGCAAAAGGCAGCTTACACATGTGTACAGCGCATTCTGCCCTGGACATTTGCAATCCACCTTGCAATGAGTAAACGCTACCACCAATGTGAGCATGGCAGGCAACATTTACAATTAAACGCTGCCTGCCATGCCTGCCATGTGAGCATGGCAGGCCATGTTTACAATGGATCCGTATGAAGTACACCTATTGTATGCTGGCGCATAAAGCCAACGGCTGCATAGGGATCCTCTGCATCCTTGCGCCAGCATGAAAATGCATGCTGGTGCAAATACGGGCGCATTTGTATGGTGAAGAGGAGGAGAGGTGGTGGCAATTCTAGCTGCATTCCGCCCCTCCTCTGTGCCATCCAAATTAAGGAAAATCTGGCATGCCGTGGCGTGAATAAAAGGTGTAAAGAACTCATGCAGCGCTTTTACGCCTTTCATTCAAGTTACGACCGCAGCAAAAGGAGCACTGGTGTTTTTTCGGCGTCACAGTCCTCAGGCACTTAAGGAAGCTCCTTCCTAATGCGACTATCCTATTCCTTGCAACCTTGCATCGCGCTGCTTGTGTCGCGTGTATTTCCCATGCTCCCCAGCTGGCCTCTGAAGTATGGATTTTGGAAACAGAAGGTCAGTTTTATTGTTCACATGCTCTGAGTTTTAACTACAGTAAATCAAGGGCATTTAAGATTCCATATCTATCAATGTTCCACACTCGATAACTTTGTATTACACATTCTTGGAGATTAGAATGTTTTTGTGACCCAGTTGCAAGAACTCCAGGAGGGCAGCTTGACTTCCCTTTGAATGACTCGCGTTTGTAAATCCCGGAGAATGCGCTAAGCCGCAGCCCTGCGTTGGAGTGATATGGAGAGTCACAGGCCGCCGAGCGCTACCTTTGATCTTGTATGGTACGCACATCTGGAACATTTCACAAATCCGCTCAAACAATAAAACTACGGGGAGCTTCGCGTGTGAATTAAATCCACTGGATGCAGCATGTGGGGCGTCACACATTGAGGCAACCAAATCCCTAGGTTAGCCTGGCACTCCAAGATGGAGGCTGCCTGACTACTGCCCTGTGCAATGCTGAATAAATGCAGATTATCTACACACCTGTGCGATAAACCATGTTCTCAAATAATGCGGAATATATATTTTTTTACCGTTAGAGCCATAGAAAGCCAGCGCAGCCTGGGCCAACCGCAGCCCTTCCGGCAGAACCGGACAAAATAATAATAATGAAAATGAAATGAGGGTCATTTACATGCCTGCGTGATATTATATTTTATTGCTTTAAAACTCTGTGTTGGAACACATTTTCTATAGGCTGGTGCCTCAAGGAAAGGGTGACATCTTTTTTTTTTTTTCGGAGAGCACGGTAAAGGATGCTTTGTTGCATATTTTTCTTCAGAGACTGCATAAAATGGACGGCGGTGCCAGACATATGTACTCGCTATCAAGGAAACACAGTTTCCCACAGCAACCAGTACACCTCTACTTCTTGGGCTCTAGTGACTCAATTGGTTGCTGTGTTTTCACACAATCTGGCATCCCCTCTGATTAACCCTATTCTGCAATCTTGGGCAAAAATCTCTTTACAGCCATGCGCCAAAGTTCTCCGACCTGCCCAAATTTGGAGCCCGTGGGATAAAAACCAAAATATGGACAATAAAAAAAAAATCCTCCACTCTGCTGTGCATGTGGCATATGATTATTAATTTTGCCAGTAAACACTGGTTTTGCACGTTGTTAAAATATAAAACAATTGGTATTTCCATGCGCGAGATGACAAATTACTTTGTGATATGCAATATGTAAATTGTTACTTCATTATTATTATTAATGTAGCAACACCATGTGGAACTTTTTTCCAATAGTGTATATTTATTTATTTATTTATTTATTTATTTATTTATTTATTTATGTATCTGCTGAACTAAATCACTTACACGAACCGGCAACTTTGAAAGGAAAAGCGCAGTGAGATTAAATCAGTTGCCCTGTGTTAAGGAGGTGCTGAAGATCACACAATCAGTAAGGAAAAATACTCAATGGAGGACTCAGATGCAAGTCAAAACCCAGCTTTATTCAGACAACGAATCTAAGCCTGGACAACATACAAGTATTTCCTCTTGAATCTCTCGTATTCCAAACGATTACACACTGGTTTTGTTACAAAATTACGTACGAAATGGCAGCACATTACATTAGCAATATGCAAAAACCTACGGGGATTTGGGGTTGGTTAGGAGGTCAAGCTACATATAGAATTTTAGGGTTTAATCACTCAATTGGTGGATACCTATCCAATGGCTCCACCTCGGACCATCCTACTTACAGATATCGTTTTTAATACATCACTAGAGGGCTAATTGATTGGTTGGCGCTATCGACCATGGGCATTGTGTCTAGGTGATCTCTTATTGGTTGGCATCTAGCTTACCAATATTGGACACTTTGACAGGATGTCAAGATACAAGCCAGACATTGAGTCAGGGACGAGAGGCCCATGGACTGCTAGTCTTCCAATAAAATGTTACCATCCCTCATCCTCAGACCATGAGACCAGGCAATCCCTATGTATTTGGCCTTACGTGGTGATTCGTGTCTACGTGTGATTTTAGGGAGTCTTGCAGGTGCCTTATCTGTTGTTGCTTCTAATGACTGGGCAGTGTTTTCATGTCTGGGTTACGTGCTAAGGGACTGTGTGTGAAATTGAATTACCTTCTATTTACTTAGGGCTTAGCTAATATTAAGGAGTGTGTCATGTTTTCTTTTGCCACTGGGGACACTTTTGGGTTACTTTACTTTAATATATTTGTACTGCACGAACCATGGACCCGTAGGCATCAGGGCCCAACAAACAGAGAGGTGTGACATAAACCCAGAGCTATTCATTATCCACCTGATCTTAGAGATTCATAGTTACTAGCTCAGGAGAACAGGAGGATGTTTTTTTTCTTTTTAAAAAGATCTATAGACTTCTGCCATCTAAGTTCCAGAGGCAAATTATTCCAGGCCTTGGGAGCTGCAATATAAAAGGACCCCTTTTCCGCCCTCACATTTCTACACCTAGGAAGCATCAGCTATTCCTGGTTACTGGATCTGAGAGTTCTCCTGTGGGTTTTCTCAGTTAGAAGATTTTGCAGGTAAATAGGCATTAAGCCCTGTCTACATTTGACAGTAATAACTAATAGGCTGAAAAGGAGCCTGGCCTCTACTAGGAGCCAGTGCAATGCCCTTCTTGCGGCAGAAACGTGGTCTCTCCCGGTTAATCCCATGACCACTCGGACTGCCCCATTTTGAACGACCTGCAGCCTATTACAATCTACAATTGCTCTAGTGATTGTTTCTGCATTGATTTGAGTGATAAAAGGTCAGAGGTGGGCTCAGAGCGTAATGTAGTAGACAGACGCTAATACAAGGCTCCCAACGCGTGCCTTCATATTGAGATGTTGGTCAAATATGACGCCTAGTGTTTTGACTTTCTTTTGAGAAGTTATCATTTACATCACTGATTTGAAAGCTCTGATAAGATGGGCCAAGCTTTAATAACATATTATGGGAGCCAACAACCAACAGCTCTGTCTTTTCTCTGTTCAGTGCCAGATTATTATGTTCATCCAGCTCTCTATAAGAACATAAATACTATCTCACTCGCTGAATCTTACCACTTACACTTTTTATTCTCCCCCTCTCATCAGTCTGGTTCTTGCATAGACTTCATTTTCTCTTCAATTCCCCCACTCACCCCCGTCTCCTCCTCCCCCTTCTAAGCTTCTGATCATCTACACTTTCCTTCTCTGTTTCCTCTCCTGTCTTCCCGGTCTGTTCCGTAACTACCTTTACTCGTATTCTTTCTTCTTTCAATTATCCATCTTTTCTCTCTTCTTTGAACTATTCTCTTCCTTCAATCTCACTTTTCTCTTCCGTTTCTCCTGAATCAGCTGCTAGCCCTCTACATTCTTCTGTGCTATCCATCCTTGACTCAACTTTCCCTTTGCACCCATCCTCTCCAACTCGCAAAATCTCACAGCGCTGGCTCTCTCCAGGTCTTATCTCCCTTCGCTGCAGTCAGCGTACAGCTGAGCGGCTATGGAAAGGTTTCTCAGAACTTACACTTTCTTTATCTTACCATCCACGTCACCTCTATCAGCTCCTTCACAATATACATTCTCCTAAAGCCCCTGATCCATCTGATCCATCTGCCTTCTTGCCCCGCTCTTCTTCTGATTTTGCGAACTACTTTACATCAAAAGTAGCAAATCTCTGCTTAGCTTTCACCCCCCCCTGCTACTCCTTCCCCTTCTCCCATTCCGGCACCATCATTACACTCCTTTTCATCATTCTCTCCCTTTGCTGACTCTTACACATCTGCCCTCTTAACTCGTGTGCATCCTACTGCCTCTCCTTCTGATCCTCTCCCCTCTTCGCTTATCCCTCAGGTGTATCCTCATCTTCTTTCCCTTACCTCTTTATTAACTCCTCTTTTGTACATTCTTGATTTCCTGCTGCCTTTAAGCATGTGCTTGTCCTTCCTATCTTGAAAAAACCTTCTCTTCACTAATCTAGCCTGTTAATTTCCACCCTATTTTTCTTCTACCTTTCCTTTCTAAAATTCTTGAACAGGCTGCCTACACCCAGGTTACCCGTTATCTGCACCTCCATTCTCTCCTCCCTCCTCAGCAGTCTGGTTTTCGTCCATCTCAATCTACAGAGACGTCTCTCTTCCATGTCTCAGATTCTCTCCTCACAGCACATCACTCCAAACTTTCTTCTATTTTTATTCATCCTGATCTGTCTGCGTCAGTTGACACTGTGGATCACTCTCTTCTTATTTCCTCTCTCTCCACCTTGGGTATCTCACAGACTGCTCTCAAATGGTTCAGTTCTTACCTTTCGCAACAGACCTACTCAGTTACTTGGGCTGGGCATTCTTCTCCCTCAATCCTTCCTCAAGGCTCGGTACTCAGGCCTCTTCTTTCTCTCTTTTCACTGTTCCCCTTTCTGCCCTTATCTTTTCTTTTTATCTCTCTTTTCATTTGTACGCCGATAACACAAATCTTTCTCTCCTTTTCAACCTTTGACTCTGATCTTCACTCTATTGTTTCATACTGTCTTTCTGCTGTTCAGAACTGGATGTCCTCTCATTTCCTACATCTTAATCCCTCAAAAATGGAGGTTCGGTTCTTCCCTGCCTCTACTATTTCTCCCACCCCGCTCCCCTCCCCTCTCTCCTTTCCCCATCCTTTCTTCCCTTTTCTCCATCTGCGTGGAATCTGGGAGTTATCTTTGATCCTTCTCTCTCCTTTCCTATTTATATTTCCTCCATTGCCCGCTCCTGTTGCTATGCTCTTTTTAACATTCGTCGTGCTTGTCCTTATCTTTCTTGTCATGCTACAAAATCTCTTCTTTTCTCTCTTGTCTTTTCCCGCGTTGACTATTGTTTATCTTTATTGCTTGGTCACCCTGCTCCCACCATCTTCCTATTCGTTCCATTTATAATTTCACTATTTGTCTTCTTTTCTCTTCATCCCCTCGGTCCTCCATCACACACTCCCTACTCTCAATTTCATTACTTCCTTTTGAATCTCATCTTCTTTATCACTTTCTCTCAATTGTTTTCAAATGCACTCATGGTCTGCCCCCCCCTCTATCTTTCTACCTTACTTTCGTTCTATGTCCCCTCGTGTCCTGTACGATCACAGCATTTATTTCTTCTAACTGTTCTTAAGCTTCTCTGTGCTTTGTCTCGTTTCCGTTGTTTTACTCTTCAAACACTGGAACGCTCTTCCTCTGCCACTTTGTTCCTCCTCATCTCTTCGTATCTTTCAAACAAACCTCAAAACCTATCTTTTATCTTCTCTTGTCTCTTAAATTCTCTGGCTTCTGGCTTCTCTCTCATCTAATGTAATGTGTGTAATGTGTACCTATGCACATTTTTAATCATTATGAATTGTACTGTCTTTTGAATCTTTTTATTTTTCAGCGCCTTTGGCGAAAGACGCTCTATAAATTCAATAAAATATAAGAAAAAACAGGTTAAAAGTGAGAGGAAATGTCTTAGTAGAATAATATATATTTACAAATTAAACAACAAAACTGTTAGGCAAATGTTCCAAGCTCTTAAAATTGCATAGGTGTTCAAGAAAAATGAAAACGCTAAGAAAAGCATCTTTAAAGGATGTTGGAAAGAATGTTCTTTATGCATCGTTGTTATTCTTGCTGCTGTTCCTGCTGCTGATTGGCTAGGGGCATTGCTCACATTTGAGGTATTCTGATGTCTTCTCCACCTTCGACCTCTGGATCATTGGGCAGGGGGATTGTCACACCGCAGCGGTACTTCTTGACATCACTCAAGTGACTCCAAGTTCGCCTTCCTTTGAGTTTCACAGCGGAAAAGGTCACTGCTTCTACAGTAAAAGGTCCCTCAAATCTAGGTTTGTGCCAAAGGCACACAAAACTCCTACACAAGATTCCATCCCTGGGATATAATTGTAGGGGCTGAAGCAACTTATATGCATAAATGTACCGATAGGTGTCTTCCGTCACTCTCTGACCCCCCCTCCACCTCCTCTGCACTTGTTTGGAGATACATTTCAGAGATTTGGTCATGGGGTATTACTCGTCTCACCGTTCCCAGTGTGTAGCTAGCAGTAAACGTTTGACATGTCACGCAGTTTGTGATAAAATTAGTCACATGCTCAACCAGATTAGAGACGAACCAGTCATACAAAACTGATGCTGCAAAGCATTCTTTAGCAATGTGTGCTGGGTAGTGTAGCTGCTCCAGTGCTACTGCGAGCAGCTCAGTGGGCATTATGGGTTTCCCTGTGCTATCTTGCAATTCTACCATCTGTGTTATGGGCAGTGTGTTAAAACCTTCTGTCATCACCATGTTGCGTGTGTATCTGCCTGGGTGGTCATAATGTGTAATATCTGAGGATAATATAATGTCCTTTGGCTTCTGAGTCTGCAGCTTAGTTGCCACAAGAAAATAATGTCTATGCCTCTCGTATGTGCTGTGCACTTGACCATGGCTACCGTCGATGGTCATTCAAGGGCTTATAACAATGGTTATACTCCAACAATTGTGCATGCTGTACTGGTGTGCTGTCTGCACCCTGGAAGCCCGTCCTTTTCCATCTTGACAACCCTCAATATATTGTCGTAATGTAGGTGGAGTCAGAGTACACTGTAACCACCTCATCTTCATGCTACTCGAGCACAGTGGTCTAAGTGGACAAACAAAAGTAGTGGAACTATGTTCCCTACTGTCCTGCCCCGCTCCCCACAAACCCCATAGCCATGTTCCTCCCACTCCCAATACAAACCCTCATGCTGTTTAAGGAATCGTTCAGTGCAGTGCGCTGAAAGTGCAAGTTTCAACTTCTTCCTACACTTTTATTTTAAAACAAAACCATTCCGGAATGCTTTCGTTTTAGAGTAAAAATATCGGAACAGTAAAACTTAATAGAAAAAAGTAGAGGAGCACGGCTCTCAACTGCTCCCGCCCACTTTGACCACTGCTCGAGCACTAAAATACTGGCTACCAATTACGTTCCCTGCACTGAGAAATATGCTGGTAATCTCACGCTTTTCACAACTTGTAACTTTCCATTGTCTTTTGCCTTCACTACTGCTGTCCCACTCTTTCGTACTCCACTGCCCTGGTCGATCATCGATGACCCATCAATGAAGAGAATCTCGCCTCCTCCTATGGAGCTCTCTTTGCCGCGAGGCACATCATCACAAAAATCTGTATAGGTCTTGCAGTAATGTACATAATCACCCTCCTCCACTGGTTCCATTAAGAACCTTGCTGGGTTCACTGTGCGACATCTAAAAATCTTGATCAATGGAGTCGAGATTATGGCCTCGTAACACAATTGTCTCTGGGTTGTCAATGTGCTTTAGGTTTCATAAGTAGGATAAAAAATGCATGTTTCACCTATAATGTGGCAGAACAACCCATTGTAATAGTCGCACATGTTTCAATTGCAAAGACTGCTACAGCCACTGCTTTTTCACATGGCTAATGGTCTCTCATTACTGGATCTAAGATCCCGCTGTAATATGCCAGTGGTTTGTGTCCCAATGACCTTTTCTGTGTGAGGATAGCCGTCATCACAACTCTGTTTAAATGGGAGAACAAGAACAACTCTTCATCATAATCTGGGATCCCTAACACAGGAGCTCTGCTGATTGCTTTTTTCAACTCATCGAATGCATTTACCATCTCACTTGCCCATACCAAATCACTTTTGTCTTTCTGCACTTTTTTGCAGTTCTTCTAGAAGCAGCCTCTCCTATGTGCTGTAGTCAAATACCCATGCCAGGCCCTGCAGTAATTGCAGAGTCCCAAAAACTGTTGCATTTCCTTTACAGTATTCAATCTGGCTGCCTTGCCGATTGCCTCTGCTCTTTCAGGTATCACTTTCCTCTCATCTTTTGAATTACCTGGCCTATGTACAGTATTTCTTCCTGGGAATATTGCAGTTTCTCCTTGTCTACCTTGTATCCTTTTTCAGCCAATACTGTCAACACGTTTACTAGGTTTTTCCTGCATTCTTCCTGTGTTGTACTGCACACTGATAGGTCATCCACATATTCACAATTACTATTGGGAACTCATATCTGCAACCTTTCAAGTGGTTGCAGGTGTAAAAGAAGGGAGGAGGTCAGCAGCAAACAGACCAGCAGGGAATCCTGTTTATGAGGAGGCAGCTGTGGTGGGTCCTGCAGGAGAGCCAGGACACCGGCACATGATCCAAAGGAACTGTGGAGCCCAGGGTAAGTTGGGCCATAAGAAAACCACAGGTGTGGGAGCCTCCAAGTTTGGAGATACGCAGCTGGAGCTGTGGGCAAAGATAAGAAAGCAAAATAGCCTCCAGCGTGCGCCGAGAGGAAGCAGAGCCGCCAGTGGCAACTGAAACAAATCCAAAGTGCGAGCGGGGCTCGCGGTTGAAGGAAAGCCAGTAGGCCGAACCGAAATGGAAGAGCGCAACTGCCTAGAGAGAACGCCAGGGAACGGTGAGTGAACGGGGAAAGTCACTCGAATCGGGGCACTCCTAGAGGCTGTGGGGAACCAAAACAAATGATTTTATTTTGATTTTGAATATTTCTTATGCGCACCAAGCATACTGAACTGCATTCGGGCGCAGATGGTAACTATTGTTCAAACTTTGACTGTAAGAGTGCTACATGTGACCTATACCTCATTAGCTCATTTGAATAAAAAGTTTTTTAGCAGCTTTTTGAAGCCTTCCAAGGATGGGCAAGCCCGGATATTAACTGGCAACTGATTCCATAGCTTAGGACCAAACACGGAGAACCTCCTGTCACCCTTAGAGACCTGTTTTGCCCAGAGTATGCACATCAACAATATCTCTGCAACAGAGATCTCTGGTTGCCTGGTAATAGTGGATCCTGGCACTCAGGTATTTTGGTGCAAGATCATAGAAGCATCTATACATCAAGAAAGCCACCTTGAATTTAACCCAGTCTTCCACCATGAGCCAGTGAAGGGATTTGCGAAGAGCCGAGACATGGTCTCATTTCCCTAGGTGGCCATTTAGCCTAACTGCTGCATTATGGGCCCTCTGGAGTCTCGCCATCTGATTTGCTGGGATACCTGCCATTAGACTATTACAATAGTCAAGATGAGAGTTGGTCAGGGCCCCTACTACCACTGGATGATCTTCTGTTGCCAAAAAGGGGAGCACATTCCTGAACATATCCAGTGAATAGTACACAGCTTTCACTTTAGCCCCTACCTGGGATTCACTGCCCAGGTTGTCCTGCCATATACATCCAAGGTTTCTAACTTTCCACGAGAACTGGAGTTCCTCACCCAAGGTCCAAGGGGGAGCACTTTGTCTTTCATCCGTCATTTTGCTCCCTGGTCCAAATAATATCACCTCAATTTTCACTGCATTGAGCTGTAACTGATTGCATGCCATCCATCTTTAAATCTGTTGCGTGCATTGGTCGATCTTTTCAAATGCCTCAGCAACATTCTCCGTCTCCACATAAATCTGGGTATCGTCAGCATAGGAGTGGAATCTTAACCCATGCTTCCTCAGTATGTTGAATAGCGGACGAATATATAAATTAAAAATCAATGGTGAGAGTGCCGAGCCCTGTGGGACTCTGCACCTTATTCATAATAACTCTGAAAGGAAACCTCCCAATGTCACCCATTGAGTCCTATCCTTCAGGAAGGAACCAAGCCAGTCCACCACTACTTTTGAGGTTCTCCCAATTTTTCCAATTCATTAGAGAATGATCTTATGATCAATCGTTTCGAAAGACACAGATAGGTCCAACATCAGCAATACTGTGGATCCTCCCCTATCCACAGCCTCCAGTAGATGGTCCTGGACTGCCAGTAGGGCAGTCTTCCTCCCATGATTGGGTCTGAACCCCGACTGGCATTCATTCAGTACCCCCTTGCTATCTACAAAGCGCTGTAATTGAACGCAGACGCTTTTTCGACAATTTTAGTGGGCCAACACAGGTCGGCTATTTGGCGGTCATTCTTTAAGACTGTTGGGTCTGAATTAGGTTTCTTTAGTAAGGGTTTCACCAATGCTCCCTTCAGGGCACTTGGGACATGACCCTCCATTAGTGATTTATTTATGAAGACTGTTCTAAATGGTGTGAGGTTTGCTGACAGACGTGTGGCAGTACATGCCGGCATAAGAAATGCCAAATCCTTTGTTGGTTTTAATTGGAGTATCGAGGATAAAACCGCCAAATGCCAAATGAATAAAACAGCATGTACATAATGAAACAAACCCGAAGCCACGGGTTAGGAGAAAGTGAAGCAGCAAAGTAAATGATCACCAATATTGAATACTGAACTGAATTATAGCTTTATGGGCAAAGATGCAACATGATTACAAATGAATATAAAAATCAGATAATGCCAATTTGAAAGCAACGTACAAAACAAGAGAGCGAGTGTGGAAGGTTGCGAGAGAATATGACAGCAAGGTGGTGAAGAAATAAAACCATCACAAAGTGAACTTTATGTATGAATGCAGTGTGGCAAAGCCAAGACTGGCAAAGGATATGTAACAAGCTGTAGCAAAGCCAAGAGGCTAACATGGAGAAGTCACGTGAGTGTGAACATTCACACAGGTGCAGATACAGAAGAACCTATGTGGGCTTAAGAGCCTAGGGTTCATGGTTGTGTGACCTGTAATGAGTGGACTGTGTGGTCTGAGAACTCTACCTAGACCAGGGAACCCACAATTGTGAAAGCCAAAGACATTTTTGAAGTAAACCAAGAAGGAGTAATCTGTTTAAACTGTTAATCCAACCCAGAAGAAGTGTCAAGTTGATCTGGAGTTGTTTTGAACATTGAAAGACTGAGACTAAGTATAAATTGGCAAGTTGAAGTCTTGGGGAAAGGAAACTTAAGACTTAATGAACTTTAGTGCTGTCTTGAGGACGGAAAACTCAAGACCCTTTTCTTTTCAACTGTGTTGCCTTGAACTTGGGGAAGGAAACCTTGAGGATTTGTGGAACTGTCTTGGATGTGGCGAAGGGAAGCCTGAGGATTTGTGGAACTGTTTTGAACTTGGGAAAGGTAATCCCAAGACCTTTGTGGTACTTTCTTGAACTTGGGGAAAGGGAGCTGAAAGGTATGCTAGGAGCTGGAAGAAGCTCAGAACTTTGTTTCGATCACCATTTCTTGTATTGCTGGCATCCTTACACACTGTTTAGCTTTAGTTGTGAGGGCAAGGGTGGGTTTTGGACACAGACAGACTTTTTACGCTGAACTTGCTTACTCCAACTTTCCTTAGTTTTGTTCAGGTAGGGAAAACACACCATTGTATAGGACAAGTTAGGCCTTTATCCATCCTGACATATGAGTTAATAAAGCAATTCAGTTGGTACTTTGAATCCATTGTCTGTATCTTGCTTCATGATGCCTTCACAGAGGTGACTATGTTGTAATCTGATTCTGCGATAAGTAAACGCAGTCAAATATTGTGATTCTTCATGCAAGGTAATGGAGAAAAAGGTGTTTTTCAAATCAATCATTGTGCAATATTGGCCTGTAGATGATATGTTGCATAACATAGTTGCCGGATTTGGGACTAATGGAAACTCTGCCTCAACAATATTATTCAGAAGGCGTAAATCCTGTATACATCTCTTAAGACCCCCCCCTGTGTCTTTTTAACAGGATACACTGCCGTGTTGTGTGGTGATTCTGAGGGCACTAGCATACCTTGACGCATCAGGGCAGCAATGGTATCATAAATACCCTCGTCAGCTTCTTTGGCCATGGGATTCTATTTTACTTGTGGTAAAATTGCATGCCTCTTCAGTTTTATTTTTACTGCTCCTACTCCTTTTAACAGGCCAACGTCATATGGACCGTTGGTCCATAAGAAACTAGGTACCTTTGCCAAATCTTCCTGCATAACAGATTTTATTCATTTATTTATGTATATAGCATGCAAAACCCTGAGGTATCTAGGTGCTTAAACTTAAGAGATTTGTTTCAGTGCTTCAGGTTACAGAAAAGGAAGCCTAAGAGACGAATTACAACATTGTGGAATGTGCAAAGGTAATTACATCATACGCAAAGCGCAAAAGGAAAGTACATAATGATCACATCCATTGAGCCTGGCCCCATATTGCAGGGCAGCAGCAACACACAGATGCAAAGACGGTTGGCAAATACATGGTGCCTACCTCATGTTGCAGGGTGGCAGCAGCACACAGATGCAAAGTCAAATCAGTGGGCAAATACATGGTTCCTACCCCCACGTTGCAGAGCAGAAGCAGCATACAGATGCAAAGTCAAATCAGTGGGCAAATACATGGTGCCTACCCCATGTTGCACGGCAGCAGCAGCACACAGACGCGAAATACATGGTTTCTACCCCATGTTGCAAGGCGGCAGCAGTACACAGATGCAAAGTCAAATCAATGGGCAAATCCATGGTGCCTACCCCATTTTGCAAGGCGGCAGCAGCACACAGATGCGAAAGTCAAATCAGTGGGCAAATCCATGCTGCCTACCCTATGTTTCAGAGTGGCAGCAGCACACAGAAGCAAAGTCAAATCAGTGGGCAAATACATGGTGCCTACCCCATGTTGCAGAGCGGCAGCAGCACACAGATGCGAAAGTCAGATCAGTGGGCAAATACATGGTGCCTAACCCATGTTGCAGAGCGGCAGCAGCACACAGATGCAAAAGTCAAATCAGTGGGCAAATATATGGTGCCTACCCCATGTTGCAGAGCGGCAGCAGCACACACATGCGAAAGTCAAATCAGTGGGCAAATACATGGTACCGAACATTGCTTGCCTTAACATTGTCTGTGATTGAGACACAGGATGGGCAGTTTAGGTTTTGTTAACTCGCACATGGTGAAAAGGGTTAGTCTGAATCCTGTGAGTTATCTGAGAATCAGGAAACCTACATGGGGGGCTAGGAGGGTAATGGTCTTGACAGGTTTTCAGAGAAGGTGGGTGTCAGCGAAAACTTGAGTAAAGCAGTAATTCGGGCAGGTGGAAACGTGTGGGACAAGGAATGTGTAGTGATACTACACAAATATAGGGAGTCTCTGAGTTAGGAAACGTCCCTCGATGCACAGAAAGGGAGGTCCGTTGGGACCTTCCAGCTGGTCTACAGGGGCTTCTCCTCTGGAAAGATGCATGTACTTTCGGTTCTTCCCCACCATGTCCTTATCCTGACCACCCCCACAGTTGTCTATCCCCATCATAAGGACTATTTTGGTGCCTGTTGGGGCACAAAAGCAGTTGGAAGGCGCCAAGGGCAGAAACAGCATCCTCTGGCCCGTACCTGTTCTGCTTAATAGAAGTCAATAAAAGAGAACTTTTCCTCATACCTATATGTCTTGCCTTCTCCTTTGTTCTGCAAATGTTATGAAGCCACTACACCTTGAGCAATCCCTAGCTTTTCACTTTACATGATGGGACTTGTTCACTATTGTTCACATGTGCATCCACCATCCAGCACTCCCTTCAGCTTTTCCGCAATCTGCCGAAGTGGATTGAGTTTCCATGCACAACTACGATTTGCAAAACAAAGCATTGCATCTCAGGTGACACATGATTCAAACCAGGTCAATCGAAGATGCAAGCTCCTAGCCAGCTAAAAAAAAAAGAAATATCACATGCATACAACACACAATTTCTTACTCGCTAAGAATTTGGCAATAAATGTTTGCATGCATTGTACAGCTCCTGTCATTTACATCCCTGCACAAACAGAAGGGCGTTCATCCTGCACATCGCTTTGTGGTGACACCGATGGCGCTACATACAGTGCTCTTGAGTACACACACCTGGACTACATGGGAACCTCCGCAATCATAGTGCACTTTTGTGGTTATTATATGGACAGGTTGGTACTGGTCTGAGCGGAGGCTGCTGGGTGCACTGAGTCACTGTGTGCCTGTTGGCACGCCAGCAGTCTCCCATCCAGTCGCAGACTCCTGGGCCACTTCCTTTGACTTGGTGATAGCAGATTACAGCAGACCCGGGGCCCCACAGTGATTATGGCACTTGTATGTGTGTGAGGCCATTGCACGCATGGGGATACCCCTCCTGCTCTGGTAAAACCATTCCTTAGCTAGTTGCCTGGGAGCCATTGACAGCCATTGCCATAGCAACCAATGACGCAGCGACGGAAGCTGAGGCGCTGAGCACGAGCGCCGCTGAGAGCTGTAACCACGCTTAAAGATATAGGCTGATTGAAGTTTCCAATGGAGGCAATTTTTCAGTCCTCCTTTTGTGTTCATGCCTTAGCGTCATCGACCTAAAGAGTGTTGGCCCTCATTTCCATACCAAATAAACATAAAGTGACGTTGTTGCCGGTTCTCGGCAGCACATGGTATGGGATTGAGACAGCTGTATTTTTCTCTTCGTGTGCGAGCGTGGTGGCCATGTTGGATCAGGCAAGTTCAGGTATTGGCCACCCCACAGCGGTATAATATCACATTCATGCAGCCTGTGTTGGGCCTCGTGAGAGCTCACTGAGTACCTGTTTAGACCTAGCTCAGCGCTTGAGGGTCTGGGCAAGGCCCGCCAGGGTGGGTGCAAGCAGAGCTCCCTGGGTTGTGTGAGTTTGAGTACTGGGTCCTCCCTCCTATGGGACATTCTTTACCAATGATATTAATTGGGGAACCTCTCGGTGCTCTATTTGCAGGTGATATTTAAGACAAAGATTACAAATCACCTCATCATCTGAATCTCATCTTTAAATAAGTCTTTGTCAGTCAAATCTGTTAATCTGTGTGTTGAGTCAAGCGCTGCTACAGGGCGCCAAGTTACTCCGGCACTGTCAACTGCGTGTAGTATTACTCTGTCCTCTGTCACTATTGCTGCTTCGAGTTCAATTTTAATTATTTGCCCTCGGGAGGATAGCTCAGGGGCAACGCGCTTGCCTTAGATGCAAGACGACACGGAGCAACACAGGTTCGATCCCCAGGTCTGTGCTTAGAAAACTGTAGGTATTGAGCACTTTATAAATAGCCTATCATATCATATCTTCCTCTACATCTGTGGGTATCTCTGGCCTGAAAAAAAATTCTGATGGTAATCTCAATAGTTTGTCTTGTGGAAGCCATGCCAATATTATCTTTACCCCATAAAGGAATACTTCTGGATTTAATGGTACCCCTCTTTCTGACCATAAAATGCTCTGATAAACTTGTGATCATTTACAGAATGGATGCCTGGTGTGGAACAAATTATCATCTGAGAATACAACAATGGCATAGCCATCTCATGCTCTACTATAGTTAAGGGTAATTTGTCTGTAAAAGAAATCACTGTCATAGCCCCAGAAAATCCTGATGCGCCCATAGAAATTCCTGACATTGGAAACTTTCCCACTCGAACACAAGATCCTGTCGCCCCGTATCAACCAAGAAGGAAAACGTTTTGCTGTCCATAGTTACCCTGACCCTCGGTTGCTCTTGGGGTTCTGGGGTAATCGAGAGATTTGGACACATCAGGTCATTCTGTCGACAGGCCTATTGTGGATACTTCTTCAGTCCTGTTCCTGTAAAGGGATTTCCTCCCACTACTATCACACCTCCTTCTCTGGGTGCTGCTGGTGCCTGCGGCAATATGTTTGCGTCCCATTCCGCTATTATATTCTGTGGTTCTTGCTGCATTTGAGGCTGCCCCGCCTGTTGTGGTTATTGAATTTGCAGTGAGTATCTGTTGTGATTGCGACATTTACTGCGCCTGCATTTGCTGATACTGCATGTAATCCTGGACATTATTTCTAGTGGTGCAGCACTGTACTGTGGTGGATATGCTGACCCACCTCTTGGGACAAATTATTGCCAGGTTTGTTGCATACCTCCCTTACTTCTGCAAATCTGTGAAATGAGTCCCAGTTTCCCACATTTCCAGCACTGTGCTAGAGGTCCTCCAAACCGTGGCTGCCCTCCATTAAACCCTCCTGCCTGTGGTGCTTGGAATCCAAACCCTCTTCCTCTGGGTGCAAACCCTCGACCCCAGGGGTAATAATTATAGTCCCGTCTTCCAGCAAAGTTCCCATTTGCCCCTGGCTGTCTCTGTTGTGTTTCCTGCACATTGGGGTTTTCTCCAATATTTGGCAACACGGCTCCTTCCACTGCCAATTTTGATAGTTTCCTTAAAACCAACTTTGCTTCTTCTATATTCCTTCCCTCAACGTGCTTTTTATCCTTTTCTTGTTTTAATCTACAGTGATGGAAAATATTTTATTGTATCTCAGGCCATGGTTTTGCTTCAATTCCCACAATGTTCTTTAATTGCCTCTATACTTATCCGGGAAGACTGTGACATAAAATGTGATGACAAATGGTTACATTTTTGTCTCACGCTTCCCTTGTCTCTAGGCTCTATTTCTCCTGAATCTCCTATATGTATATAAGCAGCAGGGTCTTAATCTGGTCCCATTTTTTCATATCATTATTGCACTCATATCTGATGTGTCTGGGATTCGCCTGCTAAGTGCCTTCCACACATCTGCTCATTTCCAGATCTCATCGGATTGTTCACCCAATGTGGCAGCAAACAAGCTTTTCATATCCCCCATAGCTAACGTCATGCCCGCTGTCTCTCGTTCTAACTCATAAATCTATATTCCTGCACTTGCTGCGAGTCAGGGTAATTTGTAAATTAAGTTATTTTTATCTGTTTGTGGCTAAGCTTTGAACTGGGCTAGTCCTCTCCCTTTCTGTAAAAGAGGGAATTGTGTCAGTCCACTTTTACATTAGGGTGCAACCGTACCGTTCGTTTTGACCTGAACATCTCATAGTCTATCTACATAGGGAATCTTCATCCCCTCACTCCTCAGGCTCATCTCTGGGATCCATGGATATTTGAAGGGTTACAGCCTGATCGCTGGCTCCTCCCACTGTAAACACGCTACATCTGTTACGAAGGATGGGGCTTGTGCAGCCTCCTCTTCCCCACTCTCCTCTCCCCCTTCATCTTCCGTCATTGTGTGTTTGTCGTCTTCATCTTCTCTTTCCTCAAAATCTAATTTACTGAGAGGTTCTATTCTATATGTTCCACTCATCACCTTTTCCAGTACATCCCTGCATTCCTCTTGCTGATATGTTCCCGAGCTTCCTCTTATGCTGGTATCATCTCTTCTGTTCCTGGTTACACTGTCCCTTTTTCGTTTTATGACGTTTTCTTCCCCCTTGTCTAATAATGTGTGTCTACTCATAATGTCATCAACTTTCTTGCAGCGTCTCTCTAGACTTCTCTCCTTTTCTGTTTCTTCATTTTGGCTTCTGTCTCCTTCCTTTTCTTCCTCTCTTTTCCCTTTCCCATTCATCCTTTTGTCTACTCTCTCTTTTCTTCTCCTCTCTTCGTCTTTGCTGTTTTTCCTCTTTCACCACCCTCTTCACTTTTTCTGCCTCCTGTCTATCGCCACCTCCTCTCGCCTTCCCTTTGCCTTCATCGTTACATTTTCCATAAAGTTTTTATAAAATCTGACCTTGTCTCCATTTGTCTGGTACAATAGCTGTTTCATCTCTCTTGTGATGCGTGCCTTTCGCTCCAAGACGCTCCTCATCTGCTTCTGTTAACTTGGCTTGCACCCTGTTCCGTGCATCAGATTCCTCCTGTAATAGCCCTGCCCTTTGCCTGAGCACCTTTAAACCACTTATACTGGCTTCATCACTGTATGCTGGGGTGCATATATATGGTTTAAATACCCTTCAGCAGCTTTTAATGGATATAATCCCTGTACAGTTGGGTGGGTCATCAGCTTGAGAAAGAGGAGGAGGAGAAGACTTGGGCTGTGCGCCCATTCCGTTGTGCTGTTTGTGTATCCCTAACATACCCAATCTGTTCTGTAATTTTTTTCCCTTATGTGTAGCGTGTACATTTGTGCACATATGTTACAGCACAGATTTTGAATGCGTGCCATCTTGCATGAACGTTTTGCCTGCTGTATTTTTAAAACACTTAACATGGTACTTTTTTGGTTTTATATCAAGGCAGTGTCTTGCACAAATCAAAGATTGGTGTATCAGCCATGATTATAATATAAGACGCAACTTACCAATGGTCAATAAATACTGCTTCACCTCTTGCTCACCTTTGCTTTACACTTCTCTTCAAACCCCTCCACACAATAGTTCCCCCAATGTTACCCTTCTCACAAGCCTTTCTTTGAGACTGAGTCCATAATAGCCCACAATCCTTCCTTTGAGCAGCACCACAAATGCTACTTTCTCTCTGGACCCCTTTATCTGGTCCACAACACCAATTCACTTGTCCTACCAACACAAAGAAAAAAACCTCCACAATTCTATATAACCACACAACACAAGGCTTGCACCAGCAAAACTTAACATAAATATAAATACGTCCATCTTCCCATATCTGGGGGACTCTTCCCTTTATCTCTGCCCCATAAAGAGGCTTACCACGTGGCCTTCATCAACCCTTGTCAAAGGTATTCGCTTCCTTATCATTTGTAATTCTCATAAATCAATACTACACAAAAACCCAACCCCTCAGTTTCTATTGTTGAAAATATATTTTTATTGAATGCATCAACAACATACAGTGTCAGCAGCATATCGCATAATTACAAATAACATAGTAGAGCAAGCCTACTGCATCAGAGTTAAGGTACCCCTCATTTTCTCCTACAAGTCTCTTGAACTGAGAAGACACTCCAGTATGAGGGAAGGTGCTCTGCCAAATGTGCTGATCCAGCGGTGCTTCTTATACCTGTATGACACACTGTCCCTCTGAGGGGCTTCTTTAAACCATCCCTCCCTCCCCCCCTCCGAACGGTGAAGAACAACAGTAAAAGAACACATGATACTCTTGCAGGCTGTGGCCCATCTTCGCTCACCTGAAGGAGACCCCTCATGTCTCTATCACAGTTGTATGAGAGGAATAATACTCAGGGAAAGGAAGCCATATCATGTCCAAATGTGTATGTTTCTCAAACAAAACTGCTGTCAAACTCTACAGATCGTATATTTCGTTTGCTTTCTTGAGCCATTCTTGGCATGTGGGCAATCTGCTCCTCTTCCAGTAAGGAGTTACACACGGGAACATGCAGGAACACGTTCCTCTGCATATGGGGGGCACCCTAAACTCGTTCCCACTCTTTTCCACCCCAAACAAGACTAACAGCGGATCGAGTTCCTGGAAATCCCATCAAAGTCCCGGAGCCATCCCAGCTTCTCCTTCCAGTAGGTCCTCACCAAGTGGCAGTCCCACCACATGTGCCAGTATGTACCATGGAGCCCACAGTTCCTCCAGCAAGGGTGCTGATGGTTGGGTACATCCTAGAAAGCTGTGAGGGTGTCAAATGCCACCTAAACAGTACTCTCCCATTATGCATTTGTTATTAAGTCGCTATGGAGGACAACAGCACTGTCCTGTATACCACTCTCCAAACCTCCTCGTTCCCAGAAAGTTGATGGTCTGTGTCCCACTGCGTCTGGATTCTGGGTGTACATACATGCCCCCATCAGCAAAAGCACCAGGTATATTTGTGAAATACGCCCTTTTGAGACTGTGTTTATTAAGAACATGTTCGAACTAGACCAGAGGGCGCTTCAGGTTGTCACCCCAATACATATCCGTCAATACCCCTTTTAGCTGTAGAAAGGTCAAAGGGTCAATGGGAGCAAATCTAGCACCGTTTCAAGCTCACTTTTTAATAGGAATATGCCATCCTTCCATAACTGGCCAGCTCTAACCAGTTTGGAACCTGGCCGGATCCACTATCCCATCTGTGATAAGAGGCGACCAGATACAATTGAATTGGGAGGGCCACGAAGAGACACCCGCCATATCCCTCATCCCCTGCCAAAGGTGCCACAGCACTGCAAAAACCAGGGTCCTCGCAAATCCTCCGGCAAAGACAATGCTGATGGAGCACAGCCATTCTCCTAGCATCACTGGTGCGAAGAGCAAGTTCTCCAGGGCTAACCATTGTTTATCCTTATTCTGTTGCACGTGATCAACCAGGACCCGAAGCTTGAACGCGTGATAATAATACTCATAAAGGTCTGGAAAACCCATCTCCCCTCCCCCTGGGGCAAAATAAGAGAGGAGCACGCTATACGTGGCCTTCGTTCAACCCGCAGGAAACCAAGCAGTGCCATCCTAACATCCATGTGAAATGAGGCAGGAATTATCACTGTGAGAGCCTGAAACAAAAACAACAAATGTGGTAGGACATTCATTTTAATCACAGTCAATACATCCACCCACGACAGTGAGAGCGTCGGCCATCTCAGAAGGTCCCGCTTGATCACGTCCGAGAGGGGTACCAAATTAGCCTCAAATAAATTGTTGAGGTCTGCGGTTATACCCACCCTACATCTGAATGCCCAACTCCTGAATAGTAACAAGCGAGTGGGGTAACGTGCCTCGCAGTAGGAGAGTGACCATTTTCATGATATCTACTTTAAAGCCCAAGAGTCTGCCATTGTCCGCAATGGTCTTCAAAAAGGCTGATCCACTCAGTGAACTCAGATATGCTGGAATATCATTGGCGTACAATGCCAGTTTGTACTCAGGAGCTCCCATTGTCAGGCCTAGGATCGACTGGGACCCCTCTACATCCAACTCTCTCTCCCTAAAAACCTTCCTGCTAGAGCTTTTCGGTCTTCTAGCTCCAACTCTCTGCAGATCAGACACTTTTCAAAGCATAGAGTGGGGGGTATATCTCTCTCCTCCGAAGGTGCCTCCCTCTGAAATGTCCTCCCTATCTCTCTCAGACTTGAGCCGGATCGCCTTAAGTTTTGGAAGCTTCTCCAGACCTTTGTTTTCTCTTCCTCCTTCCCTCTCCCCTCCCCTGCTAATTTCCCTGTCTGCCTCTTGAATTGCTGCCTGGTTCCTACACACTCTAACAGGGCACCAGGCCCTCCTTGTCAGTCTATCCCTGCACTTGATCTCCCCTGATCCCCTGCCCTGAACCCACACTTGCCCTTCCGGGCCCCCTCCTGCTGCACTAGCCTGGCTGGGCCTGCACCCCTTGAGCCCTTCCAGCCCTGTACCTCACATTTAGCATGTGGACCTTCCTTCCACTGCACTCTCTGCATTCCCTTGGCTCTGTTCACCTGGCCTCCCCTAGCACTCGCTTTTCCCTTAGACCCTTCCACCCTAACCGGCACTTACCCCCCTTTCCCCCACACTTCTTGTTACTGCACTTGCACAATCCGCATGTCACAAGACATAGTAGGACCGCTGTTGTTTGTCATCCCTATACCCCCGTCTTGTTGCACCTTCAAACACATTGGGCCTCATTACGAGTCCGGCTGTAACCCTGCAGGTGCTACCGGCGGGTTGCCACCGGCACATAACATTTTACTGGTGCCTGACTTCCCGGTGCCATCAATTACAACTTCGGTGGCCGGGAGATCAGGCACTGGTAAAGTGTACGTCCCCATTCCTATAGGATCCCTTTGGACTCTATGAGAGTGGGGACTCGGAAGCGCTGGCACCGTTATTAATGGTGCCGGCACTTCCATGACGAGTCTGCCTACCATGGCTGCTGCGCCCGGCAGGGTCAGACCTGTCAGGCAGAGCCGCCACAGCAGGAAGACACATAGTTTGCCTGTCCGGAAACAAGCGTGCCGGTGAGCTTACCGGAACCCTTGTTTCCAGACCAGTAAACTCATAATGAGGCCCATTGTGTATAGGCACATTATAAATAACCAATAAATACAATTTCCTCCTGAACACTTCTGCAATACAGTCCAAGCACTGGTTCTCTCCAAGTTGGACTCATCCTCCCCCTACCCAAACATTCACACACCACCTCAACTCTCGCCCAACTCCTTCTCATCCCTTCTCCATTTCTTTTTAAATGTAAAAACAAAAATGTTTCAACTTATGATACGCCATCTTCAAAACAGCTTTTTTTGCCAGTGGCCACCATAGAAAGAAATCTGGCACTGTTTGTTTTGCTCCATTTTCCTTTTTAGATGGTGGTCATTTTGCTTTGGGCTCTTTTTTGTTGCAACTTTGAAAACACATTCATCTGTGAGTATCTTCATCACAAAAACTTTTACCCAGATCTTTCACCACCATGCTAATGTGAAATGTGTCTCAAAATGGAATCTCTAATTCTCTTGTGCATATTTACACCATATCGAGGGGCCTGTGGTGGTGGAGGACCCTGATCAGAAGAGGGCCTCCCCACCATATAGAGAACACACAGAGACAGTGGTGCATTATTATTATTATTTTTAGTTTCACAGAACAAGAAAACAATATGAATATACATTAGCAGCATAGGCAGCGGGGTCGTAAGAAAACAATATAGACGGTTGACAATATAAGCAGTACTTGGAGCACCTAAGTTCCCAGACTGTGGGGGTGGGGAGATGCCAGTGGGCAAGGTTCACCAGCTTCCTTTAGGACACCCTTCGGTACTCTGAACTCAGTCTTTACTCCTCCCACTTCCCCCATATTTTCCGAAATTTCTGAGGGCACCCCCTCGCGTTGTAAATACGTTGTTCCTGGGAGGCACATTGGTTCATTTCGTTGGACCATCGGTCTATGCATATTAGATCTGCAGAGCCCCAGGTGGCAGTGCTTAGTCTCTTCCCTGCCCCTAGCGCCACTCCAAGGAATTTTCATACTTGGTGAAATTAATTTCTCCATACCCCCAGCAGTATCAGTTTTGGGTCTCTTAGTACTGGGGATCCTATTATCCTGGAGAGTCTAGTGATGCACGCCACCCAAAACTCCTGTAATACTCCACATTCCCAGATCATGTGGAAAAAGGTGCCTTCTACTCTTTTACATCAGAGACATTCACCATCATTGCCCCCTCACCATTTAGCCATCATTGTTCTAGAGTAGTATGACATGTGTAATAGTCAGAGCTGTATCAGTCTCAACTTGGCATCAATACCTATTTCCCGGGGGAACATCAACGCCTCCAACCCTTCTTCTGCCTATAATGTGCCTAGGTCATGTTCCCATTTTTCTTTCAAGTTTGTAAGTTCCTAGTGCCAAAGGAGTTGAGCGCCTGATAGAGAGTGGAGCTGACCTTAGAAGAAATGCGGTGCGGGAGAACATTTGTTTCTAGAGGGGAACAGGCGGGTATGTCAGCAAGGCTCAGAAATTGGGTGTTGATGACATGCGTAAACTGTGCGTGTCTAAAGTGATCCATAGGTTGCAACCTGTGTTTCCCTTTCAGGGTTTCAAAGTCTACCAGTCGCCCCTCCTGAATAATATCTGCCAGTGTGCGTACACCACCCCTCTCCCAGGTTCCGAAGTATCCCATCTTCCGTATTTCGGGGAGATGTATGTTTTGCCACAAGGGCCGGATCACTGTTGGTCTGCCGCCCCATCCTATGTGTTGGTGCGCCTCCTCCCAGAATCAGCGGGTAATTAGTGATCCTCCTGGTACGCCTCTCAGGCCTTTCTTGTTGTCGTACAGCATTTGCAGGGGAGAAAAAGAGCTGTCAGCGCTCATTTCCACCTGGGTGTATGGGAGGCTTGGGTCATCATGCAGCCATTTATTTATCAGCCCTGCTTGTGCGGCCCAATAGTAGATGCGGATATTCGGTAGTCCTATACCACCCTCCCATACTGAGCACTGGAGCATTCTGAGCGCAATGCAGGGTTGCTTCCCACCCCAGAGTATTGTGTGTAGAGTCTATCAATGGATACAAAGATTTTGATGGGAAGTGGGGCATTTTGTAGGACATAGAGGAGCCTTGGGAGCGTCATCATTTTAAACAGTGGCGCTCTCCCCAATAGCTATAGTGGGAGAGACTGCCAGCGCGAAACATCGTTCATGAATCTCTCCACCACCGGTAGCAGGTTGAGTCTGAGGAAAATCGTCTAGCGTCAAACTGACCCATATGCCCAGGTAGGTAAGGCCCAATACTGAAACAGGGTATGGGCAGGGTTTGTGGATTGTCGTGCCCCCCCGTGAATAGGAAAGTACACTGTCTCTTGTATATTCACGCAGAGGCCCCCAAAGTGTTGATATTGCGCGAGAATCTTGGACATGATCGGACTGGAGACCACTGGGTTCCTGAGGTATATAAGGAGATCATCCGCGAATAGCGAGACTCGATCTTCTCCTCCCTTCGGACAGGTGAACCCCGCCCAGTGTGCATCTGTTCTTAGTCTAATCGCTAAAGGTTTGGTTGCAAGAAGGAACAATAGAGGTGAGAAGGGGCAGCCTGTCTGGTCCCATGACCCAGTGGGAACATCCTGGATGATCTCCCGTTTACCCTTACAAATGCTTCTGGTAGAGCGTAGAGGAATTTGGCCGATGAAATGAAGCCCTGCCCAAATCCCATCCGCTTCATGATCTCCCATAGAGCACCCCACCCCACTGAATCAAAGGCCTTCTCAAAGTCGACCGCAAGGAGGGCCAACAGGTCCGGGATCTCAGCTGCTCGGTCTAGGGAAATCTGGACCCTGCGTAGGTTCATTCGTGTGGATTTGCCTGGCATAAATCTGCACTGGTCTGGGTGGATTAAAGATTTGAATACCACGAGCATCCCTATTACCACTATCCCTATTACCCCTCTTGTACTCCATGGGAATGGAGACTTAAAATATCTGGTGCTCTGGTGCCTGACTTCCCGCGCCGCCGGGACTTATAATGTCCCAGTGTCACTGGGAAGTCAGGTGCCGGATTCGGTGTTACGGGATTGGAAGCAACCCGCCGGTGGCACCGTACCACCAACCTCGTAATGAGTCCCATTGTCGTTGTCCCCCAAGACCCATTAGCAACTGGAGAACAGGGTTTGCTACTTTACACACAAATCCCCTTAATCTAACAAAGGATGGAGTTCGCTGTCAGTGAACCTACAAACAGAGATTGATGCTTATTGAAATACAAATCATTCCTCCAACCTTACCGCATGGGCACACTAAACATACATGTTCCATGGGCTGGTGCATCCTACAGCTGTCTTACACCTCGAGCATTAGTACTGTTCCCTCTGGGGTGATGCTTTCACCACACAGGAGCCAACCATAAAAAGATGACTTTTATTCATGCAAAGGCCATAGAAGGTTTGCTAAGTGACAATCTAGCTGAGCATTTTGCACGTTTTACTTCATGTCGCAGTGCATGTCCTTAAGATTTGTAATATTGCCCGACATATGATGTATCCTTTTCCATGATGGTCTCAGCAAGCAGCCCACAAAACATGCATGTCGTTTTTCACCATTGCTGATAGACCTGAAGACAAATTGCCACTGTCTCTACACTGTCCTCATGGTGCAATGGCACGGCCGGTGTGAAAGGTTTTGGCCATATCCAACTTGTTGCATGATGCAAATTCCTGTGCAGCCGGTCCCGAGTGCCATCCCCAAGATTACGCACTGTGCATGGTAATGGATGCTTTGCTTACATTACGAAGCACTTTGAAAGTTCAAATCAAAGCTGAAAGCCACCACAGAGCCTCATTCAAATCTCATCTTCATTGACTGTTTTGTAATTGCGTAAAATGGCTGACAGCCATTCATTGTAGTCTATGTTTTATTTTTTGTGGGGAAGTAGTTAGCCTCAAGCCTTGGTATATGAGGGGATCCATCCGTGTGCATTGAACCTTCAGGTGGTCCGTCTCAGGATCAAATACACCTTCCCTTTGTTTGAAACCAGAACAGTCTTGTTTTAGAGCTAACCATGGTACAGAGACGGCACTTTTAGATCTGAAGACCAGTATAACAGATATCATCGAGGAAGGAAATTCGGCTCTTCTGCTTTTGTTGGATCTTTCCTCCTCGTTCAACTTGGTCAACCATGAACTTTTTGCGGAAAGACTTCAGAAGATAGGCCAATGCTCCCCAGAAGCAGTTCTCTGGCTTAAATCATTTCTTAGCCCTGGGAGTGCCTGTGTTGCAAAGGGACTGTCAAAGTCCCTGAAAGTTCCTATAACATGTGGTGTCCCTCAGGGATCATGCCTATCCCCACTATTCTTTTATATATATTAAATGATTATGCGACCTATTAAAATCTATGGGCATACAATTTGCAAACTATGCCGATGCAACCCAGATAGTTGTTAACTTATCTGGGATCTACAAAGATGATTTGGTTACTATAAATGAAATATATGATGAAATACAGAAGTGGTTGGCTTTAAACTCTCTTGCCCTTAATGGCCAAAAAACAGAACTGCTGGTTATCAGCACACCTCATAGGATAAAATACATGGATGCCTGTCATAAGGCCTTTGAAATAGGTGGCAATAATATCCTAGTATCTGAATTTGTGAAGACCATGGGAGTGTTCTTTGATGCCCATCTGACATTTCAGAAACATGTGTCCTAGCTTAAGTCGTCATGCAGCTTCTTTACCCATCTTTTATGACAGCTACGTCTATATCTCTCAGAAGCCAATAGGGCAGAGCCGGCCTTAGGGGGGGCGAGCTGGGCAACTGCCCGGGGCGCAACGCCCCCCAGGGTGCCTTTTGCCCCCGCCACGCCAACTCGGGGGAGTCTTTCAAGGGCTCCCCCGAGCTGGCGTTGTGGGAGAAGCCGCAGCAGGTGGCGTTTTTAGTGTAAAATATGCCCGCGACAGGGGGGTGTATTTAAATGCGCCCCTCCGTCGCGAGCACTTTTCATAAGAAAAGGCGCCATTAGCCCCCCACCACGCCAGCTCGGGGGAGTCTTTCAAGGGCACCCCGAGCTGGCATGGTGGCAGAAGGCGTGGCAGGCGCCTCATTGCCATTGAATGAACCCGCGGTGGCGTGCTCATTCAATGACAATGGGGTGCTAATGGCGGTGCTAACGGCACCTATTTAACCTCCTCGCCCGAGCGAGGAGGTAAAAAAAAAAAAAGTGGCCCCTCCTGGCCCCGCCCCCCTCCGCTCCACCCCATGTTAACCAGGGGGCGCGGTGGGCGAGGGGGGGCGCTAATTCGCCCAGGGCGCTGCTGCCCTTGAGGGCCGGCCGTGCAATAGAGCATCTATTGCAGCAGCGATAGCACTAATTTGGACTACTGCAATAGACTTTTGATAGGAACCTCCAAACGGAACATCAGGTGTCTCCAAACCATTCAGAATGGAGCAGAACAGGCTGTTTTTGGTTTGAACCGCCAAACTCACATTACAGAACATCGAAAAAAATTACATTGAGCAGCGGCTGAAATTCAAAGGACTAGTAATAGTCTTTAAATGCCTCTTAGGCAAGGCCCCAGAATACCTAAAGCCTAGGATCCACATGGTTACACCAAAGTGTGCATTGCGATCTAACAGTCTGATGTTATTCACCCAGCCAAGCATTGTTCTTAGGAAACTAGGTGGAGCAAGTTTTGATTCCTGGGCTCCGGAAAGCTGGAATAAAATACCACTCCACCTCAAACAAAGTACTACGTTACAGCAGTTTAGAAAACGTCTTACAACGTTTCTTTTCGATGCATAAATTTACTTATTAGTACAGGACTATCTGCTACCCTTGCGGACTCTGCCAGCCACTATGTCTAGTGACTCCCTCTCTTCCCACCTCTGAGACAATTTTTTTTTTTGGTCTTGTTTTTGTCTCTGTAAGCACCCTGAGGCCTTTGGGTTAGTGTTGCTCTATATTAAAACTTATTTTGTTAGTTAGTGAAACACCCACATGAGCAATGCTGATTTATTTATTTATTTATTATCCCGCCGACAAACTGTAGTGTGCCTACTGTTGAGAGGGTCAATGGGGGTCAATGTCATCGATACCAAGTGATTAATTAGGGCTACACCTCCCATAGTGCACAAAGCCCAGGTGACTGTAGAGCTTTCCTAGCTTGTCTGCTTGTCTTGTGGCTAGCCATGACAAAAACCATGAATGATTATGCACCAAAACTGTCCGAGGTTCTTATGGATCAACACTGTGCTATTATAAAATAAAAGAAAAAAAGAAATCAGACACAGGATTGGCTAAAATGGGGCACCAAAAGGTCTGAGCAGAAGATGTCTTCTAGTGGTATAATGACCTACATTACTCATGGGGGCTGAACTCAACCCACTCCTCCAGCTCCCCTCATCAGTGCTGTCTGTTTTGTCTCAAGGCTCTCTCTGTTGTGCCGTCTGTCTCTCTGATAGTAGCATAGCACTGACTGGGTCACCCAGCCATTTGCTAACCTCCGTCAAAATGCCTGGAACGTAACCGTAGTTTGGTTCCCTCTCCCCTCTTACCTCTTGCAAAGTGTGGATTTTCACCTTTTCAAATGGCGATTTCTGCCTAGCCAGGGTGCAAGGTCAAGTGAATCTGATTATTAAGTCATGAGGCCAATAACTATGCTTCATTCATTGTGCATTAAAATCTGAGAGAATATGAGACGCATGGTACCTATTGGATCCAGTAAATCTCCTCAACACCTTACAATGCACAGTGATGTAGGGAGAATGGCCACACAGGTGCATTACATGACAAGGGGGAGAGGAACTTTGATAGGGCTGCAGGAAGGACACATGGGCAAGTGGTAAGTGTATTCAGAGAACTAATTATGTGGGGGGAGGGTGAAACAATGCAACTATGTTCACACTATATTTACATGCAGTGCTTCTCCAACATCTTTCACAATAACCATGTCCATGCTCAGGGACGTCATTTGAGGGTTGTCAGGTCTCCCTTGCTACCCTTAAAAAATATATATATATTTTTTAAATGGAAGCTCCTGGGCTGTGGCCAGCACCATGAAGATCTTTGTTTCTGGAGTGGCTGGTTCCTTCGTCAAGCCTCTTAAAAAAAAACACGGGTTTACATAAGTGTAACACTCTGAGCAGTGACACTAAATAAGAAAGACTACGAATAACACGTAGGGCCTCATTACGAGTTTGCCGGTACCGTAGCAACGGTATTGGTAAGCTTGCTGGTACCGTTGTTACCATACTGGAAAACTACGAGTTATGCTTGCGGGTGCCTTTGCAGCCACCAGGTTTGACCTGGTGACCGTACTGGCACCCGCGAGCAGAACATGACAGTAGGACTGGTACCGTTATTAACGGTACTGGGGCTACCACCTTCCCCATTCCGATTGAGCCCTATGGGGATCAAATGGGAATGGGAAAGAATTTTTTCCAGTGAATACTGGCGGCAGCCGTGCCTGTGCTACTTTTTCAACACCTCAAATTCATAATGCAGACAAAAACTATATGTATTTTGCTTTTTACACTTTGCAGTTATAGCATTATGTTTTCTGCCGGTGTCTCTGTTACGATCATCACAAGACATTCCATCTCGGTGTCTAAAAGTTTGTGTACAGTGCAGAAATGTTTGACCACAGCACATCAAGTGGCCCTTGATTTCATTGTGGCACAAATAATGCTTTGTTGTAATGTGTCTAGTTTCCTATCTCCCTGGCATGCTGTTCAGTGGGGACGTAATTTGAGGGCTCGCCTTGCTATCCCTAAAAAAACAAATCTTTTAAAAAAATGTTATGCAAGCTCCTGGGCTGTGGCCAGCACCATGTGGCTCTTTGTTTCTGGAGTGGTAGGCTTTCTTGTTCAGGCCTCTTAAAAAAAATAAAAAATAAAACAACAACGGTTCCACAAGTCTAACACTTTCATCAGTGACCCTAAATACCAAATAATGTTTCGTTCTATAATTCTATACAATAATTGCTAGACTCATTAAAGATTTATTTCAGGCACACTTTAGGGGGAGAGTCACTGATTTAGTCTGTTCTTAAACACCTCAACTCAGCCTTTCATCCTTCTGAGGTCGATAAACGAGTACCAACACAGGTTGGTGATATTGTATGTATATTTGTTCTATATAAAGCGCTTAAACAACTTCCTTCAGATACCTGGGAATCACCATACACCGAAACCCAAAAACAGAACACATCCTCAACACAGTGAGAGCCAAGGATGCCCTCGAGAAATCAATGGACTTTTGGAGTAAGCTTTCGCTCTCGGTGGCTGGAAGGGCGGGTCTTCTCAAGATGGTGGCACTACCCCGCCTACTACACAATTTCACCAATGTCCCATTTAATGCCCCCCTTCCTTCTTCAGGAACATAAACAAACTTTGCAGAAGATTCCTCTGGCAGAGAGGTAGACACAGGGTGGCATTGGAGATACTACAGAGACACTACGATAAGGGAGGAATGAAAGTGCCCAACTTTGAACTATACTACCTGGCAAGTCAACTGAGGCATGTGGTGCGATGGATGGCCGATGAGATCACAACAGACACTCGACTCCTCCAATCAGCTCTGCCGTGGCTGCTACCCAGGGACCTGCTTTGGGTAGAGGCGGGTGCGCTACAAAAGAGTCCATACCTGACCAAATTGGGGAATCAGCTTTGGAAACGTGCCTGCAGGACAGTGGGGATAGCGGACCCGTATTCCCCACAAATCCCCATAGCAGCAATCATGGCGAACAGCCCATGGGGACAAATGGAAACACGTACCCAGTGGGAGCCCAATAGTGTGGCTACACTGGGAGACCTAGTACAGGAACTGGAGATCTTAACGTTCACAGAACTGAGTGAGGCCACAGGGCTGCCTACGGGACAGTTCTTGCTCCACAGGGCAGTGGTGCAGGACATAAGAGAGAGATGGCCCAGGGCCGCCAACCTGGCAACGGAACACAAGATCATAGAAACAATATTAGACACAGCCGAGGGGGGCCACGAAACCTCACGACTTTACGAAGCATTGATGTAGGGTGCGACCAGAAATAAGCTCAAATGCAGAGCGAAGTGGGAAAACGAACTGGGCCTAGAATTCGAGGACAAAGAATGGGGGAAAATAACACACTACCAAAAAAAAGCTCCAGAAATGCCCGCTTACAACTTTTCCAGCTTTACATCACTAATAGACCATACCTCACACCAGAAGCCATATCAACGTTCATGGGCGCGGGAACCCAGGCATGCCCCAAAAGCAACGAACTCAAGGTAGGAATGACCCACATGTTCTGGGGTTGCTCAGTGATACAAGGTTTTTGAGCGCAAGTGAAAGCAAGAGTGGCAGAAGCGGGTATTGAAGTGGAAGTGCAAATGCCGGCAGCCTGTATCTTGGGCAGATACAAATGCAGCAGAAAAAACAAACCTCTGAACAGGCTTAAGGACTTAATATATATAACTGCGAAGAGAGGCATAGCCATGGGCTGGAAGAGCCCCAAAAACCTAAGCGAGGCACAGTGGTGGGGGACCTCATGAGGTGGATAACGGCTGAAACTGGAGCATGGGAAACCGCAATTCAAGAACAGAGGCTAGACACCAGCGAGGATCTGCATCGATGGATAGCGCTAACAGTACCATTGCTCCATCCCAATGCGCCAGGTGCTACCTCAGACGAAGCGGATAGCCCAGGCCTGAAAACTGGCACAAAGAGGACCGATGAATAGACTGTGGTCTTGGTAGAGGGTGGGAATGGAGGGAAGGGAAGGGAAGGGAATTAAAGATGTGTGAACTACAAAGTTGCATTGATAACGTTACAAGTTTGATTACAATTGTTAAAACCAATAAAGAAATGTAAAAAGAAATAATAATAAAGCGCTTAAGCGTCACTGCTATATAATAGAACATCATTATCATTTGGCCATGGACATCTGCTTGCATTCACAGTAATTTGGTAATATGGGCCTCTACATATTGATCTTAATGATACATATGGCGATCCATTCTTGTATGAACTGTATATCACATTATAGTGATATCATCACCTTATTTTTCGCAGCTTGCTTTGGAACAATGCTATGTGATGCCACTTCCTGTTTTGTCAAGGGGTGAAAGGTCATGTTCCATCCCTTTGTGCGATATCACTTCGGGATGGGGTCAAATTACATCACTTCCTGTTATGTCATCCGAGGTCAAGGGTCGTGTGATGTCACTTCCACTACCCCTGTCATTTTGGTGAAATGACATCCCTGCTGTTCAGGATGTTAGTTTGGATGTATGAGGCAATGAGTGCTCAGAGTACAGGATGCCGTGTGAGTGTGCTGCTTTCCATGCGCTACTCTAAATTCTTTAATACACAGTTATGAACCCTCCCAATGGTATGTTTTTTGTCAACCTCTAATTCCTGAAAAGTAGATCTATGCAGGCTTGACATGTGGCGAACTTCGCATCAGAACTGCAGATGAACTGGCCTGCTGTTAAATCTCTATAATCAGTTTATTGGTATCCACTACAGAGTGTAATTTGCTTTCAGATTTTGAGAACATTCAGACAGGTAATTGCCCATTTTACTATAGCCGGTTGTTAGGGAAAAGTCTCATAAATGTGCTAATTTCCTTCACTGTAGAGACCCCCAGAAACCTTGCTGGATTTTGAGGACTTGATTTTTTTACCTGGAAAGAGTGTGAGCATTATTTTCCCACGCTTTTATGTATTTTGATGTATGTTTTACTTGTGTGTTCTTTGATTATGGAGTTTTAAGATAACTCAATAGGCATCTTTTCATGTGTGTTCCCACAGCATCCTCAGTGCAGTAACACAGGGATGTCTTTTTAGACTTCCCAAAGGTTTAAATACCTTCTCTGGGATAAACTACTGTTTCCCAGAGAATGTAAGGTTAAATTGACTTTACTAGTCTTTTTAAATTCCTAGACCCAACACACACTATCTTCCTATAGAGTGCTGCAGGGGTTACCTAGTATCCCCTGTGTCTAGAAACTCATGTAGCAGTCAAATGTTACCCTTTTCTATCCAAATGGCTGGTGGCAGTGGTTTTAGAATGAACTGCCATGATTTTTCCGGACCGTATAGCTAAAAATCACGGGAGCCATGTTTTTCAAGATGGCGCCTTAAGCCCCTTTGTTTAAACGGGTCCCTGTCTTCTTTTTTCGCCATTTCTTTTTGAAAAGGTCCTTCTAGTGTTTGTCTCTGCGTGCCAAACCAGGTTTGGTCCCTTTAATTCAATGCCTTTGGTGGGCTTCAGGACTGAAGACTGCCTCTGGCGTCTGAGTGTCTGGGGTGGGCAGGAAGTGAGGGAGGTTCCCGAAACTCCCTGTGGTTAGTCTCCTAGGAGACCCAGATGCACTCTAATGTGATTGGCTGGCTGACTGTCCGGAAAGGACAGCCACCCTGCTAGATGAGTGGCAGCTAACGTTTACCGTACCGGCAAACTACGAGTTATGCTTGCGGGTGCCTTTGCAGCCACCAGGTCTGACCTGGGGGTAACGGTACCGGGGCTACCACCGTCCCCATTGAGCCCTATTGAGCCCCATAGGGCTCAAATGGGAATGGGAAATCATTTTGTCGGTGCCCAGAAAAGGGCAATTACCGGGTGCGGCAAGGTCGTAATGACCCGGTAATTGCCCTTTTCTGGGTGCCAGAAAAAAATGAATACCGGTGGCAGGCTACCGCCAGCCTCGTATTGAGGCCCATAGTCTTTCTGGAATTCTATACAATTAATTAAAGGTTTATTTTAGGCAGACTTCAGGGAGTGAGTCAGTGAGTTAGTCTGTTTTTCAACACCTCAAATTCACAATGCAGACAAAAACTATATGTATTTTGCTTTTTACACGTGGCAGTTATAGCATTTTGTTTTCGGCCGGTGTCTCTGTTACGATCATCACAAGACATTCCATCTCGGTGTCTCGGTCACTTGTCAAAATCCTTGTGCCTAAAAGCTTGTGTACAGTGTAGAAATGTTTGACCATAGCACATCAAGTGGTCCTTGATTTCATTTTGGTATAAATAATGATTTGTTGTAATGTGTCTAATTTCCTATTTCCCTGGTATGCTGTTCAGTAGGGACATCATTTGAGGTCTCCCTTGCTATCCCTAAAAAAAACAAATCTTTTTTTAAATTTTGTATGCAAGCTCCTGGGGCTGTGGCCAGCACCATGTGGCTCTTTGCTTCTGGAGTGGTTGGTTTTCTTGTTCAGGCCTCTTAAAAAAAATAAAAATAAAACAACAACGGTTCCACAAGTCTAACATTTTCATTAGTGACCCTAAATAAGAAAGAATGGGAATACCAAATAATTTGTCTTTCTATAATTCTATACAATAGTTGCTAGACTCATTAAAGGTTTATTTCAGGCATTTTTTTTGGGGGAGAGTCACTGATTTAGTCTGTTCTTAAACACCTCAACTCAGCCTTTCATCCTTCTGAGGTCGATAAATGAGTACCAACACAGTTTGGCGATATTGTATGTATATTATTTCTATATAAAGCGCTTAAGCGTAAGTGCTATATAATAACACATCATTATCATTTGGCCATGGACGTCTGCTTGCATTCACAGTAATTTGATAATATGGGCCTATACACACTGATCTTAACGATGCATATGGTGATCCATTCTTGTATGAAATGTATATCATATTATAGTGATTTCATCACCATATTTTTCGTAGTGTGCTTTGGAACAATGCTATGTGATGCCCCTTCCTGTTTTGTCAAGGGGTGAAAGCTTCCGTCGATGACACTTCGGGGTGGGGTCAAATGACCTTGCTCTCTGTGATGTCATCAGAAGTCAACGGTCGTGTGATGTCACTTTCGCTCATGGGCGTAGGACATGGGGGGGACAGGGGGGACAAATCCCCCCCCACAATTTTAAGTGGGGGGATGTAATGTCATTTATCCCCCCCAGAATATGTGTTTGGTGTGTCATGCAGGGATCTGTTTTTGAAGTGGGGGAGGGGCTGCTTACTATGTAAGCTGCCCTCTACCCCTGGCCCCCAAAGCATGGGGGCAATACCCTGGGGCCAGATGGGTGATCATCTGCCCCCAGGGAAGGGGGGTAAACAAAACAAAAAATATATATTTTTAAAACGTAGTTTTGGGTGGGGTGGGTGCGGGTGGGACCACTAGCCACCAGGGTTTTTTGCAAGGGGGGTGGCCCTCTTTCCCCCAACCTAAGTGGATGGGGGGCACCTTATATAGCCCTCCCTGGGGGTAGATTTCTGCCCCTAGGAAGGGGTACATGAGATGCCCTCCATACATTTGGGGAGGGGGGAGAGGCCACTGCAAATATTGGCAGAGCCACCCCTCCCAAGCCTTGGGCAGTACGTTTTGACCCCACCTGGGGGCAGATGGCCACACACATGTGCCCATCTGCCCCTAGGGAAGGGCAAAACTAAAATATATATATTATAACTTGGGTCGGGAGGGGGGTCCACTAGACCACCAGGATTTTTTGTGTTTGAAAGGGGGACGGCCCTCCCCCTCACCCTAAGTGGATGACGGGGCACCTTATGTAGCCCTCCATGGCGCCAGATTTCTGCCCCTAGGAAGGGGTACATGAGATGCCCCCATCCATTTGGGGTGAGGCCACTGCAAATATTGGCAGAGCCACCCCACCCCCCAAGCCTGGGGTAGTACGTTTTGCCACCCCCCTCGGGGCAGATGGTCACACACATGTGCCATCTGCCCCTAGGGAAGGGCAAAACAAAAATATATATATTATAACTTGTTTTGGGTGGGGGGCCCACTAGGCCACCAGGATTTTTTGTGCTTGAAAGGGGGGTGGCCCTCTCCCCTCACCCTAAGTGGCTGGGGGCACCTTATGTAGCCTTCCCTGGGGGCAGATTTCTGCCCCTAGGAAGGGGTACTTGAGATTCCCCCATCCATTTGGGGTGGGAGGGCCACTGCAAATATTGGCAGAGCCACCCCCCAAGCCTGGGGCAGTACGTTTTGCCCCCCCCGGGGGGCAGATGGCCACACATGTGTGTTTCGGTGGGTGGGCAGATGGAAATGTCTCTGAAATTTGGTAGAAAAAAACACAATTTTCAGACATTTCACTCTGGCCACCCACTGAAACACGCCGCCAACAAGACGTGTCCTACCATTCTGCGTTCCCACAGGTGTCCCGACAAAAACAATATCTCACATGTGTAGGTGCACCTACCTTGGCGCAAAGGGAAAAGGCTAACCCACTGGTAACCCCAAGCCTTTCGGCAGAGCAGATTTTGCTCATGTGGAAAACATACAGATTTGGGCCTACGGTGTCGAAGCCACCAAGGAAAACAGGTAACCCCATGCATTTCCAAAAAGAGGACACCCATGGGAATCCACAGAGGTCTGACTTGCGCGAATCACCCCAGAATTTATTACCCACAATCCCTGGCAAATTCTGAAATTTGGTGAAAAAACAAAGATTTTCAGACATTTCCCTCTTGCCACCCACCGAAACATGTCGCCAACACCACATGTCCTACCTTCCCGCGTTCCCACAGGTGACCCGATGTAAACGGTACCTCACATGTGTGGGTGCACCTACCTGGGCACAAAGGGAAAAGGCTTTTCCACTGCCTTTTACGCTAAAATCTTCAATTTTGTGGCGGAAAAGTAAAAATGTGCGCCAATGGAAGTGGTCCACTCCATGCAGTTTACTTTGCTCCTTGATGCTTTGGAGTTTTGCATGATGCTACACATGTAATAAATAAATAAATACATTTAACATGAGCCCCGATAAATGCCAATTCGTGATCAGAATGAGTGAGCATGGCATGTCGCCGGTAAGAGGGTGTCCTGTGCTTCTTGAGTGCGTTGGCAAATGCCCTTAATTGACATCTCGCGTTAAGCAGGTGCTGAAACCCATCAATGTGGATTGCGCAACAATAAGCCGACAGAGGTATTTCTAATGGCCATTTTTTCTCTTTGGGTGACATTGTCAAAGTGGGAGAATGTTGCCCAGCGTGTGCCACTTTCTCTGCGGAGTGAATTTTGCCCACCCCGAGGAAGAAGTGTGAAAAACCCACAAGGGCACTGTGCCCTGCTCTTTCAGTGTGTGTCTTCCCCACAGGGCGACAGATGCCGACTCAGACATGGGTAAGTCTCAGGTGGCAAGCCTGTACCCTAGTTGATGTGGCAAAGGATTCCAGACTTCTGAGGCTGATAACATTAGTAGCATTGAGATACATGAAACCTGACAGGTATGTGTGATAAAGTTGCAAAGCAGAGCTGTTAGTGGGCTAAAGCAGGAGGCAATGTCTGCCCACCCTCAAAGGGTACATACAACCAAAAGTAATAGGCCCCTCCCCCATCATGGCTGTAGGGGCCAGGCTCCAAAACAGGGCAAAAATACCCTCCAATCATCCATGCCCACGAGTAGGGTTCCCCTCGTGGTCCAGGAACCCTGTTGAGCAACCTCTGTGCTTTCCAGGTGATACTAACGTTAATTAAAGCCAGAAGTCTAAAAGGTAATCGCTTAATTGCAGCTGGAAATTAGCTCCTGGTGTGATCAAAATGTCTTAACCAAGTGTGACATCATCCCCTTCCTTTATAAGGAATATGTGTGCTCTTGTGTTTCTTCATCCACTGAATTACTGTTAGAAACAAAGGGAAGAGTTGTGTCTCTTGTGTAAGCATTAGGAAGGCAGTTGCCAGCCTCTGGCATAATATGCCCATGTTCTTCCAATATTGGCTAGCTGTTGCCCTCTCATGGCCAGGTAGAACCATCATGGCTCTGACTGGCAAATGCCTTTCCCCTGCAGACAGAAAAGCGGAAATAAGACGCCATGCTCTGCCGTCCTTGTAAAATATGAGAGAATCAAATAGATCAGGCTTTGCAGCAAATGTTAAACGAGAAAGGAACAGAGTCCAGCTCTGCATTCAGAATAACAAAGGCAAAGAAAGGCTAGGCTCTGAAGCCAGCATGAGATGGAATAAGAGGGACCAGACTCATCGTGAGAGGCTGTCCCCCACATAGCGGGCTGCCCCTCTGGCCACCCCATGGGTCCACATACACCCCACCTACAAGGCATCGCCCGGGTCCGACACATCCGGCCACGGACCTGGGGAGTGCTTATAAGGGGGTGGGCTTGGAATAGATCATCCTCCTTGTTTGCTGTACCCTCCCCCCAGAGGACAGTCAAAGCAGCAACATCACACACCTGGTCCCTCTACTCCCATAACAGGGCTTACTCAGAGGTACAAACAAGATTTCCTCTTTCTTTGAAACCCCCATCTTTCCATTCCAAGAGACACACATGTCTCCTTGCACCACAACAAAAAAGTAGCAACTTGCAGTTGGTAGAAAAGGCTTAAACTCCTTTATTTGGCAGGAGTCCACTTACAGGTGATCTGCCTCTTAACGAGCTGGCGTCCTAGCTGTGGCCCACTGGAAGTAATTGTTATTTCCTATCTCATACCATGAGCTCATAGTCAGATGTAAAATCCAGAAATGCAACATACAAAGACATGTTCTTTGCTGCTGCATCCTTTAATTTTCTTCTGTTTTCTTTTCTTCTTTTCTCTTGTTTTATACAGTGATATTTGTAATTTAATACGTACTACGATTTGAATTCTAATTTTGTGAAACGTCGAGTTCTTTGACTAAAACACAATAAATAAATAAATAAATAAATAAATAAAGCAAAGTCCCCAAGATGTCCCCTGTACCCCCCAGATTTTATGTGTCTCCTACGCCCCTGCTTTCGCTACCCAATGGAATTTTGGTGAAATTACGTCCCTGTCCATGCTGTGGCACCTAGACCCATGTCCACTTTACAGTGGCGTTACTGTGCTTCAAGCCAGGTGAAAATCTGAAGAAAAATGCAGGCTGACCCTGGTAATTACAGCACTTTACAATATTGTGTCATGCTCAGGCCTAAAACTCGCATGTGAAAGCGCTAACACCATTTTTATATTTAGGTAGCTGGAGAGATGTGGTATCCCTATTTATCTGGGCACTGAGCAATAAGGTTCATATGGTGGTAAGGTGCAAATATTCTGGGACCCAATGGTCCGTGCTCTATCGTTTTAGCTTTTCGCAGTTCTTCTTGAGTATTGTGCTAGCTGGAAACGCTGCGCCAATGCAGTAATCCTGCCACGGTAGTGTGTGAGGCATTTTTAAATCCACTTCTTCTGAACTCTTGTAGCATGGGCGTAGGACATGGGGGGGCGCAGGGGGGACAAATCCCCCCCACAATTTTAAGTGGGGGGGATGTAATGTCATTTATCCCCCCCAGAATATGTGTTTGGTGTGTCGTGCAGGGATCTGTTTTTGAAGTGGGGGAGGGGCTGCTTACTATGTAAGCTGCCCTCTGCCCCTGGCCCCCAAAGCATGGGGGCAATACCCTGGGGGCAGATGGGTGATCATCTGCCCCCAGGGAAAGGGGGCAAACAAAACAAAAAATATATTTTTTTTAAAACGTAGTTTTGGGTGGGGTGGGTGCGGGTGGGACCACTAGCCACCAGGGATTTCTGCAAGGGGGGTGGCCCTCTCTCCCCCACCCTAAGTGGATGGGGGGCACCTTATATAGCCCTCCCTGGGGGCAGATTTCTGTCCCTAGGAAGGGGTACATGAGATGCCCTCCATCCATTTGGGGTGGGGGGAGAGGCCATTGCAAATATTGGCAGAGCCACCCCTCCCAAGCCTTGGGCAGTACGTTTTGACCCCACCTGGGGGCGGATGGCCACACACATGTGCCCATCTGCCCCTAGGGAAGGGCAAAACTAAAATATATATATTATAACTTGGGTCGGGAGGGGGGCCCACTAGACCACCAGGATTATTTGTGTTTGAAAGGGGGACGGCCCTCCCCCCCACCCTAAGTGGATGAGGGGGCACCTTATGTAGCCCTCCATGGCGCCAGATTTCTGCCCCTAGGAAGGGGTACATGAGATGCCCCCATCCATTTGGGGTGAGGCCACTGCAAATATTGGCAGAGCCACCCCGCCCCCCAAGCCTGGGGTAGTACGTTTTGTCACACACATGTGCCATATGCCCCTAGGGAAGGGCAAAACAAAAATATATATATTATAACTTGTTTTGGGTGGGGGTGGGGGGCCAACTAGCCCACCAGGATTTTTTGTGCTTGAAAGGGGGGTGGCCCTCTCCCCTCACCCTAAGTGGATGGGGGCACCTTATGTAGCCTTCCCTGGGGGCAGATTTCTGCCCCTAGGAAGGGGTACTTGAGATTCCCCCATCCATTTGGGGTGGGAGGGCCACTGCAAATATTGGCAGAGCCACCCCCCAAGCCTGGGGCAGTACGTTTTGCCCCCCCGGGGGGGCAGATGGCCACACACATGTGTGCTTCGGTGGGTGGGCAGAGGGAAATGTCTCTGAAATTTGGTAGAAAAAAACACAATTTTCAGACATTTCACTCTGGCCACCCACTGAAACACGCCGCCAACAACACGTGTCCTACCATCCTGCGTTCCCACAGGTGTCCCGACAAAAACGATATCTCACATGTGTAGGTGCACCTACCTTGGCGCAAAGGGAAAAGGCTAACCCACTGGTAACCCCAAGCCTTTCGGCAGAGCAGATTTTGCTCATGTGGAAAACATACAGATTTGGGCCTACGGTGTCGAAGCCACCAAGGAAAACAGGTAGCCCCATGCATTTCCAAAAAGAGGACACCCATGGGAATCCACAGAGGTCTGACTTGCGCGAATCACTCCAGAATTTATTACCCACAATCCCTGGCAAAATCTGAAATTTGGTGAAAAAACTAAAATATTCAGACATTTCCCTCTTGCCACCACCCACAACATGTCGCCAACACCACATGTCCTACCTTCCCGCGTTCCCACAGGTGTCCCGATGTAAACGGTACTTCACATGTGTGGGTGCACCTACCTGGGCACAAAGGGAAAAGGCTTTTCCCCTGCCTTTTACGCTAAAATCTTCCATTTTGTGGCGGAAAAGTAAAAAAGTGCGCCAATGGAAGTGGTCCACTCCATGCAGTTTACTTTGCTCCTTGATGTTTGGGAGTTTTGCATGATGCTACACTTGTAATAAATAAATAAATACATTTAACATGACCCCAGATAAATGCCAATTCGTGATCAGAATGAGTAAGCATGGTATGTCGCTGGTAAGAGGGTGTCCTGTGCTTCTTGAGTGCGTTGGCAAATGCCCTTAATTGCCATCTCGCGTTAAGCAGGTGCTGAAACCCATCAGTGTGGATTGCGCAATAATAAGCCGACAGAGGTATTTCTAATGGCCATTTTTTCTCTTTGGGTGACAATGTCAAAGTGGGAGAATGTTGCCCAGCGTGTGCCACTTTCTCTGCGGAGTGAATTGTGCTCACCCCGAGGAAGAAGTGTGAAAAACACACAAGGGCACTGTGCCCTGCTCTTTCAGTGTGTGTCTTCCCCACAGGGCGACAGATGCCGACTCAGACATGGGTAAGTCTCAGGTGGCAAGCCTGTACCCTAGTTGATGTGGCAAAGGATTCCAGACTTCTGAGGCTGATAACATTAGTAGCTTTGAGTGACATGAAACCTGACAGGTATGTGTGATAAAGTTGCAAAGCAGAGCTGTTAGTGGGCTAAAGCAGGAGGCAATGTCTGCCCACCCTCAAAGGGTACGTACAACCAAAAGTAATAGGCCCCTCCCCCAGCATGGCTGTAGGGGCCAGGCTCCAAAACGGGGCAAAAATACCCTCCAATCATCCATGCCCACGAGTAGGGTACCCCTCGTGGTCAAGGAACCCTGTTGAGCAACCTCTGTGCTTTCCAGGTGATTCTAACGTTAATTAAAGCCAGAAGTCTACAAGGTAATCGCTTAATTGCAGCTGGAAATTAGCTCCTGGTGTGATCAAAATGTCTTAACCAAGTGTGACATCATCCCCTTCCTTTATAAGCAATATGTGTGCTCTTGTGTTTCTTCATCCACTGAATTACTGTTAGAAACAAAGGCAAGAGTTGTGTCTCTTGTGTAAGCATTAGGAAGGCAGTTGCCAGCCTCTGGCATACTATGCCCATCCAATATTGGCTAGCTGTTGCCCTCTTATGGCCAGGTAGAACTATCATGGCAGTGACTGGCAAATGCCTTTCCCCTGCAGACAGAAAAGCGGAAATAAGACACCATGCTCTGCCGTCCTTGTAACATATGAGAGAATCAAATAGATCAGGCTTTGCAGCAAATGTTAAACGAGAAAGGAACAGAGTCCAGCTCTGCATTCAGAATAACAAAGGCAAAGAAAGGCTAGGCTCTGAAGCCAGCATGAGATGGAATAAGAGGGACCAGACTCATTGTGAGAAGCTGTCCCCCACATAGCGGGCTGCCCCTCTGGCCACCCCATGGGTCCACATACACCCCACCTACAAGGCATCGCCCGGGTCCGACACATCCGGCCACGGACCTGGGGAGTGCTTATAAGGGGGTGGGCTTGGAATAGCTCATCCTCCTTATTTGCTGTATCCCCCCAGAGGACAGTCAAAGCAGCAACATCACACACCTGGTCCCTCTACTCCCATAACAGGGCTTACTCAGAGGTGCAAACAAGATTTCCTCTTTCTTTGAAACCCCCATCTTTCCATTCCAAGAGACACACACGTCTCCTTGCACCACACCAAAAAAGTAGCAACTTGCAGTTGTTAGAAAAGGCTTCAACTCCTTTATTTGGCAGGAGTCCACTTACAAGTGATCTGCCTCTTAACGAGCTAGCGTCCTAGCTGTGGCCCACTGGAAGTAATTGTTATTTCCTCTCTCTTACCATGAGCTCATAGTCAGATGTAAAATCCAGAAATGCAACATACAAAGACATGTTCTTTGCTGCTGCACCCTTTAATTTTCTTCTGTTTTCTTTTCTTCTTTTCTCTTGTTTTATACAGTGATATGTGTAACTTAATACGTACTGCTATTTGAATTCTAATTTTGTGAAACGTCGAGCTCTTTGACTAAAACACAATAAATAAATAAATAAATAAATAAATAAATAAAGCAAAGTCCCCAAGATGTCCCCTGCCCCCCCCCCCCAGATTTTATGTGTCTCCTACGCCCCTGTCTTGTAGTAATAGTAAAGTACAGTATGGAACACTTTTATTCAGTGTAGAAGACTCATGCCGGGTCTGACCATTTCTGCGTCCAATATGAAAACTGGTCTATCAACACTTAGGCGTTGACATGCGGCCCAATGCCATTTACTACATGATGTTACTTGTGCAGCTGCCAATACCACACATGTTAATTCAGTTACTTTTAGATGTGCAAACCATCTCTACCCAGGAGTTAAGATCATTCTGAAAAGCAACACTATATGTGATCAGGTAGTGTGTGTTGTAGACAGTAGTTGTGTAGTCTTTCTATTCACTGCTAGTGGTTTCTGGGTACATGGTGCAGGTGACAGGGCTCTGGCTGCACCGTTCTGTATCTTTCTATGTTTAGTCATTCGGGCAATGTGAACAGCGGGTTTACTCCTCCTGCTGCTCTATATATGTTTTAGCCTGTAACTCCCATCATGCTACACCGTTGACAACAATGGCCGGGGCTTATGGGAGTTGTGGGAGCTGTTTGTATTGCCTAACCTCTCTTATGCATATATGTATGCATGTGTAGGATTATTAAAGCGCAAACATAGATAGAAAGCAATGGAGCACAGTACATAGGGCAGTACATATGGGCTACAAGTAAGAGTGCAGAGGTGGTACAGGAGCTGAAATAAATAAGTGGAGTAGGGCTGGGGAAATCCCTAACAGTGGAAAATGAGGGATGTGTGGAGAATGAGAGTTTTCAGTCCCACAGCCCCAGGTGGTCTTTTTTGTCCACAGGTTACCTATTGTGCCCATGATGCTTAGTAATGTCAGATGACATGATTAATTAGATTTCCCACAGGTCTAACCCCTGGCACCCACGTTAATCAATAGGTAAAGTGAGAACACACGGAGAGGTTTACTAATTGTTTGTTTTATTTACATATATGGACTCAACGTGAATGTCAATGTCTATCAAGTATAAATGCATCAGTATATAGTGTCATCCAGTTCAATGCCTCTTCCAGGACACATTCAACACTGGTTGAGGCTGCCCAGTGGCTGGCACAAAATAAAGAAAATACAGCATTTTAAAGGCAAGGATCCTAACAAATGTGAAGAACACAACACACAGTAGTGTCCCCATATCAAATGTTCCAATACCAAAAGAATATGAATGACACCTTTGCCCAGCACCAAGACGTCGAGGACACCGTGAACCTGGTTGTCCATCCAGTAAGTTACATGAACATAAGAAAGAAACAAACTTCTGTTTGAGGTGGAATGGAAAAACACTGAAGATGTCAAAAGGTCATCATTTAATAGTATTAAATGCAGCAAAGAGCTTGAAATTGTGGTTTCCAGTCACATGGTCAGATCAAAATAGACATTGGGCCAAGCTACACCGAAACCAAGAGGATACTCCCTTTTATTCTCAGGCATGGATAGCTTCTGCAAGGTCAAGTCCAAAGCTTTAATTGACTGCCAGACTGCAAGAGTGATGATAGATGTTGGGCTAATTGGGTGGCGAGGCATGACCACGCTGACCCTCCCTTCACCTGGAGTGGTAGCCTGCGTGCTGCTAGCGTGTGGAATATTCCAGAAGGGTACAAGTATGCCAACCAATCGTAGAGGGCCACATATCAAAGAGCCCTATAGGTTGTGTTAACCAATGGAGCATTGTATATTTTGTGACAATGAAGATGACTTGCACTAGAGGAGGGCTTAGCTGTCCACCTGAAGTTAGAGACCCAATCACTGCCCCTGTTAGTATGGAACGTATACTTAGATGTTCCCTGTAAGCCTACCACATCTCCAAGTAGGTTTTCAGTAGTTTGCCACATAGTGTGATGTCACAGATGATGAGCTTTGACTATAAAAGTTGTGTTTTTTATAAAATACGTTGAGAGAAAACGAGCGAACGTCCGCTGATGTCCGTTGTAACTCCCTGTTTTAGATGATTGCAAATAAAACAGTACTACGTTTTGCCAACTTCCTGAGTCGGTTTGATTATTGATGTTTGAGTAAATTCTGCATCCCCATCCATCTCTAAGTATTGCTACCTCGTCTTAAAGGGCCCTATGTCTATGGGTTCATGGCTACAAATATCAAATGTTTGTAAAGGAGTCTATGACTGTAAAGATGACTGTGTTACCCTTGTCTTTGGGGAGATCTGTTATGAAATCCAATGAACATGATTACCAAGTGTGTTCAGGTGCCAGTAACGAATAGAGAAGTCCCATTGGTGTTTGTCTACAAGGTCTGGCTCCAGCACATATAGCACAACGCAATATGTAATCAATGGTATAATTTCTCATGGTTTCCCACCAAGCATAGAGTTTTGGTTTCTGTAATGTCTTTAGAATCCCAAAATGTCCGGATCCAGGGGTATCATGGTTTGCTGACTAACCTTTGTGAGTAACCACAGTTTTTTGTGATGAAAGAGCACTCTTGCTGATCTTGGTGATTTTCATGGGAAGGGAGGACCCCAATGGGAGTAGTGACCACTTCGTGAAAACGCAGTATCCCTTCTCTTAGCCCTTGACAAGATGCCCAATGTACTTTTGATACACATCTCTGGTGAAACCCACTGGGAAGAAAAATATCTATAAGGTATCCAATAGCAGTACTGGGAAGAAAAAGTAGACAATAGCAATGAAAATCAATGCTGAGAACCAAGACACCCGGTCTTGTTGTTTGCATCTACTGATTGGACCACTCTCCTCCAAAACAGGAGAGGGAATGGAACTATGGCATCTTCTTCCTCTCAGCAAAGTTCAAAGACAATCTCCATGGCCGAAGGCATGGGCGATGAGAGACGCTGGGCTTATTGGGTGGGGAGGTAAAGTCATGTCCGCCTCTTGGCACCTGGGTATGAGTTTACTTGCTGCTAAGTGAACCGAATGTTCCAGACATGGCACGAGCGTGCCAACCAATTGTAGAGGGCTGTATAACAGAGGACCTTATAGTTTGAGAGCCAATGATATACCATGTAGTTAATAGTGTTGAAGATGACTTGCACTAGAGGTGAGCACAAGTTGTCCACCTCACAGTAGAGAGTCAATCATAACCCAACCCAGTATAGAAAGTATACTTAGATGTTCCCCTTGACCGTATCAAAATCCCTCATAGGTTTCTCTTTTTTGCCACGTAGTATGACGTCACGTATGACACATTTCTACTATTTAACTGATTTTTTATGACATGTACAAGAGAATCGAGTGAACATCTATTGATGTCAGTTGTAACTGCCTGTTTTAGACAACTGATAATAAAACAGAAAGTCGGTTTGATTATTTGGTGTTGGAGTTATTCTGCATCCCATCCACTGCATGCGTGTTTTCCAAAGGGCTCTAAGCTCAGGTGCTTTAACATGATGTGGGATTCACTTCCCTTAGCTTTCCAGTCCCCAATCAGGTTTTCTCTTAAGCCCCCAGTCAGGCTTCACTTAGTTCTATCATAACTATGAATTCCCAGGCATCCCTCAGGCAGGATCATACTTGCCCCAGTATCACAGTTTGCTTTACTTATCTTTTCTCTTTTTCTATAACCTTTGTAACTCTTAATGTCTCTTTAAACAATAGCACAAGGTTCAGATTAGGTCCCCTTCGTCCGGGCTCAGACCAACCAGCGCACTTGCCGATTCAAACAGAGACTTCCGAAAGGCGATCTTGCCTTGTAGGGTCACTCTGCTAGACGAAAGCAAGTGCTGGCTTTTTACCATCACAGTTCATAAGGCGTTCCCCTCAGCCGGGATCCAATGCCAATTTGTAACAACCAAACTTCTGCAATGTGTCAAGGACTTACAATTGTACAAAAGATTTGACTTAACCTTTGTATGACCACCTTAACACCTTTATAGCACAGCCTTTCCTAAGGCCTCTTGGAAGTTGTAGTGTCTGTACTCGCAATGTTCAACACAGTCTCTTTGTTCCGGAGAGGGGTAACAGCCAGCACCCACGTTGCGCCAGTCCACTCTATTTCTGGTACCAAGTTTGTTCACAAAAGACCTCCTGTCCATTTATCTTCTTAATGTTGACGCTGCAACCTTGAGCCTAAAACAGTCCGGTTGCCTGTCAGGTTCTTCTGACTCACCGGCTGTGCAAAACTCGTTGGCAGCTCCTTTGCCGCTGGAGTGAAGGATGGTACCACAATGGCAACCACGTCTCCCCACCCTGGCTATCAGTGCAGGAGATGGTATCTACCACTGACATCTGCCGCACCACCTTTCAGCTGCAAATCCAAGCCTTATGTATATTTTGTCAGAGGCTTTGCGGATCTGGGTTGAAAAGGGCAAGGGCTACTCCCTCCATGACGTCCTTTCAGGTCTCACTGCCCTTCACCTCTGTTTTAACTGCCATCCTGGAATGGCTGCTTCCTCGTGCGTTCAGCCTTGCTCGCAGTGTGCTTGTGTGCTCCGTCTTTTATCCCAATGGGGAAGGAAAGGGTAGTCAGGTGTGTGTAGTTGTCAGCAATTGCCTGACTCTGCCTGACCCTTGTGTTGGGACATGTCAGGTTAACAGCTTAGGTATTGGTCCATTGCCGTTCATGCTGTGGGAAAGTGTTTGCGTTAGAAAAGGGGGAGGTAGAGTTTCTGAGTATCCTACCGGGCAGGATGGAGAAAAGGATTTCATAAGGAAGGGGATACCGTGTCTCACCCTTCAGTGTCCCACTTCCACTCCCCGAGGACCCCTCATCCAGGTGATCCTCCCTCATTAGTCCACCCCCAGGAACTGGATCCAATAGTGATGGCTGTGTCCTGGCCACCTGGATGACAGATCCCCGGGGACTAGTCAGTGAGACACCTTCAGATTTCTCACAGTACACAAAGGTTTGGCAAGGCAGATCTATTACCATCTACCAGCACCAAGGCACCGAACCCCAAGTTGACCAAGAGAAAACTGAAATCAAGCCAGACCTTGCTTTTGCACAAAGGAACAATCCCATCTTATGTGAAGCCTCCCTGAAGGTAATACCGGAAGAGGAAAAGAGGGTCCATTTTTTTTTATAAAGCATGGCTTGTTGTATAGGGTATGTTGCTAGTAAGGGGGTGGCCTGGTCCCAAATAGTAGTTCCCTAAGAGTCATCAGAGGGTGGTTATGGAGATTGGCTATGCCCATCTCACTGCTCGACATCTCAGAACTTCCAAGACCCAGATGAAGTGGTTGACAGGTTCTATTGACTCAGTATTTTTTCTGATATTAAGAACTATGTCCTAGCATGCCCCTTGTGCCAGAAGACTGATTCCCAAAAGCCTTTGCCAGCTCCTTTACAATCCTTGCCGATTATAGACGTACCATTTTCGAGATTAGGGATGGATATTATAGGTTCCTTGGAGCCTTCGAAATTGGCAAATCAGTATATACTAATCATCTTATCTTATGCCACTCTCTATCCTGAGGCTTTTCCTATGTGCAGCAATACACCCAGCAAATTCTGAAACATGTAATCCCTTTCTTGTCATGGGTTGGCTTCCTCAAAGAAATCCTTACCGACCAAGGCACAAGTTTTATTAGTAAAGTCATGGCTGAGGTGAAGGAAATCGAGCAAATTAAAACCCTCTTAATGTCTGTTTATCACCCACAGACTGAAGACCTGGTCAAACGATTAAACCAAACCCTAAAAAGAATTCTAAAGAAACTGGTTGAGGCATATAAAAAGAATTTGGGCATAATGGTACTCTGAACCTTGTTTGCTAAAAGAAAAGCTCCCAACACTCTCTGGTAATCACCCTTCGAACTCCTATATGGGAGAGATTCCAGAGATGTCTAAGATAGATATGTTTAGAGAAAGGTGGGAAGAGATGGAGGAAGCTATTTTGCTGCATCTCAAACTGCAACAAATCAAGGAGCACATGGCACTGGTAAGAGATATAGTAAACTCCAATCTAGCCAAGGCCCAGGAAAACAGAAGAGTTATTATGATAAAAAGGTAACCCCTCATTCCTTCCCAGTAGGAAAAAAAGTCCTTGCCCTACTCCCAACGTCAGAGAACAAAATGTTTTCCCAATGGTATGGTCCCTTTGAAATCGTAGAGCATACCGCACCATGTAACTACTGGGTCTCACAACCTCACCAAAAATGAACAGTGCAGGTATATCACATCAACCTCCTTAAGGAGTGGAGACAAGACCCAGTAGAGTCAACCTCTGTGGTAGTGGCTAGTTTGTTAACCAAGGAAGGTGATAGTTTAAACCTAGTCCCTAATGACCTCCCTTTCCAACAACAACAGGATATTGAGCATCTCCTGATTCGAATTCCCAATGTGTTTCAACAGGAGCCAGGGAGGGTGAAAGGTGTGCATCATAATATTCACACCCTCCTAGGAAAAGTCATACACTTAAGACCCAAGTGGATCCCGGAAGACTGAAGGGAGGTAATCGTTCAGGAGATGGAGAAGATGCTGTCTGAAGATATCATAGAACCATCTCAGAGTCCATGGTCCTCATGTCACGACCCCCACCTCAGACCCCCACTGGCAAGCACACTTGCCAGGTGGAATCAGAGCTCGGGTCTCCATCAGGGCTTTGAAGGCCTGGCACTCACAAGGCGTTCTTGGGGCCAGTCCTGGTGCCTATGGCACCAGGCTCATGCACCTTGAAGAACATGTGTGCAGGGAATAACTTTTTTCATTTGGGGCCTTCAGCCAACATGGAGGCATCCACATAGCATGGCTCCTAGGAACCAAGCTATGTGGTATAGTGTTTTGGGTGCAATGGCCTAGGGACTACTTTACCTGGACTACTTTGGTGAGGCTACTTAAACCACACCCGAACAGGAAAGCACGCATTGCGTTACTTTGCAGTCTGCAACGTGACACTCACTGTGTCCTGTGATACCCACGAGCCTCGGAGAAGCAAACCTGCGAGGAGACAAATGGAACATTGCTAGCAGCAATCTCCATATTATTATCCGCTCGCAGCTCCAGTGAACAGCTTCCACTGGATCCGCATGCCACCCGACCGAAAGACCTGAAAGAGGATGGGAAAGAACAATATTAAGGAAGGCATATTAGACATTGCAAAACCACGAACTGCACAAGAAGCTTACCTGGCTAGTCGCCTCCTGGCCGGCATTGTTCAGAAATTCCACACACGCTGGGGAAACACTGCAACCTGCAAGAAAGGAAGAAAAAAGGGTTGGCAAAGGCAAGATAATGCAGCGCTGCGCATAGCACTTACTCACCGCATCATAGAGCACATCACGCGCCATCCTTTACTAGCAAGGCCCAACTCAGCCAGTTCACCACGCTGAAGCTCCGCCCACTTAAGCAAGAAAAAAAAGACATTATTCAAACAAAGTAGGGCATGCAAGAATAACAACGCTATACAAAAGCTGCAGTAAGACCTACCTGAGAGACACCAAATGGGCCCGTGCCAGTGAAGTAACTTGGCCGCACACGCCCACACAGACAACGCGCCCCTGCCAAGAAGGCAGGATGGAGAGCATGTCTAATTCCACAAAAAGGTGAGGAGAGGGCTTTGAGGGGTTCAAGTCACATGGGGTGGTTGGAGGATATTTACCTCAGTCGGCCTGTCTTGAACACAGTCCTCCTGTATTTTCAGGTGGAATCTTCCCCGCAGGCCATACTTGGGAAAAAACTGGGAAGAGGATACCAGCAAACAACCCGTCTGAGTGTCGTCCCTCGTGGATACCAGGTGAGCGTAACACCTCACCAATAGTCTTTGTAGCAAAACCAGATCAATTGTGGTGGTTTTGTATTAATTTTCATGAATTAAAAGCAGTGTCCTAGTTCGATAATTATCTGGTGCCAAGAATTGACGACCTCATAAATTGATTGGGCACCGCCAAGTATATCTCCATGATTGATCTAACTAAGGACTATTGGGAGGTCCCTCTGAGACCTGATGATAAAGATAAAACAGCCTCCTCCACCCCTAGTGGGTTATTTTACTTTAAGGTTCGTCCCTGTGGGCTCCACACCTTTGGAAGGTTGCTGGACCAAATCTTACAACCTTACTCGAATTTCTGCAGGGTCCATTTAGACGACATCATCATACACAGCAAGATGTGGAAAGAACACATGTTGTATCTATATCAAATAATTAGAACCCTACATAATCCCATGCTAACAGCCAACCAGAAGAAGTGCCACCTTGCCCAGTCAGCAGTTAAATAACCAGGCTTCTTTGTGGGCAACGACATGGTCCGGCCACAACTAGAAAAAGTAAAGGCAGTCAAGGAGATCCTTACCCCTAAAACCAAGAGAGACCAAAGGGCCTTTTTAGGAATTGTAGGGCAATGTAGAAGGTTCATACCTAATTTCTCCTCTATGACTTCCTGTTTAACTGACAATTTGAGAAATGCAGAGTCACAGAAAATCGAATGGGGAAAATAAGATCAGGCTTGCTTTGACTATCTGAAAACCATTCTGTGTAGTGAGCCCATTCTTAACAACAAGTTTGTACTATAAACAGATGCCTCCAAGACAGGTCTAGGAGCAGTCTTATCTCAGGTCTATGATGGGATAGAACATCCAGTGCTGTTTATCAGTAGAAAAAAGCTTCCTAGTGAGAGGAATAATGCTACTATAGAGCTAGAGGCCTTCGGTACATCTCTGGTACTACCTCTGGTACTACCTCACAGGGAGAAAATGTACATTAGTCACTGACCATTCCCCCTCAGCCTTAGAAAAGAACCAATCCCTGGATCATGCGATGGTTGCTTGACTTTTAACTGTACTGTTTCAGCAAGGAAAGGGTATGTGATGAATCCCGAGGTATTGGCACTGCTTTAGATGGGGGAGTCCCTTTCCATGAGGAGGTTAGGGGGGGTGAGGCCACCCACCGATAGTCCCCCAAGGGATGGTAATCAGTGGGAGGATCTCATCGGGAGCGAGGACCCCATTCACAGTAGTGACCACTTTAGGAGAACGCAGTAATCCTTTGACCCTCCCACCTTCCCTCTAAACCCTTCTCTTACCCTCCCACAAGATGCCCCAATGTTCATTTGCTACACATCTCAGGTGGAACCCACTGGGAAGAAAAACATCCAAAAGGTATCCAATAGCAGTACTGGGACTAGAAAGAGGACAAGAGCAATGAAGATCAATGCTGAGAACCAAGACATGCCATCTAGTCATTTGAATCTACTGATTGGCCTGCTGTCATTCAAAACAGGAGAGAGAACGGAACTCTAGCATCTTCTACCTCTCTGCATGGACCGAGGGCTCGGCTGGCTACGCGAAGGAGGTAAAACCAGAGAAGCAGACAGATTCGGCAAAAGCAGTGTGTCCGCAAGGATCCCATGAAGCACGAAGCTTCCTGCAAAGGAGGAAGTATGCTCGCCGGGAGCAGGGACTGATGGAGTGCACAAAACCCACCGTCGGGGTGCTGGAGAGGCTGGCGGGACACCGAGAAGGCTCTGGGTAATGGGAGAAGGCAGAGAAGACCGTGGGAGACCCGAATACAACGGGAAAGCAGCTGCCAGCACCCTGCAGGTACAAGAGTACCTGAGGCCAGGGTTGGGCAGACCTAGAGAACACATAATATGTTAGACACAGGATGGCAAACTTTACTTCGGTCATTCTAACACAGATAGTTTCATTAGCTAGTTTCACTGAGGCACGGAAATCCCTCTCAGAAGTGGGGCTGGTTAGGTTTTCCTCCATACCCCCAGCCCCATGTTTGTTGATAATAAAAGTCTTTGCCAATCAACATGCCACCCTTGTGTCCGCCTCTTACTCCTAGACCCTCACAGTATGTTCTTCGCAAGATGTCCTCATAAGGAAGGAGTGGAACGGAGAGGGCAGAAATAACTTTCTCAGAGGAAACAAAAGGGACAGCCTCTGATTCATTAGTGTCTACGTGGTAAGCCCTTGATAAGGCATCAGATTTTGTGTTGAAAGATCCATGTTTAAAAGTAACAGAAAAATCAAAACATGAATAAAACAGATCCATATATTGTGATGTTGATTTACAGCCTTCGCCTTTTGAAAGAATGTCCGATTCTTATGGTCAGTGAGGACCGTTATGGGATGTTTAGCTCCTTCCAAAAGATGTCTTCATACTACATGTAGGCATCTTTAATAGCCAATAATTCATTTTTGAATATTCCATAGTTCCTTTCTACAAAATTAAATGTGCAAGAGTAGTAGGAGAAAGGATGTAACTATATGGAGTGGGCATCTCTTTACTCCAGGAGGGATCTGTCTCTACTATGTAGGGAAGATTCGGATCAGCAACCCAGAGAATCAGGGCAGACGTAAACCTTCCCTTTAATGTGGTGAATGCTTCAGCTGTGTCTTTGTACTAAATATACTTAGCTCCTTTTTTCAAAAGTCGAGTCAAAGGTAGTAAGATGTATGAATAATCAGGAATGCACCACCTGTAAAAATTGCCAATCCCTCTCTGACCCTGCTCTAAAAGCAATTCCCCACCTAAACCCAAAAACTAAGGATCCATCTGTCTAAGGATGTCAAAATCAAAACTGTCATTATGTCCAAAAGTTCTATTCTGACCCTCACACTATAAACCAAACTATAACGTGAAAAGGTAAATGTCTTTAACCATAGGTGATTGCAAAAAGAGTTCATTAAAAAAAATTGAATAGCTCCAACATAAAAGTTCACACACGAGAGTTCCAAGGTCAATAAGCCTTGGCTCCAGATGGTGGATCCCGTCCCCTGGATTCTATCTCAATGCAAAACAATTCTCAGTCTAACAGTTCTTTGTGTCTTCTTTTTTTATTAAGTATGATTTAGTTAGTACAAACCTTTGATACTAAGTACAAATACACTATGAAAAGAGAAAAAAAAATCAAATTAGTACAATACTAAACACTTCATCAAAATACAATTTCACCAGTGGGAATAAGTTCAAAAGTGCATAGCAGCTATACCAAGGGAAGTAGAAGTATTAGATAACAAACATTGGCACAAGTATATCAAAACTTCGTCCACATCCTTGTCGGGGTATACCAATGTACAGAACACTGTAATGCGGTAGTCAGTCAACTTTGAACAGGCTGTAAATAAATGTACTAATGTTCCTGTGTTAACCCACACAGCCTAAACCTTCTCTCCTTTTTAATTACCTTATTTCTAGCCCCAAGAATGTCCGTTGTGTGAAATAAATCCAATTTCATTGTTATCAACATACACAGATAACCCTTTGAGGGGCGAATCTTCAAGAAGGACTGCATAGCATACAGTGGCTTTAGAGTAAATACAATAAGAGCACTGAAATCTTGTGTGGCATTAAAGTAACCCTGTTCGAGATCCAATCCTCAATAAAGACTTTCCTTTTGACTATTTGTGGGTATAGAACCAATTCTTCAAATGATGAGCCAATAACCTATAGTGACTCTAAACTTTCTGCACCCCAACGTTCAACACAGAACAAGATCTGAGCTTCCAAGTTGCAGTCAGATAAACAAAGAAAGAATTCTCTGGGGGAGGAGGATCAAAAACAGCGATACTGTTGGCACACAATGATAACGTTATTCACAAAACTGTTTAGCCTTGTAGTTCCACTTCTTTCAAAAGTTCCTTCTTGTTTAGCAAACACAGTTGTATATCCTTTCTTGTGACTTTCTGTGGCTTTGCAACTTCCTGGTATACTCCCCTACCGGGCTGAACACAGAACATGAACTCAATGTATTTTTTTTTATGGTATGGTTTGATACACAAACCTCTAATCTTTCATTGGCATCATATCATAGTTCCAGATGTGCTTTCAATGAAACTAAGTCATTGTTTCCAGTAAAGAAGGTGATCACTCTGCAGGCATGCAGACTAGTTTCAGTTCTTTCCTAACTTCCTTTTCCTTCAAGTTTCGGAGGTTTCCATTATGTTATTCCAGAATTGTACAAATGTGCAAATAATTTTTTTATCATTTCCCAAGGGAAGTTGGGCCCATCTGTCTTCACGGACAGCTGTGTTTGGTATTTAAGAAACATTTCTCTGTGTTTTTTTCAGTCAATGACGAGCATAGCATGATGATATGATGCAGGGTTTCTGTTGTGTCCTTGTGATTACAGAAACGGCAGGATCTTTGATCGGGCGGTATCATTTTTCTTGCTGACAGGATTTCACGTGACCTGGGATGTGCGTTTGGTCATGAATAATGATTTTTAGAATGTGAAATATGTGACATTGGCAAATTGAGGATGTCTGTGATTTATTAGACAGGCAGGGCAGGCAAGATAGTTTTTCTGCCAGTGTTTTCCTCAAAATTCATTACTATACCGTGTCACCTAAGTTTTAATTGATTAATTCACAAAATGTTGACGTATACATGCAAGCATTCTCTATATTGACATATGTATTTATGTTTTGATATTTCTACATAATTATAAATAGACCCAATTGGTCTTTTTTAAGCTTGTAACCGTAGGACCAATGGCCTACGTAATAAATCATGAAACCTTTAGTATATCAAAAATACTACCCACTGTGTGTACTGTTCTTTAAGGTGATTTAATAACCCATGGAATAGGGCCCAGTAGTAGCAAAAACCGGGTCATTGAACTATTTGATAAATGGTTCATCTGGGGGACCCCCCCCTATGTGTGTTAGTTCCGCTACTCATTTGTCCCCTTGATGCCCTTGAGTGCTTATCCCTTATGTGGTAGGATTTCACGTGTCGACAGGATGTTTAGCCGTAGTCTCATTAAGGTTTCATGTATATCCAGAGATGGGAATAATTTTAGATAAGTCGGTAGCTTGTTCAAGGCTCTCTTGTCAAATCGGCATGGGAGATTAAACGCAATTGTCTTTTTCACTTTTTGCAGGCAGTTGTAACGCTCACCTGGTATCCACGGGGATATCACTCAGCCTGTTCTGACCTCTTACAACCTCAAACCCTTCCATGGAGTCTACTCGACTGGAGACTGGGCCTGAAACACAGGATTGGTAGAGTTTAACTCCGTATTGTCTCTGTGTGCTTGAACCCCTTCCTAGCCGGGGTCCAACCCCTTCCCTTTGATCCACAGCTCACCTTGTTTTCTTGGAAAGTGTGCTCTCCGTCCTGCTTTAAGGGGAAGGGGAGCGTTGATTGATGCGTGCTCGTTGCTGCCTAGTTACTTCATTGGCAAGAGTCCGAGAGGTAAGTATAATGAGTCTTTTGAACAGTTCTCTAACTTTGTTCCTTTCCTTCCTTAGATGATGGCCGGCGTCCGGGGATGGTGACGTGCTGCTGAGATGAGTAGCGCTGAAGGTGAGTGAGAGCGCGATGCGCGATGCAACCCTTTCGTATTTGTATTGAACTGAGTTCTTTTTCTGTGTCTTTTAGGTGCCGCGACCTTTGCAGCGTGGATGCCGGTCATGAAGAAGAAATGCGGTGAGTAAGCGCGGTATGCGGCGCCTCTAGATGTTTCCCCACTAACCTGGAGTGTCTTTTCCCTCTTGCAGATGGATGAGAGGTTCCGGCTACAGAGTTCCCCCAGAGCGGCTGGGATTCAGGTAAGCGTTTGAAGCTCGTGCAGTCTTTAAAAATAAGCGAAGATTTGCTGAATGCTTACTAATGCCTTTTTTCTGTTCTTTTCCCTTTTCCTTAGGAAGCGGCGTGCCGGGATGGGAATGACACCGCCAAAGATGCCTGCAGAACTGGAGAAGCAATGAATGATGGGCAGAAGAGCTGCAAGGTAAGGCTGTTCCTAACGGTGTTCTTGTTCTTGCAGGAGCTGAGCACAGAAGAAAGATGCAGGCCTACTAGAGACCGATCCGAACACGGTGAGTGTCACGCTGCAGGTGCAGAAAACACAAAGCATGTTTCTCAGCCTGGGCGTGGCTTAAATAGTCTCTGGGTATCCGAGGTGTCTCTGGGCTGAACCACACCCAAAAGACTAGACTGTACATGCAGTTCTGGGAACCGAAATATGTGGGGCATCCATCTTGTCCCCATCAAAGCACTACAAGTCCAATCCCCAATGTTATCCTATTGTTACGCTCACCTGGTATCCACAGGGATGCCACCCAGCTGCCGGGACTCTGGTACTACTCTCGGTCGCTCCCTGGATTTATCAGTGGGCAATGTTCAAGTCTGGGCAACTGGGGTAAGAGCCTCCCAACACTCGGTATGCCCGCGGCCCCTCCTGGACCTTTCCTCACCTTGTTTTGGGTTTTGGCGTGCTCTCCGTCCTGCCTTCTTGGCAGGGGCGCGTTGTCCTCTGTGGGCGAATGCGATCTAGTTACTTCACTGATGCTGCCCTTTTAAAGTCTCTCAGTTAGGTCTTATTACTGTATACTGTAAGCCTTTCCTTGATTTACTAATGTCTTTTTCCTTTCTTTAGGTGCGCGGAAGTCCGCTGTGGAACATTGGCTGGATTTGGACTCACCGGCGAGTGATGGTGTTTCGAGAGCGCCTTGATGCGGTAGGTGAGCGCTTGCGCAGCGCTATGATGATGTCTTGCCTTGCTAACCTGTTGTCTTTTGCTCCCACGGGTTGTGGTGTTCACCAGAGCAAGAAGTTCCAGAGCGGTGCTGATCGAGGGGTGACTTGAGGTAAGCTGCCGGCTCAAATGTATTGTCTAATGTCTCTTTTCTCTCTTGCAGGTTCAACGATCCAGGAGGCACGCTGTTCCTTGGATGCTGCTCGCAGGAGCAGTGGACAGCTAACGGTGGAATCTCAGGTAAGCTGCTGCTAATAACGATGTCCTTTTTGTCCTTTCAGGTGCGGTTCATCTGAGGTTTGCAGATGCTGCAGAACACGGTGAGCGTCACGGTGCTGGATCGCAAAGTAACGCGAAGCGTGTTCTTCCAATCGGGTGTGGTTTAAATAGCCTCAAGAAAAATAGTCCAGGAAAAGTAGTCCCTAGGCTACCACACCCAAAACACTAGACCGCATAGCTTGGTTCCCAGGAGCCAAGCTATGTGGATGCCTCCATGTTGACTGGCATTGAAAAAAGTAGTCCCCAGCACCAAGCACAAGTCTCATTAAGTATGAGCCTGGCGCCAAAGGTGCCAGGACTTGCCCCAAGAGGGCCTTGGCCAAGGATGCCTAAACTTGTTGGGGGCCCGAGCCGAGACCCCTCCTGGCCCATGGGCCTGCCCGGGGGGTTCAAGGAAATGGGTTGTGACACCTATGGGAGTGAGTGAGTCTGGTGCCACAAGCGCCAAGTCTGACTCCAAGTGGGTCTTTGGAGGGATGCAGAGGCCCTTGAGGGCCATGTAGGTGATCGTTGCCTGGCTCCAGCCTGACATCTTGGAGGGCTGGGGACATGAGGGGCAGGGATCATGACAGCAGTTCAATAGTGTGTCCATTGATATGTCCGTTGCTTCTCTTTTGGCGTCTGCAATTTTTTTCCATGTAGCCAATGGTTGTTCACTGCTACCGCTGTGTCTCAACCGGAGGATGCAAAGTGCTGGAACATTTAGCTCGCTAATTATTTTCCGGTAAAGATCAAGCTGTTTCCATGTCATAGTTGAGGCCAAAGATTGAAGGGCGAGTTCAAAACGGATGCGTCCCATTGGGAACGAAGGTGGTAGGGCTAAAGCTTTTCTCCAAAAAATGCCCTCTAATTGTTGCCATATTGTGTCTTCCATATTGATCATAGTCTCGCCGCCATAGGTTAATATTGCTACAACTTTCTGTCTATAAAAACTTATCAGCGGAGTCAGTGAAAATTTTCCGAATTTCTGGTGGAGTATTCGGGCCTGTCGAGCAAGCGAGAGAGCTTTTGATTTTAGATGCTGGTTCCATTCTTTCTCCACTGGTGATTGGTTTAGCCACATGGCAAAATATTTCATCGTTTTTACTTGATGGAGTTTTGGGTTCCTGAGGAAAAAGGAAAAATTGGTTACCTTTCACTTCATTTGTCGCGAGAGGGACATGATTTTCGTTTTTTGAACGTTTATTTCCATTTGATTGTTGATCATGTATTCTTCCGATTTGTAAATTAACAAGGGGGGTCCTGGGAGTCCCTCAGCCAGACATTAGTCCTGGTTACGAGAGACTTACCCAGAGTCTTTAGTTCACTATCTTTCACAGAGAAGAAATATCCCAAATATATCAGTCTTTGTCCTGCCCTGGGGCAGTCCAGCACCGAAATGCTAGGCAATTCTCCTCTGAACAAGAGTACCAACAGCATCCCCAGACACGTGTTTCGGTCTGGTTGGACCTCATCAGTAGGGAGGAGCTGTGCCTCTCTAAGAATAGTGAGCAAGGGGTCCAGGTCTGGATTCCCCTAGTAACTTAGGGTGAGACCCAAAGCTACTTAAATATGCAAATTAACAAGGGGGGTCCTGGGAGTCCCTCTGCCAGACATTAATCCTGGTTACGAGTCTTTAGCTCACTATCTTTCACAGAGACGAAATATCCCAAACATATCAGTCTTTGTCCTGCCCTGGGGCAGTCCAGCACCAAAATGCTAGGCAATTCTCCTCTGAACAAGAGTACCAACAGCATCCCCAGACACGTGTTTCAGTCTGGTTGGACCTCATCATTAGGGAGGAGCTGTGCCTCTCTAAGAATAGTGAGCAAGGGGTCCACGTCTGGATTCCCCTAGTAACTTAGGGTGAGACCCAAAGCTACTTAAATATGCAAATTAACAAGGGGGGTCCTGGGAGTCCCTCTGCCAGACAGTAATCCTGGTTACGAGAGACTTACCCAGAGTCTTTACCTCACTATCTTTCACAGAGAAGAAATATCCCAAACATATCAGTCTTTGTCCTGCCCTGGGGCAGTCCAGCACCGAAATGCTAGGCAATTCTCCCCTGAACAAGAGTACCAACAGCATCCCCAGACACGTGTTTCGGTCTGGTTGGACCTCATCAGTAGGGAGGAGCTGTGCCTCTTTAAGAATAGTGAGCAAGGGGTCCACGTCTGGATTCCCCTAGTAGCTTAGGGTGAGACCCAAAGCTACTTAAATATGCAAATGAACAAGGGGGGCCCTGGGAGTCCCTCTGCCAAACATTAATCCTGGTTACGAGAGACTTACCCAGAGTCTTTAGCTCACTATCTTTCACAGAGAAGAAATATCCCAAACATATCAGTCTTTGTCCTGCCCTGGGGCAGTCCAGCACCGAAATGCTAGGCAGTTCTCCCCTGAACAAGAGTAGCAATAGCATCCCCAGACACGTGTTTCGGTCTGGTTGGACCTCATCAGTAGGGAGGAGCTGTGCCTCTTTAAGAATAGTGAGCAAGGGGTCCACGTCTGGATTCCCCTAGTAGCTTAGGGTGAGACCCAAAGCTACTTAAATATGCAAATTAACAAGGGGGTCCTGGGAGTCCCTCTACCAGACATTAGTCCTGGTTACGAGAGACTTACCCAGAGTCTTTAGCTCACTATCTTTCACAGAGAAGAAATATCCCAAACATATCAGACTTTGTCCTGCCCTGGGGCAGTACAGCACCAAATGCTAGGCAATTCTCCTCTGAACAAAAGTACCAACAGCATACCTATCCCCCCTTGTTAATTTTCTTCCGATTTGTTCAATGCAATCTGTAGCACTCTTGGTGTTTTTGCTAACAAGACAATATCGTCGGCATACATCATGCATGGTATGGCGATGATATTCAGTTTTGGGGGATTCATCATGGGAGTGTAGATGTATTCCTCATAATCCGCTGTGAACAGGTTGAAAAGGGGAAGCCCGGTTTGAGGCCATTCCAAGTCTTTATGTCTTCCATTAGTGAACCTTCCTTGGACATTCTGATCCAGATCGAAGTGTTTGCATACAATAGTTTAATCGGTTCGAGTATTGCAGAGGGACATCCCCACGAGCTTAGCTTGTCCCATAGTTTCTGTTCACCATATCGAACGCTAATTTTAAGTCCACAAACGCAGCATATGTCAGAGTTCTCGATTTAATAGCTTCCTGCTTTAATAAGTTCAGAAAGAAGAGACTGATATTCGTTCCGATGTATTTGACGAATCTAGTTTGTCTTACAGTGTATCATTTTTCTTTCACTGCCCAGCTGTTTAAATTGTCAAGAAGCAATTTGGCAAAAACTTCCCAAGGGGGTCCAATAACGCAATTGGGTGATAATTCCGTGGGTCTTTAGTGGGCCCCTGCTTATAAATAGGGATCAAAATTGCTTGCTGCCACGTTGTCGGGATGTTATTAGTCTATTAGTTCAAAGATGTTACAGCATATATTTCACCAGGTCTCTGGGTTTCGTTTGATAATCTCATTGGAAACGCCATAAGTGCCCGGTGCCGTTGAATAATTTAACCTCTGTATTGCATTCTGAATATCAGTTGTATCCAGAACAGGACTGCAAGACTTTTCCTTGGCCTCAAGCCCAGGGACCGTATCTCTCCAGGACTGAAATCTCTTCACTGGCTCCCAGTGGCTGCGAGGATTAAGTTCAAAACCCTCTGCTTTGTCCACAAGGCCTTCTGGGGCCTGGGGCTGAAATACCTTCAAGTCTCTCTCCCTAAAAATCTTCCTTCTCGAGCTCTTCGCTCATCCGCCTCCAACTCCCTCAGGGTCAGCCGCTTCTCCAAGCAACGAGTTGGGGGTAGATCTCTCTCCGGGGAAGGGGCCTCCCTCTGGAATAGCCTTCCTGCCTCCCTGAAACTTGAGGAGAACCATCTCCGGTTCTGGAAGCACCTCAAAACCTTCCTCTTTGCTTCTGCTTTCTCTCCCCCTCTCCCCTGCTAACTTCCTGATTGAAACTGCACTGAATCTGCACTGGGCCACTCTCACTGATCTTGGTCCCTGGCCCAGCCACTTGCCCCCGGCACTACCTCCCTGGCAACCCCTGCACCGCGGGACTGTCTCTGTATCCCTACAGCCCCCCTCCCAGCACTCTGTCTGCACTTACCTTTCACTTGCCACCAGCTGGCCCTTCCTTTATTTTATCTTATTATTCTACTATCCCATGTACTGCACTTTCCCATCTCCTTTGCCCCTCACATTTTCCCTTCCCCTCTTCCCATGCACTTGTGCAATCTGAATGACACCTGGCCTAGTAAGATCGCTGTCTGTCTTCTCTTTGTCCCCCCTCCCTGCCTCGTTGGGCCTTGAAACACTTGTGTATAGGCGCGTTATAAATGCCATATCATATCATATCATACCCAATCGAATTTCCAATTTTGGACGTTGTCTGGATGATGAGCTTCACCTTGCAGGGGCCTTGCTTTGTAGAGATCTGTAAAATATTCAGTCCAGCTTTCCTCTGGGACGTCTACAATCATTGGGTCTTTTGTCAAAGATTTGCAAGATAGAAGAGACCATAACTGTCTTGTATTTTGATTTTTCAATGAGTGCAACATATTTTCGGCATCATCTTGTTGGAGAATCATTTTGCGGTTTTTCATCCAGCTCCTGTGTTGTTGTTTGGCCAGTCTGATCATATTGAGTTTGTCCAGAGGATATTGCCATTTTATCGCTTTTACTGATCTCCGTAGTTCTTTCTTTTTCTCCCCCACCTTCGGATTATAGGCCTGCATGTGCTTTCGGGATACAGCTTGTTTAAGTTGTATCGTTTGTTTGAAGGGCAGGAGTAGCCAAGTGTAGTTGATTTTCGGAGTCTTCCAGCATGGAATTTTGAATAATATTCGGAGGTTTTTCAAGTGCAGTTTGCTTTATTCTAAGCCTATTCATCCCAGTGTTTGTTTCCGGTGGGGGTAGAATAATTTTTTCATGACTTGAGTTACAAGCTTGCCAGGATTTTAGCAAAATGAAATGGTCACTATTCTCTGATTCCAGATTATAGTTGGTATTGATTTTCTCATGAATTCTTTTTAACATGAATATGTAATAAATAGTTGCCGTCATCGGGCCTCGAGCCAAGGTCGGGGTTAGGAGACCAGAATATGCATCCATGCTGTCCGAGCGAAATACATTTCTGTTTGCTGTTTCTTTATTCCACTGTCTAGCTCGTGGGGAGATCATATTATCTTCAAGGATGTGCATGTGGGTGTCACATAGGTGCAGATTTAGGTCACTGCAGATGATGAAATCTATGTCGGGGTAATTCACAGCTGCTAGAAGAGTGAATCTATGAAGGTTTTGTCTGCTATGGTGATCGGGTTCTAATAGATGTTCATTAGTTCCCAGATCTCTTTATCACGGAGGCAGGTCTTCGAAATTTTATGCAGTGGGTTTATTCGACATTGTTTGAGTATAGTTAGTTACGCCCATGGGTGCAGGTTTTTAGATTCCAGTATTTCCATGTTCTCACCAGTTTTAATCATAGTCAGGAAACCTGAGGACGGACAGCCTTTTGGTCTCTTTATTGCTGGGTTCATTAAAATTGTGTATCTGTTGCATACTGGTTGTTCATGTAACGAGGATTCTTGGATACATATGAGCTGGCAATTTGCAAGTTCTCGGTTAGCTGCGCGAAATAGGTGGCCATGCCCTCTTGTGTTCAATGAGGATAGCGAGCATTTAGAAGTCCTCAGTTTGATTAGTTGTTACTGCTGGTCTCTCTGATTATTGCCTTCATTTGAAGGACAATCTTCCAAATCTCTCCATACGAAGTGTTTTGTATATGCCGTGTGCTGAATTTGCTGCCTAGTGTCATAGTGATTCCAGCATTCTAATGACGTCAGATTTCCATTTTGTCGCTGTAGTCCTCTAGAAATTGTGTCGTATATGACTTCTCAGCCTGTTTTTCCATTGATTTTGTAGTTATCTTTGTCGTATAGCACCACTGGACTTGAGCAGGAAGTTTCTCTCCACCATTCGTGACCTGAATCCCAATTGTTGGAATTGCGACTTGTTTTCTATCATCATTTGTACCATGTTTGGGGATTTAAAAACAATCTATACTTGGTCCAGGATTGTGTCTTCAATAAATTCAATACTTTGGATATCTTGAGACGTTTTGGCTTTCATATAGGTACCACATAGAAAAGCTGCAACACGTTTCTGCGGTTGAGGATCAGGTTATCTTGTTGTGTTACAGTTCTTGTTAGTTGTATCCTGTTTTCATTTTGTTTCTTCTGAATCCCAATTGTTGGAATTGCGACTTGTTTTCTATCATCATTTGTACCATGTTTGGGGATTTAAAATCAATCTATACTTGGTCCAGGATTGTGTATTCAATAAATTCAATACTTTGGATATCTTGAGACGTTTTGGCTTTCATATAGGTATCACATAGAAAAGCTGCAACACGTTTCTGCGGTTGAGGATCAGGTTATCTTGTTGTGTTACAGTTCTTGTTAGTTTTATCCTGTTTTCATTTTGTTTGCTTCTTTCATATAAATTTCCTGATCTACAATCCTCTTGTGAAGTATTATGTTGGGTTGACCTTTCTACTTCATGGGAGTTCAAATGTATTTTTATAATGTATCATCAACACTGTTGAGCGTACTCTCACAATGATCCTTGCACGCCCTTGCTCCCTGCACAATTACAGGGAACCCTTACACACTGGCAATGACCAGTACAGGCCCCTCCCTCCACAGCCAACCAAGGAAAGTCATAGCAGGGTTTGCTCATGCTATAAACTGAGAAATTGTCATGATCCATACCCCTAACCCTCATAGGCAAGTCACTGGAGCCAGGTTACGATCTCCCACTATGGCCCCAAAGGCTTTGCTATCTCAACAAAGACTCTCTGAGTGTCAGGCTCATACTCAATGTAAAGATAACATGGGGGCCTGGATTTCTTAATGGGCTTTTGTTCAACTTGGATCCTCCCACATAGCTCAGTTCCAAGAACTGTGATATGCGGTCTAGTGTTTTGGGTGTGGTCGGGCCTTGGGATGCCTGAGGCTATATAAGCTACGCCCAGGCAGAGGAACATGCTTCGCGTTAACCTGCGGTTAGCAGCGTGACGCTCACTGTGTTCAGTTCGGTCTCCTGAGTTCCTTGCCTGCCTTACCTAACTACTCAGAAGTGACCGCCGTCATCGATGGGCTAAATACCCACCAGATAGTAAGACCTCTCTAACCCTAACTGAGATCTTATAACAATCAATGGCATAACAGAGCCGGACAGCATCCCACAGACAACTAATGCTTACTTGTATCTTTTCTCCCCCTACCTTGGTGCTTTTTCTCGGTGCATACTAATGTATTAATTACTCCCAATGTGGTTAATATGCATGACAATGTACAACCTTGCAAACCACTGTAACATCAAAATAACAATGCACTGTACTACCATGATGTTTCTTTATTGTACATTGATATTGATATTTTATTTCTATCGCGCTCGTACACAAGTGTTTCAGAGCGCGACAAGGCAAGGGAGGGGAACAGGGGAGAACAAAACAGCGATCTTACTAGGCCCAGTGACATTGAGAACGCGCAAGTGCATGGGAGAGGGGGAGGGGAAAAGTGCATGGAAGGGGGGAGAAATGGAAAGTGCGAAGCAGAGGAAAAACAGATAAATAACAATAAATAAATAATAAAGGCAACAAACAGTGGCATTGCAGCCAGCAATTTGCAAGTGCTAGGTTTAAGGCAGCAGACAGGGTAGGTCTGATAAGTGCAGGAAGAAAAAGCGGGGGCTGTATGGGTACAGATACAGACCCCAGTGCAAGGGGTGGCCCAGAGGCAGTGCGGGAGGGTGGCAGGGTGAGCAGGTACCTGGGCCCGCAGGACAGAGGGTGGCCAGGTGCACAGTGCCAAGAGAGAACAGATCAGCAGGGGAGAGGGGGGAGCAAAGGCAGAAGAAAAGAGGAAGGTCTCGAGGTGCTTCCGGAACCAGAGATGGTTCTCCTCAACTTTTAGAGTGGCAGGGAGGCTGTTCCAGAGGGAGGCCCCAGTCGAAGACAGAGATCTACCCCCAGCTCGTTTCTTTGAAAAACAACTGACCCTGAGGGAGTTTGAGGTAGAGGAGCGAAGAGCTCGAGAGGGGAGGTATTTGCGGAGGGATAGCTGAAGGTATTTTGGACCCAGGCCCCAGAAAGCCTTGTGGACAACGCAGAGGGTTTTGAATTTAATCCTTGCATCCACTGGGAGCCAATGGAGAGATTTCAGAGCTGGAGAGATACGATCCCAGGGCTTGAGGCCAAGGACAAGTCTCGCAGTCCTGTTCTGGATTAGTTGCAGATGGCAGAGAGTAGAGGCAGGTAGATTTAGAAAGAGGCTGTTACAATAGTCCAAGCTAGAGAGAACCAGTGCTTGGGATACCATGAGCTTCTGGGGTAAGGAGAGGAAAGGCAGAGTACCTCTGAGGAGGTGCAGTAGGAAATGTGACTTTTTAGAGACCTCAGAGGTGTTGGCGGAGAAGGAAAGGGTGGAGTCAAAGATGACCCTGGGGTTATTAGCCATGCAGGTGGGGGTAGGAGGAGGGCCAAGGGAGTCTGGCCAGAGTGTCAGGGGAAAGGATGGTGAAGGTGTGCCAATTAGGAGGATATCCGTCTTGCTGGCATTCAGTTCTACATGTTCTACTCAATCCAAATGACGCACCACACCTATGGTATCTACAACACTTATCTTGGGCTTCACTACTCAGGTGTATCAATATTATACATGTGTGTTGAATTTTGGTTTGAATATGCTCACAGCCTTGAAAAAGACCCAGGAGGGTTCGAAATACGTGTGACTAGGGTTTTTACCAGTTTCTGCTCAATCCAACTTGGAGATAGAAGTGCGCCATCTGCCTAGAACCCCATCACTGGTGGACGGGTACAAAGATTCATCTACTGATTAACACATTTATCTACACATTCTATTGCCATATCTTTATCCTACAGTCCTTATTGGCAATATGCCTTCTTGTTTTTTAATCAGTCTCTTTATAGCCTCTGTTTCTGCGTTTTTAAATGTTATACTTTGTACTTGATGCGGTTGCCAAAACGCCCCGGGGTCCCCACTATTCCTGGGTTGACTCATCGGTTCTGTGTGGCTTCTTTGGTCCTGTTCGGTTTTACACAGCAATCGTTTGCCACCTGTGTTCCAGTCTGGACTGCTCTTGCGCCCTTCCAGTCTCTCTTACAGCTTTGCTTCTGCACGTCTGTCCTGCTCCATGTCCTGGGTAAGTGAAACGCTGATTTGCTTGGTTGCCGAAAGCCCAGGAGACTTCCACTGGTTCCTGGCATGTCTGTGGCATGTACTTCCGTTGCAGCGTTCCTCTGCTTCCTCGCTGGCGAGCCTCTTGCCTCTGCCACACCGATTCGTGCTTCCAAGCTCCACAAGTCTTGCGCAGAGCTGCAACGATTTCTCCAAGCCCGTTAGCATTTATCTTTGATCTTTAAGTGTCCAGCACACAGCTGCATTATGAAAACAACTAGAACAATCCCATATAATGATGCATTGTTCTTTCATTCCTCCTTGTCCCAGTATTTGGGTGATTGTGGGAAATGGAGTCCATTGATGTTGATTGATATGGATGACTTGGAAAATCATTTTCAATGCTTCTGAATGATGAGCCAGTTCTATATGATGGATAATTAGAACTGGAAAGGGTAAGTTGGAGCTCTTACATTTTAGAACAGGGATCGAAGGTTGCTTTACAGGGTTTTGGGAAAAGGTTTCTCTATTTTCCCTAAAGGGGTGCATAAATGTATGGCAATATGCCAAGACAGTATTGGCCATCAAGGCGTCTTCTTCATGGGCAAATGGAGGATACCATATGTCATCCAATGAAGCCATGACATCTCCCTGGAGGTTGTCTCCCCCTATGTGATCCTCCCTCATATGGCCGCCCCCGGGGTCAAGATCCGGTAGCGGCTGCTGTTCCCTGGCCACACGGGAGGAGGTTACCGTTGAGGAATCAGTGATGACTCCATTGGATTCATCAGACAACCCAAAAGGCATAAAAAGATATTCATAATGTCCATTCCACTCGTCTCCCAGAGCCGTCGTGTTCAAATTGTATGTTCCGCGTAGGTCTAGTTTGGTACATAGCTGACTAGCTTGAGCTTGGCCAAGGAGGACTTGAATCAGTGGTAAAGGGTACCGGTTTTGCACTGTGATGGAATTAAGTGGCAGTAGTCCACACATAACCGGAATTCCGTCTCATCGTTCTTTGGCATAAAACATATTGTTGTTCCAGCAGAAGAAGCGGAGTGGCAAATGAATCCTTTCCAAAGATTTTCGTCTATGTATTGTTTCAAGACTATGGCTCTCATTACGGGGTTGCCAGTAGACCGCCTGTAGAACTGACGGCCTGCTTGCAACCTCAGCTTACCGTTTCCACCACCCGATATCCCGGTAACACAGGGATATTATAGGCAGCGGTGGAACAGTAAGTTCCCATTCCCGTGGAGTCCTTTTGGACTCCACGGCAATGGGAACACTGAAGCACCAGCACCATTGTTAACAGTGTTGGTGTTTCAATGATTTATCTGCCGGTAGGGGCCTGAACTATCAGCAGGTTCACAGCCCCTTCCGGCAGACTCAGAGTGAGCCGGTCCAGAAGGTTGTTACTGGTGCCTTATTTCCGGACAGGCTCACTCGTAATGAGGGGAATTGTCTCTATGGTGGGGGGATAATTTCTCTGACTCCTTTGGGTCAAACACATCTCAGTAATCCTGGTATTCTTGGGGTACATTTCCTTGAAGAACCAACCATCCGAGTATGCTGATTTTCACAGATGAGACGGACTCGCACCTTTATTCCCTATCGAGGGCGAGTCTGCAAGTTTCCCGAAACCGACAACCACGAGGACAGGAACGAACAGGATGGTTGGGTTCCCCACAATAGAAACATGGGTTAAGGTGCCTACTCCTCTCTTTTTCGTCCGGGGGTACGGGTCCTCAAATGTTACCTAATTGCATTGATTCAGGCTCACTGGACAGACTAGAAGAATTATTATCCCATCAAAGGATCTAAGGGGCTCTCCTTTTCGTTTCTTCCCTTTCCTGTACTGATGACGTTGGTCGACTCTGATGACCAGCATTAGATAGTCAGCTAGACGAACCGAGGGGTTCAACCACATGACAAGGAGCACTTTTAATCTCTTCTTTTAACCCTCTATAAAAGATGGTTATTTGGGCATCTCCTGGTCATATTGTTTGTGTAACTAGCCCTTTAAAATGAGCTATATATGTGAGAAGGTCTCGGTTTGTTTGTCTTATGTCTATTAACTCATTAAACAGGGATTGGTTTTCACCCTGTCTGTCAAACATGGCTTGGAAGGCATCCAAGAACCTGGTGTAATACATCAATAACAGACTGTTACCCTCAATATAAGAAGTAGCCCAGGCTAGGGCGGTCTTATCTAAAGTGAAAAGCATGAAAGCCACATTAGCTTGATCTGAGACATACAATTCTGGTCTGTTCAAATAAAAAATCTTGCACCCGGTCAAAAATGACTTGCTTTCTTTGGGGTCTCCACTAAACTTCGAGGGTATAGGTGGGGAGGGTACACTATAATTAGGTGAAGGGGCTGGGAGCATGGCAGGAGTAAGTACTGAACACATCTATGACTTGCCTAAAGTGCCTGATGTCCCAGAAGCAACTCCCCCTCCCGAGCCACAAGGGTTACTACTTCCAGAAGGTTTTGCGACCAAATGGTCAACTGCTCCAAGAGCAGACATGGATTGTGATAGGACAGGCCGGGAGGAAGTAAGTCTACTTGGAGTTTTTGTGAAGCGATTGAAAGTTCTTTATCATTGACTCCATGCTCAGGAGAGATTGGTAGGTTCTCGCAATCTGTTAGGATTTACCTTTAGTGTCACAGAAGGTGTGAATATTTCTCGGGGACATGAAGATGTGCACTCCGAACCAGAAAGAAAGGTTCCCACTGGTTGGATTAAACAATACAATGGAATCATTTTCCGCTAGCAGAAGTGCTACTTGACACACCTCCAAACAGGAATATATAAATCGGATACAGAAGCTGCAAGGGAAGGGAAATGGGAAACAGAGGGTAAAGGGCAATACAATGAATACTTATATTACAGAAGAAATACAGGATAGATTGGTGATTGAGCTTACCTTCTCTTCTTGCATCTCTGCATTGTACGTGTCCTTTCTTTGGGAGCGTACTGGTAAGTCTGTACATTATTCCAGAGTACTAAAAGCATAGCATGGAAGCGAATGAACACAAGAAATCCTAACTTTGAGCCTAAGAACATAAAAGCTACTAACCAATCAGCATGAACAGAAGCGTAGCTCGGGTCCACGGCCGCAAACCGTTGAGGTTGCATTTGGTTTCTGTCTTTATTGCGAGTCTGTGAATGTCACGTAATCACGTGATGTGCAGTAAAGGATAGAAACTAAGGTTCTGATGCCGACAGGTCATGTGCATTGTTTACATTGGAGCCGTCAATGGGGCAATTCCTCCATGTTCCAAACTTGCAACCAGACCACTGCCTCCAAGGTACTTGGTAAGGTACTTGGTAAGCATCTATATAATATCCCCGAAAAGCTTTCAAAAAATGTGTGAAGCATGTGTTCCCAACACTCACCCTCAGTGGTAAATAGGAATTTGTTTTTCTCTGGAGGCAATTAATTTTCTTGGATTTTTGTGGGATCTCATCCTTCACCCTTTGAGGACATTTCTTTTTCATGGCAGGAACCCAAGATCGCAACATAAATCTATCATTAACATCAAGCTGTTTGCATGGCATGGTTTGCCCGTTGTAGAAACAGTTGGTCTCCATTTAGAGAATGAGGATGCTCAGTTATCAGGAATTAGCAAATATTGTGTTCAGACTTGCACCAGCAGTAATTGTAGCACTTTGAATATGTCCCTAGATTTAAGTGTTACAATAACCAATGTCACATCAGCAGCTGTTTTATCGTACAAATTCCTTATCTTTTTTAGTTTTTAGTGCTATCACTCAAGGTGCGGTCACTTTGAGGTCTTGATTCACAGTCTTCAGGGAAGCCATTGCAATGCAGCAAAAAGTACTTTTGATGGCCTGAAAACTATAACTCTTACAATTTAGTCTGGTGTGAACAAGTGAAGAGGGTAGTTTAGAATAGCAACAATTTTACAGAAGCTGCTGCTGTCACCTGTCCAGTGACAGCTGTGCCCAGGGGTCCACCAAAAGAGGCAGCAAATCAAGGGTAAGGTTACTATGTGTCCCCTGATTCTCAGGAACTGTGCCCAAAATTCAGCTTTACATTGAAACTGAAAACATTCTCTCTGGAAATACAGTGTTTGCTGTGTTATACCATGATAATGATAATGATGATATGCTATTCATATAGCGCTTGTGTCTAAGCACTGTACACAGAACAAAATTACATACATTAATCATTCCAACAGAAGTTAGTACTCATTTATCTACCTCAGAAGGCTGAAAGACTGAGTTGGCCTTTCCGGGATTCAAACCTGCAACCTGCAGATCACACATAGATCGCAGCAGCAATCGCTCAACCCGCTGAGCTACCTTACCAGCTTTAAAAGCGATACACATTGCCATGTTTGGCATCACAATCCTAGGATCTCACTGAAATTGGCAGAAATCACAATCAAAGCTTGGATACTCACACAATATCATAATCTAGTCATTGACATGTTGAGTATTCATGCTATATTCTTCCATCATATGCAAATCTACATAGCCCAAGGTTTGCCCCTTCAGCACATAATGGTAATGTTCTATGGTGCCCTGCTAGCCACAACACGCCGTGCATGGTGAGAATAAAGTATGTCCTGATTGCACAACATGGTTAGATTCTATCCTGTTCATATAACCAAGTTCCGCCAAGTTCAGTAGCACCACTATATGACCAACTTACATTATGTCCCAATATCATAGTCAGACACAGTCATGATATCCAGTTAGTACAGCATGATCCGATTCCATTAGGCCCTCTTCACACAGCAAGCCCTCATCCTAATCGTTCGTAAGAGAATTGTTTACATTACGCCCAGTTAAAACACAATGGACAGATCTACGTGCAAGAAGAATAGAAAAACCCGAATCCATTAGTACATGTAGGCAGGAGTGCTAAAGGCCAGCATGTGTGCTTTTTTGCATTCATAAGACTACGGTGCAACTTACCGCTATGGCCTGCATGTGAGTTGGAACTGCTCAAGCCCAGCTAACGCGACGCGGTAGGCAGTGACGAGAGAAAACGAAGGACTCAGATTGTAAAAAATAGATCATGGGGTTGTGCCGTATTTACCCGTTATGAGGTTTGTAAAATAAGTCCGCCTGACTTGGGTGACAAGCAGCATCTGTTGTATGTCTATCCCGCCAACGTACACCAATGGGATGGAACGGGCCCTCTACAAATATACATAATATGTATTTGTTTTCTGATGTTAATAGTGCAAACCAGCCACAGCAATGACCATTATTCAGCCCTTTTAATTCACAGCCAGAGAGAAAGATCAGCAAACTAAAAGAGTGCAACATGCTTGGGCATAACATCACACACAGATATGCATAAACTGCATGTCTGCATCTGTGCCCTACATGGAATATTCAGCATGTATTAGTGCATGGCTTACTAAACAATCAACAATACACAAATCCAAAAAGATTGGCTATGCCCTTGCTTCACCCTCGAAACACCCCAAGCCTGTTGTGATGCGGGCCGTCACCCGTATCAGGTGACAGCCCACGTGAATGCTGGCAATAAAGGGAGGCCCTGCCCAGGCACCGGCAGGGATTCTCCAGAGCATTAGACAGGCTCACGTGTGGTCCTTGGGTTCCCAGGCACCATGCCCAGCAAACCTAACAACTGGCGATGAGGTGGGCTGGAGCTAGCTAGACCGGCCAACGCATCACTCTACAGCTGTGGGGGGAGTCGGGAGGCACCAGTCGTCGGGGCATCGGAGTCTGCCAAGGCTGCTGACGGCTCCACTACTGTGTGGGCCGGGAGGCAAGTGAACGCCCTGCGTGCACCCAGCAGTGCTGCTGTTGGAGCTTGCTGCGCAGCGGGTGGCACATCTGATATGAGGATCACGGCGCCCTCTGCAGGTGACTGACCACAGTGAGGTTCAGCATGCAAAAGAGAAAAAAAAACGGACACTTTTTTGAAAATATTGGAGACATAGGGCCTCATTACAACTGTGCCGGTCCGTAACTGCCTGAACCCATATGCATGCAATTTGTATTGGCCGAACGCTTACCCTCCCCAGCAAATAAGTTAGGGCACAACGTTTGTCAAGTGTTGGTAATAAAAGGCCGTAGGATTTTATTGTACAGATATGGTTATGGAATAACAATAATCACATATCATAATAATATCATACTTTTGGGCACCGGGTCCTGGGGTTACCCCCTCTGACCCGAGCCGCCTTATTGTCCCACGACTTGTAGTGGCCACCGTACACTGTCCTTCTTCGTTTTTTCGTTCTTCTTCTCCCTTCTTTTTGTAGGGTGGGAGGGTGTTGTGGTAAAAGAAGCAAAGAGTGGAGGATGCAGAGTAAACAGCGAAACTCCTGTTTGTTTGGGTCCCCGTTCAGGGTCCACAAACAGATTGTGATTTCTTAGGGCTTGCTGCCCTTATTTATCAGACCCAGGGGAGCCCTGGGCCGTTGTAGTGCATAGTGGGGGCTGTAGTCCAGCCCCCAGGCCGATATAGCTGACTGTCTACCCACCCTGAGGGGAGGGGCAGGTCTTTGAACCTGTGCCCTGCCTGACTGTTGTTACTTCCAGGTGCATTAGCACCTTGTTGCTTTGCGAAGGGTGAGATGATTGTTCACACCTCACCCTTCCTTTGCTTTGTGTGCCAGAGACTGCGTGTCTCCGTGACCGTGGGGGGAGTGGAGCAGGCATGGGGGTGGGGGCTGCCCCTCTCCATGGCCTGCCAGATGGTAACAGCAGTTACCCTGTCTCGCCTTAGGCGGCCCTGCGGTATTGCCCAGAAACACTGGTGCCGGTACGCCTAGCGGCACCAGTGTTTCTGGACCGGCACAGTGCGTCTCTGCTGGTGGGTGCCACCCCACCCACCAGGGTTAGACCTGGCGGGTGGAACGGTACCCGCCTTCAGAGTTTCACAGAAGCACCAGCACCGTTTTTAATGGTGCCGGTGCTTACATGGTCCCCATTCCCATGGAGTCCTATGGAACTCCATGGGAATGGGGACTTACAAAATGACCGGCCCCTGACTTCCAGGCCGCTGGGGTCGGAATACCCCAGTGTAACCGGGAAGTCAGGCGCCGGTAATTCATTACGAGTCCAGCGGCAACCTGCCGGTTTTACCTGCACGGTTAACGCCAGACACGTAATGAGGCCCATAGTATGTCCTACGCCTCAGCATGCATTTAGTTGGCTGACTTCAGGGGTTACAAAGGCATCCAAGGTGGCCCTCATCCGATGGTGAACTGTTATACGCCCTGGTAATGCTAGGTAGGCCCAAAAGAGATCGAAATACCCCAAGGCTTGCAGCCCTATCTGGCTGCTCATGCGGCTGGCAGAAGGGTTTGGGCACAGAGGAAGTATACCACAGGCCACACAAACATGGAGACTGACTGGGAGGATGAGGGGGTGTCGACGTCCCATTCCACCCATTAGCAAGTGCATGTAGGGATTCTGCCAGGCACGCAGGAAGGATGCAGGGGACGCAAAGAGGTTTCATAGGCACGCCTGTCCCTGAATTCGATATAATGGGAGCACCAGTGACCCTAAGCCCCAGGTGGAGCATGTGGGTTGAGAGGCTGGAGATGTCCGTCAACTCCGGGAAGGATGATGACCAGAAGATGAAAGCAATCCTCCTATTTTATACAGGGAGAGAGGTGCACCAGATATTCAAGTCCCTCCAACCACATGACAACTCGTATGGAGAGGCAAAGGCGGCACTCCAGGCCTACTTTTGACCCATGTTCAACTGGAATTATGAGAGAATCAGGCTGCGACAAGTGCACCAGGACCCAACGTAATCCTTAGACGCTTACCATGCGCGACTTTGGCATCTGGCAATGTCATGCCACCTCAATGACGAGACTGATGAGATCCATGCCCAGATAATTCAGCAGTGCGCGTCGACAGCCCTATGGCAACAGATCCTAAAGGAACCTTATGTTTCACTGCAGCGAATACTGGAGCTGGGCTGGGCACAGAAGCTCTTGTCATCTCATGTGTTGCAGATGAAAGAGGCATCCAAGGCAGGCTGGGTTTAGACAGTGAGCAGTGACGGCAGGTGGAGCGCCAAATCCCAGGGTAGGACCCTCAAGTGGTGCGAGAAGGTGCGGTAGCCCAATCCCTTTGCAAGGTTGTGCTGGGCACCATGGCCAGGCCCGCAAGCAGCAATACTGCCACCCACCCCACCCAGGCCATGCCAATGGAGAGTAACACCTCGGGTGCGAACATGCGCCTACATTCTCATGCCTGAATGGAGCTGTGGACACTGTGGGATGTTCTGACCCACTAGGCTCTGCCCTGCAACATCACTGTGTGCTGCTTTCATCAGAAACAACAGGATGGCCGCCAAAAAGCTCTATGCGCTAAAAATCTCTGAGAAGTGCGCAGGGAAACCTGAAAAATAGGCCGCCAATCCATTTGGCCTGTGTCAGTGGTGGAACCGGAGACCACCCTATCAAAACCTGTCATTGGGCTGCCCACAGAGGGAAATGGAATTACCTGAAAAGGCAGGGCTGCATTGCCAGGAAAACACAGAAGTGCTTTAAAATCCATTTTTCCTTGGCTGTTGAAAGTGCAAAATCATGGTTCCCAAACATCAGAAAAGATCCAACATCCTTGTTGGGTGTTAAAGATCACTTTATTTAAAGAATCCACCTAAGTACAATGTCAGGAGAAGCACATTTCATCATAAGAAAATTCACATTCAAAAAGGTGCTTGCCTGGAAAAATCTGTCAGATATGGGCACAGTACCTCCGCTCGCCTGTGTCAGAGCTGTCATTTACTTATACTGTTAGTTAAACTTGTACATTAAGATCAAATTGTGGAAAATAAGAGACTTGCCATCAAAAGCAATATAGGTTGCTGCAATTCAATCTATATGTTTGAAAAAGACTGGAATTATGAGATCTGTGTGTATATTTGTTGAAAATGTGAGTTTATTTAGAAAAGACAATTTTAAACAAGGGGTTTTAAAAGTGAACTAATGTTAGCCACAGTACGTCAAAAGTGCATTCCACAGTTTGCTCCCAAAAAGTCATCTTCCCCTTGCTCTCTGCTCAGGAACTGTCATTGAGTTGTTAATGGAGGTGGGAGGAGATTTTGGCCTGTTGCTCGGAGGGGAGACAAAAGACTCCCTTGATTGAAAAGATATGCAGATTCAATAGTCAACAGAAAACAACTGCCAGCAGGTAGAGAGCCTGGGAGTGCTCTGGACCCAGCCAAACCTTGAGGGCAGGACCAGAAAGATATGTGTATCTTGACCCACAAGAAAATATCTTTTTGAAAAAGACTCACAGAGAACTGTGCAAAATTTGTAAAAATCTGTAAATATAGTGTTGGCCCAATTCCAAAGCTGAACCCTTCTCAGCTGCCCTTTAAAATCTTGAAACCTGATTTTAACCCAAGACTTCCAAGGGGCACACAAAAATGTGAACAGCCGGGCTGTGCTGTTTCTGCTTCTGGCCAAGAACTCTTGTTAGAATCCAGAGATCCAAACCAGTAGAGCAGAGCTGTAACCAGATAGCTGTAACCCAGAACCAACCCATCATATCCAGTCCAGAGGCCGTGCAGAGACCAGAGTGCCATGCTGAGTGCAGAACCGGGTGCCTGAATCCTGTCCGGTGGGCTAGCGGAATTCCAATCCAAAACCTTTGACCAGATCTTTGAATGGCCTATTCCAAACCATAGTAGTGAGTATCTATAGCATAGAAATGTCCATAGCCAATGTCTTTTCCTTAGGTAATCCAATCCAAAACCATTCTACCATATCCAGAACTGCATTGTAGAATCTCTTTTGTTTCACTGAATCTTTCCCTCATCCATATAGTCCTTCGTTAATTGTAGTGATAAATTAATCTTTGCGCTAATATATTTGCTGAAGAAAGACAAGTGTCTTGGCATGCAAAAGTCAGAGCAGAGACGCCGCTGTTCTGGTGGCTGTCCGTTGGGCATCTTGCATCTTCATAGCCTCCTTAGTGTGAAGAATATATGTTTGTAATTTCAAAAGCGCATCTTTCATTTGTAGATTTTGACTCTTTCTGAAAAAAAACGACCGCTACTATAACCTTCATAACTTCTGAACCGTGCATGCTAGAAACGAAATTGTAGCTAACATCCTCAGCTTTCAAACAAATCGAAAACCGCATTCCAACTCCTTATAGTTTTGCTGTAATCACGTTTCTCGCGCGCTGAAATGTTTGCTGCGAATTCGCATTTGGCTCAATTTCAACACGTGTAAAACAGCTATTGTTTGCATCCGATATCAGAATTCAGTTTCCAATCTGATAGTTATTCAATCATCATTACTAGTGTTTGCCTGAAACTATACAATGTGGCTTTCACTAGTTTTGAATTCCATTTAGAGAATTAAAGTCATTTTTCAGTTTTTTTCCCATTCATTCAAAACCACATTCAAAAGCATTTGACCTGTTTTGAAATCATTCCTGTTTTTCTTTGCTTGCTGGGGGGAATTGGGATTGAAACTGTATTGGTTGAGATTGTATATTCCTGAAACCTGTTGTCTCTCCTTCCATCTCTATATTGCATATTAGGGGGGATTGAGTAGTATCAGGGGGAAAGCGTAGCATTTGATTGAACCCACATCAAGTATTATTCCATGCTGCATTGTTTTCCTATCCATATCAAATATTATTCCATGCTGCATTCATTTCCTATCATTGCATTTGACTGAACCCATACAAAGTTTTATTCTATGCTACATTATTCTTCTCATCCATGCTCATTCTGATTAAAGAGATTGTTGAATGTTGTGACATCACCCAAAGATGATCATTGTATAAATATTAATAGTGTGATATATATATATATTGTTCAAATTCATAAAATAAATCTTTTAACTTTGCAAAACAACCTGCTTCCTGGTTCAGTGAGACCGGGGGGATTCAAAGAGAGGGGCGTGATATAAGGGTACATCATTCAGAAATAAAAGAACTTATAGACAAAAATATATAATAAGGATTCCAACTGTGCAACACACGCTAGGCATTGACTTAGATGAAATCACTTACAAGATTGGGGGCTCGTCCGGGATTTATGAATTAGATATACCACTTGTGACAGTCTAATACAGTGTGCTAACTGACAGTGTACATAAATCCTGTTGGGCTACCACGCTGTGTTACGCTGTGAAAAGCACCGCTCAATAGGACCGTTCTAAGGAATCGGTCTGTTTTGCAGAAATAAAAGAAAACTTCTGTAAGTCAGGAAGGAAGTTAATATTTAGAGAATGGCGACTTTGGTAGAGATGAATATAGATAAAGAACACCTATTGCATAAACTATTTGTAAGGGGTGAATGGACAGAGCAGGATCAGAATGTGTGGTTGGAGGCAATCACAGAACAGATCACTGCAACAGGGAAAGATAGATGGCAAGACCAGGGTCCATTACATATGGCCCTGAGTGAACTATATATGGCCCCTAAGGCAAGGGAAGAGCAAAACAAGATTGCTAAAATAGCGGCATATCTATACCTATATATTGGAGCCATCCAGGATAAATATGCTGAGGGCCAAGATCTGGCAAACAGGCAACTGCAGGCATTAGAAAAGGACCAAACTGACCTGGACTCTTCTGAGCAGAGGCTGCAGAGGAGCCAGGAGTCAGAAAATGGAAGTAGGCAGTACCTAACCAAAATAAAAGAGGACATGGGTATCCTGCAGCAGGAAAAGGCAGACCAGGATACCAGGATGCTGGCCCTGCAGAAGGAGTACCAAGAAAGTTTGGAATCCCTACTGCAGAGCCAGAAAAAGCTGGAACAACAAATACATTTCAACAGTGCATGCGCAGAGCAGGTAGTCACCCTGCAAAGCCACTTAGACAGAGAGAAAGAAGAGAGTAATACATTAATCCTGAAAGACCTGGACACCCAGGCAGAATTTTATGAAGAGCGCCAGAAAGCTGGGGCGCTTTAAAAAACAGAGGGACGACCTGGCGGCACAGAGGCAGGCTGTTCCTCAGGAAAGGGACACCTTAGGCCAGGAAGTCTGCTATTTAAAAGAGAAGCTGGAAGAAAATCACCTAGCCCTTCAGGGACTGTGTGACCTCCAAAAAGACCATCAAAAATTATTAGAGCACACCAGGAGGGTGGAAGATGCTCTAGCAAGGAAGGACCAGGCCAGTATGAACAGGACTCAGGAGGTAACCCTCCTTCAGCAAAGACTGGCCCAGTACTCTAAAACAACTCAGGAAGCACAGAGTGAAAAGGAGGCTCTCTGTGAGAACAATGACAGGCTTCACAGACAGGTAGCCATGCAAGAGAGATTGATCGAAACTAGCAAGGCCTTGATTGAGGAACAGAAAGCTCAGATTCTTGCATGGCAACAGGGAGCAGGGGATGACAGAGATGAGGTTTGCTGGGAAAGGGAAAAACCTGAGCATAACCTCAGGAACCCTAGTACCAGAGGCCTTCACCTCTTCCAATCCCTGGCGGGCATCTGGGTGTGGGTACCCAAGTACTGTGAAATTTAGTGGGGAACTCCATGAGAGTAGGCCCACTAAGGGCATCCTGAAAACCTCTGCCCAGCTAGGACAGTGGGGGGTACTCATCAAATCCTGGGAGCAAGGAGGAATCATAATACTCCTCTGAGTGCCCCAGAACACAGGAGACTAGGTCCCCACATTCTGCCAGCCATTCCCAGGCTCGCAGAATCCGTGAGAGCCTAGAAGACCAGACGGGCATCTCTGGGAGCAATGCCTCTGAGTCAGAGGAGGAGTGGACCAGGGTTACCCGAACCAAGAAGGCCAATAAGGAAAAAACGGCCTTGCTTAAGGTCCCCTTAAAGCAAATCAAGGCGATAAGGAGCGTCATCACGCCCTATCATAGGAACGCTAAGCATTCTATTTGGGAGCACTTAGAGCTCTTTGAGCAGATGATGGAAACTTTCCACTTGATGGACAGCCAAAGCTGTATTTAATGTGTGAAATGGACCTTCTCACCAGAATACTCCATCTTCTTTGCTGGGCTGGAGGACCAAAATCATTCTAGATGGTCCACCTATAGGGCGGCCTACAATTTGCAATGTGGGGAGGATCAGGCCCCACAAGTATTTGTGCAGGAATTAAAGCGTGCCTTTGCGCAGACCACCAGAAGGGTACGCACGGACAGCAAAGAATTTGTGAATACTTTTTTCCACGCTCTCCCCAAGTACATCATGACCCAGCTAGTGAGAGATTTTCATGAGAAAAGATCACTAGACTGGGTCATTGAACAGGCAACACAAATTTATGAGGTGCAAAAGCCCATAGAAAACAAAAATAATACAAAACGCACCAAACCAACCAACACCCCTGCTGCTGCTAAGGTGGCAGAGGTGAAGGTTGCCCCCATTTTAGATTTGGAGATGGGTGGGGCTTAAAAACCTGCCTGCACAAAATCAGAATAATCCCAAACCCAGAAGGCCCTCGGGCCAGTCACAAACAGGGAGCCAAGGAGGTAGTCCCACAAATGGGATTGGGATCCCTCACTCCCCTGACTACATAAGTCCCCGCTACAAGGGGAACACACCCATCCTGGTTTATGTGTGGACGCCTCTAGCCCAAGAGGGCGGATCCAACCAAACAGCAGCTGACCCAGGGAACTTCCCTCCTCACTTCCCCCAGGAGGGTAGAAATTCCCCAAATCCTGGACAGAACTTCTTCCCCAGGTACCCGCAAAATTTCAACCCCAAAACAATCCATCCTTCTTTCTCCAATTTCCTGAGCCCAGACAACCTAATCCGGGAGAGGGGAGGCCAAGGGTGGAGGGGTACCCAAATTTTCCAAACCCAGGGTATTTTCAGAGAAGGGATAGCTACCCTTCCCGGGATCAGCCCAGGGGAGAAAAAAGAACCCTGTATCAGCCTGAGTGGGTTTCACAACTCGAGCGCCAGGTCCAAAACATGGCACAGGATCTGGGTCACATGCTGAGGGATCAAAAGAGCCCTCAGATGAGCATGCCGGCGCAGAATGCCTCAAACTCCGGACCTGGTGCTCCAGAACAATGACGGGGGAAGAACCTCGATAACCCACCCGTTCCCAGGGAGGAGGCACAAGGGGAAGGGGGTGTAAAGCCTTGGAGGAAGCTTCCTTCACCACTTGTAAAAAGCCCCTGAAAACCCAGGAAACGGAACCAAAATCTCCTGCCCCTGAAAGTCTGCAACCCAAGGAGCAGAGGGGGGGTAGGTGAAACAAAGAACCCAAACAGACCGATTTTGAGGAGGAGGTACACATCTTTCAATTTGAAGGAGAGGGGTCCTCAGAGGATCCTGGGAAAAGGATCTTCTCCTTCAGAGATGGGGGAACTCCTCCCAAAGGAAAATGGGTCCCAAAGGATTCAAATCCAGACTGGGTAGACTGGGTAGATGTGGGTAGATGTGGGGACTGAGCTAGCGCTGCCCATCATCCAACCCCAGAAACAACAGCAGGAAAATCTCTTGGTTCAAACCCATCCTGGCGACTGCCTCCAGAAAGGGAGGGGGGGACAGCCCAGCACCAGAACCAGGGGAAACCAAAACTTCCCCCATATCTAGTTGTCAGCTTTTCTGGGGGTTGCGGATTTGGACATTAAAATTGGGCGACACAAGGTGAAGCAGCCGGTCATAGTTGTAACTCCAGAGGGCACCCCTTGTTTACTAGGGAATGACCTCCTGCGAAGGTTGGGACCCCTAATAGATTGCGTAAACAAGGTTCTCTGGACCCAGACTAACCGACCGATAAAATTAAAACAGAATGTCAACCATGTTAGTTTAAACGGCACCTGCCACATGGTTGAACAAAAATCTGAACAAGTAGAATTTCACTTCCAGAACAATCAAATCCCAGACGTGACACTAATAGCAGTAGGACAACAAACTGGTGATGGGGGGTCCTCTCTATTTCTGAAAATCAACCTTCCTTTCAGTCTAAGGTGGCATTCCACACTGGAAGGAAACACACTGAAATTCTTTACCAATCCACAATCAGACATTCCCACTCCTATAGTCCAGAAAGATAAGAAATCAGCTCAGGACCTGGCTGATATTCAGTAAATTGGAGAGCAGTTGTTCATCCCTATTCAGTTAAATGAAGGGAAGGACTCTGTTCTCACCCGAGTGTGTGTGAACAACGGTAAGAGCTTCATCAGCGAGGCCACGTTTGGCCAACTCCCAAAAGATCCAGCCATTCCCACATTTAAACTGATAGACAAATGGGAAATGGATCTGGAAACATTCAATTCCAAACATCCCCTGCCAAGCAGGTGTATGCTCAAAATCTCCATAGGCAACAAGAGCATAGTCCATAATTGTTGGGTCGTGCGAGACGTCACTGCCGCCTTTTACCTAGGCAGTGACATTCTCAATCGCTTTGCCAGTAGTTTGGCCCTAATAAACTTCAAAGCTTGGTCCCGATTAGCGGATAATCCCATGGGCTTTGATGACCCAGAGAAAGCATTTAGGTCAGCTCAACTGCTGCCTTATGCAGTTGAAATTCAGATTGGAGAGGAAGTAACCATCCCAGAAAGGACCCAACAATTCTCCCTGGAAGTGAAAGTTAAAAGAGGACAGAAATTGAAAAACCCTGATGCCTATATTCATCTAAATGCTTCTTTCCAACAGCACCACTAGTCAATATAGAACATGACACCATTCCAATAGCGGTGGATAACAGCGACTTAAAGAGTATCACTCTAGCCGCAGGCACCATTATTGGAATGGCGGTTGATGACTGACATGTTTTCACAGATTTAGGTAATGAACTGTTAGACCAATCCCCAAGGACTGTTTTGACAGTGATAGTGATGACAACACAACACCAGACAGGATCTTTACCCAGCATGGGGGGAACTTCCTGGTGTACACTTCATGCCCTTATGGTAAGGAAGATGTGACCTGTGACTTCAGGAGGGATGAGGTGATTTTCCAAGTCTGCGAGGACTGCCTTCCCCACCTGAAGCCACCAGTCCAAATCAGCACTCTGTCCAGGGACTTCTCCACCCAGCTGGAGGAGGCCGCTGAGATAGCAAAACCAGAAGTCTTTCCGGGCTTCAGGCAGATGGTTGAAGAGAGAGTCAACCTAGATGATGCCTGTGAGACTCTGGAGCAAAAGCAAAAATTGAAACAACTTTTCTTGGATTTTCAAGATCTCTTTGTGGTGGACTCATATGACTGTGGTCGCATCAACATCCACACAACAACAATCCCCACGGACTATGGCATGACTCCAATGTTTGTGAAGCAATATCGCTTGCCTCTCGCATCAATGGAGTCCCTTACTGAAATAATTAAGAACCCCGTGGGATAATCAGTCCAGTCCACAGCACCTTCAATAATCCGGTGCTCGGGATTTTGAAGCCGAACGGCCAGTGGAGACTCTGCGCCGACCTTACGGAGCTCAACAAGCGGGTCCACACTTCCCAATGGCCTCTTCCCTACATTGACCAAGGGCTGTCACAGATCCAGGGGTCACAGGTATTTACTGCAAGAGACCTGACCAATGGGTACTGGACTGTATCTGTCAGTAGGGAGGACCAATACAAGCTGGCCTTTACCTTCGGGGGGCAGAAGTACACATGGACCCGGACTCCCTTCGAATACATCAACTCTGGCAATGAATTCAACATTTTTCTACTTAAGGCCATGCCCGACCTGGGTGACAGGGGTAACCTGGCCTATGTAGATGATGTTCTCATCAAAAACTGTGGAGGAACACATAGCGGAGATCCGTTATGTTCTGACACAGTTGAGAGCTGCCAGAGCAAAACTCTCCTTTCAAAAGGCACAGTGGTGTAGAACCCGTGTAAATTTCTTGGGGCATGAGATTACTCCTCAGGGTCTCTGTCCCCAGGAAAAGAAAGTGGAAGCCCTCCAGAAATTAAAAGACCCCACAACTCTGCAGGAACTAAGGAGCCTTCTTGGACTAACTAATTACAGTAGAAAGTTCATTGAGGACTACGCAGAGATCACAAGACCCCTGATTCATCTTTTGGAGGGGGGGGTCAAGTGGGAGTGGGGTCTAGAAAAAGCTGAGGCAGTAAGACAACTCAAAAGAAGTCTCTCACAAGCACCTTGCCTAGCTTACCCTGTCAAAAACAAGGAGTTATTCTTGGAGACAGGGTTCTCAAATACATGCTTGACTGCAGTATTGTACCAAAATCATGACAAGGTCAATAAAGTAATCTCCTATGCGATTAAAACTTTATCTTCTGTGGAGGAAAAATTCAACGATTGTGAGAAGGCACTCCAGGCAACGGTGTGGGCATTGAAGAATTACCGCCTGTTTATCCAGGGGGAACACATCATAGGGAAGACTCCACACCAGCCTCTGCAATATCTCCAAAGTGTCAGAATCTGGGCCGGAAATGTGAGTAATTCCCGAATTACTTCCTGGATTCTGTCAATGCAAGGCTTTCCTGTGGAGGTCAGATATGTCCAAAACAAGAAGAGTCCCCTCGCGCAATGTCTGGCTGACTTGCATGATTGTGCCAGAGAAAACTGTCTCGAGGACGAAAGTCTAAAAATCAAGGACAACATGAAGGCATACCTCAATTCCCCACACAAAGTCTTTGAAGAAGACGAGTTTGAGGGAAAGCCCACTGTCTATGTGGATGTATGCTCCTACCATGTTGACAACAACGGGGAAAAAGAACTAGTGGCCGGCGTAGGGAATGCATGGGTTAATGAGACCCCAGAACCCTCCGCTCGGTACAAGATTGGTCCCCGAAGTAGTCAAGTGGCAGAGTTGATGGCTGTGCATCAAGCCATCCTCACTGCTGTCCAAGATCAACTCCACAAACTGGTCATAATCACAGATTGGGATTATGTACGGAACAGGTTCGTGGAGCACCTGGTTAACTGGAAAACCAGAGGCCTGCTATGTGCTAATAATAAACCCTTGAAACATGGGAAATTAATTCAAAATATTGATGATCTGGTCACCTCGAATGGGATGACCATCTACAGGAAAAAGATCAAGGGTCATTCTAAAGTAGACGGACCAGACAAAACAGGAAATGACCTAGCTGATCAGCAGGCCAAAACCGGAGCCATCCAAGGGGATCTACTTGAGATCGAGTCCCTGTTGGGGGAAATCCAGGTTGCTGCTATCACTAGGTCTCAGACAAATGCTCACAATGAACCCTCAACTGCACAATGGAGTAAGGAGACCCCAGATGCTGATTTGATTGTGGCTCAAAAAGGGGATCCAATAATTGGTACACATTGAGGACCCTGAGAACTTTTCCCTGACGGATACCGATTACATAGGGAAATAGGGCCTCAGAGTGTTGATGAAAAGTCCAAAAAATGTTCTGAATCAAAGACGGTTTGTTGGTGAGGAAATCCCTAGCTGGCCATGATCAGTGGGTGGTCCCTACCTCATTCTGAAGCCTGATGTTAAGTCACGGCCATGATGTGGCCACAGTGGTCATAGGGGGTTTCATACAACACTTGAAATCTTAAGAGAGGTTGCATACTAGCCACACATGGGGCAGGACCTCGACTAATAAATGAAGGGGTGTCTTGTGTGTGCACAATTTCAGCCAACATCCCTCACACACCGTGCACCTCTCTAAAAGAGGGGGATGACACTGCCTTGGTCAGATTTACAAGTCGATTATATCGGGCCTGTGATTCGCCCCTCTAGGGGAAACAAGTACATGTTGACCGTGACATGCTTGTTTACTAAGTGGGTAGAATGTCTCCCAGCCCCAAACTGCAAGGCAGAAACAGCAGCTGACCTGATGATCAACCACACCTTCTCGCGTTTTGGACTGCCCCAAAGGATCGAGTCAGACCGAGGTAGCCACTTCACTAGCGAAGTACTGACAAAGATGTGGGAGATACTTGGGGTCAAAAGGGAATTACACATTGCCTAACGGCTAGCCTCTACTAGTGTAGTCGAGAGATACAACAAGACAATTGTGAGAGGATTCTGGGCCAAGTTGGGATATTCGATTACCCGAATATCAATATTCGATTACCTCTTGTCCTAATGGCCATATGATCTACCCCTTCATCTTCAACTAAAAGGCCACCTTTTGAGCTGATGACTGGACGCAGGATGGTGTTTCCCCAGCATCTGCTCTACAGAACCCAAGAGCAGACATTGATCAATGCCTCCACAACTCATGAGTATGTTGAAAATCTAAGAAAACACCTTTAACATGCTTTTGCCTATGATCAGCGAAATCTAGAAAGATCTGCTGACAGCATGAAGACTCCCTATGACTTAAAGACTACTAGGAAAGAATACCATGTAGGAGACCGGGTCTACTTATACAATTTCCAAAGGAACCAGGCCAAACAGCGCACATTTTTGCCTACCTGGAGGGCTTCTTTTGAAATTGTAGATAAAATCTCACCAGTCGCCTACAAAATCTGCATCCCCAAAGGCAGTTTGGCAGAGGGGGAAGATAAGTGGGTCCATATTAACCAACTAAAGTGTTGCCATCCTAGGCACACTCTGCAGCAACTGGAGGACTCTTCTGGAACCCCAGAGGGGGGCACTCCAGCTCCCTAGAATTCCCACTATAAAAATATTCCATCTATATAGTCAATAAATTGCCAATAGAAAAATGTGTCCTGATTTGTCAAAATGTATGTGTCCGCCCCACTACATTAACAGTGGTGGGGAAATGTCTATGAATATGTTTTTGCTTTGTCATCCTAGAATTGGAAACCATGGTGACTAAAACCAAGGAGGACTACCCGGGGACCGGAAGGAAAGATCCAAGGGGCCCGGGGTATCGCTTCATACCCACATCAGGACTGGGCGAGGAACTGGTCGATCCACCCCTGATGGAAGAAAAGATGATGAACTTTGCCATTTTTGGAACCAAAAGAAATGAGACTGATCATGTCATGATGCCATACCCCCGGGGGTTTTGACCAAGTCCAGCAACCATGGAAGCAGCCATCAAGTTACCCCAAGCAAGCCCAACAACCCCCGCTAGGGGCTATTTGGGTGCAGTCCTGGCGCCTATGGCGCCATGCTCATATGGAGAGTCAGTCCTGGCGCCATAGGCACCAGGCTCATAGATTAAAACTTACCTGATGCAGACCATGCTGCAAACTTACCTGATGCAGACCATGCTGCAAGAACTCCAAGCCAAACGAGGCTCGGAAGGGACTATTTTACCTAAGGACTATTTTTTTACTCGGGTGGGGCTGGGGAGGAATACTTACCTGGGACTACTTTGGAGGATATTTAAACTACGCCCGAAGAGCAGCACACGCTTATTCTGCATCCAGCAGCGTAACGCTCACTATGCCTGCAAGTCTGCATCCAGTCTTCTGCCACGCCCGCCTCGAGTTTGGAGCTCCTAGAAAAAGGGAGAAAGAAGGAGAAAAGGTTAGAGCAAGAGCAATACCTTTGTTCCTTACCTGAATTCCAGATCCATCGCGCCTTCAAGCTGGAAGAAAGAAGTTATTTTATGCGCGTCACCTCACCTGCTGCAGCGCCGCGCGGAACTCACCGGCCTTCGCAGCATCTTCACATTTCACTGCATCTTCCTGCATGTTACCGCCGCACTCTGGCACCTAAGGAGAAGACAAGAACAGCAAGGTGAGCCAAGGGAATACACAGAGGAATACCCCCATAGACTTACCTGATTTTACCACCGGGGTACTATTCTTCTTCACGGGTCGGCGCAGCTTCCGCTGCATCCTAGCCGAACCCCAGCCCCTAAGGGGAAACAAAAGGACAGCAAGTTGAAACAAGGGACTAACAAGGGGAACCCTCCTCACCACAAAAGACTTACCTGATTTTACCGCCGGAGGCATGATTCCCTGAGACTTCATACTTTCTCTCAGTGCCTGAATAAGGGAGAAAGCAACAGGTTACATATGGATATTATTTTATCGAACTGTGTTGGATAATACAAATCCTTATCAGAACATTACCGGTTGCCACGAGGAACTCTTCAGTAGGGTCAAGCTGCAACCTGCAAAGAATCGGACAAGAGTGAAAGTCAGGCATTTGAACTCTTACGAACTACATACTAACGGCATCTTGCCGGAAATATCGGAGTCAATATTGTCCTGGAACTCACCAATTCCTTCGAGCCAGTGAAGCAACTGATTATCTACGCGCCCCTGCGCTCAATGCAGGACGGAGAGCTCATCTTTTCAAATCATCAGGTGAGACTATAAGAGGGAACATCCAAGGTGATCAGGGGGAGAACAGCGGGGTGGGGGGATTTACGCTCAACTCCATGGGTGGTTAATTCCCTTTCTCCACTTGCAGAAGAATATTCCTACGGGCCAAGCAAACAAAGCTAGGTGGGCCAGTCCAGTCCGTCATCTCGGCCCTACGTGTCACATTGGTGGAGACCGCAGCAGTCCAGTCCAGATCGACGCCTCTGTGGGAGCCAGGTGAGCGTAACAAATCATCCCAGTCTCCAGGTGAGCGTAACAAATCATCCCAGTCTTGCGACTTCCCATTGATGGACGACAACGCCAAATCGCAAGGGGGGGGCTTGTGGGATGTTCTGACCCACTAGGCTCTGCCCTGCAACATCACTGTGTGCTGCTTTCATCAGAAACAAGAGTATGGCCACCAAAAAACTCGATGCGCTAAAAATCTCTGAGAAGTGTGCAGGGAAACCTGAAAAATAGTCCACCAATCCATTTTGCCTGTTTCAGTGGTGGAACCGGAGACCACCCTCCCAAAACCTGTCATTGGGCTGCCCACAGAGTGAAATAGAACTACCTGAAAAGGCCGGGCTACATTGCCAGGAAAACCCAGAAGTGCTTTAAAATCCATTTTTCCTTGGCTGTTGAAAGTGCAAAATCATGGTTCCCAAACATCAGAAAAGATCCAACATCCTTGTTGGGTGTTAAACATCACGTTATTTAAAGAATCCACCTAAGCACAAGGTTAGGAGAATCACATTTCATCATAAGAAAATTCACATTCAAAAAGGTGCTTGCCTGGAAAAATCTGTCAGATATGGGCGCAGTACCACCGCTCGCCTGTGTCAGAGCTGTCATTTAATTATACTGTTAGTTAAACTTGCACATTAAGATAAAATTGTGGAAAAGAAGAGACTTGCCATCAAAAGCAATATAGGTTGCTACAATTCAATCTCTATGTTTGAAAAAGACTGGAATTATGAGATCTGTGTATATATTTGTTGAAAATGTGAGTTTATTTAGAAAAGACAATTTTAAACAAGGGGTTTTAAAAGTGAACTAATGTTAGCCACAGTACTTCAAAGGCACATTTCACAGTTTTCCCCAAACAAAGGCCTCCCCCCCCTGCTCTCTGCTCAGGAACTGTCATTGAGTTGTTAATTGAGGTGGGAAATTTTGGCCTGTTGCTCTCAGGGGAGACAAAAGACTCCCTTGATTGAAAAGATATGCAGATTCAACTGTCAACAGAAAACAACTGCCAGCAGGAAGAGTGTTTTGGACCCAGCCAAACCTTGGGGGTGAGACCAGACAGATATGAGTATCTTGACCCACAAGAAAATATCTTTTGAAAAAGACTCACAGAGAACTGTGTAAAATTTGTAAAAATCTGTAAATATAGTGTTGTTAAAATTACATTTTTGCTCACAGTTTGAAACTACTCTGACCTCTGTGCGATGTTCAGAGACAGGACTACCAAAATGTTGATGTTGTAGCAATTATGATAATGCTAGAAATATGAAACTTCACAGGATTATGCCCAGATGTCATGCGCATGTATGGAGAAAAAGGTGGACAGATCTGACACTAGGTACCCCACCAAAAGCGTGAAAAACAGTCCATTTTGAACCAAAGCTTGCACTAAAATGAGACTCGGATGGATACGTGCCCTACTAAATCTGTGATGTGAATATGTATTATTGGCAAGTTGGTGATATTGTAAATATGTTTTATGTGAAAAATAGATTTACTGTACTGAAACAAAGGGGAGGTACTCCCTGGATTGTAAAATGCAGCATCACTATGACACTAGATTTCCTTCTCAAATCAGGAGAGGGGAAATACTCTAACCAATAGGAGTCCTAGAGGGTGTGCTTAGTATAATTCAGCCTACCCACCCCTTTGGGAAATACATGAATAGGGACTGCTTAGGACCTAGAGAGACACACAGATTCACCCTTCAACTGACTTACTGGCGATGCGCTCTGCAGGAGGAACCCAGATCCCAGACTCCAGAACTCTGAAAGCAGAAGGCCCGATTCCAAAGCTGGACCCTTCTCAGCTGGACTTTAAAATCTTGAAACCTTTTTTTAACCCCAGAATTCAAAGGGGCACACCAAAAATTGAACAGACGGGCTGTGCTGTTTCTGCTTCTTGCCAAGAACTCTTGCTAGAATCCAGAGATCCAAACCAGTAGAGCAGAGCTGTAACCAGATAGCTGTAACCCAGAACCAACCCATCAGATCCAGTCCAGAGGCCGTGCATAGACCAGAGTGCCATGCTGAGTGCAGAACCGGGTGCCTGAATCCTGTCCGGTAGGCTAGCAGAACTCCAATCCAAAACCTTTGACCAGATCTTTGACGGGCCTATTCCAAACCATAGTAGTGAGTATCTATAGCATAGAATTGTCCATAGCCAATCTCTTATCCTTAATTAATCCAATCCAAAACCATTCTATCATATCCAGAACTGCATTGTACACTCTCTTTTGTGTTTCTGAATCTTTCCCTCATCCATATAGTCCTTTGTTAATTGTAGTGATAAATTAATCTTTGGGCTAATATATTTGCTAAAAAAAGACAAGTGTCTTGGCGGGCACAAGTGAGAGCAGAGGCGCCACTGTTCTGGTGGCTGTCCGTTGGGTATCTTGCATCTTCATAGCCTCCTTAGTGTAAAGAATATCTGTTTGTAATTTCAAAAGCGCATCATTCATTTGTAGATTTTGACTCTTTCTGAAAAAAAACGACCTCTACTAAAACCTTCATAACTTCTGAACCGTGCATGCTAGAAACGAAATTGAAGCTAACATCCTCAGCTTTAAAACGAATCTAAAACCGCATTCCAACTCCTTATAGTTTTGCTGTAATCACGTTTCTCGTGCGCTGAAAAGCTTGCCGCGAATTCGCGTTTGGCTCAATTTCAACACGTGTAAAACAGCTATTCTTTGCATCCGACCACAGAATTCAGCTTGCAATCTGCTAGTTATTCAATCATCATTGCTCGTGTTTACCTGAAATTATACAAAGCGACTCCCACTAGTTTTGAATTCCATTTAGAGAATTAAAGTCATTTTTCAGTGTTTTTCTGCAAAACCACATTCAAAAGCATTTGACCTGTTTTGAAATCATTCCTGTTTCTCTCTGCTTGCTGGGGGGATTTGGGATTGAAACTGTATTGGTTCGGATTGTATTTTCCTGAAACCTGTTTTCTCTCCTTCCATCTCTCCATTGCATTTTAGGGGGATTGAGTAGTATCAGGGGGAAAGAGTGACGTTGCATTTGATTGAACCCACATCAAGTATTATTCCATGATGCATTGTTTTCCTATCCATATCAAGTATTATCCCATGCTGCATTAATTTCCTATCATTGCATTTGGCTGAACCCACGCAAAGTTTTATTCTATGCTACATTATTCTTTCCATCCATGCTCATTCTGATTAAAGAGATTGTTGATTGTTGTGACATCACCAAACGGTGATCATTGTATAAATATTAATAGTATGAGATATATGTTGTTCAAATTCATAAAAGTATGATATATACATTGTTCAAATCCATAAAATAAATCTTTTAACTTTGCAAAACAACCTGCTTCCTGGTTCAGTGAGACCGGGGGGATTCAAAGAGAGGGGCATGATATAAGGGTACATCATTCAGAAATAAAATAACTTATAGACAAAAATATATAATTAAGGATTCCAACTGTGCATCACACGCTAGGCACTGACTTAGGTGGAGTGCCGGGTTGAAATCACCTACAACCCTGAGGATGCTTTTTTCATGTCTGCAATCTGCTTGAGTGACGTGGGCACACAACGCAAGCCGGTCGGTGCTGGGAAAGGACATGCCGGAGCTTATTGATATGGGGGCTTCGGTCCACGTGATGCAGGTGGCTCAGTTCAGAAAGTTGTCACCTCCACTGATGCTGCACTCCCCCAGGCTTCCGATTTTCACCTATGGTGGCTCATCTCCCCTACCTCGAGATGATGCTTTCTGCACCTCAGTGCAAGACATTAGGTCTGTGGAGACCACGTTCTATGTCGCACCTATCGCAAAAGACACACTATTGAGCTGTGCAATGGCTGAAGTTCTCGGGGTGGTGAAATTCGCCTTCCAAGTGTACGTGGAGTGGTTTACTCACCTGTTGAAGGGGTGGGGTGTCTGAAGAACCAAGAGGTGAGGTTTCACATTTCACATTGATACCTCTGTGCAACTGGTGGCCCTGCAACACCACCGCATACCACTCCAACTGCGACAGAAAGTGTAGGAGAACCCGAGAAAGCTCGAAAAGGCAGGCATCATTGAGAGGGTGGTAGGCTCCATGCCATGGGTTCTCCCATCATGGTGGCGGCGAAACACAAGCCCCTTGAAGAGGTTCGAATATGCATGGACATGCGGCTACCGAACAGGGCCATCTGTCGGGAGTGTCACTCCACCCCTACCCTGGATGATATTCATGCAGATCTCCAAGGAGCCAAGGTCTTTTCCACCCTGGTCCTCAAGACGGGGTACCATCAAGTGCCCCTACATGTGGACTCAAGGCCTATCACCACATTTTCTTCCCACGTTGGGCTCTTCAGGTACAAACTGAGCTTTGGGGTGTCTTCGGCAGCGGAAGCCTTTCAGCATAGCATCAGGGGTTTGTTGGCAGGGCTCCCCGGAGTTGTCAGTATAAGCGATGACATGCTTATCTTCTCTAAGTCGGACAAGGACCACTTTCCTCGACTAGAGGCAGTTCTAGCCCACCTTACTCAACATGGTCTGAATGCAGGTTCATGCAGCTCAAAGTAGATTTTGCTGGTTTCGTCTTTCAAGACTGCAGCTTGTCCCCCTATCCCAAGAAAGTGGCCAACATCAAGATGGCTTCACCGCCGGAGTCACCATCGGCAGTGCGCAGCTTCCTGGGGATGGTGAACTTTTGCGAGCAATTCATCCCAAATTTGATGACCATCACCGAACCCCTCCGGGTGCTCACCAAAAAGGATCAGGACTGGCAGTGGGACAGGCAGAAAGTAAAACGTTTCAGGAGTTGAAGGCGGCTCTGGTCACCAATACGGCCATAGCCTACTTTGACCCTGCTTGCACCACAGAGATTATTGTGGATGTCAGCCCTGTTAGGCTTGGTGCAGTGCTTCTGCAAGTCAACTACCAAGGGGTAAGACAACCAGTAGCATATGCCAGCAGGGCCCTAGCTGAAACAGCACGCTGCTACTCCCAGATCAAGCATGAGACACTGGGGGTCTTGTGTGGCTGTAAACATTTACATCTCTGTATCTTTGGTCACCTTGTAAAGGTCTACACCGACCACAAGCCCCTCGTCCCGATTATGGCAGGGTCAGCTCTGCAATCACAAATCCTTCGGGAACGGTGGCTTCTGCAGGAGTATGGGGCAATGCTGCTATTCAGAGCTGGAGCTGACAACCCTGCAGACTACCTCTCATGACACCCCATGGGGGAAGCAACTGAGGAGCCAGCGAGGATGAAGGGGCAAAACAGAGGCCTTCGTCTCCATGATAACAAGGGCATCAGTCCCCAACCCGATGTTGCTGAACAACATTGCTTATGCCACCAGGGGCGACTCAGGTCTGCAGTATCTAATGGCCCAGCTGCAGGCTGGCCGGTGGAAGTCCTTCTTGTCAACGATCCAGCATCGTACGCCCGTAGGCCAGGCATTCATTCAGGGCCTGTGGAGGGTCCCACTGGAACTTTCAATCAGACATGAAGGGGTTCTGCTGAGAGGGATTCAACTGGTTATCCCTTTGGTGTTACAGGAGAAGATTCTTGCATTAGCGCACGTCAGACACCAGGGAGCAGGCAAGACGAAGGTGCGTCTAGGGAGAAGGTGTGGTTCCTCGATTTGGAGCGAAAAGTGAAGGATGCCCTGGCAGGTGCACCTGGTGCCAAGCGGTGAGGCCGATGGTTAAGGAGTCACCAATCGAGTCCCCTGTGAGGTCGACTGCACTGTGGAAGACACTCAGTGTGAACTTTGGGACTGTGCTCCAGTCTGAGCACTTCATAGTCAGGCTCGATGAGTTTTCCATGTACCTGTTTGTCCAATTTGTGGAATCCATGCCACCCGATGAGGTGATTCCGGTACTCAAAGGACTCGCAGCCCATGGGATCCCACACTCCATCAGTTCAGACAATGGGCTACCCTTCCAAGGGGCCGACTTTGAACAATTCCTGCGGTTCTATGTAGTGACCCACAAATGCATCCCCCCTGCTGGCTCAGAGCCAATGTGATGTGGACCAATTCATGAGGACCATGAACAAGGCATTCTGAATCGCAGTGGACAAGGAGAAGCCGCTGGATCTCTCCCTCACATCGTTTTGTATTGCGTAATCGAACAACACTGCATGCCTCCACAGGGAGACCGTCAGGAACAGGCCAACGAGCAGGGGACTGCCCAGTGATGACTGATCAGTGACCCAATGATGGTCGGTGACACCGTGCTGGTGAGAATGAGGAATCCCCCCACAAGTTATGTCTACTCATGGACAGTGAAGAGGAGACAAGGGTCCATGGTCACGGGCCAAAAAGGACAAGAGTCTATAACGAGGAACTCCAGTTGGTCCTGGTAAGTGCAGCAGTCTCAATGACAGACCAGGAAGAGAACGAGGAGGTCCACGGTGAAGAAGGTGGGGAATCGTCCAAAAGGCCATATGTCCGAGAAAGGGACCTGCCAGGACCAGTCCGTGGCAAAGATGGTTCAGGGGTTCCTAAGCAGAGGTAACCCCAGCGGATTGACCGACGACCCTCGGAGTGGCACCAGGACTATGAGCTTAAGTGAATACCACCGGACATATTGTGACGTATCATTGTGTTGTTGTTGTTTGCAGGCTGTTTGGGGGTAGGTTTGAGGAGATGTTGTGACGTGGGCCATCACTCGTGTCAATTGACGACCCCTGTGAATTCCGGCAAGAAAAGGAGGCCCTGGCCAGGTACAGGCAGGGATTCTCCAGAGCATTGTACAGGCTCACGTGGGGTCCTTGGGTTCCAGGCACCAGGCCCGGCGAACCTGACAAAGCACCGACCGGCTCTCTCTGCTTCAGGCTCAAGTGTCTCTGTGCTGGCCTGAGATGGGTGCTGCAGGTCCAGTGGTGTGTCCCTTGTAAGTGTCAATGGACCTGTGAGCCCGGCAAATAGCTGACATGACTTGCTGCATCTTCGTGCCACTGTGCTGGCGTTCTATGCCATGTTGACTGATCCCTAAGTACCATATCTATTTAAACCTGAATTTTCCAGTGAAACCTTGGAAAGTATCAGCAATCAGAGGCAGTGTTTCCGGCAAGGGCCAAACATCCTAACAGATGTTATGAAAGCTAATTGGACACAGGAACGGCTCATCAATAATTGGCAAAGGGGCACAGACAGGCCAAAACCCTCACCCATTGTGAAGGAGCAGTGGGTTAAACTGTCAAAAGAAAACCTGGTTTTCCTTTGACAGTTTGTTCCCCAGCGCACATGTCATGAAGTGGGTCATGCAAGGCTGGGGGTGTTTTGCTTCCCCAGCCTTGCATGGCTCATTGGATATGCAAGCTGGGGAACTGCACATCTCAATGTGCGATGGAGCGCACCTGCGCCTCCATTCACATCCACTCTCAACATGGCACTGACAAAGTGGTGCTCTGGCTCCTGCGTGCATGTGCAGGAACCATGAACTGCTCTGACTCTTCTGGGTTAGAGACGTCACTGCAGGCAGCATTGCAGGTGTGGAATGAGTACCATCCGGACTGGGGCTGAAGGTGCGTGTATAATGATTATTTTGTGTATGTTGTTCTCTATATATGCATGTATGAATGGGTGAGTGAATGCTTTGGAATGAGCAAGTGAATGCAACGTGAATGTGTGCTTGAATGAGTGAGTGAATTCTGCATAAATGTGTTTTTGAATAAGACAGATAATGTGTGGGTTTTTTTGCAACACATTTTATTGATTTTCACATTGTGCATTACATAACAAAACCTTGACCCCAGAGGAGTCGAACAACGTTACTTAACAAACAACCTATGGGTCCAAGGCATCGATACACATACTTAATACAGAATTATCTGTCATCAATGTCCTAACAAATTGTGTGAGATACCCAGTGCGCATGTTACAGCAGTTTAGTGGGTGCCCTCCCACTTTCCCCAGATTTTATTGACCTTCTCCAGGCATCCTCTAGCCGTATACACTCGCTGTTCCATCGCTATGCACGAATCCACATCTGTATGTTCCAGAATCATGTCAGAGCCCCACAGTTTAGCAATGTTACATTTAATCAATGCCATAGAGGTTGAAAATAAAAGTTTATCGTAGCGGGTCATTGTACCCTCATCCTCCACACCTAACAGCAATTTCGGTTCTCTAGGCACCGTGCAACCCATGACTCTCGAGAGCGTGTCACAGCATTGTTGCCAATATGTTTTAATGTGAGAGCAGTCCCATAGTATGTGGAAGAAGGTACCCTCCTCTTGATGACAGCGCACACAGCTAGGGTCTGAAATTCTGCCCCAACGGAAGAGTGCAACCCTTGGATAATATATTCTGTGTAATATTTTGAGCTGTACAAGGTGGAGTCTAGATGAGATGGCTGTCTCCCTTGGGTACATCAGTATTATAATCCAGTCTTCTGGCAGGATAGCTCCTACATCTCTCTCCCATTTGGACTTCAAGCTTGCTAACTCAGTTGTAGCCAAGGAGGTGATGGTGCTGTACATCACTGAGGTGATCTTGACATCTATATGGTCTAAGACTAGGTTCCTCTCCATAGGAATGCACTCCGCCATGTTACTCAGGGCAGGGAGATGAAGTTTCAGTGTGTGTTTTAATTGAGCGTGACGATATCGTTCTGTATCGGGTAGGCTAAATTTGACAGCCAGGTTCTCAAAAAGCACTAGTTTCCCTCCTGTGATTACATCGCCAACTTTTGTGATTCCTGCTGTTATCCAGCTCTGCCATTTCGGGAGCTTGTCTACCACAGGGAGATGTCTATTCTGCCATAGTCGTTGCACCGGGGTGATTTTCCCTTCCCAGCTAATGTGTTTGTGTGCCTCCGTCCAGACCATCGTCACATGGGAAGACATGGTTCGGGGGGTCATAGTGTTAATTTTTCGATACAGGGATTCCAGTGGGGTAGTTTACGCTCGCCTTATGGTGTCGGGCTTGATGTGTGGTAATGTTGTATCTCCATGTAGCATATCATTTATTATTGCCATTTGGCTTGCCCAGTAGTATGTCTGCAGATGTGGCAACCCAATGCCCCCTTCCCAGATGGACCGCTGCAGGGTGCGGAGTGCTAATCTCGGGTGTCCATTGCTCCACAGGAGCTTTCTGAGGGTTCTCTCGATTCTCTGAAATTTGCATGTGTGGATGTGTAGGGGGGTGTTCTGAAGGATGTATAGGAATCGCGGCAGGGCCATCATCTTAAATAGCTCTGCTCTCCCTAATAGGGTCAAAGGTAGGGAAACCCAGTGTTTAACATCTTCTGCAAATCTATCTATAATTGGATGGAGATTTCTGGCTATGTATTCATTCAGATCAATTGTAGTCTGTATCCCCAGATATTGGAAGTGGCTTTTTTCTACACAAAATGGGCAGTCACACGGAACAGCTTCCTCCACTCCCTCAACTGGGAACAGTATAGATTTGGACCAATTAACCCTTAGTCCACTGAAACATTCATATATCTCTAGCAGGCCTATTATTATTGGGCAGGAGGAGGCAGGGTCATCTAGGTATAGGAGCAGGTCATCTGCGTAGTTAATGTGTGTTTGAATGAGCGAGTCAATGTGTATGCGCTTGTGTTGGGTGCCGGACAGAATGCTGATTTGGGTTGTGGGTGCGGAAGGGATAGGTTAGAGGGGTATTTTATGCTGGTATCAATAATAAAGAAAGCATGGTACATGGTTTTACGTGACTAGACTGGATATTTGGTGCAACAAATCTAGCACTTTGTTACAGTGGCATGCCTTTTTCTGGACATCTATAATAAAGTAAGCATGAGAAGTGTTATTTTGTGGCTAGATTGCCATTTTGGTGCAGCCAATCTAGCCATTTCTTACTATAGCATGACATCTTTTACTGGCCATCTATTATAAAGTAAGTATGCTTAGTGTTATTACATTGCTAGACTGACATTTTGGTGCAGCCAGGCTAGCTATAATATCTTATTGTAACATGGAGTTTGTTACTGGGCATCTATGATTAAGCAAACATGATAAGTGTTAGCATGTGTCCAACAGGTTTTCTTATTGTTGTATGGCATTTCTAATGGCAAAACTAACAGGAGTATGTGCAGGTACTGGCACATATTGCAGTGCAAGCTTAGACATGTTTTCTCATAGTATAATTACTGGTATTAATATTAAGCGCAAAGCAAACGTGAGTATGTTTTTATATGGAAATACTGTTGGTCCGATAGAACAGCAAGTAGAGTGCTCACTTTGACATCTGTGCAGAGCCTGCTGATGCAGGTTCGAAACTCGGAAGGGCCAAACTCAGCCTTTTATCTTTCCGAGGTCGATAAATGAGCACCGCAAACCGTGGGTAATAAGCAGCACTCAGTTACTTCAGGGTTCGTAGCGCTATACAAATGCTAAATTATTATTTTTTATAGGTGCAGCCAGCAAGGAACCGTATGAGCACAGCCAACGTGAAAATAGTTTTTATACTGGCGTGTACTATGGGAAAAGGCACCATAAAAATGCTCTGGAAAATATTCATGTGCACTGTTGTTGACTTGCATTGATTGGATTTTGCCAGGCATTGACCTACAAAAGCAATTACAAACTGTCTGGCTTTTTACCTAATTTTTCACAGTGCTCGATAATGCGCCATTTTAACCCATAGTGCAAACACCTTTCTCTGCAGGAGAATCCCCACAAACTCCTCTTGGTCCCTATGCTCGGTCACTCACGTATATTTATGGCAAATATGTATACCCCGGGCCCCCAATACAAAAACTGACAGGCCGCCACCGATTTGTGCCACACGTCATAACAGAACGCAGGCATCTGGCAATCTAGTGCATACTCCTACTACAATTGCGTGTAGACAAAATAATCTTATTTGTTGTTGAAGCAACGCACAGAGAGCACAGTCAGTGCAGGCAGAATGAAAATTATTACTCACCTTTACAACAGCAGCGAGGCACAGATCTTAGATTGCAATCACCTCTGCTGGTACTGGCATCAACAGACAAGGATAATTGTAACCAGCAATGTCCATGACCGCGCTGCTTTGGCCTGGTCAAAGGTAGATCTGCAGATAACATTACAAACCATTACACAGTAGCTAGTTACTCCTCATTTCCTTTCCAGATATATTTAAGCAATAAGCCCCGAGCCACGGGGGCATTACAGAGTCAGGTAAGGCCCAGGGCCCCATATTTACAGGCCCTGTGGCGAGGGGCTTATTGCCATTAGTACCCCGGCCCGGAAGACCGGGGTACTAATAGCATTCTTTTTCTATTCTGAAATGCTGCAGCGCTTCGGAACCGAAAAAAAAGTTACAAAAAATGACCACTGGGAAGGAAAAATGGAGTCCGTTTTCCCTTTCCATAGCGGCCATAGGGAGCAGACACGGTGGGGACATAAGTGTTCCCAGCTCGTTCGCTCTCGAAAAAGGACCCAAAAGAAGTTAAGTGGTAAGTGGGGCTGGAAGGGTGGGGAGGGGATTGTGTGTGGGGGTTTGGGAGAGGAGAAAACACCTGATTCCCTGGGGGGTGGGGGGATGGCAGCCTCCAGCCATGTGGTGGCTCGGAGCACGGATTACCCTGTTACAAGACTCCTCATTGGCTGAGGGGCTGCCACCCCCCCCCCCTCCGCCGGGGATGTGAAGGAAGCTTAAGCTTCAAGGGATTCTGCATCGGGTAAAGCCCTGGGAGAGCCAATCAGATTGCGTGTAACAATCTGATTGTCTCTCGCCGTGTACTAATGTTCAATACACCCATGACAAAAAATACACTTATCTCAAATTGCTTAGAGTTTTGTATGCACCCATTGTATTTTATAAATAGAGATTATTCTATTTTCCTTAAAACCAGACTCATTTTTTCAATTAGAATTGCCAACATGTCTCACACCTTTCTGACACTTTCTCAGAGCAAGTTTTAGACTTAACAACTTCATCTGTAACTCCTCCATTGGAAAACTAGTTGTCACATGTTCAATCTATAAGGCCAATGATTAAAAAGTTTATGTTATTAAATATTATTGCATTCTCGTTTTTTTCATTTAGTTTTAAATTCAAAATTCTCAAGAAATGAATCTAAATATTAAGAAAATAACCAGTATCATAGCTGAAAAAATGTACAGAAATGTTTACATAAGAAGCTTAGAAAATTTATAACGGCACAAATGGAGACTACATAATAAAGGTAATAAAGATAAACTTCTGTGAACATTTGTTAAATAATTAGCTTTTTTATAAGTACCTTTGGGCAAATGATCCCAGCAGGCCAATGAGCGTAGCACCTGAGCATGCTAGAGTAAGGTTTGAGGCATCTCTCAGCCTGAAAATCATCATAATAAGGAAGGTGAAATGGGTGGCCACGGTCCTCAAATTCTTCCCTTACGTAAGCCTTAGCAGGTTATGATAAGGTCTGAGTTTCCACACACACCCTTTACCTTATCTACCAACTCACCCATGCCTGTTTTTGTTCCTCATGGGGTACAATGTATTTATTTGAGACAGAGACAGAAACAGAGACGGAGACTGAGAGGTGACATTGGGAGCTAGAGCAATGGGACCTGTTTGCAAATGGCTAGGATTAGGAGTGCAGGTTTGCAGGTTGTTTTGCCCTGTAAGGCCTACTCTCGCCTTCCTCTGAATAACCGACTCCCCTCTAAGATATCTCACCACCTTACACTACACACACAAACCCCCCACAGAAAGCCACCACAGGCCTAGCAGTGAGCACATCAACAATATCTGAGCCACAACAACGCTCTCCACTTTAGACATGTTGCAATCTCTCACATCAGCAGCTAACCAGGCCAAAGTGCTGTAGTGGGTCAGATATTCGCCTCTTTCCCATGGATAACACGCCCCCAATTTTAGTGGCCTAGCCTATGGAGAAACATATTGGCACTCAGTAACCAGGCATTTCCAACCTGCACTTATCAACACCACAGGTTTCAAATCTGTCTTTCCCATTGTCCCACTAATGAATCACCCCTTTTTTATTTTTACAGATTCAAGGGCAGTGAGGCCCCAATAGTGGCACACAGACACTATGAAAAGCCACTTACATTGCATTGCATAATACCCATGGAAAAGCCAAAATGTGTGCCTTTTTTAGTACTTTTTAACAGGACTTAAGTGCAAGGATCAGATGCAAAAGCACACATCCCCTTTTGCGCCACAAAGCATGGAAGTCCTGTGAAAAATGCGTCCACCTGTCAAGTAGTCACCGACATAGCTGCTCTCTCTGCGCCTGAAGACACAATCTGGCATTGCTTTTATAATGTCTTTAAACAGGCTATGGTCTTCCAAAAGGGCCTTGCAGCCCACAGCACTTCAAAGCCATAACAATGGCAGTAGGAGCTATACAAATATCAAATAATATAACATAATATATGATCCTATAAAGGTTTGTAAATAACAGTTGATTTTAGGAGATGGAAAAAAGACAGTAAGTTCATTTTACAGATTATACAAGGTAAAAGTCAGTTAATGTGTTTATATGAAACTACAACATTTGTACATGTACTTTACAGAAAATATGCATACCTGTAGTTTGTGTTCATGCATATGGATATGCATGGAGCTGCAAGAAGAAATCTTGGAGACTTGTACAGTATTTCTTGTAGATGGTGCTTTCCAATGAAATGACAGTTGTACTCAGAGAGATTCACAGTACATCTGCAGTGCTGATCTATGATGATGCAGTTAGATGTAGAGGTATTCTATGTGATTGGTGGATGGTCATGTGACTTCTTAGCTACATCCAATGATGGAATGGCACCGAGAGTGAAGTGGAAATGGTAGAAGGGCTGTCCAAAATGTATTTAGATAAGTTTAACCAATACGGTAATGGACCTTAGGGGTCATTTGGATTTTTGTGTAGGTGGAAGCCAATGGGGATGCATGGTTGATGTTAATCAGCGGTTCTCTGCCATAAAAGATGTAGCCGGAAAGGCCATGTGGAGCTCTGTTTCAGTCCAGTTCTTTGGGACTGCATGACACATTTTGCATGCAATAAACCTTGTTTTCTTTGCAAAACTGTTGCACTGATTGTTTGACCGCTTGTGGAGTTATTTTTTATCAACCGGGTTTTGGGTCTTTACCTACACAGTACATCTGTATGAATCCCTTTCCAATCGATTTAGTCTCTCCCACTTTTCCTTTCTTTCTACATATCTAGTCAGGTGCTCACCTATGCCCAATGAGGTCACCAGGACAATGAAATAAGACTTCATTGCACTGCAGACTGTCATTTTCACAATCCAACTATGGGCTTCATCACAAGTCTATCAGCTAAGTGTTCCTAATTTGCTCCAGTGCCTAAATGATACTAGACAAAACTCTAATGATACGGTTTTAGAACCACTTAAACAGTTTCTTGTAAATGTCTTTATTTTACAATTGTCCAAGAATGATTAGGCTAAACCAACACGTGTTTCAACCTTCACTTTCAAGGTCCTCCTCAGGGCTTTAGCCACAACTACAACAATAGGATATTAAAGAAAAAAGTACTGTAATTAAAATGTAAACACGATGGAAGGGTCACAACGTTGCAGAAAGCGGAAACATTACATGGTAATCATAAAAATAAAAAAGCCAAGGCAAGAAAGACAAAAACAAAATATGAATGAGATATACATCCATCTCTCTACATGTCTTGCCAATACATGTGCAATCATTGTTCAATTATTCTTCCATACATGAAGACTCATATAAAAGTGAGCCATAACAGTACACTGTAGTTCATATTCATATTCAAACACTACCATGAGCTGGAACATATGCAGTAGCCACCAACAATAACTTGAATTAATTATATACCTGCAACTGTGAGTTTGCAACTGAAAAAAAGCACTAATTAAATTAATCACATATGAGAAAATGTCCATTCAAGGTGTATTTACCCTGCCTAAATCAGAACTGAACCAAGTAAGACTCTCACCTAATGCTGCACTCTGCCAAAGTACAAGTGGAGATCACTATTATTCAATAAGTCTTTCAAATTTCAAAATTATGAATCTGAAATACAATCATATTTGAGTCAAGATTAATTTGTTTGTTCCTCAAAAGTTAATGGTTCTTCTTTTATTGTTCTCTATTGATCAAATAAAGGGGTCTTACCTAAATCGCTTCGCGCCAATACTTCAATTTGTCAAGACACTGGTTTCAATATAATCCTAAGAAAGCTTCCTTGTCAACAATCCTGGATACAGAAAAATGAATAAACAATATATGTTTCCTTTTGATCGGCTCACCCTATAAGTTAACAGCCTCACAACCTAAAAATAGTTTTATCTGAAGACTCAATTAAATTAGAGTCCTTACTACAGCGTCTTACCTGTACAGCGTCCAATTCCTTTTGCATGGCGTTCCGTGTGGCACGAGCGTGCCATTTTGGAAGCCGCCTCCCTTTGAAGGCTTGAGGGAAGCATGTCATCAGGTAAACATGCCCCTTATTAGCATATATAAACAAACTGGTGAGCTCTGCTCGTCTTCAAACCTGTACTCCCGCTCGCTTTGTATTTTAATGTGTAACCAATAGTAATAGCGCATTCCCTATCTGTTTGAGAAAGGAGGCTCTTATGCCCTCATGGGATCCGTGTTAGCCCGGACACGCCCCTCACTATCTAAATAAAAACAGAGTAGCGATACATGAAGCCACATATGGTGCTTACTTATCTTTAAGCTACAATTTACTGCACACTTACCTGCTTAGTGATGGTGGGACTCAGTGTCCACTTTCTATGGAGAGCCGCTAAGCACGCTGAACATGTCATGCCTTCAAGCAGACCTACAAAACCTAATTTTGTGGTGCAGGAACCAATGAGAATAAGGCGAAAATGTGGACAAAGCCTAGGTGCACCCCCACTTCGCATGTTTACACCAATAACAGGTTATACTAATAAAGATGCCTCAAAACCCGCTAAACTTAGCTAGTGCTGGAGTGGCGAGGCAGCTTCCCTACTAATACTAATGAACCAATAATCTCCTCATTCATTATTCATTTATAGAGAGACGTCTTAGAAGTCGCTCAGGGGAATCATGTCATTCTGTCGAAACGCCCTTTAATTGCACATATAAAGAAATGTAATCATGTGCGATCCAATTTGTATGTTAAGAATTTAGAGGGGCACATTGCCTGTTGATCAATGATAGTTCGACATGGTCATGTATCATTTCTGAAAAAAAAAATTGGTGTTGTGTTAATTGTGTTATTACATTTCAAAACGAAAAAAAGAAAAAAACACATTCATTCAAAATATTGTCGGCGGACAGCCTCAAATGAATTGTTGACGAGATGGAGTCTTCCCAAAATTTGGCCCTGGATGTGTGACTAAACACAATGTTGCTTGTTTCTGTTAAACACCGCCTGAAATCGACCAAACCTTTGTCTTGGTGTTCTAGTCAAAGTGTCTGTGTGACACTTGTAAATAACAATTCTAATTCAATGTTTACATAAGAACCCCATTTCTGTATCCGAATTTAGTCCCCAGAGGACCGTCCTATATTTACAAATCAAAGTTGCCTCCAATTTTCTTAAATCTTTCTGCCTGTCGCCACCCCCCCTTGTCGTCCATCTGGTGATGTACTTTCCAATGTTCTGCTAAAGGTAATCTTATATCTTCCTTGTGTAAGGCGTTCACATGTTCACGGATTCCAATCCGAAGTTCACGTATGGTACTACCTAGATGTATAAGGCCACATGGGCACACAATCGCATAGACAGCATATTTACTTTTGCAATTAATTAGTTCTGTTATTTTCAATTCTTCCTCAATGTTTATTTTCAAACTTTTGCATTCAAGTGTGTATTGACAGATACTGCAGTGCCCACATTTGAAAAACCCAATCAGATTGTGTTGCAACTAACTCATGGGTCGTTGCAATGGTTGCAAAATGATAGACTCAATGTATTCCTCAGAGTGGGGGCTTTCATTTAAACAACACTTGGTCTATCCTCTAGGTAATCCCTTAGATCTGGATCCAATCATCACATGTCTGGTGGTAATTTGGCACAATTATCAATGAGTGGAAATAGCATAACCGCTGGGTCATGCAGCGGAATTTGTACTGTATCACAACCTGGTGTGAATACGCCCCCGACTCTGGCGGTAACACTATTCGCGCCCGGCAGTAACTGCACTGAAGTAAGCGCTACAGCTGAGAAAATGACGCTACCAGCGATACCGCCGGCGATCCCAATTGCTTCACTGCTGGAATGGGAAGCATCACGGCAGCCATTTTGAAAAACATCTCCACTCTAAATATCTCCACTTCCTGCAGACATCCGGCCCTGGTAAGAAGCAAAAACGTCCTAGGAGAGAATAAGAGGCAAGGTGGCTGAGCATTGCCTGTGCAAACCCAAATTTAGCGATGGGGAGCTGGATGTCCTCACAGATGAGGTGATTGCCACTGTGAGGAGCTTTAGAGCAGTCGTCAATGGAAGCCCACTGGACAGAGCAGGGCAGCCATCTGGAATACCATTTGCCAGAAGATGGCAGTAGTTTCAAGTGTACCCTGTGATGGAGAGGACTGCAGCAAGCGGTGGAACGACCTGAGGATCAGGGTCCAGGTACTGCTGCCCAGCACCGCCTGGAGTCCCTGGCGAGTCGAGGATGCACTGTTGATCCACTGGTCCTCACTGCCTCGGAGGAGAAATGCAACACAGTGCTGGACCTCGAAGGGATAGAGGGAGTTGGCAGTGCGGAGGCGGGTGCCAGGAGGCAGGAGGTGAGTGAACCCCCTCAACACAAATGCATGCTCAAATGACAGCCCAGCATAAGATGCCCCAGTGGACAGTGACACAAGTCAGCAGACCGAGAAGCAGGGCATGCCAACAGGGCAGAGTGACAGGGTGGCACATCAGCCACCCTCCCGAGCAGCCATGGTACAGGGCAGCAAGGGCACCCCTGAGCCTCACAGCAGCACAAAGGGCAGGTAAGTGCACCAAACAAATGCCTTGGGCACCACACCCCAACAGGCGCACCCTGTGCTAGCGGAATTGAGGAGCGTGAGTGACCACAACACTGTGAAGCAGTCACACCAGCATGTTGTGGGCTCAGTAGGCCTGCCTCATGTCGGCATAGTAGACGAGCCACAGAGAATTACACGTCCCACACACGGACATGTGCCCATCCTGCCAATCACCATGCACCACAGTGCCCCATAGAACCATGCCAGTGCCATGGACTAAGCTGCCACCCACCCAGCATGTGAATGTCACCCGGGCAGGGGATATGGGGCCATAAAGAACCACAAACATGCATGTCAGACGTAATCTGCTCCAGCATGGACACGCTGCCCTACCCAAACATAGGCCAAAGACCAACCCGCCATTGGTCACACACCCATCTCTACAAGCAACCCCATGATGCTGGGCCCACATGCATCCGCCATGAACAACCATGCCCATTTGTCCATATCTGTGGGGTCACACCCTGTGCCATAGCAATTGTACCTTGCATGCCAGCCCATGGGTGGGAACCACACATGACATTTCCTACAGGCACACATACATCACCAGAGGCATAAGAGGAGGATGTAGCAAGGTTCCCATTGTGAAAACCATAAATGGATACAAGACAATGGGCCTCATTACGACCCCGGCGCTAAACCATGGTGCTATTAGCACCATGGTCCATGCCGGGGTCCGCCATGGTGAATGGCGGAATTACCGCCCCATTCCAAGGTTGGCGGGACGGTAATTCCCCATTCACCATGGGCCCTTCCCCATTCCCATTTTTGCCCCAGAGGGCTCAATGGGAATGGGGAAGGCGCTAAGTACGGTGCCGCAAATTGCGGCACCGTACTTAGCACCAAGGTCCCTTTGCGGCACCCTACTTTAATGACTGGTAAAACCAGCCGTTAAGGTCGGGTCCCGCAAAGGGACCTCGTAATTAGGCGGTAAGTGTTTAACGGCGCCGCAGCCTTTTACGGCGCCGTTAAACACTTAGCGCCTGGGTTGTAATGAGGCCCAATATGACTGCATACAAGACAATATGATGGCCGTTTGAATGAAATCCCGGAAGAAGCAGAGCAAATGAATGGCAAAGACGAATGGTGACATCACACAGAGTTGAGCTGACATACATAGAAGAGATGCAGAGACTAGAGAATGCAGATATTCTATAAGGCATCAAGAAAGTATCAAGGATAAGTGACATCTTTGGATCAAGGTGAAGAAGCTTATGCCACAGAATGGATGAAGATATCATGTCGGTTTACACATGTACAGATGCAAAAGAAACACAAGCAAACAAAGTAATCCTGAGACTAGCTTAATAGTGAATAGATTGCAGCATGCGCCAATATATATATATATATATATATATATATATATATATATATATATATATATATATATATATATATATATATATTCAGTGAAAAAACTTTGTTAAAGGGACGTTATGGTTCCAAGTAAAACCGAAAAACCCTTGCAATTCGCCAGTTATGGTAAGCTAAGCAACCATAACTCGCGCCACCACCGTGCACTGCTAAGACTAACACCCACAACATCAAAGATGACATCACAAATGTCATTGATGAAACCCACTCTACATCTTCCTCTCTCAGCTCGCCCTTTCTTATCCCTGTGGTTGGTGTCCCCCCCTTTATCCTCCTCTCCTAGTGTGTCTTGTATAAAAAACCCAAAATCATATAAAACAACAAAAATCAAAAAATAAATACGTGTAATTTCATTGGAAAGCACCTTCTACAAGAAATACTGTACAAGTCTCCAAGATTTCTACTTGCAGCTCCATGCATATCCATATGCATGAACACAAACTACAGGTATGCATATTTTCTGTAAAGTACATGTACACATTTTGTAGTTTCATATAAACAGATAAACTGACTTTTACCTTGTATAATCTGTAAAATGAACTTACTGTCTTTTTTCCATCTCCTAAAATCAACTATCACTTACAAACCTTTATACTATTTAATTTCTTTTTACACACACATATTGAAATCATGTAGAACTAACATTTTTTAAATAAAACATATAGACTACATATAGTCAAACAAAATTGCATGCATACACTATGTTCAAATCTCAAACGGCAATACTTGTACAATAACATAAACATTTATTTTTATTTTTTTATTTATTAAATTACTTATATTTATATAGGGCAAGCAGCCCATGACATTGAGGCACTATTAATTGTAAGAGCTTAGTTACAGGAATAGTGGTATTCAGTGGTACATTATGAACTTCACAAGGCATACTAAAGATATTTTGTTTGCTACAGTTAGTCATTGCAATACAGTTTATTCATTAACAACATATGATATGTATTCAACTGGTGCGACATATCTTATTTGAATAAGATAGTTTTAATGGTTTTGAGGAAGGCGCTGAGGATGTCAATTAAAAAAATCAATGTCTAAATTAAAAACAGTGCTATATACAAACAAAATTACTAATTTGTTTCTTTTACAATTGCAGTGAAGACCATTCTCCTGAAATAAAGCAGCCAAATATGAAGTACAAAGAACAACTAAGAAGTAACCTGCTCATTTTAGAAAAAAAGTAAGTTGAATACCACCATAATATTTGTATTATTACTCAAACAAACTGTAAGGTTAATTCATGCTATTTCTGTGCCTAAAAATAGAGATTGTACACCATTCTCTACAAAAATACCCATTTCTTAAACAGCGATTTACAGCCAGAATGGTCCACAAATTCCTATTTTTCGACACACAAATTACCCAACTCAGCTGTTAGAATTTTGATGTTATAGAACAAACAATTGTTTTAATTTTATAGCATTGGATTTACTATTTATACTTCTCCACATCACTAGCTTACTTTTTTCTGTCATCTGAACCACAGTTCAGTAGCACATTAATTCAAGAATACCCATCCCTACCAGTTGTAGTTGCCCAATGCACAATCACACACCATTACATACATCTTTATCATCTTACTCAAACACTCATGCACACAGCACACATACATTGCAGAACACCCCAACCCATACCTTCTTTATTTTTTTCAACAGACCCTAAAGAATACCTACCAAAAATCAAGTCGGTAGAAAGCAACGCAGAAGTAGAACAAATGAAAATAAGTGTGCAACATAAGCATCCATCGCTAGCAGAATTTGTAAAAAAAAGTTGAAACAAAACAGCTAATACAGTCATTTAGTGAAACAAAAGAAGTTTCAAATACAAAAACTTTGCCTCCTCTATCAAAATGTAAAACAAACCAGAAAACAATTAACAAAAAATCAGCTATCACTACAGATAAAACTGCTTATAAATCTTGATATAGTACAAAGTAAGCATACCAAGAAAAGTATTTTAGCCAAAATGTTCTGTCACAGAGCCTTCAAAATCTTATAAAAACAGGAGAGAAACCCGGTTCAACCCTTAAAACCTATCGTAGAAAATGAATCTTAGAAGCGTTGATAGACAGTGCAATTATTCTCAAAAGAACGCTATTTATTTTAGTGTTAAAAAAAATGAAACCACTAACAAAACTAATGACTAAATTACAAAAAAGACTTCTCAATAAACAAAATGTCAACAGAAAGAACTTCTTAAGTATCTGCGGAAGTGAATGGAGTCACACTACAAGCACAGAACCATACTTTAATGAAGAAGCATACAAACAAAAGCAAACAAATACAATTGCCATACATAGCAGTGGTTGAGGTTATGAACAAGTTAATAATACCATAATGGAACAAGAAGTACTCCTTACAAAAATATGCCCTGAAAACTTAGAATTACCCCTCCATTCAACTGAATCACAATGTCTAGTGTACAAATGGCCATGCACGTCAATGTGTAACATTCCCAAAAAATATTTCAAGTCTTTACGCCAATTCCTCAATCAATGTGTGAAAGGCAGAGACAAAATCAAAATTTACCTACTGCAAAATATGGATACCTGTCCAGTGCGCAAGTACACAGGACTACAAGGACATTCATTGGCCTGCATTACAGGACCTACTTGCAAAACCACCTTCCATGATATCAAAAAGATATCAACACATCATTCAACTATAAGAAATCTAGTTTATAAACTGTACTATGCTAAAAGTCCTGCTTTAGCACTAGCCAATTTAAATAACATTCTTCCACATGGTACAGCAGAAGACCTACTTGAAGAAATCGACTATATCCAGAAAAAAACTTTTTGGAAGTGAAGCCACTTACAGAATCAAATAGCTGTAAACCAAATTAGCAACAATTCTACACATGGCAACCTTTTACTACACACATACAAAAAGGAAATACTAAAATTTAAAAATACATCAGCTGAAGTACCAAACCATGTGTGTGTATGTTGGCGCAGAACAGTTTATAAAAGTAACACAAAAACTGTAGACCTATCATACAAAATAGAAGACAATGAAGATTCTAAATGGTTTCAATTAGCTCTCTATCTTATAGCAGAAAACAAATACGAAATAACTGACCCCTTAATACTTTGCAGTTACTGCGCTACAAAACTTGACAACAACCAAACTCCTTCATGTGCTATCACAAATAATTTGGAATTATATCCACTACCAAAACCCCTACAACAACTTAATTTATATGAGAGCATCATAATTGAAACAGTGCACCAATTTCAAGCAATAATACGCCTTCAACCAAAAACAGCTAAATTACCTCCCTCTGAATTAGTGAAAGGTATTTGTGGAAAAGTAGTGTATTTACCATTAGATCTAAAAGAAAATGTGCACACTCTAGGAGTGCAACGTCCAATGCAGCAATCTTTAATTATCTTAGTAAATGGAGTACCTACAAAAGACAAAACAATTTGGCAACAGCTGGTAGATTTACATAAAGTTAGACAAACCTTGCAATATCTTAAAGAGAATAATGAATATTACAAAGAAATTAATATTGAAGAAAACTTGAAGGATACAACTGAAATAATTCAAGAGACACAAGACGCTGGTCAATTTGAGCTCCTAGATCCTGCTACAATATCAAATACTTTAGACCATTATACAATGTATCCATTGCACTCTAATGACACCATAGAAGATGCACTGGAAACGTACCAAATGCTTCAAACAAAAGGATCACCAATCAGCATATGGGAAAAAAGTATAGAAGCACATGCTTTTCCTCTACTCTTTCCTATTGGCAAAGGAGGAAGGTATGATGATAGACCTATTCAAATATCAGCATCAGAATATCGCTCATTACGGATGTATTCTGAAGATCCCAGATTTAGACAAAATGTGGAATACATATTCCACCTACTCTTTGAAAGTGAACTAGCAACTTTATGTTACGGAGTTGCACACACATTAAAATCAGGATCCCACTTTCAAAATATGACAGCTACACAATTATTACAAAAAGTGCAACAAAAAGATGAAGTTTTACAATCAAATATAAATCTATTAGCAAACATGTGTGGTACTAAAGAGTACTGTTTTCGACATCATGGAGATGTACGTTGTATGATCAGAAACCTTGGCCCGCCCACTTGGTTTGTTACATTAAGTTGTGCAGAATATGCATGGGAAGATTTACATGATTTCCTACGCATATCAAACAAAAACAAAACAAACATAGATATACTAACACCTGGAGAACTTTGTTCTCTGGATCCTGTTAATGTTTCAAGATATTTTCACCTTCGCTTCATTGCTATGCTACATTTTATTTGTAATAAAACTCTTTCTCCCCTTGGAGAAGTGCAACACTTCTTTTGGAGAAAAGAATACCAAGCCAGAGGAGCACCACATATCCACATGGTTTTATGGATTAAAGATGCTCCTAAATTTGGTCAAGACAGTGATGCAACAGTTTATTGAAAAATATGTCACTTGTGAAAATCCATCAGAAGCCACAAATAGTGATCTTCATGGACACATTTTACAATTTCAAAGACACAAATGTGGCAAATATTGTCATCGCAAATACAAAAACAAAGGGAAATACTACACCAAATGCCAATTTGGTTTCCCTAGACCAGTTACAAATACAGGTCAAGTGAACAACCTCATGTCTTCAGTTAGACATAGTGTTAAAGCTAAGTCACCTAAAAATACATATTAAATAAAAAGAGCAGAAGAAGAAAAATATATCAATGATTACAATGCAATCATTGCCCACTTATGCAATGCAAACATAGATGTTCAGTACATTGCAGACAAGTCTACTGCAGTTGCACGATATGTCACAGCATACTTAACCAAAGCAGAAAAGACAGAGCTCCAAGACCTCTGGAATGACCTGTCATCAGATAAAACAGTGTCTCAGAAATTATACAGCTTGGGCATAAAAATGCTCTCCCATAGAGAATGTGGATCCTATGAAGCAGCTAATCGTTTAACTGGTACTACATTGTATGGTAAATCTGAAAATATAGTATGGCTAAGTCTTGGTCCAGCTAAATCTAGAAAAAGAGTTCTAAAATCATACGAAGCTATAGAAACAATAGCGAAACATGATCCCAACAGCCAAGACATTTTAAAAAACAATTTATTGGACACATACTACCCAAAACAGAAGTAATACTTTGGAAACCATGTGTATATACCACATAGCCCAAAACTTCACATAAAAAAATAATATAAACCCTGATGAAAAAAAAGGTAAATACAGAGTGACAAACTGTGAAGGCAGCTTAGTAAAACTCACCAAACCAAATTTAATTAATCATATCAAACTGTCATTAAAGACTACTCAACATAAAGAAGTATATTACATGTCCCTGCTACAACTCTTTAAACCATGGAGAAAAGAAGAAGAAATACCAGATAACTATGACTCATATGAAGACGCTTTCAAAGCAAATGAAAGCACTATAACTGATGTAAACTTTACACAGTACAAAACAATGTTGCACAATGAACAGCAACACGAAGAAGAACTCCAGGCCCAACTAGATAAGGACACTCCTGACAGTAGTCAACCTTCTGTAACAGGAAGCCAAGAACCACTGGGAGAACCACTAATAACAATTAGTTATGACAGAAGTAGAAAACACCATGTGTCAGTATGAAGATAAAGAAGACTTAACTATACTACAATCAAAACTAAACAATGAGCAAAGTAGCATTTTTCAAGAAGTAACAAAAGAAATTGCACATGGTGTATAACATGAAAACAAAGAATGCACCTGCCAAAATTACAAACCTATACTACTGTACGCCAGTCGTGAAGCTGGTTCTGGCAAAACATTCCTAATCAAAATCATCAGTAAGTTCCTTTAACAATTGACAAACAACAAACTGTCAGCTGTTGTCACTGCCCCCACAGGTTTAGCTGCCTACAAAATAGGCAGTGTCACTTTACACCGATTACTACTCCTGCCAGTAGAACACCAAAACAAATTAGACTATTACAAACTTTCTACAGAAGCTGCAATGGAATACGCAAAGTATTAAAACAAATGAAAATGCTACTAAAAGATGAATTGAGCATGGTGTCCAACCTAATGTTGGCTTTGATTCACCTCAGATTACAAGAAGTACTCAAAACAAACTATGAAGAGCTATTTGCAGGAAAACACATTATTGTTTTCGGAGAGCTTCTTCAATTGACACCAGTAAAAGGTGAGCCTATTTTTAAAACATTAGGACACAAACTCTGCCATACAACTGTTGGCAGCATTGGAAATGTCAACCTTTGGCAACATTTCCAATACAGAGAGTTAACAGAAAACATGTGGCAATCTGCAGATCTCACTTAGGCCAACATCTTAAAAAGTATTAGAGTTGGTATACTATCTAAAGAAGCACAAGCAATATTGAAAACCCGGCACATTCATGCACTTTATGGCAATAATGCATGTGCTACAGATGTTATGGAACAATTAGCCCATAAAAATGTCAATTGTATGGCCTTAATGCCAACTCTTGCAAGCTGTTTCAAATTCAATGAAACAATGTTAAATAAAGAAATGCAACTAATAATGGAAATTAGCGCCAAAGACAAAATAGATGTACATGGTATGACACTACCCATGTGTGAGCAAGCCACAACAAGACTAAATAGTTTAGAAAATTCAATCTCCAACACAGCTGGGTTGGAAAAGATATTAAAATTATCCTTAAATTGCAGAGTAATGCTTAAACGTAACCTTCACGTGGACCAAGGACTAGTTAATGGAGCACTGGGTAAAGTTGTTGGCTTTCAAACATACGTGACAACAAAATTCAGTTCGTCAATATTCTCTTTGACAAACTTTCAGAAGTGAAAAGGATAGGACGCTTAACAGCTCGATTCCTTCTCTTCAAAGACATGTATGTATAGAGAGAACAATTTTCTCTAACTCTTGCATACGCAGTCACCATTCATAAATCACAAGGTCTTACCCTAGACAAAGCAATGATAGACTTTGGTAACACAGTCTTTAAAGAAGGCATGAGCCACCTAGCACTATCACGCTTACGTACACTTGACGGTCTATTTCTAATCAACTTTGATGCAAGTAAAGTAAACGCTGATATTCCTTGCATTTTAGAATACAATAGACTTCGCTCACTATACACCCCCCATCTAAACACATATTCTGTTCCACAAAAAGTAAAACTTTGTAAAAGAAAACTAAATCAAACAGAAATGCAACAGGATGTCACTGGAAATCCTCCAAAGAGAGTAAAAGAAACTAAAACCTCATCAAGTACCACAAACATAAGAGAACCAATTAGGGAAAGTAAACCAGGTATTCGTCAAAGAAGGAAGACAAACTAAAAAAAAATCAATCAGATACAGAACTACCTGATCCATTTAAACTCTCAAATATAGTTGGAGTAAGTTGCTACGCAAATGTAGCAATTAATATTCTATTTCAATTGCCACCAATTGTTGACAACATTTACTTACACAGTACAGACCAATTGTGTTTGCAAATGTTAGTACTTCACAGAAATGCAACAAACAATCCTGATAACACGTATAGTGTTTATGGAATAAGACAACAATTGGACTACTGTGCTGGAATGGTTAAATTCACTATAAACTCACAGGAAGATCCACAAGAATTTCTAATGTACTTACTATAAGTACTGCAAAATAAAAACATACCTTCCAGATTTCATACATGTGGAAACATACATGCACTCTCTGCAACAATGTGACACAAGAGCAAATCCCCAATGAACGCTTTGTATATATATCAAAACCTAATTGTGAATCCATTCCATTTCAGCAACTTGTACAAAATGCAAACCATGGTAGATTATGTACTACCTGCAATTCGGATAATCGCTCCACCTTACAAATACAAACACATAGTAAATATGTAATACTAATGCTTCTACGTTACAATGCAGATGGTACGAAAAACAACTGCAAGCTGACTGGATTCACACATGGTCAAGTATCACTTGGTAAGAAAACCTTCACAACAATAGGTATAATCTACCACGCAGGAGCCACAACCAATTCAGGTCACTACACTGCATATATAAAAAAGAAATGTGAATGGTTTGAATGTAATGATAGTACCATTACTCTAAAGCAGAGAATACCAGCAAATCTTTCAAACGCTTATGTAATGTTCTTAAAACCGAAATTTATTTACTAAACTATACTTAAACCTTAACTAAACTTGTAGTAAAAAAATATAAACTGTTAGAATATTCCAACAGGTATCTAACTGCCCAAAGATTCTACAACAACTAATCAGATAAATGAATACCACTAAATTAGAGCAAGAAATAGATAGTTAGAATACACCAGCTGGTATCTAACTAACCCAAAATTTTACAATATCCAAACTGATAAATCAATACCACTAAATAATATAAAAAAAATAGACAGTTAGAATACGCCAATTGGTATCTAACTGTCCCAAAATTTTACAATATCCAAACAGATAAATCAATACCACTAAAATATATCAAAAAATAGACAGTTAGAATACGCCTACTGGTATCTAACTGCTCCAAAATTTTACAATATCCAAACAAATAAATGATATGTTACTGCTCCAAAAAACTGCAAAAAGCCAATATATACAGCATTAGCCAGAAACAACTGAACACTGAAAATAAACAAACAAATAAACTGTAGCATAACAGAAAAAGTTTTTTTTTTTAATCCAACATGGATTTTTTTTTCTCCCACAGACCCAATGATTTTAGCAACAAACACAGAAACTGAGCAAATTGCACAGTACTCTGGTTTGTAATCTACTAAATATGAGGGTAAAAAAAAAAATGGATTATTCAATGTTATAAGTCATTACAAAATACCAATACTAACATGATCTTTTCTTTTATCACAGAAATGAACAAGAAATACATGTACTCCAGTTACTAAACCAAACAGTAAGTATATTATAATAAATACAACCATCACAGCATATCACACCCATAGTGGCTTATAACTTTGTTCCTTATAAATTTGTTTTTGGATCCCAAAGTTATATGCCACTATGAGTGTGATATGCTGCGGTGGTTGTGGCCAGGGCATAGAGACTTGGGAGCATGGCCACATGGCCATGCTCCCAAAACTCTATGCCCTGGCCACAACCACCGCAGCATATCACACCCATAGAGTCAAACATTTTAACTATGCCTTATGGGAACTTTTAATGTCTGCGGACATAATGAGTGTTCTTAGAACACTTTCAACTTGCCAGCGAACAATACGGACAGCATCCTCAGGACACCACCATTTTGTTTATTTACGAACATTTCAGGACACCGCGAGTGTTCTTAGAACACTTTCAACTTGCCAGCGAACAATACGGACAGCGTTCTCAGGACTCCCCCATTTTGTTAATTTACGAACATTTCAAGACGCCGCAAGTGTTCTTACAACACATTCAATTTGCCAGCGAACAATACGGACAGCGTCCTCAGGACACCCCCATTTTGTTTGTTTACGAACATTTCAGGACACCACGAGTGTTCTTAGAACACATTCAACTTGCCAGCAAACAATACGGACAGCGCCCTAAGGACACCCATACTTATTAACTTAAGGACATTTCAGGACACTGCGATTGTTCTTAGAACAGTTTCAGCTTGCTTGCGAACAACACGGACACATATTGCGTCCTCAGAACACCCGAACAATACGGACAGCATCCTCAGGGCACCCCCATTTTGTTTATTTACGAACATTTCAGGACACCGCGAATGTTCTAGAACAATTTCAACTTACCAGCAAACAATACGGACAGCGCCCTCAGGACACCCCCATACTTGTTTACTTAAGGACATTTCAGGACACCGTGAGTGTTCTTAGAACAGTTTCAGCTTGCTTGCGAACAACACGGACAAATATTGCATCCTCAGAACACCCCATTTAGTTTATTTAGAACATTTCAGAACAGCCGTGTTGTCCGCAGACAAATCGAACAAAACAAGAGGGTCTACCTCAAAAAAATACAACATTTAACCTATCTCATACTCTCCGACCCTCCCCAAACACTCTTACACACCAACACACTCTACTAAATACAATTTTTAAACCAAGTTTCACCGCGCTGTCCGTGGACGTCCGCGAATCCAAGATGACGGGCGCTACCGAAAATCTGACGCGCTTCACGCTCTACGCTGTCCAATCAGCGAACATGTTGCATGTCCGCGGACATGACGTAAGCCGATTGGCCAATCAGAACACTGTCCGCGGTGTGAACAGGGAAGTGTGTCCACGAACCGAACACAGATATCACTAATTTATTTTTACCTCTTTTTTGGTCATTATAAAAAACTATTGGATGGATTTTCACCAAATTTGCAAAAGCGCGCTTTCGGGACCAAGCCGTTACTCCTGGTCCAAATTTGGTGAAAATCCGTCCAGCAGTTTGGGCTGTAGGCGCGAGCAAAGTTTTTTCCCCATTCAGTCTATGGGAAAAAAAAAAGTTTTGGGACCCCCCTTATAACTTTGCTCCCCCTGGACGAATCCTCACCAGACTTTGCAAAAAAAATTCCATTCCAGAGTGGGCCATATCATTTTTTTGCAAAGTTTGGTGAGGATTTGTCCAGGGGGAGCGAAGTTATAAGCCGCCCAAAAAGTGCTCTTCCTTTTGAAACAGCAACTTAACCATAACTACATGGCCACTACCGTGGCCATGTGATATATATATATATATATATATATATATATATATATATATGCCTAAGTGAGTAAAGGATGGCCACTACGTATTGTAGCAGTGCTGGACTCTAGAAAGAAAGCCTCATTTCTAGTGTGTCTCAGCTAATAAACATTGAAATAACAAAGTGAATCTCGGAAAGGTGAGGTTTGATGAGCCGTGAAGCCTAGTCAAGCCAGGGTCTTATCAGGCTGGAGTTAACTAACATTGGATACAAATAGTGGGAAAGAACAAAGCTCCTGTTCAAAAGACATGAACAAACAAGGAAGATGTCAGAGGTCTATTAAAAATAGTATTTTAAAGACAGTAAAAGCTTGAAATCATGGTCTTCAATGCTCACACCTATGCATGAGGGCAGAGCGTGCCTTCACTCCCCTGACTTTTCCACAGTACAGAGAAAACTCAAGGCCTAGCTTCAAAGCCTAATTGCCAGCAAACCACTGAGGTGATGATGGATTGATATGCTAATTGGTGGAAAGCTATGGTTAAGACGAGCTCACCAGCACCTGAAAGGTCAGCCTACGTGCTGCTAGACGTGGGTGGAAAAGTACTGACGGAGGTTAGAGTGCCAACCAACTGTAGGGGATTGTGTAATTAAGGGTCTTATAGTTTGTGTAGCCAATGGGACGTTGTGTATTTAGTGACGTTTTATCGTGGTCATTTTAGGGGGAGGGCTTAGTTGCCACACCTGATGATAAGTAACCAATCACATATTCGTACTTTTTAGGATAGTATAGACCGTATATTTAGATGTTCACTAAGAGCCTATCACAATTGCCACTAGGTTTTTGTAGTTTGTCACGTAGGATGACGTTGGTAGTAACGTAGGTCAACGTCAACGATGCCGATTTTTTGATATATAAGCTCTGGTTTTTATGAAACTAGTTGAGTAAGAGGATCAAGCGAATTTGTTGATGTTCGTTGTACTCTCTGTTTTAGATCATTGATAATAAAATAGTTACCTTTTTGCCAACTACCTGAGTCATTTTGATTATTGATGTATGAATAAAATCGGCATCCCCATCCATCTCCAGGGTAATTGCTACTCATCTTAAAGGGCTGAGGTTATTCAGTTCACTTGGTAGCAGAGAATGGTTTAAAAAAATCCATTGACATAAGTAAACTTTGGAGTCCCGGCAATATCACACAAACTCCGCCATTCAGCTAACAGGACGTGAAGCTCCCAGTAGATAGTGGTTTAGTTTAAATTGCTAATATCTTGCAAGTAGGGTGTGAAGGGTCCCTCTGATTTCAGACGGAATCCCCTCCCACGGCATACGAGAAGCTGAATGAACGGGAAGTTGAAGAGGTGGTAAAAGAGGCGTACGATCCCGAGAGTCGGAAGAGGAACATGCGAATGGTGAGTAAAAACTGAGCAAGGTGGCAAAACTGTGTATGGGCAGTGAGTGGCAAGTGGTGATGAAGGAAAGAAGTGTAACCGAGGGAGGCAGGGTAAACGTAACTTGAGAATAAGAGTGTTAAATATTGAATAGAAATTGACTTGTGAGAGGCTGAGCAATTAAGAGGTATCGCAAGGAGAATGCCACAATAATAGAATACGCTCTGTGCCTCCATTTTAAAGAACCTAACAGAAGAAATCGGAACCTAAAATCCCATAGTGGAAGCCATAGGAGACAAGTTCGGTTAAAGACGTAATTTACTTAAAGAGGATGATTTAAACTCTGTAGGAGTATTGATTTAGAGGGCAAGACGAGTCTTAGAGAAAAGATCATAAGAGATGAGAGGTATGTGTGACCGGTCGAGTATGTCTGTTTGTCTGTTTTGTTTTCTGTATTCATGTGCTGGTGATGACGTAATAGTGATTGCTGAAAAAAGGAGAAACACGAGGTTGGAAAATGTAATTGTTTGTTCAAATTGAAGTTCATGGTGTTTTTTTAGCAAGATTCAAGTAAAAAAAAGGATTTAGAGTGATTGGAGCCTGTGACGATTGGTGCATCCTCATATTGTATTGTTTTTCTGAAATGTATTTTTTCTAAATCTGTGTCAAAAGCAAAACAATTATTGATGGTCAAGAGTGATGAGTTAAAAATGGAGGATGTTGATCCACTTGTGCACCTCTGCTAGCAATTGCCGAAACATGCACCTAAGCTTAGACAGTCTAATGCGGAATGGGTTAAGAGAACCACAGACAAAATGTTTATGCCGTGGCCTCAAGGAGGGTCACTATCGAAGGTAGTCCTGCAGCACATGATGACATATTTGCATGCAGCATACACGGGGAAAAAGCTAGACAAGCGACTAGCAAGCTTAGAACTTTGGAAAAGGTACCAGGAGGAAAGAGGAGAGCTGCCTCCTATTGATTGGATCCTTAATATATGCAAAGAGGGGGGTGAGGAGCCTTCTGCTCCCCCCACCCCACCTGAAATAGATTGCAAAAATAAGAAAGACGATGGGTTGTACCCATTGAGGGAGCTTAAGGCAGCAACAGGGTATAGCAACCCGGCATATGAGTCACCTGCGCAAAGCAGTGACAAGGGTTCGGAAAAGAATACTGAGAAAGTTGTCATCCCTAAGGTCATCTTTAGATATCTAAAGCACGTCTTTAGATATAGGAAGAGAAATAAAGAGATGGAAGGGACAAAGAGATAAAGCTGATGAGTTAGCACTTCTATAGAACGAATGCATGGGTGGACAGATTTTGCTCAAGCCCCATGGTAAAGGCATCGAGGATGTAAGATAAAGAGAAGATCAAGATGGGCAAGATAAAAAGCATAAAGAAAGGGAGGAACGATCAAAATAAGAAAAGGCAAAAAGAAAAGATATACAAAGACGGGAGATGAACAATTGAAGAAGCAGGAAAGAGTAGAGGAACAAAGAAAACGAGACAACAGACAAAGGGCAATCGATGAGCGGGAAAGGTTAGAAAGAAAAAGAATCGAAGAGGAGGAACAGAAGTTAAGGGATAAGAGAATACAAAGACGAAAGGATGAGGAGATACGAAGGGCAAATGAAAGAAGGGATATGAAGAAAAAAGAGGAAGACAGGGTAAGGGAGGAAGTAAGAAAGCAAAGAGAGCTTGATGACGACACAGAACGAAAAAGAAGGCAAAGAGCATGCCATCTTGATCACCTAGAGAAGGTGGTAAGGAATCCCGATCCAGAAGTAGCATGGGAGGACATAGAGGAGCTCTTTCCAGAATACGAGTCATTGCCAGGCCCATCTAGAGTAAATCTAGAGGACCAGTTTGACACCAGAAGCAATAAGGGAAGCGATTGATAAAGTTTATCTCGACATGAGAGCCCAGAAAGAATTAAAAGGGAAGGGAAAAATGATTGGCTTGAGAGTACACAGTTGTATGATACAGAGGGAGCCTCACATAGCACGAGGCCTGCCCAAGGAGTTGTCTTTAGCTGGACTGACTCTACACAGAGATGAAGAGGAGAGAAGTTATACGAGTTGGGCACAGAAAATGTAAGACGAAGAAAGAGACACCTTCCGTGGAGAAAAGAGAGGCGACGTATGTGGTCCTGAGGGTTATTTTACAATGGATAAGGAAATGAGATGGTCAGATTTAGACGTGCCTATACCCCGGGTGTCAAAATCATTGATGCAGTCAGACCAACCTAAAGGGCAATACCATGGTGGGAGGGGGGAGCCGCCACCTTATGTGAGCAGATTAAGGTCGCTGCCAGGAAGAAGGGGTGTGAAAATATTGTCCCTGCCTTGAATAGACAGACGATGAGAGTGAATTTGGGGTTTCACAGTTTCCTTTGCTAGAGAAAGGGGAACAAGACCACAGTATATACCTTGACCCCAGATGGACAAGGATAATTTAAGATGTAAACTTCAGAGTTTAACTTCTGGCACTGGGAAATGGATGTATGATTTAGAAAAGATGACAGGAGGAAATACATTGGCTATAGGGGACATTAAGGGTCCCCTGATTGCCATCCTTGGAGACAGAGCTGAAGATGTTTGGTCCAGGACAGGGTAGGCCTGTGTTACTATGGTTAACACTGCTCATGACGGAGCACCGTTCAATTACTGCAGAGCGGAAGTCTGGAAAGTGCTTAGAGTACTGTATCCAGACACTTCCGGTATGGGCGATATAATGACAAAAAAGATGCAGGAAGGGGAAGTCCCAATTGTTTATATTCAGAATTTCCAAGAGCAATGGGCCTTGGAGACATGTGAGGCTTGGGGGAAATCTATACCTGTATTTGATCATCTATTATGCCAATGGCTGCCAGACCCGGTACAGAAGCAGCTCAAGAAGTTAGTGGGTATGGAAGCAAAACTGTGGTCAGAAATTCAGCTGACCATCGCACATTATTGCAGGCTCTTGCAAGAAATGAATTGCAAAAAGGGTGATATCAGGAAAGGCAAAGAGGCAAGTTAGTGCAAAAGAAGTTACCTACGTACGCTATTGAAGGGGCGATGATAACTAGTGGAGATTGGTCAAATTCACAACAGGTAACTAACACACCGCAGGTGAATAATCAAAGGCAGTTTGATCAGGGCATTAATGGATTTGCTCCACGAGGAGGAGGAGGATTTCGAGGCAGACATTTTCAATATAATCAAGGGAATTGGCAGAGCAATCAAAAAATATGCAGAATGACAATAAAGATATGCAGGATGGGCACAGTAGGAGAGTTCCGCCTCCTATATGTTGGCCATGTGGAATGACAGGGCATTTAGCTCGCATGTATAGAAGCAAAGGGTTTGTGCAGAATGGTTAATTTTCAAGAGGGGGGACTTCAAATCCACCTGCGTATTCACAGCAGAGTGGAGATGGGTTTGCTCAGAGTCAAACATTGCAACAGGCACAAGCGCCGAGAATGCAGCAAGGTTTGCAAACGCAGCCAGCAGGAATGAATCCGCCGCAAGGGCAGTCGCAGCATTCACCTATGCAGATACAGCAAAGCACAAGCACAGGGCAGTTAATGACTCTTAGGCTAGGGGGTGTCACTGTAGAGGGAGGGAATCCTATTACAGGTACAGGAATGAGGCTGGATCCACAATAGTACAGCTCACTGGGAGATTTTATGTGTTCAATACTATCTGTGATGCCGAATCCTCACGAGGAACCGAGGAACCGAGGGTAGACGTCAGTATAGGAGGCAAACGTTTTTCATTCTTAGTAGACACGGGTGCAACACGCTTGTGTATAAAAGAGTGGAAATGTTCAATGTCTGGCAATGCCATGAATACTCAAGGTTTCACAGGGGCTACAAGCAGAGTTCCTTTTACTGTAGTATTACCAGTCTCTATAGGAGAATGTGACATGTTGGTGCCATTGCTGTATTCAAGGCACCTGTCAATATATTAGGTTGGGATTTGATGACTATGTTGAATATGACAATCTCATTTACTGATAAAGGAATAGTGTGTTCAACACCAAGAATGCATTATTTAAACGTGAGTGAATTTATTATGGCATTTGCAGGACAAGTGACCATACGAGCAGTTCCGTTGGAAAGTTTTTCATTATGGGGTATGCATTTTGTTGACATGGCTACCAGGCCTAGTAGGCAGAACTGTGAGAATATCTGATGAGTTTCTATTCAGGCCAAGATACCTATGGAATGTCAAGGTCACACAGATCCCTGTCGCAGGAGTGGAATTAACCAACCACCCCGCAGTGGTCTCAATGCCTGCAAGTCAGAGATTACACAGACATTTGCGACCATAGCAGGGAAGGAGGGTTAGGGTCTCGTTGATTGGATGGGTACAGGGAAGTTAGGGTAACCAGAAAGAAGGATAGGTAGAGGTTATGGACAGGGCTGGGGAAATTGGGAAAGGGTTTGATTGTTGCGCACCTTTGTCACATGCCAAACAAGGTGACTTTGACTATCCTCGAATGTTGATGCACGGTTCATAGAATTACAAAAAAAACAGACTTGGCTCACAATGTTATATCTACATAAGGACTGGGCGAATTGCACATTATGCCAGTTAACAACTCACTGGCGCTAAACATAAAATGCATGCACACTTAGCTCTCTCAAGTTGTCCTAGTCCAGAGATGTGGTCCTTAGTTGTCGCCAGTCGAGAGCTGTCATTCTTGTGCTGTGTCTTTAGTAGTTTTGCGGGCAAGGTCCAAGCTACAAAGGAAAGAGTACAGAGTTACTGCATGTGAATGCAATTTTGCGGTCATTCTCTCCTCATGCCACACTCATACGCCCACACACACACTCTTTAGGTTGCTGCTGATGTGCGGCACTGCACGTGGTTTTTGCCAATGGGTCGTTGTCCCTAGTTTTCGCCAGATTAATGCTGCCCAACAATGCCGGCACAAGCGTCGCCGTGCGTGGCTTGCAGCATCTGCTTTTTCTTTTTGTTCCGTGGTCTCGGGGTGTGTTTCTTCCAAGGCGGACAGAACGCGTGTCTACACATGTTCTAAACAAGAAGTCGCATCTACAATGCAAAAAGTAATAGCAACAGGTGGGTCACCAAACGCGCGACTACTTAGCTTGCTTGCAGGCGCAGGGGCGATTGTATGGGCAGAATGAGCCCCCTGTGCCTCCCCAGCTCCCTTCTGCGACGCGGCTGCACTTATCTTTGGTAAGCAAGGGACCGGATTCCAGATCTTGTTGGGCGGGCCCCTCATGTGTCATTTTTGCCAGAGCTGCTCTGTGCACGTCCTCCTCTCCTGAATCCTCGAGCACAAGCCCTGTGCCTCGGGGCTCGCGCATGCGCGGTAGCGCGCCACACCCGGTCTGCTTCCTGATTGGCTGCCCATGCCCAAAGCATGCTGGGCAATGTAGTTTTGATGTGATTCCAGCCTACAGAGAGGACAAAGCAGTCTCCTGTAAGACAGAACGCCCTTCCTCATAGGTTTCAGAGCGCGAACAGTGTTTTTAAATAAAGAATAATTCAAAGCACCTACACATCTGTTACTATTTACAGTATTTATGAGTTTTGTCTGTTTGTTCTGCCCCTTTCCTGGTCTGCCCCTGACATCACTCCCCCCCCACAGAAGGCAAGTGGGCAGGGTTTGTTTGGGTAGTTCCTATGAAAGGTGCGCAATAATCTTAAGGCATGTACATGAGTGGAAGGCTCCAAAGAGCGGTCCTCAGGTCCATATCCAATCCAATCTATCAGGTAATATACCTGTCCATTCTTATTTTTCTTGGAATTCAAGATGGCCTGAACTTCATATTCGGGCTCCTCTTGTATCATAATGGGTGGTGGTCTTTGGGTCATAGTGGTCTTTGGGGTGGGTTTCAACAATGAGGTATGAAATGTTGGATGAATTTTTATTTGGGGCAGTGATTTTAAGCTCATGGCTACTGGATTAACAATTTTTTCTATGGCAAACAGGCCCAAATAACGCGGCTGAGTTTTCGGGGTCCATGCAATGATATATTCCGGGTGGATAGCCACATCAGATTACCCACGTGTTATAGAGGTCAGACCCGAGGATGTTTGTCGGCATATTTGTTGTATGTGTTTTTAGATTGAACAAGATTTCCTTGCACCTCCTTCCATATTTGCTCAATGCACTTTCGCTGCCCTGTTAATGTTGGGAGAGCTACTGTTGAGGGTGCATTTTCAACAGGAAGTACCCTGGGATGATGGCCATAGAGGCAATAGAAGGGTGATAGCTTGGTGGATGCATGACCCGCATTGTTATATGCCAGTTCAGCTAACCACACATGTTGCACCCCAGATGTTTCTCTACCGGTGGTAAAGCAGCGCAAGTATTGCTTGAGGTCCCTAGTTCACCCGTTCTGTTTGGCCGTCCGTTTCTGGATGGTAGCCTGCTGATAGACATACGTCCATCCCTATGACCTTACAGAACTCTCACCAAAACCGGGAGGAGAATTGTGGCCCTCTATCTGTGATAATTGGATTCAGGGAGCCCATGGAGATGCACCACATGCTGGAGGAACAATTCTGCAATATTGCCAGCTGTCTGCACAGCCTTTACAGGGAATGAAGTGTGCCATTTTTGAGAAGGTGTCCACGATTACCAATATGGAGGTATAACCCTGTACTGCTGGTATGTCTACTATGAGATCCATAGTAATGGTATTCCATGGTATGGAAGGAGTAGGCAAAGGATGGAGCAGGCCAGCCGGTTTATGGTGGTCAGCCTTATTAGGGGCACATACCTCACATTCAGCAACATACAGTTGGACATCACGTTGCCGTGTGGGCCTCCAGAAATGTCGTTCTATCAGCTCTTGAGTTTTAGTTCTGTCCGCGTGCCCAGCTAACGGTGAGTCGTGAAACCAAGACATGGCCTTCTTCTGAAGCTCTCTTGTGGGTAAGTATAATGCCTGTCCATGATAGGGAAGCCCAGCAACAACACTATGCTGTGGGTCCTGCATGCACCATTTTTGCAAGTCCTGCATGGCTAATTCTTTTTGTACGGCTTCAAACAAGTTAACTGTGGCGCCCACAATACAAGCTAGAGGGACTTTGGTTTGAGGTGTTATTTCAGGTTCTTTTACAACGGGTTCAGGATAACGCGACAATATATCGGACTTCCGGTTACTGGTTTCTGTCTTGTATGTGATGATAAAACCAATCTCTGCAAAAAATAAAGCCCAGCATAATTGGCACGGACTCAAGTTTTTGGCTGTTCTAATGAACTGAATATTGCGGTGATCCGTTATCATTATCACTATGTGGCGGGCTCCCATCAGGTAGTGTCGCCATTCACTAAATGCAGCCTTTATAGCCAGAAATTCCCAGTCTGCGATTGTATAGTTTGCTTCTGCTGGAAGTAGTTTCCGTGAATAATAGGCCAATGGATGGAGTAGACCAGACTGAGGGTCTCTTTGGGACAGGATGGCCCCTAAGGCCTAACTAGAGGCGTCTGTCTCAACCACGAAAGGTTGTGATAAGTCAGGGTGCCTTAAAACTGGTGCATCGGTAAAGGCCTTTTTAAGCTGTTGGAACCCCTGCTCTGCTGCAGCATCCCACACAAAGGCACAGCCCTTACGTAGGAGCTTGGTGATTGGGGTAAAAACGTCGATAAAAATGTGCGAAGCCCAAGAAGGACTGAATTTCTTTTACATTACTCTCTGTTCTCTCCTCCTTTCCCTTCTCCCTTTTCCTATCTCCTCCCCTTACTTACTTCTATGCACTTACTTTATCAGAATTGTCCCTAGACCTAATATGATAGCAACCTCGTCTGTTTCCTCCACCCCCCCATTACTGTTTTTTTCCTCCCCGCCCCACCTCCAGCACTATCTGAAACGTCGTCAGGGCTAGTATGATAGTCGCTTGTTTTGTTCCTCCCCTCCCTTTCTGCACTCCTCTCCCTCACATTTGTTTTTCTCTGGATCTACCAGAAATGTCGTCAGGCCTAGTACAGTAGTCGCCCCCTCTCCCCCTCCCTTCCTTATCTATGTCTTAGCTCTTGCACTATCTGAAATGTTGTCAGGCCGAGTATGATAGTTAATTTCACATCCTTACTGTTCATGGCCTGTAAGAATGTCATTGTATTTTCCCTTGTTCCCTCCCTTGCCTTGAAGCGCTTTGAAACACATTGGGCCTCATTACACGGACGGCGGTAAGGGTTAACGGTCACCGTTAATGGCAACGGTGACCGTTAACCCTTACCGCCGTACTACGAGGTCCCTTTGCGGGTTGGAGGATTTAACGCCTGCTTCTTGCAGGCGTTAAAATCCAACCCGCTAAGGGACCTCGGAGCTAAGACATAGATAAGGAAGGGAGGGGGAGAGGGGGCGACTACTGTACTAGGCCTGACGACATTTCTGGTAGAGCCAGAGAAAAACAAATGTGAGGGAGAGGAGTGCAGAAAGGGAGGGGAGGAACAAAACAAGCGACTATCATACTAGCCCTGACGACGTTTCAGATAGTGCTGGAGGTGGGGCGGGGAGGAAAAAAACAGTAATGGGGGGGTGGAGGAAACAGACGAGGTTGCTATCATATTAGGTCTAGGGACAATTCTGCAATTCGCCTTCCCCAGTCCCATAGAGCCCTATGGGGCAGAAATGGGAATGGGGAAGGGCAATGGCGGAAAGGGGATTTACCGCCCCTCCAACCTTGGAATGGGGCGGTAAATCCCCTTTCCGCCAAGGCGGTGCCGGTATTTTACCGGCATGAGCCATGGCGCTAATAGCGCCATGGCTCACCGCCTACCGTGTAATGAGGCCCACTGTGTATGGGCACTATATAAATAAACTATCATATCTTATTATTAGTGGGGGATGCCCAATCCAATATTGCCTGCACCTTTTTGCAGTCCATCTGTATGCCAGTTGGTGTTAAATAGTACTCAAGGAATTGTACAGTGGTTCGATGGAATTCGCACTTCTCTAACTTGGCGTAGAGGTGTGTTCCCTTAGTTTTTTCAGAACTGCGCGGACATGTTGGACATGTTTTTGGGGAATATGAGAATAAATTAAGATGTCACCAATATAGACGACAGCACATATGTCCAAATATTCTCGAAGGACTTTGTCCAAGAAATGTTGGCGGTTTTCCACTCGACTCCTTCACGCACCCGCACCAGATGGTATGCGCCTCGAAGGTCCAACTTGGTATAGACAACCGCGTCCCGAACCTGGTCCAAAAGAACTGGGATGAGTGGAAGCGGATACCTATTTTTAATGGTGAACCGATTCATGTCCAGAAGTTCCCCAGACTTTTTGGGGACAAAGAACAAGAGCGAGGAGACTGGTAAGTTAGAATAGCGAATAAAGCCATTCTGTAAGTTAGTAGCGATGTACTCACAGAGGTGTTCGTTTTCTGCCTCGGTTAGCGCATAAATGCGACTCCGTGGAAGAACGGCTCCTGGCTCAAGATCTATTCTGCAGTCAAAAGGTATATGCAGGGGCAGGGTCTCCGCAGCCTTCTTATTGAAAACATCTGTGAAGTCTGCATATTCTTTGGGTAAATCTTTAGGGCATTCTTCGGCTTGTTGACTCTCTGTGATCCCGATAATACAAGGGGTCACTGACAGTTTTTGTTTACAATATACCTGGCAGTAGGGGGAGTTTAACTCTACCTGCCCAGAGGTCCATTGAATGCACGGGTCATGCTTCCGCAACCAAGGTAACCCCAGGATAAGCCCAAATTGTAGGGCGGCAATCACATCAAAGGCAACTTCCTCCCAATGGGAACCCACACACTGTAAGGTCATTAACTGGGTACTATGAGTTACGGGCCCAGAACAGAGAGGGGTACCATCCACTGCCCGTACAGGCTCTGCTTTGGGCTTTGGCTGCACGGGGATGCCTAGAGTAGCCATGTATTTGGCATCTATAAAATTCCCTGATGGCCCCAAATCCACCAACATAGTCACCGGCTTTTTCTGCCCTAAAAAACTCAATTGACCCGAAAATATGACGTGTGGGGCAAAAATTGGAATAGCCAGCAATTGGGGCCCTACTATCTGACAAGCTCGATCGGGTGACCCCCACTACCTTCGAGCTGACGCATTTCCCTGGCTTTTAGGTTTGGTAGGACACTCACGAACAAAATGTCCTGATGTCCCACAGTATAAACAAACACCATCCTTTCTCCTCCATTCTTTTTCCTCCTTGGATAAGGGTCCTTTGAAGGACCCTCACCACCTGACATCTCCGCAGACCCTTGGGACCCCCGTGACTGATCTAACCGGACCACTGGACGCAGGTCCCCTCTTCTCTTATCAGCCCGTCTTTCGGCCTGGCGGTGATCCAGATGTAGGGCTAAATCTATCATGTCTGAGCACTTGCGTGGCTGTGGGTCGAATTGGGCGATCAGGTCTTTCAATTTGCCCCGTAGCCCTTGATAAAAAAATGACATTCTTCTCTCTAATGGCCATTCAGCTTCAGCTACCAAACGGTTGAATTGTGTGACATATGTCACTAGTTCTTTGCCACCCTGTCTGAGTGCTAATGGCTCTCTATCTTTGCACAAAGTGGCCGCCCGCTGATTGAATATCTTTTCAAACTCACTCAAAAAGTTGTCCCAATCATATAAAAGTGTCTCGTCCTTTTGTACTAAAGGATTGGACCATGCTGCAGCATCACCAGTAAGATACGATATTACGAAGGCTGTTCTTGATTGAGGGGATTGAAAAGCCACGGGTTTCGTCAAGAATTTGAGACGGCACTGAGTGAGGAAGGTAGTACATTTTTGAGGATCCCCTGAATAGCACTCTGGGTGCGCAAGGGGAATTGTTGGTTCAGGTGACAACTGCACTTATACTGGGGCTGGGCCAGGCAACGGTGCTGTCTGTGCTGCCAGACTACGGACTTGTGCCGACAGGGTAGCATATTCCTGTCTGGACGCAGCTAGTTTGCTCTGCATGTCATGTAGGACCTTGGCAATCTCTTCCATGTTGCACTCGGGGGTTGGTTGCACCACTCAGGCACCGTTATTGTACGTGGGCTTGTGCTTCTGTCAAGGTCACACAGATCCCTGGCGCAGGAGTGAAATTAACCAACCACCCCCGCAGTGGTCTTGATGCCTGCAAGTCGGAGCTTACACAGACATTCGTGACCAGAGCAGGGAAGGAGGGTTAGGGTCTCGTTGATTGGATACGGGGAAGTTAGGGTAACCAGAAAGTGGGATAGGTAGAGGTTGTGGACAGGGCTGGGGAAATTGGGAACGGGTTTGATTGTTGCGCACCTTTGTCACCTGCCAAACAAGGTGACTTTGACTATCTTCGAATGTTGATGCATGGTTCATAGAATTACAAAAAAAAACAGACTTGGCTCACAATGTTATATCTACATAAGGACTGCGCTTCCCAAGCTCCCTCTGCGACGTGGCTGCACTTATCTTTGGTAAGCGAGGGGCTGGATTCCAGATCTGGTGGGGCGGGGCCGCTCACATGTGTTTTTCGCTGGAGCTGCTCTGCGCACGTCCTCCTCTCCTGAATCCTCGAGCACAAGCCCTGTGCCTCGGGCTCACGCATGTACGGTTTCGTGCCACACCCGGTCTGCTTCCTGATTGGCTGCCCCTGCCCAAAGCATGCTGGGCAACGTAGTTTTGAAGTACTTCCAGCCTACAGAGAGGACAAAGCAGTATCGTGTAAGGCAGCACGCCCTTCCTCATAGGCTTCAGAGCGCTAACAGTGTTTTTAAATAAAGAATGATTCAAAGCACCTACACATCTGTTACTATTTACAGTATTTATGCATTTTGTTTGTTTGTTCTGCCCCTTTCCTGGTCTGCCTATGACATGGATGAAGAAGAAGGGCAAATCTTTCCTTTAGAACGTCAAGCAGCCATAGTTCGAGGAGAAATTGATTTGCTTGATGGAAATGATTATGAAGGAAGACGATGGTGCACAGTAATTGCCATCGGCAAGGGATACAGATTAACTGACGTCACTGATGAAGATCTGTTTGGGGATCACCCAGCTGATGACGAAATAGTGTTTGAAATGAGCATTACTAATTGGGTATGAGCCATCAAATGAGAGGTTCAGCAAAAAATGATGATAGCACAAAAGCTTCCTGAATATTTTGATGAAGACATGGCGATAGTGCCAGTCTCATTATGTACTACAGGCCTATTGAAGGGGGTTGGAGAAGTAAAGATTAAATTGAAGCCAGGAGCAAATTTACCTCAAGCATGACAGTATCCTATGTCTCAAGAGGCATATGAAGGTATTTTTAAGACAATTTCCGCCATGATGGATCAAGGCGTCTTGGTGATGTCAGAGTCACTGTGTAATACGTCAGTGTACCCTATCAAGAAATCTAAGGGGGGGTCTTGGAGCCTAATTCAAGACCTCTGCCCGATTAACCAGATTGTAGAGACCAAGTTACCTGTAGTTCCTAATCCTGCTACAATCTTATGTAACATACCTGTTGAAGCATGATATTTTACTGTGATTGATTTGAAAAATGTGTTTTTCTCAATCCCCTTACACAAAGACTTGCAGGATCTGGAATCATTTACACTCAGACAGATGAAGTTAAAAAGCACAAGGTTACCTCAAGGGTACATAGCTCTCAACTCACACGCTTTTGGCGGGTGTCACCTGCCTTGTAAAGGGCTGACTCACCCGCCAAGCCTCCTGAACGCCCATTCATTCCAATGGGCGTCTCACCCGCCAAAAACAAAATCGGGTGATTTCACCCGCCTTTGCGACCCAAATGGTTGAGAGCTATGAGGGTATTGTGAGTCTCCATCAATTTTCAATAGAGTTCTCCGGATGGATTTAAGCAATATTAATGTGAAAGTGTTGTGTTGCAATACGTAGATGAAATTTTAGTTTGCAGCACTTCAGAGGAAGAGTGCAGACGTGATTCTATTCAATTGATGATTATGCTTGCTGATTAAGGATATAAAGTTGACAAGGAGAAGCTACAGGGCCTCATTATGAGGTTGGCGGAATGGGTTTACTGGCACTGGTAAAGGTGCCGGTGCCGGTAAACCCATTCCGCCCTATTACGAGGTTCCCTTGCGGGACACACTCAGAATGTCTGGTCAGACCAGACGTCCTTTGCGGGTCCCGCAAGGGGGCCAGAGAGCTAATAACGGGCCCGTTATTTGCTCCATCCCCATTCCCATTGAGCCCTATGGGGGCTCAAATGGGAATGGGGATTGGTTTTTTGAATGAGGAATTACTGGGTCCTCTAAGGTTGAAATGACCCGGTAATTCCTCATTCAAGGAACCCGGAACGGACACAATTTTGGAGGCAGCCATGGCGCTAATAGCACCATTGCTACCTCCAAACTCGTAATGAGGCCCACAGTATTGTCAGCAAGAAGTGTTATCGATAGGTCAGTTGATTTCGCAGGAAGGAAAAAAGGTTACTCCTGAAAGAGCTGAGGCTATCTTGAAAACCACAAAGCCACACACGATAAAACACATGCAAAGATTTCTTGGACTATGTAACTATGTCAGAGCATGGGTCTTTGACTACAGCTCATATATAAGGCCTTTACTACAAGCTCTAAAGAAAGCACAGGCAACACAAGAGAAAATTGTCTGGACAGAGGAGATGGAAGAAGGGTTTGATGAATTGAAAAAGGCAATTTGTACCGCTCCAGTTTTAGGGATTCCTAATTATGCTGAGGAATTCTTTTTATTCTCTCATACGGATGGTACCATTATGACAGCAGTCCTCACACAGAGAACCAACATTGGGGTACAAGCCCCTTGCATATTGCAGTGGGATTTTAGACCTAGTAATGAGGGGTCATTTTCCGTGCTAACAATCTTTGTCAGCCATCTTGCTCGCCATTGAAAAGCCTTCAAGTATAGTGATGGGATGCTCTGGACGTTGTTTGTTGAGGATGCATTATTTGCCATCTTGGAGAAACCAAAAGTGTTGTTGACTTCTCAAAGGGCTTCTGCCTAGGAGGTGATCATATCAAATCAGGCGATCAAAATAGTTTGATGCAAACTAGTGAATCCCTCCATGTTTGTAGCTAAACCACTGGCAGAGGATGAGCATGTGCATGATTGTTTGAACTATGAAGAGTTCTATGATGAAATCCCTAGGATAAAAGAAAAAGCTTTGGCAGTAATCATTTTTATTGATGGTTTTTCAAGGACCGATCAAAATGATGGACAGAGATATACAGGTGCCGCTGTGGTAAAACACACAGCCAATGGGGAGTTTCAAACATTGGTAAGTGCACAACTACCGTCTCACCATTCAGCACAGGCTGCAGAGTTAATGGCGCTGATAGTCACGCTCAAGAATCATGCAGACCAGGAAGTAACAGTGTACAGTGACTCCGCCTATGTGATGTCGACGTTACACGCACACGGCACATAGAGGAGTTATCCCGAGACCTAATGACCCCTTTCTGCATTTACATATTGACTGTGTCGATATGCTGCAAGTATGTAATGGATATAGATACATGATTGTAGTAGTCCCTTTTCATGATGGATTGAAGCTGGTCTGTATACACACCCACACCTGTGCAGCTAAATTCTTAGTGTGACAAGTATTTCCTTGATGGGGCCTATGTGAAGTATTAAGATCACATAATGGTCCTCATTTTGTGAAGCAAATCTTTGAACAGATTAGCTTGTTGCTTGGTATAAAGCACAAGTTTTCTTCGGCTTATCATCCACAAGTAAATGGAATCTGTGAGAGGCTCACCGGCTTGCTTAAAGAAAGAATAGCCAAGTGGAAGATTACCTTGAAGAAAGGGTGGTTGCATTGCCTACCACTGGTGTTATATGCATTGAGGAACCAACCAGGTTCAGACCACCATCTTACCTCCCATAAAATAGTGACAGGGAGGCGAATGAGGACACCCCTCACACCTCCATCCAAATATAGAAGTGATGCCTAGCCAACGCCAGGACTGTCAGGAATGGAGTTACGTGACTACCTTACTTGTATGACTTGAAGTATCTCAGTCATTTCAGATCAGCTATGGCGAAAAGGGTGTGGGGCAATACAGAACACAGAAGGAGATGCTTCAAGTGGATTTCAAGAACTATGTGTTCCTAAAGTGTTCCCCTGGAGATGCGATCCTAATTAGCAACTTTACAAGAAAGAAATGGGACGAGCCCCACTTCAACGGTCCTTTTATCGTGGAGGACATCACGCCGTCTGCAGTCAAGGTGCAGGGCAGATGTGTTTGGACATTTCTGGGAGACGTAAAGATCTATGCTGGAGAGAACCCTTTACCCCTGCACCCTTCGGAAGCAAGCATCAGGGAAGAACCTCAGCACGTGCAGACTAGGTCTATGACAAGGAAGAAGGGCGCAGAAGCTGCCGAATAAAGACAAAGGCCCTCATTACGACCCTTGCGGAAATCGAAAAACGATGGCGGAAATGCAATACCGCCATCGAATAGCGCTCGGTGCGACTATGACCCGTCACCGCAAAGTACGAAGCCATTAGCGACACCGTAGTGAACGCCAACGCTAACTGCACCAAGCACGCGCGCGCGCGCCATGCCAAACCGCAAACACCACCATGGTGCAACGGTACGCCAATTCCGACCCTAGCGGACATGTACCTAACGCCATCAGGCATGGCGTAATGTACCATTCCGCCATGGTGAGAAGTACGGCATCGCGAATCAACCGTAAACGGCCCCACTGAGTGCCTGTACACCGCTCCCTGCCCACAAAGTACAACCCCCCGTAGGTGCAATGAAGTCACAATGCAACCATTGAAATGTACAAGTCACCCATGCATGCCAACGAACAAAATAAACACAAGAGGGGCCAATGGGAGCTGCAGGGCACAGATGGCACGAATACAGAAGCAATCCCAATGGACATGACCACAGTCCCCCACCAAGAAACGCACGCAAACACAGGCACCTGTGACCAGCAATATTCCGATAATCACATCATTCCACCAGTCCACCTGGCTGACCGGCATCTGTTACACAAAACCCAATCCCGCGCCCCAGAGCATGACAACATTCAAACTGTCATATAGGCAGCCCCCATCCCTGACCTCACGGGCTTAGTAGGCAAACGCGCCCAGTACAGTACCACGCAACTAAACCCCGAAGCTGGAACCCAATGCAGATCTCCTCACAATACATCGCCCCCCAAATAGGCATATGCCACACCACTTGCAAAGAAAAACGCTACACGGGCCAAATCAGAATAGAAATTTATGCACATCAAAGTCACCAAGCCCATACAGCCATCAGGCCATGAACTCCAAAACACTAATCACCATTGTGGGCTGCATCCGCAAGAAATGACCAGCCACTACTTGTGTGTCTCCCTGTTCCCCCATGGTACACAGAGCCACATTCACGTACGAAAAGGCAACATGGAAGCGCACAGAACCGCAGGGCCGTCCCAATGGGGAGGCACTAGTCCAGCTGAAAGGCCGAAATGTTGCTCCGAGCCACCAGTACTGCGTAAGGGCATGTGGGCCATTGGCGATCGTCCCATAAGATCGTAATGCTGCTCCACTGATTAACACGAAGCAGCAGGTGTCGGGAGTAAAATCCATCTGCAGGAGTGGCATACAGATGGCAGTGGCAAAAGGGGAGGAGATACCTGTCAACCAAAAGAAAAGAAAAAGAACAGAATGGCCATCAGAACTACATTCGAACAACTCACTTCAATGATCACACGAAATCCACAGCCATATGCATGCTAGCCCACTCAAAAGGATCATCACCACCCCAAAACCACTTGCGACTCATAAACATCTATATCGAGGTGCAAACACCATCACAAACGAGTGTACCTGTGCATGCGTCTGTCAAAACAGAATCCATCAGATGGGAATGTTAACGTGCATGGACACAAGTGTCTGAGTGCGCCTCGAGACAGGGAGGGCTCAACAAGGCCAGATAGACGATGGTCCCACTATGGCAGCCCTGCATCACATAGCGTAGGGGAGGCGGATAGATCCCAAGAAGCCCTGTACATGGCAAACTCTGTATCAAATCACCTGCCCATGCATCCATTCATCATTCCCTCATCCCGGGATCAAAACGCCTGAACAATTACTCACATAACATTAGAAACATCCATTGAGTCTGTGCGTTATGCAGCCTGCAAAATCCACAGTGCCCCAGCCCGTAATTCCAGTGTTGTGAAGTAACATGTATTTGGGAACGGCCGGCCTCATCGCCCACGTAGCTATTGCGCATCCCAAACTATTCATATCAATCATTGCTCCCTCGCCATGGGCCCTGTCTCAAGGACATTGAACAATAGAACGTTATATTTGCAGTCAGACCTGTGGGCATCTCCTCGCCGCTAGCTGGAAACCGAAAGCGCCGCCCTTCGAATTCCTCATTTGCAACATCACGTCGGAAAGGCATCTGTGGCCGTTTGAAATCACTAATTATTCCATCGAGTGCGGCTGTGTGTGAAAATGGCAACTGCCTTCACCCACGAATGGGACGCCCCGCCCGTCGTTGCAACTCGGTACAGTGATGCATGAGGGCCCACCGTTACTCGAGTACTACGTTCCACTGACCCTTCACAAGTCTGTTCGCGACTGCACAGATAGTATGGGAAACAATGGGACCACAGCAGAATGAACATATCAATCCAATTTTACACGGCCATCGGGTACAGATACATGATAGCAATAGCAAGATACCATTCCCCGAATTGCAGCGTTGTGCGCGTGAGGTGCTCGGCCAAAGGGGAGAGCAGTTTGCACAGGTGGAATGAATCACCACAGGTGGAGGCCATACAGCCTGAAAACACATAAATTGCACAGCCAGTCTCCTCCCACAACCACACCGAAATGCTACCGGCAGGACTCGCGATGTTGGCCCTGGGGGACCTGATAGCACTGCAAGTGCTCCAACTCCAAGAAGAAGACGAACACCAACTACAACCAGCCGCACGGAGGAGACGCAGGAGGAGGAGGAGGCCAAGGCAGGGCCAGCAAGGCCCACCAGCACAGCCACTACCACCACGCAGGCAGCCCGCAATACCACGCCTCCGAGCACATCCGTTCAACCTCACTGATGAGCAGATCCACACCCTCTACCGTCTGGACCGGGACACCATAGCCGCCATTGTGGACATGACACAGGCTGACCTTGTCAGCATGATAGATAGCCCAACCGCCATCCCACCCCTACTGAAGGTGGTGTCTGTACTCCACTTCCTGGCCACAGGCACCTACCAGCACACAGTCGGACAGTTGCATGGCATATCTCAGCCACTGTTCTCACGGACACTATTGCAAGTGCTCGATGCCCTCCTGCAGCACGCAGACGACTACATCTCCCTACCACGCTCGGAGCAGGAAATTACAAACACGAAAGTGGGATTCCATGCACTTGCCGGCATACCGGGTTGCATTGGTGCCATCGACTGCACCCATGTGGAATTGGTCGTCCCACATGCCATGGAGGCCCAGTACCGCAACCGAAAACAATTTCATTCCCTGAATGTACAAATGGTGTGTGACTCCAACAGGATCATTACACATTGTTGTGCCCGATTCCCTGGATCAACCCATGATTCTATGGTCTTGAGGAACTCTACAATACCACGCTACATGGAGCGACACGCAGGGAACAGATCCTGGCTACTCGGTGAGTCTCATTTCATGCATGATGATGTGGGGTATGTGAATTGGCAATGACCTGGCAGGAAGGGGGGGGGGGTGTGCGTACGTATCAATGGCATTCCACATCATACGTTTCTCGTCCACATACAGGTGATGCTGGATATCCACTGAAGAGATGGCTCCTCACACCAGTCCGGAACCCACGGGACCAGCATGAGGAGGACTAAAACCATGCCCACTCACGTACCCGTGTAGTCATAGAACAGGCATTCGGCCTACTGAAGACTCGTTTCCGCTGCCTCAGCAGGTCTGGCGGGGCACTCCTGTACCGCCATGAGAAGGTTGCAAAGATGGTGATGGCATGTGTCATGCTCCACAACATGTGCGTACGTAGAAATGTGCCCATGCCCCCTGACGCAGAACTGCAAGCACCTCAAGATGGTCATGATGAGGGTGGGGATGTGGCAGCACCTCATGGAGTCTGCGAGGCACCGGAGGCCCGTGACATTCGTCAGCATCTCATTGATGTATGCTTCTAGCACTCACGCCTGGTGGCTGATACATGGACACGGGACTCGTGGCACTGCGTGTGTCTGGGACATGCACAACATGGACTGTACGCCTATGATGGCCTAGTACACAAAGATCAATGTCCACACATCTCATTGGTTGATCGTGCACTTTTAATGGCATATGTGATGTCATGTTGAACACCCTATCGACCCGCCACCCAAGTGAGCCCAACACACCCCCTCCACCCTCCTACCTCCCCCCCGAACACCAGTGTACAAAGATGCTCATTGTCAGTGGGCTGTCGCTATTGCATGCCCCCTCTGCGGGTATCAGGGGCACCCCTGCCTGTGGAGCGCAGGTTCCTTCCAGATCTACGTTGGGGGCTGCCCTGGACGGAACTTGCAACGGATGATGTGTCTGCCTGCTCACGTCCATGCATGTCCCTAAGGGTTTGCGAGAGCTCAGTGAGCACACGGCGCACTGCGGCAAGTTCGGCACATACGTCCTTGGCCGTCGCATGCAGTTCCCCCCTGAGGCTCTCAGTGCTACTCTCCATTTGGACTCTCAGGCTCTCGGTGCTACTCTCCATTTGGACTCTCAGGCTCTCGGTGCTACTCTCGATTTGTGCCCTAAGTGTCTCAGTTGATGTTTCTATGTCTGCCTTAGTGCCCCCACATTCATCAGCATGGTCCTTGAGGAGCGTGGCCAGTTGCTGCTGTTGTTCGATCAACTGGTCGAGGGACTGTTGCCTCTGCTGGGCCATGGCCATTTGCGGGGGTGTCACAGAGGGGCTGTTGTCCTCATGTTGCCTTGCCACAGGGCTTGTGGGGGATGGCCAGTCGTCGTCTTGTGGGTGCCCCTGCGTGGTATCCTCATGTTGTACGGGATGGGACAGACAGGGGGATTGGGACAGGTCATGGATGGATCTGACTTCGGCATCCCCGTTTTCTGTGTCCGAGCATGCTGCCATCAATGGGGTGTCACCTATGGTGCTGCTGCCACCAGAGGCAGTGCCTTCTGTGGCATCCATTGGGGGGACCTGTGGTGGTGGTGTTGTGGGCATGCTGGCTGCTGGGGTGCCTGTTGATGTTCCCTCCTCTGTGCTGCCACCTGATTTGTGCTGCTGCCGTGTCTTGATGCGTGCAGCTGAGGTGGAGGGTCTCTGGCCGTTGGTCTTGGCCCTCTTTGCAGGTGTGCTGGTAGGGGTGTCCTGTAGCTCGTCGTTTGGATCGGACCCTGTGGTGGAGTAAAGGAGGGCGAGGGTTATTGATGGGTCTGTGGGAATTGGAATGGCATTGTATCACATGCATTGGGGTGGTACCTGAGGGTGATTTGGGTCGGGGCCTTGGAGGTGCTTTGATTTGTGTGTGGAGTGAGGGTGCAGTTGTTTGGCAGCCTGCAGTTAGGGTGTGCCTGCTGCACGTGTAGTGCGTGTATTTGGGGTTTTTAATTATTTATGTATTTATTGTGGGTTTTAACGTGCGCTATCAGGCCGATGTGTGTGGGCGTTCTCCTGGACATGTGTTTCTGTTGCACTATGTGGACGCATGGTACTTCACATGGATGGACTGTGTGGATTTGGCATTGTTTTATCTGGCCCACCTACCTGAATCTTCGGATGTCTGCACTCCTTTCTCCATCCCTCCGACTCCCTCTATGCTCTCCATTCCGATGGTGGAGGCACAGATTTCTTCCCAGGGGGTCAACTTGATGGGTGATTCAGGACCTCCCCCGGTGGCTGTGGCAATGTTGCGGTTGGCAGAGAGTATGCTGCGGACGCGTATCCGCAGGTCGTCCCATCGCTTGCGGCATTGCTGTGGGGTGCGGGGTGCGGTCCCCACCGCACTTACCCGCTGTGCCACCAGAGCCCATATGGCCTTCTTGTTTGCAAGTGCCGTCCTGGTCATTTGCGTGCAGAAGACGACGGCAGCATTCTCCTGGAGGGTCTCTGTTAGCACGGTGAGTTCCTCACGGGAGAAGTGGACCTGCCGCTTGCGGTCGCGCGCTTTCTTCGCTACTTTTCCCATTTTTCTTGGTTTCTCTAGGGTGGTTGACGGGTTGGGGTGTGTTTCAGGGTAGTGATTTTAGTGGTTGTGTGGTTTTAGTGTATTTATAGGTGTACGCCGGGATGTTTCCCGTTCCGGCCCCATGTTTTAACTTCCGTTTCCGTATATTTCCGGCCACCGTACTTTCCGGTAGGCGCACACTGCGGTGACCGCTAAGTGGGGTGGCGGTATTGCACCTAGGGTGCCGTACGGCGGCGGTGTGGGCCGTTTTGGGGTCATTTCCGCCATCGCGGACTTTGCACTTCCGCCATGCCGTGGTGCTCGTGCCCGATGGGTCGGAATGGCCCGCACTTTGCTCCTTCGTGCAATGGCGGAAACGCTATTTACGCTGTGGCGCTCCGGTCAGTCGCTTTCCGCCAGGGTCGTAATGAGGGCCAAAGAGTTTATTGGACTGGGACTTATTTCAAACACTCTTTTCAGTCATTTGGGAAGGAGTCAAGGGAAGATATTCATTCTTTAGCCACAGGAGTCTGTGATATTGGACCGAGGCATGTTTAAACCTTGATAAGAAAAAAAATCTGCCAAATCTTGATTTCGTTTTCACCAACTGGAAGAGGGTACAGTAACCTGATTCATTTCTCACTGAGTTCCTGTTTGGATTTGCCCATGGTGGTTCCCAATGACAACGTTTCACGGATCATATTTGAAGTTTTTATTTTTGTGCTGCACACATATCCTGCAATTGTGGGGAGAACTACTAGCGTTCACGTTTTCCTGCAAGATCCTAAGAATGGTCCGATCTAAGGAGATTGCTCACAGCGATTATTGAGCAAGTTCTGCAGCTTCCTGAGTACAGTGGGGAAAATGCAAATGCCCCTATCAGCTGATAACGTGCACAGACTGCTCAGTCTAGTTTTTTACTACTTGATTGAAGAATGCCCACAGCTTGTTAATAGACAAACAGATGTCCGCACCTTTAAAAGGGACCTGAGAAATAATGCAGCACTGAATGAGATTTTGAGAGACATTATAGTACAAGTAAATGCTTATTCCGAGAGTACTCTCAGAGTCGGAGTGAGGCTTTCCTTCAATGGACAGATCGAGGGATTACTGGCTAAAAAAGAACTCTTGTATCATGCTAAGAGAAAATCATCATGTCGTCTGGTGAAAGGCCAATTTGTGGGATCCACTGGGAATTCATGTTCATCGTCCAGTAAGCAGTCAGCTGATCAAGGAAGTTTATCGAGTGAGATCATCAGTTTCCAGAAGCAGTACATAATGTTGTCATAATAAAGTTTTATTTTTTCCTTCCTTAGACAATAAAATGGGCAGCATTAGTAGCTATATCATCATGCCAGATCCAGAGAGACGTCCACCTCGTGTAAAAAATCGATGCTGCACGTTCTCATACCTCAGTGTTATTTATGCTTGCATTTTGTTCATAATAATACTGCTTTCACTCACTGTGCGCACATCCTATTACATAGATGTACATGGAGCAAAAACTCATGAGAATCTTCCTAAGCAGAAGAAAGGTATAAACATGGCAACTACGAGGCAAACAAGACCCTATGTAGTTATCCCTGTTCCAAAGAATGATGAAAAATCACCTAGATCTGAGGCTAATGTTACTGACAGTCAGTCACATGCGAAAAGTGTCTTAGAGATTATTTTTGGACACCAGAGACAGGCTTTACAAGGGAGACAAAAGAAATGGTTGTTGGAAATTGAACCTACTCAGTTAATGCATCCACTGACAAGTGTTCCTGTGATTGGTCCAGTTAGAAGAAACTATGTTGATATACTTCATGAAATGATGGTAGAAGGTTGCACGAGAAAAATGAGACCTAAGAGAGATAACAGGGGGGATGACTTTGAGCTAAATGATTACTTGGATAGTACAGCACATTTGGCAAACAACATATGGCATCAACATATGAGGGAAATGGGAAGAAGAACCTCAAAGGAGGAATGCTTTGTGTGTGCAGTACTGCCTTATAGTATGGAGAAGTCTAAGATCTTCATAACTATTGAAATAGATGTCCAGACAGCACATTGTCTTTCCCACATAGCACTTTGCCAAACAAGAGGCCAGTTTATGAGCAGAGATGCCTATCTCAAATGAACAACGGAATTGGCAGATCCAGATGAAGATGATTATGTGCAAGGCTCTAAGACAAGAAACAGAGAGCACACCAAGAATCATGTGATCAGGTACTAGACTCCTGGAGTAAAAGGAGCTGGAATCAGATGGTAAGTAAACAAAAGACTGGAGAGTCCAGGAAAATCTGCAGAAGAAATTCATAGATGGAAGAACAGAGGCCAAATCCATATCTGGGGATCAGTACTATCACCAGATGGATGGGAAAAAGGAGTGGTGATCTGCAGAGCCTGGGTGGTCATTGTTTCTTGTAAACCAGCCATTGACATAGTACAGATGGCTGCAAACCTCTATGGTCAAGACTTGCTAAACTACTGACCTGGGTGAAAGATAGGGCACGGCCCTTGCAGGAGAGTGCTAAGCTGTGCTTCAGAAATAATGGCACAAGAAAAGTTGTAGAGAATCATAACTGTGGTCGAATCTTTGATATACCACAAATGATACTTGCAACACCAGTAATCATGGATCACTATTGGGCTTGTGGATCCAGAGCATATATGAGGCTACCCAAGGATTGGGGAGAATGATGCTCATTAGTGAATGTTCATGTTACAGCATTGGTGACTCCGAAAAGTGACTTAAACCTTGACAGTTTTCCAAAGGCAGTTGCTCACCTGAGAAAGAAGAGATCAGTGGAGCTGATAAGAAGAATGAAGAGCGAGAACTATTTCTCAGCAAATTCTATAGAAGATTGTGCTGCTATTCCCTATGAGCACGGACTGTTTAGCCAGACAGCTTCAGTGGTTTCATTGATCTTCATGCCAAGTGTCCAGGTTGGAGCGAATACTAAATGGCTACAGATCACAAGATGGGAATAGCTACAGACAATTAACACAACCATAAAGGGATAGGGATTCAATGCAATCAGAGAAGAGATGAGAGCCGTACGACTGATGACTCTCTGGAACAGATATGTCTTGGACATGATTGGAGCAATGGATGGAGGTGTTTGTGCAAAAATTGGAGAATCAAGTTGCAAATTCATACCTTCTCATGATGACGAGAATGGAACCTTGGCGGAAGCCATAGGTATGCTGACAAAGCTCTACAGCCAGATGATCGATGAAGTAGAAGATATTACTGATGACAGCTGGTTTGGATCACTCTTCTCTTGGGTTACACAATGGATGGCAGACATTTTAAAGTTCCTTGGATCTCTGATACTAATGATATTGCTTGGATTCTGTGTTATCAAGATAATAATCTCCCAATGCAAGAAAACAGCCAGAAAAGCCATAGGGATGAAGATTATGATCGATGTTGAACCAGGATGGAAGGCCAAAGATTTAACAGATGAAGAAATTAGAGACTTTGTGAAGGCCAGTATCCACGCACCTGAGGGGACGAAGTTCCTGTATCCAAGGAATAATAAGAAGTATGTGGAAAGATGGATCTATTGCAGTCCAAGTGGACAGTGCAGGCTCATGACATGGAACAAAGATGAGCATGCGAAATCAGCAGGATGCCTGAAGGGAGTGATAAAGATACGGGTCCCAAGGAAGCTCTTCTTCAGAACAAGATGTCTGAATGTGAAGGATGATGAGAGAGTGGTTGATAAATCGCCCAGAGCGGGTAGTGTAGAGGAGGAGCCAAGTACCCCTACCACAACCACATCACCCACATTGCCTATATGTTGAGAGTCTGGATGCGAAAACCGTGCAGTACCAGTGGGAATACTGATATTAAAGTGAATTCTGGAGGCAAGGTTCCCATTGAAAAAACCATACCTGCATACAAGAAAATATGATGGCCGTTTGAATGAAATCTCGGAAGAAGCAGAGCAAATTAATGGCAAAGACGAATGGTTACGACACACAGAGTTGAGCTGATGTACATAGACGAGATACAGACACTAGAGAGACTAGAGAATGCAGATATTCTACAAGGCATCAAGAAAGTATCAAGGATAAGTGACATCTTGGGATCAAGGTGAAGAAGCTTATGCCACAGAATGGATGACGACATCAAGTCAGTTTACACGTTTACAGATGCAAAAGAAAGCTAGCAGGCGAGTAATCCTGAGGCTAGCTTAATAGTGAATAGATTGCGGCATGTGCCAATATATCTGTATATGCATAAGTGAGTAAAGGATGGATGTTTCCACTACGTATTGTAGCAGTGCTGGACTTTAGAAAGAAGGCCTAATTTCTAGTGTGTCGCAGCTAACAACCATTGAAATAACAAAGTGAATCTCGGAAAGGCGACGTTGGATGAGCCATGGAGCCAAGTCAAGAAGCCAAGGTCTTATCAGGCTGGAGTTAACTAACATTGGATACAAATCGTGGGAAAGAACAAAACTCCTGTTCAAAAGAACAAACAAGGAAGACGTCAGAGGTCTATTAAAAATAGTATTTTAAAGACAGTAAAAGCTCGAAAGCATGGTCTTTAGTTATGTGGAAGGATGAAGTTGGATGAGCAAGATGCTCACACTTACGCATGAGGGCAAAGCGTGCCTTCACTCCCCTGAATTCTCCACAGTACAGGACAAACTCAAGGCCGAGCTTCAAAGCCTAATTGCCAGCAGATCACTGAGGTGATGATGGATTGATATGCTAATTGGTGGGAAGCTATGGTTAAGACGAACTCACCAGCACCTGAAAGGTCAGCCTGCGTGCTGCTAGACGTGGGTGAAAAAGTACTGACGAAGGTTAGAGTGCCAACCAATTGTAGGGGGCCGCGTAATTAAGGGTCCTATAGTTTGTGTAATGATATGATATGATATGGCATTTGTAACCCGCCTATACACAGGTGTTTCAAGGTGCGAAATAATCAATGGGATGTTGTGTGTTTAGTGACGTTCATAGTGGGCATTTTAGGGGGAGGGCTTGGTTGCCTCACCTGATGATAAGTAACCAATTACATATTCATACTTTTTAGGATATTAAAGACTGTATATTTAGATGTTCACTAAGAGCCTATCACAATTGCCACTAGGTTTTTGTAGTTTGCCACATAGGATGACGTTGGTAGTAAGGTAAGTCAACGTCAACGATGACGAGTTTTTGATATATAAACTCTGTTTTTTATTAAACTGGTTGTGAATCGAGCAAATTCGTTGATGTTTGTTGTACTCCCTGTTTTAGATAATTGATAATAAAACATTTATCCTTTTTGCCAACTACCTGAGCCATTTTGATTATTGATGTATGAATAAAATCTGCATCCCCATCCATCTCCAGGGTAATTGCTACTCATCTTAAAGGGCTGAGGTTATTCAGTTCAAGGAGGAGGAGGTTGCAGGTCCATTAGTGAACGGTGCTTCTAGGCCTTCAAGTTCTGCCACCACCACCACCACGCAAAGGCCCACACAGGCCGCACCAAGGCGGATGTCCCGGCGCGTTATACCAGAGCAGAGCAGAGCCAAGGCAACGCCCATACCACAGACCACCAGGAGCAGTGCAGGGCACACTGCACCCACACCCATGGCCGGAAGCACAGACACTGAAGCCACACCTGCTAACAGGGTGACTGAGGAGCCACAGGGGGACACCAGCCCGGTGTCACCACATGCTGAAAGGCCACACTCCCAGGACACCCCTCCATGCCACCAGTGCCAACGCTCCCCGGAGAGCCCTCTACGCCACCAGCATGCACGGACACCAGTGCCGGACATTGGCACTCTCTCTCCTATGGCTCCCTTGCATACAGCCCTGGGTCAGTGCAGAGCCCCTGACCCACACAGCACACTCCAGCATGCAGCATGCTGTGGCGAAGGCTTGAGGACATGAAGCGCAGACAGCAGGAGGTGGAGGAGATTGGCCACATATACTCCATTTAGCTGCAGGCCATTAGGGATAGCCTCCAGGGAGCAACCCACAGGGTTGTGCATGCCAGGGCGTGGATCAGGGCTGAAACAAAAGCCACACGTCGGCCCTGACACTGTACTCACAACGTGTCAGGGAAATGACAGAAGGTGTCTATGCACTGGCAGAGGCCATCTGGCAGAGCACAGAGGTGCAACACCAGCAAAACCTGGGGACAGCTCTGTCCCATCCACCTCAACCACATCCACAGAGGGGTCACAGCGGGGCATCCCGCTGCGACAGTCACAGCACCTCCTGTGCCCGAAATCCCCAGGGACCAGCAGGGGGAAGAGGTCACGATTGTGAAGGACTCTGGGACACTCATTGCCATGAGTGGCCATGCTGTGAATTTGGTGGTGGGAGGGGGTATGGGGCATTGTGTGATGGGGAGTTGGTGGTGGGAGGGGGCAGAGGGGATTGTGTGATGGAGAGTTGGTGGTGGGAGGGGGAGTGGGGATTGTGTGATGGGGAGTTGGTGGTGGGAGGAGGGAGAGGGGATAGTTGAGGCACATCATTACATTAAAAAAGTTTCACTTCATCAATGCGAGGACATTCCTGATTGTGTCATTGTCCTGTTTATTGTTTGGGTGGTGTCACGCAGTCGTACGTGGCTTTTGCCCTGTGAAGGTTTCAAAAGAATTTGACTTGCCAATCTCCCATCGCTCACATCATCTCTGGCAATGCATGCATTTGCCTCAGCTACAGGCACTGCTTCCTCATCCTCTTGGGTGGCATGTCCTCGTCGGGGGGTAGTGGGACATTTCCCCTCAGGCAGATGTTGTGCAGCATGGCACACACAAGCACAATTTGTCCCACTTTCTCTCAAGCGTACACCAGGGCTCCAAAAGTACAGTCCAGGCTGCAGAAAAGTGCCTTCACGGGGTCAAATGTATGCTTGATGCACACAAGGGTCCTGCTGTGAGCGTGGTTGTAGGCAATATTCTGATGTGTTTGAATCACGCACAGGGGTCATTGACCAGGGCAGTAGTGGGGATCGGGAGTCACCTGCATGGGGAGAGGCACAGGTATTAGACATGGGTGGGGTGTGGGGGTGAACACACACTATACCAGCTCTATGGACTACGTGTGCATTCACATGGACCTTCAGTTCACAGCATGTGTCTATTCCATGTATGTGGATGCAGTGTCACTCATACCATGCATTGAGGGTGCTCCACATGCACCAGTTCTCTTGCTGCAGATGTTACCTAAGCTGCCTGTCAGTGACATGTGCAGCGGACATGGTGGCTGTCATGTGGCAGTGTATTTACACTGTGCATGTGGCATGCTGGGTACCCCATGGGCCCTCCATGGGCATGTGGTGCCAACGGGTGGACATTGTGGGCTGACAGTGGTACTGGCAGGGTGTTTGTTGTGTTGGGCAATGTGGCCATTGGTCAGCATTGATCTGGTTAGTACATGTTGCATTGTGGTACCTGTAGTCATGTTGGTGTGTATGGTTGTACACCTGGTGCCTTCCTGGTTGCTGCTCTTTTCCCCAATTAGCTGATGGGGAACAGTTGCGCGTGTATCTAGGTCACCTGGCCTAAGCCCTGCCCACCTGGTGCCTTCCAGGTTGCCGCTCTTTTCCCTACTTAAGGAGCCCTCCAGCCTCTTTTCCTTTGCTGATGGGGAGCAGGTACAAGTGTATCTAGGTCACCTGGCCTAAGCCCTGCCCACCTGGTGCCTTCCAGGTTGCTGCTCTTTTCCCTACTTAAGGAGCCCTCCAGCCTTTTTTCCTTTGCTGATGGGGAGCAGGTTCAAGTGGATTTAGGTCACCTGGCCTAAGCCCCGCCCACCTGGTGCCTTCCTGTTTGCCGCTCTTTTCCCTACTTAAGGAGCCCTCTAGCCTCTTTTCCTCTGCTGATGGGGAGCACGTGCAAGTGGATTTAGGTCACCTGGCCTAAGCCCCACCCACCTGGTGCCTTCCTGGTTGCCGCTCTTTTCCCTACTTAAGGAGCCCTCTAGCCTCTTTTCCTCTGCTGATGGGGAGCATATGCAAGTGGATCTAGGTCTCCTGGCCTAAACCCCGCCTACCTGGTGCGTTCCTGATTGCCGCTCTTTTCCCTACTTAAGGAGCCCTCCAGCCTCTTTTCCTTTGCTGATAGGGAGCAAGTGCAAGTAGATCTAGGTCACCTGGCCTAAGCCCCGCCCACCTGGTGCCTTCCTGGTTGCTGCTCTTCTCCCCACTTAGCAAGCCCCGCCCAACTGGTGCCTTCCTGGTTTCTGCTCTTTTCCCTACTTAAGGAGCCCTCCAGCCTCTTTTCCTTTGCTGATGGGGATCAGGTGCAAGTTGATCTAGGTCACCTGGCCTAAGCCCTGCCCACCTGGTGCCTTCAAAGTTGCTGTTCTTTTCCCTAATTAAGGAGCCCTCCAGCCTCTTTTCCTTTGCTGATGGGGAGCAGGTGCAAGTGGATCTAGGTCACCTGGCCCAAGCCCCGCCCACCTGGTGCCGTCCAGGTTGCCGCTCTTTTCCCCACTAAGCAAGCCCCGCCCACCTGGTGCCTTCCTGGTTGCCGCTCTTTTCCCTACTTAAGGAGCCCTCCCACCTCTTTTCCTTTGCTGATGGGGAGCAGGTGCAAGTGGATCTAGCTCACCTGGCCGCAGCCCCGCCTACTTGGTGCCTTCCAGGTTGCCACTCTTCCCCACTTAGCAAGCCCCGGCCACCTGGTGCTTTCCTCGTTTCCGCTCTTTTCCCTACTTAAGGAGCCCTCCAGCCTCTTTTCCTTTGCTGATGGGGATCAGGTGCAAGTGGGTCTAGGTCACCTGGCCTAAGCTCCGCCCACCTGGTGCCTTCAAGGTTGCTGCTCTTTACCCTATTTAAGGAGCCCTCCAGCCTCTTTTCCTTTGCTGATGGGAAGCAGGTGCAAGTGGATCTAGCTCACCTGGCCTAAGCCCGGGCCACCTGGTGCCTTCCAGGTTGCCGCTCTTTTCCCCACTTAGCAAGCCCCGCTCACCTGATGCCTTCCTCGTTTCCGCTCTTTTCCCTACTTAAGGAGCCCTCCAGCCTCTTTTCCTTTGCTGATGGGGATCAGGTGCAAGTGGGTCTTTGTCACCTGGCCTAAGCCCTGCCCACCTGGTGCCTTCCAAGTTGCCGCTCTTTTCCCCACTTAGCAAGCCCCGCCCACCTGGTGCCTTCTTGTTTCCGCTCTTTTCCCTACTGAAGGAGCCCTCCAGCCTCTTTTCCTTTGCTGATGGGGAGCAGGTGCAAATGGATCTGGGTCACCTTGCCTAAGCCCCGCCCACCTGGTACCTTCCAGGTTGCCGCTCTTTTCCCCACTAAGCAAGTCCCACCCACCTGGTGCCTTCCTGGTTGCCGCTCTTTTCCCTACTTAAGGAGCCCTCTGGCCTCTTTTCCTTTGCTGATGGGGAGCAGGTGCAAGTGGATCTAGGTCACCTGGCCTAAGCCCCACCCACCTGGTGCCTTAGTGGTTGCCGCTCTTTTCCCTACTTAAGGAGCCCTCCAGCCTCTTTTCCTTTGCTGATGGGGAGCAGGTGCAAGTGGATCTAGGTCACCTGGCCTAAACCCCAACCACCTGGTGCCTTCCAGGTTGCCGCTCTTTTCCCTACTTAAGGAGCCCTTCAGCCTCTTTTCTTTTGCTGACGGGGAGCAGGTGCAAGTGGATCTATGTCACCTGGCCTAAGCACCACCCACCTTCTTAGCCCTACCTCTTCTTTCCTGCTCTTAACTCTTAGATCAAGGGCATCTCTCACACAGGCGTCCGAATCTAAGGGCAGACAAAGAAAAGGGCAATTCCTGTTTGGACCAGACAGCACGTAGGCATGCACCAACATGTGTTTACTCCCTCTGTCCCCACAGGCCATCCCAACCGCCTCTGACCCCCCCACGTGATGTTCCCTTGTGCCCCCCCTTCCCGCACACTGGTGTTGCCTGTTTGGCTTGATTCTTCTACCCTACCCTGCCCCTCTCCAGCCTACTTCTGCAGGAGTCTGTCCTGATACATTCTGGTTTCACCATCAGTCTTGTGGGCAATGCTCAATTTGACTTTTATGGACTTCATTGATTCACGGTGCGTCACCCTTTCTCAACTCTCATGCTGGACTTCCTTTGCATCTTGTACTCATGGTGGCCCTGAATCATGCTGTTCCCATCTTCATCTTGTATCCTGGCTTGCAACATTATGTGTTACTACTGACTTCGGTAATTGTATTTGCTCTCCCCTCTTTTTGACTGCTTACTCTGTTCTCTCCTCCCGTCCTCCCCTTACTTTCTTCTATGCACTTACTCTATCAGAAGTGTCCCTGGACCTAGTATGATAGCAACCTTGTCTGTCTTCTCTGCCCTCCCCTTACTTGTCCCCACCACCCCCTCCAGCACTATCTGAAACGTTGTCAGGCCTAGTACAATGGTCGCTTGTTTTGCTCCTCCCCTCCCTTTCTGCACCCCTCTCCCTCACCTTTTGCTTTCTCTGGCTCTACCAGAAATGTTGTCAGGCCTAGTACGGTAGTCGCCTGTCTGTTTCTATGTCCTTCCCACTCTCCCCCTCCCTTCCTTATCTATATCTTAGCCCTTGCACTATCTGAAATGTCGTCAGGCTGAGTATGATAGTTAATTTCACATCCTTACTGTTCATGGCCTGTAAGAATGTCATTGGGCCTCATTAAACGGACGGCGGTGGACCAAGGTGCTATTAGCACCTTGGTCCATGCCGGTAAAATACCGGCACCGCCTTGGTGGAAAGGGGAATTACCGCCCTATTCCAAGTTTGGTGGGGCGGTAATTCCCCCTTCCCCCATTGCCCTTCCCCATTCCCATTTTTGCCCCATAGGGCATAATGGGAATGGGGAAGGTGCTAATTACGGCACCGCAAGTTCTGGTACCGTAATGAGCTCCCTGGTTCCTTTGCGGGTTGGTTTTTAACGCCTGCAAAGGCAGGCGTTCAATTCTCCAACCCGCAAAGGGACCTCGTAGTAAGGCGGTAAGGGTTTACCGGTACCGGTAAAATACCAGTACCGGTAAACCCTTACTGCCTACCGTGTAATGAGGCCCATTGTATTTTACCTTGTTCCCTCCCTTGCCTTGAAGCGCTTTGAAAAACATTGTGCATAGGCGCTATATAAATAAAAAATCATATCATATCATATGTGTGCTACTACTTCTCCATGCAGGTAAGTCAGACATGTGCCTGCTCCCTGGCCTATTCTGTGATGATGGTGTGGTAGGGGGTGACATACAGATTTCCCATTCACTTGCCATCCTTTGTGTAGTCATTTGCACCCCCCCCCCATTTGGGCATGTGCTTCATGGTGTATTTGTGCTGGCTTTTCGACTCACCCACTATCCTGGTCTGTTGTCCTCCGTGCCTCTCCATATATCCTGGAAGTGTGCTGTTCTGTAGTTCCTGGCATTGTGGGTGGAACGAGGGTAGCAGGCTGAAGTTCAAGTTGGGGTCACAGGTCACCTGCACATTCAGGGAGTGGATGTGCTTGCGGCTTGGGTACACTCTTTGTGGGCCTGGGGGGCCACAAGTGCACCATGGGTACAGTCCAGGGCAGCGATCACATTTTGCATTTGGGCAATGGCATGGCACTGTGCCTTCATGACATTGACCTGGGCTGGGGTGGTAGGCAGTGGGATGTGGTATTGCACTTTCCGCAGGAGTGTTTCAAGCGATTTGCCCAGTACTGCGCAGAATGTAGACTGTGCCATGCCATGCATCATGGCCACAGAGTGCTGGAAGGTGCCAGTTCCAAGTAATTGTAGGACAGACACTGGCTTCAGCAGTGGGGGCACAGCTGTCCGGATGTTGATCCTGATCCCAATGTCGTCCTGTGTTGTGGTGGGCAGCTCTGTTATGCTCTCCCTGTTGAAGCAGTACAGGGTGCCCAACTGGCTGTCTGTGAAGGTCCAGGGTGAGAGCCTAACCATGGGGATTAGTGCACGCTTTGCTTGAGCTCTCCTCCTCCTCCTCTTCCTCCCAAACACCCACCCCACCCCCTGTACTCCCTGTGCCCTGGCTGTCCTGCCTCTCTATTTCCAAATGCAGCATGAGCAGCTGCCTGTCACAACTCACAGTGGCTAGTGGCAGCAAGGTATTGGGAACGGTGTTTGGGGTAGGGGTGTGCCTTGCGTGGCTCTCTGGGGTGGATTGGGATCACCTGTGGCTTCATTTCAGGCACCAGTGTTAATTTACCTCCAGCTTTACTGAACCGTCTTTTTTGCAGTATTTGCGCCCGTTTTCCGCTTGATTTGTGCCAGACATGGACTTGTGATGCAGCTGTGTTTGCGCCTTGTGTGGCCAGCTGTAACTGCGCCTGTTGTGATGGCGCCATCTGTAATAGTGCTGCCTGCTTTTGCAGTCGGCGGTATTTGCGCCGGCTCATGATCTGGCGGAGCGGCATTAGTGGCGCTAATTCCGTTAGAGTCGCTTTTAAGGGTTACTGCCAGACTTGTGATGAGGCCCTATATGAGTATAGCAAAGCAACTCGAAAGTAAAGCCAGTGCTACTTGTTATCAAACTATGGAACTATCCTAAACAACTAAACTATTAATGAGGGGTTGATTCTGAAAAATGAGGAGGGTGTGGGAGGCGTGGCCAATAGCTAAACACACGTATTAGGAAAAAATAACACATTATCGAGCAAACAAGAGTTTTGATAGTATCTGCTTAGAACGCTGTAGATAAGTAATGCATTTTACATTGCCAATAGAAAAAAACACATTTAGTGACCTGTTTTTTAACAAGCAAGTTGGAAGGATAAAGCAATGTATTTCTTTAACAAATAAATCGATGCTTTCAGTAAGCACACAACAGTTTTCGTGACTAATTATTTCCATTTGAGATGTATAAGGATTAAACTGGACATAAGTGATGTATTTTCCAAATAGCATCTTACCGTAGCACATTTATCTGACTCTTGAAGGAAAATTGCTCAATTTCAGAAACTCTCCAGTAGGTCAAACGCTATCAGCATTAGGTCATTGCACTGTAAACTGGAACATGTCATGCTACTTATCTTCCTTCACAAAGTCACTTCGTTTTTTTCGATAGTTTTAGGCATTACATTCGGATTAAGAATGTTTTGACAATCAACCAAGTCTATGTTCACTTCTAGTAAGAAAAGTGATCTTTTTATGGCCTCCACTTCCTATCTGATTGCATAATTACACTTTTATGTATTTCCCTCTGAAAGAATTTGAATAACTTTTCTAAAATTAGAATTTTATGTAATTAAACAATCACAATCATGATGAAAAAAGGCCAAAGATTAATAAAGTATATTACTATGAGTACATAATGGATTCTATCAAGGAAACACAAAGGTTATGAAGATATCGAGATCACCTTTGTCAACATTCTCAAAAACATGAAGTCTTCCCCAACACCACTTGAGTCACACAACAAAACACAAACATCCAGTGAATATAGAACATAGCTACAAATATCAAGGCAATTTTGCCATTTCGACCCACGTACCAGCACGCCTTCCTGAATACATCAAGGGCGTTAGAGGCTGCGGTTAATGACATATTCGCAGTAATCTGTAGGATGTGTTAATGATGTTGCATCATTTTATGTACTCATCTTTTTGGGGGGTTTATACATTGGCGATCCTAAAGAGTATACGTGTTTTGACTAATAATTGTGACATTGCTGTAATGCATTTTTTAACACATATATTCTGTGTTTTTTCTGAAGAAAAATACTTTATGTGAATATATTTTTCAATACAATTATTTTTGATCTTTTGTTATTAAGGCTGGATTAAATCTTTAAGTGTGTGTGTTTTGCGAAACAAAATACCTCCAATTCCGAGGGGATTTCTGTGTTTGATTACATCAGGAATACAACCATCCCTTCACAATACAACATGTACGGTCAACTGTGCTTCAGCCTGACACGTCCACCTGCCAAAGGATGGAATTTCAGCACTGAATGCACAAGGGGAAAGTGAAAGACACATTTCTATGGGAACAACACTGCTCATCCTACTCCTACCCATGCACAGAGTGAAGCAGGGCTCCTCAGTTTCACACGGAAGTGGAAGGACAAATGAGGCTATGGTGCCAGAAACAATGAGGAATGCACACTGCCAGGTGCAGGCTACGCCCTCAGAATTGACCAATTGAAGGCTATGATTGCAAAACACAGTGTGCACACGCAAGAGGATGTCCCATGCACAAGTGCGATAAGACTAAAAGAAAATAAAATAGAGATCATCCTGGAAATAGATGGCCCTGCAACAACAGTCTGATAATATAGCCAGAGACAGACAACTCTGCCATGAGCCAGGCATATAACAACAATGCCATCAACCCCCATCCTCCGATGGTAAGAACAGAGGGCATGCAACCTGGGTTACATAGGAATATTGCCCTATCCCTCATACCTGCAAGGGTCATGATGGAGCCAGATCTAATAGGAACCACTCGCCTGAAGCCCCTGAGGGCATATTAAACAGTGATATGCAACAGTTTGGGTGTGACATTCTGCCCCAGCCACCAATGAAACCATGCAGTAACGCACACCTGGCTGCCGGACCTACACATCAGCAGTGAGCTCTACACATGACCAAAAACTCATGTATTTGCCCACACTAGATCACTGATGCAGTCCACCTGAAAACCCCAGCCACACTTAACGAAACTGCTAGTGGTCCCAGAATTATTCCCCTATACATGCAGTGAGGACAGCATCTAGTAACACCTGAAAACCATCTGAAGTACCCCTAGTGCACTGCAAGTGCCCTAGAACATAAAGTGGGGAGCGAGAAAAGCAGACCACTCCATCCGGACGAGTATTTAATCCAGCACTGGAAAGTAGCCTAAAATGTTGAGGACCTTTCACCATGCTGCCAGCTACTCAGAGGAAGGTGAGCAGCAGCAGTCCTACGTGAACAGGACACCGACACAGGGGGAGGGATTCTGGGATTCTACGTCAAGCCACTGCTGCCACGTGAGAACCCACATCCATGATTGACACAGACAACACCAATGACAGCAGCTCACTCCAGTGGCCCCTCGAGATGTGACGCTGGTGCTGTGGCAACTCAAAGAGTGGCTTGAGAATGCAGGACTTCAGCCGTGCTATTACAGGCTGGCGAATTGTAGCCATCGGTTATTTTGCTGTAGGGTACACTTTAATTAGGTTGAGGGGCTGGGAGCGTGTCAGGAGTAAGTATCCAACAAGTCTTTGACTTGCCTGAAGTGCCTGATGTCCAGGAAGCGACTCCCCCTCCCGAGTCCCTAGGGTTACTACTTCCAGAAGGTTTTTTGACCATATGGTCAACTACTATGAGCAGACATGGATTCATGTAGGGTGGCATTTTCTTGCTTAGAGTTAGTAACTTTTACTTGGAGTTTTCGCACAGAGATTGGAAGTTCTTTTATCATTGACTGCATGCTCAGGAGAGAATGGTAGGTTCTCGCAATCTGTTAGGATTTACCTTTAATGTCACAGAAGGCGTGAATATCTCTCAGGAGCATGAAGATGTGCGGTGCGAACCAGAAAGAAAGGTTCCCACTGGTTGGATTAAACAACACAGTAGAAAACCTTTCCACTGGCGGAAGTGCTACTTGACACACCTCCTAACAGGAATACTAAAATGGGATACAGGAGCTGCAAGGGAAGGGAAATTGGATGCAGAGGGTAAAGGGAAATACAATGCATACTTGTATGACAGAAGAAATACGGGTGTGATTGGTGCTTGAGCTTGGAAGTGACTGAGCACAAGCAATCCTAACTATGAAGTACGTAAAAGCTACTAACCAATCAGCATGAACAGCAGCATAGATTGTGTCCACATTGCAATTGGTTTCCGTCTTCATTATGAGTCTGTGATTGTGACATAGTCACGTGACGTGCAGTAAAGGAATGAACCTACGGTCGTGATGCCGAGACACCATGTGCATCGTTTCTAATGGTGCCGACAACTTGCCAAAGGCGGAAACCTAGAGGCCCATTCCTCCATGTCCCACATTTGAAACCAGACTCCTACCAGCAAGGTGCTCCATAAGCATCCGTATAATATCCCAGAAAGAGTTTCAACAAATGCGCGAAGTGCATTCTTAACTATCACCCTCAGTGATAAATATGAATTTGTTTTTCTCTGAAAGCCCTGGAATTTTTTGGGACTTTTGATGGATCACCTCCTTCAACTTTTGAGGAATGTTCCTTTTCTTCGAAGGTACCCCACATCCCAATATAGATCTGTCATTAAAGTCAAGCTGTTTGCATTGCATGGTATGCCCATTGTAGAAACATTTGGTCTCCATTTAGACAATGGGGATGCTCAGAGATCATGAATTAGCAAATATTGTATTCAGACCTGAACCAGCAGTAATTATCATGCAAATTCCTTTTTTTCAGTTTTTGTGCTATCACTCAAGGTGCAGTCACTTTGAGGTCTTGATTCACAGTCTTTAGGGAAGTCACTGCAATGCAGCAAAAAGTACTTTTGATGTCCTGAATACTATAGCTCTTAGAGGTTAGTCTGGTGAGAACAAGTGCAGAGGAGAGCTTAAGATGAGCAGCAATTTTACAGAAGCTTCTGCGGTCACCTGTCCATTGAAAGCTGTGGCCAGGGGTCCCCCAAAAGGGGAGCACATGGGGGTAAGGTTACTAGGTGCCCCTGATTCTCAGGAACTGTCAGAATCCAGCTTTACATTGAGACTGAAAACATTCTCTCTGGGAATACAGCAATTGCTATGGTATCCCAGGTATGATAATGATTTGATATTTATATAGCACCTATGCCTAAGTGCTGTACATAGAACATATTAACATACATTAATCATTCCAACAGAAGTTAGTACTCATTTACCGACCTAAAAAGGATGAAAGGCTGAGTTGGCCTTTCCTGGTATTCAAACTCGCAACCTGCAGATAAGACACAGCAGCGAGATCTCAACCCGCTGAAGAGCTATCTTACCAGCTTTAAAAGCTGAGCACATTGCCATGCATGGAATCAAAATCCTAGGCTCTCACTAAAATTGGCACAATTCATAATCGAAGCTTGGGTACTCACACAATACCATACTGTAGTCATTGACATGTTGAGCAAAGCTACTTACCCCAAGGTTTGCCCCTTTAGCACATAATGGTAATTTTCTATGGTGCCCTGCTAGCCACAACACACCCTACATGTTGAGAATGAAGTATGTCCTGATAGCACAACATGGTTAGATTATATCCTGTTCATGTCACCAGTGTTCCACCAAGTTCAGTAGCACCACCATACGGCCAATTTACATTATGTCCCACTAGCATAATCCAGGCACAGTTATTATAGCCAGTTAGTACAGCATGATCCGATTCCATTAGGCCCTGTTCACACAGCAAAGCCTCATTCTAATAAAGTCTTATGTACATTAGGCCGAGTTGATTCCATTAGTATAGGTAGGCTGGAGTCCTGAAGAGGACCAGATGTTTTTTTGTTGTTGCTGCATTCATAAGACTATGGTGCAATTTACCGCCATGGCCGGCATGTTAGTTGAAGCTGGACAAGCCCAGCAGATGCGGCGGGGTAAGCAATAACGAGGGAAAACGAAGAACTCGGATCATATAAAATAAATAACGGGGTTGTGTCGTATATACACTTTCTGAGGTTTGTAAAATAAGTCCCATTGAGTTGGGAGACAAGCAGCATCTGTTTTATGTCTATCCCGCCAAGATACACCAATGGGATTGAACAGGCCCTCTACAAATATACCTTATATGTATTTGTTATCTGATGTTAATAGTGCAAACCAGCCACAACAATGACCATTCTTGAGCCCTTTACATACACAGCCAGAGAGAAAGATCAGCAAACTAAAAGAGTGCAACATGCTTGGGCATAACATCACACACACATATGCATTAACTGCATGTCTGCATCTGTGCCCTGCGTGGAATATGCAGCATGTATTAGTGCATGGCTTATCAAATGATCACAAAACAATCAACAATATACAGATCCCAAAACGATTGGCTATGCCCTCATTTCATCCTCGAAGCACCATCAACTCTGTGTTAGGAAGCAGGGGTGAAGGTCCCAGGCCCCTCAGCACTTTAGGACAAGGTGATTGTAGAAGGAGGCGCTGCAAGGGAGCCGGGAGAATGCAAGGGAGCCGGGAGAATGGGGGGTCTGGTGGGTTAGACCATAGGAGTTGGATAATGGTTGAAATGCGCTGAATCCTGTTGTTAGTACCACATGTGTAGTAAAATTTCATCTTAGAAGGTAGATGCCATTTTGAAATTGAAGCCTAGAGTTAGAACTATGTTCATATGCTTATTCCCGCCCGAGGGGTTAGAGGGATGTGCATGTGTTTGTTGCTTGCAGCCCTGGTAGCTTTGCAGAAGGTTAATTTCTTGAACCCACACACCCAGTTCTTTATTGTGCCTTATCAATAGTGCATGTACCCCAGAAGGAATGTGCCCTGCAAGGCCAAGACAGTGCTGACTGGATATTTAAAGAAATGATTCCATGAAAAAGGGAGTGAGAGCTCTAGACCTTCACCATCCAGATCTATAAGTTACAGTGGCCTGAGTCCCCCAAGTCCCAGTCACAAACATTTGAGTATACTGACCAGCCCAAGACCCATGGCCATAAAACCGTAAAATGGCCAATTGATCAGGAAGATCAGAGAGCATGGGCGGCCTGCCCCCACCATGCAAGGTAGCAAGGGAGAATGTAAAAAATGTATGCCGCGGGTAGGATAGTTGTGGAGGCGTGTATGCCATTAGAGCAGGGGTTCACGTAGTTCTAAGATTATCCCAACCTTGAAAGAATCCGCCTCACTCATGTCCTTGGTATCAGGTGCACTGTAGAAGCTATGAGATCATGAATTGTGTGTCTAAATTGCCAATTAGGGCTCTTGTGCCCGATGGCGGAAGGCAAAGATCCACACATTGAAGGAGATGGACAGAAGATGGTGAGTCCAATCACCTGGCATCCCGTATCGAGCAGGATATAGATGTGTATGGGGTCACACCAACCAGCTACCTGGATTTGTAACCTATGTGAGTTACATCACTTGTCAAGCTGTGTACCTGTATAACTGATTGTTTGTGCTGTTTCTGTCAGAGCGCTTCGTGGCAGCAGAGTTCTTTGCTGGCACACATTTATTTTTTTATGAGAATAAACCTTGTTCTCCTTGAAGGAGGTGTGCTGGTCTTGTTTCCCTAGTGGGTTGTATTTTTTCTGGTGTGAGCATTGAGGGGTTACTCTACACCTGCCAACTCTTGCTGTTCAGGCTACAGTGTCTCTGCTCTGGGCTGGCCTGAGATGGGTGCTGCAGGTCAATGGTGTGGGGAAAGGTGTAGCAGACATGGCATTCTACTACTTTGTGACGCTTCCAAGTGTCGTTGGTCCGTCCTGTGAGCCCGCCAAAGAGATCACAAGAGTTGGTACATCTGCATGCCACTGCGCGGGCATTCTATCCCATGTTGGCTGATCCCTATCTACCATATATATTTAAACCTACATTTGCCAGCCAAACCCTGAAAAGGATCAGCAATCTGAGACAGTGTTTCCAGCAAGTGCCAAACCTACGAACAGATGTTATGAAAGATAATTGGATGCAGGGTCATCCATAATGGGAAATGGGGCACAGACAGGCCAAAACCCTTGCCCATTTTGGAGGAGCAGTGGCTTAACCTGTCAAAGGAAAACCTTGTTTTCCTTTGAAAGTGTATGTTCTCCTGTGCGCATGTCCAGTGGGTCATTCAAGGCTGGGGGCATTTTGCTTCCCCAGCCTTGCATGGCTCATTGGATATACAGGCTGGGGAACTGCTTATCTCAATGTGTGATGTAGCGCACCTTTGCCTCCCCGCACACCCACACTCAAAGGGGCACTGGAAAAGTGTAGGAACCATGTACAGCTCTGACTCTTCTGGTTCCTGTTCTTGTACTTGAGAGACAGAGGGCCCTTGTCATTGGAGGCAGCAATGCAAGCGCAGCATTAGCAGCATCTGGACCGGAGCTAAAGGTATGTGTACAATGCATATTTTGTGTATGTTGTTATGTATGCATGTGTGAATGAGTGAGTGAATGCTGTGCAAAGAGCGAGGGAATGCTGCGTGAATGTGTGCTTGGGTGAGTGAGTGAATTCTGCGTGAATGTGTTTTTGAATAAGCAGGTGAATGTGTGTCTGAATGACAGAGTCAATGGGCCTCATTACGAGGTTGGAGGTATGGGGTTAACGGCGCCGGTAAAGGTGCTGGTGCCGTTAACCACTTACCTCTGCATTACGAGGTCCTTTAGCGGGTCCCGCTAAGGGCGGCTGGTTTTACCAGGTGCCCTTAGCGGGAGACGCTAAAGGACCAGCATGCTAATAACGGGCCCGTTATTAGCATGCTCTCCATTCCCATTGAGCCCTATGGGGGCTAGAATGGGAATGGGGATGGGTTCCCTTAATGGGGAAATACCGGGTACTCCAAGGTTGTAATGGCCCAGGAATTCCCCATTCAGAGAACCCGGACCCGGTATGCGGTAATGGGGTAGCCATGGTGCTACTAGCACAATGGCTACCTCCAACCTCGTAATGAGGCAAAATGTGTGTGTGCTTGTGTTGGGTGCTGGGCAGAATGCTGATTTGGAGAGGCAGAGGGGAGCAGGAGAGGGGGAGGAGACGGTATACTGGATATCAATGATAAAGCAAGCATGGTATTTGTTATTACGTGGCTAGACTGGTTATTATTGGTATAATAATGTAAGCATGATACGTGTTATGATGTGGCTAGATTGCAATTTTGGTGCAGCCAATCTAGCCATTTCTTACTATGACATGACATTTTGTACTGGGCATCTATAATAAAGCAAGCATGCTATGTGTTATAACATGCATAGACTGACATTTTGGTGCAGCCAGGCTAGCTATAATATCTTACTGTAGCATGGAGTTTGCTACTGGGCAACAAAGATTAAGCAAACATGATAAGTGTTATCATGTGTCAGACAAGCTGCCACTGATTGAACAGTTTGTGCCACGCATGGCATAACAGCAATATAATGCAAACTTCTACAATTACATGCAGACAGAATAAGTGTATTTGATGTTGAAGCAACATGCAGATTGCACAGCCAATGCAGGCACCATGAACATTATAATTCATCTTTACAACACCAGCGAGGCACAGATCTTTGATTGCAATCACCTCTTCTTGTACTGCCAGCAACAGACACGCATAATTGTAACCAGCAATGTCCATGGCCACACTGCTTTGGCCTAGTCAAAGGTGGATTGGCAGATACCATTACAAACCATTAGACAGTAGTTAGTTACGCCTCATGTCCCTTCCAGCTATATTGTTCAATACACCTATGACAGAAAATAAGTTTATCTCAAATTGCTTTGAGTTTTGTATCTTCTGAATTGTACGCATCCATTTTATTTTCTAAGTAGTGATTGTTCAGTTTTTCCTATAAACAGACTTGTTTCTTCAATTAGAATTGCCAACATGTCTCACACCTTTCTGACACTTTCTCAGGGAAACAATTTATTCTGTAACTCCTCCTTTGGAAAATGTAGTTGTCACGTGTTCAATCAATAAGGCCAATGATTAAACGTTTATATTATTAAATATGATTGCATTCTCTTTTTTCTTCAATTAGTTTTAAATTCAAATTTCTATAGAAATGAATCTAAATATTAAGAAAATAAACAGAATGATAGCTGAAAAAACAAACAGAAATGCTTCCATCTGAAGCTTAGAAAATTGATAATGCCACAAATGGACGTTATGAAAAAAAGGTACATTTCTTTCAACATTTGTTAAATAATTTGCTTTTTTATGTGCAACTAATGGCGAAGGGCCCAGCAGGCCACTTAGCGTAACATCTGAGCATGTTAGAGTAAGGTTTGAGGCATCGCTCATCCTGGAAATCAACATACTAAGGAAGTTGAAATGGGTGACTGGGGTCCTCACATTTTAAATGCCCTTTCACTGAACCTTACGTTCTTGCCTTCCATAAGCCTTAGCAGGTTATGACAAGGTCTGAGTTTCTACACACACCCTTTCCCTTATCTACCAACTCACGGGTGCTTGTTTTGGTTCCTCGTGGGGTACAATTTATTTACTTACGACAGAGACGGAGATTGAGAGATGGCATTGGGAGCTAGAGCAATGGTACCTGTTTCCAAATGGCCATGATTAGGAGTTCAAGGTTGCAGGTTGTTTTGCCCTGTTAGACCTACTCTCTCCTTCCTCTGAATAACCAACTCCCCTCTAAGATCTCCTACCACCTTACACTACACACACAAACCCCCCACATAAAGCCACCTCAGGCATAGAAGTGAGCACATCAACACTATCTGAGCCACGACTAAGCTCTCCACTTTAGCCATGTTGCAATCTCTGACATCAGCATCTAACAAGACCCAAAGTGTTGAGGTCGATCAGCTATTGGCCTCTTCCCTACAGATAACATACCCTGAGGTTTCTAGACCAAGCCTGCAGAAAACAGATTGGCACTCAGGAACCGGGTATTTCCATCCTGCACCTATCAACATCACAGGTTTCACATCTGCCTTTCCCACTGTCCCAATAATGAATCACCCATTTTTATTTGTACAGATCCAAGTGCAGCAAGGCCACCAATAGTGGCATACAGGCACTATAAAAGGCCACTTACATTACATTACATAATACCCATAGAAAAGCCAAATCATGTGCCTGTGTTGGTACTTGTTTTTAACAGGACGTAAGTGCAAGGAACAGATGCAAGAGCACACATCCACCTTTTGCACCGCAAAGTATGGAATACAGCTGAGGCCTGTGAAAAATGTGTCCATCTGTCACGTAGTCACTGACATAGGTGTTCTCTCTGCGCCTGAAGACACTGTATGGCATGGCCTTTATAATGTCTTTAAACATGCCATCTCTTCTAGTCATTGAATAGTCACCTACATTCTAATTACTGTTGACATGCAATGTAATGCTCATTTATTTTCATATTTTCACAGACTACAGTCTTCCAAAAGGACCTCCCCCCACAGTGATTCAAAGCCATAACAAAGGCAGTAGACGTTATGCAAATAACAAATAACATAACATAATATACGATCCTTCATAATTAATATTATGTTGCTCCTTTTTGTAGCGAATGCGCTATCATTATCACTTCTTTGGAAATGTAATCTATCATGTCTTCTCTAATATGTCACAGAATGTCCTATTAACATTCGCATTGTATCAATTATCAAATGTTATGCTGCACCTCTTTTCAGTGTTCTTCTTAAAGAAATAAACAAATAAATAATTAATTTGAGATCACATTATTTTCTTCCATGGATGCATTGAGCAATCTATATAGGAGGAAGTTGAGGAGTAACTAACTACTTTAATGATTTAGTAACTTCGTTTTTTTGTTTAAATATGTTTAATAAGATCAGTAAGCATACAAGACGTATGTAATAGGTATAAGAGAAAAAAGGAGAAAAATGAGTATATGATTAACACAAATGAACACTTCAACCAAAACATGTTGAAACATTATGAATGCCTTATATGATATAACATATATAAAATACTCTAATGCATAAAATGCAATTTCAAATAAACTCAGAGATATATAAATCACATCATATACATTTAGCACAAAAAAGACATACAGAACAAACATGACCAAGAGGATAGGGAGGGATGATACTATTCAGGAACAATAAAGGCAATAGCATGTCACTTTTTCCTATCAATTGACAGATACATTTTGTAAATATTCTACAAACGACTGCCATTTTGACGCATGCTTAATCTGTTAGACTGGAGATGTAGCATTGCATTTTCCCTTTCTATGTATGATTCACACTGAATTCCACCATACTTTAAAATGTAAACTCTTCAAATCTTTCCAATTAGAGGTACTCGTCTGGATAGCAATAGCAATTAAGAGGTCAAACACGTAGCAATTATTTTTATCCATTGCTGGTTGTACAATAGTGCCACCAAAAAAGGGCAATGGAAAGCTAAGGTCTTGTTGCATATGGAATATACATTTAAGTTTTCCAAACCATTTCCCAAAATATTTTAACAAATATACATTCAAAAAACATATGTTTGAATGAACCTTGAATGCGTGAACAGGTCGAACAATTATCATTTTGAGAAAGTCCACTTTTGAAGAGAATGCATGGGGTAGTAAAGGCTCTGTGGTGAAAATAATATAGAGTTTGGAGTAAACTTGCTGACAGAATAGATTTAGATATATTCTTCCACACCGATGGCCATACTGAAAGAGAGTCGGTTAGGGAGCAATCTTGCTTCCAAGCAATTACACAATTAAATGGATGAGCCGATGTTGGGATAGACAAACATATCTTGTAGAACCTTGAACCCATAATTAGTGAGTTGGATAGATATTGTACTCGTTCAGCTTGATACACATCAGCATTATCTATCAATACAGCAAAGGTTTCCATAATTGCATTGATCAAACTTAAATATTGTTGTAAAAGTGATTTCGGGACATGGTATTTAACCATTATCTCATGACGGGTAAGCGGCGTGCCATGAATAAACAACTGCCCAACATATTTAATACTACAAGAGAGCCAAGGCCTCCAACACAAACTTCTCTTGTTAACTTTAATCAGGGGATTGATTCATCCATATATATTGTGAGGTAAACTGAGATTTTTAAGTAATCCATGGGAATAAATAGGTTTGCAAGCACATGACAGAGACATTAATGCTAATAAAGTGTCTCTTATTTCCTATAATATTTGGACAATCATTAAGAGTATGAGGGGAAAACATTGCTCTTTCAATCAGAAGCCAATTAGGAATACAAGAATTAGCAGAAATGAACCATAATTGCCCTTGTTTCAAAACAAAGGCCATATGATATTTCCTGAAATCTGGATGACCTACACCTCCCTTATTTCTGGGCTTTTTAAGCTTGTATAACGAAATCCTATGCTTCTTTTTCCCCCAAAGTAATTTAAGGATACAGGAGTCTAATGATTTAAAAAATGAAGCGGGAAAGAGAATGGGAAGCATATATAGAAAGTAAAGTATAATTGGGAGATCATCATTTTAATAGATTCAAGTCTACCCCACCAAGATATAAGAAGGGGGGCCATGAGTTAGTGAGCTCTCTAACTCTGTCCAGGATGTTTGCTGTATTTTGTTTGGTAATATTCGTAATAGAAGAGGATATCTGAATACCAAGATATTTAATGCCCTGTGGGCACCACTTCATACCAGAGCCTAAGATATGATGTTTGGTGCAATGTAGGTTAAGTGGCAATATTTCTGACTTATCTGTATTAAGTTTGTACCCTGATGCACGAGAGAATTGTGTGACAATGTGGAGCAGCTGGTGTAGGCATTTATCTGTTAGATTCAAAAGCAACAAAACAATGTCAGCATACGCAGCAGTTTTAGTGTGAGTTCCTCCAAAGTGTATACCTGTTATAATATCATCTTGTCTAATTGCTTCAAGGATGGGCTCCAGTGCTAAAATAAATAGGAGAGGGGACAAGGGACAGCCTTGACGAGTGGCTCTGTGAAGGGAAAAAAGGGATGACATATGACCATTAATAAAAACTGATGTTGTAGGATTAGAACATAGCACTTTAATCATGGATATAAAAGAATCAGGAATCCTATGCCAATTCAAAGCTTCCCGCATGTAATTCCACTCAATCCTATTGAAAGCTTTTTCCGCATCGAGAGCTATAGCAGCGTATGGACTAGAAGATTTCTGAATAATATTAAGAATATTAGTAAAGAGTCTAATATTGGCTGATGACGGTCATCCTCTGACATAACCTACCTGGTCGTTTTTGATGAGATCTGGAAGATAGGGAATGAGTCTATTGGCTATAACTTTGGCAAACATTTTGCAATCGATATCGATCAAGGACTTGGGTCTATTATTTTGGGCTAATTCGAGAGCTTCATTGGGATTAGGGAAGACAATAGGTATTGCTTCTAAAAATGCCCTTTGTATTTCCCATTAAAAATAAAAGAAGAATACAGTTTGTTAAGCCTAGGGACCAACACATTTTAAAGTGGACAAAGAAATCAATTGCAAAACCGTCCTGGCCGGGAGCTTTCCCTTTATTGAGGCCATTAATGAATGTATGTATCTCGCTCACTGACATGGTAGCATTTAATGTTTGAAGATTGACATTACCATATGAGTTATGATGTGTATGCTTAAAAAAATCTTTTTGATAGACATTAGAGAAGACTTTTAAGATTTCTTCATCAGTTAACATTCTGTTGCCATTGTAATCTTTAATAACCGCAATCTTAGCCTTTTCTCTTCTCAGCTTAAGATGAGATGCTTACTAGATTTATTTGAAAACTGATACATCTTAGATTTGTACCATAAAAGATTGGCACAGGAGTATTGATTAGCTAAATTGTTATATTGTATTCTAAGTCTAGGGGAGTAAAATGTATAGTCCAGGTCAGATGGTAAATGGGACTTGGTTGTTTTAAAAAAGTACATTGTATTTCTTATCAAGAAAGGGATCTAAGATCTCGTTACAGTAACTACACACAATAAGGTTATTAGGGCTAGAATTGAAAATATAGTTTCTTAACTGAGTCCAAAAGACTGGGTTTACATTGGTAGGGCCATATACGTTTAGAATTGAGTATTCAATGGAGTCAATGAAAAGTGTAACCAGGACCCATCTGCCCACATCATATGAGTCAGTGGAGATCACCTTATATTGAAGACGTTTGTTGATAAGGGTGATAATCCCTTTTTTCCTACCGTTTGCCACACTCGAGAAGACTTGACCCACCCATAAACATTTCAGTTTTGCTGCTTCTACTTGTGAGAGGTGGGATTATTGTAAACAAGCGATAGAAAGTTTGACCCTAGTAAGGTGGGAGAGTATTTTCTGTCGCTTAATCGGGGTGTGTAGCCTTTTAACATTCCACATAGATATATTAAGTGACATAGATACCTACTGGGGTGAAATATACATTCTTATGGCCAATATTGACAATGTGTAACATTAATAGACCCATGAAGGAGAGGGAAAGACAAACATGTGTGACATGGAATATTGTAATTCCCAAGAGAGCCATAAAATTAGGAGAAAAGTAGTGGCTAGCTGGATACAACCACTCCAAACCATGTCAGAGTTGAAGTGATGAGTAGTTGGGGTGGAGAGCCGGATCCAGAAGGGCTCATCCAGTACCCCACTCTGGCGAGGGCATCGCCCGATGAAAGCGGGCTTGATAACAGATTACATTTTATGAATGTGGTCTAGATGTATCCATTTCCTCTCTACTATGACTTTGGATAAAGTTGCGTAAATCGACTGGATTTTGGAAGGTAAACATTTGGCCATTCAGAGTGACCTTTAGAGAGGCAGGATGGATGATTCTGTATCTTGCATTTAGTTGCCTTAGGGCTGCTCTAAATGCTAACACCTTTCTTCTTGCTGCAGTGGCGTTGGAGACATCTTGTGACAAAAAGATTTTAGTGCCTTCACACATCAGTAGTTTCTTTTGTTTAGCTTTATCCAAGATTAGTAACACATGGGTGTAATCGAGTACTGCAAATATTAGAGTTCTTTGGAGCATTCCGAGATGAGATTATGGGTCCTACTCAATGGGCCCTATGGATATTAAGTTGCACGGATGTGGGAAGATCCCAAAGTAGAGGGAGCATGTGATATAGGAATTGGATGGGGTTATCTTTTTCAATATTCTCTGGAAGGCCAACAGCTCTTAAATTGTTCCTCCTATTTATATTTTCTAAATGTTCTGCATGCTTCTGGAGAGATATAACAGAATTTTCCAATGACAGCACTTTTCTTGTAACATCTTCTGCATTACTGACTCTTCTTTCTACGTCATTTATTCTTGATTGGAAGGTGGACCATTTGTCATCCAGCATTTGCAGTTTAGCAGTTGTGGCCTCCATGAACCATTTGGGAGCTTTGATCTCGAACAAAATGGCATGCATGACTGTATCCTGTATGTCATCCTTAGGTTTGGGGGAGTCACTTTTCTGTCTCTTTGGAACGTAATTAGTCGAGGTTGAGGGTGACTCCTTAGTTTGCCCTTTTTTGAAGCCATGTTTGTACACACTATATGTCTCTGGATATAAACTGACGTACTGCCCATATCAACTAAAATTGAAGCTAGTAACGTGCTCAGTGTACCTTTTCTAATATAGCTTTAGTGAATGTGCATTAATAAACTTCAATCACACTCCGATAGCATATCACTGTGACAGTCTATGCAGCCTTCCACTGAAAATGCCCTTAAAAGCTGCATTTGAGTTTTATAAGAACACTTAGTTGTGGTTCAATAGCAATTCATATGTAAATAGTTAATCCGCCATATACCTCAAGAAGATTTCTTTCTGTGCATTAGCTGAAGGACAGCTTGGCAGAATTTTGCTGGAACAGAACCCCATCTATGAATGAGATTCATATCACTTTCTTACTTCTTTAAATACACAGGGCATATATCAAAGAGTGTTAATTTAAGCTAAAAGGCCTTCTTGAGATTTAATTCCAGGCAGCTCTGTGCCAAATGTATGTTTTCTCATGTAGCTGTAATAAATTATTTATGAAGATGCTTTCTTTCTTCTTTAACAGCACTGGAAAACATAAATAAGTGTTATTTACAGCTTAATAGACCTTCTAAAGATACAGTTCCAGACGGCTATGCGCCAAATGTACATTTCCTCATGTGGGTGTAATATATTATTTATCAAGTTGTCTAAATAATGCTAGAAGAGCACTTCACACTTATAATATAGGCAGCTGTGTGCTTTAAACACCTTAAAACCATGAGGTTACAGTATATAATTAATGATGAGCCTTTGTTGTGGAAAATCCTTACTTCCATGCTGTAGCGGGCTTCCGACATCGCGCCCACCATAGCAGCTGACAGGAAACATCGGCTTGCTTCCTTACGTGACCTAGCTATCAGAGGTCTGTTAGGCAGAATTCTCAAGAATGGCTAATTTCCCTTACCTACTGAGTCCCTCAGCAGCTTTGCTGGATTTCTAGGATTTTTTTTGACCTGGTAAGAATGTGAGCCCTTTTTCCCACTCTTACATGTGTTTTGCTGTGTGTGTTTAACATTTTTGTGTTCATAGACTGTGGAGCCTCACCTACTCCTCCTCTTTTTACTGTGTGTTACACAGCACATTCAGTGCAGTGACAGAGGGTTGTCTTTTAGACTTCCCAACTCAGACTCCATTTTCTGGGACTGACTACTGTCTCCCAGAACATGTTAAGTTTCCATTGACTTTATTAGTCTTTTTAAATCCACAGACCTAGTACAAACTATCTTACATGGAGTATTGGAAAGTGTTAATACTTATCCCTTTTTGTCTGTTTTTCTTAGAGCATTGGTTTGCTCCCTTTTCATCAAGACTTGGTTGGTGGCAGTGGTAACAACCCTATTTTTCCTACTGCGGTTATCTTAAATAACCTTGGTATTGTTTTAGGCTATCTTGGTAGCCTCGAACTTAAACCCGCTAGACCACATAAGTTTTTATACAGTGCAAGCTGGGTTTATTCGCCATTTCTTTTTGAAAATGTCTTCCTCGTGTTTTTCTCTGCGTGCTAAACCAGTTTTGGTTCCTTTGTTCACCGTCTCTTTTCAGCCTTCTACACAGAAGCCCTCTTTAGGCGCCTGAAAGTCTGGGTAGGCAGGATGTGAGGGAGGGGTTTTAGGACCCCTGCCATGGGTTCCCTTGGTAACCCAAGTCACACTCCTGTTTGATTGGCTAGGTGACTGTCCGGCCAGGACAGCCACCCTGCTGTGTGATTGATAGCCAGGCTGTGTGAATGGGAGAAAACTGCATAAAAAGTAGGTCTCAGGGTCTGGAAAGGCAGAGTCGCAACTGGAACGAAAGAACCGATGAGGAGCTGTCGGAAGAAGACCCCTACCACGACTGAACCACCCGGTGAAGCCCTGCTGCAGGTCTGAATCCTCGAACTCCAACGACAGAGAAGATCCTCCCGGAATCTTCTTCCCCTGAGCTGGTGGGACCAACCAGTTCGCCCAAACTACAAGCCAGGACTCCCTCCTCTGGTTGAATTCGCTGTACAGAGCTACAGTGGGCCAGATAGCCAGGAAGGTCAGACCCTGCTTGGGTTTTAAGGAGCGCACCTTTTATTTTGTTGCTTTGCTCTGCTGCTGGTTTCTTCCCTGGGCAATGCAGGACCCTCCAGTCTTCCTACTTCATGTCAGTCCGGCAGTCGCTTCAGGAACCGTGAGCCTGCAGGAAAAGCCAGGAACGTCCGCCTCAGCTACAGCTTCTTCTCCATTTAAAGGTACTGTGCAAATTCGGTTATTCGTTTCGTTCAGCCGCGGTGAAAGTGTGTGAAATCTTTTTCCAATCCGAGGGCTTGTCCTTCTCTACTCTTTAAACTAACTTTTCTGCTGACCAACTTTGTCCGGAACTCTTGGCAAAGACTTAACTGCGAACTATCCTGAACTCTGTGATCTTGAGCAAAAGACTTTTGTCCTATTGACTTTGGCCCTAATCCTTTTTTATTTGGTTCCATCATTGTAGTTCCTTTTTCTAGATTGCCTTGCTTACTTACCTGTTGGTGCTGTTCAATTTCTGCCTAACTTTGTCTTTCCCTCCCTTTTTAAATGACTAGAGTGCCATTTTGCTCCCACTTCATTTTGTGAGCTTAACTTGTCTGGAAACTATTGGGACTGGTGTGGTGTATTAAGAGTGTGATTTCTGAACTGCTTTACTTGAGTGAAATGTTATACAACTGATGTGTAAATAAATGTATATTCTTTTACTCAGAAACCTTGAGTCAGTGTTTGTTTGAAGCATAGTAATTGCTGTCCTTTGTGTAACTATTGATACTGCTCACTTGCTCTTGAGATAAGTCTGACTGCTCAGCCATCGCTACCACTTTTACTGTGTAGTACAGGCTTGTACCAAAGGTGAATTTGAACTGTCACTTGTAGTCTTAATTGTGTGTGGTTATCCCAAAGGGTACTGCATATAATTCTGCCTAACAAGGTCGCGTCAACTTTCTTTTCTTTTTTCGCTCTGCCTCACCTTGCAGTCAGGATATAAAGGCTGGAATCACGCTGCATACACCAGAGATGTTCACATGATTATAAAATAAGGTGAACTGGGGCGGCAACGCTGAATTAAGCGTTCGTCCACATGGGTGCTTGGCCACGCCCCCCAGTAATTTAGGTTTTCTGATAACAGTACCACATGTTTGCTACCTATACCTTAAAGAGCAATCCAAAAAGTTCAAGTATTGGGACGGGTACGGGTACTCATGTTTACTTGCTTCCAATCAAGCTGTTTATATTAGAAACCAGCCGATGGCTCACCAAGTATTAACCTCATATTATAAAAGGTGAAGTTGACCGCGTCAAGAATTTGACCTGCAGACGACAAGTGAATTAGTCCATTGAGCTATTTATTTCTAACTTGGTAAATGTGTTCGCATGCAGACATATAGAGAATATGCTGTTTCATTTTTGTTCAGATCTGCATAGCTTTACATTTGTATACCCTTTACTTTCTTTCGGGCCAAGCTCTAGCCTGTTAAAATACAACCGTTTGACATTGTTCCTACTGCCCGAGGAGCAACTCTGAGCAGTTTACCAACAATGAAGAGCTGCTATCACCCTTCCACGCTTGAAAGGTCGACATATCTGTACGTAATAATGTAGAGATGCACTACACTAAGTCCTGGCCCCGTGCAAACAGTACCTACAACTGTATTCCCAGGTTACCTTCTGTTGCTCCTGTTTTGTTTCCCACTGTGGTACAGCAAAATAACAGCTGGCCACATTTGCAGGCCTGTATCAGCATTGCTGAAGTCCTACATACTCAAACCACTCTTTGAGTTTCCACAGCACCCGTGTCACATCTCGAAGGGCCATTAGAATGAGCTGCTGTCATTGATGTTGTCTGTGTCAATCATGGATGTGGTTTCTCACGTGGCAGCAGTGGCTTGACGTAGAATCCCAGAATCCCTCCCCCTGTGTCGGTGTCCTGTTCACATAGGACTGCTGCTGCTCAGCTTCCTCTGAGTAGCTGGCAGCATGGTGAACGGTCTTCAACATTTTGAGGCTACTTTCCTGTGCTGGATGAAATGCTCGTCCGGTTGCAGTAGTCTGCTTTTCCCGCTCCCCACTTGTATGTTCTGGATCACTTGCAGTGCACTAGGGGTAATTCTTATGGTTTTCAGGTGTTGCCAGATGCTGTCCTCACTGCATGTATAGTTGAATAATTCTGGGACCACTAGCAGTTTCGTTTGGTGCGGCTGGAGTTTGCAGGTGGACTACATCAGTGATCTAGTGTGGGCAAATACACAGTGTTTGGTCATGTGCAGAACACACGGATAAAATGTAAGTCTGGTTGCCGGGCACACAGTACTGCATGCTTTCGTTGGTGGCAGGGGCAAAATGTCACACCCAAAGTGTTGCATATCACTGTTTAATATGCCCTCTGCGGCTTCAGGTGAGTGGTTCCTATTGGCTTACAGATCTGGCTCCATCATGACCCTTGCAGGTGCGAGGGATAGGGCAATATTCCAATGTAACCCAGCTTGCATGCCCTCTGTTCTTACCATCGGAGGATGGGGGTTGATGGCATTGTTGTTATATGCCTGGCTCATGGCAGAGTTGTCTGTCTCCGGCTATATTATCACACTATTGTTGCAGGGCCATCTATTTCCAGGATGATTAATATTTTAATGTACTTTATTTTCTTTTTTGTGTTATCACCCTTGTGTATTGGACATGCTCTTATGTGTGCACACTGTGTTTTGCAATCAAATAGCCTTCAATTGGTCAATTCTGAGGGTGTAGCCTGCACCTGGCTCTGTGCATTCCCCATTATTTCCGGGACCATAGCCTCCCTTGTCCTTCGATAGATTGGGTCTCATTACGAGTATGGAGGTAGCCATGCCACTTTTAGCAGCACGGCTACCCCCTTACCGGTTACCGGGTCCGGGTTCCTGGAATGGGGAAATACCAGGCCATTCCGACCTTCGAGGGCCCGGTAATTCCCTATACCTGGAACTCGGACCCGGTACATCCCCATTCCCATTTGAGCCCCCATAAGGCTCAATGGGAATGGGGAGGATGCTAACATTAACGTTAATGACGGGCCTGTTGTTAGCATCCTGGTCTGCTAGCGGGTCCTACTAAGGACGCCTGGTTTTACCAGACGTCCTTAGCTTCCCGCGAGCAGACCTCGTAATGAGGCGGTAGAGGGTTAACGGCACCGGCAGCTCTACCGGCACTGTTAACCCTCTAACACACTCCTCGTAATGAGGCCCATTGTCTCTCCACATCCGTATGAAACTGAGGAGCCCTGCTTTACTCTGTGCATGGATAGGACTAAGATGAGCAGTGATGTTCCCATGGAAATGTTTCTATTACTTTCCCCTTGTGCAGCAAGTGCTGAAATTCCATCCTTTTGCAGGTGGACGTCATGCTGAATGCAATCATAAAACACAGAAATCCCCTCAGAATTTGAGGTATTTTTTCACACGAAAAACACAATTAAAGATTTAATCCAGCCTTAATAAGAAAATATCAAGATAATGTTATTCAAAAACATATTCAAATTTTTTCCCCAAAAAAAACCCAGAACATATGTTTTGAAAGAATACATTACAGCAGCGCCCCAATTATTACTCAAAACATGTATACATCTTTAGGATTCCCAATGTATAAAACCAACACCATATCCTGTGACAAAACTGTAAAAAATGTCTATACAAAACAAAGGAGCATCATTATAAAATCCTGTAGATCACTGTGCATATATTAATAATCACAGCCTCTAACGCCCTTGATGTATTCATGAAGGCGTGCTGGTACGTGGGTCGAAATGGCAAAATTGCCTCAATATTTGTAGCTATGTTCTATATTCGCTGGATGTTTGGGTTTTGTTGTGTGACTCAAGTGACACAGTTGGGGAAGACTTCATGTTTTTGAGAATGTTGACAAAGGCTATTTCCATATCTTCATAACATTGCTTAAATTTAACATGATGATTCCTTGATAGGATCCATTATGTACTCATAGTAATATACTTTATTAATCTTTGGCCTTTTGTCATCATGATTGTGACTGCTGAATTACATAAAAGTATTCGGATTTTAGAAAAGTTATTAAAATTCTTTCAGAGGGAAATACATAAAAGTGTAATTATGTTATGAAGTGGGGGACAAAAAAAGCTTACTTTTCACACTGGAAGTGAACATAGACTCGGTTGATCGTCAAATCATTGTTAGTCTGAATGTAATGCCTAAAACTATCGAAAAAAACCAGGGGATTGTGTGAAGGAAGATAAGTAGCATGAACTGTTCCAGTTTACAGTGCAATGACCTAATGCTGATAGCTTTTGACCTACTGGAGAGTTTCTGAAATTGAGCAATTTTCCTTCAAGAGTCTGATAAATGTGCTACGGTAAGATGCTATTTGGAAAATACATCACTTATGTCCAGTTTAATCCTTTATACATCTCAAATGGAAATAATTAGTCACGACTAAGTGGATGTGTGTTTACGGCAAGCATTGATTTATTTGTTAAAGAAATCTATTGCTTCATCCTCCCAACTTGCCTGTTTGAAAAACAGGTAACTAAATACATTGTGTTCATCGGTGATGTAATATGTGTTACTTGTTTACAAAGTTTTAAGCAGATACCATCAAAATTAAAACTCCTGTTTACTAGATAATGTGGTTAGCTATTGTCCACACCTCCAAAACCCTCCCCATTTTTCTGAATCAACCCCTCATTAATCGTTTAGTTGATTAGGATAGTTCCACTGCCTGATAAAAAAGTAGCACTGATTTTACGTTTGAGTTTATTTGCTATCCTGATATATTTGGCTCGTGAAAATGACTGCAGTGCAATGATATCTTATTTCATTGCCCTGCTGACCTCATTGGGCATACGTGAGCACCTGACTAGAGTGGTAGAAAGAAAGGAAAAGTGGGACAGACTAAAGTGAATGGAAAGAGATCATTCAAATGAACAGTGTAGGTAAAGACCCAAAACCGGGTTGATAAAAAGTAACTCCACAAAGGGTCAAATAATCAGTGCACCAGTTTTGCAAAGCAAACAAGGTTTATTGCATGCAAAATGTGTCAGACAGTCCCGTAGAACTGAACTGAAATAGAGCTCCACATGGCCTTTTGGGCTACATCTTTCATAGCAGAGAACTGCTGATTAACATGAACGATGCATTAAAAGTTGCATCATCCCACGGTCCCCATTGGCTACCACCTATACAAAAATATTAATGTCCACTATAGTCCATTACCCTATTGGTTAAACTTATGTAAATACATTCTCCTAAAAAATTACCTAATACATAATCATCAACAGTACAGCAACATTAATGGTTCACCTGTAAAAAAAACATAATTACAGCAAGGCATGTATCTCATTTGCTGGAGGGATCTTGACCCCCACGCAATGTGCATCTCCCCGACAGGGCCCAATAAGAGAGTAGGTGAGAGTATGAGGTCAACCATACTTAGTAATACAATAACCTTCTCACTATACCAGACACGATGGAGCACATGATCAGTTCCCCCAATCGTGTAACTAAATGTATTGGCTTCATCTCTGCTCCACCCATCTCAAATCATGTACAACCCTAGCACGACCTCTTCCTTATCGTCCTGAAAAATCAGGTGCCCATGAAATGGCATGATTAGGGCACTGCCCTTAGGACAGGACTTTGGTTACATATTCACCACCATGGTACGGTCATCTGCAGTTCACCCGATGCTAAACCACTGGGCGCTGCTGACCAGCATGTCCTGCTCCCATAAAATCAACCTTCAAAGGCACAGGCTATCTCTATTTTGTAATGAATCCTATGGAGTGATCACTGATTCCCCGCCAAGGATCTCCTCCCACGTGGCCAGGGGACAGCAGCCGCTACCTGATCCTGACCCTGGGTATGGTACCAAGAGGTAGGATCACATGGAAGGAGAGGGCTGTCAGGATAAAGTGGTAACCTCATGAGGAGAGACGTGGTAGTCTTCCCTTCCCAGAGAAGAAGACCTCATAATTCCTAAATTCTTGATGGCTTATCACCAAACAAATCCCTCCTTGTGTAAAATACAAAAATCCCTACTTGCAAATCATTCTAGATAAAAACCCATTCATACCTTACACACACATAAGACACATTTAACAACTTCTATGTCTAATGTTTTCCTAGTTGTATTTGTGGATCTTGAGTGTGTGTGATATTTAAAGAATTAACACATGTTCCAGTCTCTCTGTGCCAATGAGTAAAGTATTGGAAACTGCTTAGATTGCAGAAATATTTCATTAGACGTATGGAGCCTGACACGTGTTTTGAGCATATCCTTGCTCTTCCTCTGAGGCTGATTAAATATTAATAGAGGTGGTCATTCCACACAAAACAAATAAATTGAACCAAACAATACATAATATCCATAAAGGTAAAGCAAATAACATGATAGAAGCAGACATGCAAGGAGGAGTTTAGGTGAGGCAAGCAAACACAGTATGACCGGCCATGTTAGTGGCACAAACATTTTTGAAATGTGAAGATACATGTGTACACATCATTGTGAATCAATCACAGGTATGATTATAAGGATTTAAAGAATAAAGAAAAAATCAAATACCACAGATATGATATTTGCCAGTTGGTGAAGGAGCCATAATGGGAGGAAACAAGAAAAAACAACCAACATTTTGTCCATTGGAGTCAATGCTGTTTTAGAGTGCAAAGGTGCTATACAATCGTGCTTCTATTCACTTAAACGAATTGGGTATTGACATATAATATGAAATAAGTACCTTGTCTTTGAAAGAAATCTGATGCGGTCGGTGAGTGACGATACAGGTAAAATATCCTGATTATCTTTTGATTGTTATTAATTGTTGTAACTGGATGGTTCCGGAATTGTGAATAAAATAAAAATTGAATTTAAATGCCAATTTGAAAACACGAAGGTATGATTGGTATGAGATTTGCTTAATTGGCAGAACAGATAAAGGAGGTTAACAGACAATAGTACATACGTTCAATTCTTTGCTATTGAGGAATATACATTACTGATGCCAAAACCGTAAACAATGAGAATATGCAGTTAACCATCATGGTGAAAGGCGATTCAATGATGTAAATAGCCCTGTCTAAACAAAGGGGAAAGACAAATATACAGTATATTGGTGAGCAGTTGTACACGTCTCATACGCTCATTCCATCATAAAGTTTAGAGATAGGCGCTAAACTGGCATCTGCGCGGGGTCCAAGGGACTGTGTACAAATCCTTACCTGGTGGTCTACTTCGTATGGAAAACTGATCCCCACACGGGTGCCGATGTCACAGGTTTCCCCCCTTCTCACCTGTCTGTGTTGCCTGATGTCTCTTTAGGCGGAGTCTTCTTTCGTATGGTTTGGGACTTAAATAAGCCCGCTCGGCCGTCCTCAGCTTCCAGATTACGTTCAGCTTCGATGTCCAGGATCAAAGAAAAACTCAGGGAATATTCAAGAAGGAGTAGGGGGGCACGCAGAAGCGACGCAGGGATTCCGGGAAGATTGGATAAGAAGGAAGAAGTCGGGAGAAGGGAATCCAGGGGCCAGAGGATAGCAAGTAGCACAAGAGAGGATACGGTGCACACGTCCGATCACATCTAGTAGCAGCGTTGACACGCGGGGCCGCGGGGGTGTGGTTTCTTTATAGAGGACGCTGCGTAGAACGTGAAGACCGGTGAGCAGCGTTCTGAGCTTGCCGCCATGTTGGTAGTATTATGGAGTGTAAGGCACGATATGTGAGGGACCAGGAGGACCAGAAGGGGTGAATTCGATGGTTCATGACAGCATGACCCCTCCGGAAACTCGTTCCACCGGGTTTGCCCGGGTGTATGAGATGGAACCTTCTGAGTAACCTAGGGGTATTTAGATTTGAGATAGGTTCCCAAGTGTGTTCACTGGGGGGATATCCTTTCCATTCCACCATGTACTGGAGTTTGCCACATCTATATCTAGAATCGCAAATCCTGGAGACCTCATACTCCAGTTGGTCATTGATGAGTACTGGTTTGGGCCGAAGGTTAGTTCGAGAGGTCTGGACATATGGCTTCATTAAGGACGTGTGAAAGACTGGGTGGATTTTCTTCCAGGAGTCTGGTAACTTGAGTCGGTAGGGCACTGGGTTGATGATTTCCTTTATAAGGAATGGCCCATAATATAGAGGAGCCAATTTATTTGGTCGCAGATGCCGTGGCAGCAGTTTCAAGGATAGCCAAACCTTATCCCCTATTGTGTAGGAGGGGCTTGGTCTTTGTTTGGAGTCTGCATACAGTTTGGTCTGGGTCCTGGGTCTGGGTTTTCTACTTGTTCTTTGGCTTCTCTTTGAACATTAATGAGTGTTTCAATCCAGGAGTCGACTGTTGGAACTGGTGTAGGATGAGGAAGGATGGAGGGTAGAACCGAAGGGTGGAATCCTTGGCTACAGAAAAAAGGACTGGTCTTAACAGCAGAGTGGTCCGAATTATTATAGGCAAATTCAGCCACTGGTATTAAAAGGGACCAATCGTCCTGGACCTTGGTAGTGAAGCAACTGAGGTATTGTTCCAAGGTTTGATTTACGCGCTCTGTGGCTCCGTTGGTTTGGGGATGATATCCTGAGGAAAGAGCGCTTTGGATTCCTAGTATTTGGCAAAGATGTTTCCAGAACTGAGAAATGTATTGGGGTCCTCTATCCGATATGATCTTGGAAGGAAGTCCATGCAGTCGGAATATGTGTTCCAGGAAAATTCCAGCAAGTTCTGACGAGGATGGCAGTTTATACAGAGGTGTAAAATGGGCCACATGAGTGAACAAATCAATGGTGACCATGATGGTTGTGTATCCCCTGGAAGGTGGTAATTCCACAATGAAGTCTGTCGCTATGAATTCCCAAGGCCTTGTTGGAAGTGGAGGTTGCTGCAATAGACCCGCTGGTCTTTTGTTGTCATGTTTGTTTTGATTACAGACAGAGCATGCCTGAATATACAGTTGTACGTCAGCTTTCATTCCAGGCCACCAAAATTGCCTTTGTATTAGTCGGAGGGTATTGGTAATACCACGATGCCCGGAGTAAAGAGTATCGTGACAGAGATTTATTATCCTTTGCTGTATTTTTTGTGTTGGGATGACCAAGGCATTGTCTTTGAACAAGTATCCATGTTTGGTCTTCAATTTCCACTGATTCTTGTCCGAGATATCTTTCCAGAGCTCCGAGGATTGAGTCTGAATGCAGACTTCATCTAGGAGGCTGGTCGCCTGGGCTAAAAATATTGTGTGGGGAAACATCTTGGGAAATGTTCGGTCTTCAGGAGATTCATAGTCAGGGCGCCGAGACAAGGCGTCAGCGATTACATTTTGTGTTCCCGGAACATGGTGAATCTGGAACTGGTATTGGGCAAAGAAGAATGCCCAACGGGCCTGACGGCTGTTCCTGCATTCCAGGGCCTGTAACACTTGGAGATTTCGATGGTCCGTTCGAACCTGGACAGGATGTTTAGCTCCTAGAAGTAAATGACGCCACTCGGTGAAGGCTTGACGGATGGCTAGAAGTTCCTTTTCTAAGACTGAGTAATGAGTTTCACTGGAGGTCAATGTCTGTGAAAGATAGGCAATAGGATGTTCCAGCGCGTCATCGAGTTCCTGTTTCAGAACTGCCCCGATGGCATAGTTAGAGGCATCTGTTTCCACTAGGAATGGTCGATTTATATCAGGTTGAGCAAGGATGGGGGCTTGTGTAAATTCTGTTTTCAGGCGTTGGAAGGCCTTCTCCTGAGCTGGGGTCCAATGATAGGGAGTATCTTTCTTCAACAAGGAGATGATCGGTTGAACAATCTCGGAGAAGGATGGTATAAACTTCCGATAGAAATTGGCCAAGCCCAGGAAAGATTGGATCTGTTTTAAGGTGGTCGGAGTTGGCCAGGATAGTATGGCCTTAGCCTTGGAATGATCCATGCCTATGCCATCAGGGCTAAGGACAAATCCTAGATAGTGAACAGTGGAAACATGAAAAAGGCATTTCTCGGGTTTTGCTAGAAGCTTGTGTTCACATAGCCATTGTAACACTGCTTTAACATGTTCTTCATGCTTGAGAGGATCGTTAGGGAATATCAAAATATCGTCCAAGTAGATGATGCCGAAAAGAAATAGCATATCCGAAAACACCCAGTCCATAAAGCGTTGGAAGATTGCCGGAGCATTAGAGAGTCCAAAGGGCATGACCAAGTATTCGTAATGACCAAAGGGTGTTATGAAGGCTGTCTTCCATTCGTCTCCTTCTCTAATACGGATCAAACGATAAGCACCCCTGAGATCCAATTTGGTAAATATTACGGCTCCTCTTACGGCTTCCAGGATATCTGTGATCAAGGGTAATGGATAACGATCCTTAAGGGTGCACTGATTAAGACCTCGATAATCAAGACAAGTAGCCTCATTACGACCCAGGCGGTAAGTTACCGCCTGGGTCGTACCCTTACCACCATGGTGTAAACTATGTTTACACCATGGTGGATGGCGGATTTACCGCCCCATTCCAAGGTGAGTGGGGCGGTAAATCCCCATTTCCCATTTTACCCTTCCCCATTCCCATTTTTGCCCCATAGGGCATAATGGGAGTGGGGAAGGCGCTAATTACGCCACCGTAAATTACGGTGGCGTAATTAGCACCATGGTCCCTTAGCGCCATGGATTTTAACGCCTGCAAAAAGCAGTTAAACTCACCATGGCGCAAAGGGACCTCGGAATCAGGCGTTAAGGGTCGGTGCCGTTTACAGCGCCGTTAACCCCTTAACGCCTGATTCGTAATGAGGCCCAAGGTCTGAGCTCCTTGGTGTCTTTCTTAGGAACAAAAAATAATGAGGATCCAGCCGGAGACTTGGATGGGCCTGTGGTGCCGTTTTCTAGATTAGTATCTAGGTATTCACGAGGGGCCTTTTTCTCGGGTTCAGACAGAATAAACATCCTTCCAAAGGGAATCACAGCTCAAGGTTCGGTTTCAATAGCACAGTCCTCAGTCCTATGGGGTGGTAAGGCTTGGACGATAGCAGAAGAGAACACATCAGCGTATTCCTGGTAGGTTTCAGGAACCTGGATGATGTTGGAGACCATAAGAGGACCTTGCTGAGTTGTTGAACATTCTTCTGTTGTTGTCGGTGAAGGATCCAGGAGCAGACAATGGGACATGCAAAATTCGGAACCTAGGAACAGGGAACCTGCTGTCCAATTGATGTATGGGTTGTGTTTTTGTAGACAGGGCTTTCCCAATACCATTGGGTAATGGGCAGATTTTATGATGTCAAACTTTATCTTTTCTCGGTGATGGTTTATAGCAAACTCAATTTCCTTAGTCTGAAGGGTTATGGGTCCAGAAGAAAGAGGTCTTCCATCAATTGCTTCTACAGGTTGCAAGACGTTCCGGGATTCGTAAGGAATATGATGTTTAAGGACCCATTCCTGATCTATGAATATTCCCATAGCCCCACAGTACACTAGTGCCAGAATGGGGTAGGACTCCTTCTTGGATGACGATAGGAAGGCCTGTAAGATTACCAGGGAGTTTTGTCCAGGAGAGTTCAAGGATGGTATAGATGTGGAGCCTGCATCTGTCTCCTGAAACTGAGCTCCATCTAGGATCGGGAGCCGGCGTTCCCCGAATGCCGTGGAGGGGCTAAGGGACATTCTCTGACTAAATGCTTGTCCGAGGCACAGTACATGCATAAGCCAGTATGGATCCTTCTCAACCTTTCTTGGGGGGATATGGGTCCACGGAAGGCCCCTAGCTGCATGGGTTCGGGTTCATTTATAGGAACAGGAGAATCTTCGGATTTTGAAGGGCCCACAAGAGGATTTTTTTGGATGGCCAACTTGGTCTTCCTTTTCTCTGCCCTTCTTTCCTGGATGCGAAAATCAATCTGTAGAGCAAGATCCATAAGTGCCTGGTAAGAACTAGGACGTGCTACCCTGGCTAATTCACCCTTAATATCTTCATTTAGCCCTCTTTGAAAGAGGGTGAAGCAAGCTTCAGAAGGCCAACCCGCTTATTTAGCCAATTGCTTGAATCGAGTTACGTAGGTGAGCATGTCCTGAGAGCCTTGCTGGAAATCGAGTAAACGTTCTTGAGCACTAAAGACCTGTTCTGGGTGGTCAAACATAGTTTTTAGTGCTTGAATGAATCCATCATAATCATCCAAAAGGGGATCTCCGGTGTTAACTAAGGGTGTGGCCCAGGCTAAGGCATTCACGGAAAGGTGAGAAATAATAAAGCCCACTTTAGCCCTGGGGGGGGAAATAATAAGGTTTAAAGGTAAAGTGGACCAAACAAGAATCCAGGAATCCCTGGGGGTTTTTGCACAGCCATCATATTTGTCAACAATGCCGCCCAATAGCACACTGTCCTTTGTGGCAGAGTCACGTGAAAGTACCAATTGTTTTAGCGCGGCGTTCTCCGCTTTCAAGTTCTGCACTTCGGTCGTTAGTTCTTGCATGCCACGCATAAGATCCTGGATGGCCGCCTCCATGTCTATATCGACTTCGGTCAGGTGGCATCTCAATCTGTCACAGGTTTCCCCCTTCTCACGTGTTTGTGTTGCCTGATGTCCTCTTTAGGCGGAGTCTTCTTTCGTATGGTTCGAGACTTAAATAAGCCCGCTCGGCCGTCCTCGGCTTACAGATTACGTTCAGCTTCGATGTCCAGGATCAAAGAAAAACTCAGGGAATATTCAAGAAGGAGTAGGGGGGCAGGCGGAAGCGACGCAGGGATTCCGGGAAGATTGGATAAGAAGGAAGAAGTCGGGAGAAGGGAATCCAGGGGCCAGGGGATAGCAAGTAGCACAAGAGAGAGTACGGTGCACACGTCCGATCACAGCTAGTAGCAGAGTTGAGACGTGCAGGGCGTGGGGGTGTGGTTTCTTTATAGAGGACGCTGCGTAGAACCTGAAGACTGGTGAGCAGCGTTCTGAGCTTGCCGCCATGTTGGTAGTATTATGGAGTGTAAGGCCCTATGTGTCAGGGACCAGGAGGACCAGAAGGGGCAAGTTCGATGGTTCATGACAGCCGAGCCATCCAAGCTGGATATGTTGTCCAGTGGATGCTAACTCGTAATGGCGTTCCCAGGGGCAGCCTGTTTACACCGCCAACTTGGGTGTGGGTACATAGTATGCAAGCTGTAAATTGTATTGCTCTTAAAAAGAGATTTAAATATTCCCAGATCTTGACGGATTTATATTTATAAGCCACTAATTATTAATATATTATTAATATATGAAAGCTTATTAGGTTCTGCACATTTTTTGAATAAATTTGCGTATTTAGATATAATCACTGCAGCCACATATAAAACTTGACAATCGCGTGTTTATGGAACCGGATTATAAATATATAATAGTACACTGTTTCTAAAGAGACCCGGACTAAACAGATGATGAACTGGGTACGGGATGTCCACACGTGTTGAGTTAACCTATGCTCCTCCATAATATCTAATTGACTATAACACCCAGGCTCCTCTTGGCAGCCATTTGTCTCCAATTAACCAAATTTCTATTAATATGAACATGCCAATTGGTGAGAGACTAAGATAGCATATTCAATAGTGTGTATGTAAGAATAAAAAAAAGACATTGTGCTTATATGACACTGTCATAAACTAACCCAGGTTGCACTTACAATTAGGGGAAAAATCAACCCAGATCCGAAGCGATGAATTACAGGAAGACAGCTAATTCATGGTCGGAATTGAGGCCACAATGAACGGTCCTGTTCTTACAAATGAGTCTGGCTTCGAGCCTGCAAAGTTGTATTGTCAAATTACCCCCCGGGGGGGCAGCATGGCTCTGGCCAGGTCAGAAAATCTAATGTTCTCTTTTAAGTCCAATTGGTGACATTTCTGCCAATGGCTAGCTAATGGGTATTTCGCATCCTGACTTGCTATAGTAGATAAATGTTCCCTGGTTCAGATATTGAGTGGTCTAATGGTACTACTGATGTATTTCTTATTACACACACAAATGATACAGCGGACAGTAAATTTAGTATTACAATTAATAAATGAGTCGATTAAATGTTCCTGTCCTGGGTTAAATTGAACACTTTTGGTTTCAAAATCGTAAGGGCACATCAAACAGCTACTGCATTTGTGAAACCCTTTGAACTGGTCTTGATTTAACCATATTGGTTGGCGTTCCGTATTTTGCATGAAGGAGGGGCGGAGTATATTCTTGAGGGTAATCCCTTTGCTAAAGGTAAAGTTAGGGTGTGGGTCTATCCATTTAGCAATATCAACATCCAGGTGGAGTAAGTGCCAGTGTCTTTTGATGATAGCATGAAGTTTATGACTGTCCATGTTGTATCTGGTAATGAGTCGGATCTTGTTGGGAACTTGTCTTGTGACACCACTTTTTGGTTTGAGCAAATCTTCTCCCCTAAATTTGCAGACTTTTTTAGCGGTATGTTCACAGTGTTTACCATCATATCCTCTTTGGATGAATCTCGCTTGAATAGAATTACTTTCAGCATTAAAATCGCTAAGTAGTGAACAATTCCGTCGGGCTCTGATGAGTTCTCCATTAGGTATGTTTGAGATTACCTGTTTCTTGTGGCAGCTTGCCGCATGTAGAACTGAATTGACAGATGTGCTCTTAGGAAAGGTTCTGGTTGTGAAACCATGATCAGTGATTGAAATTAAGAGATCTAAAAAATCAATAGTGTTGTAACTGGAAATACTGGTAAATTGGATACCCTGTGTGTTGGAGTTGAGAAAATTTGCAAATATAGAAAGTTGTTCTGTACTGCCTGAGCACAACATAAAAACATAATCTATGTAACGGTTCCATAAATAGATAGATGACAAACGCATGATTAGAGAAAACAAATTCTTTTTGAAGTAATGCATACAAATATTGGCCAGTGCGGGTGCAAAGCTAGCCGTCATGGCAATGCCAATAAGCTGTTTGTAATAAACATCATTGAAGAGAAAAACATTATTTTGCAGTGTGAACAACAATAGTTGTTTGAGCATCTCAATGTGATCATAATATGAGGTCCCTGCTTTTTAGACCTCTGCTCTGCCCTTTGCTATGGCTCTCATTGTTCTCTGGAGTGCGCATAACTTCTTTAAATGCTGTGCCATTTTCCTTTGCAAGCGCAGTGGGCTCACTGGTCTTCTTTGCCTCCTTTCTTGTTTTCTTACCTTAAGCCCTGAGAACCTGCAGCTGCATCTCATATGGCTGAATCAGCCAAATATTTACTCACTCAAGAGGATGACATTAAGGCACTGTTTGCCCCAACTCAACTCTCAACCCTTTTAAGAGAATTACCAAGGAAATAGCAGATCTGCGTTCCCTTTTTGTGAAACTTGAAAGACTAAGCATTAAGGAAATTAACACATTTTGGTAAAAAACGACACTCAGCCATTATCTGAAGGAAAACAAAATTCCACGGGGGCTAAGAATTGTCATCTTACCGTACTTTGAGGACCCCCAAGACACTGACTTAATTTCCAAATGGGAACCCAACCTACAGACCAGTTCTAACAATATGATGAAACTTCTTATCGAACATGCCACACGCGAACACGCACGCACTGTCATTGAGATAGATAAAATGAAAGAAGAAATCAATTTGTTTGATGCACCAAGTGCTACTGTTGATAAAAACTTTCAGACCTTGTACAACATTTTAAGGAGACATCAGGATGATGTTAAATTACGCAAATCACAGAAGTTTTCCAGAGACGATAGAGACTATCGTGATAACAGGGTATAAACCTACCAGCCAAAATATGACCAGGTATCACGTTCTAGATCTAGCAGTATTGCCTCATCACTTGCGAGTTCTGATCCAGATAGCGATACAGAAATACATGCCCCCAGCACCTCAGAAATTGGTTTGGGCGAGCCTGATCACCCATCTAATGTTACAAGCAATGATTTGATGAAGAAGAGAATATCCCCCCGCCTCCGACAGGACCTGATCCATTTTTAGAACAGATCAAGAGATACAAAAAAGGGAATCGGCAGGCTCTACTATCCAAAATAATGGTACAGTTTCAAACACCAGTCGTTACCAATATCTTAACCCCAGGCACACAACAAGGGGAACCAGGGGCGGCAAACAACACCGGCGGAAACGCCCCCGTTGCACCACATAGGTTCACCAGAGTATACCATCAACAGCAATTGATGAATCAGAACCATTGAATATTGCATTTGTTTTGAGCAATTAGCATCTCTCCTCAGCTGAACAATCTGTACTCAATAAAGGGTTATCTTTTGCACCTTCTGGATACAATAATTATGTTGACATTCAGATTGTTTTCAAATTCGCCGGAAACTCAAACTTAAAAATGTTTTTGCTACACAGATTAAGACATTCAAACCTAAGGATGTCCAACTATCACCCTCAGAAATTACTTTACAAACAATGCTTAACACTCATATTTTGATGACCTTGGAAGATTACAATACACAATCTGAACCCAGTATTTCGAATGTTCTCAGTGATTTAGACATCGAGCAACAAAATCTGTCCATCAAAGAATTTTGTGCCAAATCTTACTTCATGCCTGTATTTGCCCAAGACAACATTATTGATACCTTTCATAAGGCAGTGATATAAGACATTCACAAAACAATTGACCAATCTAGATTTTCTTTATCCAAAAGTCACTCCAATTTGAACACAAATGAACAGCGGGCACTTAAAGGTTTGGCTCAAAATCGTAATCTCATAATTAAAGAAGCTGACAAAGGCGGTAATGTGGTCTTGATGAATAAAGTCGACTTCATTACAATGGGCCTCTGTCACCTAAACCAGGAGGGCTGCTATCAGATCTTACCCTCTAACCCCACCAATAAGATTAAAACAGCTATCCATATCATGATCCTAGATTGGCACAAGAAAGGTGTCTTATCTGACACTGAAAGACAATTTCTATTAGTCGATGGTCCCACTATGCCGACAGTTTATTTTCTGCCCAAGATCCACAAAGTATTTACTAATATACCCGAAGGATGACCCATTGTATGTGGAAGAGGTGGTTTATTGGAACCTGTTTCTATGTACATCAATGAATGTCTATTACCTGTGATGCTTAACACACCTAAACATATATAAGATACGATGCATGTATTACAAATTCTTGAGAGTTTACCATTCAAACAAAATCTGTTAATGGTCACTTTGGATGGCAAATCATTATATGCCGCGATCAAACATGACATGGCTATCCAAAGTATTGAGTATCAAAAAAGAACAATGAGAGCCATAGCAAAGGGCAGAGCAGAGGTCTGCTGCAGAGGTCTGCAGCAGCTTGCCACTGGGAGAGCAGCTTACTGGCGTGGCGCGAGGTAAGAAGAAGCGCTGAAGGCACTGTGAGAAGACCGTCAGATCATCAGCAGCAGCAGAGCTACCGGGGAAAAGGTAGAGCCAAGAAGCAGCCTTTTGTCCCGGTCATGCAGAGAAGTCGGCAAAAATGGGGCTGCTGGAAACGCTGATGGAATCTCTGCAGTGTGAAGGAAGAGGTCCCAGAGCGGAAGCTATTTCGCAGCAACCTGTGAGTCTGCCCAAAGGCATTTGGGACCCCGGGGCATACCGACAGGCTTGTAATCAGATAAATGCAATAAGAACATTTGAATAACGATCAAATAAAATGCGAATGCAGAACTTGAACAAATCTCAATGTTTAAGATGTCAATGTGGGGAAAGTTGGAGCAAGTATTGCCCTAAGCAAATAAACACTGCAGAAATAAGTACAGCGGCAGGACTTGACCAAGTCCCCATATACGAGATGTCAATGTGGGGAAACTTGGAACAAGTAATACCTCAAGAAAACAAAATCTAACAATATAATAAAAGGCCAGATGTATGTTTGTCGAATGCAGTAGCTTTGTCTGCTGTCATTGCTAAAGGGAGCTGTTGCCTTAGGATATATAGTGGTCCTACTGTGTTAATGTTACTATGCACTTTAGCCTGTGTACACAGGCTTGTACACTAGTAGAAGAATATTGAAATAATGCAGCTGTGCTATACCCAAAGACAGTGAATGGTGCACATCAGGCAAAGAACGTTTAAGGGGATTTACAAGACCCCAGATGAGGGAATTCCTTGCTGAGGAGTACACCCGGTCCTCCACCCAAAGTATATGATAGTTGTAATAAGAATGTGGTAAAGCTACCTGGCAGGAAAGTACACCAGGGATCTGAAGAGCCCATAAGGGGATTCCTGGCAGGAAAGTATACAAGGAGATCCATTAAAGCTGTTACAAGGAACTCTAATATAGACGTTTTAGTTTGATTACAATCCTTTGTTTTGTAAACTCAGTCCAAAGCTGGAACATTATGTTTGCGTAAGAACCTGTTTCTGAACTAACTATAAAGAGCCAAAGGAAAATGTTATTTGCAAAATACACTTTTGCCATCCTCAAGAAACGGTTCTTTGAAGGAAACCCTTTTACCACCCTTAAGAAATTGTTGTTTGAAAAAGACACATAGGCCGCCCTACCTAAATATCCAGGGGAAGGGAACCACACTCTAGATCCAAGGTTCCTCCTTGAAAAAGATTGTTTTTGATGAATTCATTCAATTGCTTTAGTTGTGAACACATTTTGCCAAACATAACTTAGAGACATTTTCCTTGCACCCTTAGTTGTTTGTTTCTAGTTTGAGGGTCAGACTAGTATGTTTTGGACACAAGTACAGTTTATAAGTTTGACGACTTGACACTGATTCATCTTTTGTTTTAGTTTCCTAGGTAGGGAAACTCTCTTTAGGATAGGGACAGAGAGGCCTTCATCCAGCCCTTTTGTTTTAATAAAGATGTCTGCTAATGAAAATAATACAACTTTGTGTCCGCCTTTCATTTCTGACCCCTCACTATTTCCTTGTGTCAGTGTAACACCTGGCTACTTGCTCTCGTACACCCCTCTTCACATCACATAACCCAATATTTGATTACAACTAATAGTCAAACACTTTTGTTTTTCAAAAGGATTTTTTATATATTCATCTGTTTTTAATGTCCAACCACAGCCTTCCTCAGGATTTATGAATGCCGCAATCCTGTTCAATAGGTTTAACGTCTTAAATCTGGTTGGAGTTTCAAATATCTTCACAATGTTAAATAATGTGGTTTGCGCCCTTTATTTATTGCTTGATAGACATTCAGTAAGTCACAACCTGACCTTGCTACAATAGGTTAATTAACACCCACTGCTACGGGGTACTCAATCAATTTCATCCACTGGGGTACTTAATCCCAGCTCCCTGTTGGGTGATGGTGGCGTTCCGCATGATAGATCAAAATTTGAGAAAATATCTCTCTAATAATCACAGCAATAAATGCCTCTATTCCTTTAATCACATACTATCAGCTGTTGTGCTTTCGGAACCTGTTAAGCAGCTCTTCAATACTTCAAAGAACTCTCTAGAGATCAATTCCATAGGAAATAAAGTATCATGTAACCAGCTATGCAGGGCGATCATGTAAGTGAACGCTGGAGAGGGACCAACATCATTATTTACCTTATTAATTCACGAGTGGCATGATAAATCATGCTGCATGGAATATCTTGTGCATCATTTGAGAGAAATGGTATGATGCTGCAGGTATGATCTTTTCAGCCATTCATCACGGAATACATTTACATCGTGCCATCCAATCCAGCTTGCCTTACATCTCGACTGGAGATATTTTCTCTAATTTTGTGGTGAGTGCGCATGTTTGTAAGAACTAGTAAAACCATGTTTATTTCTACTTTTAGGTGGTGATGAAATATGCTAATTTCAGGTGATATTTAAAAAACAGAACTGCTTTCAACAACATGAAAGAAGACAGTTATATGGGCAAACATGAAATTTAGCATTGCCTAAATAAAGATGAATATGTCATTTACAACTGAAACAAAATATAATTGCTGTTTACAACCCATTACAGAATATTTTTTGTGCGTTAGATGAATAACTTGTTGGTTTTATGATCAGTGTAACTGGGAGTCCCTGATGAAATTGCTTAGAACAAGGCTCTTACTACTGATTATATTTGCAATGAAACATGTAAAACAGTGTATAGTGACTGAATGAAATGTAGATTTGAAGTATGATTGTGTGTGAATGTATGAACGTTGGCCATAAGGGATTGTGAAATATTGGATGAATTTATTGTCGTCTCAGCTGACACTGAGTTAATAAGGGTAGTTGTTCTTGTGTAATTATGTTTGAATTACATTGTGTTTTTGTATTTTTGATTGTGATACAATAAATATCGAATTTTTAACTTCTGTAATCCAAATTCTATATAATGCCAATTTTTTGGAAACATGTCACCTATGAGCTAAGTAAATGAAAGGGGTTTATGGTTGTCATGCTGTATCTTCCTAAACAATTCATTCAAAAAGTGTCTCCCATTATCGGATTTTAGGAAATCACTAATTGCACATTAGGGAAATACCTCACAGACGAGAAATGTCTTTGCTTATTTAGCATCAGGTTGGGTACAGGGACTCGCTTCAAGCCAACGAGAATGGGCATGCAGCAACAATAAGATAACGATAGTTACTGCGCCTGTTAACAATATCAACACAGTCGATATGGTGCTGCCTGAATGGTCCAGATGGACGGGGAATGTGCCACACAATGTCCTGAGGGTGTGTCCAGTGCTGGAAAGATGACAGGTGGTACAATTTGCTACTAATTTATCAATGTGTTCCTGTGGGTTGGGGACAAATTTGTCCTCTTGGATGTCAGCAGCTATGTATTGCTTAGAAGTGTGCATTGGGTAAGGCAGTTGCTCAAGAGCAACTATAATCAATTCCAACGTCATAACTACTTTACCTGTAATGTTTTATCTCCAAATCAAATCCGTGGTCAAAAGGCAGCACCCTCTCTTAACCCACAACTCCATTTCCTGTTGTGATGCCTGCCCTTGTAATTCAATAATCTGAGTGAAGGGAACTGCACTATATGCTACTGTCAGTTGTAACTGTTGTGATACTATGTCCAGCAGCCCTGTCTGTGGCGGCATTGCCGAGTGAAATTAAGTCAGAGTTGTTAGTGTGGCCCGCACATTTTGCCATGGCCACCAGTGAAGGAAGTGCCAATGCGTCAATCAATTTTTCAAGCAATGCATCATGCTGCACTGGTACGTACGCCATTGGACTTCCTAAACCCTCTCCTGCGCCACATTGAAAAGTCTGAATGTATTGTGGAGGTGACGTAAGCCGAATAAGAATAGATTGTAGCTGAGCACCCTTCAGCCATTTCTAGTGCTTCAATCAATGCTTTCAGTTCTGACACCTGCGCCAAAGAGTGTGTTGGCAATTTATTTTTAATCACATCTTCAGATTCCCCATCTACAAGACACACCATGCTGCATCTGTATGCCTTTTCCCTGTCTCCTGATCAATCATTGACGACCTGTCAAGGAAGACTTCCTCCCCTTCTGCTAGTGCATCCTCACCTGCTTGTATTGAATCTTTGTCTGGACCTTCAAATGTGACACGTACAAGTACCTCCTCAACTGGCTGTATAGGTATAGCAATGAATGTAGCTGGGTTTACTGTGCAAAACCCAACAATGTGAACGGATGGAATGGATAGTATAACCTCATAAACCAATGGCAGCTGGGTAGTTAGGGTTGATTTGGACCTCTCTAAAAAGGCAAACACTGCATGCTCTCCATATAATGTCACTGAACACCCCACGGTGATGATGGAAGATGTTTCTATCGCAAATACTGCTGCTGCCAATGCTTTTCACGGGGGAAATGGCCCTGCATCACAGGGTCTAAGAGTCCACTAAAGGCTTGTGAACAATGGATGTTTGTTGTGTCAGTATGATATGATATTATATGATGTGGCATTTATAACGTGCCTGTACAAAAGTGTTTCTAGGTGCAACACGACAAGGAGGGGGAAACAAGGGAGGACAAAATAACGGTCTTACTAGGCCTTGTGTCATTCAGATTGCCCAAGTGCAGGGAAGAGAGAAGGGGAGAAGTGCTAGGGGGAGCGGAAGGGGTAAGTGAAGTTAACTCACAAGTGCAGCCAGCGGGTGGTTCATAAGTGCAAAGAGAAGGGACTGTAGGGTTGCAAATACAGACCCTTAAGTGCTGGGGATCCCGGAGGCAGTGGAAGGGCAGTTGGACATGCAAGAGCCTGGGCCTGAGTTCTTCATATGGTAACCAGGTGACCAGTGCACGGAGCAGTCAGGTGCATCAGCAGGCGAGAGGAAGAGAGAAAGCAGAAGCGAAAAGGAAGGTCTTCACTTGATTCCAGAACCAGAGGTGGTTCTGCTCAAGTTTGAGAGAGGCAGGGAGGCTGTTCCAGAGGGAGGCCCAAGCTGATGAGATAGATCTGCCCCCAACTTTCTGCTTGCAGAACACTCTGACCCTCAGAGATTTGGAGGTGGATGAGCAGAGAGCTCGAGAACAAAGATGTTTTGGAAGAGAAAGTTGGAGGTAGGGAGGTCCCAGGCCCCAGAAAGCCTTGTGGACAATGGGGAGGGTCTTGAAGTTGATCCTTTCATCCACGGGGAGCCAGTGAAGAGATTTGAAAGCAGGAGAGATACGCTCTCTGGGCTTGAGGCCAAGGACAAGTCTCGCAGCCCTGTTCTGGATAAGTTGTAAAGGTCGAAGTGTAGAGGCGGGAAAATTAATTTAGAAAGAGGCTGTTGCAACAGTCCAGCCTAGAGAGGACCAGAGCTCTGGAGACAGTGAGCTTCTGGGGGAAAGTGAGAAAAGGAATAATACCTCTGAGGAGACGCAGCTGATAGATTGACTTCTTAGATATGTCAGAAATGTGAAGAGAGAAGAAGAGGGTGGAGTCGAAGATGACACCAAGGTTCTTAGCCTCCCGGGAAGGAGCAGGAAGAGGGCCCAGAGTGGTCAGCCAGAGAGAGAGACGAAAGGAGAGAGCGGGTGTCCCAATGAGGAGGATCTCAGTCTTACTGGCATTAAGGCAGAGATCATTGGTGGCACACCATTCCTGAATTGCAGCCAGACAGTCTGGTATGAGAGAAGAAGCAAAGGTGGCTGACGGGAGCCTGAAAGACAGCTGATTGGCATCTGCATAACATTGAAATTTTGAGCAGAAAGTAGTGATGCAGTGGGCACGAGGTGCCAGGTACTCGTTGAAGAGCCAGGGAGAGAGGTTAGACCCCTGGGGAACACCACAAGTAGAGAGAGAGAGATAGAAGAGAGGAAAGACCCCAGTTGTACCTGAGAGGGTCGGTTGGTGAGAAAGGCGGTCAACCAGGCCAGGGCCTGATCAGTAGTACCAAGGTTGTCCCGGAGACGATTTAGCAGGATGGCATGGTTGACCGTGTCAAAAGCAGAGGATAGATCAAGGAGAATGAGGACACAGGGGAGATTAGAGTCAAGATTTGAGAGCAAGTCATCACAGGTGTTCAGAGGAGCAGTCTCTGTGCTTCTGGCAGCTCCGAAGCCAGACCTAAGGCCAGGGAGGCAACCAACAGATTCAGTATGTAGATTAAGCTGGGAGATGGCCAGTTTAATCTGTCATGTACTGCTGTCATTACCTGCCCGTTCGAATGTGAAAACAACACAAATTACTTCATATTACATGGTGATTCCAATGGTATTATTATCCCTTGCTGCCATATAGCTACAATGATGTCATTAATTCTCTCATTGGCATCTCTTGATAGTTTGTATTGCCGTACTCTGGGTAACACTGTACCCTGCTTTAACTTTATGTGGATGACCCCTATACTTTTCAATAGACCTACATCGTGAGGATTACTAGTCCATAGATTGATGGGTACTTTTGCCATGTCTTCTTGCAAATAAAAGGGTACTGCTCTGGCAAGGAATGTAGATCCTTAACATCCTCAAATAACTGTTCATCCGACACCCCCCCTTAGTGGCTGGGTGGGGTCAATACACAACACTGTGTGACATTCATCCCCTTCTTCATCAATCCCTAACATTATTACTTTGTCCCTTCTGATGACAACTGCTTCCAAATGTAATGTAAGGATGGTGCCTGGGGCATGTTCTTGTGGGAAAGCTGGCCTGAACAAAAATTCAGATGGTACTCACAATGGTTTATCTTGTAACCTGGCACCCACCCTAACAGGAAGGTCACTCCGTAAAGGAACAAATCTGGATGTAGGGGCAGCGTGCATAATCGTTACAGCCCTGGCATGGTATATTACACCTTCCTCAGTAAATGCAATGGTCATACTTAAATTACTTAGGAAGTCTCTACAAAGTAGATTAATTGGGGTATCTTTGGAAAACAATAATGGGGTAACAGCTCTTGCATGCCTACCTTGATTGGTAAATCTTCTGTGAATGGAACCCACATTATTGCTGAGAGACTCCCTGTGTGTGTCTATTACTTTAACTGGTAGGGGAAACCATCCCTCCCTAATACAAGACTTGGTAGCTCCTGTATCAACCAAAAAGGTGAATATTTTGTCGCCTATCCTCACACCTACCTGGGGTTCCTCTTCTGGGTTGGCAGCAACTTCACAGAACTGGGCACGTCAGGGCTCTCTGTGGGCTGTCCTAGTGGGGATAGGTGTTCATTCCCAGGAGTGGTAAAGAGTTTGCCTCTAGCACACTCGCTCCAGTGTAGTGTGTTATGGCACCTTGTGGCAGAGTGTTTTTGTCACATGCTGGGTTGAGATTAATGAAGCTTGTTGCTGCACATTCGACTGTGTGTCCTCTGGGGCTGGGGGTTGCTGCAGTTGTACCTGAGCCATTGGTTACTTGTACTGCTGTCGTTTGGTCAGGGTTTTGTGCATGCATGGGACCTGGGGCATATGGGGCAATTGGGGGCTGCATCTTTGTTGGTGGATGGTAAGCGCAAATGTGAGGCCTCTCAGGTGTGCATAAGGATCATACCTATAGGGTGGCCTACTTCTAAATTTCCACGCAAAATCCCCCACTCTACCACATGGCCAGCACGGGTTCCCAAACTGCTGCCTCATCCGTCCTATTCCACCTCCTCCTTGAAAACCTCCTCTTCCCCATTGATAATTTCCCTCCAATTGTTTGGGTCCCCTTGGTAACCCTCAGTCCATTCCTGCACCGGTCTCATGCCCGGCTGTCCTTAGAGGGAGCTAGTGATTATAGCTCCTTCTATAGTCAACTTTGCCAGTTTCTTCTGGACCAACTTTGCCTCAGCCCTTTGTGCCTGCTCCATCACTTCCTTTTCCTTCTCCTGGCTTCTCCTACAATGGTGTACCATGAATGCCTGAATCTCAGCCCATCCCTTTGCCTCAACACCCTACTTTATCCAGACCATTATGTACCTCCTTGGGGAGACCCTTTTGTAAAAAATGATAGAATATAGCTATGTTCCCCTGTCTCTGCCCTCTCTTGGATCTGACTTATATAGAGTGCAGGGTATTCATCTGGCTTCATGGTATGAGCCATGATCGAGTTTATGTCCGGCAGTGTCTGGGTATGCCAACCTCAAGGCATGCCACACCCGGGCTCTACGATCATTAAAACGTGCTCCATCCTGATCATCATTATGCATCCGTACCCCTGGGCACCCTGCCTTTCTCCATATATCATCAGCCTGTTCCCCTAACAGTGCAGGAAAAAAAACTCTTCATGTCCCCTACCGCTAATGTAATCCCTGCAGTCTGTTTTTCTAATGCATGTATCCACTTGCCTTCCCCCGCTGTAAGTGAGGGTAGCATCTTGATTAAGTTGTTCCTATCCATGTGAGGCCATGGTACATACTGTGCTCTTCCTAATCCCTTATGTAGTAACGGGAACTGGCCCACCCTTGTCTGCTTAGCCGGTGGAGTAAGCCCTCCCCTCTTGCCCTTAAATATGGCCATTCAGCCTAGACGTGTCCGGAGCCTTGGCCCCCATAGTGTCTCTTGCTTTGGTACTGCCTCTTTGACCACCCCTTGATTTGCCCCCCGTTCCTCATCTATCGCCCACTCCTCCTCCTCTTTTGCTTCTCTCTCTGACCAAACTGAATCATAAGCTACACTAGTGGTGTTCGGCAGAGCATCTGGGAGCCGATTCTCACCTGTTACTACCTGCACAACCCTAATCAGTCTGCCATCAAGTCGGAGCACTATTTCTCCTGTCCTCCATTCATCTGTAGCAATCACTGCTGTCTGCTCCTCAACCTGTCTTTGTGTGGCACGTGCTAGCTCTTCCTCTGTACTCTACAAAACCATTTTTAATTTCCTCTGCACCCTATTCTCTATTTGCATAATCAATGGATTTTGTGTTGTATCAACTCCTGAGTCCCGCGCTATATACATGCCACCCGCAGGAGCTCCATGTCATGGTGTGGGTTGGGGTACATACTGAGGATTAGTATATCCTGCTGCTGGCTGTACAGCGAAGCACCCATACGGAGATGGGCCAGATAGGGTAACACAGGGTATAGTTGAGGTACCAGTTTGTTCCTTTATTCCAACGGGGACATACTCTAAATCCTCGACCAGTTTCCAGAGTCTCAGGATACTCTACCTATTCCTCAACTTCCTACCTTCATATTTCGCAGCCCAAGTAAGTGCACATATGCGCAATTGTGGCCTTCTCATTAGTTCCCTCTTCCGTGTGAGAGGCAAGAATGAGAAGAGAACGAAAATAAAATGAAAGCGAAGACTCAAAGTAAAGGCTAGGAAGGCAGGAGGAATGAATAGGGAGAGAAGATGTAGAGACCAGTGAGGTACTTGAGGGAGTATAGGAGAAGGAGATGGGAAGAAGAAAACCATCTGAAGGGAAAGACCAGGACAGTTTATGGCATGAGGCATCGTTTTGGATAATGAATTTATTTCTGAAGTTAGGTGCCTTTTTTTCTATAGGTTACCTCTTCCAACCATAGTATAATATCCGGTGAAGTTTAGAAATGCTCTCACCAGTCTGGTTCTAGGGATCTAATGCGACACATGAGGCTAGGTAAGTTTTGGAACTCTGCCCTATCTTATTGTTACAGCTTTCATTAATGAGGCTTTTTATCTGGAGTTATGAAATGTTTTTAGATCAAGTCTTCATGTGGCACTGGAAACAGCAACGGAATCTATGTAGGGCACACTAAATGAATCTACGCCAACCAGCTTCTGGTTTGTTAATATCTGAAAAATATCAGCACTTGTCCCAGGCCACAATAAATTATCCTGCACTAGAAAAAAATCGTTACTCATACGCGATTTAATGTATTGCAGCATTCTCCATTATATAGCTTTGAAGTTTCCCAGTTCCAAGCGTGGCACCTCAGGCCACTGCTAGTTTTTCCCAATGCGTGCTATGACTTGTAGGCTCATATGTAAAATGGATAAAAAAGAAACAGTATGTGGTAATGATCCAATAACAACATTATAGAAAGGAATAGCCTTTAATCAATATAAAAGACCCCATGCAGGGCAGCGTGCCATTCAGGAGGGAGTCAGTTGAAAATGCCCAATTGTCACTTGGGACGCGCGCAATGGCTTTCCATAATAGAACATTGGGATGACATTGCATGCGCAACCGATACTACAAAGTCCATGCATGCAATGGGAAAAAAATCAGAACTGGCTCGAGGTGTCATGCAAGGAAATAGGAAACCTGCCAGCTATGCCATCATATAATGCTGTATTAAACCCAAAGGGAACAGACCAATCTACACAACATCAATGATTACACAGACATAGTACCTGTACCATACAACACAGCATATTAATGCAACTAATAATGCAGACCAAACATGGCGCTGAGCTGACTTTGAAGCGGCAAGTTAAAAAAGTAACTGGACGAACAGCCATGGCACAGCCTGTATCAGGAAATATGGACCGGCAGTTGCATATTGCTGCGGGGTGACCGCGAAGCTGTATATCACCCGGCAATTTAAATTGCCAGTTTGATGGTGCACGAATGCCGCATCTCACGGGGAAAACTCACAGAAAAAACTCACAGCGAAAGAGTCCGCTTAGAAACAGCCTCGTCCACCAGTAATCAGGCAGGGCTGCTCTGTAGATGTGATAAGGGCTTAGTTTCCGGTCATGCAGACCAATGTGGGGGCCATCTTAGCCTGATAAACAGGTGGAACACGGGAGTAATACAATCATTCTCTAATGCTCCGTCACTAGGCAAGGATTTGCTGAACAGGTCTAAACATGCGTGGAATGGATTGCATGATTTTACCGAACCCAAAGGTTCGACTCACAAACGTTTGACAGGGTAATTCATAGAATTCAGCGCACAAGTGGTGCACGCGGCTGGCGCACAATGTGCGCGTGCGACTTTCTGCGCCAGCCGCGTGCGCTAAAATCCATTTCCGCGCACAGCGTATTCATGGATTTTAGCATCCAAAACCAGCCGGGGTGCAGCAACCTTGGAGCAGTGCCAGTTACGCCCCCAACCCCTCCCCGTACGCCGTGCACAGCGCACAAATCCCGTACATGGTGCACAGGCCCCGAACCACGAAAACGCCAGTAAAACTCCCCGCGCACCCCTCCGAATACATGAACACCCCGGCGCGGGGAGTTTCCCACGCGATTGGCCCTGTGCGAGCGGGGTACGTGTGTTACTGGGATACACGGAAACTTTCAGACGCGATTGGCCCTGTGCGAGCGGGGTACGTGTATTACTGGGGTGTGCGGGAACTTTCACACGCGATTGGCCCTGTGCGAGCAGGGTACGTGTGTTACTGGGGTGCGCGGAAACTTTCACACGCGATTGTCCCTGTGCGAGTGGGGTACGTGTATTACTGGGGTGCGTGGGAAGTTTCACACGCGATTGGCCCTGTGCGAGCGGGGTACGTGTGTTACGGGGGTGCGCGGGAACTTTCACATGCGATTGGCGCTGTGAAAGCGGGGTACGTGTATTACTGGGGTGCGCGGGAACTTTCACACGGGATTGGCCCTGTGCGAGTGGGGTACGTGTGTTACTGGGGTGCGCGGGAACTTTCACACGCGATTGTCCCTGTGCCAGCGGGGTACGTGTGTTACTGGGGTGTGTGGGAACTTTCACACGCGATTGGCCCTGTGCGAGCGGGGTACGTGTGTTACGGGGGTGCGCAGGAACTTTCACATGCGATTGGCCCTGTGCGAGCGGGGTACGTGTATTACTGGGGTGCGCGGGAACTTTCACACGCGATTGGCACTGTGCGAGCGGGGTACGTGTGTTACTGGGGTGCGCAGGAACTTTTACACGCGATTGGCCCTGTGCGAGCGGGGTACGTGTGTTACTGGGGTGCGTGGGAACTTTCACACGCGATTGGCCCTGTGCGAGCGGGGTACATGTATTACTGGGGTGCGCGGGAACTTTCACACACGATTGGCCCTGTACGAGTGGGGTACGTGTGTTACTGGGGTGCGTGGGAACTTTCACACACAATTGGCCCTGTGCAAGCAGGGTACGTGTGTTACTGGGGTGCGTGGGAACTTTCACACGCGATTGGCCCTGTGCGAGCTGGGTACATGTGTTACTGGGGTGCGCGGGAACTTTCCATGCGATTGGCCCTGTGCGAGCGGGGTACGTTTATTACTGGGGTGCGCAGGAACTTTCACAAGCGATTGGCCCTTTGTGAGCGGGGTACGTGTATTACTGGGGTGCGCGGGAACTTTCACACGCGATTAGCCCTGTGCGAGCGGGGTACGTGTATTACTGGGGTGCGCGGGAACTTTCACACGCGATTAGCCCTGTGCGAGCGGGGTACGTGTGTTACTGGGGTGCGCGGAAACTTTCACACACGATTGGCCCTGTGCGAGCGGGGTACTTGTATTACTGGGGTGCGTGGGAACTTTCACACGCGATTGGCCCTGTGCGAGCGGGGTACATGTATTACTGGGGTGCGTGGGAACTTTCACACGCGATTGGCCATGTGCGAGCGGGGTACGTGTGTTACAGGGGTGCGCGGGAACTTTCACACGCGATTGGCCCTGTGCGAGCGGGGTACGTGTATTACTGGGGTGCGCGGGAACTTTCACACGCGATTGGCCCTGTGCGAGCGGGGTACGTGTGTTACTGGGGTGCGCGGGAACTTTCACACGCGATTGGCCCTGTGCCAGCGGGGTACGTGTGTTACTGGGGTGCGTGGGAACTTTCACACGCGATTGGCCCTGTGCGAGCGGGGTACGTGTGTTACGGGGGTCCGCGGGAACTTTCACACGCGATTGGCCCTGTGCGAGCGGGGTACGTGTATTACTGGGGTGCGCAGGAACTTTCACACGCGATTGGCCCTGTGCGAGCGGGGTACGTGTGTTACTGGGGTGCGCAGGAACATTTACACGCGATTGGCCCTGTACGAGCGGGGTACGTGTGTTACTGGGGTGCGCAGGAACTTTTACACGTGATTGGCCCTGTGCGAGCGGGGTACGTGTGTTACTGAGGTGCGCGGGAACTTTCACACACGATTGGCCCTGTGCGAGCGGGGTACGAGTGTTACTGGGGTGCACGGGAACTTTCACACATGATTGGCCCTGTGCAAGCAGGGTACGTGTGTTACTGGGTTGCGTGGGAACTTTCACACGCGATTGGCCCTGGCCCTGTGCGAGCGGGGTACATGTGTTACTGGGGTGCGCAGGAACTTTCACATGCGATTGGCCCTGTGCGAGGGGGGTACGTGTGGTACTGGGGTGCGCGGGAACTTTCACACGCGATTGGCCCTGTGCGCGTGGGGTACGTGTATTACTGGAGTGCGCGGGAGCTTTCACACGCGATTGGCCCTGTGCGAGCAGGGTACATGTGTTACTGGGGTGCCGGGAACTTTCACACGCGATTGGCCCTGTGCGAGCGGGGTACGTTTATTACTGGGGTGCACTGGAACTTTCACAAGCGATTGGCCCTGTGCGAGCGGGGTACGTGTGTTACTGGGGTGCACGGGAACTTTCACACGTGATTGGCCCTGTGCGAGCGGGGTACGTGTATTACTGGGGTGTGCGGGAGCTTTCACACGCGATTGGCCCTGTGCGAGTGGGGTACGTGTGTTACTGGGGTGCGCGGGAACTTTCACACGCGATTGGCCCTGTGCGAGCGGGGTACGTATGTTACTGGGGTGCGCGGGAACTTTCACACGTGATTAGCCGTGTGCGAGCAGGGTACGTGTGTTACTGGGGTGCGCAGGAACTTTCACACGAGATTGGCCCTGTGCGAGTGGGGTACGTGGGTTACTGGGGTGCGCGGGAACTTTCACACGCGATTGGCCCTGTGCGAGCGGGGTACGTGTGTTACTGGGGTGCACAGGAACTTTCAAATGCGATTGTCCCTGTGCGAGCAGGCTACGTGTGTTACTGGGGTGCGCGGGAACTTTCACACGCGATTGGCCCTGTGTGAGCGGGGTACGTGTATTACTGGGGTGCGCGGGAGCTTTCACACGCGATTGGCCCTGTGCGAGCGTGGTACGTGTGTTATTGGGGTGCGCAGGAACTTTCACACGCGATTGGCCCTGTGCGAGCGGGATACGTGTATTACTGGGGTGCGCGGGAAGATTCACACGCGATTGGCCCTGTGCGAGCGGGGTATGTGTGTTACTGGGGTGTGCAGGAACTTTCACACGCGATTGGCCCTCTGCGAGCAGGGTATGTTTATTACTGGGGAGCGCAGGAACTTTCACATGCGATTGGCCCTCTGCGAGCGGGTACATGTGTTACTGGGGTGCGCAGGAACTTTCACACGTGACTGGCCCTGTGCGAGCGGGGTACGTGTATTACTGGGGTGCGCAGGAACTTTCACACGCGATTGGCCCTGTGCGAGTGGGGTACGTGTGTTACTGGGGTGTGCGGGAACTTTCACACGCGATTGGCCCTGTGAGAGCGGGGTACGTGTATTACTGGGGTGTGCGGGAACTTTCACAAGCGATTGGCCCTGTGCGAGCGGGGTACGTGTGTTACTGGGGTGCGCAGGAACTTTCACACACGATTGGCCCTGTGCGAGCGGGGTACGTGTGTTACTGGGGTGCGCGGGAACTTTCACACACGATTGGCCCAGTGCGAGCGGGGTATGTGTGTTACTGGGGTGCGCAGGAACTTTCACACGCGATTGGGCCTGTGCGAGCAGAGTACGTGTGTTACTGGGGTGCGCGGGAACTTTCACACACGATTGGCCCAGTGCGAGCGGGGTATGTGTGTTACTGGGGTGCGCAGGAACTTTCACACACGATTGGCCCTGTGCGAGCGGGGTACGTGTGTTACTGGGGTGCGCGGGAACTTTCATACGCGATTGGCCCTGTGCGAGTGGGATACGTGTGTTACTGGGGTGCGCAGGAACTTTCACGCGCAAATTTGCTGTGAGAGCGTGTTACGTGTATCCAGTGTAGTGCACGGGGAGTCCTACATGTGAATTGGCAGTGTGGGTCCTCCCAGGTGTCCCCTCTATCCCCTCCACGGCCCCTGCAAGCAGCCCACACCACAGGGGACTACCCTGCACCCCTGGACATGTCCCGCAGGCAGCCCGTCCACCATGGCCATGCCCCCCAGCCAGGCCATGTGTCACGTTGCACTAGTGATCACCAACTCATGTCCGCCTGCACCCCCACCCCGCTATCAGTGAGGGGCACCTGCCAGCAGGCCTCCACACATGTCCCCCTGCACCCCCACCCCCATCAGTGAGGTGCACCTGCCAGCAGGCCCCCACTCATGTCCCACACATGTCCCCCTGCACCACCACCCCCCATCAGTGAGGGGCATCTGCCAGCAGGCCCCCACTCATGTCCCACACATGTCCCCCTGCACTCCCAGCCCCCATCAGTGAGGGGCACCTGCCAGCAGGCCCCCACTCATGTCCCACACATGTCCCCATGCACCCCCACCCTCCATCAGTGAGGGGCACCTGCCAGCAGGCCCCCACTCATGTCCCTCTGCACCCCCACCCCCATCAGTGAGGGGCACCTGCCAGCAAGCCCCCACTCATGTCCCACACATGTCCCCCTGCACTCCCACCCCCCATCAGTGAGGGGCACCTGACAGCAGGCCCCCACTCATGTCCCCCTGCACCCCCACCCCATATCAGTGAGGGGCACCTGCCAGCAGGCCCCCACTCATGTCCCCCTGCACCTCCACCCCCCATCAGTGAGGGGCACGTGCCAGCAGGCCCCCACTCATGTCACCCTGCACCCCCACCCCCATCAGTGAGGGGCGCCTGCCAGCAGGCCCCCACACATGTCCCCCTGTACCCCCACCCCCCATCAGTGAGGGGCACCTGCCAGCAGGCCCCCACTCATGTCCCACACATGTCCCCCTGCACTCGCACCCCCATCAGTGAGGGGCACCTGCCAGCAGGCCCCCACTCAAGTCCCCCTGCACCCCAGCCCCCATCAGAGAGGGGCACCTGCCAGCAGGCCCCCACTCATGTCCCCCCCTACATGAAATAAAGATACACAATCATGGCCCACTTCTACACCAAAATACCACAGCACGCCACCCCATTACTGAGATGCAATGATTTCCCAATCAAACCCACACTGACATGCCCATCTCAAGGCACAAACCAAAAGTCAACTATGTACATCAACACATGTCCGTCACACACACACTCGTTGGCATTGATTGTGTAAACCCACATTTTTACATGCATTAGCCCAATGAGCAAATCCCACACATGGAACTAAAATATGAAAATGTATTATGTACAAAAATAAATCAATAAAATGAAAGCATAACAAAATAGCAAACATGAAATGAAAAGCATGTGCAAAAGAAGAGTAAATGAAAAGCATAACCAATACAAAGAAATCCAAAAGAAAAATAGTCCAAACTCTCCCTCCACCAACGCAAATCCAAAGGAAACGTTAAAAAAAATCCATTGATCCATGGTGAAATCAAAAGAAAAAGTTCAAAATAATCTATTGTCCAACTATGTACAATCCATTGTCCAAAATAAAAATCCATTAATCCTTGTACAAAATCAAAATCAATCCAACGTCCAACTATGTACAATCAAATTTCCAAGGGTCCATGAGCCCAACGAAACAAATGAAACCTATCCAATAACCTACCTAACAAAAAAACTATTTACAAAAGTGTGGGGCATAGTCCAAAAGCCCCAAAATAAAGAAAAAAAAGGAAACCTAACACTATAAACTATTTACAATGGCGACGGGCAAGTCCTGCGGCTCACTCAGTGATGTTTTCGGCCAGGACATCATCGAACTCCATGTCTATTTGCTGGAGGCGGGCCTCTGTCCTGGCCCGAGGTCTCGCAGGGAGGCACTCATAGCCTGTTCCAACTCCCTTTGAGTCGCCTCGAGGCACTCTGCCCGCCTCAACGCCAGACGCATTGAGAACTCCGCCCTGACCATGGTGAGCCGCGCCTCTTCCGTCCGCCGCCGCTCCGCACCTATACGCTGGCCCAACCGCAGCCACACGGAAGATACATCCATTCCAGGGTTCTGCTGTCCTCTGGCCGATGCCTGCCCCCCTGATGTCGATGGCCCCGAGCCATCATTGCGCCCACCTAGAGCCTGCTCCTGCTGCTGCTGTCCATGTGCCCTGTCCGATGATGCCTGCACATCCTCCATCAGCCGGTCTCCAGTTGTGGTGTCCACCCCTGCTGGACCGCCGACTCCAGACTGTGGCAGGGATGGGATCTCCACCAAGCTGGCTGTCTTGATCAGGCCAGGTCCACAGGGGGCCCTGGTGGAATCTGGGCCGGAAGACGGCAGGGAGAACAACTGGTGCATAGTCTCCACAGAGGAGGAGAGGTCCGCCAGAGTGCGCGTCACATGTAGGAACCCACCAACCAGGGCCCCTCCCAACAGTGCCACGTTGCGACGCTGCTGTTTGTGATGGCGTGAGTTCTCCACCCAGGAAGAACGCACATCATCATGAATGTCACGCGTGCGCAACGCAACACCAATCAGGACGGAGCCCATACGTTCATTGGACCCCTCGTCCGCAGGTAGTGGAGAGGCAGATGACATGGCACTCTCCCCTGCCTGCGGACGGGCCTGGGACGGGGCATCCCTTCTGGTGCATGGTGGTGCGGTCACAGGGTCAAGGACAGGGACATGCACAGGCCCCTCTGCGGTGACCTGTGCTGCCTCCTGACCCTGGCCCTGGACTGCACCACTTGCACCAGTGGTACTACCCCCACCAGGCCCCATGTGTGGCTCAGTAGCGGGCTCCACCTCCTCTGTGGAGACCACCAACCTGGATGTCTCTGTACCATTTTCCGTCATTGCAAGCCCCTGTGGGGGCTCACCCGGCCCTTCCGCCACAGCCGTAGTGGCAGACGCGGCACCAGCCCCCTCGCTCCCGGATGATGGCAAGTCCTAGGAGGGCCACTGGGCCTTGCGTTGCCACCCAGTGGAGGCATCCCCACCGCTTGGCTCCAGAGCGCCGTCTCCGCCCTCTTCTTCACTTGACGCTGCGTAGAGGGAGACATAGAACACAAGCATCAGGGTACAGTACAATATTCGCCTACACAGGAAGCAATAACACATGAGTGGCAGTGTCTAACGTCACTTCCATCAAGTCCCTCCACAACACATGGGTGAATGCATGCAACACACATGCATGAACAGGCACGGCGCCTGCAATCAACATCAGCATCCATGTACAAGGGCCTCTATTCATCCAAATGTTGCCTTCAAACTCGCATGTATCATGGTTCACAATGATCCCATGCACACACATCACTGGAGGGTCATGCATTATGCCTTGTACACCACAGACACATTGGATAGACACAGTGCATTAAACGGTGACTGCACTGCATGAGTGAATGTACACATCATCACGGACATGTGTCATGAATCCATGGTGTATCAAAGTCACAGACACACTTCTCAGACACACACACATGTGCACCATACATGTACATGACAGCAGCACCCATCCCTCACACCCCCACCATGTGCAAGAACAGACACTGGCATGCTTTCATGTGTGCATTTGCCATACAGCTCCCCATGTTGCATTGGAACTCATGCACCAACCATGTGGTTCGCACATTACTGGTCTCACATGCATGAACATGATGTCCCTGCACACACACATCCATACATGGCCATGTCACACATATAGGCAAGTATCAGACTACCAGCACACTGCAACATGCCCTGTCTCACACAACAATGCTTGGCCACTTACCGCTCAACTCCAGACGGGTCTTCCTCCGAAGGATCTGGGTGTGGAGCGCTGGGCATACGTGTTCCAGGACCCTTATCTGGATGTCACTCATGCTGACCCGGCCCGCCTCCACGAGGCGCTGGGCCTTGTGGAGGGTCCTGGACCTGAAGTCCTCCCAGCGCTTCTTCACGTGCTTGATGTCGCGGGTTGCCACCCCCTCCGCGTTAATGGCAACCACTATGTCGTCCCAGATCCTCTCCCATCCTTCCTTGTTGGCGCGTGATGTTCCAAAGAGGGCATCATACTGCCCCAGGACATGCTCCACCAGGACACCAACTTCTTTCACACTGAAGCTGGTGGCCCTCTGCCTCTCTGGCTGGGGGTTGCCAGTGGTCTCAGATGGTGTTTGCCCCAACATGGTGACCCCCGAGGCAGGTGTGGATGGGCAACTGGGTCCTGGGGCTGGGCTGTGGAGTGATGGTATCCCAGTCGGGAGTCTTCTGTTCCAGCAGGAGTGGACACAGCAACTGGAACCCTGGCTGATGTGCAGGCAACAAATACCAGGGCATGTGGGCAGCAGGCAGGCAGCAGCAGATGGCAGGTGGGAGTGTGCTCGGGGCTATGGGGGGCAGTAATTCGGCCTTCTGGGCAGGAGCGTGGTCTTCCGTGTGTTGTTGCGTGGCCAGCTTGATACGGAGTGATTTGGCACATGAAAATCTTGCACGTCAGCATGTAATTCGAGGAAAGGCCCTTCGCGCGTAAGCACATTAGCACACGTACGCTGTTTCATGGGACCAAAGGCCCTTGGCGCGTAGGCGCTTCTGTGATGTGACGCGTGAAAAAACTGCACATCCGCATGTGAATGCGTGTAATCCGAGGAAAGGGCCTACGCGCATAAGTGACGTGACGCGCGTGAGCGTTTCCATCAACACGGGTGCATGTTCATCGTACACGTCCAAAAACTGCACGTCCGAGTGTCAGCTCGTGTAATTGGAGGAAAGGGCCTTAGCGCGTACATGCGTAAGTGACGCTGTAGGTGTGGGCCACTTTAAAAGGTACATGTAGGACCCCATTTCCTTGTACGTGCTTTTCGTGGAGAACGAGTGGGTGAATTCTGCACTTCTTGTCGGTTCACACGGGATTACTTCACAGCGTTTCAAGTTTGTACTCCCTGTTTCCTCAAACAGCGTTCACTTCTTCTTTTGTCCTGTCTCCTCAGACAGCGTACAATTCTTCTTTTGGTGGGGGTGTTGCCAATGCGCATGTGTGAGCGTTTTTTTCCAGGCAGATGGTGAGTCGTGCACGCATTTACCAACTGTGCTTACCCCGTGTATCGCGTACCCCTTCAGAGGTCATTGTAGGCTGCGTGTAACACACATACGCTTATTTTTTGTGTTTCTGGGTGCCACAGCGTAGTGGGGTTCATTTTTTCACGCACGTGGTCTACGAGGGGTTGCGTGCACGTTACTTTTTGTTTTTGGGGTGCCTGTGCGTTGCATGACCCCCCAAGGGTCACAGACAGCCTTGCTAGTGCATTAGGGTACGAATTCCATCTAGTACCCTACCCCTTTCACCCCCAATTGCCCAGGACAATTGTTTACTGCAACTCCCATACGCACAACAACATCAGTCCCATGGTTGGGAGGCAACCAAGCGGTAAGGGAGGCAAAAGTGACCGACCTCCAAAAGGTGGGCGTGGTGGGCACGATAGGGGACGTGGTCAGGATTTGCAGGGTGCCCCTAGACCCCCATGTGTGGAGGACCAATCAGACCAATCAGGGACTCCCATGCCCCCCCCATGGTTGAGGGAAACGTGGCTGACACCATCCCAGCTCAGCCCTTGTTGGACCAGCCCATTGTGGCACCTGACCCGGCACAGGATGACTCCCAGGCTGACTTCCAGGTCAGCAAGTCTAAGCCACGTGTGCCAGTGCAAGTTGGTGTCACCAGGCCACGTGGATCTGGGGCAGCGATGTCATCTGCTGCCCCAAGTAGGCAGGGTGGGGAGGCTGCAGGGGCAGCTGCAGCTCTATCCACCCCAGCTCTGAGTCTCCCAGCCGGAACAGTGTCGGTCGTGATCCATCAAACTGACGTTGCCCCTGCCAACATCACACTTCAGCCAATGCCTGCACCAAGACCTATGGTCATTGTGCCTTCGCACACTCCAAGTTCCCAGTCCACCTGCGCTTCTGCCCCTACTGACCAGAGCGGCGCAAGCCACTCAGGTTCCGCTCCACCTTTGAAAAAGAGGAAGAAGGGTGCTCTGGCACTACAGGCTGAGACCCCAAACACGGCTACACAGTCCGGCACGTCAAGGAAGCCTAGCTTTAATGACGCCGAACTTGATGCACTTGTGACCTATGTGTCGCACATAGCCGCAAAATGGTGGTGACTGCAGGGTGCAAGACCACACCTGGTTAACGTAGGGCACACTGGTAGACCATCGCGGACCGCATAAGTGCCCTTGGATTTGTGAGGCGCACAGATGATGATTGCTACAAGCGGTGGAATGACCTGAAACGCAGAGCAAAGAACAAGCTGGCCTCAAACCATGCCGCTACTCTGGTGACTGGTGGTGTCTCCACCAGAGGACAACGAACTCACTGAACATGAGTCTGTTGCTGGGACCTTCGTCACAGAGGAACAGATCCAAGGCGTGGGAGAGCTACCTGATTACGACGCATTGTCCGGTGAGTGCCCATGCATGTGGGTGTAATCCATGTGTATGTTGTTTGGGTGACGGGTTCTGATTGAGTGCCAGGTGAGGGTGTGTACTCCTGAGTGTTATGGGTCACCCATGTGCTTCCTCCAATACATTCACGTGCCTTTGATTTGGGTATGACAGTATCCCTTCTGCCCACAGTAGCCAATTATCCCCACATTACTGCTGTTGCACTTGAACTATCATCCTGCAACAACATTGTTCTGATTTTTCTGTGTTCATTGAGGCTGATTGTTTAGATTATCCCATTTTTCATATGCTTTTTTCATCCCTAATGCCACATATGTGACATGCTTCTGTCATTGTTTACACCACACATTGTGCCACTTTAGTTACCTGGTTATGTGAATGATTAAACTGGTGGTCAGTGATAATGTTGAATGCAATAATGTCGACAGTCAAAATGTTGAAAAAAAATGTCGAAAAAAATAATGTCGAAAATCAATAATGTCGAATTTTTTCTACATTTTTTCAAATTTTTTGAAAAAAAATAAATAAATATATATAATTAAAATGTGTTGAGTATGAGGGGTGAGAGGGGGGTGGGGGGCGGCAGGGGGGTGTTTGGTGAGGGGGGTTGGGGGGACCCCCCTAGTAAATGATATTCTTCTTGTTTATTTATTTATTGAATAAATAAATAAATATATAATTAAAATGTGTTGAGTATGTGGGGTGAGAGGGAGGTGGGAGGGGTGGGGGGGGTGGCAGGGGGGTGTTGGGTGAGGGGGGCTGGGGGGACTCTTCTTGTTTATGTATTTATTATTAGTGCTAAATGACATTTTTTTTTCTACATTTTTTTTTCTAAAAATTCACTCTTTTCATTATATGTATAGGTTTTCGACATTATTGTTTTCGAAAAAAAAATTTTGACATTTTTGTAAGTCGACATTTTTTTTTCGACATTATCACTATAAACCGATTAAACCATTGAGGGCGAGGGAGTATTGGCCTCCTGAAATTTATTTTTAGGGCCTGTTTGCATGTGGAACATGATAGTTGTTTCCTGTCATGTTGAAGTGACCAACCATTGATGTGTACATCTGCCTATAATCACTGTCTAATTATACACTGGATGTGTTGCAGTGTGCGGCACATGCATATTTTGCAACACTATTCTGCATTAATCTTCTCATCATGTCCATGTGACATGGATGTGTAACAGTACTCATTAGCTGACATATCGCTGTAGTTCTCTAATTTACCATGGCTATGCTACATGACATCTGTGTGCTGGCATGTGTCATGTATGTGTATTGGACATGCCACTCACAGGCTGATGTGTGATGCCAGTGCTACACGACATGCTGCGAATGTGTTGCTTTTCCATCTTGGTGTCCTCATTGTCTGCCTTTTTGACTCCCCTTCAAAATCATTGACAGTGCATGCATGCCTGGGTTATAGTCATGTGGGACATGTGTAAACCATGTACAGGATCTCTGTCTTGTCAGGTCTATGTGTGTGCTGTGGTGCTCATGCCTGTTTCCATTTCTTGTATTTCATGTTTTTGCAGGTGACGATGCACTTGATGCTGGTGAGGTTCAGGAGATGGTGCAGACCCAGGAGGATTCTCAGCCACGACCAGGCACCAGTGGGGGACGTGGTGTGGTGGTGGGTGAAAACACTTTGGTACTGCAGACCATACTGTCGAGGGGTGCCTCTGGGTGCAGCTCCCCAGACCTCTATTCCGGTGCTGAGTCGGATGATGAGACTTATGTGCTGTCGCAGGTCAGTGCTTCTGGCAGGGATTCTGTTCTGTCCAACCCACCTGCACCAGGGGTAGAACCCTCTAAGGGGATGTCAGTGTTCGTAGGTCCGCCTTTGGCGGTTACGGATGCAGGGTCACACGCCACAGCATCTGATCCTGTTCCTGGGCCAGCAGATCAGAGGGGGAATGCAGACCTGCAGCCTCAGGCACTGCCAGCACAGAAAGGTGCAGATCGCCTTGCCCAGAACAGGTGTGGTGCCCGCCGACACGGTGGCGGTGCGCCACCAGGCAATACTGTATGGGAAAACTCCATGTACGGTATGGCAACCCAACAGGCAGCATCAGTAGAAATTATGGCTCAGGCAATGGAGAGGGTGGCCACTTCCATTATCCCCCCTGAAAGGCAGATGGAGCAACAACAGCAGGCAACAGACTCCATTTGCCAATCACACAGGGAAGACATGTTGGCGTCCAACAGGGACCGACGGCGGCACTCTGCGCGAATCCATATAAATAGAGTCACAGGGCCACAGGGAAGCCCTGAGGGTGGAACTCCATAACCTCAGGCAGAGTCTGCTTGAACTTGAGGCTTCCCGAAATTTTAGGGCAGAACAGCAGTTGGAGCAGCTCACACATTCACTCTCAGCTGAGCTGCAGGCAACACGTGAGGAGATCCGGGCATCCCGCGAGGCCATGCGTGCAGAAGTGCAGGCAACTCGTGACGTGCTGCATGGGGATCTCCGCACTTTAATCCTCCAGAATCAAATCTTCCAGACCCACATGCTTGCTGCCATGGAGGACCATACCAGGGCTTTGCATGATGCAGCAGCAGAGGGTGAAGAGAGCGACAGCAGTTCTCCCACAATGGCATAGCCGTGCAGGCCATGAGCCCATGGAGGTATATATTTTTTGCAACATCCACGCAGGTGGGTGTTGGTGTGCACCCTGTCCTTGAACCTCCTGGGTGGCCTCCCCCCCTTCCCTCCAAATGGCCATTTTTTATTTTTTTATTTTTTTAAAGTGTGTTGCCTTGTGTGGCTCCCATGGGCATCCACTGTATTCCAGCTGGGCACATGCAGGCTTGTCCTGAGTTTGGGTTAGATGCTTGGGTTCGTGGCACACACACCCCTCCTGCTTCCCGTTTCCATGGGCTTGCAAAGGGTGTGACCAAGTGACAGTGACTTACACAGTGACATTGGTCTCCCATGAGCTTTGTGGGCAGTCTGTAGTCAATACTGTGTGTACATCCCTAGTGGGTATTGCTGTTGTATTGTACACTACATGGTGTATTGATATGTGCTTGTGCATCCATGTCTTCCTCCTAATTTGCAGGTTCCTTCCTCATGTCTTCACAAGGCCGTCTCCTTTACAGATGGAGTTCATGTTGTATGCAGTACACTGACACATTTGCGTGGCAGCAACACTCTACAGTTGGAAGGGGTCGATGTGCTGGTTTATTCAGGTTGTAAGACTACCACTACTTTGACTTAGTACTGTCATGTTTTTGCAATGTTTCATGGTGTGTTGCTGTATTGTGTTGGTGGTAAGTATTTGTTCATGTGTGCTGTTTGTTATTGATTACTGGGAGCATATTGTCTGTGGGCAGTTTCCATTTGGGACAGTGCACTTTGTGACACTTGTGTCAGGTCTTGTGCATTGCTTTTTTTGCTTTCACATTGCATGACATGCCATGGTGTGTTGGGTGACGGAGCTGGGGAGGGGTTGGGTGACATGGCGCTATTTTCATGTTGTATTTTGCAAGGGGGTAGTCATTCATGCAGCATAAATGTGTTTTTTTTGTGACACAGCATTGGTTGTCTTTCGGCAGGTAGGGATGCACACAATGTAACAATTCCAGGTGACCAATCTCAGACTGGTATGGTTGTGACAGTTGACTGTCGCTTATGTCATCATCATTGATTGTCAGCTGGTATGTGCCAGGGCTGTGTGCACTCCACAGGGGTGTGATTTTAGGTGAATTAATTAGCCTCCAGCTGCGTACGGGCTGCCTCACCACGTGCCCTTTCCCCTCCCATGCGCAGCGGGTGTGCTTGTGGTTGGGGATGTGGGGGCACCACCATGTCCACCGGCAGGCCCCGGCATGTTGCAACTTTGTGCAGGACACATGCTGCCACTATGATCCTGCACACTATAGCAGCTGCCCACCAGAGCGGTCAAGGGAGCGAAAACGTGACTTGAGCACTCCGAATGTGCGCTCCACTATGCCCCGGGTTGCAATATGGGCTGTGTTGTATCTTACCTTACCATGTGGTGGGATTCCGAATTGGCGTCATCATGTGGGTGCTCAGTGGGAAGGCACTGTCTCCAGGGGAGGTGATGATGGGTATCATTAGTGGGGTTGTGACATTACTCAGTATCTAACATGCATGCATGTGCAGGGGCATTTATACTCACCAAGCAGCCATGTATCGCCATGCCGCCCAGCTTCTAGGTCCCAGTTTAGGGTTGACATTCTGTAAATGAAACTGTCCCGGGTGGACCCTGGATAGTTGGCATATACTGAGGTGATGATTCCCTTTGCATCACATACTACCTGCACGTTGATGGAATGCCAGTGCTTGCGGTTTCTGTAAATGTGCTCAGTTGCCCTGGGAGGACGTAGAGCTACATGGGTGCAGTCAATGGCACCTAGCACTTTGGGGAAGTGTGCCACCCCGTAAAAATCCTGGACGACAGCCTGCCTTTCTGCAGGTGTTCTGGGCAGGTATATGTGCCTGCGGACTGATGGTCGTGCAGTCATGATGGCCAACACCTGGTGCAGGCAGCATGACTGCGTGGTCTGTGAGACCCCACCCACTATGGCAGTTGTCCGCTGAAATGAATAAGTGGCCAAGAAGTGCAGTACATTGAGCACCTTTTCCAAGGGGCTCAGTGCTTGGGAGCACAGGGTGGGTGATGTGAGGTCATCCTCCCACTCACTCACCAGGTTGAGTATTATGTGCGGTGGAAACCTGTACCTCCCATACACCTGGTCATCAGGCATCCCAAAAAGGCTGGTTCTGGGTGTAAAAATTCTGGGCCTGACTATCCTCCTCCTCCTCCTGCGGTATCCCACGACCACTGCTGCGAGGAACGGTATATTCATCTTGGCGTCTGAGCTTGTTTGTTGTTTGCGCGCACTTTTATGCTGCGCGGGTCCACGTATGCCTGCTTCCAGCTGGCGTATGTGTTTCCGGATTAGCGCGTCTTTTTTGGCACACGTGTTAGCCCCGTTCGATTCCATGAATACGTGTTGTAGGCGCGCGTGCAGGCGTTCCGCGTATTTGCCTCCTGTACTTCTCCAGTGACGCCCACATTTTCACGCGTTGTTCCCCATTCCGCGTGTTATGCCCCGTGTTACGCCTACTTTTGTTGTGTGCGCTTCGCTATGTGCGCTTTTGCTGTGCACGTCGTGCACGCTGTTTGAAGACGTGTGCGCCAGCGTGCGCCACGCAGGATTTTAGCGCACATCCATGGATTTACACGTGCACGGACTTCCATGAATCGCTGTGCGCGGGTTTCGATGCGATTTTCGCACTTGCGCTACGATTCGCACGCTTGCATGGGATTTTTACGCGAACATTAATTCCATGAATCGGTTTCTGAATTTTTTTAATTTTTTTTAATTTCCGCAAATATATATGTGTGGGGAGAAACCCACAGCCCCCCACCTTACCCCTATACATTTTTTATACACTTTACCCCCTCACATTTATATATGTGGAAAATTGAAGGTCAGACTTTTGGAGTCAGACTTTTGGTATTCGGTCCTTTTGTAAAATACTGCATGGAATACCACAATGTTGGTTTACTGATTGACTGCCAAAGTATGCTAACAAATAGTATCATTAAGGTCAGTCAGGTCGGACTGTAATCCGAAGATCTATTTATTTAGGTCCTCCTAAGTGTTTCGTATTATATAATATTGATCATTTGTGTGGTAGGTTGAGATGTCCCTTGACTCACTCATGGCATCACTTGCGGGCCATCATCCTAACAGAAGGATGATATCTTGCAATGTTTGATGGATGTGGTGGAGGGGGTCTGGCTGGGGCTTGGCCCTGATTGAGTGATACGTCTGCCTATGTGATTGCTTTTCCAGCTCCCAAGTCTCTGACCCCATAGCTACAGAGGGTTTTTTTGCTGCCATGTTTGTGCCTGAGGCAAGAGGGGCACACTGATCTTGAGCATCACCTTTTGAGGAGTGCTTGCATTGCAGTTATGAAGTATTCGTCATAGGAGTCACTGGTCAGGCTCTGGCATGGCTGACCTCTTTCCTCTCCAATCGACCCTCCCAGGTCCAACTGGGGTCCTTCCTCTCTGATATCTTTTTCTCTATCTGTGGTGTCCCCCAGGGGTCTAACCTCTCTCCCTGGCTGTTCAACCAGTATCTGGCACTTCTTGCCCACTGCATCGCCGCTCTCTGCCCCAACTTTCAGTGCTATGCGGATGATATCCAGCTCATTTTCAGGCTACGCTTGGCCTCCTCTTCCCCTTCCCTCATCTCTGACTGTCTTTCTGCTATCCATGAATGGTGTGCCGCCAACGACCTCTGCCTTAATGCCAGTAAGACTGAGATTCTACTCATCGGCTCACCCACTCCCTCCTTCCCTGCAGCTCTCTGGCCAACCTCTCTTGGCCCCCTTCCTGCTCCTACCTGCAAGGCAAAAAACCTTGGGGTCATCTTCGACTCCACACTCTCTTTCTCTCCTCACATATCTGACCTCTCTAAGAAGTCACACTACCAGCTACACCTCCTCAGAGTTATCCTTCCTTTCCTCTCCTTCCCCCAGAAGCTCACTGTCTCTAGAGCCCTGGTTCTCTCGAAGCTGGTCTACTGAAACAGCCTCTATCTAAATCTGCCTGCCTCTACGCTCCGCCCTTTGCAACTCATCCAGAACAGGACTGCGAGACTTGTCCTTGGCCTCAAGCCCAGGGACCGTATCTCTCCAGGACTGAAATCACTACACTGGCTCCCAGTGGCTGCGAGGATTAAGTTCAAAACCCTCTGCATTGTCCACAAGGCCTTCTGGGGCCTTGGGCCAAAATATCCTCAACTCTCTCTACCTAAATATCTTCCTTCTCGAGATCTTCGCTCATCTGCCTCCAACTCCCTCATGAGGATTTAACAAGGGGGGTCCTGGGAGTCTCTCTGCCAGACATTAGTCCTGGTTACGAGAGACTTACCCAGAGTCATGGTCAGCCGCTTCTCCAAGCAACGAGTTGGGGGTAGATCTCACTCCGCAGCAGGGGCCTCCCTCTGGACCAGACTCCCTGCCTCCCTGAAACTTGAGGAGAACCATCTGCGGTTCCGGAAGCACCTCAAAACCTTCCTCTTTGCCTCCGCTTTCTCTCCCCCTCTCCCCTGCTAAAATCACTGAAACTGCACTGAATCTGCAACTGGGCCACTCACCGAACTCGGTCCTTGGCCCAGCCACTCTTCCCTGCATTGCCTCCCTGGCAACCCCTGCACTGCGGGACTTTCTCTGTATCCCTACAGCCCCCCCTCCCAGCACTTGTCTGCACTTACCTTGAACTTGCCACCAGCGGGCCCTTATTATTTATCGTGTATTCTACTAACACTGTACTGCACTTTCCCCTCTCCCTTCCCCCTGCAACTTTCCCTTCACCTTTACCCTTGCACTTGCACGATCTGAATGTCACCTGGCCTAGTAGGATCGTTGTCTGTCTTCCCCTTGTTCCCCCCCTGCCTTGTCGCACCTTGAAACACTTGTGTATAGGCGCGTTGCAAATGCCATATCATATCATATCATAGGAGTGAGACATACGTGCAAGGGGTTGAGGAGCACATTTTCGTGGTCTAACTTGGGCACCATATTGCCTGGAAACTGCCCTGGGCACAAAAGCTATTGCATTTTTGGGCGATACCTTCTCTTATGACAGTGGTCTTCAATTTGCTTTCAATGCCCCTCCATAGGCAGCCCTGGCTTCACCTTTAGGGCTGCTACCATGGCTTGAAGCACTGCAAAAGCTGCTCAGCTTTTGCGCGATGTATTACATCAAATCTAACCTTTCACCTGCGCATGCTCAGTGTGAAAAGGGAAAGAACTGCGGTCTACTTGCACTCCCAGTGCTAAGGATGTGTTTGTGACTTGTTTCTGCTTTCCACATTGCACTCAATTGGTGCAGGTGGACCAGGGAGCAGGATGCTTCTCGCTCCTCACTTTTGGGTGCACTCTGGGCAAGCAGTGCACACAGAGCAATGCCCTATTTCCTTCCTTGCCCTTCTTGTTTGAAGCTCGGCACTGGGCAGATGGCCTTAAAATAAGGGCAGGCTCCAGACATGCAACTCTCTTTACACCTGCCATGTCCACAATAGGTAAAGGAAACCCCCAGGGAATCTCTGAGCGCAATCCATTAACCCTGCATCTACCAAGAGCTATGGCTGCCTCCCACATCTGCCCCTTGCTGGTCTGGACTCCTGTGACTAGCTGCAGGCTGGGCTTGAGCCCACAGCACCTGCGCCTGGTATGGTGTTTCTTTTTACCTTCTGTTGATGTTTTCGATATGCTGTTTTTTAGTTGAGGAAGGAATGAGGATAATGAAAAAACACACCAGAGAAGGACAGAGGAGAGTGAAAACAGCTGTGGTTGGGGAAAAAGAGAGAAAGCACTGGGAGATGGAGATTGGCGACAGGATTGGGAGTTGGAAAGGAAAAAAAGAAGCGAGACTGAACGAGAGGGTAAGGGGAGAGAATGTGAGAAAAAAGAGAGGACATCGGGGTGAGGGAAGGTTAAAGGAAGATGAAGAAGAGACTGTGTGGGATGTGAGAAAGCTAGCCCAGTGGATGCAAGACTGAGAGATGTATACCTAATACACGTCTGGTGCCATTTTGCCCTTACTGCATCAAGTAAGGCAGTTAAAAACCTCTCATACAAATTGTATTTTTTTTTTTTTTTTACCATTGAGTCACAGTTAGAAAAATTGTGGAAGTGCAGTACAAGTCACTAAAAAGAGTGCTGCTAGGACATCGCCATCCACATCCTCAGCAGTTGACCTGGCTTTTGGAGGGCCTCAGCCATTAACCATTTGAGGAATTGCAAAGGAAAAGCTATGATAATCTCTGACCTACCTTCTGGTTTGTGAAAGCCTAGTGTTCTCTAAACACTATGAATATATTTTGCGATGTATATTGAGAAATTATACAAGTTTACCTGTCCTGTCAAGAAAGACAAAGGAAGGTGCAAAAACACTCTTGTTCTCGTGGGCGCACAAGCCGGCCATTTTTTGTACCTAGCTATGCATCTATACACAGATCCTAGGTTAACTTGAGTCGGAAACATGAATAAAGAAACTTGAGGGATTCGACACTTTGGCAACTGATATTCATACTTACCATCTCCCTCAGTAGTAGAATCAATGTGATTAAACTTGATTTTACCATAAAATGGTTACATTTATCACTCAATCCCAGTGGAACTCTCTAGTAAGGTGTTGTAAGATACACAATGCAAGGTGTAAATTGCATAACCGTTAATTCCATCTAGACAAGCAGAAATGGCAGACCTAAAGTTTGTGATTAAATTGACAAGAGGGTTATTATCCTCACGGATTTATGACTGTTTCCTCTAAACAGAGAGATGGAGGCCGATCACTTTCTTCAGCTGGCTCCCTCTTATTGAACAGTCTCCCCCTTCCTCTTCGTTCTGAGCAGGACTTCCTCAAACTCTGGAAGCTCCTGAAGACGTTCATCTTCACCTCCTCCTTCCCTTCCTCCCTCCTCAGCTAATCACATGGGCGCTATGATTGGTGGCCAGGGCCCTGATGTATCCTTCGGGAACTGGCCTCCGATATCCAATAGCCCCAGTCTCTGCCTATCTCGCAGCACTTGCCTCGGCACCTGCCGGCCTCAATCCTGTAGGCTTGCACTTCCTACCCATTGCGGCTCCAGGCTGCATAGCACTTACCATGCTATGCACTTCATCTGCTGCTCACCTATGAGCACGGACATTCCAGCACTTACTCCACCCCCACTTCCCCTCTGCTGCACTTGTATGCTCTGAATACTCACAAGGCATAGTAGGTTTGTCTTTATCTTCCACTGTATTCATTGTTTTCAATCCCATGTTCACTCCCTGTTGCCTTGTGGGCACTTTGAAACAGAATTAACGTGCTGTATAAGCGCCTAACAAATGCACACTAAATAAATAAATCCTTTATTCACTCTGTTATATGTCTTGTGGAGTCAAAAGGACACACATCTTCATTTTAGAAGATACTGGAACATGTGCTGACTTAAATAATTGACGATTCCTGAGGAAATCTGGGATAGCCTGTCAGGGTTTCTGGGTATTCCTTGGTTTTATTTAATCTACAGTATTTTAGACATAAGCTTTTATGCACATTTTTCAAGACTTTCTTGTCTGGATTGAAGCTGTGGTGTCACCTGAAGAGGTTCCAAAAATGTTGCATGCCAAAAAAGTGGCCAAATAATTGCTGTTTTTTGCAGGGACATTATTACATTGAACATGCGATGGCACCCCTGCAACCCCCAAAACCTTTTTTCTGTTCAAGTGGAGAGGGGAACACCCCCTGCAACCCGCAGCTCCCCTTGACCCCATATATATGGTCACTACATATAATGTCACCACATCCTTTTACCAGCAACATTATGTATGGCAACCATATATATGGGGATAAAATTACCAGATACCCTGCAGAGAGGGGATAGCTCCACCAGCTATCGTCAATTGCAAGAGATTCATACTCATTTGTTCTATGGGCTTGGGGATCTAATTTTTGTTGAAAAACCTGAGAGCATGGTTCCATACCTCAGTATTATTGACCACTGATTCTGAACATTTTACTAGCCGGAGGATGGACTCTGCGGTATGGGAGGGGACAATCCTGGGTGATGATATAGAAGGCATCACAAGGGAGAGTTTGATCTGTTCAATCTCAGACTCCATCATTCAAACGACTCTGATGTTTGCATTATGCGCTGGAGTTTCTGAACCAATGGTATGAATCCCAAATGATAGAATGCCCAGGTATAAAATCACAGGGGATAATTTGAAGCATATTTGTTAATACATGCCGAAATGTTTATACATTTTGGTATCACATTTCCTTTTGGCTGGCTAACCTTTATAATGTGAGATTACATTGACAAATGCAATGATTTTCTTTGGTCTCGGATCCCTGTCAGCTCTGACAACAATTCCATTTCCATTGGGCCTCTCAATTCAGGAACCAGTCAGCAGTGATATCAGTCACACGCAAGGGTGTCTGGGGGGACTGGAACAGGAGTATTCATGAGTATTCACGAGTCCCACTGCATCATCTCTCACAAAAGGTAGACAATCAGTGTCCTCAGGGCTGCTTTCCTGCAAATCTTTGATATTACACCTGGGATCAAGGGGATGGGTGGAAAGTCATAAAGACTACTTGAGGAAGAGTGTGTCCCCATCCATGCCCGCGACGCCCTGTGGCGGCAGCAGAACCTCAGAGGTTGGGTATTGAATGATGAGACCATAAAGTCCACCCTTGGATCTCCCATTTTCTTTCATATTTTGAAGAGGATGATTGGTGATAATGAGAGTTCCTTGGAGGATAAGAAGTGCCTTCTTAGTTTGCCACCTCAGTGATCTCCCTTCCTGGGATGTAAGGAGCCGATAGTGAGTGGAGGTTATATTCCACCGATGTGCAGGTGGTATGTGCTGCTAAGTTGTCTGTATGAACATGCCCCGATTTAGCTTTCAAGAAAGCTTGCTGATTCTTCACTCTAGTCGGATGGGTAGTTGGCTTCTTTTGGAGTTCACATTCCCTAAACTGAATGCACATCCAGAGCCGTGCCCTATCCCTTGTTGCTGACATCTGTGGTGATGCTAATAAGGGGTGCTCGGGTTGAACCTCCAGGCCAGGGTTCTAGTGCTGTGGCCAGCTTTTGTCACATGTGACTTTGTAGTCTTGGCTTTCTGGTGATTAGTGTTGCAGCAGTGCCTTACTAACCATCCACGCAGGTGCTGTCAGACAGGAATGAGATGCTTCAGTGCTCGGTATGTGCAATTTGGTCCTAATGTTGTCAAGGTTTGCACCCATTAATTCCTGCACTTGTAAGAGTTCCAGGTGGGATTTGGTGTAGTGTATAATCCATACGTGACTTCTTCAGCATCTTTCATATTGTACTTTGGAGGTTGTGTGACCCTGGATAAGCCAGTTGTTGATGTAAAGGCGAGGCTTCACTGCCTCGCCATGTGGAATGGCTACGTGCGCATGCGCATCCAAGGCATTTATTAATGCGCTGAAGTACCATTGTTATGCTGAAGCACTCACAGCTGAAAGGGATCTCCCCTCACTGAGAATCACAGAGATGGCTGGTGTTCCTCTCTGATGCAAATGTGAAAGTAGGCATAATGTAAGTCAATTGGTAACATGCCAGAAATTGATTGAACTGGCTTCATCCTGAACAGTGTACACTGAATACAAAAGTTCAGCGCTTTCAGGTGCAAAATATGCCGGAATCCCCCTGAGAGCTTTTAAACAGGAAAAATGTGGAATTAAATTCAACTCCTTTCTGCAACATTGGGAGCCTTTCAATATCGCATTTTTGGGGAAGTGTCTGCATGTCGTGTGGAAACGCAGATGCTTTCTTCACATTCGTCAGTATCGGTGTTGAATTCATTGATAACAAGCATTGGCAATGCCAACAGTTTTGGCTTTTGTGTATGCATGGGGACGGCACTTGCCAGGCACTGCCATAGTGTTATTAAGGCCGTTGATGGTAGCAGGTCCAAAATGGTGCGAGTACTTGGGCATCTAATATGCCTAATACCTATGAATAAGTCAAAACGGTTGGCCTTGCCAATTGATGTTTTTAACAGGACTTCAGTGAAGGCAGTTCATAATGCTTATAATTCAAGTGGCTAAAAGCAGACCTGGTTAAATGTTAAATGGTAAATGTTGAAGGTATTTGTACCGCGCACCGTCACCAACTGAATTGGTCCCCAGGCGCTCTGGCGGATCTGGAAACGATAAGGGGGGATGGGTTAGTAAGGTGAAGAAGGAGTAGGATAGTGAGAGTAGTGGTGTTCTGTTGGCAGCTTCAACTCGGTATACACCGGGTGATGAGCTTTGGTGCGGGTATTGGTTTGGTGTCAGTCCGCGTGTGCTGTTGCTCCAGTTTATGTGTTGTTGCAGTGTTGTGAAGTGCGTGCGGCTTGTGGTGCGAGAGATGGGTGTGTGAGTTTTTGAGTGAGATAAGTATGCAGAGTTTGAGGTTATATTGGTTAGTGGGTTACCTGACCTTTTGCATGCTAACATTCACAGTATTGTCTAAGTGCGGCCCTTGTTGGCCTTCACAATCCTATCTAGGTGCGGCGCAGGCCAATGTTCAGAGTTCTATCTAGGTGTGGGCATGCTAACATTCACAGCCTTATCTGGATGCGGTGCAGGCTGGTGTTCACCCTTCTGAGTGTGGCACATGCTAACATTCACGTTTCGTCTAGGCGCGGGCATGCTATCCTTCAGTCAAAATCCTATCTAGATGTGACGCAGGCTAATGTTCGCAATTCTATCTAAGTATGGACATGCTAATATTCACAATTCTATCTAAGTGTGCACATGCTAATATTTACCAGTTCTATCTAAGTGGTTAAGAGTAGTGGGTTAAAAACTCCAATCCAGAGTGGTGCAAAGTGTACTTTTGTGGAGCACAGTGATTTTGCACTGCAAAAGTACTCTGCACAGCACTAAATGGGCCTAATTCTTTAGCAGGGTGCAAAGAGTACTTTTGAAGTGCACAAATATACTTTACACCGCTCTGTGAATTAGGCACGGTTCAACATGTTTGTTGGCAGTGCAAAGTCACTTTGCATCGTCCTAAACGTCCCATGAATTAGGCCCTAACTCTCAAAAGACTGCTTTGAAAAAACACTGGCAGGCACTTTGAGTGCAAAGTTTGATGGTAAGACTTGAGTAAAGCGAGCTCAAAGATTTCCCATGAAAAGGTGTTTTGGGCGGGGCAGGAACTAGGTGGGAATGGCCATAGGGATAAGCATGGCCATGGGAAGTCAATGGGTGGGTAAATAACCAAGCAACACTGACAAGCTGTGTGTCCATCCTCATTTGCCATTTATACCTATCTGTACTCTAATGCAACAGTTTCGGCACATAGGTGTCTCATGCAACGCCTAGTAGCCCAAACTAAAAATGGAGGGATGCTCATCAATTCTATGGTATAACCCTGATTTACAATATTCAAAACCTGTGTATAGAGCCTCGCGAAAGAGTACATTTTTCCAAACTTCTAGTATGCACCAGCTTTCTAGCCAAGGGCTCTGCATAGCAGGTTCCCACCATTGCCAATACAGCATCCCCAAAGCCCTTTGCACAACAAATTAACTTTTGCTGGAAAAAAAATCTGCAAATACTTTTCTTACTGGAAAACTATGAAAGGTTTCACACTCATTTGTTGTGCAAAAGGTTGCAGATGAAGTACATTTTTTGGGAGTATGTAAAAGGCATTTACATTTCTGTGAGAAATGTCTGATGAGAATCTACCTTTGTGCTAAATTTGCCTATTGGGGTAAGTGAAAAAAAGGGAAACATTTGAAATTTAGTGACATTAAAAATCAGAAATCTGAGCATTTTCGTGGGTACAATTTAAAATTTCCACCCATGATTCATCAAGACTAGTATTTGCCACATCCTCCTAGGCTACTGCCACTTTTCCAGGTATAGTGGGGAGCAGGTAATCCACTTGTAAAGTAGCTGTCCAATCCTCTTCAAAACTCTGCAAAGAGTACAGCTTGTTAAGAAACCTGGGAATTTATTTACGTATTGGACATTTGTATGGCGCCTCTACAGAAGTGTTTATAGGTGACACAAGACAGGGAATCACAAAATTAGAACAACAGAAAACTTTTATATTGCCCTTGTGACAATCCTATTGTACAAGTGCTTGACAAGGTGGTAAGTGCAGGGGAGGAGTGGGTAGAAGGAGAAGTGCAGGAGTGGGGTGCCCCCAGAAGGGGGGTAGGCAGGTGCGGGGTGGGCAGGGGAAAAGGGGGAAAGGGAGGATGAGTGCGGTGGACAGAGAGGACCAAGTTGGGCTAGTCCACGAAAGGAAGTCCGAGGGCAAGTGCTGGCAAAGAATGCCCAGGGGACTGGCAGGGGGTTGTGTGGCCCCTGTAAGACTCTGAAGGGACCAAGCCCCAGTCGCAGAGGGAGAGTTACCACGGGAGGGAGAGAGGGAAGGAAGAGGAAAAAATGAAAGTCTTGAGAAGTTTCCAGAATTTAAGGAGATCCGGCTCAAGTCGGGAGTTGGGGGGTGTTCCAGAGGGAGGAACCAGCTGAGGAAAGGGATCTGCCTCCCACTCTCTGCTTGGAGAAACGTTTGACCCGCAGATAGTTGGAGCCAGAGGACCAAAGGACTCTGGCTGGGCAGAGGCTTAGACAGGGTTGGGCCTTAGTGGGCAATACCCACCCTAACTTGCCTGATGCCCACTCAGTAGCTTTGGGAGTCCTTGCCTTGTTCGGTTCTTTGATGTGCCGCTCTCCCCATTCATTGCTCGACATGCCAGTGTGCACACAATCATGGCCCACTGGTTGCTAAGCAGCCTGCAAGCAGCCAAATAAGCTCTTTTACAGAGGTACCTGCGCGCTGCTTTTGTCAGTCCTTCTGGAGTGCAACAGTGCCTTGGATAATAATTCCTTTGCACCCTCAGTATGCCTGCCTGCTGCTCCTTCCTAGAGTGTGAGTGTCTGATATGCATCTGGATACACATGTAAAAGTTGGGAATGTAGGATGTGTAGCTATGGGGCCTTCTGCATGTGTGTTTGTGTGTATGTCATGTAATTTGTGGAGTGTGAGTGTCTATTATGTGTCTGTGTGCAAATGTAAATGTTGAGTGAGGTACTGTATGCTGTAGCTGTAGGTCCAGCTGCTGTATGTCTGTGCTGTTAGAGTTTGTGTGTGTGATCGTGTCTGAGTGACTGCATGCACGTGTGACTGCATGAAGGAAGGATGCATTTGGTGGCATCCTAGGGCAAGCTAGGCAGTTGCAAACGGTGCATTCAAGTGGGATTTTAATGGGTGGGTGGGAGTCTGAAGTACACCAGCAATTGGTGTAATAAGGTGATGAATAAATCTTAAGGTGAAAATCACCCATCAGTTGTCATGCGCAGGATGCCACTACACTTCCAGGGGGAGACAATTACAATCATTCCCATTAGTAAAATGCTATATGTTCGCTGTGTATGTGTGTGCCTGTGTGTTTCTTAGCAGAAAACTGTTTGGGCAAAGCCAATTTAAGTTGGCTTGTTGTGTTGTTATGTGAAAGAGGGTTTGAGGTGGGGGAGGGTACTACAATGGTATTGCCTGAGTACTACTCTGGCACGGAATTTTTGTACTCGCATTAAGGGAAAAGCCAACAGGATTAGTGTTCTTAATTGGGGGGGCATGTTTCTTTACAGTGGCATGGCATTGTTTTACTGGTGTTGCACTCAAAGGCAACATGATAAGTGTTTTTACATGGGGCGCATTGGTGCAGCCCACAATGCAATGTTTTCTTACCGTCACATGGCATTTATTACTGACGTTAATGGGCAAATACAACATGACTGTTCTTATATAGTGAGGCAGAGATTTGTTTAGCCGGCAAGGGCATGTTTTTTTATGTGGCGATACTGACATATATTGGAAGAGCCAGCATGAACATGTTTTCATTTAGTATCATTACTGGCATTATGACAAAGCAATGGCAAAACATAGTAGTGTCCAAAACTCTAGGACACTCCCGTCTCATGCACACCTGCCAAACTGTGGATAACCTCAGTCAAAATTTCTGATAGAATAATATAATGTACAGATCATAATCTATTCAATTAGTGCAGGGAATGTTTCTTGGTTGCACTGAGCTCATTCAATTTTTTTGTGTGACAATGTGTCATATCTAACGTACTTCATGAATATACAAGTAAAATAAACAAGGAAACAAATGAAAACATTAGCTCTACTCATTTCGAGATATCCATCCCTTCATCAGGAGCTGAATTTGTTGCTTTGGCTGATTGAAGTCCTTCATATTCTGTGTTTCTCAGTTCTACAAGTGAGTCAGAAACACTCTTCTCCCAACAGTTTGTTCAATGTGTACAATCTTTATGACCTTCACGTGCATTCATAATGCTTCACCTAATTAAGTCCAATTAGATACTATTCTTCATGAATGTTCAGCCAATTTATCCCATGTGTAGCTTTCAGCTGGACCACCTACAAAGAGAGGTGTGGTCTGAGTGTTACAATTTTACACCTAAACTGCTCATTGAAGAGGTAAGGAGAGGCTATATGAGAAGCCTACCTTAATATGTGTGATTGCTACTATATCGATGGTAGACTTAAAATACATATGTGTCTGTGGGCATCGTCATACACTTAGATTAAAAAAATCTAGAAAATATAAACAAGATTTGGTTGTCAGATCGACCTGATCTGTAGTTGTGCACATATAGCGGTGTACAAATAAAGAGGTACTGACATTGTGTTGACTTTTCTAACTGTATCAGCAGAAACGTGGTAATATTCATCAAGGCGCAGCTAGGAGCCGTGTAATTTTGTGTCCTACTGTGAGGAATCATATAAAGTGATGTTGTGTCAAGGACTGGTTCAAGTATAACAGGACAAAATAATCAATTGTGCCACCAAAATATGTTGCGTACTTGCGGGTAGGCAGGATAAACGCAGAATGTTAGCCGGGACACACCGGAACAAACCGGACGCTTCAGAGCTCATTCTAAGATATGCAAGTGTACACATGTGTGATGACGTCACAGACGTGGCGTATAATAAGAAAAATGCTTACGTTTCTTTGGAATATCTACTGGTTATAGCCATATTCTTCACAATACATCTCAGTGCTTTGGAGATTACAGGTATTGTTACTGGTGTGGAGGGTACCAGGCTATTCATGTGTTGACTACATATTCTAACGTGTGCATGATGACGTACACATGTCGTAATCTGGGTTCACCATATCCTTTCTCCCCTGTAGCTTCAACGTGATGTTATCAATGTAATTAACATATCATATGCTATTATGAATCCATAATGGTTCTCAATCAGATATATTCTCCATCAGATATATTCTGGGTAAGGTATATATGAGTCTCGCGTACTAGCCTAATTACAGCGATGAGTGGTTAATTAACATGGCACATACTGTATGAACTCATATTACATGGAACAGGATCAAGGGTTACTGGATGTGTCATTTCATCGTGGTATGTTTTTTTTGTGGTGTTTTTTACCGCAGATTTTTTATTTTGAGTGGGGTACCTCCCAAACCTCCATCCCATTTAATTGTTTATATATTCCCAAACACCCACATCCCAAATATATATTTTTCTAACCCCCTAAAAAGTTTTTTCGTTCAAAAATCTGCGGTAGAAAACCCTGTGAAAAAACATCCTGCGATGAAAGGACGTCGTACCATATTATTCTATCTGAAATTTTGACTGAGGTTATCCACAGTTTGACAGGTGTGTATGGTACGGGACACTACTATTTTTTGCCATTAACTAGTAGTGACTGCTTGTGCCAGAGTCACGTTTTTCTCCCATGTACCCTTAATTCACAGAATTGATCCCAACTCTTATCCACATTATTGTTAACATATGGAACAGAGAAAGATTGTTTTTACAAACACACTGCGCACACACACAAATTAGATTAAAGTTGGTGTATATTTAATCCGCAAAATCGGTAGCCTGACACGTGTTTCGAGCAACATGCTCTTCTACTGAGGCTACAGGTTTGTGTACATGGGAGATAAACCGGTACAAGAAATTTAATATACATCTAAATGACCCAAACAAGGAAGCAAAAAACCAAGAGGATGGTTAACACACCAAAACAATATAAACATTGAAGGCAGGGGTTATCAGCCACATTATACAGCAAACATACATGGTGGCAAGTAATATATTTGCAAAACAAAATATCACAATTCGTAAGGCGAGGAACAATTTCATACAAACACCCAATGTCATGATGGAGCGTAAAAATAAAAAGAGGAAAAAGAATGGTAGGGTTGAAGAAGGGTAAGAAAGAACAGAGAAGTGCGTTAGCAATGTTGATCAAGGTTGGTCACACAGTTAGTTAGTCAATGAACGAAAAATGAGTTAGGTACCTGTTAATGGGGTACCCTTTGAATTGGAAGCTGGGCAGAAAAAAAGAAAAAATAAATGAGTTGTGAAAAAGATGTGAAAAAGAGGGGGGGTATTTCCCCAGAGCGGGACATATTGTCGCGTGTAATAGCCTTAAATTGAACTTACCAGGGGTATGTATAGAAGCAAAAATATATATAGAACTGCGGGCTCCACTGTAAAAATAACATACAGTGAATCAATGATAACTTTTAGAATAAGCGGTAAATTGAGTTGATGACATTTAAGTAATTAACATTAATACGGCGGTAGCAAAATTCTACATACCTTAAATTGCTGTTGCAAGAACAAATTGAAAGCGAGTTCGCACTGAGACTGGATACACCCACCAAAATTGAAAACAAGCACAGGAGTGCGAGCCCAGCATGAGGAAGAACGGAAAAAGGGGATAAAAGGCAATTAGAGAGTGGTCAAAGGTGCGTGTCTAGCCGCTCATTAACAAGGCGCGTAGACCCTCTGAAGAGCTAGGGGTCTACGCGCAAGTACTATTCTTACCAGCGTCTCCGCTGTGTATGAGGACAGGAGCCAGGCGTGCGCGGCTCCTACTTGCATTAATAGATGCGAGTCCGATCGTTGCAAAAAGGTCTGAGTGTCGGAAATAGGACGCCATCTTAGGTGAGTGAAACTACAAAGCCTGAGAAACGCTCACAGGCTGAAAGGGCAATTCACAGAGAGGTCTGAGTTTGCAAAGAAAAAGGGAAAAACGTCAAAGGTATTTTAATTAAGCAAGGCAACCTTACGGGACGGCGGAATAAAGGCCATGATGCCCTTGAAAAGATATAAGGAAATAAACAAATGTGAAAACGGCACCTGAGCCCATTGGTGAATTGAATGCGAGAGTGATAATCTGCCACCCAAGTGGGTCGCGGGGACTAGTATGCCCCGATGCATCTGCCATTTAATCCCCACCTCATGTGGGCATGCTGAATTTCTAAAGTCTGAATAGACTGAAAACTAGTTGTGTGACCAACATTAAATCAAAAATGACAACCTAACTTGTTGTCCATGAAGCAATTTGCACATAAGGAACCAACGATGAAGGCACAGTGCTCATAAGAATACAGATGTTAACATAGGTGTGTATCCCATATCTTTTCCCATTATGACAAAAGCAAACATGAGGTTTTCTTGGTGGGGGCAACCCCCCAAACTCCCCGTGATTGGTTTTCGCTCCCTCGCTACACTCGGTCGATTCTGCACATTTGGCCAGGGGCAGAACAAGCCCCCTTCCCTCTGCGGGCTCCCCTTAGCATGGGCTCTACTACATTAGCTCCAGGCCCCAGATGTTAAACAATCCTGACTACGCCTCTGTGGCCGGTGGTGTTTAGGGAGGGAAAGCTGGATGTAAAAGGTCCTAGGCAGCCTTGTGGATGATGCAAAGAGTCTTGAATTTGTTCCTTGCGGTCACTGGGAGCCAGTGGAGAGATTTTAGAGCTAGAAGCAAATGATAAGTCTTGCAGTCCTATTCTGGATTAGTTGAAGGGAGGAAAGAGGTAGATTGAGGAAGGGACTGTTGCAGTAGTCTAGCCTAGAGAGAACCACGGTTCTGGGGACGTTGAGCTTCTGGGGCAAAGTGAGGAAAGGTAGCATGCCCCTTAGAAGGTGGAGCTGATAGTTGGACATCTTGGCAAGGTCCGTGATGTGTGGAGAGAAAGAGAGAGAGGAGTCAATGATGATCCCAAGGTTTTTTGCCTTCGAAGTAGGTGAGGGGATAGGACTCAAGCAGTTTGGCCAGAGAGTGGGGGGGGGGGACACAGAGTAGGTGTCCCAATAAGAAGGATCTCTGTCTTATTGGCATTAGGGCAGAGATCATTGACAGAGCACCATGCCCGAATAGCTGTCATGGAGTCAGGTTTGAGGCGGGAAGAGGAGCAGGAGGTGGTAGAGGATGGCATCTTGAAAGAGAGCTGTGTGTCATCTGCATAATACTAGAAATGAGGGGAGAAAGTGGAGTTCAGGTGGGCAAGACGGACCAGGTAGATGTTGAAGAGCTATGGTGATAGGATAGAGCCCTGAGGGACGCCACAGGAAAAGAGTGTGGTGGAGGAGAGAAAAGGACCCATTTCCACTTGGGAAGGTCTGTTTGAAAGGAAGGATGTGAGCCACGCCCGTACCCTGTCCATGATGCCTAGGGTATCATGCAGATGGTTTATGAGGATGGAGTGGTTGACTGTGTCAAATGCAGAAGAAAGATCAAGGACGATCAGAACAGAGGGAGTGTTAGATTCCAGGTTAGTAGAGTAGGTCTTCACAGGTGTTCAGGAGAGCAGTTGCCAGGACCCTGGCTGCCCTGAAACCAGACTGGTGGTCATAGAGGCAGCCAGCCACTCCGGTGTGGAGGGTCAGTTGGGGGATGACCAGCTTCTCCATGAGTTTGCCCAGAAAAAAGGGGTGATAGAGATAGAGCTATAGTTAGTTGGGCAAGAAGGGTCAGTAGACAGCTTTTTTGGGAGAGGGTATAGAAGAGAGTGCTTAAGGCGCTGAGGGGAGGAGCCAGTGGAGAATTAGTGGTTTCAGAGATCAGCCAAGACTGGAGCAAGAAAGGTGATGTTGTCCTTGATGGTTCTAGAGGAGCAGGGGAGCACCTGTTTAGAGGAGACTTTCAAAGAGCAACAACCTAGAGATCTCATCTGGTGCAATGGGAGAGAGAGAGAGGAGAGTATGATTGGCAAGAGAAGGGGTGTTGTAAAGGGGAGCAGATGACAGAGAGGACAGGACGTCCAGAGTTTTGGCGGAAAAGTGGGCAGCCAGTGTGGAGCAGAAGGCCTGGGAAGGTGGAGGAGAGTAGGAGACTGCGGTAGGATTGGCAAGAGCCTTCTTCTTGGAGCAGATAGAGAGATGATATTGCCTTTGGAGTAGGTGCAGACCAGTTTGTCAGTGCATGAGCTAGATGTCTGCCACTTTCGCTCTGGAGCTTTGCACTTGCATTTCAAAGCGGCCATGTCGGAGTCATACCAAGAGTTGCATATGGAGGCAGGCTTCATGCAGATGCTCATGACTGGGGAAAGGATGTCCAGGGTGTTAGAGATAGAAAGGTGAAGGTTAGTTAGAACAGAGTCAGAAGGAGAGTCAAAGGAAGCGGATGAGGAGGGATGAAGGAAGAGACAAGTGCAGTGACTGACACACGCTTCATCGGTCGAATGACAGAGAAGGAGATTGGCAGTGCAGGCAGGGGCATCATCAGGGGACAGTGGAGGTCAGGTGGGAAGATAGTGGTCAGACCAGGAGAGCGGGGTAATGAGAGGGTGTGAGAGGGTGATATCTGTCCTGATGAGAGCATCCAAGGTGTGTCCGGCAGAGTGGGGTGGGCCAGAGGAAACGATAGTGAGGGAAAGAGTGTTGCAGAGGTCATGAAAGAGAACAGTGGCCACATCGGGAGAGTCTAGGTGGATTTTAAAGTCCCCAAGGAAGATAAGTTTGGGGGAGGGGGCAAAAAGAGAGGAGGACAGGTCAGCCCATTCTGAGGGGATGATGGAGGTCATTCTGGGAGGATGTAGATGGTAGGAAGAGTAAGAGAGAAGGTAGGCAAGACAGAAAGCCTGCAGACTAGGCTTTTAAAGGATGAGTAGGTTTGAGTGGGTATGATGGAGGCAGGAACCCACTCAGGGAACCCCCACCTTATTTAGTCCCTTGCATTCCCAGGTCAGGACATCCTCAACATTTGGGGGAACTAGGAGGCCCACCGGTAGTGCAGTTTTTAACTCTCTGATTCTTAGACCTGATGTAGAAGGATCCTGCAATCAGGGATATCTAACGTTAAGCAAACAAGAGCAATAACCTCTGCCATACCTGCTCTAGTTATTTATGCCGTTGTGCCCCTCGCCCCCCACTTATTCCAGGGCCTCATCATCTTGGGGAGCGGCAAGCCAGATCCATAATTGTAAACTTTCTCATCTACTGCCCAGGTTTTAGGGTAGTTTTGCCCTATGCTCCCTGGTGGTGCCACCATATTTGTCATCATCTTTTTTTTACGGTATTCAGCAGCGTCGCACACCTCAAGGTGTCATGTGCATGTTCTCAAACTGAACTACCCTCACTCCCCAGCCAGCAGCCTTTCTCAGGTTCCTACAGTGGCTGGGAAGGCCTTGCTTGCCTGTGGTCTTGTCGAGTGATTGATAAAAAACAGGAGGTGTAATTTGCAGTAGTGTATTATACTCATATCCAAGAGGGGAGGAGCTATGAAAAGGGTATTGCCCAAATTGTTCGAACACAATTGTTCGAATGACTTAATTGACCGAAAGTCAAGGGTCCGAATTGACCTTTGCACAATTGACCTTATATATATATATATATAAATATATATATATATATATATATCCCTTCAAAGCACTGATAACATCAGGCAGGGTGAGTAGCACTCTTCACATCACAAGATTTGCGGAGTCCGGATACCAACGTTCAAGAATAATAGTAATCTTTATTGATGCCTTACAAAGTGGCACAGAAATTAAAAAGCCATCAAAATGTGGCTCTCCCAAAGTGTCCGATATATATATCGTATACAACCATGAAAAGAATGACGTCTTTTGGTTAACTGCTTGAAAGCAGCAATCTTTCTGCGGGCTGACACCCATCACTGTGTGTCAAACTGTGACCAGGCAGATGGGACGAGGAAGTATTGGAGAGCTCCAAGTGCCCAAAGGAGGCAACGGCAGGCTCTCTGCAGACGCACAAACATGGCAGGAGCAGGTCTATAAACCAAACAGTACCACCTGTGTAAAACACACACAACACAAATCCAAAGGGTTTCTGCTTATGAACAAAGCAAGCATGTTTGAATGTATTGTCCCCAAGACAGACCCGATACATAGAGTTTATTCGTATTGTAAATGAATTTACCTTGCACAAGTAGTTGAAGAAAGATCATGTGATACTACTTGATTGTGGCGATTGTACTGTTACTTCGAAGCACAATTGCAAACAATAATGAAGTGAACATTTTACTAAAATGAGCATGAACAAGTGCCAGAGTGGCCGAGATATTGCTTAATGTGGCAGCCACGGCTGTGACTAAACAATTAAATTATCAGTCTAGTGCCGAGCTCGTACAACTGTGGGGTACTCTCCGGGCGCGACTGCATTCCCAGGGGCGTGAGACCCCAGCCTGAAATGTCATTTTAAAAAAATGTTTTTTTTTTGTTATTTGTGGAAATGGGCAGGGGCAGCTCACAGGGTCGGACTGGAGCATAACACTGTCTTGGGCACGTATGAAAAAGGGGCACACAGTTGCAAACTGCAATTCATTCCTTTATTGACAAACTGAACAGTACACAAGGGGGTGTTTTATGTTAAAATGTAAGCAAATTGTGATATTTAAGGAATATTTATTCAGCAACAATGGTCAAAACTACTAACTGCATAGTGAAACAACTCATCAAATTGGCCCATTTTGACCAAAGAAACTGGCCCACACTAGCGTTTTGCATTGATGACTCGGGAATTGCCCTATTGCCCTAAATGCCAGTCCGAGCATGGCGGCTCATCCAGAATGGGCGAGGGGGCGTCGACTCCAGCTGAGGGAGTGCTCCTGGGCTGGCTGAACTGTCAAAGGGAAACAATGTTTCCTTTTGACTGTTCAGTTCCCCAGCCGCACATGCTCACTGAGCCATGCAAGGCTGGGGTGTTTTGCTTCGCAAGCCTTGAATAGCTCATTGGAAATGCTGGCTGTGCAACTGGATGTCTTTATGTGCGAGGGGGAGCTCTTGCGTCTCCTCGCACATACGTACAGAGCAGCCTGGAGTGCGGTGTTTCAGCACCCACACACAGGCCCTAGGAGCTCTTACTTCCCGATTCCTGTTCATGATGCAGGAGTTGGAGTGCTGGGGAGGCCACTTCAGGACCGGGGCTGAAGGTAAGTTTATGTTAATTTATTTTTTATTTCAATAGGTGTATGGATGCGGGTATGCTTATGTAATGAGTAAGTGTATGATGCTGGGTGCCCAATGGAATGATAACGTGCTTGCTGTGTGAATGCTGTGTGAAAGTGTGTGTTTTTGTGTTGGTCCGTGGAGCTGATTTTGGTGAGTGGGGGGAGGGTTGTACAACAAAGGCATTTTTAAAATGCCTTTGTTGCACAATCCCACTACCCACCTTCCCAAATTAGCTCTCCTTCTGAGGAGCTGTGGAACCCAGGAGACAGGGATGGTATTTTTTTTACTGGACATCTATCATAGATGTCCAGTCAAAAATACTATGCTTTCCCTCTGGGTCCCCCAGCGCCTTGCATACACACATAATCATGTTGATTGTGTTAGGCAATGTGGGGCCCAAAGGACAGGGATGGTACCTTTTAACTGGACAGTCATCATAGATGTCAAGTAAAAAATATCATGCCTGCCACCTGGGCCCCCCAGCGCCAATTGCAAACTGTTTGGCTTTTTACCCAATTTCTTTTTAAATTATGCTCTAAAATGCAACCTTTTAACCCATTATTTTAAAAGAATTCTGGGGGGGTAATCCCCTGAGCCCTGTTTCATTAGTTCGGACTCCATCACTATGCTCGGCCACTATGGCATATCGGGGGGAAATATTTATGTCCCTCCACTTAAGGAGGGGAATGGTAGCATGTCGGAGGCGGCTTCTGTTTAGCGGTTGTGTCGCTTGACACGTTCCTTGCACGTTTTTAGGTCCTTTCCTTTGGGCTCTCTGCTCGTGGTTCTCTGGTCATTGTTTCTGTCGTACCCGGCGCCCCCGCGTTGATCTGAGCACTGTCGCTGCTGCTTGGTATTCCTGGCTCCGGGCTCCACACATTCAAGGCTCCACAATCCGTGAGGGGAGAGGCAGCAGCCTGAGGACATTGTGAGGATGTTGTGATCTGGGTTCATGCTACGATTGCCCAGGTAAAATAAATGTCTCCACTACTGGTTTCTAGCACTGGTATTGGCTACTGGTGGCTGGCTATAAGCTATCAGCTCCCCCTCCTTACCGGTGTTCTGCCAAGCAGCGAGTGCATCTGCATCTCCACACCCTGCATGGACTGTCTGCTTGGGGTGAAAGACATATAGGGGCACTAGAGCCATCTACTGGCCAGTCGTTTGTTTGGAGGGGGTCTGGAAGGGGCTGGACTAATGCAGGAAGGGGAACTAGCGTTTGAGGACAGTGGGAGATTATTAGCCAGTAGTGGCTTCGACTATTCAGACTCCTGTTGGTCGAAGCATGGCATGTGCATTTCTCAATTTGATGGCACTGAAACCTAGGACAAAGAGAGTGGCAGCTGTGAGACCAGGTCATGGACGTGGCAACCCCATACCACCTGACACAAATTTTATGGGGGGGATAAGCTGATGCAGTCTACTATCAGGTGGGCCTTGAGAAGACAGAGGACCACAGCTATATCTACAGCCACAGCCTCAGCCACAGCTGTTGCACTAGTGGCCTTTGAGGCAAGCCCAGCTCTCCATATAAATTTGTGAATGGGTGCCTCTTATGGGGGGGTGCTGTGGGTGGTGCTGTGGGCGAGCTGACCTTGGGAGGGGTGATGCATGTCTCATGCACTATAGTCCACCTTACACCTGAGGCCTCTCAGGTTCCTGCACAAAGGCCCAGGAGCATGGTGTCTATGGTTCCCCAGGGGGCCTGTGTCCCCAGGAGGCTTGTGTTCCCTGCACACCCTGTATACCCTTTGGTTCCTTTGCACATTGTTCTTTGTCATCACTGGAAGTGGCCACACTGGAATCTCCTGTGTCCCACTCAGAGGTACATCTGGCAAATGCTCCCCCGATTGCTCTATTTTGGAGGCATTATAGCGTTCCATTGTTCGCTTGTTTGTGGAAAATTGTTTGGAGTCTGCCCCTGTAGATCTGACCGCTGCTGCTGCTGCTGATGTTGATGTTGGGCAGGCCTAGACATGGTCCAGTGTAGCCATGAGCGCGGAGCTTGTGGGTCCAGAGGATCTAGAGGATTATGGAATAATGGACTATTTGACCTCTAAAGGAACATTGGGCCTCATTAGGACCCTGGCGGAGAGGGTGTTACGCCAGCGTAGTGCATGGCGTACCTCTCCGCCATACTACGAGTTCCCGTAGCGCCATGGCGGCCTTTTCCGCCTGGTTTTACCAGGCGGAGAAAACCATGGCGCTACGGGACCTCGTTGTTAATTACGCCACCGTATTTTACGGTGGCGTAATTAACTCCTTCCCCACTCCCATTATACCCTATGGGGCAAAAATGGGAATGGGGAAGGGCAGAATGGGGATTGGGGATTTACCGCTCCGCCGAGGTCGGAATGGGGCGGTAAATCCGCCAACCCCCATGGCGCTATCGGCGGCTTTCCGCCATGCTTCGCGGTGCATTTAGCACCGCGAAGTCCGCCTGGGTCGTAATGAGGCCCATTGTCCTCTCTGGTAACTAGCCATCCAATTCTGGTATCGATACAGCCCAGGGCTTTCACAGCAATTCCTGCAGTAGCTGATATCATCACGGAGGAGAGGGGCAGCTCTGCTCTTGTGGAGGGCTCATTTATGTTGGACCGGAATATGAGTTGCTCCGCTGCCCCTCAATTTTTTTGCATCAAGTGCAGAGGGAGAGGGAGGTACAGGTGCAGGTGGTACTGGCGGGCTCTCTCAAGTTCCGAAGACTCTTATGAAATGTCCCCCTTTTTCATTGCTATTGGTGTGCTTGGATCAGAGATTATTGGACCAGGCAGCAGCAGTACGAAAATTAAGTGAACCAATGAGGGCTGATGCTGGATGCACGGACAAATGTCATTTGAGAACAAGCTCAGCAGTGACACTGGAGTCAGGAGGACTGATCACTGGGTTGCGGGTAGTGGATGGTGCTACACAAATGGGGTTTATGCCATTCTATAGCACCGGTGGCAGCACTTATGTATCGTCCTAATGTGCCCCCATTCTGCCACCTGCTACTGTGTCTTTGGGTTGTGCCCATAAGGCACCGGCCTCTGGTTCTTTTATTTATGCCCCACCCCCACTGTCCCAAGTGTGGATACAGCAGAAGTGCATTTGGTGGGCTGTGTGGACCGCCATGGGCTATAAATGGGGTTGGTTGCTTCCCTGGCACACCCTGCTGTGATCGATGACCCTGCTAGTGTGGTGAATGGACTCTCTTCATCCGGTGCCGGAGATCCTTTGGTGGGGAGCGGTCTATGAACCTTATGTGTACCTTCAGAGGGAGGACGCATGGGAGTAAGGATGCTTACAAACGTATCCTTGTTAAAGCACTTTCAGAGATTTTGGGGGTTAAAGATATGACGAGTAGCATTTTCACGACTTGCTGCATCCTGTCATACTGCATGTTTTGTGGTGGTTGTAGTGTCAGGTTTGGTTTTATTAACCCGTATGTGAGGACGTGCTTTTGGAAATGCAAAGAAGTCTTGGCTTCCAAGGGGATTATGGTTTATTTTGATGCCATTTTAAAAACCTGTCACTTGCATGATGCCTGGCTTGAGTCCACCTGCGGGGGGAGGGGGGTTGCTGGCATTTTATTTGTTCTCGGAGGCCCAAGCTGCTGGGGCCCGGGTGTAAAACCTGCTTTGCTTTAAAATTCCCATCTGTAGTCATTTGATACAGTATATCAATGCATTGGGTGACCCTCCCGCTTGGAGTTTGATGCCAGCCCTGTCTATCTGGGGGATCTAAGAGAGGGGTTAGTCAATGGTATTGAGCCCAACATTAGTTGGCAATTCTATGGCTGGCATAGCGTTGGAGGTAGTGCCGGCCCTGCACAGGCCCTTAGCAGGCTGCTCCAAGGCCCTGAGCACAGTTGATAGTATCACAATTGTAGCGTGGAGTATCAGTGGGCTTCCCAATAAAGTATTAGACCCTGATTGGCACGCCCTAATAAATAACTACAGGGTGATATGTTTGCAGGAGACGTCACTTGTGCAGGTGCACATGCCTAATTATAAGCCCTTTTTCTCACCAGCTGTTAAATCCCCAAGGGGCGCCCTAAGGGAGGGTTATTGATTTGGATTCATGCAAGCATTAAGGCAACATGCAAAGTTTTGGACGTGGGTTCACCTGACCTGCTTTGTGTGGTGTTCAATTTTAGGAATGGCCCGACAGTCTTTTTTCTAAATGTATACCTGAGGCAAAACCGGAGTGCCATCAAGCACCTGAAGCTGGCTTTGAATAAGCCTGCCCTATCCACTAACGCTTCCTCTAACTGCCATTTATTTGTGCTGGGTGACTTTAGCTGTCAATTGGAGGAACCTAATCAGTCCACGTGGAATCTTGTCGTGGAATATGAACTATGGGGCATCCCGTTGCTGTTGGTCCCGCACAGCACGCGTTGTAGCCCCTAAGCAGGCAGGGTCCTGTCGAAGTTATATGTGCATGGTCTGAGAGCCTGCAATGGGAAGTTTGTGGAAGATTCTCCGGCACACATTACCTTTCGCACGCAGACCAAAGGGAGCCGTATTGATTATATTCTTGCTCTTGTTTGCCCTGTGGGACGGGTTGGTCTCATTTAAGGTTTTGGAGAGAACCGAGAGTGACCATGATCTGTTGGTGGTTTCTTTTTTGGTCATTTTTAACACCAGTTGCCAAAGTAGGCCTTCCCCCTTTGTTAGTTAGCACCAATTCCCAGCTTCTAATCTCGCGCAGAGGGCCACAATCACCATCAGCCATTTTCCATGCCAGAATTTATGAGGCTTTGTTGCCAATCTTGGAGGCTTATGTCGAGATATACTCTCTTTTATCATATGTTGATTTTTACAGATGGCTGACAGAGAGATTGGGCCTCATTACACGGAAGGCGGTGATCCAGGGTGCTTTTAGCACCCTGGACCATACCGGTAAATTACCGGCACCGCCTTGGCGGAAAGGGGATTTACCGCCCCATTCCAAGGTTGGTGGGGCGGTAAATCCCCCTTCCGCCATTGCCCTTCCCCATTCCCATTTCTGCCCCATAGGGCTCTATGGGAATGGGGAAGGCGCTAATTACGGCACCGCAATTTTGCGGTGCCATAATTAGCTCCGAGGTCCCTTAGCGGGTTGGTTTTTAACGCCTGCAAAAGGCAGGCGTCAAAAAGCACCAACCCGCTAAGGGACCTCGTAGTAAGGCGGTAATGGATAACAGTCACCGTTACCATTAACGGTGGCCGTTAACCATTACCGCCTTCCGTGTAATGAGGCCCATTGTCTCCATTCGTTACCAAGAAACGGTGTCAACATGCTCCGGCTAAAGGAAAGTCTGTGGGTTGGTACGATCGTGATTGTCGGGTGGCCAGGACTGTCTTGGTTAACACACTTAAATGTAGGGTGGCTATTCCCCCGGGTGGGGGTTAAAAAACATAGGCATGACTATAAACTCATACTTGTTGAAAAGAAGAGAGAAGCCTGGTGTGGTAAGCAATATCTCCTTGGATGCCTGGCATGATCATTTTACTACCTTATATGCTGCAGGGCGGTCTGTGCTGGGTAGTGGGGAGAAGACGGGACAGGCACTGGTGCCCATTTTCCCCCGCATTGAGGGTATGGTTGATCCGATTACAGCCCTAGAAGTAGACCAGGTGCTGTCTGAAGCGAAAAAGCAAAAGGCCACTGGCTCGGATTGTATTCCCATTGATCTTTTTAAATGTGAACCTATGTCATGGGTATCTTTTTTAAATTAAATTCTTTAATGGTGTTTCTTCCAGTAACCTCCCCCGGAGCAGCTGGAGAGAGGCAATCATTATCTGACTGTATAAGAAAGGCGATCGGGATTTGCCTTATAATTATCGGCCGATTTAGTTGATGGATTAACTGGCAAAACTTTATTCCAGGGTGCTTTTGCACCGCTTGGAGGATTGGGTGCACAGTGAATTAATTCTTTCCAATGTGCAAGCAGGATTTAGAGCGGGTATCTCCACGCTGACCAGGCTATGAGGCTTGACCTCTTATGCCGGAAATACATGCTTCACAATTTACAATGCTTGAATTTTGCGTTTGTGGATCTACAATCCGCCTTTGAAACAGTGCTGAGGGCTTCTCTGTGGTCCGTTTTAGAGGAACTAGACATCCCCTCGTCCTTGGGTAATGGCATTAAATCTTCATACTCTGGCAACTCGGCACGGATACGCTGGGTGCTGTTTGGCGTGCTAAGCCATCCAGTATCCATTGACATTGCAGGGGTGTGTTGCGGCCCCTCTGTTATTTTTATTATATTAACAGCGTAGTCCCTGCATTTTTAGAAGCTGCAAGGGCTGCCCCAAGTTTGGGAAACAGATAATGGAGCCTATTGTTGTTTGCAGATGATGCAGTTTTGTTGTCAAAAACCCCGGCTGGCCTGAAGAACCAATTGGATGTTTTTAATAAATGATGTGCCGCAAAAGGCCTCCAAATCAATTTTTTTAAAACCATAACCATGCAGTGTGCCGGTGCTGGGAAAAAGGGTCAAGTATGGGCACATTTTCAGTTAAGTGGCCAGCCGCTGGAGTCTGTGGATTCTTATAAGTATCTGGGGTTGATTTTCTCAAACAAATTAAAAAGGCAGGACCTTATAGAACAAAGCTTGTTATCGCATTTGTGCCAGTGTGATGAGGTTCTTTCTGTATCTCTTAAGATCTACCAGGATCAGACAATCCCAGGGGTAACCTATGGAGCTGGGTTGTGGGGTGCAAATCATTGTACCCCCATTCAAATAGCCGAAAATAGATTTTTGAAATCTGTGCTTGGTTTACCCCCGAATACGCCGTCCACGCCGGTGCATTTGAGTTTGGGCTAATTGAGATTCGATATGCTATCATGATACAGCCAGTGTTATACTGGCTGCGGATCTGGAACAATAACGTTTTATTTTTGTTTAGGGAAGGTTTGGAGGAGCTGTGATGATTACCATGTGGGCCCTGGGTCTGTTGTGGGGTGGGGTGCCGGGGCTGCCCACATTTTGCTCGGGGGCCCAGGCCTAAAAAGTTGGAAGACCACTGGTCTATTGAGAGCTAAAGGTGCACAGTGATAGATAGAAAGTGGTGATTACAGTAACAAAAGGTTAATATACTGCATAAAGATACAGTTTGAGCATACAGCTTTATTAATCTACTGTGCATATTGATGTAAGTTACTGCCCCCTTGTGACATCTGCAGTCGTGAGTTCGAATCCCAGCCAGCGGAGCCGATTCACTCCTTATTCTTTCCAATGTGGAAACATTGAGTAGCAATAAATTAGGTAATGATAACATCCCTTATTATAGAGCTTTGAAGTTAGAGGAAACCTGCACGAAGCTCTATATAGAAATATGGTATTATTATTATTATTATTATTACGATTAATATAACTAAAATGATAAGTGAAAACATGCAAAAGCAAAAACTAATAGAAAAAGTGCAAAAGCAAGTGAATAGGTGTGTCAGTCCACATGCATGGTAATACACTGCTACCTCTAAACATGTAATTGCAGGAGTAAAAATCCATGCATCGGCGCTGATAGCTTTACTTTAATAACTTGCAGGTAAATTCATTCAAAAGCTGCAGCTAAAGAAAACGTAGCTCTGCCGTGAGGCCAAGCCGTTGAATCGTTGGATGTGTGTTTGGACTGCAAAGCCAGTGGGAGACATGGTAAATGTCTTGATTTCTTATTAAGAGGAATGTATATCTTTTTCATATCAGCTTTTGCAGATTACAAGAGTCGTTTTTAAGAAGCAGGGATTGTAGCAATCAGTCACGCCTGAAAATTATCACTGGAAACGTACAAACTTCAAAGCATTCAAAGCCATAACTAAGAAGAAAGTTGCAGTGCGTCTTAAAACACGATGGATTCCGTTCAAGAATGCTCAAGAAGATCAAAGCCGAGGAGGCTAATAAAATGTGTCCTTGAGCGTTATTTATTTGATTTCTGAGACAGCATCACCTTTGCAAATCTGAATTAAATGTACGCAAAGCTGTCAATACAGATGGTCTCTCCATCATGAGACTTTATTTCAGAATTACAATCCATATAGACTTCATTCTGAAATGTAATCCATTAGGGTTGGGGGAAGGGTGCATTTGCCATTACAAGGCCCTCTACTTTATCAAGCCTCATGTGAAGTTAAATTACAAGAAGATACCATAGGTGTGCCAAGGGAGGCAAGCAAAGAATTTGAAAAGCTTTTCACAGCATTAATTGTTGCTGTGACCGCTGAAATTCTCTCTGCTGGCTCAAGCAGCAGACATTGCGAAGTCACACAACTGAAGCTTAATAACTGGTTACAGTGCAGTTGTGTTGTCATTTTCATATTACTGGTCTGTTACTGGTCTGTTGTGATGTCACAACTAGCCCATATAAGACAATTATTTCCAGGCTTGTATACAGATATTGCAGTACACAATGTATTGTTTGCAATATATTGGTCACTCATTATTATATGTAAGGCGACACTGTAGTCTATTAAAACATAATTGAAGTGTTTGCATACTGTACAGCGTGTGAACTAAATCACGTTTAGGGCTTTGTAGTTGTGGGAGATTAGTCACAACAGGATACAATGATTTGCTCAAGAACACACACTTTAGTCAAGAGTTTGCAGTGTAGGCACCTGACTGCAGATGTGCTCTTCTCTGTCTGGTACAGATATGATATGTTATGTTATATGCAATATCTATAGCACGAAATGCCATTGGTATGACGACATAGCGCTCGGGGTGAATGCCCTTGGAGGACCGAAGTCCGAGGTATGATGAGAATTGGAAGGAGGATTTTTAGAATGGTTGTGTGCCTTCTAACCAGCACGAAGGTAGGTAGGGGCGGCTTAGTCCATGCTAATGATCCATGGATGTCTAAATAGTAAATGGGTGCTGTGATAGACTCTTAGGAGAGTATGCGGGTTAAGGAGACTGATTATCTGCCCAGCTGGACCGAATTCTGTCATGGGACTCAATTGCTTTCTAATGGCAGAGGTGATGGGCGTAATAAAGTCTTGTGGTGAATTGATGCATATGTATGCAGGTGGGCAGCCGTGCCACAGGAGGGATACAGCTATGCTCCATTGAGATGGAGTGCTGTACATACCCGAGAGTCAAGGCTGGTATCTAGTTGCAATGAGGGTATGCAGATTGTATCAGACATATCGACTAGAATCCTTTCTGTGTGAAAAAACGTAATGTCCAAGGGCTAAAACAATACTCTGTTTTATACAATAACTTGAAAAGCATGCACAAACTGACACATACATACATCTTTATTGAAACATTTTATGCAACAAAATACTATAATGGTAGATTTATTTTCCTCACATCTAATTTAAGACTACTGGTAACATGAGCCTATAATATCTCCTATAGGTTTTGCAATGTTACATTCAAAAGATCCAAAAACAAAAAAATTGATAAGGTGACTGACTTGTAGTCAGTTTTTTAATAGGATTGCAGCCTGATCATGTGCACGGTGTATGGAAAATTTGAAGACAAAGGGCCTCAGTACGGGTCCGGTGGTAACCATGCCAGTACTACTGGTGGGTTGTCGCCAGACCCGTAAATATTTACCGGCACCTGACTTGCCGGTAACCCCCGCAGTATTACAATCCCGGCGGTCTGGAAAGTCAGGCGCAAGTAAATTGTAATTTCCCATTCCCATGGAGTCAGATAGGACTCCATGGGAATGGGGAACATGGAAGCACTGGCACTGTTGTTGACGGTGTTGGTGCTTCAGTGATGGTCTGCATACCTTTGCTGCTGTGCCTGGCTGAGTCCGACCTGTCGGACACAGCGGCTCTGGCATGCAGACTTGTAATATGCCGGTACGGAAACAACGGTGCCAATAAGCTTACCAGCACTGTTGTTTCTAGCCCGGCAGTCTAAGAATGAGCCCCACTTATTTGGACAACAGTTTAAAGGGGCGGGGGATTATTTTGGGGCTCCCAACAGTTCTTATAGCCCAAACATTTACACTTATTTATAAACCGCTGGGAGCCCTCCTAGCCCCCACAAAACATCCACATACACTAACGACACACAGCTATACCCCAAGATCGACTCCATCAAGAACATTCATAGGCTCAACACCAACCTCTCACTGATACAGTCTTGGATGTCCAGTGCATACTTGAAGCTCAACCCTCCCAAGACCGAATTACTACTACTCACCAACAACATCGAAAACCCAGACATACAGACCTGGCTATCAACCATGAATTCTGAGGGCTTCATACCCGAGCTCAACTCCTGCGCCAAGTCCCTCTGGGTCCACATCGACAAACACCACTTCTTCAAGACACATTTAGCTAAGAAAACTCAGACAGCTTGCTATCAGCTCTCCCTCCTTCGGTAAGTCAAGCCCTTCCTCCCTCCGGACAGCTTTAGATCCACCATTCAAGCAATGGTCCTATCCCACCTGGATAGGGGCAATGCACTTCTAAAAGGCCTCCCGTCATCCTCCCTTGTAGCCCTGAGAAGTGTCCGACACGCGGCCGCACGCCTCATCAAGGGTCTACGCAGATATGGCCACATCGCCCTGTCCCTCATCGACCTTCACTGGTTGCCACTACATGCACGAATCAGCTTCAATTCTTGCTGAATTATCTATAAGGCAGTTGCCCTCAAATCACCCAGCTACCTCATGGAGAATCTCAGCACCTCCGGCAGACAGCGCACCACCAGAAGCCAGGACAAGTGCAGACTTGAAATCTGCTGCTGCAAAAATGAAAGTACCAGAAAACAAGCCTTCTCTTCCTACGCCGCAAGACTATGTAAACTCCTCCCCGTCACCATCAGACTCGCCCCCACGCTCCTAAAATTCCTAAAAGAACTCAAGACCTACCTGTTCAAGGAGTCTTTTCTCCTCAACACCTAGGTCCCCAAGGAAATCATACTCCAATGTTGTACCATGAACACAAAGCAGGCAGCTATATTGGAGTGTTTGTGTGTAAATGAATTGCTATTTTACGTCAGACAGTATAATACGAAGCTACTCTGAGTGCAGGTTTCTGTGACCCCGGTGGGTAGCTCAGGAGTAAATGGCTGATCTGTGACATGAAGGCAGTCGGCACTTCCCAAGTTTGAATCCTGCAGCAGGACCGACTTAGCCTTTCACCATTCTGATGTTGATACAAACATATCACAGACCCAGAAGCTCCATTAATCCGGCATGAAGATCTATATATATAGTTTTCTTTACATTTTGTATTTAGGGATATTCTTAATCAAATCTTTCACTAGTGAAACATAAAATAAACAATTTCAATACAACATGTGTCATAGTTGCAATGAGTTCACGCTTAACCTGTAAAATTATTAATCACATTTGGGAAGATATGCAATAAATATCTAGTAGCAGCTGAAATCAAGGAAACTTGGGTGCCAGCCAATACCCTGTTCCAGAGGTCAAGCGAGGATACAAAATTCATATCACAAACACATGTTTAGAAGTTCTATATAAGTATAACATGCACTTCCTTTTTACTTCAGTTATTTATTTTCATGACTGAACAAGCATATAATGACCAAAAAACATAAACACAGCTGTATATTAGTAGTTAGTGGAGAAGACCATTTCTTGAGAAACAGAAGTCAAAACCGTCATAATACATTGCACGTCAGCAAGAACATTTTCCTTAAATGGTGCCGTACCAAGCACCACACCCAACATATCGGGGTATCCCTCAGTCATTGGGTCTCTAGCTCCAAAACGGCTCCGAAATGAAAGTTGTGAAGGGGAAGTTAATTTGTATCTTTTGCACATACTCAATAAGGGATGCCCAAATCTTCAAAAATCTCTGATTTATTATGAGCTATGGGTCTGGAGGATAGAGCAGGGGCAATGTGTTTGTCTTGGAAGGAAGACAACGCAAAGCAACACAGGTTTGAATACCGGTCCCATGCCTAGAGACTGGTCTCCACGTTACAAAAGATTAATTAATTGTTATTTAAAGAAGCAGTGTCCTTCTTTATTGCAGCCACCTTCAAAATGTTTTCCCGCTACAAAGAAAGAACCTGCTTATACATCGGATATGTTCCATTATCACATTAATACCCTAATAGGACAACCAACGGGTCTATTGGTAAGGAACGGCCAGTGATAGCCTTTATCTTTACTAGTACTTCATTCCAGTAAGTGTGAGCAATGGGGCAGTTCCACCATATGTGTAGTAGGTCTCCAGTATTTTTGCAACCCCTCCCGCATAAAGGTGAACAATCTGCAAATATTCTGTTAAACCTCTGTGGAGTTGAGTGCCAGCAATTGTATAGTGTATACCCCTGTGCCATAGATTACTAATAGTATTCTGTAAGACCTTATTGGACCTCCTTTGGAATCACTGCCATGGCTCATCTGTAATTTCCCTACCCGGGGCACATGCTGTTTTATTTGAGGGTATTTGTATTGTTTCTATTCCATGAGCTTGAAGGTGGCCTTACATTGTTGAAAGGTCAGAGGGGATCAACCGTCACATAATGGTCGAAGCTCATGAAAGACTTCATTCTGACATGCCCTAAAAGAGTTGGACCGCAAATCTGATATATTGTCTAGAGGGGTGAATGGTCCTATGTAGGGGAGAGTGCTTAGGCCCTTGTGATAAGTATCTCACTGAGCCAAGTATGATATGCAGGTGGGTAAGTGTGTGTCCCCCCCCCCCACGCCCACTGCAGTATATCCTTAGGTACCAGGAAGGAGATCCCAAAAAGGTAATCATATTGATTTAACCATTTATTTTTCATATTCCCTCTACAACAATCCACAGGGGACGTCTATATGCGATGACTTAATGTAACTCTGTAGTTCCAGAACCCTGTTCTGCTTCCCCATTCGAACCTCGTGTCACTCTTCGGGATTTTTCCCCACCACCCAAAATCAAAGATATTCTTTTGTATGTTCTGCAGCTCAACTTTCATTATGGGGGATGGCATTGCCAGAAATGCATATCAGAGTCTCAAAATGAGATCCATTTTAAGAGCATAAACCCATCCATACCCATACCAAGATACCACCCAGTTGACCTTGCCTAGCTAGACCCATATTGAGTTTCTGAAAAAGGAGCATAATGTTATATTTTTATCAAACAAGCTGTTTTAAACTGCCTGAATCCTAAATATTCCAATGATGTGTCTCCTATAAGGGCAGTTTGTAATAAATTGATCAAAACACTGGACGATTCAGAGAGATTGAGGCACTGTGACTTTAGGCAAGTTACTGTGATGCCTGAGACCACTGAAATGTCTTACTGGAGATCCATTATATTTGATAGAGTGTCTGCACTTTCTGTCAGAAGCAACAGAATGCATAAAGTGAGATGCGCTGTGATCTCTCCTCTACCACCATCCCCAATATTCTCTCTGGGTCTCACATGGTTGGCAAGGGACTCGATACTTAGCTCAAAGAGGACTGTGGAAAGGGGGCAACCCTGTCTGGTCTGCTAAGAAGATGAGTGGGCTTAGAGCAATCCCCATTCAGTTTTATCATAGTTCTGATCAAATATAAATTGGACGTGATCAGGTTAAAAAATGTGAGCCCAAATCTGCAGGCCATCAGATCTTGTCACAAATATTCCCAATTAACTTGGTCAAATCCTAAGAGTGCAGACAGGATCCCCCTTCTCTTTCCTAATTAAATTATATTGAGTACACTGCAGATATAGCTATGTTCCAGTTTGCCAGAAATTAATCCAGATTGATGCAAATTTACCAAAGCAGGAAGAACAGCAGATAAACTGGATACTAATATTTATTAGTAGCCGGCGGAGGGTGGTGGCGGCTCGGAACACAGGTGTTACCATTGGTAGTCCCCCCGCTCTGAGCCGCTGCATGGCTGGAGGCCACAATCTTCCCCCACCGGGGAACGAGGAAAGTGGTGTCCCACTTCCCCTCTCCCCTCCCTCCTCCCCCCTCCACCGAAATCCCTCCCCGACTCCCATCCCCACTTACCTTCTTTAAAGTCCATTTCTGGAGCGGACATGCTGGTAACACTTCTGTCCCCAGCACGTCTGCTCCTGATCTGCAACAGGCCGTCATGGAATGGGAGAAGGGACTACACGTAGCCCTTTCTCTCCTTTCCATGGCAGCCATTTTTTTTATTACTTTTTTCAATGGACGCCATGGAAAGGGAAAACTGACTTTGTTTTCCCTTGTCCGGCGGGCCATTTTGTTTACATTTCTTTTTCTGTTCCGAAACGAAAAATGCTTTTAGTACCCCGGTCTTAAAGGGCCAGGGTACTAATAACAATAAGCCCCTCGCAGGGAGGGCTTTACCACTTCAGGTGATGCCCCGGGGACTTTGCTAACTTTGGGCCCCGCGGCCTTACCTGAAATGGTAATGCCCCCCCTGCTTGGGGTTTATTGCTTAATTAATACATTGCTTAACGAGATGCAAATATTTATTGATACATTTTTGCATCATTATTCTTTTTTTATTTTAATATGTGTATATAAGTATTACACTTTTTACACATTAGAAACAGAAAACCTCAATAGAAAAAATGTCATATAAAAAAAGGACAGACAGAGAATATCACATATAAAACCTTGGATCCAAATGTTGTTACTTCAATGCATAAGATACAATTCTGGTCCAGAATGTTTCAGTATTTAAAACAAAATTCATAATGAACAAATCGCCCAAACATTTCCACATGCATCTTCTGTACGACACTACATTCAATAATCAAACATCTAAGGATTTCAATAGCCAAGGCACAATGTCTACACACTCTATGCTGCGTTAGGATATTTTCTCTTGCTCCGTCACTTCTCTAGTAGCAATTGCATTTAGCTTAAGCCTCAATATTTTGTTTCTATAGTTTTTACAGGGGTGTTATATTAAATAGGCTGAAGCAACATTATATGGATTAATTTCAGAACGGAGATGATAAAATAATCGATCATTCATGACCCGTCCTCTATTGTCAATCCAATCGGATTCAAACAGTTTCCTTTTAACTTTCCCCGGATTGACCATGAGTTCTTCTTCTGTCAAATTGAAATGGTTCAAGATCAACATGGAGTGCTGTTTTCAATTTATTAAAATCCTAAAAACACATTCCTGCCAACTAAAGGTGCACAGTGATAGATAGAAAGTGGTGATTACAGTCACCAAGGGTTAATATACTGCATAAAGATACAGTATGAGCATAGAGCATTCTTAATCTACTGTGCATATTGATGTAATTTACTGCTCCCTTGTGACATCTGTCGGCTGCCTGCAGTCGTGAGTTCGAATCCCAGCCAGCGGAGCCGATTCACTGCTTATTCTTTCCAATGTGGAAACATTGAGTACCAATAAATTAGGTAATAATAACATCCCTTATTATAGCGCTTTGAAGTTAGCGGAAACCAGCCTGCAGCTCTATATAGAAATATGGTATTATTGTTATTACGATTAATATTACTAAAATGATAAGTGAAAAAGGCCAAAAGCTAATAGAAAAAGTGCAAAAGCAAGTGAATAGGTGTGTCAGTCCACATGCACGGTAATACACTGCTACCTCTAAACATGTAATTGCAGGAGTAAAAATCCACGCCTCGGCGCTGATAGCTTTACTTTAATAACTTGCAGGTACATTCCTTCAAAAGCTGCAGCTAAAGAAAACGTAGCTCTGCCGTGAGGCCAAGCCGTTGAATCGTTGGATGTGTGTTTGGACTGCAAAGCCAGTGGGAGACATGGTAAATGTCTTGATTTCTTATTAACAGGAATGTATATCTTTTTCATATCAGCTTTTGCAGATTACAAGAGTCGTTCTTAAGAAGCAGGGATTGTAGCCATCAGTCACGCCTGAAAATTATCACTGGAAACGTACAAACTTCAAAGCATTCAAAGCCATAACTAAGAAGAAAGTTGCAGTGCGTCTTAAAACACGATGGATTCCGTTCAAGAATGCTCAAGAAGATCAAAGCCGAGGAGGCTAATAAAATGTGTCCTTGAGCGCTATTTATTTGATTTCTGAGACAGCATCACCTTTGCAAATCTGAATTAAATGTACGCAAGGCTGTCAAAACAGATGGTCTCTCCATCATGAGACTTTATTTCAGAATTACAATCCATATAGACTTCATTCTGAAATGTAATCCATTAGGGTTGGGGGAAGGGTGCAATTTCTTGCAAGTCTTTATTTGCCATTACAAGGCCTTCTACTTTATTAAGCCTCATGTGAAGTTAAATTAGAAGAAGATACCATAGGTGTGCCAAGGGAGGCAAGCAAAGAATTTGAAAAGCTTTTCACAGCATTAAGTGTTGCTGTGACCGCTGAAATTCTCTCTGCTGGCTCAAGCAGCAGACATTGCGAAGTCACACAACTGAAGCTTAAAAAACTGGTTACAGTGCAGTTGTGTTGTCATTTCCATATTACTGGTCTGTTGTGATGTCACAACTAGCCCATATAAGACAATTATTCCCAGGCTTGTATACAGATATTGCAGGCTGACATGTATTGTTTGCAATATATTGGTCACTCATTATTATATGTAAGGCGACAATATTGTCTATTAAAACATAATTGAAGTGTTTCCATACTGTACACCGTGTGAACTAAATCACGTTCAGGGCTTTGTAGTTGTGGGAGATTAGGCACAACAGGATACAATGATTTGCTCAACAACACACACTTTAGTCAGGAGTTTGCAGTGTAGGCACCTGACTGCAGATGTGCTCTTCTCAGTCTCGTACAGGTGTGATATGTTATGTTATATGGAATATCTATATCACTATATCCCATTTGTATGACCACATAGTGCTCTGGGTGAATGCCCTTGGAGGACCGAAGTCTGAGGTATGATGAGTATTGAAAGGAGGATTTTTAGAATGGGTGTGTGCATTTTAGCCAGCACGAAGGTAGGTAGGGGCAGCTTAGTCCATGCTAACGATCCATGGGGGTCTAGATAGTGAATGGGTGCTGTGATAGACTGTTAGGAGCGTATGCAAGTCAAGCAGTCTGATTATGTGCCCAGCTGGGCCGAATTGTGTTGTGGGACTAAGTTACTTTCTAATGGCAGAGGTGATGGGCGTAGGAAAGTCTAGTGGTGAATTGTTGCATATGTACGCGGGGTGGGCGGCCTTGCCCCAGGAGGGATACAGCAATGTTCCATTGAGATGGAGTGCTGTACGTAACCAAGAGTCAAGGATGGTATCTAGTTGCAATGAGGGTATGCAGATTGTATCATATGTATCGACTGGAATCTGTGGAAAAACAAAATGTCCAAGGGCTAAAACAATACTCTGTTTTATACAATAACTTGAAAAGCACACCACACAAACTGCATATATAAAAATCTTTATTGAAACATGTTAAGTAACAAAATGTTATAACGGTAGTTTTATTTTCCTCACCTTGAACTGAAGACAGTGGGAACATGACCCTATAATATCTCCTATAGGTTTTGCAATGTTACTTTCAAAAGATCCAAAAAAAAAAAGAATTAATAAGGTCACAGACTTGTAGTCAGTGTTTGAATAGGATTGCAGCCTGTTCATGTGCACGATGTATGGAAAATTTGAAGACACTTATTTGGACAACAGTTTAAAGGGGCTGAGATTATTTTGGGGCTCCCAACAGTTCTTATCGCCCAAACATTTACACTTATTTATAAGCCACTGGGAGCCCTCCTAGCTCCACAAAACATCCACATCCACCAATACACCGACGACATACAGCTATACCCCAAGATCGACTCCATCAAGGACATTCATAGGCTCAAAACCAACCTCTCGCTGATACAGTCTTGGATGTCAAGTGCATACTAGAAGCTCAATCCACCCCTCACCCCAAGACCGAATTCCTACTCCTCACCAATGCCACTGAACACCCAGACATACAGACCTGGCTATCAACCACGAACTCTGAGGGCTTCAAGAAAACTCAAACAGCTTGGTATCCGCTCTCCCTCAAGTCAAGCCCTTCCTCCCTCCGGACAGCTTTAGATCCACCATTCCAGCACTGGTCCTTTCCCACCTGGATGGGGGCAATGCACTTCTCAAAGGCCTCCCGTCGTCCTCCCTTGTGCCCCTGAGAAGTGTCCTACACGCGGCTGCACGCTTCATCAAGGGTCTATGCAGATATGACCACATCAGCCTGTCCCTCATCGACCTTCACTAACTCCCACTGCATGCACGAATCATCTTCAAGTCTTGCTGAATCATCTATAAGGCAGTCGCTCTCAAGTCACCCAGCAACCTCATGGAGAAACTCAGCACCTCCGGCAGACAGTGCACCACCAGAAGCCAAGACAAGTGCAGACTTGAAATCTGCCACTGCAAAAAGGAAAGTACCAGAAAACAAGCCTTGTCTTCCTATGCCCCAAGACTATGTAAACTCCTCCCCAGCAGCATCATACTGGCCCCCACGCTCCTACAATTCAGAAACGAACTCAAGGCCCACCTCTTCAAGGAGTCTCTCCTCCTCAACACCTAGGCCATGACGTTGCCCCTCGTGCCACCTGACTGTCTAGACGCCACCAGCCCCTCTCCTCCACGACACCCAGTACAGCTGTACCCCTCCTCTGTACCCCTCTGTATCCTACCCCCAGCTGTATATCCATTTTGTTGTTACCTCCGAAAAGTGCTTCGTTATGTATCTGTATTGCTGTATACCTCTGTAAAGCGCTCCGTTGCTTCTTGGATCTAGGTCTGCGTTCAATAAATACCATAATATAATAATAATAATACAAATTTGGAACACCTATCCTGGAAACAAATCACTCCAATGATCCATTCCCATTGACTACAGCACTCATGTGTATCACCAACATGATGCTGGTTGCATCTTTTGTCATACTGAACTGTCAGCGATGGTGGACTCCAATATCTCAAGTGCACAAGCAGAGAGCAGTTACACAGGCTGCCCATGCATTGCACTGCCCCAAATAAGGCATACTCCAATGTTGTACCATGAACACAAAGCAAACAGCTACATTGGAGTGTTGTTTGTGTGTAAATGAATTGGTATTTTACATCAGCCAGTATAATATGAAGCGACTCGGTGTGCAGGTTTCTGTTGCCCTGGTGGGTAGCTCAGGAGTAAAGCGCTGGTCTGTGACATAAAGGCAGTCTGCACTTCCCAAGTTTGAATCCTGCAGCAGGATCACCATTCTGAGGTTGATAAAAATACAGTACAGCCTAGAAGCTCCAGTAAACCGGAAAAAGTTCTATATATATATTTGTTTTGATATTTTGTATTTAGGGATATGACTTGTTAATCAAACATTTCACTAGTCAAATATAGAATAAACAATTTCAATACAACATGTGTCATAGTTGCAATGAGTACACACTTAACCTGTACAATTATTAATCACATTTGGGAAGATATGCAATAAAAATGTAGTAGCAGCTGAAATCAAGGAAACTTGGGTGCCAGCCAGTACCCTGTTCCAGAGGTCAAGCAGTGATCCAAAATTCATATCGCAAACACATGTTTAGAAGTTTAAGATATGAATAAGCTGCACTTTTTTACTTCAGTTATTTATTTTAATTACTGAACAGGCATATAATGACCAAAAAAGATAAACACAGCTGAATATTGGTAGGTAGTTAAGGAGACGATTCCTTGGCACACAGAAGCGAAAATAGTCAGAATACCATGCAAGCCAGCAAGCACATTTTCCTTAAATGGTGCCCGTACCAAGCAGCAAACCCAAAATATCCGGGTATCCCTCAGTCTTTGTGTCTCTAGCTCCAAAACAGCTCCCAAATAAAAGTTGTGAAGGGAAGTTAATTTGTCTCTTTTGCACGGTGACCATATCTTCAGAAATATCTGTTTTATTATGAGCTATGGGCCTGGAGGATAGAGCAGGGGCAATGCATTCGTCTTGGAAGCAAGACAACGCAGAGCAACAGAGGTTTGAATCCAGGTCCCACACCGAGAGACTGGTCTCTCTGTTCGAAAATATGAATTAATTGTTATTTAAAGAAGCAGTGTCCTTCTTTATTGCAGCCACCTTCAAAATGTTTGCACGCTACAAAGCAAGAGCCTGCTTATACATCGGATATGTTCCATTATCACATTTATACCCTAATAGGACAACCAAGGGGTCTACTGGTAAGGAACGGCCGGTGATAGCCTTTATCTTTACTAGTACTACATTCCAGTAAGCGCGAGCAGTGGGGCAGTTCCACCATATGTTAAGAAGGTCTCCAGCATTTTTGCAACCCCTCCCTCATAAAGGTGAACAATCTGCAAATGTTCTGCTAAACCTCTGTGGAGTAGGGTGCCAGCAATTGTATAGTCTATACCGCCTCCCCGTAGATTACTAATAGTTTTCTGTAAGGTCTTATTGGCCCTCATTCGGACATCACTGTCATGGCTCATCCGCAATTTCCCTACCCGTGGCACATGCTGTCTTTTTTGAGGGTATTGGTATTGTTTCTATTCCATGAGCTTGAAGGTGGCCTTACATGGTTCAAAGATCAGAGGGGATCAACCCTCACATAATGGTCGAAGCTCATGAAAACCTTCCTTTTGAAAAGAGCCGGACTCCAAATCTGAGTTATCGACTATTAGGGTGACCGGTCCTATGTAGTGGAGAGTCCTTAGGCCCCCGTCAGACACGCAAGGATATTGGGGCAGGAAATGTAAAATGTTGCGGCATGATTGAAACATTTGCAGCACAACATTGTATTTATTGTAGCATTTGTGCAGCACATTTTATGACTGGTGGGTGTGAGATTGGCACATTGCAGGAAAGAGGCAGTGTGCAAGGCAACATTTTACATTTCCTGTCGCAATATCCTGGAGGGTCTGTCCCGTCATAAGTATCTCAATGAGCTAAGTATGATATGCAGGTGGGTAAACGTGTGCCCCCCCTATTGCAGTATATCCTTACGTACCAGGGAGTAGATCCCCAAAGGTTAATCATAATGACCAATTGTTATACAATTAAGCATTTATTTTTCACATTCCCTCTACACCAATCCACAGAAGCATTCTATATGTGATGACTTAATGTAATTCTGTAGTTCCAGAACCCTGATCTGCCTCCCCATTCTAACCTTGTGACACTCTTGTGGATTTTTCCCTGCCACCCAAAATCAAAGATATTCTTTTGTAATTTATGCAGGTAAAATTTCATTATGGGGGATGGCATTGCCTGAAACACATATTATAGTCTCGAAATGGCATCCATTATAAATCCATACATACCCATACCAAGATTCCTCCAGTTGACCTCGCCTATATAGACCCATAATGCGTTTCTGCACCAAGAGCATAATGTTATATTTATACAAACAGACTGTTTTAAACTGCCTGAACTCTTCACATTCCAACAATGTGCCTCCCATAAGTGCAGGTTATGATAAGTTGATCAATAACACTGGATGAGTCACAGAGAGATTGTGGTACTTTGACCGTGGGCAATTCACTGTGACGCACGAGACCACCCTAAGGCCTTACTGGAGATCCATTATATTTGACAGAGTGTCTGCACTTTGTGTCATAGGCAACGGTCCATCAATGCATAAAGTGAGATCTGGTGTGAGGTCTACACTGCCACCATCCCCAATATCCTCTGTGGGTCTCACCTGTTTGGCAAGTGACTCCATACTGAGCTCAAAGAGGACAGTGGAAAGGGGGCAACCCTGCCTGGTCTGCTAAGATGATGAGTGGGCTTAGAGCAATCCCCATTCGGTTTTATCATAGTTCTGATCAAATATAAATTTGACATGATCAGGTTAAAAAATGTGGGCCCAAATCTGCCTGCCATCAGATCTTGTCACAAATATTCCCAATTAACTTGGTCCAATGCTTTGTGAGTGTCTAATCCTAAGAGTGCAAACGGGATACCCCTTCTCTTTCCTAATTATATCATGTTTAGTACCCTGAGGATATTGCTATGTGCCAGTTTGCCACACATCAATCCAGATTGATTCAAATTTATCAAAGCAGGAAACACAGCAGATAAACGAGATGCTAATATTTAGTAATACATGTTTGCATCATTATTCTTTTTTAATTTAATAAGTGTATGTAAGTATTACACTTTTTACACATTACGCAATACAAACAGAAAAGTTCAACAGAAAAAATGTTATATTAAAAAAAGGACAGGAAGAGAATATCTCATATTAAAACATTGGATAAAAATGTTGTTACCACAATGCATAAGATACAATACAATTCTGGTGCAGAATGTTTCAGTATTTAAATGCAAAATTCATAATGAACACAAATCGGCCAAACATTTACACAAGCAAATTCTGCGCGACACTATATTCAATAATCAAATATCTAAGCATTTCAATAGCCAAGGCACAATGTCTACACACTCTATGCTCCGTTAGGATATTTTCTCTTGCTCCGTCACTTCTCTAGTAGCAATTACATTTAGCTTAAGCCTCAATATTTCTTTTCTATAGTTTTTAGAAGGGTGTTTTATTAAACCGGCTGAAGTAACATTATATTGCTTAATTTAAGAACAGAGATAATAAAATAATCAATAATTCATAGCCTGTCCTCTATTGTCAATTCAATCGGATTCAAACAGTTTCCTTTTAACTTATTAAAACCCTACAAACACATTCCTCCATTATAAACTTTACGTCAATAAATAAACTATTTGCAGCCAGAATTAAACGTTTTGCAGAAAGTTGCAGCAATCTCCAATTCACACCAGCACACCAGAAGTTAACCCCAATTCATGAAGCAGCATTGTGATTGGCATCCCCTGCAGTAATGATAATGCTTTCTTACACAGGAGCCCAAAGGGCTTGTCCCAATTAAAAGAAACCATGTCAATTTCCGCACCATACAAAAATTGCAGTAATATGTTTTGATGATAATAATGTAGTATGGGAGTTGCAGAGAAATAACCATACTTCCTATCTAATAAGCGCATTTCTTTTGAACTTTAAGTGGCCAGCCTTCTCATGTTGTTCTGGTCAATCAATTTAGGTCTTTTAGGGTAAAAGGTGACCCCCAATTAATTGAAATTAGGAACTATTTCTAAACAGGACTTGTCTACAAGCCATTTACATTTAACTTTGGCTCTCTTGGTGTGATCAAAAATGTGAATTGTACACTTGCTGTTAGAGCTTGTTGGAGCCCTATTGGAGTCAAGTCGCAAAGGACAACATCATCAGCATAAGCCAAATATCTTATAGAAACATTCCTTAACTTAGGGGGGTGTATTGTAATATTATGAAATGTCTTCTCTAGGTCACCTATATATAGATTGAACAAACAGTGTGCAAATATGCACCCCTGGTTTAAACCACGGTACGTTTGAATCAATTTAGTAGTATTTCTTACTTGATCCAATCTTACCTTAATTTTCATGTCTGAGTGCAAGGTAATTAGGATGCTAAGAAGTCCCTCAGTGCAGCCAAGCCTAGACATCTTCTCGCTCAGGATCGCTCTGATACACAGTCAAACGCCTGTGAGATGTCTAAGAACACACAATAGACTGGTCTACTCCCCGTCAAGAACTGCGTTTGCAACAAATGCAGCAACAGGAAATTTAAGAAAGTACCAATACCACTCCTGAAATCCGATTGGAAAACATTGAGACACCCCACTGTAGCGGCCCAACTCTGCAATTCTTGCAGAATTAGGTTGCCAAATATCTTACTGAACGAATCCAGGAGTGATATTGGTCTATAGCTGCCTGGTGACACTCTGTTGCCATGCTTATAAACAAGAACTATTAATGCACCCCTCCAGGAGGGAAGCAAACAATTGAGTGAGAAGATGGTTTCAAATAAACCCCAAATAATTGCTGACCATAGCTGTATGTTTGACTTTAAAGGTGCATTGGCTAGGCCATTAGGTCCTGGTGCATTTGAAAGCTTACATTTTACAAAACAGTGCTAAACAGAGGGTAGGCAAATGTGAATGTAATCCAACCATGTGATGACACGGTCCGAGTGCTTACAATTTTCCCCCGGCAAGCAAATAAAATGTTGCCATTTTTATGAGTCTCCAAAACGAGCCCACATCTTTTTTGTCATGCAGTGCAGCATTGCTTACACATCTGCGGTATACATAATGGCACGATGGCCCTTTACCCAATTTGCACATTTTTGTTTCAAAACATGAGCTTCTTTCTTATAAATAGGACCATGCTTATCTAGACTTCTTAGCTTGCTGTGCAGATCACATTTTTTCAAGTGGAGCATGTCATCAAAGGTATGTTTGTGAGCGCTTATCCCTGGCTGCAATTTTCCCCAAAGACTTAACAATCGTTATATTTTTTAACAACCTGATCATAAAACAAAGGGTCAATGAAATTATCCATATGAATGGTATCACAAGATAAAATTGCTCTATTGAAATTAGTGGCAAGACCTGGTTTCCAAATTACAGCCTGATCTCTAGGTCTGAATTCCAGAACTAGATTCATACCTTCATCTTGTATCGCGACTGAGAGTTTTAGATCCAAGGCCAACAGGCAGTGGTCACTGGAGTGTAGGTCAACATCCTGAATTTTACACATAAAAGTTGAGATCTTGTGAAAGAAAAATGTAATCCAAGGTGGATCTGGAGCCCAATTGCCTCCTGGTAAACTGGGGTGGAACAGTTGCAGGTATATTACCGTTCAGTAATGATAGGTCCTACAACCCCATTCCTTCCCAAATCAAGTGCCCTCTATCTTTTGACAATGCCGGGTTCCCAGACGTCCATTTTCCAGATAGTGTGATGAATCAAGACATTCACTGTTGAGGTCCCTAAGCACCAAAACACTAGAATAGACCTCATCATTTCCCAACGATAGCAAATCTGACAATCATCCTAGAAATTACATCAAATTGGTTGATCTAGGATTGAAATTTAAACACAAGGCAAGAGCATTGAAATCCAGACGTGCTCTCAGACCACGTTAGTTTAATCAACTGTATATCATCCCTATTTGTTACCAACTGCATCATTTTATATCCAAGTCCGTTCTTTAATGCTCAAATTAAATCACAATATGGCCTCCCTCACAAACCCTTCTTAGCATTCATGCAACACAAAGTAAACCCATCCAACAATGTAAGGTCAACAACCCAAGTCTCCTGTAAACATATCAGAGAGTAACCGCTACAGTTCCAGGATGCAAGGGAGAAGGCCTGTTTTCAAGATACATTTTCCACCATAGATTTACCGCTGTGCAAGGAGTTAACTATTGATTACCAATCATAAGAAGGGTGATTAGTTATACCACCAAAATCGTAGTTGTTTACAACACAACTAGTATCTGCAATATTAGTTACATTAATCGTTAGTGGCATACACTACAAAGTTTCAGTTTTTGGAGACGACAAAGACAAGCAGACCTGTGGGGGGAGACTCACAGCCTCCTCTAGGTTTGTTGCCCTCATTGCATCATAACCAAGGGACATTAATGCCTCTAATTCAGATAATACTGCATTTTTAATCATAAAGGAATAGAAGAAAAGTTTCACCACATCTAATCTTTTTTCAACAAAGAATTCTACCTGCACTATGTCCTTTATAGAAATTAATCAAAGGTTTGGGATCTTAGAGAACAGTGCCAAAATGTGGCATCTTTTCAGAGAAAAGGTGTCACCCCCATAAAATATGTGCTGCAATTACATAGCATGATCCTTTGAGAAAATTGGGCCCAGGACTTTTTGGCCACATTTTGTCCCACTGCCATATCTTGCTTCATATGAAAAAACATGCAAGAAGTTGAGACATGTAATAGAGTGATGGGTGGCACAGAAGTAGCCAAAGATGCCTCACACAGTTGAGTAAATGTGGACCCATTTACATTTGCTTTCAACCTTTATTCCTCTACCCAATTTACATATTTCTGTTTCAAAACATGGGCTTCGTTCTTTTAATTAGCACCACGATTATCTAGACTTCTTAGCTGGCTGTGCAGATCATATTTTGTCAAGTGGAACATGTCATTAAAAGGTATGTTTGTGAGCGCCTATCCCTGGCAGCAATTTTCCTTAAAGACTTAACAATCGCTATAATTTTTTAACAACCTGCTCATAAAACAAAGGGTCAATGAAATTATGCCTCTACTTCACATAATACTACATTTTTAATCATAAAGGAATAGAAGAAAAGTTTCACCACATCTAATCTTTTTTCAACAAAGAATTCTACCTGCGCTATGTCCTTTATAGAAATGAAGCAAAGGTTTGGGATCTTGGAGAACAGTGCCAAAATGTGGCATCTTTTCAGAGGAAAATTACATAGCATGATCCTTGGAGAAAATTGGGCCCAGGACGTTTTGGCCTACCTCCACCTTTGGTCCCACTGCCATATCTTTTTTCATTTGAAAAAACATACAAGAAGTTGAGACATGTAATAGGGTGATGGGTGGCACAGAAGTAGCCAAAGATGCCTCACACAATTGAGTAAATGTGGACCCATTTACATTTGCTTTCAACCTTTTTTCCTCTAAGTTCAGAAAGGGAACTAAATGGTTTTTAGAAAGCAATGAAGAAGAGCATGATTGTAACAGCACCAAAACATTGCTCTGAACCTCAGAAGCACCAAGTCCTTGCTTGCTTCCCTCGTGAGTCAAATGACCCTCCCCGTCTCCTGTTTGCTGAGTTTTAGTTGAGGAAGCCTGGATCCCCAGCTGAACCTGAAGACAAGGATAAAATATAGGGGCCAATGATTTTAAAGGGGAGAGCCAGGGGAGTTGCTGGAAAAGACCCGGCGCTAAACTGATGTTGGAACTGTTGGGACTGGGGGCTAGCTAGTCTTTTGGCTGTAGCTCCTGAGATTCTATCCGGGGCTACAACCAAAAGATCAGGGGCTATAGCCCCCTTAGCTCCCCCCCTAGCAACGCCCCTGGGGAGAGCTATGACAGCAGCAACCGTCAAGCAGGTAACCTCAGAGGCCCTAATCACATCCAACTGCTGAGCACTGTCTGATAGACAATAACTAGCATCTAGATCAGAATACACAGACAAAACGGTCAATTTTTATTTGTAAACTGTGTTAGGGGTCGGTTTAAAAAAGTAATTGATTGAACATTTGCCTGTATGCAAGGGGCCAATACAGTTTTTACTTTTACATTTGGTCTTTTCATACATGGTGCCATGGTATTAGTACACTCCCCAGGGGTCCATTTCCTACACTCATGTAACCTCGTCAGCTTGTGAATCTTGAATAAGGACAGGAAGATCACTCTCAGTAGTGATTCCACTCAAACCCTGATTTGCTGAATGTCTAGGATCCTCATGTCGAGTCCCTGCTTTATTTAGCAATGCCAACATCAGGGAGGAAAGTGAAGACTTCTGAGGGCAGAGTATAGAAATATCCAAATCTATCGTAGGAGGGTTTCCAAATTTTTGACAAATGGATCCATAGATGAAACCCTCAAGAAAAGCCAATTTGGAAGCCATTGAAGTTAACTTGGCTCTTGGCTCTCTGAATTCATCCACAATAGATTCATAATTATTTGCCAGCTGAGACAAGGTAAAATGCAAGGCATGAATCTCTGAACCCAGAGTGTTGGGGGCCTTTTTGTTGACATTGTGAGGTTGGCATCACGGAAGGAGACACAGACAACAGATTCAGTGTAACAAAAAAACCTTTATTAACTTAACTGTCAGGATGGTGTAAGACTTAACTTGCCCTATGCTAAGGTGGGATGTCCCTACCTAAAGAAACTAAGGATAGTCTGTGTCAGTAAGTTCAACTTAAAGGCGTGTCTGTGTCCAAAACCTATGCTTGCCCTCACAACTAACATCAAAACAATGTGCAGGGATGACAACCATAAATTAAACAGTGTTACAAAAGTAAAGTTCTGAGCTATTTCCAGCTCATGCTTACTCTGCAGCTTCTCCTCCTTGAATATCAACAGGTTCACCACACTGTTCAAGTCACCTTCTCTTGGATTTAAAGTGATACAGTACCACACCTTTTTAAATGTCAGGATGCCCATCGTCAAGTTCAATACAGGTCATTATCAAAGGATGTCACAAAAGGAAGTATCTTGAAGCTTTGTCTTTAAGCTAAGTTTGAACGATTCTTCACGGCTGAGGTTCCCTTCACCAATAGGAATCAATAGTTGTTTTCCTTTTGACACAATAATGGATTTCCTTGTTAGCATATAGGGGTTCTCTGCTCTTGGCGCAGTTGTTGGACCACATGATACACCCATTACAGGTCACGCAACCAGGAACCTTGGGTTCGCTTTGAACAGTTCAATATTCAACAAAGTAGTGGTTTCTCAAAGGCAGCTTCAAAGCCAAACAGTTTCTCAAACTTGACTTTCACGTTGCAGTCAGAGTTTTTCATTCGATTTAGTTTCCTATTTTCTTTCAGTACATGATTAAACATTAGCTCAATATTACCAGGTTTGCGGTTTCATTCAGTTCGTTATTCAAGATTAGTAGATGTACTATTTTCATTCAGTTCGCAATTCAATATTAGCAGTTTTGCTGTTTGGCTGTTTTCATTCAATTCGGGATTCAATATTAGCAGTTTTGCTATTTTCATTCGCTTCAGTATTCAATATTCGCAGTTTTGCTATTTTCTTTCAGGTAGATATTCAATATAAGCAGGTTTGATGCATTTCGCACCACTTTTCCTTCACTCATGCATTTAACTTCATAGTTCCATGTGTAACTGATGTATTGCCTCTACGCTGTTTTCAACCTTCGTAGACTGCCCAGAGCGCCACAGTCTCTGAATATCTTCCCCAGCACTCACCGGTTGCAGGCGTCTTCATCCGGCAGTTCCTGCTTTTCTCCTTCTTCCCTCTGGCTGCTGCTTCAGATTCTGCAAGTCCCGCTCACAGGTGACAGGAGCACATTCGGCATGGGTGGCTTCAATGCCTCTGCAAGGCTGGGCACAGCGTCCTTGTTGTTTGCGCCTCACCCCAGCTCCTTTTGCGCCCACTTTACACAGAAGGCTTCCTTCTGCAGACAGGAGGCATCCCTTGGTTTGGGGATGTCGGACAGTGTCCCGTCTCGTTCTTGGGTCCCACCACGGCTGCCTCCTGATTACCTGGGTTTTACAATTATCTCTGTCCAAGTTCTCAAGGTCTCTCTCTTTCACTCCTTCATGGCTTTGCCTTTTATGCACCTGTGGTCCTTCAAGGAGCTGCAGGTGTATTCCATCATTTAATTCTGCCTGACTCCGATTAAGAAAACATGCCTGACCTTCATACCTTTCATGCAACTTCTTTGTATCCGTACTAGAGTAGTGAGATTGTGTGGTATTCATTACTCTCACCTGTCTCTTCCTTGTCTCAGTATTAGAGTGGGGAGAGTGTGTAGTGTTCATTCCTCTCAGCTGCCTCTTCCTTGTCTCAGTACTGTCAGGTGTCCCAAGAGAGGAAAGAAAGGGAGTTCACCTACTCTAACCCATAAAGGTCAGGAGAAGGCTAGGTTGGTTAACATTAAGATACGGGGCATACCATGTCTCACCTGAAGGCGTCCCACTCTCAATTCCCAAGGGCACTCGACCCAGGTGATCCTCCCTCGCTTGTCCACCTGCAGGGTCAGGATCCAAAAGCGATGGCCTTTCCCTGGCCACCTGCGTAGAAGATCCCAGGGGAGCAGGAGTGAGAATACCCTCAAGTTACTCACAACATCCCCAACAATTATCTCATAAAGATGTTGGGGAGTGAGGTTGGGCAAGGTGAAAGATGGTCTGTTCATAAAGATGGTTTTGGTGAATCAGCCATAAATAAGGACGGCGATCGAGAAAGGTTTGTATCAGGGACAACAAATGCTTCAGACAAAAAAGATATTCTACGGATCTGATCCACCACATCATTTAATGTAGCCAGTTGATACTGCAAATCCTGCAGAGGATGCTCTGAATTAGAGTCAATTGCATTTTAAATTGATTTATCCGTAAGCAGCAGTGGCAAAACAGCCAAAGGCTGACTTATGCCTGCCAGCCCAACAACCAATGCAATACTACATGTTCCAACACTTCCTTTGAATTATTAGTACTGTCAACAGTCAACAGGATAGGTGTGGGCAACATGAGTGTCATGGCAGCTCGAGCTGTGATTTCTTTACTTTGTAAAGAATAGTTATTCATTAAATGGAAAAAGTTATCTCCGGCACAACCAAATGAACGTAGCCAGTCAGAATGGAAGGGTGAGAGGCCGTTAAAACAGTGAAGCTGTACAAAGTAAATGACACTCACTACCGTTGTTTTGTAACACAGGTGAACAAACAGCGCTGCCCCAAGCCTGAGGCTGTGGCTCCACAGCTAACTCGGATGTCCACTTCACCTGCCACTTCACCATCAGTTAGCTGCCCTGATCTCTTGTTGGGAAAGCAGACCTTTGCAGACTGACACAGACTTCACGCTCTCCTCGCCTCACTGCACTTGCCGAGCTCCGCACTGCGGTTGCGAGTTTTAACCCTTTCCTGCTTCACTAGGATTATATTGGAATATGGCTAAACGACACGTAAGGCAGAGATTTGGCTGAAAAATCAAAACTAGACTTCCACTGCCTGAGGAGAGGTACCCAGAAGATCAGGAGGTAATGGAACGATATGCTGCTGCCGAAGCAGGTATAAAACACTATGCTGACCACAGGCCAACGGCAAGTGGTAAGACAACCTCACACGCACAAGCACACTGCAGCATTCGACAGTGCACTGCAGAATGTCACCAAAGTCCATGGCTTGCTCGTAATGGCAGAGGATGGGCAGTGGCAAATAACCCAGCACTCATTGCATTTTTTAAATTTCCCATAGACGCTGGAAGGACTGGCCTGGAGAGGAGAGGCCAAGATAATGGACGGAAGAACCCTATGAGGGTGATGAAGTAGAGTCTTAAGAGAGTTTTGGAGCCTGCCAGAACATTCCAGCCCTGAGAGAATTCTTGAAGCTGCTGGTGGACTCCCGCAGTGAGCCAGAACAAAGACAGAGACTAATTGAAGAAATGGAGCATGGTTAAAAAGAGGGTAGGTTGAAGTTTCCTGTTGGATGGCATGTGTGTGGTCAGGTGGTAGTGGGAGGGCGCTGGAAGGTACAGGGAGCAGGGTGGGCAGAAAAGGAGGAGCCAGGGGGTTACAGTTCAGTTGATGTTACGGAGTAGGATAAAGAGGTTGGATCAGCAGGCCGGTGTCCGCACTTTCATTTATGTATGGCGCCATGTGGGGAAGCTGCCAATCCGTAAAAGTAGGTAGTGCTTTAAATCGGGAATACGCCCCTATATACAGCGAGAAATACATCTGCTATGTTCTTACAGAACGACAATAAACCTCCTGCAGACTCTGCACACATCGAGAATTACACCTTCTTAGGCAGGGCATTTCAAGCCGCACGGATCGGCGATACATCGGTTACAGACTGGGTCCGTGTGAGCTTGAAAGAGGCTTAAAATTGCTGCTTTGGTCAAACGGTGCCCAGCAAGAGAGCTCTCGAGCAAGGATGGGGCTGTGCAATGGCGCCCGGAGGGGAGCCTCCGCCCAGACACCCATTATCAAAATTAGCCACGAGTCCTGAGGAGCAGAGCTTCTCTGCTTAGAAAGGGCTCCAGCTCAGGAACTCTGTTTCTTTTTTTTTTTTTTTTAAATGTTATGTTATCCATTAACGGGAAAAATCTTGCTAAGGAATAAACATATCTGGAGATTTCCTGTGGCAGTCTCTGCGTGATCATCGTAAAGAAAAGTGAGGGTGTGTGATTAATATTTTCCCCTTCCTTCGTCACGTAGATAAAATTCTGTGTCAACGTAACATGATTACTGCCAAGAATGTTGTTGCTAAAAATCCATCTTTTGCAGTAGCAACTGGCGCGGTGTCTCCTTTGCGGTTGTCATTTGCAAAGGAGGGGGCCTCCTATTATTGGGTACGACGTCCTTTCATCGCAGGATTTTTTTTCGCTGGGTTTTTTACCCCGATTTTCTTGCTGAAAAAAACGAATTACATTTTTTGGGGGGGGGGTTGGAAAAATGTATAAATTGGGTGTGGGTGTTTGGGGATATATACAAAAATAAATGGGATGGGGGTTGGGGGGATAAAAAAAATCTGCGGTAAAAAAAACCGCGAAAAAAACATCCCGCGATGAAATGACATAGAACCCTATAATTGAACCACTCATCACAGATGCAAGCATGATTAAATGCACCAAAACATGCAGTGCAAGCAAAGTACGTTGTAACATGTTTTATGTTTTTATTTTGATTTTGCAAGGACGCCAGATCACAATCCTCAGAAAATTCCACTTCAGAAAATGAGGGCAACAATGGCAGGTTCTGACTTCTGTGAGACCATAATAGCCAGTAAAGGCCCAGCAGCTAGAGGGGGAAAGTGCCGTTACCGGCTTTGCAGAAAAGAAAAAAACGATCTACAGCATAGCAGCCGCAATTGAATCTCCTCTCCCCGGCCTGCAACATTGAGGGGAGGAATGGCAATGGAAATCGGTGACCGCAGGTAAGTGGGTATGTATATAAATAGGTGGCAGAGAAGTGCAGTGGAGGGAGGTGGTATAAGGATCCGGGGGCCCTGTGCAGGTGCCAGTGAGGGCAGACAGCCAAGAAAATCAGAGAGAAAGCTGAAGAGGTGCCTGCCGCCCACATGGAATGCGGGCTGACCTTGGCTAATGGTGGCGTTCCTACCCAGCTGATTGGCTGGCACCTCCCTTTCGGGTGCTTATTTGTCAGAAATTAAACTACATTCTCCTTCGCTCTAGTCGTTCAAGTTAGAGCATGTTCTGCTCGTTCATGTATCTTGCCACTTAAACATTTGCTTGTCAGGTTGCATTAAGTCACACTATTAGGCTTTGTATATTACCAGTAGTTGTGCGCAGAGTGAATTCGAACTGGAGAACATTCAAGTATGTCCGTTTTTCTTTTTGGCTCATTGTTGGCACTTGGCTATGCTAATCTGCTCTTATGCTATGGCAAATCATCACCGTAGTACTTTCAGATCGTAGCACCTAGGTTTGTCCATGGAGTGGTGTACTGTGCCCCCAAGAGCGTATCCAGCCCTTGGTCTGCTTGAGGGGTGAAAAAGAGTGCAGGAAAGATAAAAGGATGGGAATGGGGGCAAAGAGCTGCTACAAACATTGCGGGTGAAGGATGCAGCAGGGGAGGAAAGGTTTGTGGTAACATAGTGTTCCTGTCAGTTCAGTTAGGTGGACCACAGTTCTGCTAAAGGGATGAAGGAGACAGGGGCGTTGCTAGGGGGGGGGGCTAAGGGGACTATAGCCCCGGATAGAATCTCAGGAGCTACAGCCAAAAGTCTAGCTAGCCCCCAGTCCCAACAGTTCCGACATCGGCTTAGCCCTGGGTCTTTTCCAGATCTAGCAACTCCCCTGGAAGGAGATAAGTGCTAAGGTGTTCTGGTATCTGGGTTGTGTTAACAAGGCAGATCTGGAGAAGTGAAAGCTAGTATGCAATCTGATGTTGGATGTAAGAGGAGCTCCAGTGTGCGCTCGGGCAACCCTGGAAATGTGGTGGCGTATTTACCTGGGCATCTCTATTCATTAAGTCCCAGGTCAAACTCCCGAATGTTGCCTCTGTTACTGCCAATCCCGAGCCAAGAGTGGAGAGGACTCAAGAATAGGCAGTGGGTTAGAGGTGAATGTTGTTGGTGACAGAAGGTAGGGGAATGCAGTGGTCAAACTAGAAAGACAACATTTAAAAAGCCTGGCACCTTGATATCAGAAAGTGTATTATTTATTTGTGTTATAGTTCGATGAAAATGAACGTTTCACAATAGTCACACAACAATAGAAAAATAACATAATATACATCATAAAAACCACATATAAATAGACATACATCTTAAATATTCCACATAAATCAGCAAAGAAGTCCTTTAAAAAAAGTAAAAGTTCTCTTGCAAATTAGTTCCCCTGATTCGCTTCTACCCCTCCAATTCGGATTTACAAGTTAACTAAAACATTGTACAGGGGATCCATATCCATTAAGCTATTTTGAAAATATTTTCCCTGAAAAACACTTTTCAAAATTCCAAGTATAGCTAATTTTACAAGAGGCGTGCAGGCCTTCCAAATGTTTGTGCCACAGTTCACCCAGAGAACTTTAAATTCCTCCAAAAAACGCCCTAAATATATGATTAAGTTTCTAAATTCCAACACTAGATGCTGTAAAGTTTTGATTTTAAAAGGTTAAAAGTTTATTAGTGCAAGTTTGGTCCATGTCATGTCGTCGTAGACTTTATTTTAGTCCGTGCTGAGACGGGTGCTGCCGCATTCATGAGTAGACTGGTAATACATAGCCATATATAATGGGAAAACATTCCCTGGGCTATCTTTGCAGGTTTTGTTCATTACGCTATGTGAAAGGAGGGGGTGGATGTGCAACAAACACGCTAAAGACAAGTGAGAGAGTAGGGACATATGTCTGTCTTTTTGTATGCAGTGACAGTCTGGTACTCTTCTGTTATGTTACTCAGCTTTATCTGTTAACATAAGGCTATGACAAGCTTTTGTGCTTGTAAGGTCACCTCACAGTACTGAGGGGCAGAGAGGAAATATTTCAGGTTGCAAGGTAACAATGTAAACACTAGCGCCCCCAAAGATCAGACCTGCGGGAACCCTCACAGCCAGCCAACCAGAATGGATGTGAAATAGAATTGACTGTGTGACAAAACAGTCTGAAAGGCAAGAGATTTGGTGGCCAGTTTGTACACCTGGAAACCCCTTTGATAAAAATATTTGGGAGGGTTGTATGTCATCAATGTGAATTTGCCATGTTCACAACGCCCTGAAAAAGTTATAAAATGTTCCATTGTTTTCTGCCTTCCTGTTAAAAACTTTCTATACTGTGCCAAATCTGCCAAATTACCACTGCGCTAGTCTCAAAGCACCTAGGCTTGTCCTTTCATGTAAAATGTTTCAGGACACGGAACAATGTGTTTGGCTTGGTGAGAATCTCACGCCTTCCTCAGAGCTGGGGTGCCAAAGTGAGACTGGGCATGTGGAAGCCATTCCCAATAAAACCAGACAGCAATGTCCTGGCTATACAAAAGAAAGCAGGAAGGAAATATAGGCAGCTTTAAATGAGGGTGGCTTCGTCTTCCCATTCACAATATTTGCATCACACTTATAATTTCAGTATGAATTATTTTCAACAAGGGGGGGCGTGGCCTGGCAGTCATGTAACAGGCTGCTCTTTGTCGGGGTGCCCAGATCCGACAATCGATCCGTAATTTCGCACACCTGTAAGCAGTTACTTTTGGAATACATGCAGACGAGAATCAATGGGAAGAGGAGCGGCGCTGAATGCAGTGCCTCACGCTGAGATCGGATGCCAGTAACAGAAGTTCTGTTACATTGTAGCCCCTGCGTAGGAAGATAAGGCTGGCTACAAAATGGCAGCAGAGGGAAGATAAAGGACTCTCTGAGAGCTGGCATCGCGCAACCCCAGCGAGTGACACACAGAGCCAAAGCGCGGCTGTCAGTGAGGACAGGACAGCACGCTATGCGAAAGGAAACCATAAAGCGAAAGTACCCAGGCTGCTGGAATGTAGAGGAAGCGCTTGCGTGTGCCGGCGGACCCGGACCTAATGTGAGTGATCGTGTGAAGCGGTCTGTGGCTCCCGACCAGGTGCACGCGAAGCGCCTGGAGGGCTAACGGCAAACTAGAAACTTGGCACGACGGACTAAGGGGGTGTGCTTGTGGGAACACGGACGTTCGGAGGATCGGGTAAATACGGAAAAGACATCGGACATGCTGTGGGGCTAGACACGTCCCTGCAGACCCTGAAAGCGAACGGGCTGGCCAGTGTGAGGGACGAGGACATAGTAAATTAAAGCCTGGCACGGCCGACCGAGTGAGAGTGCTTGAGGAAGCACGGAAGGGTGAGTGATCACCCAAACGGGGAAAAAAATAAATAAATAAAAGATGTCGGGCATGCTGAAGGGCTGGACACAACTTTGCAGTCCCTGACAGTGTATGCCTCAAACGGTAAAGTGGTTGGGATTAATTGGCCCTGCATGATGCAAATGCCTCAACAAAGTGCACTGTAACACTAGCTCTGGGTGGGCCATATTTCAAGCCTGTGAGGCTGGAGCCTGGAGCGCCCGTGGCCAGGATGCCGTGAAGGAGCACCCCGTGAGGGTTAGCGAGCCCACTTGGGGCACAGGAAAAAGTGTGAGAGGTGCCACGTACCCCGAGCCCCCCACTGGACACAGAGGCCGGGGGCCCGGAGGAATGATAAAAGTGGACAGCGGTGTTGCTGGATTAAAAGCAGCAATAAAGTATTGATGCAGTGGTACAGCACCTTCAGGCACGCATACATAAAGCGGTCTGCTGACCATGCCACACTGGGCAAAAGAGGTGGATGCAGAGCAGCGGGCTGGCTGAAGCACAGGAATGACACCCCACGGGTCACAACACATCAGCAACACGGCCCTGAGAGCCCAAATCATCCTGTATTTACCCTTTGCAGCCTGGCTCAACCACAGGGTCGAAAGGCAGGGACGCTGAAACTGATGTACAGCAAGATAGCAGGAGCTGACAAGTGACCCGCAAGCTGGCAACAATAATTAACAAGACAGAAATGTCAGCGAGAGGCAGCAAAGTTAAAAACAAACAGCCTACAGTGGACATTTTTGCTAAATCGCAGCAGACACCCACCACCCCCACGCAAAGTGGAATTGCTACACCCTCTGGAGCGGCAATTCCAAGTGATAATCACATGATTCTGGAAGCCATAAGGGAGCTGAAGGCCTCGTGGAGGACGACGATAGCAGAACTAAGGACTGCATTGAAAGCAAAAATATATGCGGTCGGAGTGGAGGTCAACTTGCTAAGGCAAGAACATTGGCGGAAAGAACTAGCGGCCTGGAGAGTGCTGTTAAAATTAACTCAGACACTAGCAAGGATAACTCCAAGGCGGTGCATATATTGAAGCAGCAGATAGCCAACCTGGAAAATCGAATAGAGGAGGCAGAAGGAAGAGCTTGGCGCAACAATATACACGTGGTTGGCTTGCCGGAAGGGGAGGAAGGTCGAGACCCTCACACTACGTGGAGAACATGATATTGCAGGAAATAGGTGTAAATAAGCTCTCCCAAGGATTTGATGTGGAACGTGCGCACAGGGCCTTGATGAGAAAACCGCAACCAGGAACCCCCCCAAGAGCAATTATAGCGAAGATCCTGAACTACAGAGACAGGGAAAAGATCTTGGAGTTCTTCAGGAAAGGGGGGACGATCAAGAGAGCATCAGCGACCATCACTGCATATCCTGACTATACTATGTTAGTTCAGAGACAACGCTACAGTTATGTGGCAATTGAGAGAAGGCTGCACACGGCTGGATTGAAATATATGTTGCTGTATCCCGCTAAGCTTAAGATCCTCTACAAAGACAAAGTGCACTTTTTCGAATCTCCGGAGGACGCAGTGGCGTGGCTGGATGCACATGGCTGTCCGGAGCAGAATGAGGAGCATGGTCCTGGAAGTAACGATAAGTGACCTAATAGCCAAGTATATTGAGGCTGATGGCATGGGGCAGAGGGTTGTTATATCAGGAGGCATTTGGACATGTTGGACTGGAATATACTGCGTGTAAAAATAATAAGGAGAAGGGAGGTGCGATGAACTTGATTTTTTGAATAGGAAGCAAGAGACGAAAGGCAACCTACCCCCAAGAGTTAGATTAGGGGGACCGCCACTAGGGCAACACCTCCCTGCTGAGCGACTACCAGAAAGGGCTAGATGCGGGGGTGCCTGAGATCCAGGGATGGAGCTGGGCAACAGTTGGCGAGACGGGGCAAGTTGGGGCTAGGGAGGGATAATGTAGATGGGGGAGTTCCCGGGAAGTTGGGGACATTATTGGGGCAGGGCAGGGAGGTGGCAGGGTGGGAGGTTTGGGTGTTTGGTGTGGGGAGAGTTGGGGTGTTTGATGTGTTCTTAGTTAAGGGGACTTTTAGTTGGGAAACAAGCCTATACGGAAAGGCATTCAATTTGAATATGGACTGCACTGATGGGAGAAGGGGTCAGAATTTAATAGGCCAGGTGGGACCTTAAAATAATTACCTGGAACATCAGGGGGCTCAACAGCTACTTAAAAAGGAACAAGGTTATGTTATACCTGCGCAGACAGAGGATAGACATAGCCCTGTTGCAAGAGACTCACCTGGCGGGAGATAGGATGGAGATGATTGGGAAGAAATGGAAGGGAACTGTAGGGGACTCAACATATTCGTATTACACCAGGGGAGTACTTATATGGGTGGCGCCACATGTCCCTTTTCAAGTGGTACAGGTAATAGTTGAGACGGATGGGAGGATGGTCAGAATGAGGGGGATGGTGGAAAACAGGGAGATAAGTATTGTAAATACGTATGCCCCGAACCAAAACACAGCGGCATATTTCAGAACACTGTACGACAACGTTGGCAAGTGTGTGGGGAGTGCAGTGATTTGGGGAGGAGACTTCAATTGCATATTAAACCCTAAGGTTGATAGATCAGATGGGAAAATGTGTGGACCCGCCTCAGCTGCTAAGGCGTTGCGGATGCTGTTGAATGACTTTGGGTATGGAGATGCGTGGAGGGCACGGCACCCTCATGAGAGGCAATCCTCACAATATTCTGCCCCGCAGCAGTTATATACTAGGCTGGACTATGCTTTTGTCACACCAGATGTTCTGATGGAGATCACGCAAGTAGAATATAAAGCGAGGGTCCTCTCAGACCACTCGCCCTTGAACCTTGAATGGCAATACCGACCCCCAAGGGCGAGGATTCCAACATGGTGCCTCAGAGCTGAGGCACTAAGGGACCCCCTTTTTAGGGAAGACATGAGGGATGAGATTGTTAATTACTTTGAAACGAATACTGGTAGTGTGGACTTGGCAGGTACGTTGTGGGAAGCCTTTAAAGTTGTGATAAGAGGGGCAGCTATAGCGAAATCTAAAGGATTGCAGGGAGGGATCCAGACTGACCTGCAAGACACGGAGGAAGAATTGGAAAGGGCATTGAGAGGAGGAAATAGCACTAAGGAAGAAACCGACCTGATAATCAGATTGCAACAGAAATGTGCGGAACAATCGGAGAGACTGTGTAACCTTAATTACAAAAAATATGTAGAGATCAGCATGCAGGGAGGGGATAAACCGGGAAGGATTTTGGCGTGGCTATATAAAAGTGAAACCCCCAGACCCATGATTAGAACAATAACGAGGGAAGATGGTAGTGTGGCTAACACAGGCTACTATATGGGGATGATGGGGGGAGCAATTGCGAGGTGATAGCAGAAACATTGGAGGATATAGGATTGCCACAGATCAGTGCTGAGGAAAAGCAAGAGCTAGATGCTCTAATTACTTTAGAGGAGCTAGAAGAAGTGGTGAGACATTTGCCCACCAGTAAGACACCGGGGGCGGATGGACTCCCAAGTGAATTCTATAAAGTATTTAAAGGAGTGCTCCCCCCACTGTTAGACATGTTGAACGAAGCATACGAGCTGGGCAAACTCCCAGTGTCACTCAGAGAGGCAATCATAATACCTCTTCCTAAGCCTAATAAGCCGGGGCATAGCTGCGGTTCATATAGACCCCTGTCAATGTTAAATCAAGATAGCAAAATATTGACGGCCATCTTGGCAAACAGACTGCGGAGGGTTATTGGTAAACTGATACATCCTGACCAGACGGGCTATGTCCCGAATAGAAATATATCTAATAATCACATACGACTCCATCGAGTTATTGAATATGGGAACGAAAACAAAGGGGAGTTGGCAATTGTGTCACTGGATGCAATAAAGTCCTTCGATTCGGTCAAATGGCCATGGCTGCTGGTGGCTATGGTGGGGTGTGGAATGGGGCCTGGGTATCTACGGTGGGCGAAAATGCTATACAGCGAACCGCTGGCCAGAGTCAAGACAGGAGCAGTGATATCAGAAAGATGGCAACTCCGCAGAGGTACCAGACAAGGATGTCCTTGGTCTCCTATGCTCTATATTTTGGCTTTGGAACCCTTAGCGATATACTTGAGACAACAATATGATACGATAGGCATTGCTGTGGGAGGGGAACGACACCTGATCTCCCTATATGTGGATGACATGCTGTTGTACCTGAGACACCCGGAGGAAAACCTCCAATACATACTGGAGGTTATGGAAAGATATGCGAGGCTGTCTGGTATAGTGGTGAACCCTCAGAAGTCTAGCCTGTTCCCGTTGGGTGGATATAAAGGGATCCCATTGAAACAGCTACCGGTGTTACAGATACCTTGGGAGGTCAGCACTTTTCGCTATTTGGGGGTGGATGTATACCACACAGTGGAGGAGGAGCATGGGTGCAACACAGAGGTAGCCATTAAGAAAATTGAAAATTGCATGAGGTTCTGGGTGAAATTACCCTTAGAAATGATGGGAAGTGGGGCAATGCTGAAGATGGTGGTCTTACCTAGACTTCTGCAATACTTTGGGAATATACCGCACTGGATATTAAACAAGTTCTTCAGTATGTGCAGGGATTTCCTGTGGCATGGCACACGGAACAGGGTGGCCCTTTGGAAGCTGCAGAACTTCTATGAGAAAGGGGGGATAAAGCTGCTGAATCATGAAGTCTATTATATAGCAAGCCAACTGCAATATGTTGCTAAATGGCTCTCAGACGAGGTGACTTCTGAATCCAGGCTGTTTGGACAAGATTGTGCCCCGTTTTACTTAAGAGAAATAATGTTGCTGCCTAAGGCAGCAATGGTGGGGCATCCAAAGATGATGGTACTTGGATGGAGGATGTGGCGTAGGGAATGCCAGATGATGGAGAACCCATCCCCGTGTTCCCCACAGGTACCCCTGGTTGCACTGGCAAGCGGGGAAGAACAACTAAGGAGGATAATCAGAAACCACTGGGAACCTGTTGGGATAGCAACAATGGGTGATGTTTGGCAAGAGGGAACTATAATAGATTTTGAGATGTTGGGGGAAGAGACCGGGTTGCATGCTGGCCAGTTTATTACGTACCACAGACTGGTGCAGAGAATTAAGAGAACATGGCCTGAAGTGGTGTTGGAAGAAGAATCAGATGCTACCATAGATGTAATATATGACATAGCAGTGGGGGGACATGAGATATCTAGAATATACGAGATGATGATGTTGAAAGTGGGAAAGGAGGTAATACAATTGAGACAAGACTAGGAGGCAGAAGTGGGGACCCCGATGGAGGATGGGATGTGGGAACGTGCCCAAGTATACCATAAGAAAGTGTCGCGGAATGCAAGACTGCAGCACGGAAAGGGCGTATATGACACCCCAGAGAATATCTAGGTTCAAAGATGCAGGATGGCAAGCGTGCCCTAAATGTGATGAAGAGAATGCGGGTATGGTGCATATGTTCTGGTCATGCCCGATTATCGAGCGCTTCTGGAGCGAAGTGGCACACAGACTAGCAGAACATGGGGTCCAGATGGTGACTGACACAGTGTGTGCCTGCTTGTTGGGGGGTTTCCCTAGACCACGCAAGCTCAAGCACGTAAGCAAACTAAAGGACTTGGCATATGCGCTTGCGAAGAGAAGGATTGCCATGGGGTGGAAGGCATGCCACAGCCACGATCAGAAATGGGCGGAGGCAGAAACTATGGTGTGTCAAGTGGCGAGTAGCGCTGGGGGGGAGGAGGAGACAGAGATCCTGATGGCCTGGAAATTGTTAGTAGCTGAGGTATTTGGGTCAATAAGAGACCCAACGGAACCCATAGAAAGGGACACCCTGTCACAGGATGCAGGAATAGGAAGTGAGATTGGATAGGCTCGAAATGGGGGGCAGGATAAGGGAAGCAGTGAGCACATTTATGTGATGTACTAATTGAAATGTTAACTCATGCACTGCAAGGTTTGGTATGTATTGTTTGTTTGAATAAACTAATAAAAATGTTTAAAAAAACATTATCAAGTTAGCCTGAACAGTCAATGAACCCTGCCATAGCGCTGACAATTCAAGTCAATTGGTAGGGTGGTGCCACATAAATTAGGTTGCACTCCACTAGCAGATATGAACCATTCCACATGTGCTAGTATGAATCAGTGGTTAGCTTAATAGCCGCTATTTATGTTTTGTATTGTCAAATATCTTCTGATGAATTCATCTTCAACAGATGTTGATAAAGCATATTAGCAAGCAAGTTCACATATGTACATTGTTAAGTGCATTCTAGGACAATGAATATACATACATACAGTACAGAAAAACATATGTTTTAAAGAAACATGGTATACAGAGAAATTCAAAACCAAACAATTAGTGCATACATGAACTAGTTTCGAGTGAGCAACCCATAAACTAAGAGCACAGTGTGGTCCGAACGAGGGTGTGTGTGTTTCTGACTACCATGAAGTAAATCATTGGCTCTTAACCAGTTCAAAGTTGTGTCCTGGGTACAGGGGTGACCAGTTCATAGTCACAATGGATGAGTAAAGACCAATCCAAGGTCAACGTCGGAACATTACTTCCTGATGGTGTGGTGTGGACTGCACAGGGGATGCTGGTCCAAAGACGTTTCGGCAGGCAGTAGAGGATGCCTTCTTCTGGGCCTAAGGTTGTGTCTCTACAAGAAAGAGAACACAGAAATGTGTAAATAGGGGGCTGCCTGGCTTAAAGAAAAAGAACAGGGTTGAGAAATTGGGTGGAGGGCTTCATTGGGGAAACAAACATATGTTAGACTGGCATATTCCAATTGTCCTTATGCCTATGTTGGCACCACTGACCTGAACGAGGGTCTTCTGCAAGGTATCAAGCTTTATTGAGAAGCGCTAGCATGAAAGCGGTGCGTAGTTCCCTTGAGAAGTTGGGATGACTTCATGATAAACACTGGCTCCCTGTATAGTGCTGAAGCATCACAGTTGTAAAAATATGTAGGCAGCTGTAGGAAAAACGAATTGGTAAGAACTGGCTGGCCTGCATGTTTAGGATGCCTGTCACTGGGCTCGGCTTCCATAATTATGCATGGAACTCAGGTTATAGTGGCTTGCTTGAACATAAGTGCACGTTTCAGCAGAGTTTTACTGCTGTGCCTCTAGGCGCTGGGCTGCACGTGGCATCTTCTGAATACTGGATGTGTATATCATCCTAGCAAAAAGAACGGGAAAGTGTGGGAAGGGGGGACAACAGAGCACGTTAAAATCAATGTGCCACATGGGACAAGGTTCCCACAAAGGGGAGACGCATGCAAGTTCATGTGGGAACTGCAATTGAATAGATTGTAGAATCGGGGCTGACCCTGTATTGTATGCTTACCGGTCCGGGATCCTGTGTAGAAAAATAGTCTGCTCAGGCGGTGTGCTGAGGACGCCGTGATTCGTGAGTCAGTAGTGTCTATGGGCCTCATTACACGGATGGCAGTAAGGATTTACCGGTACCAGTAAATCCTTACCGCCTTACTAGGAGGTCCCTTTGCGGGTTGGGGGATTTAACGCCTGCTTTTTGCAAAGGGACCCAGGGAGCTAATTACGGTACCGCAATTTGCGGTACCGTAATTAGCGCCTTCCCCATTCCCATTATGCCCTATGGGGCAAAAATGGGAATGGGGAAGGGCAATGGTGGGAGGGGGAATTACCGCCCCGCCAACCTTGGAATGGGGCGGTAATTCCCCTTTCCGCCAAGGCGGTGCCAGTATTTTACCGGCATGAACCATGGCGCTAATAGCGCCATGGTTCTCCGCCATCCGTGTAATGAGGCCCTATGTGTTGTCTGGGCAACTGGTTCTGAAAGCAAAGGCTTTACACCAGGTTCTTGGAAGGTCTTGAGGTCTTCATTATAATGTTGTGTGAGTCAAGACTTCTGTTAGGCGGAGACTGGACTCATCTGGGAGTTATCTGCATTATGTAGCATCATATATCTTGATCTGGGCTGTTGCTACCTTTCCTTGTTAACAATGGGCATCATGCAAATCTTGTGTCAAACAGTGCTGTAGAGTCTGCTGTCCCCGTTACAACACTGTGGGCCTCATTACAAGTATGCCTGTCCGGAAATAGCGTTGCTGGTATATCCGTACCGGAACCCTTTTCTGGACCGGTGTAGTCCAAGTTGCAATGCCGGTAACACCGGCATCGCAAGTGACCCACTGCATCCTGAAACACTGTTGCCGGTATCTACAGAGACACGCAGCAGCCGTGCCAGTGATACCCGCATGGCATACGTAAGTGCACATTCAGAGGTGCACAGACACGCAACCACCTGCATGGACAAGCCGGTAACAACATGAAAAGGATGCCGGAAACACCGGCATCACGGACCAGGCGTTAAGTGTATTCTGGTGTGTAGAAACATGCCACAGGTGCACAAAATCAGCACAGGTGGACCCAATGGCCTGTTTCACTGCACAAAAGGACCACTTCCACATCACTTCCAAAACCACAATGCTACCATTAGCACTTGCAGTACTGGAGCTGGAGGACATGCCTGCAGAGCTACTGATTGAAGAGGCAGTGAGACGGAGGATGCAGCGGAGGCGCATGAGGAGAAGGAGGGCCATCAAAGCCCAGCAAATAGCAAATGTGCAGCAGGTTGTACCCCGCAGGCAGCCAACAATCCCTCGCCGAAGGGCCACCACATTCAATCTCACGCCCGCTCAGATCCACACCCTGTACCTGCTAGACAGGGACACCATCACCATTATAGTGGACCTGTTACATGATGACCTGGTGAGCCTCATAAATATCAGGACTGCCATCCTCCCCTGGCTGAAGGTAGAGTCTGTGCTACACTTCCTTGCCACAGGCACATATCAGCACACAGTGGGGCAGCTGCATGGTATCTCCCAACCCTGTTTCTACCGTGTGCTCTACTAGGAGCTAAATGCACTCCTGCCCCATGTATGCGACCACGTCAGCTTACCACAGGCTGCGGAGGAGATGAATTCCACAGATATAGCATTCGATGCACTTGCAGACATGCCTAATGTAATTGGGGCGGTCGACTACACACATGTGGAGCTGGTGGTGAGGTATGCTGTTGAGGAAGTGCACCGCAACAGGAAGTTATACCATTCCCTCCACGTACAGTTAGTGTGTGATGCCCGCCAGCTCATCACACATTACTGTGCAAGATTCCCTAGCTCTAAACATGACTCCATGGTGCTGCGAAACTCCACGCTGCCCCTCTACATGGCACGACCTGCTGGACATCGTACCTGGCTGCTGGGTGACTGGCTGCTGGGTGAGTCTAACTACAAGGCCATGTGCACTGTTGAATTGGGGGCGGCAGTAATCAGAATATCCAACCTGGCTGCTGGCTGACTCTAACTACAAGGCCATGTGCACTGTTGAAATATGGACCAATATGAGATGCATAACCAGTGGATGTCCACACTGCATGTATTTATCCATCATTACTCCAAGTGCAATTTCCCGTAACCTTTAACAAAGCTCTTTGAAAGTGCACAGAGGCCGGATTGGTCATGAAAAGGCAAAGGTATAGGAGGAAGAGGAGCAAGGAACCTTATTATCCACAATCTGCACAATAACAAACCTCACACATAGAACGGGACATGACACTAGTCAGCATTGTGAGGGCATGAAATGTGCAAGTGTGTAGGTGTAGCTGAAGCGGCAACACAGTAGTAGCATGCCAAAGCGCAAGGCCTTCACAGATGTGTCTCCATGTATGTAATACATACAGTGCGTACATCTATTTGGCCCAGCAAAAAAGTAAAACCACATGTACCAGAATGCAACATACCAAAGTGACAATAAATGACAAGCAAAAACACAGTCAAGCAAACACACAAGTCATGATGCTTAGCCAGAGATTCCAGAAGCTGCCGCACAGGAATCATTTGTGACAGCACACACATTTCATACATACAATGCCTGTTAGTACCCGTTTCATGTAACCTTTAAATTGAATGCGTTTAGACCAAATCTTCCAAAATGAGAAATTCCTTGACTGCCACTAATACATGAGTCTAAGGTGGCGGCATCACCCAATTCAGCATTTACCATCCCCAAATACACTCCCCACACTTATTGCAATTATGTAACCCTTTACCCCTCACACATATATTCGTTCAATATATGTTTCTGGCATATGGGTTACGATAAATAAGGATGTGTAGATGAAGGATTGCAAATAAAGACAGCATACGCTCACTACCGCTAAATCACAAAAGAACATCATTTAAATGCCAAAAGTACCGTTGTACAGGGACAGTTTATTTTCATTTGTGACACATTAATGACATTCACATCAATTCGTGTCAGTTGTACGGAAATTCTTAGAGGTCAAGTAGTCTGTGATTGGTCCATGTGAAAGCAACTGCACAACACACCCCCACACGCATCCTGACAAAGTTCCCTTGGGGTACACGAAAAAAAACATATGCTATGTAAACTCATTTTTGCCTGTGCATGTCAGTCTTCTCAAATGAACACTATACAGCCTGTGCCAACATGAAATGCCCAGGAAATTGACATGTACTCTTGCACCTGTGCAGGTGATGGCGGGTATCCCCTAAAGCCCTGGCTAATGACCCCCATCAGGCAACCCCACAACAGGTACGAACAGGTGTACAACCGTGCCCATGTATACACTCGCTGCACCATTTCGCAGACATTTGGCCTCTTGAAGGCCAGATTTCGCTGCCTCAGCAGATCTGAGGGAGCCCTTATGTACAGCCCAGAAAAGGTGGGCAAAATTGTGCTGGCATGTGCCATGTTGCACAACATGTGCATCTGGCGCAAACGTCCCCCAGCCCCCCGACATGGACATGCCGCCACCAGTGGCTGGGGATGAGTATGAGGAGGAGGAGGATAATGCACTGCGCCACAATGGCAATGATGGACGTGCCACACGGCGAGAACTTATACACCACTACTTTTGAGCACCTATTACACACACGCTCTGGACATCAAGCACGTTGGGCACTGGACATGGATCACACTGGGCACTGCACACTGTACATGAATACATTCACTCACACTGAAAGATCAATGTTGTCATGTTTCTTTTTGCAACACCAGAGATATTGTGTAAAAAATAACTATTTACAATTGTGCTTTTAACTACCTATACGATCCCATCCAACTATCCTCACACCCCTTCCCCAATCAACCCACCACACACACCCTCCTCAACTATCCCCACACCCTCTCCCCACCCAACCCTCCACACACCCCCTCCCCAACCATCCCCACACCACCTCCCTAACCAACCCTCCACACACCCCCTCCCCAATTATCCCCACACCCCCTCCCTAACTACCCTTCCCCACACACACCCAATTCTTGTCCTATTTACACCCCCTTTTAGTCGGAGGGTTGTGCCCTTCTGCAGGGCGAGACAGCTGCTGCGATCTACACAAAGTGCTGCTTTGCAGGGAACTTGGTGTGGTACTGGATGATGGTGGCGTGGTTATGTGCCATTTTTCCGCAATTGCCTGCACCAACACCGCAATCGACTCAACCAGGGTTAAAATAGATCCATTACCCTCCCTCACATGCCGTGCCAGATGGTAGACTCCCTCTGTGGCTCTGTCCAGCATGCGTGCATTGTTCCTGGAGGTGTCCTGCATTGTCTGCTGCATTTCCTCGGCCCCAGCAAGGTATTGTTGCACCATTGTGTGCATGGCTTGCTGTCGTTCCCCCATCCTAGTGAGGCGCCCCTCGATGTCCTGTGCGTTGGCTAGGGGTGGTCGTTGTATCTGTTGGGGGCTCCACGGGCCCATGGGACTGAATCCAGCTGCATCTGCATAGCTCTGGTCGCTCTGTATGTTGTCCACTCCACCGTCATCCCCAATGTTGTCCGGTCCACCCCCTTGCAGAAGAGATGCAGGTGCATCCTGCTGGTGGGGTGGGCTGGTTCTTCCTGCTGGTGGGGTGGCTGGGTGGCAGGTTCATCCTGCTGGCGGGGTGGGCGGGCCGCAGGTGCCTCCTGCTGGCAGGGTGGGCAGATAACAGGTTGTTTCTGCTGGTTACAGGTGCCACCTGCTTGGGCGGTGTGCAGCAGGTTCTTCCTGCTGGTGGGGTGGCTGGGCGGCAGGTTCATCCTACTGGCGGGGGGGCTGGTCCGCAGGTGTAGTTGCCTGCTCTCGTCTGCTGGTGGATGTGTTGGTATCCTGGCTGGAGGTGGTAGTTGTCCGGCAGCGGGGCTGTGTCCTGGTGGCCCTGGATATGTGTGGCTGGTCGCTGTCGTTGCCAGATAATGTGCCTGCGTGGGACAGTAAGGCAGGGCATCAATGATGGGTGTGGATTCATCAGACAGACATAAATGCTAGTACTTTCAAATGTATGTGCATTGTCATGGACATGGTGATGGGCATGGTGTGAGATGCTGTGTGGGTGCATGTGTGATGTGCGGACATGGTGTGAGCAGTGTCTTTTGCCTGGGGTACAGGTGTTTCCCTGTTTGGGTGTTATGGGTGTGCCACACAAGCTGTATGAGATGGTGTTGTGTCTGATTGTGAAATGGATGTGTTTCACATGTGACTGCTGCCTATGGCAGTTGCTGCGTGGATGGTTAGTTAGCGGGATTGGACATGGTGGGTTGGACAAATGTGCCACATGTATCATTGATGTGTGCATCTTGTCATCTGCTGGCTGTGGGGTACGTGCCCCCGATGTGACTTTGGGCATGTGGTAGGACGGCGGTGATGACCGCAGTTGTGCAGTGTCAGGGGGATGTGTGTCTGAGTGCCAGAAAATACAACTTGTGGGGGCAATACAGGGGACCTGTGTGATGTGTGAGTGATGTATGGGTGTGGGTTTCAGGCAAGTATGATGTGCATGTCTTCTACAAGACATTGGGCTCACGGGGACTCACCAGCATCATTGGATGAGACATCTCCAGCCTCTGCATCTCCGACTCCCTCTATTGCCTCCATGTGCATAATACTGCTGCAAGTTTCCTCCCATGCCTGCAGTTTAATTGGAGATGGTGGTCCCCCTCCTGTGGCCGTGCCCTGGGTGTGCTGTGCGGCAAGGAGGTTCCGCACACGGAGACGTAGATTGTCCCACCTCTTTTTGCAGTCCCTCACTGACCTGGGCGTTGTCCCCACCGCCGACACCTTCCGGGAACCTCCTCCCAGATGGCCTTCTTTCTGAATTGTGTTTGGTGCAGCAGGTCATTGCAGAATACTTCTACTGAGTGCTCGACCAATGTGTCTGCCAGCATGCTCAGTTCTGCCTCACTGAACCTTGGCTTGCGCCTCCGTACGGCAGGTTGTCTTGAGGATATGTCTCTCGATATTCTTCTATTGCTCAGATTGTGCCTCAGACTCCTGTGCACTGAGGATTGCAATGGAATGTATTTTTATAATGCCCTCCGGTACATTCCCTGTTCTGGCGATGACAATATTTCCGGTGCTGGTAATACCGGTGCCGGTAGCAGCGGTGTGTTTGAAGCCGGAAATAGAGTCAGCGACAGCGAGGATGCCGGTATGGGGAGGTTTTGAAGCCATTTGGTGGTGTTACCGGCATGCCAGTGCTACCATTTTCGGCATGCCGGGATGCACGTGCATGCTGACTCAGAATCAACCGTTGATTCCAACAGCAGTGCTGCACGGACACGGTAGCACCGGCATGCCAGTATTTTCATTTTTTTACCGGGTAACTTGTAATGAGGCCCCATGTCTACTTTGGGCATAAACTGAGTGCTGCTTCTGTGTTTGGTTTGGAATTTTGGGGAGTGCTACCTGTCACTTATGACGGCTTCAAAATGCTTGAACATTAGACATTAACGCAAAACAAACATAATGAAACATTGAATAATATAACTGACATATCATGACCTAATCCGTTAGTATATCAGAATCTGACATCAAAAACCCCAAACTAAAAAGCTGTGAATAGATAAAAATGCAAACAAAAACTGAGCAAAAGTCTCTTTAAAATTCAAGAAATTCAGAAGCATATGTTCAAGTTAATTGTATTTATGCAATTAGATTCGGGAACACAACAGACAAATATTGCATGGCATATTCCTGTAGCTTAAAAATATGACATGGCATAGCATAGCATAACACAACAGAGTGTAGCATGTGAAACCTAAGAGAGAACAGCATTTAAAAAATGGCCAGAGCATAGTGAAGATAGCATATCACAGCCACATAGCCAAAACATGCCATAGCTTAGCATAACAAACATATACATTTTGTATAATTTGAAAGATTTTGTGCATAGGTAGAATTGAAATTGTTCCTTGTTTTTTCTTTTTTACGTTTACTGTTGTTGGATATACATTTTTAAACTTTATATGCTAATAATAAATCACATATATTTGTGCTACCCATATGATTGTGACAGATCTGGGACTTTTTGAATCATAAACTATTCTCTCGTGTGACACCCATTTTGTGTTTTTGAAATGTTCATGCAGGCATTAAACCAATGACATCTGCCTCGCATTTACATCTGGCAAATAGCAGGCAGATTGCATTGGAATCAATAATAATAATAATTTTTTTTTTGATGCCTGATCTCCTGAGCTGAGACTGCACTTGGTTGACTCTAAGGAAATATATCCTAGGAAGCTAGCACAAGCTGCTCACTTATGGGTAGTCAACAGGGCCACTCAATGGGATTCTGGGGCTACTCACAAGAAGGAAGAGGGGAAGCAGCACAAGAAAGAGGGTAAAGAAAATGTTAATTCCAACGATGCAAAAGAGGGCCACAAACAAAATAAGGGTAGATCCTCTGGGAAACCTGGTAAGTCTAGTGAACACTCTGGTGCCAAACCAGTGGGTGATCAACAGAAACCCCTATTCTCAAGAACATTTGGTAAATGTTTTGTATGTGGGTCTGTAGATCATGTGAAAGGGGATTCCAGATGTAAAGGTAGACCTTCAGGGGTCCACACTGCCTCCCTAACCTTCATCCCTGAGGGAGAAGCACAAATGGCTAGTGCACACTTTCACCTAATGGTTGAACAACCCATTGGAGCTCAAGCCAGTGTATCTTTAGTGTCCCTGCATCTGTGGGAACAACATAATGTGGATGTTTATAACACCATTCCAGATAACACCAAAGTGTATTATAAGGACAGTGCTCTTGTAGATGATCAGGAGACTCTTGCCATAAGAGACACTGGGCAAGCATAACAGTGGTTGATGAACGGTTGATGAACGCTAAACTTGATGGAGGCCCTATCCAAATGGTTCCTATTCTGCTGGCTCTCATCCAGTGCAATAACATGACTGTTAGGATCCCTGTTAGTGTACAAAATGAAGTGCCTGGGAGAGTCCTATTGGGGAATGACTTGAAGGCTCTTTTAGAAGTGTCTAGTACCCCAGCCCTTCCAGCAAAAGAAGCAGGTGTAAACAAGATTGACCATAGAGGCAACCTTAAGAGACTCTCAGTTTGAGGTTAAGGAGACATCCAATACCTCCAGTCAACAGGAAGGCAACCCTTCAACTTCTAAGAGGAAAGAGAGACTAAGGAGAAATCCAGGGTCTGTGGTAAGAAGAAAGGTCTGAAATCAAAACCGGTTAAAAAACAAGGACATCCCCTAGAGGATTGTCCCAGGGCAGACCTGTGACCTCTTCCCCAGCAGATGCTGAGTGGGAGGACCAACCAAATTCAGTGGAAAGAGCTACTGGTGACACAGAGATGGAAGAAAACCTTCCCTGCATGGAGATCTGGATCCTAGAGACCATCCCGAGCTGCAGACTTTTCTTGCAGAAGGTCGACCCTCTATGGCAGACTTCAGCAGAGGACAAAGATAGTTTCCCTCTCTAGAAGGTCTGCACCAGGGAAGCATAGGATCAACTGGGAGGATGGCCTCCCCAACAGTGAGCTTACTGAGTTTACCCCAGGGGACTACAGGAGACTAGTAGTGCCCCAGGAGGTGAGACAAAAGTGCCTACAGTTGGCACACAAGATCCCTCTGGCTGGTCACTTGAGTTTCAAGAGGACCAAAGAGAGGTTATCTCGGTACTTCTACTGGCCCAAGATGGGTGCAGATGTAGATAAATTCTGTAGGAGCTACCACACTTGCCAAACCTCTGGCAAGAGTGGGTCTAGGAATGTGGCACCTTTAGTGCCCCTCCCGGTGGTGGGAGTCCCTTTTGAGAGGGGGGGATTGACATTGTTGGTCCCCTAGACCCTCCAACTTCCTCAGGCAACCAATTTATGTTAGTTGTGGTAAACCATACTACCAGGTATCCTGAGGCAATACCTATGAGAAATGTTACTGCTCAGAAAGTGGGTAAGACCCTGCTTGGTATTTGTACCAGGGTGGGGTTTCCTAAGGAAGTCCTCTCTGACAGGGGATCAAACTTGATGTCCCACTACATCCAGACCATGTGGAAGGACTGTGGAGTGACTTACAAGTTCTCAACAGCCTACCATCTCCAAACCAATAGGTTGGTGTAGAGGTTTAACCGTACCAAGAAGAGCATGATAGGTGCCTTAGAAGAAAGTGGGACCGTCTACTGCCATGCCTTCTCTTTGCTTATAGAGAAGTCCCTCAAGCAGGGGTGTGTTTTAGCCCCTTTGAACGTCTTTATGGTCATCCAGTCAGAAGTCCTTTGGCCCTGATTAAGGAGGGGTTGGGGAGTACTCCTTCCCTACAACCAGTGAGAGTCACTGACTATGTGCTAGGCCTCAGAAGGATGGCACTAATTATAACAGAAGCTTCAGAAAACCTGAAAGCTGGAGAGGCTCTGGTCAAGCATTGGCACAACCAGAAGGCCAACATGGTGGAGTTTACTCCAGACCAGTTAGTATTGGTTATGGTTCCTAAAAGGCAGAGGGCCTTACAGGACAAGTGGGTTGGACCCTTCAATGTTGTAGGCAAGCTTGGAGAGGTCATTTATTTAGTGTACCTGGGCAACCCCAATGAGGCCCCTAGGGTCTATCACACTAAATGTTTGAAGGCTTATGTTTCCAGACCAGAACTAGGAGCTTTGCTTTTAGCCTCTGATCTCCTCAGGGGACAACCTTCAGATGAGACGATTGAAGGAGTGAAACTCGCTTTAGATTTGACTCTGCAGTAACAGGAGGAGTGCAAGGCTCTGTTAAATCAGTTTGCCTCCCTGGTTTCTCTGACACCAGGCTTGACCCCTTGGGCCCACCATGATATTCTCACTGGTAACAGTCTCCCTGTAAAAAGCAGGGGCTACAGAATATCATATCATGTCAGATCTCATATAAAGGAGGAGGTCACGACGATGCTTGACCTTGGGTTTATTGAGCAATCTACCAGTCCCTGTGCTAGTCCATTTGTACTTGTGCCAAAGGCAGGAACCAAATAGTTGAGCTTCTGTGTGGACTATACAGCTCTTAATGTAGTCACCACAACTGATGCCCATCATTTACCAAGGACAGGTGATATGGTGGACAAACTTGGTTCAGCTAAGTTCCTCGGCACATTTGACTTGACCTCAGAGCCAACTAGATGGGAAAAGCAGGGAACGCCCTATTTGCTTCATCAGCAGAAATCTGAAGGACCGAGAGACAAGGTGGGCAACTATAGAACGTGAATGTTTTGCCGTTGTATGGTCAATTAAGAAGTTTTGGGCATACTTTTATGGTTCTACTTTAATTATTCAAACTGGCCACCAACCCTTGAGATGGTTAATGCAAATGAAGGGGGAACATCCTAAATTGTTGAGATGGTCAATCAGTCTCCAAGGGTTTGATTTCATTATAAAACATAGGTCAGGGTATAATCACCAAAATGCTGATGGTCTCGCCAGAAAGTATGAACAACTGGAATAAGAGATTCATCCTGGAGTGGATTAAATCCTCCTGTCCCTTAGTCTGGGGAGGACGAGTGTTAGGGAGAATTTTCATTTCTGTGCTCATTCCCTTCAACCTTAGAGACCCCCGGCTCTTTTGCTGGATTTAGGATTCATTAATTTAACTCCTGAGTGAGTGGGACCTTTCTCTCACTCCTGTGTTTCTCCCTGATATGGATTTTATGTTTTCACTGTTTTTGGAGTCTGTCCAACTCCATAGGCATCTGCCTTTTGCATAGTGACACATGGCACCCTCCTTGGGATTTCTCTTAAAGGTTTAAATACCTTTTCTTGGGTGAACTTCTGTTCCCACGAATAGTAAGGTGAAATTGATCTTACTTACCTTTTTGCTTTGTGGATCCAGCACACACCATCTTATGTGGAGTCCTGGGGGGTTACCTAGTAGCCCCTTATCCTTCTTTCTCACATACCATTTTTTGTTACCCTCAGTACTTTAAATGGCTGGTGGCAGTGGTTTAATGTTTATCACAGGCTGAACCCTCAGGTGCAGTACAGCACCCATGTGTATCCATTTTGTCAGAATGGCCCTGTCTTCTTTTTCACCATGTTCTGTTTGTGAGGTCTTTCTTGGCTTTTACTCTGTGCGTTGAGATAGGTTTAAGCCCTTTGTGTGTTTTGCATTTGGCAGACTTCAGCCCTGAAGCCTGCGCCTGACTACATTGTGTCTGGAAGGACAGGATGTGAGGGAGGGTCCTGAAACTCCCCTGTCGTTTGTCTCTAGGTGTGCCTGAACAAAACCAGTCCTGATTGGCTGGCTGTCCGGGGAGGACAGCCACCCTGCTGTGTGACTGACAGCCTGGGCTGTGCATGAATGGGAAAACTTGCTTAAAAGGCGAGAATTTGGGGACTAGAGGTAGAATCAACCATTGGAATAAACATTCAAAGCAGAAATCATGAAGGGTCCCCCGCTTCAACCTCCTCGACCTCAAAGTACTGGTGAAGCTCTTCTGCTATGCTGACCTCCTTTTTCCTATCGACAGAGAAGCTCCAGATGGACCGACATCTTACCTTGGGTTAGTGGGAACAACTAACCCCGAGATGAAGTCCACTTTGGCACAATCCCTTGCTGGGCCTCTCCAGTGCTGCAGAAGCCCAATGCCAGGGGTCTAGTGTCCATCACTGAGTGCCACGTCTGCCGCGGAACGAATCCAGCCAAAAAGCTCCAGGAGCCTCCTAAGGACTCTCCTGAAGCAGAAACTCCATATCCAGGGTCCCCTCACCCGAGTCCAGGACCGAGGGAACAATGGAAGTCCAACCAGAGAAATTCATTTGGCATCAGTGCTGTTTGCTAAGTGCTGAAACAGTGAAGAGCCACTGAATCCAAGAGAGCCCGTAGCTGCCGAAGTGCTTCCCAAGTACGGCCACAGGAGCTCTCCAGATGTCCTCCCTCTTGTCCCCACGACTGAAGCTCAGGAACCAGGGTCTGCTTGGCTGTAGCAAGACGGAATCCACCTGGACAACTTTATTCAAACCAGAGGTACTTTTTGGGATTGGGGTATTTACCTTCTTGACTTAAGTCGTGCTTTCTCCCTTGAGAATTGCACTTGCTTAACTTTCTGAGTTGATTTCAACTTCCTTTTGCACAGGCTTAACAGCTTGTGTGCCTACAGTGGTTTTCTGAACTATCTGACTTTGTGAAAGACGTGCATCAGAACTATAGACTGTGTCCAACTGACTTTTGCTGTCCTGGCTCCATAAAAACACCTTTCAGAATCCATTGACTTTGGCAGTGCTTGTCCTTCAATAGGTTGTAATTTGTTGAACATTTTTACTGCTGGGAAAAGATTACCTAGATTTCATTGGAGGATTCAAACTCTATTCACTTGATAAGAAAGTATGTTGTAACCTTTCTATTTTTCCTTAACCCTTCCTTTCTGAAACTCAGAGTCTAAAAAGTGTATTGGTGTTATATATAAATGCAATACTATCCTTGTCCTTTAAGTCACTTCAGGGTTTAGGAGAAATTTAGCATATCGAAAGAGTATTCACCAACTTTATTGATTTTGAAAAGTGATTCCAAAGTTTGCTTGACTGTTATAAACAATTGCCTTTTTAAAGAATGCTTAACTAAATCTTGATGAGTAAATAAATACATATTTATAACTAAAACCCTTTGAGTATAAGGGTTAGTTGGTTACTTGTATTGACCGATTTAATCTTGAAACACTTGTGTATAAGCCCGTTATAAATGTCATATCATATCTGTACAGCTCACATTCACCCCTCTTGAGATAGGCATGGCTGCTCAGTCACGCTACCAACTTGTGTAGTACACACCTATACCAAAAGATGGGTTACCTAATACCAAGCAGGTAAGTCTTGTGTAGTCTCACACAGTGTGACTGCACCAATCCTTACCTAACACCCACAATATATGTTTCTTAATGATTTAGATGTCTCTGCTGTCTGGGATGTCTTGTCCCTGTACTTTTCCAACGACAGCTTGTACCTGTAATTCTCTGCAACCCTTGGTAATCTTATGCACTGGTTCACTGCCCTGCCCAACTCGGCCCTTCTGTCTATTCAGCTGACGAAAATCCCCTGCTGGGTTATGGCGTTTCAATATTTCCCATTCATCTAAAGTGACTGCGTCCTCCGTCTTGGTTTAAATGGCCACCCATTTCAGTTGCGTTCAGCATTAAGCAAGCATTTATGTGTATTCTTGTGTGAATTGCGTTTCTGCAAAGGCGAGAGAGAGAGAGAGAGAAAGGGAGAGAGAGAGAGAGAGAGAGTGTGTGTGTTTTCGACCCTTGTGATCGTAAGCATGTTCTTCGTGTCTAAATGCAGTTTGACCTAGTGTTCATGTATCTTTGCGAGTGGTTGCATGTGCCTTTGTTCTAAGGCGCCTACGTGTGTCATCCTCCGTCGTGACATCATTTATTTCCATCGTAATTACAGGTCATCCAGGATTTCCATCGATTGTAGGCTGTAGATGACATCATCTGGGTGGGGTCTGTATGGTTGTCTCAAGGAATAGTGGTTCTTGAATCTGCGGTATAATGGTGGTGAGGGGGTAGGTGCCATAAGTGAGGTGCACCGTTCGTGTTTATACCGTCGGAATGGGAGGTCTGAAGTGATGATGAACACCTTCATTTGCCTCTCAACATTACACAGGAGCTTTCCAATTATCAAGGCACACCTCTTGAATTATGTGAATGTGAAGGCAGGACATCTAGCATGTTATTAGTTTGGCCTATAAGGTGGAGCTTAAGCACCACTATGCCAAAGCTATTGCATTAGAGTAGAGCTAGGTTGGAAATCATATATGAGGAATGACACACAACTTTATGTGTGTTTTTTGGTTATTTTCCCACCCACTAACTACCCATGGCAATGCTAATCCCTATGTCCATTCCCACCCACTACCCGTCCCTCCTCGCCCAAAACACATCCCCCTGGGATCTCTTTGAGCTAGGTCTTCCAAGAAGTAAGATCCAAGTTTGGCCTGTCAGTGTTTTTTCGAAGTGGTCTGCCAGGAGTTAATGGCTGTACTGAAGCTATTAATGGCTACTGGTGTAATAGAAATGCACTAAAGTCTGGTTAAAAACAAGCAACGTCAAAGCCAACCGTTTTGGCTAGAGGTATTAGTTACACACTGATAGCATATGCCCAGGTAATCGCTCCATTTTCCAGTTGTAATCTTATGGCCAGGTAGTATTATTATATCAGTGCCTAGCAATTGCCTATTACATACCTACACAAAAGCCCAAACTGTTGACTTTTAACTTTGAAGTGACTACGCGCCTAGAATAATGGTTCATGTCAACATGAGATTGGGGCACATATTTCAATTTGAGTTTAATCCGCCATAGCCGTTCTAAAGGAAGCTAACTCTGTAGGCCTCAAAAGTTCAAGATTATGCAATGGCTGTGGATGTCTTACTCCTAATGGGGGAATTATTGAGGTTTAGAAACATTTATGCAAATTGTCACAACCCAAGAGTTTTTGTTAACACGTTTGAAGGCACAAAAAGGGATCAAATACATTCTGCGGATGAAAAGGAAAATAAGACATTTATCATATCTGAACTTAAAAATGAGAGAATAGAGAGAAATTCATGGAACATGTGCATAGCATTCACATTTTAAATCATTGTTTCTCTTCTAACGACCATAGGGGCAATCATCTCCCCCAATTGTATAAGGAAACAGGCTTGGTATCCGTACAAGGAGCCCATTGAGTCCAACATGCAACAAAATGGCCAGTTGCAGAAAATAAAATGTATACCAAAATTGGTGACCCAGAGCAAAGTAGACCAATCGTGCCAGATTGGCCTATTGTGTTCAATTTTAGAAACCTCTGTGAACATCTTAAAAATCTTAAAAACTCTAGGACTCCCGGCCCAAATGGACTATCAGCTGCCACTCTGAAGGGGGACTTTGCATTATGGGCGGAAGTTTTGCGCCACCTGTTTGTAATGGTCTGTAAAACCAGGACCATTCCAAATTCTTGGAAGAGATTTGTACTGGTCCCAGTCTTTAAACCTGGTGACAGTTTGGCACCAGAACATTACCACTTATTGTCGATGATCGACATAACTGTCAAGGTATTTTCCTCCTATGTGCTTGAACATTTGCAGGGCTGCTAAAAATCAGTAACATTCTCCACCCCTTTCAGACAGGTTTCCGTGTTGGGTCGAGCACAGTCCACAACATTAGAGCTCTGGACACAATAATATACCAGGCAAGGTATTCTCCTAGTAGCTCAGTATATATTGCTTATGTGGACTTTCATTCTGCTTTCGACCAGGTGGATCGAAATATCACGTGGAGGAAAATGAGAGGCTGGAGTTGCCCGAGCTGGCTCTTGGAAGTGATTATGGCCCTGCATGCGGACACTTTTGCACAGATCCAGCTAGTTAACAACGGCAGCTTGTCCCAGCATATGCGAATAAACAGGTGGGTGAAACAGGGCTGTATGCTAGCCCCACTACTTTACAACATCTATGTGTCAGATTTGCTGACTAGGCTGGTGGAAAAGGGGGATTGTGTCCCAAAGATCTGTTGTGTCTCTATAGATAGTATGCTGTATGCAGATGATTTAGCAGTGTTTGATCACATGTTAACAGGGCTTAAAGCTATGCTAAATGAATTGGGTCTGTACACAAAAGGGAATCAACTGACAGTATGCTTCATTACGAGTCCGGTGTTAGCCGTGCCGGTAAAACCAAAGACGACACCATGTTGCCCTCTCGTGGCCAACCTAGGTTTGAGTTATGAGCTAAAGTTGATTGGGAAATTTAGATCACCCCATGTCAAGTTTGGAGAATTATGAAATAGTATCGGCTGGTCGCCTGACTTCGGACGATGCTCTGTATTTGATACATTAAAGGGAGTTAAAGGGAGTGACAAAATGGGATTGGCAAAGTAATTATGATCATCTGACCTCACTAAAGGGCTATGAGAGTGTGGCACAGGTGGTTCATCGCTATATGAAACCTGAGTGATATTTATTTGCTATGACCAGACCCTGATGTTTGCAATTTCCGCATGAAGTTACACACAAATCAGCTACCAGTGTTGGCAGTGTGTGGTGCGAAATTAAATCTACCATGGGAAGGGAGATGCTGCAGAATTTCTAAGGTTACCACGAACCACGAGTCAGCCAAACATGTACTGAGTGAGTGCCTGAGCCTGGGTCCTCTTTATATGGTATCCGTGGGGCCCTTTGTACACGATTACAACTCCATAAAATCTAGTGAATATTTGGTCTTCTGTTGAAATATGGAATCTTTGAGGGTTGTATTAGAGTCTAGAAAGGGAATCCCCCCGCCTTAATATAAGAATTCAGGTATGAGCAAAACCGTTTTGGAAAATTCCTTGAGTATAAAGCTAAACCCCTGCTACCACTCTCACATGACAAAAGGTAATAAAAGAAAACTGGATTACAAGAAGCAAACTTGTAACTTTGCACTTTCGAAATTCTGATATTCCATATTTTGCAATGTAGTTTGTATTTGTATTTGAACTTGTATTATATGGTGCTATAGTAGGGAAAATCAGAAGGAAAATCAGCGGGAAACTGAAACTCTAAATTCCATTTCATTGTATATAAGTAGATTTTATAGAAATGCATTTGTTTCGTTTGTGTGAAATGGTTCATGTATTGAGTAATATTGATTGCAAAAGTTAATTTTGAACTATGTACAATTATAATAAATAAAACAAAATTAAAGAAATAAAAAGAAACGTCAGACGTAGCCCAGCACTCTAGAGCTGGGTAGGCAAACAAGGAATCTCCCAGTGGTAATTGAAAAGGTGAGGAACAACAATCACCTGAACGCAAACCACAAAGCTGAAACAAAAAATTAGTGATAGGAGAGAGGGCCAGAGAAAGGAAGAAATAATCATGGTGAAAGTAACAGACCGTACACAGTGAATCTCTTGGGCATTGACGAATATATGGGAGGTGTCAGAAATGGAAAGGGTTATGGCAATTTGTTGTTCGGTGTATTGCTGGTGAGCAGGTTATCCTGACAGCATGCAGACATTGGTGTAAGACCCACCAATGGTATGAGGATGCAAGCAATAAGTCCCCTCTGGCAAAACTGGGGTGCAAATGGTCAGATCCCTCAACAGCACATGGACGCAAGCGTTAAGTTCCACCGATCAAATGAGAATGCCAGAAGTGAGTACACCAACAGCGAAAGGATAACAGAAGTAAACCCCTCAATGGCACAAGAATGCAAGAGTTAGGAGAGAACAAGTTCACCAAACATTGGGAGAAGACTGCATGATGTGGAAGGCAAGCCAAGGTCAGGATAACTGAGTAGTCCTTGGTGAGTATCAAAACAAAATGATAAGCAAATGCAGGTCCTGGATTGGGATGAGGTAGGAAAACGAAGAACTACGTGGAAATTATCAAAGCACAGGGATGAGCAAGTACGAGTCCAGAGCAAGGCTGAGGTCAAGATCACTGAGCCGGTCGTTGAGAGCGCAAAAACACAGAAGTGAGAAAGGAAGGGGCGGGGGCAGGCTGAGATTTCAAACACACTGGTGAGGAAACATGATAAAAGTGTGGCACAACAGCAAGGACTTAAGACCAACTGATGGGCACCAAACAGTGACAGGTTTTTCAGGGCATTTGTCACAGAGTGCATGCTCACGTGCAATCCTGTTCTCTCACACATAGGGCCTCATTATAAGTTTGCTGGTCCGGTAGTAACAGCGCCAGTAAGCTACCGACAATGTTACTACCGGACCGGCAATCTACGAGTTGTGCTTGTGGGTGCCTTTCTGCCCGCCAGGTCCGGCCTGGCGGGAAGAGCGGCACCCGTGAGCGCAACTCGTCGGATTCACCGGCACTATTCATGAATGGTGCCGGTGCATCCGACCTCCCTATTCCCGGGGAGTAATGAATATCGGCACCCAGCAATGGGGATGGACCGGGTCCGCCGGGGTCGGAATGCCCCCGTACGTCCCTATTGCCGGATGCCGGTAATTTCACGAGTTTGGCGGCAGCCATGCCGGTTTTACCAACACCGCTACCGCCAAACTTGTAATGAGGCCCAGAGTGTAGCTAGAGGATTCTGGAAACGCAGTTCCCATGGTTGGGGTATAGGATCTAGTGGAAAGGTGTCAAATTTTAGGGCCTCACTGTATATTGAGTGCAACAATACACTCGTGCATCCCATCAGGTGCGAAGTGCAGGAGTAAAACATGCCTTTTGGGACAACCACAGAGGTGGAAAGGTTAGCGGTGGGCCAGGGCATGGCCTGAAGTTGCTGCAATCAAATGCTAATAATCCCAATAAAACGTAAGCAGCACTATAAAAGTCTTAATGGTGAATCCCTTAGCTGCAATTTCCACTATTCACATTGATTCAAAAATAAGAACTGTAGATTTTCATATTCAATTGTCAAGTTTCTGACTGTGACTAATGGCCTCCGGCCAATCCTGGAGTTATAAAGACATTTCCTCTTCAAGTGTGAGAGCTGATTCGGATACAGAGCGTTCCCCTACATGTGGGAAGGTGTTATTCTGCTGCAGTCTCACCCTTCAAGGGGGAGGTCTGATGTTGGTAAAGAGCCCTGCTCTTTCGATGGGGAGAGTTTGATCTGATACTCCCCTTCAAGGGGAGAGTTTATTATGTGAGAATGTCCACCCTTCAATGGGGTGGTTTTTATTCTGGTGCAGTCGTCCTGTGATGGAATGCCATCTGTAAGGGTGCAAGGGTTTTCATTCAATAAAATGATGAAGGGAGGTCCTAATCAGCCGCCCACCTTTTCATTTCAAAATGCTCCATGCCAACATTGTAAGGCATTGCTGTACCAGGCTCCTGACAGCAGCACGGGGCACCAGGCTCCTGACAGCAGCACGGGGCAGGTTCACAGGCGGCATGTGCATGCCTGACAGCACCCGGATCACCAGGTTCATGCAGTCAGAAGTGGCTTTTTAATCATCTACTCTTGAATAGCTTATTGAGTTTCGTGCCATGTAAATCTACAGACATGAGCCCATGCTTGGTTGGGGCATTATTACTATAAGAGCACAAAATTGCACATCCGTAGCAATTTGGTTGCAAACTTGTGTCGGCTCAGTCAGAAGAGCCCACCGATGACAGGATTGATATATATTAGTGTCTGCCCTGAGTGTCTCCACTACAGCCATGTGGAGACACGGCCAGGATGCTGCCGTTTATTTTTCCTGCAGAAAGGGTAACAGCTTCCCGGGGGACAGGAAAACTTCCTAGGAGATCTCCTCAGATCTGGTTCCTCAGAAGCAGTACTGATAGTACAGAGCCACTCCCACACCAGAGTGCTGACCACTGGAATCGCTACCCGAAACAGAGGTACTGTCCTTCTCTGGCAGATAATGGAGCAGGTGCAGGGCAAGAGCCTGGATTTATTCCAAAAAGGCGAACAGGCACAGGGCGAGAGACCCGGTCTGTCCCAAGACAGGTAGCAGTCGCAAAGCGAGAGCTCTGGCCTGTCGAAAAAAGGTGAGTTAAAGAATTCTGAGTCACAGATGTGTTCTCTCTGGACACAAAGGTTTCCTTCCTGACTTGGGTCCTGAAAATCTGGCTGGTCACTTAGAGGTGGCTCGGACATCTGACACCTTTTCAGAAAATTTTATAGGCCCCAGTATGGTGTATAAATAAAGGAATCCATGCTCTCCAATCTGTCCGGGGCTCTATTAGGTCAGGTGAGGTGAAGAAAAAAACCTATAATGCACTACCTGTGGCTCAGTAGTCTTGTGAGGGTAAACATAAATGCTCTTGCTTGTGACCCTTCCCCCGCCAAGAAGTCATATATGACTGGGCCCCACAATCTCCACCTGCTAAACAGCTTTTCAGCACTGAATAATGGGTTGCGGAGGACGCTACTTCTAGATTTCCCAGAGTATAGCGAGGGGATCATATGCCAGACAGAGACATGTAAATCTGGAATTGAACAGACTCCATGCAGCTGTGCCCAGAATGGGATGATCAGCGGCTGATTGGTAGAGGGAAAAACTGTGTCACAGTTGAGGAGAACCCAGAGCTTTGGCATTGCACCATATCTTTACAGAAATTCCATATGGACTGACAGCCTAATCCTGGATCACAGAAATTCAGGGCAGATGTCCTCAGTATATTTTCTAGCCATGAGAATGAGCTAAACACTTAGAAGGGTGGGGCTAAACCTTTATGGCTGTCTGGCGTGTGACATATTGCGATTTGCCTGAACACACCTGCTGATTAACCCAGAGTGTCCCTTCACACATTGTTCTGCACTGTGTGTGTTTCCTTTACAGGGGTAGGTTTGAAGCATTTTAGTTGTTTTTTGCTGTTGCAAATATTGCTTTCTTAAATGTCCTATAGTGCTATAGAAACTTGATTGGGCAACATTCTTTTATATTGGAATCATTGTACTAAAGCTGTTTGGGTTACTGCTAGTGTCAGCTCACACCCCTCAAGAAGATAAAGGCTCTCCTTGGCCTGTTCTGCCAAAGGACACAAAGGCGGTATACCATCCGGGCTCTGCCCGTTTCACTTTTAAAGTCAGCATTACTGCTGGTTTAGTAGTAGTGTGGAGCTGAGCAGGTGGTTTAACCAATACCCATCCCTGTATTGCTGCAGAGCAGTTGTGATTTCGTGACACTCCCCTCTACAAGTGGAAGGTTGTATTAAGGAACAAATTTGCTTCCTTCAACACGACAGATGCATTCTGATAGAGCCTGTACCCTCTCAGGGGAGAGTTTATTCTGTTACAGAGTCCCCCATCAATCGGGAGAGTTTATTTTGAAAAAAACGCCCACTTCAAGGGCAAGATTTATTTGCGATGCTGGGTCCATACATTTAAAGGAGAATGATTATTCTAACATCGGGAGGTTTCATTTCACTCAGATGGTCCTCCATTGCGCAGGTAATATTCTGCTACAGATATTCCCTTTTGAATGAAGAGAGTTTATTCTCATACAGAGTTTCTCTCTTAAAGGAATGGGCATTATTCTGAAGAAGAGTCTCAGCCCTCATGAGGAAGTTTCATTCTGATACAGAGCCTCCTCTTTAAAGCAGGATTGTGCATTCTAATACAGTCCATCCTCCTCTAATGCAGAATACCTACATTTTAGCAAAAGTGTCTTTTCTGCTACATAGCCTGCACCTTCAAGGGGGACATTTATTTTGACACAGTGGATCCATCTTAAGGGGAAGAGTTTATTCTGGTACAGAGTCTCCCCCGCCAAGGGCAAGGTCTTATTCTGATACAGTCCCTCTATTCAAGGGGAGAGCTTATTCTGACAGAGTCTCCCCCTTCAAAATAGAGATTACTTCTGTTACCGAGAGTCCTCCTTTAAGGGGGAGAGTTTATTCTGATACAGAGTCTCTCCCCTTAAGGGGAGAGTTTATATTCTGATGAAAAGTCCCTACATTCAAGGAGGTGAGTTTATTCTGTGACAGTGTCCATTTTCAAGGGAAATAATTTATTCTGATTCATCGTATCCCTCTGTAAGGCGAGAGTCTCCTCCATGAAGGGAACATGTTTACTCTGGTACAAAGCCTTCCCTTGAAGAGTGAGGTTTTATTCTTGTGCAAAGTCCCTACCTTCAAGTGGTAGAGTCTATCCTGCTGCAGAATCTCCCCATAAAGGGGGGATGGTCTTTTTTGATAGTGTCCCTCTTCAAGGGAGTGGGGAAGGAGGGTCATTCTGACACAGGGCTCCCCTTCAAGGGAGAGTGTCTTCTTCTACAGAGTCTCCCCATCAAGCTGAAGGTTTTGTTCATATGTAGATTTGCCTCCTTCATGGGAAAGAGTTTATTCTGCTACAAAGTCTCCCCATTAAGGAGCAAGAGCTTATCTTGAAAGGAGAGAGGTTATTCTAATACAGACTATCTACCTACAGTGGTAAGGTTTTAGTGTAATACATAGTGCCCCTGCAGAAGGCGGTGTTTTATTGTATAGAGTACATGGGGGAGGTTTCATTCCGATGCAACATCTCTACCTTCAAGCAGGAGACTCTGTTTGTTGCAGAGCCTCAGGCTTCAAGGGGGGGAGATGGGGTGGGTCTGTTTCTGACACAAAGTCTCCCCCTGTGAGGCAGAAAGGTTATTTTACTATACAGCCTCCCCCATCAAGGGCAATGGTTAATTCTGCTGCATAGTCCCCCCATCAAAGGTGCAAATTGTTAGGCAGAATGCTGTGCAGTGGCCCTAGGGACCACTACACACAATTAAGACTACAAGTGGTAATACAAGTTCACCTTTGGTACAAGCCTGTACTACACTGTTAAAGTGGTAGCAGTAGCGGAGCAGCCAGACTTATCTCAAGAGCAAATGAGCAGTAGTAGAGATTAAACAAAGGACCACAATTACTATGACTCAAGCAAACACTGACTCAAGGTTTTTGGTTAAAAAGTAAAAGTACATTTATTTTTCGACCATCTGTTGGTAAAACACTTCACTTCTATTAAATCAAAACCACACGTAAAATACACTACACACAACCAATTCAGTTTGGATAATCAACTCAAGGTAAGTACCTTATGCTTTTTCGGACCGGTGTTGTGAAACAAAAAACGTTAACGGGAATACATAAGCAATCACTTTTTGACAGTAATGGCAGTTCGGTCTTACTAAAGATACGCGTATCCGCGGGAAGAAATGTTACAGGGGTAAAACAACACTTAGCACCTGAGTTACCAAAAGAGAGTTGGGGCAAAAATCATCAGCAATACTTTTGTCAAGGCAGACAGAATCAGAGAACACTTTTTAACCCAAAGATAAAAATCAATAGGCCTGCGCCAGTGTTAGGTGGAACAGAGTTCCTGTTGTCGAGGATCACACAGTCAGATAGTTCAAGATTTGAGGATGCCAGGAGTTTGGATATGGTTAAACGAGAAAGCAAAAGTTATAAGAAGGAGAGAAGACAAGGACGAGCCTTGGATGAGGAAAAAGGGTTCACCCTACTTCCTCGAAGTCGGACACAGTGCCTTATTTCTTGAAGAAGCTAGTGCCACGGCAGTTGTTCCTGGTAGTTTCCCGAAAACTCACAGTTCCTGGAGCTTCAGTCGTGGGGACAAGAAGAAGGACATCTGGAGTGAGTTGCACTACCCAGGGATGAGGCCAGCAGCAGCGACAGTGAATAAAAGGTGCGCTCCATTAAAACAGGCTCTTCAGATGGCTATCCGGACCACTACAGCAGTATGCAGCAATTTCGACCACGAAATCGATCCTCTGGCTGTGGAAGATGAGCTGGTTGACCCCACCAGGCTCAAGGGAAGAAGACTCTGGACTGGATCTTCTCTGGTCATTGAAGGGTAGATGGCTCAGGACTGCAGCAGGGCTTCACTGGGACTTGGTAGTTGCAGCAGCCATTGTCTTCTCCGCTTCTCTTTGGTTCCTTGCAGTTCCAGTGGCGACTCTGACTTCCAGCCCAAGAGTCCTGCCTTTTTTGCGAAAATCCCCCATTCACACAGCATGGCTGTCAATCACGCAGCAGGGGGGTTGTCCGGCCCAGACAACCACCTCAGCCAATCATGGCAAAGTGCGATTTGGGTTTCCTAGGATACCCTGTGCAGGGGAGGACTACACCCCTCCCTCACATTCAACCCACCTAGACACCCAGGTGCCAAGAGGAGGGCTTCTTTTCAGAAGCCCACCAAAAGACGGTGAACAAAGAAGGCAAACCTGTTTTGCCGCTCAAAGTAAAACCCAAGAAGGACTTTATCAAAAAGAAATGGCGAATAAACCCAACCGGAGCCAAAGCGGGTTTATGTTCGAGGCTAATATAATAGCCTGGAACAATGCCACATTTATATAATATAATCACGGTAGAAAAGTTAGGGTAGTTACCACTGCCACCAGCCAAATCTAAATCTTAAAAGAGCAAAATAAAGCTCAGAGAGGCATAGACAAAAAGGATAGTAATTAACTCTTTCCTGTACTCCATGTAAGATGGTGTGCACTGGGTCTGTAGTTTTAAAGTGACTATGTAAAGTTAATGGCAACTTTACCTATTTCTGGGGGACGGTAGTCAGCCCCAGAAAATGGAGTAAGAGGGAAATCTCACAGACAACCCTGTGTTACTGTACGGGAGGTGCTGTGTAACATATACAAAACTTGGGCTCATGGAGTGGTGTGCTCCAGAGCCCAAGATCACACAAACAGCAGAAATACACATGGCAAAACACAGGTAAGAGTGGGAAAAAAGAGTCACACTCTTACCAAGTGGAAAAGATAAACTCCAGAAGTCCAGCAAAGCTGCTGGGGGACTCACTTGGTGAGGGAAACTAGCCATAGAATGATAATTCTCCCTAACACAAATGTATTCTGATACAGAGCCTCCCCCTTTAAGGAGGAGGTTTTATTCAGACATTGATTCACCAATCAAGGGGGAGAGTTTATTCAGCTACAGAGTCTCCCAACAAAGCACATAATGTATTCTGCTCCCCCATTAAAGAGGGAGAGTTTGTTCTTATACAGAGTCCCACCCATCAAAGGGGAGCAGGGAGTTTATTCTGACACATATGCTCCCCTTTAAGGTGGTGGAGGTTTTATTATGGCACAGAGTGTTTCCTTTCAAGGGGGAGAGTTCTTTCATATACTGAGTCTCCATCATCAAGTGGAAGGTATTATTCTGATATGGAGTCTCTGCAAATGAGGGGAAGAGATTATTCCGAAACTCACCTTCGAAGGGAGACTTTATCTAATACAGATTCCACCTTCAATGCAGAAGTTTAATTTGGGTACATAGGAACCCCTTAAAGTGTTTTTTGTCTGATACAGAATCCTGGGGAGAGTTTATTCTGATACTGTATTTCCACCATCATGAGGGAGAGTTTATTTTATTGCAGTCTCCCCCGCTCTTCAATCAAGAAGAAGAGTTTATTCTGCAACAGGACAGGGTCTTCCCCTCATCAACAGTGATTGTTTATTTTTTGTTCAGAGAGGGGGAGATTGTTCTTGAACTCCTCTTCAAGTGGATATCTTATTCAAATATAGAGTCTATATCTTCAAAGAGGACATTGTATTCTGATACACATTTCCCTCCTTTAAGGGGGATATTTTAATTTGATAATGAGAATCCCCCTTTAAGTCTGAGAGTTTATTCTGAGTTTACCCCAAGAAGGGGAAAGTTGTATTCTGATTCCCTATTTTCCTATTTTCAAGCAGAAGAGTTTGTTCTACTACAGAGTCTCTGCCTTCAAAGGGGAGGACTTATTCAGACACAGCGTCACCTCTCTCGCGGTGTAGGTTTTATCATGACACATAGCGTTCTACTTTAATGGGGACAGATTGGTCTGCTCACGGACATAGTGGGAGGCCACTGCGGGGTCAGGGCACAGAGCAATTGGATGGCACAATTCCTTTCCCAATAATTGTATATGATGTTGGAATGGCATTTGGGCTGTACACCCAGAAAACACCCACCCACCTAAACCTACCCAACAAAAAACTCTATTGGCCAACCCCAACCCAAAGCTACAGGGTAAAACTTGAAGAAAAACGACAAATCAAAATAGGCGGAGTGACGAGGGAGTGTTCCTTGTGTTGGACTCTCTGTGTTTTGCTGGTTGGATTGCCTCCATTTGCAGTGTTTTCACTAGCTCCATTCGTGTAAGGAGGAGCTAGTGTTTAAAAACCCCTCTCACTCACGGAGCGACGCAGAGTGACAAGGGAGTGTTCTTTGTGTTCCTTGGGTTACGTGGGACGAGGGGCAAACAGAACTCAGCTGATTTTGAGTCCCTGTGTTTGAAAAAAACACTAAACCATGGTAACGAGGCGTCAGCTGTGCGCGCAAGCAAAATCAACGCGCTGTGAGTCTGCCCGTGCCCGGATACCTGTACGGCTACTGAAACAGCTACTGCTGCAATTTCAAGTAAGTAAGGATGTTCATATTTGTTCGAACGTATTTGTATCAGACAAGGATGATTTTGAGGCTCGCCAAGATACTGCTGTTTCGGACTCTGAATGCCAAGTATTTGATGAATCCCCGCCTTTTGGTGTGGAGAATATAGTTATAAGAACAGCTGTTCCTGATCCAACGCATATGGACGAGGTCGCTGAAGGGGTAAGTGCATTGGATGATTTAAACCCCTCACTGAGCGCCTCACAGAGAAATGAGCGTGATGAACCACTCCTACCCCCTTTGCCAGGGACTAACACTGCGCCGATGCTATTGTTTAACTCCCTGGCATTCTGCCCCTTGAATAAGAGTGCGTGCAAATCAACTCCACCCACTTGCTCTAAACCAGGCTGGGAGTCAAATTGTCCTGACATGGACACTTGATTGCCTCTAGACTCTGCCGCAGAGTCTGTGACCCCGTGTGCATGTGACAAAGGTGCTAAGGAGGCTGGATTTATGCCCCAAAGAGATATAATGAGCAGCAGGAATGCTCAGACCCTGACTCTCAAAACCTATGATAGAGAGTGGGGGAAATAAATGGCCTAGCACTCAATGCCCCCTGACGACCAGCAGCGCTACGTCATCGCCCCAGAAAGGATCTGGTCTGCATCAGTTGAGAGAAGCTAATGATCTGCCCATTGCAACTAATGCGAATATTGGAAAAAAGGGCATCTCTCATTATACTCATTCGCAGAAAGTCCCACAAGCCCTGCAAAACTCTCCTGATACAAAATAAAATGATATCCGCCAACTTTGATCAGTGGGACAAGAATAACATTGTTACTGCTGATCCACTGTGTGCTCAGCCAATGTTTGACTGTGGGACAAACCTAGAACAGGAGCCTGTTGTAATTAATGACAGACGACATTCCCTGGTAGTCGCTGACCAGATAATTAAAGACATCATGGCCATAACAGAAAAAGTGAATCTGCGTAAGGAGAGGGAAACGGGCAGCAAATTGTCTATCGGCAAACACAGTGATTTTATAACCACTGGTACTGACCAGGAGACCGGAGCCAATATACGGCGGCCCAAGATGCAAACATTTCAATACCTAATACAGCTACAAGAGCTGTCAGTGCCAAAAGAAGACGAGCAGACTGAAGCTGTGCTGCTCACAAAAAAGAAACATACAGATAATGAAAGGCGATTTCAGGAATGAGGAAAAATTAACACCAAAAAGCAAGAGACAAGAGCATGAGAGATCGTTGTCCACGTCATCTACGGATGACTCCTCCACGGATGAAACTACTACTGATGTGGCTTTCCATCAAGGAAAATATAAATCAAGGACACCTCACAATAACGCTAAATTGCGAGCAAAGAATAAAGAACTGATACAAAAGAAATTTATACATGAACTGACAGAAAATCTGATCAATTAACTGAGGCCAAACTTATTGTCAGCAATGGCTATTGCAATTACACCATTAGCCAAAGTATATGAACAATTTAACGAAAGTTACAGAGATCAGAACACACTTATAGCTCTTGTAAACACTAAAATGGTTAGCCTGGAGATGAAGTTACAAGAAATGAAAATTCAGGCCCAAAAGGATAAGTATAAAGATGAGTTAACAGAAAATATATTGAAGGAGACTTTAAAAAGTTCAGGAGAAGATAAAAAGCTGTTGGCAGAAGTGGCCAAAGAAGCATTATCGATTCTAAAGAAATACCATAGTGATGGAAACAAATGTGTGGATTTCCTAAACAACCACATAAAGATCTGATTGTACCCCAGCTGAATAAGGAGATATGCGTAGGCGCAAAAAATCATACGAATATGAGTGAGATCAGTAATGTGAGAATGCAAGCAGAGCCCCAAGATTTAATGGCGACTTGTCCACAGAAAGCAAACCATGATGGAAAAATAATGCCCGATATGATACGTCCAGAAAAAAGTGTAGTAGCAATGTCGACTCCTACAACCTCAAAAAATGCGGAGGGCCTTACCTTTGAGAACTTGAGTGCAAAGGACAAGCTGGCAGCCAAAGCAGATATTCAAACGAGCCTAGAGGAGGCTCTGCCCGTGATAAAGCCAACAGTGGATGCCTGCGCTCCCCTATTAAATAACTCAATACCTGTGCCTGGTGAGGTGATGAAGAATTGGTGGGGAACTCTACTAAAGAAAGCTATTCCATCTTTGAAAAAGATTTAAAGGAATACTTGAGAAAGCTAAGAATCAAAATAATGGAATAAAGGAAGTGTTAAATATGAAGAAAAAAACAAAGAACATGACAAAAGGGAAGAATCCCAATGCAAAGAACTCGTGTAAATTCTTGAGAAATTTAAAGGCGCTGAATGTAAGAATTCAGATTAGCAATAACAGTGTATCTGGAAATGAGGCAATGAAGTCCATAATAACGAAAGACAAGTGCCAGAAAAAAAAGATGCTGCACCTAAAGATAGCCAACCACACATTGATTCCTGATTGGAATGTCCACCTATAGAGGGATTTACTCAATGTATTGACCTATGAAATAAGTGACGAAGAAGAAGGAAGTGAACAATCACTAGAAGATGAAGAAGAGATGTTAAATCGATCATCTCAGTCTGAAATCATTGAAGGTGCACATCCGGAAAACAAACCTGTATGTGAAGAAGTTATAGTATGGAAAAGAACTGTTGCAAAATTGTCACCAGAAAAGAAAAGGAAAGATAGCGATAATGATACGAGAGAAAGGGTATTGGCCTTTCAAGATTTCCTCACAATGAAAGATAGAAGAGAGAGGACGCTCGCCAAACTAAAGATAGCAGTAGATGGATGGACCCAAAAACCACAATTTGGATCAAAATCCAATCATGCCTCTGGAAAGGAAAAAAAATGTGCATGTAAGAAATGAAGTAGAGGCGTTGACCATACAGAGTAAACCAGTAGATCGGCCATCTGATGAATCTTGGAGAGTCGACAAAAGAGCTAAACCAACGAGTAAAGCACCTTTCAACAAAACGACTCAGGAGGATCCGATTTCCGGCTTCTACTTGAGCGAACTGAATCCAAAGAAGATGTTCTAATCTTAAATCGCTTCATTGTTATGCAGCTCCTGAACCATCTACCGAACATGAAGATGATCTCATCCAATGACATCAAGAGAGTGGAATTTATTGGTGAATCTACTCTTGATAGAGTAGTGTTGCACATCCACTTGAAGATTTCCACAATCTTATTTTGAGGAATGGCGAGGAGATACACTATCTCAGATTCATAATAAAAGAGATTAATAGAAAGAATGAGCTGGAGAGAAAGCTGTCAGGTGTAATAACTAAAGGAAATGAAGAATGTGCACTCATTGACGGACCTATAAAATGTCCCAAAAATATACATGATAACAAAATAGCTTGAAAAGAAGCTGAAGACGAGCTATGCTGGGATGAAGAAAACCTCAATGAGTTAACGAAATAAAAAAAAAACCTTTAGAGTCACCATTGAAACACAAAATTGTGGAAAAAGCATGAAACAAAGAGAGAAAGTACAGCTAAGAGGAACCATTGAAGATAGTTGGACATGGGTTGTTGGAGCTTTACATGCTAAAAACGACAGCTAACATAAGGAAGAAGCAGGCAGAAACTGGAAAACTGTATGCTCCTGGAATACCCGTGGCTTCGCTCACTTACTGAAGAAATCAAACGATATCCTGAAGCCCGTTGACATCATTTGCTGTCAGGAAACATGGCTGATCGAACCTCCATTAGTAGACGGCTTTGACCTTGCCTTCAATCCTGCCATACGTCAAGACAGAGGTCGTCCCATGTCTGGAATGTTCACTTTGGTCAAAAGAGAAAGTGGTCTACGAATCATTAACTCCAATAATATATCTCCTTACATACAGATAACCTCAGTTGTGAATCAAGGCCGGGAAGAGATACATCCTACAAAGATATATATTATTAATATATACTGGCATCACAATGCTGCTGGAGAAAGTGTATTTGTTGACCAAGTATGTGATCTTGTGGACCAGATAAGTGAGACTGAAGATAATGCCGCCATTATAATATGTGGGGATTTCAATATGGATTTGCCAACAGTAAGCGTGAAGGGAACAAAAGAGATATGTCTCCATAATCTGAGAAAAACAATCTGGGAAGAACTTGATGTCAGAAGTATGGACATTCTTAACGGGAATACATCAGGTGATATCCCTGCGCAAGTAACGTGGGAAAGAGATACACAAAAATCCATCCTGGATTACTTTATAACATCTAAAGATATGACAAAGAAGATAAAAAGTATGAAGGTCATTAAAACTACTTTAAGTGATCATAATTTAGTAACCATCTCTTACAACATGGAACCATCAAAAGATCAAATGAAATGGAACTAAGAAATTGAAGTAGTACCAGGTGGAAATCGGCTGCGAATGAGTAGCCCAAAATAAAAAATCTCACAGCCACACTAAACAAGTGGGATTATGAAGAAGATGGAGAAAAGATTGAGTACGATACACTTCTATAGGTATACAAAATCCAAATGCATAAAAAAAGAAAGATAGCGTGAAGAAACATGTATACCATTCAGAAGTGGTGGGTAAAAAAAGAGATTTGAGAAAACAACTTCAAACAATTGAAATTACCAATAAACCAAGAGCTGAAAAAGACAAAGAGAAGAAAAAAAGAAAATGCAATATAAAAACTGGATGAAATGGCATAAATCTGCCATGGAACAAAAGGATGCTGAAAGTATGATGATATGTCTCGCTCAAAGAAATTCTAGGGATTTTTGGGTGGCAATAAATGAGCTAGAGAGACCACAAATTGCCAGTCTAAGTAACGTGGTCACAGAAGATCAATGGGCTGCCCATTATACTGCACTTTTCCAGAAGAACAAAGACGACAGATCACCAAAAGCGTCGAGTAAAGGGCCATGGAAACTAGGCATAGAGAGCGATGACATCCTCAGTAACATCAAGAGATTAAGCATGTCGCGGGCCCCTGGACCCGACGGCCTAACAAACTATATCCTAAAGGAAAATCCCGAGGAATGGGCAATTTTTGTTATAAGCTGTTTAAGATGGTATTAAACCTGGGAAAAGTACACAACGCTTTGAAAAAAAAGTTATAATTTTGCCCATATTTAAAAAAGGCTCAAGGTTGGTACCAAACAACTACCGACCTATTGCATTACTTGACGTAGTAGGGAAACTCTTTGCTAGTCAGCTATTGAACCACATGGATTACCAACGCGAGAGTATCTGATTTGAGACAAACTGGTTTTATCAGAGGTGTAGGTTGTAGCCTGAACTTATTCATTCTGAATACCCTGAAAATGGAGGCGTTAAGAAAAAAAACATCATTCATCGATCTGGCCCACGCCATTCATCGATCTGGCCCACACCTTTGATGGAGTAGATAGAGAGATGCTGTGGGGAAAAAATGAAAAGCAAAGGATGCCCACCAACCCTGATTGCTGCGATAACGGCGCTATACTCAGAGACTTCTGTTCAAGACTGCCTTGATTAGAGAAGGCACATCACCGCCCCTATACCAACTACTCGTGGCGTCAAACAGGTCTGTGCCTTAGGAGCCACTCTTTTCAACTTTTTTATATCGGATGTGGGTGAGGCGCTGAGCATTGTAAATTCTTTCTGTCCTAAGATCAATAAAGAACACATTACCATGATTTTATATGCAGATGATATTGAAATCTTGGACTTAACGACAATTGGACTCCAGAGGAAGTTAACTGCCTTAAAGGTTTACATTTAAGAAAATAAGCTGGAGATCAATGTACAGAAAACAGAGATTCTTGTATCAAAGAACTTACAAGGATGGCGTAACCAAAACGTGTGTCGCAAACATCAATGGAAAATTGGGTAATGAGTTGTTTCTGAATAATCAAGTGCAAGCATTTGCGACAAACCTATGGTTAAAAAGCTCGTGTCGAAATGCAATCAGCTTGCTGCCCAAGCCTCAAAACTCAACACAAAATATGGAAAATTCTCCATGCTGCCAGTTGTTTGCTTCTACAGAAATAAAATAATACCAACGTTGACATATGGAGCTGAGACCTTGTTTGGAATCAACCAAGAGTTCTGGTTAAAATGCAAACACCTGATATGGTGAAGAATTCTTAAATTGTCTAAAGGATTTCCAACTGCCGGTATGAGGTATGAATTAAGTTTATCATCCATGAACGTGATTGTTATATGGAACTCATTAAACCTCTACAGAAAAATTGTAGGAAATGACAATATTCCACAATTTGGGATTCTAAAACAAACGAAAGAACAGATGATGGATGGACTCATTAAAACCTGGAAAGCATCCTGTGAAATCATCCTAAATCATCCTAAATCAGCTAAATATCAATACACAAACGTTGGTGCAGAATCCAGATGCAGTTAAAAAAAACTTCTAACACAAGACTGGATTGACACGCAAGAACAGAGAAGACAACACAAAAGAATGAAATATGCTCCTTTCAAAGCAAAGAAATTAAATGCAGTCCCTAAGTACTTGACCCAATTCCCTTGCAAAAGGAGGAGAAGAATTTGTATGCACATCAGATTAAATGAATGGGAAACAAAGGAGACCTTGTACCAGAGGGGAGGGCGATCTGAAGAAGAACCCACATGTCGCCTCTGTAATACCCGTGAAGACTCATTGAAACATCTGGTGCGATGTCCTATTTTGGGAGACGACAGAACGAGGTGTTTGGCGCAGGAGTTGGATAAATACTCTACGTACAATGCAGAAGAATGGTGGAGTGTCATGCATCTTGGAGAAAGTAATAAATTAACTTTTGCATTGACAGCATTTTTAAAAGTGATAGCAAGACACTTGAAAACTAAAAGTGATGAGGGAATCCATGTAAAATGTGCTTAGACTTAGGTACTTTTGGACTTCTGGGTGCCCTTAAAATGGCTTTTTCTTACCCTCGTTTGTATGTGCGATACGCTAAGTAAGAATCTTGCTAAAAGACTAAAAGCAACAGTTTGTCCACCTTTCAAGGAAAAGGATATATATATAACAGACAACTGCATAAAAGATAAACTTTCGTGCACCAACATACAGCAAGCACCAGCCAATAAAGTTACGACCCTACAAATAAAAATTGCCAAGAAAAAAGCATCACTTACTAACACCACTCCCCCCCTATTGCACCTGCACTACCCAATAACACTGTTGATCCCCCTCGCTTTAAGTTCTCTAAAGTCTCTATATTGGAAACTGAAAAAACATTTTATCACTTAGACCCTCTAACTGTCAGGGTGATCAATGCCCAACCAATAAAGGATGCTGCCAGAGACCTGGCCTCTTTTAGCACAAAACCTATCAATGCCTCATTCTCTTCAGGCACAATCCCTTCTAACCTCAAAGTATCTTGGGTGCACCCATTACTTAAAAAACTGTTGCTAGCCCCATCTATACCTACCAATTACCAATCGATTACTACAATGCCTTTCCTTCTGAAAATCATAGACAAGATGGCCTACTTACAAATACACAAACACCTAGAATCCAACCTTCTCCTAGGTTCACACCAGTCTGGTTTTCGGCCATAGCATGGGACTGAAACAGCTCTAATACATTTGAAGTCACAGATTGACGAATTTAGGGATAAAGATAAATTAGCCCTTCTTCTCCTCCTGGATCTTTCGGCTGCATTTGACCTTGTGGACCAAGGGGTTTTATGTAGCCATCTGCACTCTGCCGCTCACTTTTCAGCAGAAGCCATAGCATGGATACAATCTTTTCTAAGTAATCGAACCATGAGAGTCTTCTCCCCCATTGCAGCCGCAGACCCTATCCCCATCACTTGCGGGGTACCTCAGAGATCTTGCGTCTCACCTCCTCTATACAATATCTTCACAAGCCCCTTTCCATGATCTGGATCATCTTGGTATCACCTACATTAACTATGCAGATGAAACTCAAATCCTCCTACCACTTATTGGGGATTAAGAAAAGCATTTGGCCTTGGTGAATAGGGTATACCTCATCATCCAGGCATGGATGGCCACCCATGACTATGCCTGAATGATGATAAGACTGAGATCATTATCCTGGGCAAGACCTCAACCCTTAAAGAATTGGGTCCTAAATACTCCGCCCTCAACATCGACAACAACATCATTACCCTCGCTAAGGAGGTAAAAACCTTAGGTTTCTACATGGATTCTACCCTATCTTTCAATAAGCAAGTCAATGCCATGGCCTTCGCCACAGCATACACTTGTAAATTAATTAGAGCGAGTAAACCCTTCTTGTCTAATAACAGCTGAATTACCCTGGCCAGTGCGCTCATATTGTCAAAGTTACACTATTGCAATGGGCTGAATATAGGGGCTAATAAACAAACCATAACGAAAATCCAACTCCTCCAGAATAATGCCCTTAGAGCAGCACTTGGAGTTTCTAGGAGAGAACATATCTGCGATATTAGAAGATCTAATAACTGGCTTTCAACACAGGACAAAACCAAGCTAAAAGTCGCTTCACTTACACATAAATGCCTGAACAACGCGGCGCCCTGCTATTTGTCAGAAAGACTCTCCAGGAAATCGTCTACAAGACTGACCAGATTATCTAACACTAATTGCCTCTCAGTCCCAAAATTCAAGCTGTCTAGAGTCGGGGGCAGTAGCTTTCCGGTAAAGGCAGCCCAACTTTGAAACTCCCTACCCCCTCCACTGAGAGCAATTCAACCCTACCAAAACTTGTGCCAGAACCTTATAAGATGGTTTAAAGACTCTGACAAATAAGGCCTCCTCCTTCACACATAGAACTCACCCACTCTAGCTCTATGTAAATAATTTAGTAAATAATTTAGTTAGCATCCACCTGCCTATGATATGTATTTTATTAGTTATATTCTCTTCATCCATTGTATATGTGACTACTGCTAACCATGCCATGACCTTGTTGCCATGTGATCTCTGCTTGTACATTGTGCCTCTTCTGTATAAATCATATGTACTGAATTATTCTGATGTGTAACTAAGCTGTAAGTTATCTTATGCTATGCGCCCTGATACCCAAGGGTCTGGTGCGCAATACAAATAAATAAACAAACAAACAAACACACATGATTTTAGTGTCTTCTGGGGGTGGATGGCACTTCCTTAATGGTGATATAGCAAGGATTGAGTTTTTAAAGATGGGTGCCAGAGATCTTCCTATTTGCTTCATGAGGACTTCCTGTTTAGCGGTAATTCCACCATATACAGCAGTAACGGTAATTCCACCAAAAATTGCCAGAATTACTGTTGGTGTTTTTTTGGCAGTAATTCCACTGGCGGAATTACCGTTACAGCTGATGGGTGGTGTATGCCCGCCTACACATGATTCAGGGGAAATTCCGCAGGGATGCTGGGCAGCCAATTTTGCCACCTAACTCGTAATGAGGGCCAATCTATTATAAATTCAGTCCATACTTTCCATCAGGCGATTAGGGCACCTTTAGAGAAGTCTCCGCCTCTGGACCTGCCATCCGTTTAGGAGAGTGCAGGTGTCCCCCAACGCATGCCAGAGTCCTAGCATCAGAATAAAATTCACACTCTGAACCCCATGTAGTTAGCAAAAGCAGAATATTCTTTTCTCTTAAATGGGAGACCATTTTCAAGACTTTATTCTGGATAGTGTGGCATATACCAGGAATATTTTGTCCAGAGCCAGGAAAAATGCGTCAACTGATTTAAAGGGTAGAGCCTGTACAAATCATTAGCAGGAATATTCATCAGTCACCACTGGGAGATAGTGATTTGTAGTTAGTGGTCCCAAAGAAATCAATGGCAGCCTCTTCTGCGACATTAAGAGCGGCTCTGCAGTATGAGGCTTGCTTGTGGACTGGCATGCATGGCATTTTTTCAGTGCCCTCAACCAGCCTATATTGCATGGGATTTAAAATGGGCAATCACAAAGTTACACAATCATGCTTGAAATAATTTTTATCGACTCTAGGAGCTCAAATGAAGCTCACCATGTAACAGAAATAAATGTGCAAATCTGTAAAAACATACATTCCCCATTTGATTACCCATTTTATGTAGCTGCGTAATTTAATATTCTATATTTACAGTTTGTTGAGAATTTACATAATAATGACAGGTAGGATCTAAGATTATTTTTAATTGTGCACTTTTTTCCGTATGGTATTATGCCATCTGTCTGGGCAGAAGGTGAAAAGATGTTTCTATCCTTGTTTTTGTAATGCTTTGCAGACACGTCCTATGAAGGATTTAATCCGAAAAGCAATGGATTTGATTAATTGTTTGCAGCCTTTATAAAAAGCTCAACAATTTTCTTTTGAAATATTTGTTTGTCGTTTGCTCTGGTACTGTTTTGAACAATTTAATGTAAATGTATTTGCTGCCACCACAAGGATTCACTCATTTTCTGACAGTTGGTCAGAAAATATACGTGTTGTTGACTGTGACCCCCTCAGTGCATGGGGGATCTCTGATGTGCACCAAATATAGTGTGTGAATTGTTTCATATGTGGTGCCCACCAGTGGAGTAACTTTGCTGAAAATGTTGGGGGGGACATGACATCTGAAGAAAAGGTGCCCCAGCCAAATGAATGGGGACAAAATGGTGTGCCATGAAAGTTGGGGGGGGGGCAAACACCCCTGTCCCCCCTAAAATTACACCCATGATGCCCACTCTACTTCTCATTTTCCATTACTCTATTGCCATCACCTTTGATTCCAAGAAGCCTGCCTCCATTTTATTGCTGCCATTTTTATTTCCAACATGGCCACGTGCCCCACAATGACTACTCCTTCCTTATGATGTGCTCTATGCTTTTGAAAGCATTTCTCCATATAAAGTCTAACAACATAGCTGCTGCAAAACATAGCCATTTTAGGAACACCATGTGGACTCTGGCCACAGCTGCTACCTTATGGATGATGCAGAGATTTGAATACTAAGCTTTCTTGACAGTTTGGGCGTCCATAAATGTTTTCCCTTTTTATTAGCTTAAAATATTAGTAAACATGGGATTTCTTCTGTTTTACTTCTCTTACAGGAGAGATTCCTTAAGAAAATACACACCCTTGTCAAATGTGCTCACATGGAAAATCGTCAGAGTAAGGGAAAGGTTGACATTTCCTCCATCAAGGTGTACACCTTTGAAGGATCTTTTCTGCCTAGGGCTTTGTATTATGCATAATGCAATAAACAGCACACTACATTAGACCTTGTTTTTGTTTCCACAGCTTGAGCTTATTTTAATAAATCCTTCACTGCTATACCTACATGATGGCATGAGGTAACAATCACCAGTCAGGTAATTAATGTTACCATTCCTTAGAACCATTTTAAGTATTGATTTTACGTTTGTATTCATGATCCTGTACCTAGTTTTTCATGCACGGGTATGTGACTGCTATTCCAGCAACTGAGAAGAATTGTACACTCAATTATTTGACCTTGAGGAAGACAGGACAACAAAGAAAACGTTTGTTAAGTCGAAACATCAGATGGTTACAAACATGTCCAATTGCTAAACTAGTGGTATATGGAAACTCATATATGGAAACTTATACAGCCATAGACACACCCATTGTGGTCTCACAAAGTATAACAAATAATTCCACTTAGAAAATTAACATATCTTTTCTTTTTGACTTGATCACATTATTGTTTTTACTCTGTATGTATGTATGTATATCCTCAGGACTGAATGAGAGGCAAATGTTTGAATGATCTTTCTTTTAAATTAATCACTACGGAAGATGGTTAATTCTGATTGGCTGTCAATTTTCTTAAATAAATACCGCAAAATGGTAACACAGAGTTCTCAGGTTATGATTTATATTGCGCCTTCTCCTGAAACACTGTTCTTGTTTTAAAAATATTAGATATAACCTTACATTTAAGAGTTATTAAGGCTACCCTTCATTGTTTTTATGAACCACAGTATCAGAAGCAGTCATTTCAGAGGATGGATGGACAATCAACATTCAGAATCACTGCGTAGCATAATAGATGCAGGCTCGGGTATCCGGCGCATCCAACAACACGTCTGAACTTTTCAAAATCTGCTGGGAACTAGCCAACCCTAGCGCAGTCTCCTCTTCCCCTCTTACTTTCCAGGCCCCCTGCAACACACTGGCCACTCACTTTGCCACCAAAACACAGGACATCCTGAACAGCCTTGTTACTCACCTTCCCGCACCCGCCCCACACCCCCTTTCCTCCCTTGGCCCCTCACCCTCCTCCTTCCCCTTTCTCCTCCTTTGCCCTTGTCACAACTGAAGAAGTCACCAATGTTGTCCGCTACATGAAGGTCTCTTCCAAACGGGGTTCCCTTGCTCATCCAGGAACATCAAGGACAACATTGTCTCTCTTGCCTCCGCACTCGCTGATCTCAGCAAACATTCCTTTGCCCCTGCATTTTCCCTTTCTCCCTCAAAAACTCCCTCGTGCATCCCCTCCATAAAAAAACGTCAGCAGACCCTACATGCCCAGCCAACTACTGCCCTATTTCCATCATCCCCTTCCTGGGGAAACATCAGGAGAAGTTGGCCTTCCCTCAACTCAACTCTCAACTGAACTTGTGGGTGGTTTCCACGACCATCAATCTGGATTCTGAGCATCCAGAGGCACAGAAATTGCTCTTCTGAACACCAGTGAAGAACTGCTTGCATCTCTGGATTCCAACTCCCCAGCTGTTCTCATCCTATTTGATCGCTCCTCCGCCTTCAACATGGTCAACCACTCCATTCTCATACAAAGATTCCATGAGACCCTTGGTATTTCGGAACAGGCACTGGATTGGCTGACCTCTTTCTTAACTGACTACTCTTCCCAAGTCATCCTGGGCACCTTCTCCTCTCCCACTTCCCTCTCCACCTGGAGTGTCCCACCAGGGTTCTATCCTCTCCCCCTGGCTCTTTAACATCTACCTTACACAGCTGGTAGTCCTCATCTCCTCCTTCGGCCCCAACTTCCAGTATTACGCAGATGACCCACAACTCTTTTTTAAACTTCCTGCTGACCCTCTTGCACCTTCCATGATCCCTGACTGCCTATCTGCCATCCACGCCTGGCGTACTTCCAGTGATCTCTGCCTCAATGGCAGCAAAACTGAGATCCTTCCCATTGGGTCCCCTGCTCCAGCCTTCTTCCCTTCACTCTGGCCTTCCTCCATGGGCACTCCCTCAGCTTCTTTTTCTGAAACTCGAAACCTTGGAGTCATATTCGACTCCTCTCTCTCCTTCCTCCCTCACACTCAAGACATTGCCAAGAAGTCCCACTTTCAGCTCTTCCTTCTGAAAGGAATTCTACTTTTTCTCACTTTCCCCCATAAGCTTAAGGTTACCCAAGCCCTGGTTCTCTGCAGGCTTGACTATTGCAATAGCCTCCTCCTGAATCCACCTTCTTCCACTCTGTGATCCCTCCAGCTAATCCAGCATAGGGCAGTGTTAGGCAGAAACCTGTGCAGTTCCCTTAGGGACCACTGCAAAAGATTTAGGACTACAGGTGGTTGGTAGTAAACCCAATTGGTAGCAGTCTGTACCACCCAGATTTACCTGGTAGCTGTGGCAGAGCAGTCAGACTTCTCTCAAGATGAGTTAGGCAGTATATAGAGCATACAAGATAGGTACCCAAAATACAGTAGTACAAGCAAACACTGACCAGAGCTTTGGTAACAAAGTATGTAATTATTTATTTAAAGACACACTCAGAAACACTCCAGCACTATTACTATAAGCAAGTTCAAAAACACAGTCACTATTATTATATATACATCCCTTATTCCTTATTAGACAAGTCTTAGTTAACACCACTTATTTCCAGACAGAGGTGAGCGCTTAACTAAAGATAGCACCCCAATAAGTTTAAGAAAAAGGGAGGGAAAAGTCAGAAATTAGGAACAGCACACAACACACTACTTTAGAAGCACCCAGCAAGGCAGAAAAGACAAAGTCTACTTGTGAGCAAAACGTTCAGAGGACAGGCTCCCTCTTGGAGAGAGCAGAACACCACTGTGCCCAAGATCACCAAAGTTTTAAAGTCTTGCAGGGAGTTCAGAAATAATTAGTTCAGTGTAGAAAAGTTCAGTTAGCCAGCCTAGGGCCAACCCAAGTAGTAAATGGAGGCTTTAAGAGTCACCCCACACAGACTGTTGCGAGGGAGGCCAGGCGGACACAGTACCTTCAAAGTGGAGAGGATCATCCAGCGGGGGCAGTTGTTCCTGGCAGTGGGTGCAAGTCATGGCGTCGTCCAGAGGAAGAGATGGTCTCGACGTGGAGGAAAGCTGAAGGTCATTGCACTGCCAGGGAAGAAACCAGCCGCGGAGTTCCCCGGTGAAAAGGTACTACCTTTTTCTTTGCGGTAGTGGAAAAACCGTGGTATCCCGGTTGCCGGGTTGCTTGGCACATGCAAGGCAGCCATGAGATGATCCGGGAAGGCGAAAAGACGGGCAAACTGGTTATCCCCACCAATCAAAGGAAGAAGACTCTCCGGATTGAAGATCTCCTCTGTCGTTGGAAGAAGTGGTGAGACGATTCAGCGGGGCTCCACCGGTGGTGTCGCCGTTGCAGGTCCGCTCTGCTTCTCCCTCTTCGGATTCTTAGGTCCTGTGGTGACTTCTGAAGTTCCAGTGCCCAAAGCCCTGCTTTTATGCAGCAAACCCCCATTCATTCAGCCTAGCTGTCAATCAAACATGCTAAGTGGTGAGCCGGGCTGCTCACCACTTGGGCCAATCACACAAGAGTGTGACTTGAGTTGCCAAGGCAACTCAGTCCAGGGTGCCTAAACCCCCTCCCACACCCTCTGTGGTACCCAGACAGAGTGGGACCACTTTGGAGGGCTTCTGTGGAGAAGCCCGCCAAAAGTGGAACAAAGGGCTCGACTTGGGTTGGAGTCACAGAAGCAAACACGAATGCCATTTTGGCATCGAGTTCTGGCAAAAAATCCCAACCGGTGAATTGATATTAATTAAATAAACCGGCGGTATGTTCAAGGCTATATAAATTATTTATTAAAAATGGGGTAGCCTCGAACAATGGGAAAATCCCATAGGGAAATATTCGCGGTCGAATATAAAAAGTAGTGTCCACTGCCACCAGCCAAAACTCGATCAGGGGGAACGGAGACGTGCCCCCTCGACCAACAGACCCCGGGGCAATCGAATTGCCCCGGCCAGTACATCCACAATATGATGGTTTGTACTGGTTTCTGTTCATAATTTGGGACTAGTAAAGCCCATGGTGACTTTAAATTACCTGGGAGACAGTAGTCAGTCCCAGGGTATGGAGTCTAGGTTTGGAGGTCACTATGACACCCCTGGGTTACTGCTCTGAGGGTGCTGTGTAACCCACCTTCCAAAAACACATGAGGCACTATGGAGTAAAAGACCCCATAGCCCATAAAACACATTTGAAAGTCAAAGGATATCTCAAATCATGCCTAAGAGTGGGAGAAAAAGAGTCTCACTCTTAGCAGGAGAAAAAAATAAACCCCCAAAATCCAGCAAAGCTATAAGCAGGCGTTAAGGACGAGGGCGCAAAGGGAACTCGGAATGTGGCGGTAAGGGATTACCGGCACCGGTCTCGTTAACGGTGACCGGTATCCCTTACCGCCATACTCGGAATGAGGCCCATTGTCTTTTTTTTATTCGTAGTGTTTTCAGGTATGGAGTTTACCATGAGTTGAGGTGTGCTTTGGGTTTGCTGTGCCTCATTTTAAGTGGCGCTATTGAGTCAAGTGAGGTGGCTATAACTTGGTTGTATTCCTTAACCAGTAAATCGGGCCCCAGATTTTCAGGAAGCGCATTGAGTGTAGGGAGAATGAGGGGGAGCAAATTGTCATAGGTAATGTTCTTTTTGTTCCTTGTAGGTATAGGAGGAGCTGGCGATATGGGCGTGGAGATGGGTTTTACAGTTTCAAGGGCAAAGGTTACAAGGTGGTGGTCAGTCCAAATCTGGGGGGATATGGATGAGATAGAGACATTGCAGTTATGATCTGCTACCCAGTCGAGTTTTCGACCTTTATTGTGAGTAGGGTGGAGCACTCTCTGGGTAAAGCCTAGTTCAGTTAAGGAGTTAGCCACGCTGGATGCATGTGTGTCTTTAAGGTCATTAATGCCTAGGTTCAAGTCCCCTAATAGGAGAACTTGAAAGTAATTTTTTTAATTGTTAGACAAGATGTTGGATATATCTCCCTCAAAGGTACCGATGTGGCTCGGCGGCCTGTATATCAGATGGATCGTGAGAGTCTGGGAGTTGTTGATAGTAAGCTTGGTTATGAGGTTTTCACATTATTTGATATCGAGGGGTGGGGCTAGTCTAATTGGTAGATGGGCTTTAGCTATGAGGGCAATGCCATATCCTCATGCTTCATTTCTGTCAGATCTTAAAATAGTGTAGCCATTGGGGATAGCCAAAGATAGGGCTGGGCCTGCAGCGGCATGTAGCCATAATTCTGTGACCGCTAGGAAGTTGAGGTTTTCTGGCTGGATAATGTCAGATATTGCATCTGCGACCAGAGATCTGACATGTATTAAAGCCCCCTTAAATTCTAGATTGGTGGAAACAGGAGAGGAGGAGACTTCTATGCTTTGGGTCTTGGGAGTGGTTTGATTGAATGACGCATAAACTGGCCGAGGGCTAAGGTGGCGTATTCCTCCTACATTGGAGGTTTTGTAATGTAAGTTAGTTGTCCTACTATTTGGACTGTCTAGGGTTCTTGCTAGAGGTTCATATAGTTTGGCTAGTCTTGCGCAGAGTCTTTCATTTCTGGCAATAGTGTTGCAAGGTTGGGAATTGAACATATGAGGCTGCTGAGGTACGATATTGGGTTTAACTGACCATTGAGTATGGTTCAGGCTATTTGTATGGGTAGTGGCCTGGGCCATTATAAAATTAAGAGTGATATGGTAGGGAACTGGGTTAGTTATGTATAAACTAGCTATGGCTAATATAATGGAGGAGAGCATAGGCTCCTTAATATGCTCATTTTTGATATTGTATCTATAAAGTCGTCTTAGAGTCTATAAATTCTATTTTCACAGGTTAGGTTAGTTCAAGTTTCACAGCCTAGGCTAATTCAGTTAAGCGCAGAGTAGGCTAATTCAGGTAAGCACAGAGTAGGCTAATTCAATATGCATAGAGTAGGCTAAATGTAACGCTCACCTGATTCTCGCAGAGGCGCCGGTCTTGACTGGGCGACTACCGTATCTTCAAAGGTGATGTGTAGCACCCGGTTGGCTCTTTGGGCTGGACCTCTGTGCACTGTATGCCTGACGTGTAGAGTAAAATGTCTGCAGATAGAAAATATGGGGTTAATGAACTGGGGTTATTGGGGTGTCCCTATCTCTTTCCTCTTCTCCTCTCCTGTAGACCCCCAAAGGTTAACGCTCTCACCTTAGGTAAGTGAATGCCGAGCTCTCCATCTGCCTCGGGGCAGGGTGCTGTAACCAGTTTCTTCACTGGATAGGTAGCGCAGGCCTCTTGACTTCAGAGGACTGCTGTCCGTCGTTTACTGCACGAACGGTAAGTTTCGAGTCATTCAAATGTCTTTAAAGTCTTTAGTAATGATGTCTCTTGTTTTGCAGGGTTCCGGCGATGGCGGATGACGGGCTGAAGTGAGTTGAAGATGGAGCCCGTGTGATGAATAGAAGCGCCTGGAAGCACGTAAGTAAGCGCTTGTTGCCTGCTTCACTATGCGCTCTAACTGTCTTTTTATTTTGCAGGTACGAGTTCGGAGCGGCTGCAGGGTGCCGGAATACCCACTGGATTAGATGTGGAAAGGAGTAATGGCACATGAGTATTAAAGTTCCCCAATGTCTTTAAACGCACCTTGTTTTGTCTTTCAGATGCGGGATGCAGCGCCGAAGGCCTCCGGAGCGTGCGAAGAGTTGGTAAACTTTTGTCTTTCAGATGCCAGAATGCTAACCTGTTCTTTCTTGTCTTTATAGGTGTTGCTGAAGACTGGATTCAGGATGGTAAGCCTTTGCCTTTCAGATGCCGGAATGCTAACCTGTTCTTTCTTGTCTTTATAGGTGTTGCTGAAGACTGGATTCAGGATGGTAAGCCTTTTTCCTTAGGCCCAGGACCGGATGCAGAAGACACGATGAGCGTTCTGCTGCAGAGGTTGCAGAATAACGCAAAGCAAGATTCATCCACCGGGTGTGGTTTAAATAGCCTCCTGTAGTGCTTAGGTCTCTCCTTCCACAGCCACGCCTAAGTAAGAAAAGAGTTCCTGGTAAGAAAAGAGTTCCTGCCTTCCAGAAGAGTTCCAGTGTTCTGAATCTAGGGAGTGGCTCCAGCCCCACCCAACAGGAAAAGTAGTTCCAAACAGAAGAGGATCAGAGGCTCAACTGGCAGGCAAGTAAGCAGCATGGTCTGCTGAAGGTAAGTCCACCCAAGCATTATGAGCCCGGCGCTTCCAGCGCTGGGACTGGGCATATTTATGAGCCTGGTGCCACTGGCGCCAGGACTGGGTCCAAAAGGTCCCAATTGGGACTGGTTGGCACTCGGAACCTGGGTTATGGATCTGCTTCCAAGGGAGTTGGGAAAACCCTGACCTTTTGGAAGCAGAGATCATGACACTAAATCATAAATGCGCAGAATAGACTAATGCAGGTTATCACAAGACAGCAAGATCATATTTGTTCAGACTGCATTGCATTTGATACACACACATGGAATATGACACACAAAGCAGTGAAGAAGGGTTAATTTCCTATGTCTCAAGGATAGGCGGCACAGAGGGGGAGGCTGAATCCGGTATCCTGGACACAAGCTATGCATACGCTCAAAGTGCAGTGATGCCATGCACTAGTTTGGTGTGGTTGGTAAAAAAATAGAAATGGGTAGGATTGTCTGAAGAGTAACACACCGATAGTGCTGGCTCACCCTGATGTGTATAGGGCTGTGGGGCTATCGAGTTTACTGTAGCAGGTATTCGGGTATACTTCTTGTGCTACGCTTATGAGTTCGGGACACAGGCTTTAGGAGGAGCAGAGGGATCATAGTACTTACAGGAGTTCAGCTGTACGGACGCTAGGCCTCTCTGCCCACACGTCGCACACCGGCAAACCGGGGCAAACAGGGCCTTAGTCAGGCCTTTGTTGGTGGCGGCGTATCCACCTGCCGGCGGAAGTTCTAAGTTCAAATAGCAACTCCGTTGCTTAGAGACGAGGTGGAGCCTCGTTATCGTGCCACGTTGCACCTGATTGTTACGCTCACCTGGCTCCCACAGGGGCGTCGGTCAGATCCGGACGGCTGCGGTCTCGACCAACGTGATGCGTACTGCAGAGATGACTGGCTGGACTGGCCCTCCTAATCTTGTCTGCGTGACCCGTAGAAGTATTCTCCTGCAAGTGGAGAGATGGATTTAGCCACCCGCTGATTCAAGTGATGGCACCCCCCACAGTCCTCCCAACTAATCACCTCCGAAGTGCCCTCTCAGCAATCTCACCTTATATTCTTGAAAGATGAGCTCTCCATCCTGCATGGATTGCAGGGGCGCTTTGATCCCAGTTACTTCACTGGTTTGAAGACGTGGGAGAGTTCCAGAGAGTATTGACTCTGATGTTCCTGGCAAGGTCCAGTAGGTATCAAGTTCATAGATTTCAATATGTCCGATGTTTCACTCTTGTCCCCCCTTCCTTCTTTGTCTTGCAGCTGAGATCGTGAGAAGATGCTCTCGTAGCAGCTGGTGGAGCTCGGGTAAGAGTCTGTATTACCCGTCGCTGTCCGGTGAATGTTGCACATGTTTAACGTGTTGTTTTCTCTCTCTTTGTAGGTGCGGCACATGAAGATGTGGATAGTCTCTAGAATAATGCCTCCGGTGGTAAATCAGGTAAGTCTATAGTGATAAGAGTTATATTTGTTGGTTTTCTCTGCTCACCTTGTTGTTTTCTTTTGTCCCTCAGGTGCCAGAGTTCGCGAAGAAATGATGGAGGCTGCGCCGAATCGAAAGATGCTGCGAGGACTGGTGAGTATGGCGTGGTGCTGCAGCTGGAGATGCGACGCGTACAGAAATGATGTTCTTTCCAGGTCCGGAGGCGAGATGGATCCGGAATCAGGTGAGGAATTCGAAAATAGTTTGTTTTCTAACCTTGTCCTTTTCTTTCCTCTTTGTTTTAGGAGCTCCAGACTCGAGGCGGGCATGTCAGAAGACTGGATGCAGACTGCAGGCACGGTGAGCGTTACGCTGCTGGATGCAGAATAACGCGAAGTGTGTGCTGTTGTTCGGGCATAGTTTAAAGAGCCTCCAAAGTAGTTCCAGGTAAGAAGTTCCCTAGAACCACGCCCGAGTAAAAAATAGTCCCTGTAATAAAATAGTCCCATCCAGGGCTCACGTTGGCTTGGCCTCACTAGCAGCATGGTCTGCATCAGGTAAGTAAAGTCTATGAGCCTGGTGCCTATGGCGCCAGGACTGATTTCTATGATGAGCCTGGCGACTAAGGTGCCAGGACTGAACCCAAACAGCCCCCAGCCGGGGCTGTTGGTGTTTTAATAAGTATCTGGGTGCCTGCTCCCGGAGCTGATGGGCTTGGTCCTGATGCCTGGGGGTAGGCATCATGACAGCACTCCCCAAAAGGCCCCTCCTAAAGTTGTTCTTCCCCTTGGCCCTGGTTTGTCTGGGAAGTCCCGATGGAATCTCTTCACCAACTGAGGTGCATGAACGTGGTCACTAGGCTCCCACGACCTTCCTTGTGGTCCGTAGCCCTTCCAATCGATTAAATAAAAAAGTTTTGATTTAACCATCTTGGAGTCCAGGATATTTTTTACCTCGAATTCAGGTTCTCCATCTATCAAGATGGGGTCGGGTGGTTTGGTTAATCTTGTTCCTGGTTGAACTGGGTTTAAAAGTGAAACATGAAAGACAGGATGAATTTGCATATTAGAGGGTAATTCCAATTTGACGGCCACCGGGTTGATAATGGCCTTAATGGTGTAAGGTCCCAAATATCTAGAGTTAAAAGTCTGAGTTCCCTTCAGAGGTATGTGTTTTGTAGCCAGCCAAACTTGATCCCCAATCTGGTATTGTGGAGTTTCACTTCTATGTTGATCAGCATTTTTCTTATATTTCTCTTTTGCTTGCTTCAAATGTTCTGTTGCCTCTTTAAAGGCTTGTGTAATAGTAGAGTGCAAATTACTAACTGCGGGCATTTCTAAGTGCTGAGGCGAATCTAGTTCTGAGGCTCGAGGGTGATGTCCATATATGGTATAAATGGGCTTTGTCCGGTTCCTGAATGTACAGAGTTATTGTATGCATACTCGGAAATCCATAAAATATCTTTCCAATTACTTTCGGTCTGGTGTAGCATGCAACGTAGGTAGGTTGAAGGGTCTGGAATAGCTTCTGGAAATATCTGAAAATATCTTTCCAATTACTTTCGGTCTGGTGTAGCATGCAACATAGGTACTGTTGAAGGGTCTGGTTGGTCCTTTCCGTCTGACCATCGGTCTGGGGATGGTGACTGGTTGATAACCTCACGTCGATTTGCGCCAATTGACAACATTTCTTCCAAAAATGTGAAATTAATTGACTGCCTCAGTCAGAGACCAATACGGAAGGAAATCCGTGTATTTGAATAATGTTTTTGAGGAACTCCTTGGCCAGAATTGAAGCAGAAGGTAATCCCTTTAAAGGAATAAAGTGGGCCATCTTGGAAAAAAGATCCACAATAACTAGAATGGTGTTAAATCCATTACATGGAGGTAGATCTGTAATAAAGTCTAAAGATAAGGTGTGCCATGGTGTAGGTGGAATATCCAAAGGTTGTAAAAGGCCAGCTGCTTTTTTCTTCTGACTTTTGTTTTGGGCACAAATGCCACAAGACATCACAAATGACTTTACGTCTTTTCACAAGGTGGGCCACCAGAATTGTCTCTTAATTTTAGCTTCAGTTTTTGCAATACCTGGGTGCCCTTCCATCACGGTGTCATGATAATTGGAGATTACTAGTGCTTGTAGTTCCTTGTGTGGTAGAAATAGCCACCCTTGATAATAAGGTAGGTCATTGATGACTGAGTAGTCTGAGCCTTTCTTTACCCAGTCCTGCAGGGCTGTTGGATCGAAGAGTTGTTGGATTTTTACATGAATATACTCTAGTGTCTGTAGAGTAGTTATGCCAAGAATTCTTTGTTCTGAAATTATAGGCACCGGTTCCGGGTTCGCATATGCTTCTCCCATCCCTATTCGGGATAAGGCATCTGCCTTGCCATTTTTACAGCCAGGTTGATAAGTGATCACGAAATAGAACTCGGCAAAGAACAATGCCCATCGAAGTTGGCGCGACGATTGGGCTTTGGCTGTTTTTAAATACTGCAGTTCCGGTGATCGGTGATTACAGTAATGGTGTGCCTGGCACTGAGAAGATAATGCCGCCAAGCCTTGAAGGCAGATTTGAGGGCTAATAATTCTTTATTGGTAACCGCATAGTTTAACTCGGGTGCCGAGAACTTGCTGGACCAAAATGCTACTGGGTGAAGTTGACCGGTTTCAGGATCCTTCTGGGACAGGACAGCTCCCATGGCTAAACTGGATGCATCAGTTTCGACTATGTATGGAAGTTCAGGGCGTGGATGCTTTAAGACAGGTGCAGACGTGAATTTCGCTTTCAGCTCTTGGAAGGCCTTTTCAGCCTCTTCAGTCCACAAGAAGCGTTTGTTTTTTCGCAAAAGTGCTGTGATCGGGTGTACAACATGTGAGAAATCCGGAATGAATCTGCTGTAGAAATTAGCAAATCCGAGCATGCTTTGTACCCCTTTAACTGAACTGGGTGATGGCCACTTGAGAATTGCATCCACCTTTCGAGAGTCCATTCGGACTCCTTTTGGAGTCAGGATAAATCCAAGGAATTCAACTTCCGTAGCATGAAAAACGCATTTTTCCAATTTTGCATATAACTTGTGCTGGCTTAGCTTCTCAAGGACTGCACGCATGTGCTTAACATGGTCTGATTCTGAGGAGGAGTACCCTAGAATATAGTCTATGTATACGACAATACAGACGTCAATGAGTTCACGAAGGACATCGTTCATAAAATACTGGAAGGCTGCTGGTGCATTTCGCAACCCGAAGGGCATCACCTGATATTTGAATAATCCGTACTTGGTGCGAAAGGCAGTCTTCCATTTGTCGCCTTTCTTTACACGTACCAGATGATATACCCTCGGAGATCTAATTTTGTGTAGATGCAAGCATCCTTTACTTGGCCTAGTAATTCGGGGATCAGAGGCAATGGGTATCGGTTCTTCACCGTAATCTGATTTAATGCGCGGTAGTCTATGCACGTTCTGAGGTCACCTTCCTTTTTAGGCACGAAGAATAAAGCCGAGGATGCAGGGGGCTTGGATGGATGAATGAAGCCGTTAGCAAGGTATTGGTCCAAGTATTGTCGTAGGTGAAAGTTTTCGGGTTCCGTAAGGGCGTAGATCCTACTGCATGGAGGTTGTGCACCGGGTATGAGGTCGATTTGACAATCGTATGATCTGTGAGGTGATAAGGTGTTTGCCTGTTCTTTTTGAAAAACATCCTGGAATTCTTGATATTCCTGAGGTAACTGCACGACTGGATTAGCGACTGTGGCCAGGCCTTTGTTCAAGGTTTTTTCCGGGTAGCAGGTGTGTGATCCGGGAAGGTTATTCTCTTCTCTCGCCAATCTATACTAGGATTATGTGTTTCCAACCAAGGTATCCCCAGTATTATTTTCAACTGCAGGGCTTTGATTAAATCATACACAATAGCCTCTCAATGCCCATCTTGACTCAACAGTGTCATCTCTGTGGTGGAATGAGTTACAGGCCCAGAGGCAATTTCAGTTCCATCAACTGTGGTGATGACATCCGAAGAGGTTTTTTTGCAGAAAGGTAGATTCATCCTAGAAGCCAATTCGTGGTCCATATAGTTTCCTACAGCCCGCTATCAATGTATGCCCTTACTGCGTGCATACGTGATGGCTGCCTTGGATCAATAAGGACCATTGGTATGATTGGGTGCGAGGTCTGAGTGTCCTTCTTCAAGCTCGGGAAGCGGACCTCTACGCTTGTCAGGTGTGGTTGTTTCCCGAATCAGGTTCTGTTTGATTTCTATCAGCAACTCCGACTACTTTCTTGGATGGTTTTATAGGGCAATCCCGTAGAAAATGTCCTGAGGCCCCACAGTATAGACACAATTGCATCTGCCGTCTCCTTTCTCTTTCCTTTTGAGTTAGGGTCCCTTAACCCCCCAATGTGCATGGGTTCTGCTGCATCTGTTCCTTTGGGGATGATGTTGGGTTTAACCAATACCCGATTCTCGAACTTAGCTTGATCAGCCTTTCTATTCTGAAGTCGGTGGTCTAACTGGACCACTAAGTCTATATATTCTGCACAGTCCTGGGGTGCATTCACAACTTGGGCCAAAACATCTTTAAGTTCTCCCCGAAGTTCACAATGAAATAGTGTAATTCGTTTTACCTCTGGCCATCCGGTTTCCACCACCAACCTATTAAAGGTTGCGATATAGGTTAACAGATCCTGGTTACCTTGTTGTAGGGATAAAAGGTTGTTATCCAGGGCCTGTCCCTGGGAATGTCTGGCGAATAGTCTTTCCATGCTCATTTGAAAACCCTGAAAGTCCCGAAGAAGTGGGTCATAGTGAATGACTAGTGGAATCGACCAGTCAGCTGCACTGCCACTCAAATATGATAATACAAAAGCTACTTTGGCTTGGTCATTTGGAAAAGCTCCAGGTCTGCATAAAAAGTGCAAGCAACATTGGTTCATAAACACGGCAAACCTTTTTGGTTCCCCAGCAAAGCGTTCAGGTGGAGCCAAAGGAATAGCCCATGGTAAAACCACTTGCACTGGATTGCACGATGAAACAGGAGTTGGATTCCTCCCGAGTCCCAGTAAAGGTGTTTGCCCTGCTTGGTTTTGCAGCAGTTGCCTAGCCAGATCGTCAGTGCGCTCCTTCGAGACAATCAGTTCTCTCCTGAGGGCATTAGTCTCTTGGCGAGCGGAGTGCACTTCCGCCCTAAGTGCCCCCAATAATTGGGCCAGTTGGTCGGTTTCTGAGGTTTCCATAACGCCCGGGTGGGGATTTATAGAGAGGCTTCGCGTTCTGTTACGCTCACCTGGCTCCCACAGGGGCGTCGGTTGGATCCGGACGGCTGCGGTCTACACCAACGTGATGCGTAGTGCAGAGATGACTGACTGGACTGGCCCTCCTAATCTTGTCTGCGTGACCCATAGAAGTATTCTCCTGCAAGTGGAGAGATGGATTTAGCCACCCGCGGATTCAAGTGATGGCACCCCCCACAGTCCTCCCAACTAATCACCTCCGAAGTGCCCTCTCAGCAATTTCACCTTATATTCTTGAAAGATGAGCTCTCCATCCTGCATGGATAGCAGGGACGCGTTGATGCCAGTTACTTCACTGGTGTGAAGGCGTGGGAGAGTTCCGGAGAGTATTGACTCTGAGGTTCCTGGCAAGGTCCAGTAAGTATCAAGTTCATAGAGTTCAATATGTCCGATGTTTCACTCTTGTCCCCCCTTCCTTCCTTGTCTTGCAGCTGAGATCGTGAGAAGATGCTCTCGTAGCAGCTGGTAGAGCTCAGGTAAGAGTCTGTATTACCCGACGCTGTCCGGTGAATGTTGCACGTGTTTAACGTGTTGTTTTCTCTGTCTTTGCAGGTGCGGCACATGAAGATGTGGTGAGTTATAGAATAATGCCTCAGGTGGTAAATCAGGTAAGTCTATGGTGATAAGAGTTATATTTGTTGGTTTTCTCGCCTCACCTTGTTGTTTTCTTTTGTCCCTCAGGTGCCGGAGTTCGGCGAAGAAATGATGGAGGCTGCGCCAAATCGAAAGATGCTGCGAGGACTGGTGAGTATGGCGCAGCGCGGCGCTGCAGCTGGAGATGCGACGCGTACAGAAATGATGTTCTTTCCATGTCCGGAGGTGAGATGGTTCCGGAATCAGGTGAGGAATTCGAAAATAGTTTGTTTTCTAAACTTGTCCTTTTCTTTCCTCTTTGTTTTAGGAGCTCCAGACTCGAGGCGGGCGTGGCAGAAGACTGGATGCAGACTAACGCGAAGCGTGTGCTGTTGTTCGTGCGTGGTTTAAATAGCCTCCAAAGTAGTTCCAGGTAAGAAGTTCCCTAGAACCACGCCCGAGTAAAAAATAGTCCCTGTAATAAATCAGTCCCATCAGGCCTCACGTTGGCTTGGACTCACTAGCAGCATGGTCTGCATCAGGTAAGTAAAGTCTATGAGCCTGGCGCCTATGGCGCCAGGACTGATTTCTATGATGAGCCTGGCGACTAAGGCACCAGGACTGAGCCCAAACAGCCCCCAGCCGGGGCTGTTGGTGTTTTAATAAGTGTCTGGATGCCTGCTCCCGGAGCTGATGGGCTTGGTCCTGATGCCCGGGGGTAGGCATCATGACACTGACCTGCCGGAGTCACGCACATCAATATCAATCAAAGGTCAGGCATGGCGATACGAGCAGGGAGCTCGTTCTGATCAGCAATAATATTATGTTGCCACAGATAGGCAAGGGACGATTTTGCAAGTGCGGGCAAAATGATTAATTTAGGGAGGGGAATGTGGCTATATAACTCACCCTAGATGTATCAGGCAGCGCTGGTAATGAGGCAAAAGTAAGGGAAAGGTGCCTGAAATGTGGCAACGCAAGCAGAAATTCACTGAGCAGGATCTCAGTGTGCTTGCGGAGCAGGTGGTAGCCCATGCAGAGGAGCTCTATGGGTCACAAAGCCACAAAACATCTCAGCAGTGGAAGAACACCATCTGGGTGGAAATCAGGGACAAGGGTGTGGCCGTAGGACATGTCCCATGGGACAGTTCAACATGCGGGAGAGGCCTCAAAGCCTGAGTCTTAATCCTCGTCAGCTGCCACTGATAGATGAACAGTTGCACCGCTGAAGCTACCACCCTGGGAGGAGACGGTGAGCGTGAGCAGCATCCTCCTCCACATGGAGGGCCTGGAGGGTATGGGTTTCGATAGAGGACAGAACCAGCAGCAAGGAAGACCATGTGAGTACATGAGTGAATAATAAACCCATTGCACAACACCAATAGCAGGTTGACATACACATACTATAGTTATATAAGAAAGATGAAAGGGATCAAATGAACATAAATGAAAGTGACTGATTATTCTAAACCACAAATGCTAAGTCTTGAAAAAATTGACCCATTAGCCAATTCATAAGATTAATAATTAAATATTTTATTCCAAATCCATTTACTACAAAAAAAGTTTAAAAACTAGTAAACCCCACAGCAACACAATCACAACAAAAATCAAAATATACACAATTTATAACAATTTTGGTAGATATATAAAACAAATTTACATTAACCCACAACTGTACACAAAACAAATATTTCTGACAATCCAATTTGTGTATAACAAATATAAGCCCAACTTGTTTCTGTCCCTGTCACACAAATTGTAGGCCAGTCATCAGGGGCTATCCATTGCACACTTGCAAGATCTTTGATGGTGGGTATGCTGATCTGCACAGCGCTAACATGCAAAACAATAAAAAGAGGAACAAAGTCACCAAATTCAAACCAAGACATTAATTAATCTCAAAGACCCAAACCCAACCATAAATGGAACGGATTAGGTTATGTTATGTTATAGTACATTAGTATTGCGCTTTATGTACCATTCGTATGATCAAAAAGCGCTGTGGGTTGAACGCCCTCGGGGACCATGATCTGTATTAGTTGAAAGAGTAATGTAGCATATAGTGCTTCGGTGCACTTGGTATGTGAGAAGCCAGAGTGGTTTTCATAGGTTGGCTGCATTCTATTGCTAGGTGTGGTGTGGTCGATGTGAGAGATTGGTGTAATGTGCGCAGCAAGGAGGGTGGTCTCCTAGTCTGCATTCTCACTGCCGTGAGGCAAATGTAAGAGATAATGTGTGCTGCTAGGCCGATTTTTCCATGGGGTATAGTTGCGTTCTATCAGGCTGTGAGGTGTGTTATGAGTAATATATGTATGTGTGCAGCTAGGCCGAATTGATTGAGGGGTTTAGCTGCAGTCTATTGTTTGTTAATGTTAAGAAGAGAGTGAGCATAATGGTAGGGATTAGTGTCTGTGGTTATCAGTGGGTGGATCCTAGGCTGTTAGGGTATGTTGATTTATTTTGTACAGGGCAGTCCTTTTCGAGACACTCTGTAATTGTACTTGGAGGGCCCATTTTCAGGGTCCCTGCAAGGATTTTGAATTGGGTACTTCTTGGGATATTGCATGATTCTCCGGTGATGTTTTGTTTCCGGTTAATACTGATTCTCACAGGACAATGGCCATAAGGGGATGGGTATAAGGCCATGGGCAGACCTTTTTATGGATTTGGGAAAATACATGTTTTTACCGTTTTACGGAAGGCCATGTAGTCCTGGTTGTGCTGAATATGAGGAGATATCTGTGATGCTGGAAATGCATTGGAGGGACAGGGGCTCTGTATCCTTGTCCTTTACTGCTTTTTACCGTGTGTTCTGTCGTGTTTTCCGCTCAGGAGTTCATGTGGGACTCCTGGCAGTGCAGCTCTCTCTCTTTTAGTTTTGGTGAACAGACCCATGGGATACCCTTATGGCACCCCTGGGTAGGGGTGCAACACTGTGCCCCTAGTGTATGTTTTTGGGCACCTGTGTGTTACCCACAGAGCAGGGTACGGGCTGGTGGCAGCTCCGTGCTGAAATGACTGGTGCCCTGAGCATCATCCATTTTGGGATGCCCAGGCCCTGTCATTGGAATTGGTAGATTCAGGATGGAGACAAAATGGCCCCCATGGCCGCTTGCCTTCCATCACCTGTTACCTTGATCTTCCCGAAGTCCCGGGAAGCCCTGCCTCTGTCCCTTCCCCCTGACTGGCTGTTGGGTGGAAGTTCCGTATATGGTAGTGTGGGGAAGTGCCTACCAGACTGGCTGGAGCCTTCTCAACGACCGTATGTTGTGGGCACGCCTGTGGGTGGGACCTGGGTGAATGGAGTGTGTGACGAATATACATTCTATGTTGTGGCTGTCTATTATCTGGTGGTTGACACAATGGTTGAGACCGCCCTGCCCGAAACCGGTATGAATGCAGCTTGGAGTGTTGAATGGCTCGGTATTTGTCCCAATACACCTAACTTCTTCTTGTGAGTGTCTGAAGAGAAGTGAATGGCCTGAATGCCTCGTGCCTGATTGGCTGCCTGCCTGCATGAATGCCCGTAGTCGTGATTGGATGCTTGAGTGTGACCCAGCGGAATGAATGGGAGATCAACAGTATATCTGGGGACCTCTCACTGATAGGAATCGTGTTCAGAAGCTGAAGTCCACTACGACGAGTAACTGAAGTTACTGAAGCTTGATCCTGAAGCCCTGCTGGACGAGAAGAATTGCTGTTGCTCTCCTTCACAATCTGAAAGTTGCTGTGCTTCAAGAACTGACCCAGAGAGGACCTGGTAAGGCGCGCTCTTCCTGAGCTACGAGGGACCATCGTGCACAGCTGATCTTTGCCTAAGCTCCCTGGTAGACAGACCTTCGACAGGCTGCCGACCCGATACGGGGACTGCTGTGGAACTCCAAGGAGAAGCACCCGGACTGTTGTCCGCCACTGTCGTCGACCGCCGCCACCGACTGGAGCCGCCGTGCTCCCATTGCCTAAGAACTTCATTGATCATAGGACGCTCTCGTCCGCATCGACGCTGCTGTATCCTGCTGGAGATGGCCTGACCGTCGACGCGCCGAGGAGCATCCACTGGTGGGTTTCCCACCACCCTAAGACCACAGAGACACTGATGACTCGACGCCCTTGCTGGGCCACAGTTCTTCAACTCTTTGCGGTCCAGAACTATCGACACCAAGGTGCCCCGCACGCCTCTTCCTTGCAGGATGTTTACGCTTCCCTTTCAACGAGCACCGCTAGGAACGACGCAGCCACTTCACCGTCGTAGCTCGACCTGTTCCCCGTCGGACGTTCGACGACCTGTGACTCCTGCCTGAAAGGGAGGACACTCAAGAAGGGCTGTCGATTCCCCGACAAGAAACGCTACAACGCCTGGTACTTTGGGGTTGCAGAACTATTGGAAAGTCTAGTGTGAACAATATATGGACTGGGCTTGTATCTTTCTTCTACAGGTTGCCCAGGTGGGGGATCTCCACTCAGAACTGTGTCTAGGTAACGGGGCCAGTATTCTGCCTATTGCTCAACCATCTTGCTTTCCTTCCTCTCTCTACTGCTGGTTTCCTCTTTATTTTGATCTGTGTGTCATTCTGACCGTATGCACTTTAATGAGATCTAATAACGTTAGTGGTACCACTTTAGAATTGTACATATTTGCCATTGTTGATTTTCGGAGTACAAAGTGAGTTATCATGATTATATATATGGCCTTGAATATTAATTATATAAAGACTGTGTTGTAACCGATACAGTGTGTGGACATTCCTTTGTGGGTGCTTGGGGACTACACTGTACTTAAGAACCAGCTCGCATCACCTCCTGAGAAGCTAGGCCTTGATTGCTTGTCCATTGCTACCGTAATAGAGAATCTTGGCAGGGGTCTCTGTGCCTCCCCTCTACCATATAGTGAGCGGAAGTGCAGACCCCCCCCCTCCGGTCTTTACAGTATCGAATTCCATAGTGTTGGTGCCAGGGTAGAGTAGGTTGACCCTCCAAGTCTGACAGAATTGGAGACTGGGATCATAAGTAGGAGGGCCGTGTTTGACCTTAGGCTGCGTGTTGGGAGGTAGCACATAGTCTTCTCTTGGAGGTATGACGGGCCGGCCTTGTGCACTGCTCGGTGGTGATGCAAGGCTTTTGAAGGTGGCCCTTTGTCCAATAAGTAGCCATTGGAGGGTGCGGAGAGCATGCAAGATGTGGTCCCTTTGCCCCAGTTCAAGGAGGAGTTCAGCAGCTGCATTTTGAACTCTTAAGGGTTTGATCATTTGGTGTGCCGTAGCACCCAGGTACATCAATTGTATTGAATTGATTGTTTATTTGTATAGCGCTTATACACAATGTGTTTCAAAGCGCTTCAAGGAGCGAGGGAACATGGGACAATGCAGTTACATTCTTGCAAGTCCTTGAAACAATTCAGAATGTGAAAAATAACTATCATAATCAGCCTGGCGACATTTGAGATAGTGTAAGTGCAGGGAACATTTAAGGAGAAGAGGGGAAGGGAAAAATTAGACAAACCAGCAGTAACATTACTATGCCTGACGACAATTGATGTAGTGCATGAGTGTAGAAGAGGAGGGGCAGGGAGAGGAGATGGGGTGTGGAGTGAGGGAGAAGGAGAGGAACAAAACAAGCAATTATCATATAAGGTCAGATGACAATTATTAGAATAGTGCAGGGGGGTGGGAGAAAAAAGAAGGAGGGAATGGGGGAGACAGTCAAGCTGCTATCAAAGGTCAAGGGACAAATGATAAGAGTAAGTGCTATTGGAAATAAAACAAAAAATGGGGGTTAGGAGCAGAGGGCCGGTGGCTGCGAAAGACAGGCATCTACGATTGCTATGCCTGACGGCAATTGAGGTAGTGTTGGACTTGAACAGGAAAAGGGGAGGGGGAAGAGAGGGCAGGAGGCTCCAAAAGACAGGCGGCTGCGATTACTATGCCTGATGGCAATTGAGGTAGCGGCATAGATTTACAGGAGTTTGCATAGTCCAATCTGGACATGACGATTGACATAATATAACTCAATCTGTTGGGGAAGGAGAGATAAGGGAGTTCAAGAATGAAGGTGCTACGATGGAGGCGATGGGTCGGGAACAGTGGTTATCTGTTTGCCAGTGTGTTTCATTTGTTTGTTGGTTGGGAAGTGTGAATGGAGAGGCTGTGTGCAGGGTTGCTGTTCTGAGCGAGCAACTATGCAGTTGCTGGGTTAGAGTTGAGGGCGCAGAGAGATGGTCTTGGTTATCACTCTGTTTTTGTCATGTTGGAATTGTAGGTCATAGTCGTGATGGGGAGCATTGTGGTTGGTGGGGGCGTTCAGGTCTTGGTGGGTCGCTGGAGGTAGGGAGCGGTGTGGTCAGGGGTATTTTGTTGGAGGGAGTCACTCAAGTTTAGTAGTTGCAGTAATAGCTCAGTAAAATGATTTGAGACAGAGGTATATGGAACGGTAACCAGATTTGAGACACCTGAGTAGCGGGAGGAAGCGCCTAAGGTCAAGGCACAGCAGCAAATGCAGCAACACCCAGACTTGAGAGCTCTAACATGGGGTCATAGAAGTGAATTTGATTTTGATTTTGGTTATTTCTTGTGAGCACCAAGCAGACTAAACTGCATGCGGGCGCCGATGTTAATTGCGATTCAACCTTTGACTGAGTTTTAACCCATACCTCTTTTGCTAACTTAAATAAGAAGGTTTTAAGTGCCATTCTAAAGCCTTCTAACAATGAATGCAACAACACCTAGATTTGAGAGACTTAAAATAGGGGCAGGGTGGTGAAAGCAGTAGCAGCTAGATGATTAGATTTGAGACATTAGCAAATGCAATGTTAACCGGCCTTGAGATACCTGAACAGAGGCAGTAAGCACCCAGAGTGAGGGTGTGGTACAGAGGGCAACAACACCTAGACTTGAGATACTTAAACTGGGGTACAGTAGTGAGTGCAACAGCACCTAGATTTGAGAGGCCTAATGTTGGGTCACAGTAGTGAATGGAATAATACCTAGATTTACGATGCCTAAAATTGAGGCACACAGCAAACTCAAAGATCACCCAGGGTTGTGACACCTGGATAGCGGGAAAACACCTAAACCGGGGCATAGTAGCAAAATCAACCACAGCTAGATTCGTGATACCTGGACAGTTGGAAAAACACCTAAAATGGGGGCACAGTAGCAAAAGCAACAACAGCTAGATTTGTGAAACCCGGATAGCTGGAAAAACACCTAAAATGGGGGCACAACGGCAAGCGCAGCAATAGGTAGTTTAGACAGGTGTAAAATGGGGGCATGGTAGCAAATGCAACAACACCTAGGTTTGTGCTAACTGTGCAGTGGGAGAAAACACATAAAATGGCAGCATAGTAGTAAAAGCAACAGCACCTACATTTGGGATTCCTAAAAATGGGGGCACAGCAGCAAATGTAGCAACGGCTAGATTTGAGATACCCAGATAATGGGAAAACACTTAAAATGGGGGCACAGTAGCAAAAGCAGCAATGGCTAGATTTGAGATACCTGGACAGTGGGAAAAAATGCTTAAAATGGGGGCACAGTAGTAAAACCAACACCCAGATTTGAGAGGTCTAAAATGGGTCACGGTAGTGATTGTTCCTTCCTTTTCTGAACTTACCAGGTCAGTCGATGCTGGTTGATGGCTGAAGGCTCCCCAGACTAACACGGATCGACATGGTCTGGAGGTGCTTCCTCTAGATCTGCCCCTTTTCCCCAGGGCCTTTTGACTCGGGGGCTACAGATGGGTAGTTGGGGCTGCCTTGAGCTGATGACTTATGTATGCCTCTGAGCCAGGGAGCTATGGGCAAGTTAGTGGAGGAAGGGAGGGTCAGTAGGAGGTAAAATCACACAGTTAATACGGAAGCACACAGAAATCAGATAAACTAAATTTACTATAAGGACACTAGGCAACGGGGTCACAGGCCATATCTCGCGCCAGGGGCCAACGTGACAGAGGTGGGGTGACAGATGCAGGGTCTAGGTCCATGTTGCAGCTGGTGGAGTATCACTGGCAAATCGGGTGAGGGGGAACACCCTTAATCTGGATTGAATAGGGTGCCTATATTCCGTGTTCACATTAACCTTATTATATTAGTTACTGCTGTATGACAACAGTGGCCTTCCCAGGCAAACATGGGCAACACAGGATGGAGCTGACTCGTTGGAGTGGCCCTTTGCCTTGGGCCCTTAGACGAGGGCTGCCTGGGGAGGAAGCTGCCCTGGGAGTGTCATTGAAGAGGTGTGGCGAGGCACTGCAAGGCCAATCAGTGGACGAAGGTGGGAGAGGAGGCGGGATGGGGAGGGGAGCAGCAAGGAAGGGAATCAGAAGGCCAGAAACAGAGGGAAAATTACACGATACACCAGGCGCTGAGTGCACAGCCGGAAAATATTCAGGCAAGCGATATGGCGATTTAAAGCTAAACAGAAACAAATTTGCGTTCTAACCAAACGGAAATGGGATCGCTCAGGCAAAGGGATGGTGCTCAACTGAGTTTGCTCACAGAGATAGGGGAAGGGGGCTCAGCTGTAGAGGGTTTTTACTACAAGCAGCTTCCAGTGTTGTGGTGCAGTGCAAGGCCAATCAGCGGCCGAGAGCACAAAAGAGGCAGGATGGGGCAGGGGAGAGACAAGGAAGGGGATCAGGAGGCCAGAAACAGAAGTGAAAATGACACGAGAAACCAGGTGCCAAGTGCGCAGCCGGAAAATATTCAATTATGGTACATGCTTATGCACGTCAAGCACAAACAGTTAATAGGGGGTACCTGCTCAATACACATTGTGTCGACCCTGATGTAGAAAAAACATTTTCGGTCCTCATTAGTAGAACTTCTTGATGTATGAAAGGCCTCCACTGGCCAGAGCCAACACTGCAATACATAAAACCGCACAGAACTGGCTTTCATAGGAGAACTCTCAAAGCCTCTTCCCAAACTCTAACAAGCAATCCAACACTCACCCTTATGTGGGGGGAGTAATTCAAAGACAGAATATCCCATACCTAATACAAGTGTTCCTTCCAAGCACACTCCAAATTATGCCAGGCATATGTATCCCATCTTCATAAATTCACATGAAAAGGTGTCCAACACGTCCCTATAAGGGTGACAAAAAGCCAAACACGGGCCACAGGTTATGTCAAATTATGAGTGCAAATACCCTTCACTTTGTCACAATCCACTTAACCATAATAGCCTAGAAAAATGCAAAAACACAGCGGAAACCTGAAACCAGCGTCACATACTCAAAATGTTCTCAATGGGTGCCTGAAACTACCATGTTGCAGCATGGTCCTCCTGACCCACAAATGCATGTAGTACGGGTCCTGCAGTGGTGCCTGAAAATACCATAGTGCAGCCTGTTAGCGTCATGGAGATCAGCATATCCACCATGAAAGATCTTGCAAGTGTGCACTGGATATCCCCTGAGGAATGACCTACAATTTGTGTGACAGGGACAGAAACATGTTGGTCTGATATTTGTTATACACACATTGTATTATCAGAAACATTTGTTTTGTGTCCAGTTGTGGGTGGATGTAATTTTTTAAAAATACATGTCTAACATAATTGTTATAAATTGTTTATATTGTGATTTTTGTTGTGATTGTGTTGCTGTGGGTTTTACTAGTTTTTATACTTTTTTCTATTTACTGGATTTGGAATAAAATATTTAATTGTTAATTTTCTGAAATTGCTAATGGGTCCATTTTTTCAGGACTTAGCATTTGTTGTTTTAGAGGAATCAGACACTTTCATTTATGTTCATTTGATCTTGTTTCTCTTTCAAATATAAGTATAAACTGTTGGTACCAGACAGTAAGAGAAGGGCTACCCCAAGACTCAGGGCTTTACGCTGAGAGTGTTTTTCCCACGTTATAATATTGACATATACATACTTCCATTCATCCAGCTGAGAGTAACCCAGACAATACACAAGGAATCAATGTTACACTGCAGGACAGTACATCAGGCGGAATGGAAGGTGTGAACCCACTTAAATACTCACTATGTCAAAGGAAGAGGCCATGATATAGGACCCTTACAACTACCATGGAACAGCAAGTATCATGGACAGTCACCCAATCGCATGTGAGATCACCACCGCCCCTTGCCAGCATGCCAAGCACCCATGTACAGACACATCAGCCAAATTGCTGGAACACATGTACAGGATGTCACTTTACCAACACCACTAGATGTGTTGCTCAAACTCATAACTACTGCAACATACCAGTAGCTGCAAGGCCTCTTTTTATTGATTGTGTCCCACTTAATGACGCATACCCACTAGCATAGCTAGCAGGGCAGCCCACACCTGGCAGTACAACAAGATAAACAAATAACAATGAGCCAGCCCTAAATGGGTACATGTTACCTTGCACAACTGTGAAGCACATGGCATCACAATCCAAGCAAGGCACCCATTCCTGACTGTCCTTATGGACACACACAACCATCAAGCCAGTAAACCATACCTGCCACATGAAGAAGGCCCCCATGGGGCCGTAGCATGCTGTGACCCCATAGCACATAGAAGACTGCATGAAAGCACAACCTACTAAACCCCATTAAGGTATTGATGCACTATTTCCTGTCTCCTAACAGGCACACAAGACACCCAAGGCCCCATTGAAGGAAGCAGTACCTCCAGCACACCTGTCCCAGGAAGTGTAAAAAAAGGGCACAGGACATGCTGCACCCAAGAAGTGGAGTGCCTACAAGACCCCTAAAAACCTTGTCCAAGTGCACTACTGCTGCCACCTCTGGGGGCACAGGCAGATTGTCACAGTTGTGCCATCAACTCCAGCCATTACGGAGGCCACAGGACCTCCCCACCACTGCTGGTGTAGTGGAGCAACCCACACACCCAAGTGCCAACAACTTGAAGGCACTAGACCAGTCCACTGCACCCGCTGGCTCTGCGGCATTGGAGTCTAACACCAATGCAGCATCCTCTGTGAGGTAGATGTCTCCGGATATGGCCAGAATATCGGCCATGCAGTCCTCCCCCACCACCTTGTCATCTCGCCATGCCCTCCGTTATCACCGTCCGGAGGACATGTATTCCCAATGTCTTGATGACGAGGAGTAAGCAGGCCTCTGGCATTGGGTGACGGCGGCACCATCAATCTCCCGGGCCAGTGCAGGAACACACCCTAAATGCCAGCTAGGAGAGGCTCGCCCAGATTGAGCAGCATCGGGAGGCAATTCAGCAGATAGCCCAGGAGCAACAGGGACACTCCCAGGCAAAGCAGCATGCAGTGCTGGGTGCCTCCAGGTGGGAAGCCACTTCCCTGGACTGTCTGTCGGTGTGCAGCAAAATCCACTGCCAGCAACACCCTGATGAGTAAATAGGTATGGGAGTTGGCTAAGCACATGTCTGCCACACATGAGACAATGGACAGAGCCATTACCCTCATGATTAACCCCTGGCTAGTGAACCTGCAAGTTCTGTGTCAGCCACCCCACTGATGGATCAGTGGTAAACAAGCCACCAAGGCACTCCCAGCACCTCACAAGTCGTGCCACCATGCCTACAAGGAAAGGGGAAGACGATGCGGTAGGGGACACGATGATAAGACAGATTGGAGAACACAGTGGCTTGGGGATGGGGATGGTGTTGGGATGAGGGTGCATGGGGATGTTGTTGGGGATGAGGGGATGGTGCTGGGGATGATTGTGTGGGAGGGGATGGTGTTGGGGATGAGGGTTTGGAGAGGGAGATAGTATTGGTTATGAGATGCACAGTTGTACAATAAATCACTTTCATCTACAGGCATCGGATCCAGTGATCATTACATTAGAGTAATACATGTGAATATAGTTGAAGTTGAATGTGGCAGGTGTCTGTCTATATGTATTTTCAGAAATAGTTGTCAATGATGTCTTGCCAGACAAAACGTCCTTCCCTCAATACCTCACGTCTTTTGTGAGGTGCCCGGTCGTCACCTTCATCTTCTTCATCATCTTTGTTGAAGAGTGCAATATCCTCAACTGGAGGCATGGTTATAGTCTAGCGTATGCACATGTTGTGCAGTATAGATGAGTGATAACAACATAACTCACTTTTTCAGGAGTGTACATTAGTGTGGAACCTGTCTGGTGGACAATGTTCCCTCTAAGCTGTGCGCATGTGCGCTTGCCCAGCTTCCTTCTGGGTGCCGCTCAGAAGAATTTTAGCAGCGCACACAGACAATTCCTACCTATTCAAATAAGATTTAATAAGGCACAATCCACAGCAGGTACCTTAGATTTGTTTTCTCTCAAAATGAAGCTAAATTATACGAACTATTCTTGATACTCTGATGTAACCTATTGACATTGCCCTACTATGCAAGCTTGGCCTTAAAAACCTAAAAACTCTAAACATAGAATACACCCACACAAGGTTAAAAATGAATATGAAAAAGTGGCTCCATGAACAGAAGATATAACTAAGATATACCTGCACACATCAACTAAATGTTCTTCCCTCCCCACCCAGGATTCTATGCTTGAATCTACCACACTTATACCGTATGACTCCAACTCTGCCCCAGGCCACAATCAGATGTTACCAGACAACCTTGACTCTGCCTACGTTAGCTCAGCAAAAGGTTACAGACTTAGATACAAGTCTTGGTTTATGTTATAATATGAATGACTTTGAAGCACACACATTTCTGTTACTCATGTTGCCTTAGTAAAAGCATTCCCACATTATGTCACCCGAGTGTCAGCTCAAATATCGGGTACTGACTCTAAGTAAGCAGGCTACTAGGATATTTAACCTCATCACAATGCTTCCTATTCTTTGTACATAAGTCACACAAGCTCTTTGAAGAGTTCCCTTTGCAAGTTAATGCATTGGAAAACTCAAATATTATTTTTTGCCAATATTACCCTATGATTGGGGAGCAACAGCTGCTGAGGACTTTTCAATATGTTCATGGATTTGCATTTATTTCTTCTAGCATCCCCATGCATCTTGTTCAATGAATTTCAGAAGAGGGGTCCACAGTTATGGAAGAAGGTACTCAATATGTTGTAACTGTGAGCATTACTGTAATTGACTCAAAGGGAAAATATATGTGATTTTCTTCAACGAGCGCCAGAAGAAACCATGTTGATTCTTGTCTAACCTGTGGTGATCAAGGGTGGGAAAAACTATAGGCTGTATTATGTGCCCTGTAATTTAGCTTCCTATATCAGGGTTACAATCAGGGCTCCGATACGATTTTACTCCATATTTGGAATCAACATTTTTTTCAGGGAGTAAGAAAGTAATTGGCTTTGCCATTACGGATATTTCATGCTTATTGAAATATTTTCTTTCCCCTTCAAATTCCTCTTGGGATCATGCAGTAATATTATTAAAGTTCCTACCAATGACACTGCTCTGATGGTCACTGATTAGAAAATAGATCAGTGGAACTTTGTGGGTAGAAGCAGGGGGTAGATTCCTATATGTTCATGTTTTCCCGTTTTTGTTAGGTACATTGCCCTGTTTTTAATAAAAATAGTATATGCCTCCTAGCTGTAAGGCTGGTTTTGACTAAATGTCACAATTCACAGAACAACATCATAATGTGGATAGTAGGCAGCTGCCCAGGAATTCAGATCATCATATTCTGTGGTGCAGTTATTTTGATGCAATTATCATCCTTACATAGATTATGAGGCATTTTCTCCTGGCCCTTGAATTACTCAATTAAAGTGTCACATGAACTCCTATTGGCATGTTTTCTGACACATTCCTTTCAGTGGCAATTATTCCATTTGCAAACATTGCATAATGTCCGAATTTGTTGACAACCACATCAGTGATTAGCAATACTTGTTTTTTGTAATAAACATGCGTTTTTTTCCCCAATGGCATTAAACACTTTCTGCATTGTCTCTGAGTAGTGTTGACAAATGATAGACACAACTAAACATATTGTTTATCCTGAGCATGCAAAGCTTTTTTGTGCATACATGTTTTTCTCTATGTGCAGGAGTACTTTTGGTAGGTACTATGGCATATCTTGAAGTCTTGGACTGGTTAATGAGCTCTCCTTATAATCACATATAAATATTTGATTTTGTAGCCTATGTTTGGAAAAAGAGTTGTAAAATGCTCCTTTTACAACTGATATGTAAAGAAGTGGTTGGGAAGGGGAAATCTCCTTCCAAACTCTTCAGAGATGGTAGCTCACTAACTACGCAAGCTCACAAAGTGGCTTACATCGTTATTCAGTTGCGCACATGGAAAATAATGTGCGCACAAAGGCTAATCATTTCCGCACTTAGAGAAAAATAATTAGAGGGAACATTGCTGGTGGAGGCACTTGAACCTTCCCTTGAGTAGTACAAATATGCGTTCTTTGCCTGTCCTTATGTCTGCCTCATTGTAGGCTGCCTCCTGTCATGTACTAGGGTTCCTCATGGATGTCAACAACCATGGTAGAATCGGATAGCCTGTATCACCTACAAAGGGTAGGGAGGAGAGTGTTTAGGGTTACAATGTTGCTTCTGCATGCTTATTTCATTCACTATTATCCTGGTGACCTTTGCGCATGGAAATGTGTGTAGGGCTTTACAGTGCACATTGTAGAAACAGCTATTATTGGAGGGGACCCGCCCGAACCCCCGTACCTCTCCTACTCCTAAACTCTCCTTGTCTATCACTACATTTTCCTTTCTTTACTTCGATATTGTTTCTGCTTTTAGATATTTTTTCCCACTCTGTTATTTCTTGTAATATTTTTTGATCTTTGTAAATTCATTCTTTATTATTTCCTGCAATATTATCACTGGATACCGTTTTGTTTAGTGTGCTGATAGCATTTGTCTGTGTTCTCTCTAGATTCATTGAACAGATAAGCTGCATCTTTAGCTCCTGACAGGGATATTTTGTGTTACTTTTTGTTAAACGCACGTGCCCTTATTGGTCTAACGTTATAAGCTGCTTTACCTTTAGGTTTCTGCAAAGTTATGGAGCATGCGAGTCGCTAGGCAACAGGATCAGAGCTTCAATTTTACCAGCTTAAGCCTGCCTCATAGTTCTCAGAAAATGGGAAGCAATTTGCACTGGATGTGGAGTCGAGTGTCAGACCAATAGCAGTGGACGAAACGGTTGGGAGCGGTGCTCCTCTACTTTTTAAATTAAGTTTTACTGTTCCTATACTTTTATTTTACAAAGCAGCTGTCCCGGAATGGTTTCGTTTTAAAATAAAAGTGTAGTAAAAGTTGAAACTTTCACTTCAGTACACTGCAATTAACGTTCCCTGAAACAGCAGGCGCATTTGCTAAGGGGTTTGTATGGCACGTGGAAGGGGGCCTTCAATAGGGTTTTTGGGAAGCGAGGGCAGGCCATCACGGAGCATAGTTCCACTACTTCTTTTCGTACATTTCGACCACTGGTCAATAGCTGGGATTTATGGCAATCCCGAAGCATTTAATGAGCGTGACGGAAATACGGAATCTGCATCACCCCCCAGCAATGGAATGTGTCTGTAAATGGAATGAGGAAGGAAATGAAAGGGTGCAACAGCTAAAGAAGAAGAATGAGAATGAGACAGGAGCTACAAACGCTGGCCACCATACAAGGAATTTCAAACTAACCACCAAATAATCAACGCAACAATGGTCTGATGCTCTCCCCTTCTACCATTGACCCTACTAAAACTCTCCATATTCCAGCCAACACACCACTCAACTACCAAATACCACACCCACGCCCGACTACCACAACACCAACTCTAAAATTATGCAGCAAAATGCACGTCTCCTCTACGAAACGCTCAATTACCACACGCTCAATTCTAACTGCACGCCACAGACACACAAAAAACCTATACAGGCTGGCACACAAAAAACACCTGCAGACCCATACTAGTTAAAAGCAAACCCAACACAAAGTGACCAGTTTTTCCAAAGTGAGGCTACCAACAGGACAGCAAAAGCACTCTTGCACTCTCCCTCTCCTCCCACTAATAAACACACCTCTCCCCCTCTTTCTTTTCAGATCCGCCAGAGTGACTGCGGATCATGAAAATGGCAGCAGTGTGCAGTATAAGTCAAGTGAACATAATATGGCCTTAATAGGAGAGAGAGCTGATTTAGGTTCCAAAGAAGGTCAATGATATTCAAAGAGGGCGATTCAAGGATGGGAGAGCACACCGAAAGAGAGCGATAGGACAGTTATGGCTAAAAGAATGTATAATGTTTAGAAAAAAGAAATACACAACATCGAGTATGTGACAGGTTCATATTATAGAGTTATACAGACTTATAGGGGAAGGAGTGCCAAAGTGAGAGAGTCAGAGTTGAGCCATGTCAATCTAGACTAGGCCTCCCACATGCATGACCCTTTAGGGTTGAAGCTCCCTCCTGGGACCACCCCATCCTCTAGTCAGCTTGTCCCACAGTCTATCAGGATGAAAGCGGCCAGGTGCCGCATCAACCCATGTGATGAGCCAAGGCGAGCTCCCATGTAGCCCGCATCCTGTTGGGCAATTGTAAGGCATGGTTTTTTTTGTAAACTTTGCATTGGTACAGGCCGGTTTTCCCACCCCAATGAACTTTTGTTTTGTCAGAAGGAGACCCTTCAAAAAGAAACAAGTCTTGGAGATAGGAGGGCGAGAGGGGAATGGTTAGGTCACTTATAGCAACCTGGCACTAACTTGGGAGGATCCTGCTGGTTATCCCCTCATCAACCACTAAACTACCTAGTTGATCCTTCCTGAGGGTCTGAGTGCAGTGCCGCATTGCAAGGAGGGGAACAGCATCACTGATTACCCTGCCTCTGCCCAGAGTCCTATTGCCAGGAGGGGTGCTGCTCATCAAAGTCACAGCTGCATCCCGGGCTCTCTTCAGCGCAATGCCCTCTCGCCTTGAAGGGCGCTGCGCACCACAGTTCAGCACTGCTGCCCGGCTCACTCTGCGACGCTCCCCACTGGGAAGGGAAGAGGTACCTCACCTCTCCTAAGCACCACCCCCATCAGAGCTGCTCTAACATTCCACCTGGCGCTGCCCTTGCTGGACTTGCCCCTTGCCTAGGTGGGCCCATTCCCAGTCCGCGGCCCATTCCATACATGCATCTTATGTCAGAGGACTAAGTGTACACAGCCCCCCAGCCCCGCTGCTGACTCAAGTGGGGGGCCACTTCTAACACACCGCCAGGCAGGGACTTATTCCCGGGGGCACCTGCTGCTCATCTTGCTGAGCACCCCCTGACATATGCGGGTGGGCTCAGGAGGATCTAAATGAGGACCCAACATCATCAGGACATCCCTGGGCTGCATGTGACGGGCGCAGCCTAGATAAGGGCTCTTGGGCAACCCTCCATACAGCTGCTACCCCCGGGACCACCTAGTACATGAGGCCCAGGGAATTGGACAACTACAAGAAAGCACCGTTTTCGGTGGAGTGAGCCTTAGCCAGGCTGCCTGCCAAGTAAGAAGGCTGAGTAAATATTTGTAATTATAAAGTGCATGTCATACAGACTTGGTATATATTTCTCAGGAATCGTTTAGCTTTTTTACTTTTTCACGCTGCTGCTTACGGATAGATCTTAGTAGAAGTATCTCCTGTTTATTTTGCCCATCCATATTCAAATGAAACATAAAACTGTTGGTGTAGCGGGGATTAACTGCAAATATATCTATGATAACATCTGATCAATAAAGATACCGTACACCAACATACCTGTGTCTGCCCTTCCTTGTGTTGCTTTGTGTTTACTTTAATCTAGTATTTCATTGTATAGGGGTTTGGGATCCCTGCAATGATCACCTTTTCTGAATTAATCATTGCCCTAATGCGGCACCCCCATGGTGCTCGCAGGACCCCGTGCAAGCGGAGACAACAGGGACAGGTAAGGGGCAGGGCCAAAGGCAAAAACATGAATTAGAAAAAGTGTACCCACCTACACCTGTCTCCCACCACGTGAATAGTAAAATCTCCCTGCACTACACTAGCTAAGAAAATCATTCTTGGCCTCTGGCCTTGATTCCTTGCCCTTCCCTTGAGTCACAGCATAGGGAACTAGAGTGGGGACCAGACCTGTTGTGTTTCAGATAGCTCTTTACCCACACCCATTTTTTGGCAGCCCATTATGCTGCTTATCAGTAAGAAGCGGAAGGATTTAGTCTCAGATGAGCACTGGCTGAAGAAATCATTAAATGGTCATGTCCTTTCCCCTTTGACTATCCATGGCATTGGGAGAAGAAGCGGGGACCAGCCCTTCTTTCTGAATGTTCTTTGGTGTGTTCTACTCTCTTCTGGCCCATTGCATACTCTACCACTGGGTAGAGTACTGACACCATGCTACCTGCAAGTTGAAAGCAGACAGATGGGGCAGAAACAACACATATGACCTGCTGAGGAGAGTGCTGGCTAAGAACATCATTGGGGAGCGTGTGGTGCCATTAATAACTTACACTGTTGCAGGCAGCTATCTTGAGGCGCCATTCTCATCCAACCTTGAAATGGGAACTGGTAGACAATTAAATGAAATCCATGATCTCATCGTAGACCAACAACTTGACCTACTAGCAAGCATTGAAACCTGGTTACACCCTGCTGCATGCCCCCATCTAGCCATCGCCATACCCGTAGGATACAGCATCCTTGGAACAGACAGAAACAGCATCCAAGGAGGCGGAGTCGCCCTAATAGCTAGAACAACACTACAAGTTAGGGAGTGCCCAGTGAAGCAAGTACAGGGTTACAAACTTTTAGTAGGCAAATGTTCCCCTAATCCTAAATCCACAGCTAACTTCTTACTAGCATACAGATCACCCAATAAAATCAGCCATCCCAACCTTGATACCTCCCTATTGGTTATGCCCCTCATCAAACCCAAAACCAAATGCATCATTTTAGGTGATATTAATCTTGGTTACAGCGACCAACTTGATACTGATGCTGCCTCCTTCCATACAGCCATGCCAGACATGAATTTCACCCAATTGATAAATGAACCAACACACTCCAAAGGTAGAACACTGGATTGGATCCTCTCTCTTCACTCTCAAGTCACCATAGTGTCCATCCTCCCTGTAGAATGGTCAGACCACTACAGCATCACCTTCACTGTGGAATACACAAATACCAACCCCGTCAGAACCGAAGTGCCAGATACCTTTGAAGCTAGAAACATCAAAAATCTCACAGCATATAACCTTTCACCTATACTACAGTCAGCCCTAGCTAATGTCAAGCCCAATATGAACAATCCTGACTATCTAGCAGACTACTATCAACAAAGTCTCACCCACACCATTGATGCACTTGCACCTATCACCACTAAAACTCGGAAACCCGACAAACGCTCTTGTTTCTGGATCGACGAAGAACTAGTATCCCTCAGGCGTGCCAAAAGGGCACTTGAAGACCTACACAGGAAAACCAATACCAATGAATCAGCTAAGGCATTCTCAACAGCCAAAAAAATATATAAATCAGCTATAATCTCTCATAAAGCTAACACGCTTAACAAGCATATAACCAATGCTAATTCAGACAGTAAAGAATTGTTCTCCATCCTTAGAGAACTTCAGAACCCATGCCAAGCAACAGTACCTCATAACACCAGTAAATCTTGGTGCACCACGATACAGGACGCACTAGCCTCCAAAATTAACTTGCTACAAAATAAGATTGACAGTAAAAAAACGCTCTTGGCGGAAAAGACGCTTCCCACCATAAGTGCCAATACTCCCATCACTCACACAGGCTCCCCCTTCAAATTCACCCCAGTCACAAACAAAGAACTACTAGGTACCACAATGAAACTAAAAGCGTCCAACTGCAAAGAAGACCAATTCCCTTCACATCTAGTCAAACTATGCGCACACACTCTATCACCAGTTATAACAGAATTTGTCCATTCCTCCTTCAGCACCAACACAGTCCCCACTAGCATCAAAAAAGCCTGGGTTACACCCCTCCTTAAAAAACCAACCCTGGATCCTGCAATCCCCGCCAACTACTGACCCATAACTACCCTCCCATTCCTCCTGAAAATCATTGACAAAATAGCTTACTCCGAAATGCAAAATCACCTAACACACTATCATCTACTAGGAGACCGACAATCAGGATTCCGCCCCAACCACAGTACGGAAACAGCTCTAATTGATCTCAAGATCCAAATGGATGCCACCAGAGAATCAGGTAAACTATGTCTACTAATGCTCCTCGACCTCTCCGCGGCCTTCGACCTGGTTGACCACGATAAACTCTGTGCCACTTTTAACAACAACTTTAACTTTTCCAACCATGCCACAGAATGGATCAAATCCTTTCTCGCAGACAGGTCCTCAAGGGTCACCATTGGCAAAGAAGCATCTGACCCTATACCAGTCCCATTAGGTGTCCCTCAAGGATCCTGCCTCTCTCCCACCTTGTATAATGCCTACACCAAGCTGCTCTTTGCAGCACAGGATGATATGGGTGTCATCTACACTAACTTCGCAGATGACACTTAAATCTGTATCCCTCTAACAGGGAACCATGAGCAAGATTCCTTACTGATCAACACAATCTATTCAATAATCCAAAATTGGATGGCCAACAACAGCCATTGTCTCAGCGACGGCAAAACGGAGTTGCTCATTCTAGGATGACCATCTAAAATAGACTCCCTACAGCCCAGTTACTCAGCATTCTGCATTGACGGCACCACTATCCCAGTCCTAAAGCAAGTGAAAACACTAGGGGTTTACCTTGACGCGACACTCACCATGGCCAAGCAAGTTAACACACTGGCATCCTCTACCGCCTAGACAGCCAAACTTATCACTCTCAGCCGTAAATTCCTGACACCGGAAAAATGTATTACACTAGCAAGAGCGCTCATCCTATCAAAACTCAACTATTGTAACGTCCTCTTCCTAGGCACCTCCAACACCAACATTGCCAAACTCCAACTCATGCAAAAAAAGCTCTCCGAGCTGCCTTAGGCATAAAAAAATCAAACCACATTTCCAATATCGGAAGATAATATCATTGGCTCCCCATCAAAGCCAGAATACTTTTCAAAACTCTTAGCACTTCCCATAAATGCATCACAAACAAAGCTCCTAAATACCTCATTAACACATTCACCAAGAAAACCCACATTAGACTCCTCAGATCTTACAACAGGGAAAACCTTGAAATCCCACGTTATAAAAGAGAAAAAGCAGGAGGCAGTAGCTTCAAAGTGCTTGCTCCCAGGCACTGGAATGCCCTACCCATAAACATCAAGAAAGAAACACCCTTCCCACTCTTCAAAAAACTACTTAAAACATGGCTATTCAGCCAGTTATAGTTACTCCCTTGCTTCTCACAACCCTGGCCTACTCCCCCTCCCACTGTATTTAAACGCCCTCTCTAATGGATATAATGTGATAAATGTAACCTGTATCCAATGTACATAACGTGACAAATGTAACCTGTACCTTCTGCCTAAATTATGTGTTCATTTCTCAGATTGCATTTTCACCCTATTTCTGTAACTACGCCGTGATACCTGAGAGTCTAGGCGTATAACAAATGTAATAAATAAATAAATAAACAAGCTTGTGAATAATGTAAAGAGCAGCATTTCTCTAAAGGCGGTGAAGCTGTGGTCATGCGGAGGGAAGCTTGCTCCACGTTGTCGGGCCAAGTATTCACACAAATCTGCCCACCATTCTATATGTGTTTGACCGGGGAGTACCAAAAGCACCATGTCGAGGCAAGGTACAGAGAAGCGGCCCCATTGATTGAATTACAGACCAGGATTCATGGACCAGGCAGCATATCTTGAATCTAATTCGGGCTTTAATGAAGCACCCTCTCGACTTCAAAGATATGGAGCCCTTTCCAGACATCACAAAGTCACCTGACTGCACATTGTGAGCCGCAGAGAGGTAGGATGAACGTATCCTGGCATACAGAACATTACAGAAATCGAATTAGGAATGAAGCGGAACGGCTACCACACTCGTCCCCAGGAGGAATGCTTGGCAGGAAGAGTTTAAGCAATTGTTAAATGGACTAACTGCCAGATTTGGGAACTGTGGGAGAGATTGCGGTCCTTCCAAACCACAAGATTGTGTATTCTATTTTTAGGCTCTGCAGAAAAGGGGAAAGAAGGAGGGAAAGGCCTCTCTAATAGGTGAATACCTGAGATCATATGGTGCCCGAGGTGGATAAAACTGATCTTCCAAGCATCCTGCCAGAGTCCATGGGCACTCGGCCTGCCCTCCACACCAGAACTTCCAGATCCCAAGATGCTTCCAGAACCCAACTGTGTAGGAAACATGTAGTGGGATGAAATGAGGGTTTAAATAACTTAGTTTGAAAGGTCAGTGTGTGTACAGTTAGATGAAAAGGAGAGAAAATGACTGATTTACACAGGTTAAGCCTTATTTTCCCTGCACTGGCATCATATAGAGAGACTCTCTTTTGAATTTCATAAATGCTTGCTGACAGAATGTAGTTTCAAGATTGGCACACAGAAGCAGTGTTTTACCAACACGCTTATTGCAGCTGCAGCACACGTTTATGTAATGTTGCTCACACTGCCAAATTCTGTAGTGGTGCAAGTTGACCTTTCTTCAAACAGAATGTTGAATAGATGGTATGCGTCTAATTGGGAGAAGAGTGCACATCTGTGCTGGTATCTTTAGAAAATGGCAAGAGTATCACTTCAAAGACCATGGCTCGGCCATCTCCACTTAAATAATCATTGTTTTTATTGGAATGAGTAAAATCCTCCTTAAAAAAAAGTCATGAAATCTTTTCCAGCCACATTTGTTTTAAGGTATTGGAAATCTGTAGAAGTTGAGGTATGCAGCAGGGTTCAACACAGGATTGTGGTTGCCAGAGTGACTCGTGTTGTTTTCCGGTGTTCCCTTTGCAGTGCTGATATTCAAAATATTCCGAAATAACCACACCAGGAATTGAGTCCCATCTCTGATTTCTTTGACAGATTGATTTCTTCGACCCCATCCAACTAATCAAGGACACATGTCACAACATCAACAAACTGTGGAATCTAACCTGTCATTCCAGTACACTGCATAACATTCCCAATTCATCTTGCTGTGGCCCTTCATAGGTGGTCTGTGATCAACCAGAGTTCAGGTCACAATAACGCAACCAGTGTGAGCTTGGTTGCATCTATTTTCCAGTGGTACAGGAGGAGGCTATAAATGGTAGGCATTGAAGATGGTTGTCCCAAGGGTTGACTTTCCTGTTAAAAATAATATAATCAACAAAGCGCATCCATTTTGTCCATAGCAGAGCAATATACCCCACAATTGTTCAAACAGAACTTGAGCAGCACCTAGACGTTTATTATGAATTAACAGAATACATGGGTTCTATAATTAATTACAATAGAGCTCTTTCAAACCTGAAACACAAGGAGATCTGCATCCCACCTGTGCTAATCTACATGCGCCCAACCCAATCACATGGTACTGGTGATGCCTAAGTGGGCTCACTCCAAACAGCCATGCTCTGATGCTTTTATGTAAGTATGGGGGATGGTGGCAACTTCCTTCTTTGGGGGTTAAATAGAGACACTATCAAACATGAGTAAATGCTTAGAGCTCCCAAGTTGAGTACAGCTCCTACCAGAAATATGAATGTATGCCCCTTTAGGTTAAATTCGGGGAATATATGTACACATCTGCTTCATTTCCATATGACAACCTCAGGTGGGAGGAGCAAAGAATATGTGTTTCCTGGTCCCCCGATGTATCCCTAGGCAGTCAAGTACTTGGATCCCTGCTTAATTAGGGCTAATTTCCTACATACCCCTATGACCTGGGGAGAATCTGACAGGCATCATTTCCACTACACTGGGGGGTCCCCAATCTCTCTCCATAGTCGCTGGAAATGTGTTTCTTTTGTAGTTTAGAAGTGCCTCTTGCAGTAGCGCTGGTGCCTACTGATGTCCTCTTCTCAAAATGCTTCAGTCCCTGAGTGGAACACAGGGAGCATTTCATTACTTGCAGGGCTCCCCCAATGTGTTGAAGTCCTAGAAACACCCCCATGCAGTGTGTAGGCCTCACTAGAGCACAGAGGTCATCTTAGACTTCGCCCTGTCCAACTCTCAATGAAAGCTGTTCAGGGATGTATTCTCCTGGGACAGTCACCTGGGGCTGCCCACAGAAAACATTGTTGCTGGTAGTTCTAATCTGGCCTAGATTCTCTCCCTTTGTGAAAGATCATTCACTAAAGGCATCAGTCAATCATACCAGCGACAAAACCCTGTTCCCAGGGTTGGGGGGAAACGGCAATGGAGAGGGGGGCACACCTTGGCATCCATCCATATGCTCTTCCACCAGCCAGGAATCCCATAACATGGTGCCCCAAGACCTAAAGTAATATCCTGTATGTATCATGTTAACAAACACACTACCATTCATAAATCAGAAACAGACCCGAAAAAGACACGAATACCCAGCATTCATGTTAAGATCACTTGTCAATAAAAGTATATGTACATTAAATGTACTGCTCAAATTATGAACTTGACTGATGGTCTCCAATTTAACCCGGCGACTGAACTGCTGGTAACTTGAGATGCCTCTACTCTAGATTCTAATATCTTCCAGGTAGGTACAGTATGAGCAATTAACTGAACCCTTGACAAGATACTAAAATATTTTCACATACAAAAGAATTTTGTATGCCCACATTTTTGGTACAAGTATGGGAGTGATTTTCTCCTCTAGTGTAAGCAATGTGTATTTGTAGCACAATTTGAAGAGGAAGTGAAAACATACAGAAGAGAGCCAAAACCAACGAAAGGTTGAGGTGTGGTGAAGATACCTATTGTAGAAAACATTTTGCCAGTGGGAAAGACAATAGGTGACTACTATTTATGTCATAACTGTCAATAGGTCTTTATTGATCAACATGACTAATATAGATCCTATGAAAGAATAAGAGTATGCACTCAAAAACACATGTAGCTCTTCATCATTATTTGATCAAAAAAGGCCTTGTATTTAAATTAATGATTAATCTTGCTGCTCGACTCTAGTTGTTTAGTAGGCCTCACAAAATATCTTACCCTTTCAGATTTGTTTGACATGGACAATCGCCAAATATGTGAAATCCTTCAGATTTTCATTATGATGTTGATTGAAATGTTTTCAATAGGAAAACTAAAATTCTATTTGGAAATTGCCTTCATAAGTTGTACAATTCCAGTTATTTAGGTATGTTATGTACTGCCTGCATAAAAAAGATTACACAAATGTTTCAATACATAAATATATGTTGTTTCGTTGGTTCTTCTATGTTGAATCTTGTAATTCCGATTAATTTGAGGATCACAATATGTTTTCATGTTGGTGCCAAAATGGCAAGATTTAAATTTTGCACATTTGCTAAATCTATACTAGCATCAGTTACAAAAGTGTTTGTTCATGGACATTTCCATATGTTTTCACAGCCACACATAAAGCTATGTGACCCACAACCAATTCCAAGTGGGTAAGAACATCCTTCCAAAAGTCAAGCACATGCTTGCATTTACAGAACACATGGACATAAAACCCTGCACACATCTTAGTCACCCAGCACACATCATAGGGAGGTCAGCTTGCGCTTCAACAGTCTTACTGGCGTCCAGCATAATCTGTATTTAATCTTCCATTGGCAGAGCCTTACGTTTAGGTCCATTTTCATACTCTTCATTTTCGAGAAAGACACGGTCTAGTTTGTGTTCTCCTGCAACACTAGTTCCCTCCGCAGATCGCCCTTTAGACACAATCATCATCAGCAGTCAAATCACACCTCTCCAACATCTTATAAAGAGTGGACCCTGAGAGGGAATGTGCAGAACTAAATGTATATAGCAGTGGGGCCTCATGTAACCTAGCTTGGAGAACTCTGAACAGTGTGTCAGACACTACACACATTCAGTATACCTGTTAACATCTTGTATCTACCAGTTATACATACAATGTATAAAGACAAAAGAGACCAAGAACCGATCTACCCAGACCTTGCTGATCTTGAGAAGGGCCCTCTTCATGCATGAACATTAAGTTTCCTGTGCCTTGACTTAATTATGCGGTTGTCCCAAAGAACGGCTTCACCATGGAGCAGGTAGTTATCACCCATGGCCAGCACAGTGTTTGTTTTTTATTGTTCAGTCCACTGGCTACTGTGGACAATTGCATACGCGCTTGCTACATTTCTCCAAGGACAACAAAGCATTCAGAGAAGTAGGCACAAGTGTATTTATGTCGATACAGACCCACCGATTGTCTCTGTTGCTGGGTGCAGCAAGCCAATTCCCAAGACATCTCAGGAAAAAGGCATTTTGATGCTTTGAGAGGTAACCATTCACAGTCACATTCATACCCATTCACTCACCTATCACTCATCCATACACCTTTCACATGCACTCACACTGCATTCTACACAGGCACCCACCCAGAGAATTCACACACACACACACACACACACACACACACACACACACACACACACACACATTCATACCGATTCACTTACCCAAACACAGTCTTTCACATCCACTCACACTGCATTCTCCACACATGCACCCATACACAACATTCACATTCATATCAATTCACTCATCTGTCTCTCACCCATACACCTTCTCTCAAAGTCACTAACACTGCATTCTAAACACAATCAAGGGCACCCACCCACCCAGAACATTCACAGTCACATTCATACCCATTCACTCCTCTTTCACTCACCCATAGACCTTTCACATCCACTCACACTGCATTCTCCACACATGCACCCATACACAACATTCACATTCATACACATTCACTCACCTATCACTCACCCATACACCTTCTCTCAAAGTCACTAACACTGCATTCTAAACACAATCATGGGCACCCACCCAGAAAATTCACAGTCACATTCATACCCATTCACTCCTCAGTCACTCATCCATAGACCTTTCACATTCACTCACACTGCATATTGCACACAGGCACCCACCCAGAACATTCACACATGCACACACACCCATACATCTTCTCTCACCTTCACCCACACTGCAATAGACACCAAAACACCAAAGAACATTTACACACACAATCATATTCTCACCCATTCATCCACCAGTCACTCACCCATACACCTCTCACATTCACTCACACTGCATTCTCCACACGAGCACACAGAACATTCATCCACACACACTCGATTCTTCACACGACATGCACACTCACCACCCATACATACATGCACCCATAAGCATGCATGCATACATCCATAACATTACATACACAATCACAATGACATGCAATCACATATACATATTTCCCCCCCCCCCAAAAAAATATTTCCGGTCTGATGTGCGCAGCAAGCTGGAGGCAGAGCGCCTCGCTCCTGCACCAGCTGCAGTCATCCGCCTGTCAGCGCACACCGTGACTTAAAGTCAGGGGGCGGGCTGGATGGGTGCACCCCGGACCTGGGGTGGTGGGGCCCTCCGTATTGCAGGTGCTGCATGGGCCCCTGTTACACCAGAGAGGGTGAGCACAGAGCACTAAACAGGGAGGTAAACAGTGGGCCAAAATTGAACTTGGATAAAGCAAAAGCAAGTTATTTCTACAAGACATGATCAAACGCTTTCTCCTCATCAATGACAACCACGCACATGGATCCAGGTAATTCCGATGGAGATGTATGATATCCACAAGCTGATGCATATTTCTGAAACTGTGGCAACCTTTAACAAAGCCAACCTGGTTAGGATGAATCAAGGACAGCTTCAAGCCATTCAGTCTTATTGAAAAGCTTTTTTTGCTAGGAGTTTAACATTTGCATTGAGCAGGGAAATTGGGTGAGAGATGGCATATGAGATGGGTGGCTTGTTTGGGTTAGGGATCACTGTAATAACTGCTTTGGTTATAGAGGATCGGAGTACGCCTCATTTGCAGATTTCACTGAACATTGTTGGGATGCACGTATGCACGTACAGCGGCCTAGCCAGGCAAAAAGGTTTCAGGTTGATGGAAACCTATTAGAGTGCAACAACATGGGAGCAGAGTGAAGGATGTGCCGTGGACAGCGCATACATTGTCTTAGTTATGTCTGATACATATTAGATACTCACTTATAGCAACACAGAAAGAGCAACAAATGTATAATGTTGTGGTTGCAGAGGTTATAGATAGGGCAGCATTATAGGCCCAGTGTTTTAGTTGATGTATTGTAGTGACGTAGGATAGCGTGTCGTACGGGAAGGATTGAAGTAAGTAGAAAATGGAGTCAGCAAGGCAGTGTGGTAGAAGCGAGGTCGTGTATTAACTTGACAGAAGTGTTGCCATTTTGGAAATGAAGCCCTACTACATGATCAAAAGAAGATAAGGCAGGCCTTGGTGGAGAGCTGTAGCTAAGGTAGTTCAGCTCCAAAAATAAATCCCCTTTCCTGTTCCCAAGGAGAGAAGCCAAAGTCAGAGGCACGCATGGTGCACCAATAAGCTCTAATTGCAGCCACCTGCAGGGCATGAACTTGGTGGGAACGGAATGTTAGTTTATAGAAGAGCAGGAAGGGATTTCGCCCTTTGAAGGACAAATTCATGAGACTAGGACACAAGGCTCTGTGGTGCAAAAGAGCCAGGCGAAGATTTAGAACACTAATGCCTTCACCCAGGGGCAGACACACCATATGAATTACATGTAGACACACATCTTAAGCAAACAAATCTTTGAAGCTCAGGCTCGAGAGCAGTGCCTGGTCACATCAGCACTGGGCACCCAGGTTTGGAAGAAGAAAATGGGGAGCTGTATCTGGAACGTCTTGTGATTTGGGTTGGATGGAGCGCAGGTGATGCCAATAAATGTAGTACAAGGTCGGGGGTGCAGCTCATGTCCACCACAGCATCTGGGTTAATGAGGAAGCCTACTGACTTATCAAAACAGAGTTGGCCTCACCAAGTTACTTTGATCGCATCTGGAACAGGAGGATGCAGACCACGTGACAGTCCCAAATTTATGAAGGTAGCGTAGATGTGTTCACTCGGTCAAGGGACCATAGAGGGCAGATTAGCAAGTTCTATAGGTGGTAGCCAATGAGGGTCATGGGATTATGCTGCACTCATAATTATGCATAGTACTGTTAAGTTGTGGAAATCTCCACTATATAAGCTGCAACCCTTTGAGATCAGATGAGCTGTGTGACAGTTCGGTTCTACGGGATCGTCTAAGACCCTTTTGCATGTAATAAACCTTGTTTTCCCTTGCAAAGAGGTGCAGTGATTATTTTGTCACTTGGATTGGAAGGAAGCACACACCTCTTAATCCTACATGCACAGCATCAGATGCTCACAGGGCAGCAGGAGTTTTGGAGGAGTTTCATGGGTACTTGCATAAATTAACCAAATGCATTAAAGTGCTCTCTTGACAGATTGCTCCTGGGAGAGAAGATGCAGCTGTAACATCAGCAACCGATGAACTGAACTTGCCGCTGTTACAACTATTTCCAGAAGACAAAATGTATATTTGAAATGTTGTCTGCCGCTGGAACCAGCAGAGGTTCCAGGGACAGTACACCGTGGTGTTTGCAACCTTTGCTGTTAAGGTGAAGAAGTAGCGTTATTGGGTTCACGTATCCGACATTCAGAAGACACTTGACACCGCTCCACCTTCCCATAAAATGTACCAAAGTATTGACCCAGAGTAATCTGCATATTGCATTACATTCCTGATTGTACTATGAAGTTTGAACGGACCCAATTATTGACCCATTAGAAGCTGCATTGTGTGTTTTGTTTCCTATTGACTCATTAGAGTGTACTATGCACCACATTCCCTGTTTTACCTTGTTGCTCAGTGAGATTAAAGTGCATAATCTATAACGGTCCCTTTGTTGATTGTACAGCTGAGATTGGAGAGAGGGTACCTGAGGGTAAAACATGGTATCCCCCCTTTCCTAGTACTGACCTACCCTCCGCTCCCTTAGCCTTTATGGGCTATTGTCAGTCTCCGTCCATTAATCCCCTTGACTTTTCTTTAAGTTCTGAGAAGAAAAAAGGCAACAAGGAGGAATGCAGATTTCCTATTGTGAGTAAGAGAGGTCATACATGTCACACTAATTGGCCTGTACAAGGTCAGGCAATTGAGAACACTTTGTTTCACCTGCAGCCCATTGTGAATGAACAAGAGTATAAAAGCTGGAAGGCGGAAGTGTCAAGAGCAAAGTACAAAAAGTATGAGCGGTACAGGTGTAGCCAAGCGAGAAGAAGACCAAGAAGTGGCCATGCTGAGAGGGAAGAAGCCAAGACACTGAGATGCTGCTGGAAATCCCATGGGTCCTGCCGAGTGGAGCAAACAGGACCGGGAGCCCTGCATGAGGAAAATCAGAGAGCAGGCATCGTGGAGAGACTGGAGTGAGAGGCAGAAGGCGAACCGGCGAGTGCTTTTCCCGAACACAAGGGAAGCCACAGAGGGGAGCGCAGTAACCCGGTAAGGGAATGGAAGGGCTTTGGGACTCAGGGCACCCCGAAAGGCTATTGAGCCAATATACACTGAAACTTAGCATTATTGAATACCAAACTCTGTAAAAGGGGCTGGTGAGCCCGTATGAAGTGAAGCACATTCATTTTGAATAATGAACTTTGTAAAAGGGGCTGTTCAGCCTGTAGCAAGCAAATTTAAGCTCACACCAAACTGCTTGTATATGGAGTGTTGAACTAAACCGTTGAACAGTGACATTGGGGAAACCTATGGTTGCCTGACCTGTAATGGGTGGACTGTGTGGTCTGTCAACTGTGCCTAGACCAAAGGCAACTATCAATGGGAAAGCAGCAAAGAGGAGGGAGTCCTTGGTAAAACTAACAGAAGAAAGGGTCATGGGGACCTAATATTCTTTTGTGAAGCAGAAGGAAGCAAGTCAATGGCTGAAGATGATCTTGGGGAAGGGAACTCCAAGATCACAGTGTTGTGTGAACTTTATTGCAATCATCTTGGGGAGGGGAATCCCAAGATTATATGTTAGTGTGAACTGCATTGCCCTTTGGAACTAGGGGAATGGGGAACTGAGACCAGTAAAGGATGTGAACTGTGATGTTGATGAATCCAAGTAAGACTTTGATCAATCTGTAGCAGAACTAAGGTTACCTTGGAACTGTATTGAACTTTAACATTTGCTTTCGAATTTTTTTAACATGTACACTAGTTTGTGTTGTAGTTGTGAGGACACAGACAGACTTTTGTTTTGCACTTATAAGACATAGCCAGCCTTTCTTTAGATCTCTTTAGGCAGGGAAATCCCACCATAGCATAGGGTTAGTTAGGCGTTATACCATCCTGAACATTAATAAAGCATTGTTTAAAATATATCCTTGTTGTCGGAGTCACCCTCTTGATACCATGCCTGTCTCACATTGGCCCATAAATACATATGAGCTGTAACAAGGTCCCCTGCTTGGCTGCAGATATTGGCAGTTTAAGGGTCTTGGGAGCCGGGGAGCATGGTAAGCTCCAGGATGGTGACCTGGAAGGAGGTATATAGGGGATCTCCATGGACCTCAAACTATGACATGTTCATTTGCAGAGGACTCTCAAAAGTTAATCACCACTACCCCCAGTGGTCCCTGCATTTGGAGATCAAAACCCTCAGGCCTCCCTAAACTAAAGACAAGCCCCTATAAGGGTCAGGAAAAAGAAAGCAAAAGGCTCATGATCATTGGAGACCATTCTGTGTCTAATCGCGAGTATGGCTGAATTCCCACCGCAAACCCGCAGCATACTTTTCGAGCACGCATGCTGAAGCAATGCAAAGGTTTGGACCCCAAATACTTTGTAAACTAGACACCAGGTCTGCAGAACGCACAAACTGTGTTTTTATATGCAGCGGAGATCAACCCTGGCCTTCCTGCATTCCAGGAAAAAAAACAGCATCCACAAGAGAGATTTTAATGAAAACCCAGACCAACAAAGAACAGGTGACATAACAGCCATCAAAACAAACCCTGCTGAGAAAATAAAATCCAAACTGTTCAGCCTTTTTGTTGACGACTCAGTGTTTCCCAGAGGAAGGAGTCAATGGCTAACCAATCATGAACATACCCCCACCCTGGGACACAGAAACAAACCAATTAATGAAGAGCCTATCCAGGGAAGGGGCCAAGCGTCTATTAAAGAACAGAACACTCGGTCCAAGGTTTGGGTCATTGGAACCGAAGGCATTCAGAAGGAAGAATGCGGGTAAAGGGCGTGTTTTCTGCTCCTGCTCCTGATAGCCACACCCTCTCCAATTTAAGAGGATCTGCATTAGCCCACAGGGCAAAGCCTGTAGGTTAAGGGTGCAGGAGTATTGGGCTCCGCAAGGGGTGTTTGGCAACTGCAGGGGGCGACAGCCTGCCTGCCAAGCACAGTTACACTGTGCTCTTTTTAGCACGAGGCGAACGAAGATTGATGTCAAGATAAGGTGAGGGGCACTACAAAGACGAGACTGGGATGAGGGTCACAATGAAGAGCACAAACTGCTGAACTGTAAACTGCTACTTTTTTGTTTTTTGTTTGTTCCTCTCTGATGCATTGTTGACCCTCTTGGTGCTGACTGGCCCTCTCTCCCACCCCTTACTGTCACCGCAAAGCGCCTCAATGTCTATTCATGGAAAGGGAGAGCAGAGAAGATGAATTGCAAAAAGGAAACTGCTGTTGAATACTTCTCCCAAAGGCAGCGATGTTCATAGCTCTTGTTGCATATGGCCCCGCGGCCCTCACATGCATACGCGCACGCACACACACAAGGAGGACACGGGACGCGATGTTGCTTGCTACGCGTCCCGGCGGCAACTGCCGCACGGACGCAGTTTATTCCAACTGCGCATGCGCGGGTCCACAACGAGGCCCGCGCATGCGCGCTACATCAACCTGGGACGTCACATCCCTTTTCAACTTTAACAAAAACAGTGTAAACCTTCGGGGTGTGCACACCCCTGCATAACTGGTGCCCACGTGGGCGGTCGCATGAATAACTTGAAGTCTCACCTCACTTCTTTTTTACAGTTCAGTCACCTGAGTCCAGGACGTAGTCCTTGAGATGCCCTGGTAGTCTCCGCTCTCGGCGGACAGGGTACCTTGGCGAGATGGTGGGCAAAGTACCACACTCCAGTTCAGAGCCAGGAGAGCCCCTGTTTTGCTCACCCTCCTGATCTCCAGGTGGCTCCTCCCAACCCATGGATTCCTCTGAAGCCCCGTTCTCAGCGGGTGTTTCGATTCTTTTGAAGAACAACCGGTTGCGCGTGACTGTTCCTCGGTCGCAGGCTGCCGTCACCATCGTGCCCTTTACATGCGTTACCTTCCACGGGGGCGGCTCAAATGGCAGGGACAGCTTCCCCTCAGGGTGCCGGTTTCAGACCAGCACTGTGTCCCCCACTCGCACCTCCTTTTCTTGCAGACCCCTCCGTTCGCTTTCTTTGTCGTTACGCCTGGCCCGTTCTTCCTGGACTCCCTCCTCGTTTATTATCCCTGGCGGACGGCCTTCCTCTTCCGGTACCATTCCCCTCGGGCATCGTCCAAACAGTGCTTCGGCGGGAACCACTCTCGTGGACTGGTGGGGTGTCGTGCGGTATTCTCTTAGAAACTCCACTAACTTTCGCTCCAGGTCTTCACCGCCACTGGCGGAAATTCTTAGGACCTTGTTAAGAGTCCGCATCATTCTCTCGGCCTCCCCGTTGGCTCGTGGCCAGAGTGGGGATACTCTGCGATGCCGGATCCCCCTTTCCCGGAGGTAAGTTGCGAACTGGCTGCCCGTGAACAGCGGCCCGTTGTCTGAGCACAGTAGGTCCGGGAACCCATGGGTGGCGAACATTTTGTCCAATGCCTTCGTCGCGAACTCTGTCGCTGTCGACTCCACCACTTCCGATGAAGGGTAAGCCCTAAGTTCTTCAGTCTCTGGAGCGTGTTCTCCAACCTCTTCATGTGCTCCCTTTCCGAGTCCGTGAAAACTAAGATGTCGTCGCTCATGTTCAACACCCCTTTAAGGCCAGCCAACGCCCCCCTGATGGTGTTCTGAAATACTTCGGCCGCTGACGAAATACCGAAGCTCAGGCGTTTAAATTGGTATAGGCCGTCATGCGTCGTGAAGGTTATTATGAACCTGGAGTCCGGGTGCAGTTCAAGCTGATGGTAGCCCGCTGGTAGGTCCAGCTTTGAGAAAACTCTTGCCCCCTGAAGCTCACTGATGATATCATCTAGAGTTGGAGTAATGTGCCTCTCCCTCTTGATCGCAGCGTTTGGGAGGCACATGTCCACGCAAATTCTCACCTCCCCGGGCTGTTTTGGCTTGGGAGCCACCACAATTGGCGACACCCAGGGTGTCGGCCCCTCCACTCTCTCAATAATGTCGATGTTTTCGAGTGATCAGAGTTCCTCCTCCACCTTCTCCCTTAGGTGGAACGGAATCCTACGGTGCTTGAGGGCTGTCGGTCTGATTGACTCGTCGATATGCAGGCGCACTGGGGGTGCTCTAAGCTTCCCTATACCCTCAAAGATGCCCGAGAACTTGTCCAGCAGGGTTTCAATGTCAATCTGGTATACTCCATATGCAAAATGAACCAAATTGAGGGCCTCGGATGCAGCGCAGCTGAGAAGCGAGTGAGGGCTAACGTCCGTGACAAAGAATTTCGCCTTGATGGTGCTTTCTCCCCTCGACACTGGTGACACGAATACACCTTTGAGTGGCAACGGGGTGTCTCCTCCAAAATTAAATATCTTCGCCATGGACTTGTCCAGTGCCGGCAGGCCTGGGAGTCTTAGATAATCTTCCTCCGCCAGCACGCATACAGATGCTCCGGTGTCGATGAGGATCTGCGTCGGCACGCCCAGTATGTCCACCACACACCTGGGTTGTCTCTTCCGTTTGCTTTCTGAGGCAATATTTGAAATGAAAAACACTTCTTCTTCGTCCTCCTCCTCCTCTTCCTCTTCCTCTGCAAGTTGCAACCTCCGCACCTCCTGTTCGAGAGCTGCAATGCTGCGCTGCCTTCTGAAACCGCTGCCCCTTGCTCTCGCGGGGCCTCTCTGAGTAGGTACAGGAGCAGAGGCGCTGCACATGCGGGCATAGTGCCCCGGTCCATTGCACCGTCCACAGGACCTCGTTTTGGCAGGACACTCCTCTACATGTGGCAGGTCATATCCGCAATCTTGGCAGATTGATCCGGGTGCAGTGGGAAATCTGTTCTTGGTTGTCTTCGGGACCCACTTATCCTTCGGTTTTGTCCTTTTGTTTATGGCAAAAGCTTCCTCCCTCGCGCTTGGCCTCACTGCCGCGTCCATGCTTGCTCCTCTGTATTCTGCCAGCTCGTACGTCCGGCCACTATCCAGTATCTGCTGTAGTGTCCACCCCGGCTCTCTCAGCACTTGTCGCCGCAATTTACCTGAGCTGCAGCCCTGGAGGACTTGGTTTCTTATCATCAGCTCGTCGTTGTCCCAGCGACATGTGTTGGCTATCACCCTCAGTCTGGCGCAGAATTGATCGAGAGATTCTTCCTCCCTTTGCTTCTCTCTGCAGAACAAAAATCTTTCATAGTCGACATTCGACTGTGGGATGAAGTGGTTTTCTAGCGCAGTCTTGCCAGTGTCGTAAGTAACTACTGGCAGGGTGAATGATTCGTAGATGCGCATTATGTCCAGCCCGGCCGAATACAGAAGGGTCGCGCTTTTTGCATCGTCGTTGGTGGTTCCGGTCGCTGTGAAGTACATCTCTAGCTTCTTGACCCATAGTAGCCACCTGGGACCTAGTTTGGACGGGGGCCCCGACGTACGAGTTTTTCAAACTCCTGCATTGGCAGCAGCGACCCCTGTTGTGTCCTCACCGCTCTTGCCGTAACCTCTGTCTCTTCGTCGCTACTGGCCATCTTCACAGCTCGCACAGGCACCTCTGGGTGTGTTAGAGGCCGCAAACCTGGCTGGTGTAACTCTCAACGTACCTCCTGCTGTTGTCTGTCGCCTTTTCCTTGTGCCCAGCTTTTTTTTTTTTGGATTGTCCCCAAGTTGTTGGGGACAGTCAAATGTTCCAAAAATTGGCCTTTCTTTTTCCTGTAGCAGCGCACAAGCACCTTTTCAGGCCGCTACTGCTCTGAGGATACAAGAAAACGTTCGTGCTCGGTTCGCGTCGTGTCCTCGCGTGCCAATGCGGATTGTGCGCCCACGCACTTTGGGCGAACGCTGTGGCGGCAATCCCGCCTCGTCGCCAGTTGTTGCATATGGCCCCGCGGCCCTCACATGCATACGCGCACACACACACACAAGGAGGACACGGGACGCGTTGTTGCTTGCTACGCGTCCCGGCGGCAACTGCTGCACGGACGCAGTTTATTCCAACTGCGCATGCGCGGGTCCACAACGAGGCCCGCGCATGCGCGCTACATCAACCTGGGACGTCATAGCTCTGAGCCACAAGCACACAGTCCCTTTATGCTAGCGGGGGACACCTGTAGGTTTATTAAAGACATGTATTACTTTCTTGGAACTAATTCGGATGTACCGGGGTGAGATCAGTGAGTGCAATACAGTAGCGAACCAATTCAAAAGCCATAACATCAGCGAGAATGTCCACAGCCCTGGTAATGGAGCAGCAATTTACCGTGCAGCCAACATTTCTACTAACGCCTTCACCCACAGAGTTACATCCGAGGATTTACTTAGAGCCAAGGAGGATTTAAGCTCAGGAAAGGATGACAAGACTGCACCTAATCCTTTTAATATTTCATATTTTCAACTCCCCAGTGAATGACCCCGGGGACAAACTCCTGGAGTATTGCATGGACGATTCTGATATGATCTGTCTGCAAATCATTCCATAAATTGTTTATGTGCAGGGCCGGTGCTACCACTAGGCAAGGTTAGGCGCTTTCCTATATGTAAAAATGTTAAAGCGACAAATGCCGCCGAAGGCAATAACCACTTACACATTTTTTGTATGCATATATTTATTATTCTCTCTCTCGGGTCATGAGGCGGGTGGTGTTTGTCAGGCCGGAGCACCTTGTAAAGAAATGGACTGCTCACCAGCTTCATGAAACACGTCTTCTTTATTATCGAACAAGACGTAACCAACTTTACTCCCCCCAAACTCCTCCCCTTCTTGTCACGAGTCACGTGACTTCCTCACGAGCCCTGTCTCCATCTTAAAGAGACAGAGGGCCGTGACAACACCCCCGGACAAATGTCCTTACGTACTGTTAACATTCTTCAAGTAGTCGGGGAGGCCTCCTGACGTTGCTATGCGGTCAGCGGGCAGGCTCTGGTATCATATGTCCATCTGGTGTGTCACACGATTGCTTTGGCCACTGACGTGGTGGCTCTGGAGGAATCCACAGGTTGTCTCTTGACTCGGGGTCTTCGGGCTCCGGCTGAAGAGTTGGTGATCCTCCCTCTTCTCTTCTGCTGGCATGTTTAAACTGCGAGCTATTTCTAGTTACTTCTTTCCCAGCATTGGAGGCAGTGATCATCGTCCTTTTTACTGCTGTGACATGAAGGGGTGCTGGTGCAAACTGGGGGTCAGTTTTTCCCTGCATGGGCTGTTGGACCCATACCTCATCCCCTATCTGGAATTCCTTTGGGCGAGCTCCTCTGCGCCCATCCACCACTAATCTTGCCTTCTCCTTTCTTTCGGCACCTCTCTTAAGGACTTCTGGGTCTGCTACAGGCTGGTTTCGTGAGTTGCTGACTATCCTCGTGCGGGCCTGCTACCTCATCATCAGCTCTGCTGGTGTTTTGTTCGTGGCCTCATGAGGCGTATTGCAATAGTCTCTTAGCATTCGGCATAGTGCCTGGTGTGAGTCGATGTCTTCGACTCATGCTCTTTGTAGGACTTTCTTGATGGATGACATGAATCTTTCTGCCATGCCATTGGCCTGGGGCCATTGTGGTGTTATTTTTTGATGTTTGAATCCCATGTGTTTTGTGAATATTCCAAATTCGTGGCCACTGAAGGGTGGACCATTGTCTGATTTGATGACTTCAGGAATCCCCCGTTCACTGATGACTTAATCAAATATGGCGACTACTTGAGCGAACGCTGTGGAATTTGCTTTCTTGACAATGGGGAATCTGGAGTGTTCATCTATGAAGAGGAGTAAATAGTCACCTGATTCAAGTGGACCGTAGTAGTCGACGGCGACTCTTTCCCATGGATGGTCTGGAATTTTGGTTGGCTGAAGTGGGACTGGGGGTTCAGCTCTGGCTGTGCATTGGCACGGTACACAGTTTTTCACCCACCAGTCCACCATAGCGTCCAGGAACGGGAACCATACGTGACACCTCAATTGTCTCTTGGTGTTGTCTGCAACTCAATGCCCTTCATGGGCTGTCTTGATGACTTCGGAGCGCAGTGTTGCTGGGATGACCAGTCGGCAACCTTGCAGGATAATGGATTTGTCTTGTATGGCCAATCCTGGATCTTGGATAACCTCTCGAGTTCATCTCTGCATACACCGGGATGATGGAGTGTTGCATGACTGAAGTCCTTCCACTTGTTTTTGGTTAGGCTGATGGCTGGAGCCATCAACGAGTCTGCTGCCGAGGCTAGCGCTATTGTCTCTAGGGAGATTGCCGGTGGTAGGGCATTGGATGTAATGTATTCGGTGTCTCCTTGTCTCTACACAGGTTTTCCCACTGGGTGCCTTGACAGGTAATCTGCTGCATTGTTTTCACCCCCTGGCCGATTAATGATTTGGAAGTCGTATTCTTGAAGCCTGATGCCCCATCGCTCTATCCTTGGGGGCATTTTTGTCCTGGGTTTCCGAAGAGCGATAGCAAAGCCTGGTGGTCTGTAATGAGGGTGAACCTCTTCCCAATAACAGAATTGTGGAAGTGTTCTCACGCCCATACTGTTGCAAGACTTTTTTTTTCAGCCTGAGAGTACACTGATTCCAGAGGGGCCAGTGCCCTGCTGGCGTAGGCCACAATGTGTCTCGGATGGGCATCTGAGCCGCTGGTTTGGGCTAAGATGGTTCCCAGTCAAACTGGGCTGGCGTCTACCACGATTTCCGTATGCCATTCAGGGTCAAAGTAAGCGAGTCTCCTGGGTTCTGCCAGTGCTTGCTTGATGGAGTCGAAGGCTGCTTGGCATTCATTGGACCATGTAAGCGGGACATCCTTCTGCAGTAGTCGGCGCAGTGGGTCAATGATGGTAACAAAATGGGGAATGTATCTGGCGCAGTAGCCTGCCATGCCAAAGAATGATCTAACGTCCACCGCTTGGTAGGGTTCTTGCAGACTGAAGATGGTCGAGACTTTGTCGGGGTCTGGGGTCATACCGTCCGCTGAAAATACATGTCCAAAAAATGTGAGTTTAAATTTGCTAAATCTGCACTTTTCAATGTTAAGCGTAAGACCTGCCTCTTGGATGGCCTGGCATGTTGCTCTAAGGGCGATGTCATGTTCGTTCTTGGATCTTCCGAATACAAGGATGTCATCACTGTAGTTAAGTGTTCCTTTTATTGGTCGGATGATTTGTCGTATCGCCTCATGAAAGATTTCTGCCACTGACGATATGCCGAAGTTCAGGCGTTTGTAGCGAAAAAGTCGATTGTGTGTAGCAAAGGTGGTGATGACTGTGGGTTCAGGGTGGAGCTCCATTTGATGGTAGCCCTGGTTTAGGTCAAGCTTAGAAAAGAGGACAGGTTTGTTAAGCTGTACAATTGTGTCCTCCATTCTTGGGCCAGGCTGTCTCTCTCTCTGAATTGCGGTGTTGGCCATTCTCATATCGACGAAGAGTCGTAGGCAACCACCTTCCTTTGGGACTATGACAAGAGGTGAGGCCCATGGGGTTGGGCCCGTGGCCGGCTCAATGATGTCGTTCTTTAGTAGTTGGTTAAGTTCATTTGACACAGCTGACTGGAGATGGAAGCCAACTCTGCGTGGGTGTTGGGGAACTGGGCAAACAGACATGTCAATGTGTAGTTTGACTGGTGGGCCTTTCATTTTCCCTAGCCCTGTGCATAGGAGTGGGAATTCAGCCAAGATTGTTTCCTTCATGATGGTGGAGGGGTTTGATGCGTTGACTTGCATGGAACAGATGCAATTCCCTGGTTCAGGTAGGGGAGTCATGGAGAGGATGGTGTCATTTTCTTGTATATGAATGTCTATTAGTCCCAGATCTGAGGCTGTTTTGTAACTTAGGAGGCACCTCCCTTTTGTTGGGCTTCTAATCACGTGGATGTTTGTTGTCGTGGCACAGTTCTGATGGATGAGGCGACGTCTGAAGGACCCTACGGAGTGTAGTGGGGTATCGGTTCCCCATTCGAAGATCTTGGATGTCGCGTGTGTCAGCTATGGTTTGTCTTGGATCTGTAGGAACTTTCTCTCATCCATTACGTTTACAGTGGCTCCTGAGTCAATAAGGAAACAAAACAGTTTTCTGCAGATGTCCACTGTTATCCATGGTGCTTCACCAGCTTTCGTGTCACCCATAATGAGGTTGACATAGTCCTGCGAAGCGAACGGGTCATATTGAGTATTAATGTAGTCATAGCTATATGGCACTGTGGTGTAGTACTCTTGGCGCAGAGGTGGCCTGTCATATTTATCACGGATGTGTGGGACGGCATCTTGTTCCTCTTGTTCTTGCGGTTCTTCCTCTGGGTAGAGTTCTTCAACTACTCTCATGTACCGTCGAGGTCCTTGCTGGTATGGTCGCATTTGGTAGGGCTGTGTTTGCGGTGGCCTCTTGTAAGACTTACACTGAGGCATCGTGGGTGCTCGTGGTGTGGGGAACGGCTTGCCTTCCCGGCAGACTGATTGGAAATGTCCTTCCCTCCCACAGTTGCCGCATTTTTGGGTGAGGGCCGGGCATATACTTGCGTGTGGAAGGCCATCCCACAGTGACAGCAGGGACGTTGCATCCGCGGTGTCGACTGTTGGCCGGGGCCGTTGTTTCTGTCGCCCCCGCATTGGGCATTGGTGTGAATCGCCGCTATGACCTCTGTCTTTTCCGGTTTTGTGGGTGCAGAGCCAGACATGTGTGTTGCCTGTCTATCAACTCTTTCAAGGAGTCTGGCCATTTCATTGACCTTCTCAATGTCCAAGGGTTTTTTGAGTAGTTGATTTTTGAGTGTTGGAGAGAGATACCCTTCAATCACACGTAAACGGATGGCTTCCTCGAGCGAGTATGTGTGGAATTGGCAGTGTGCCTCTTTGATTCGTAGTCTGGTAATGAATTCATCCACGGTTTCATCAGCCCTTTAGGTGCATTGGTTAAAGATATATCTTTCATAATCTCTGTTGGGCACTATGACTAGCCGTTTGTTGAGAGCTGTGATTAGCGTGGCGAAGTCGGGGTGTTCTCCCGGTGGAATTGTTTTGATGAGTGTTTTGATCTCTGTCCCAAACGTGTTGAGAAACATGCTGCGTAGCCTCAGTGAGGTTTCTTCTCCTGCTGCAGCAAGGAAGTTATTAAAGTCCTCTAGCCATTCTGTCCAGCATGGCCCTTTTTCGGCTTGTGGAGTGAGGGAGAAAGGTGGTGGCATTCGCCAATGCCGTATTGTTCGATCTTGCCACCGGTGCTGGGGGGGCCTGGGCTTGTCCACCCTGGTCAGGGTAGCTCATCGTGTCCGCGGGATAGGTGGGGCACTTATTCCCAGAATGGGGGAGGCGCCTGCCGCTTGCTGTGCCAGGGGATTGCAATAGTGTGTCACCAGTCAGTGATAAATGCGGTCAAGCATAGGTAGTGGTTGCTGGTGGTAGTCTGGTGTGAGTGCGCGTTGAACAGATGAGGTACCACCCATTTGTGGAGAGTGGCTGCTGGTCCCCACCGCTGGCGGATTGCCGCGTGGCTCTGGGAGGGCATGTGCTTCAATTATTGCTCTTTTCTTGCCGTGCGCTCTTCTGTTTGTGCGCGTCGCCGCACTCTTCGGGGTGCGCTTCGGTCACGGCTCTGAGCAGTGCTGTGACAGCAGTTGCAGGAAGGAGGAGGTCGGGCCTGGGATCAGGTCGACGTGTGGAATGTGGCCACTGGAGGCTGAGTGCACTATGACCCGGGATCGAGTCTGGTGGCAGAGGCAGCATGGCCCAGGATCGGGTGCCTGCGTAGTGGAGTTGCCGGTGGAGGAGGACTTTAGTGCGACCTTGGATTAGGTCTGCTAACGGGAGATCAGGGCCTGGGATCGGGTGTCCTTGGATGGGTGCTTGGGCTCGGCATAGCGGGATCGCTGGCACCGTGGAGGAGGATGCTGGTGCGCGAGGTTAATGACCTCGTCGCCAGTTGTTAGGCCGGAGCGGCCTTGTAAAAAAATGGACCGCACACCAGCTTCATGAAACACGTCTTCTTTATTAAAGAACAAGACATAACCAACTTTACTCACCCCAAACTCCTCCCCTTCTTGTCACGAGTCACATGACTTCCTCACGAGCCTTGTCTCCATCTTAAAGAGACAGAGGGCCGTGACAGTGTTAGAAAAGATTTCCATTTATGTATAATTTTCCCTCCAGTTGTGAACTCCCCAACTTTTTGCTTTTGTCTGACCATCCTAGCCTGACTTTAACTAGTAGAGCCCAGCATTCTGCTGTACTCCCCTGGGCTTTAGCTCATCTCATTAAGGGGAAACTGAAATGCCCTTCAGACTGTCAGTACTGGGAGACTTTGTTTCCCTTAGTCTTTCACTTTGTTGCCATTTCTTGATAACTTTTTATCAGTGTACAATGTAGCTTCTGATACAGTGCGCTGGGGTCTCTTTTTAATTTTTAAGGCCCTAGAAACCCCCAAAGGATTTTTGATAAACGTACAAGTGTGCCCATGATGCAGCTGGTGGCAGCAGTTACTTTTTACAGCAATTTGACTCTTTTCAATGGTCCAAACCGCGTTTTACTGGATTTGGCCCAGGACGATTGCCAGTGCCTAAAATGGCCAGGCCACAAAGTCCTTTGTTCTGTCCTATGGTCATTTAGTCCCTTCACCTTCCCCAGGTCGAGCTGACCCAGGAAATTCCTTATTTACTCATGCAGACCCCGCGCAAACCGAAGCTTTTGCAGGATTCTGCATGCCTTGTGTGCGTGCGCCCAGGACGTGGGCTGGACCTCTCTAGTTCCAATACACATCCTGGGTGCCAGGATGTCTGGTGTGCTGGGATGACTGGGACCACTGTGATCCGCGATTGGTCCACGTCTGGAATGGTTGAATGTGAGCAGATCTTCCATTGGTTGCCCTTCGTTTTGGTGCGAAGCAAACTTTGGATAAGAGAAGGCACTCTACACCCATTCCAGGTCGATATTTCGATTACTCACCGAACTTAGTAAAGGAGCCAAGAATCCTAAACCGAAGAAACAGATCAGTGGTAACGCTGGAGACCCGCTGGAAGCTTTGGCAACCTGACCCCAGTATTTTCCTGTCGGATCCCCTGTTTCTCATCAATCACAGAAGGCCTGCAAGGCGATTCAACCCTTTGGAGTAGGGGGACCAACTACTCTCGGCACCTCTTGCTTAACCTGCAAACGAACCCCTTCGGAAGTATTGCTGGACTGCCCAGTGAACTGACCAGCTTGTGCGAGACCTTTGCTCTGGAATCGCTGCCATCACGAGTTTTGACTTGAGACTTTGGGAAGCATAAGTTCTTGGTATAAGACATTCTCCCACCAACTTTTGTACACCTAGCATTCCTAGATCAAGAACTAGGAGAGTCTGCCCAAACCCGAGCCTACACGGTACCCGTGTCACCCCGCTGCGGTGACGAGTTTCGGGGGTGCCCTGCTGCTGTGCCCGTCTCTGCCCTAAGATGAGCTGCAGTGAAACTGACCCAATCTCTTCCCCAGATGCAGAGAAAAGTCCACTGTCCTGCCAGGGACTGAAGTCCTGGAATGCAGACCCTGAAAGCCAGAGAGACGCACAACTGCTAGACTCAAACCTGCAAGCGAACTGGACTAGACAGCGAAGTTTGGTCCGGACTGCATCGAGGGTCAGTGAGTACTTGCAACACTTACCGGTGGCCCCTGGGTGCATCCATAGACTTTTACGCACAAGTGTTCCCCAAGGGCCACTTGTACAATATTACGGCTGTTACAGCAAGCAAAGGAAAATACACCGACACGGGCTTGTAAAGATTCCCAATTTCTTTTGATTGTCTTTCAACGGTATATGGATTTTATGCATTGACATGGGACATGACCATACGTGTTCAAAATGAACTTTTGTTACCTGTTTTTTTCATATTTAACTGTATATCTATTTTCTTTCTCCATTTATTTTTCAAACTATTATGCGTAAATGTTGCACAATCTCTGTCTTTTGAATTGAATTGCATGGCCTACCCGGGTCTCCCTGCATGTTTGCAACGTCAGAATATGTTTTCTAAATATTAATTGTAACAAACATTGCCCCAATCTGAGGAAGGCACAGGGAATGTGCCGAAATACGTGTTATCGAAGAAGGGCTTTCAATAAATCGTTTTTCAACATAAGCAGTGTTACTCATTCAAATCAAAGTGTGGCGCAGTAAATAGATGTGTGCAGCCTTCCTTATCTAATCTTACAATCGGAATAGGGGAATTCTGAGTCTCCGTTTCCTGCACACACCATTGCAACACTATTGGAATTGTTACACAGATCTAAAGTCGCAGAGGTTAAAGAGTGATTTTGTCAAAAAGTTCCCTACGTTTTTACATTCCCAGAATCTTTATTACAAAACTGAACAGTATTCAACAAAGTACACACATAGCTATTTGGCCGTCAATACATCACAGAGACCACCAGCAGGGTTCAATGTGAGCAGTGAACAGAATTTCCCAGCTGGACATCGACGCATTTATAGAATTTGTAAAAATGATGTCCAGCCCCTTACAAGTTAATAATACATTGGGCTAGGGTCGCGCCAGGTTCACTTTCCTAATTTACATATCTCGTGCATGCGGTTTACTTTTGAATACATTTACTAACACACTCCATTATTCTTTAATTTAATGTTACACTCTTTTCGTATAGTTTTAATACAGATCAAACAAATGTTTCACATATCGTATTTGGATAGCTTTACTGTACTTGTATACTTGTAGTTTAACATTGCTGATTCAAGTAATCCCCTGCTCCCGAGGTCAACAAAGGACAAGGTCTACATGACCCTAACATGTAGCCTGAAGGCAGGTTTGACATTAACTCTCCTACAGAGGTTGAAGAGGTTAAGGCAAGAACAAGAGCACACGAGACGGCCATTTTAGATTGCAGGGTGACTTTGTACAAAAACCCCAAAATGGCGGTTCTAACCTAAAATGGAGGCTTGATTCAAGATGGCGGCTTACATCAATTTCTAAGGTCAAGACCTTGCTGTAGAGAGTTATTTGTGTACAATTTTAAGCAACTTGGCGTAGGCCAATAAACATACAATCGTTACAATAGGAGGCATAATTTAATATCCAGTTCGACACACTCACCTTAATTAGGGTAGCCTCAGCTACCATCCTATTACCGATTCCTGGAAACCACTCTGCCCTCTTGTGGAGACCCTCCACGAATAGTGTAACTCTATTCTTCATCGCCCCACCCACTTGAAGAAGACCCGTTTTGTACTTTAATGCACGACCGAGCTCTTCCACGCTAAATGTACTTTTGAGCACAAGGCTCCACACTTCATAGGGTTTGGACAGCCTTCTAGTTAGGGTAGTGATTCCTGAAGAATTGCCTAAAGTATATTTGCAGTGTCTGATCCTCTTCTTTACAGGTTGCGGATCCATACTTGCTTAATATTGCTTTTCACTAGTATAAGGTTCAGTTAGAATTGTTATTATTACTGAAGTTTCATCTTGTGTTTGATTTAAAAGGCCTTTAATGTATATGTACTTTTGATATATACATCTGACGGAGAGTAATTTGTGGTGTTGTTTACTGTGTGTGCTGATTGTGGGCCTTCAAACACTCTCACCCCTCCTAAGACCTAGTCTTGACTGCCGCCGACGCTACCTTGATTGGTCTGGCTTGTCCAGAAGGTTACCGTGTTACAGGAAACTAGGATGGCCTTCTGAATCTCTGCCCATCCTGTCAGAGTTCAGAAACCCATGTTTGCAGTAGCAGGCACTGAGAGGTTCGGTTTGGGTCGAGACTCGGGGTGCCTTTTGCGGTACTAATGCTCACGTGCATGTCCTTGTGATTGAGGCTCATGCAAATGTTCTTCTCTTCTGGATGGTCGTCTGGTCTGAACCATCCGTGGCCCGCCCTGCACACTAGATGCAGCCTGCCGCCGTGGGTGGCTGACCTGCCTGCTGAGTGAGACTCAGACACACGCACAGCACAGGCAGGTGAGGGGTGTCCTATTGCTGTAATTGTCCTGTCTCTCGGTCTCAGGGGTGTCAATAGCCGAACTGAGTGGGATGGAGGGTAGATGTATGGAAGTGGAAGCGAGAATGAGTGTATATGTGTGTGAGTGTCAATGTGACTCCTGTGGCCATAGGCGGTAAATGAACTGGGGTCTGCTGTACCATTTCCCAGATCACAGGTTAGCAGGGAGAGGGGCGGGGGGCCGGGGGTAGGTCCGATGTTAGAACTGCTTGCATTGCATATAGCTGCCAATACTGCTTTCCGATTCAATAATAGCCTAGGAAAGCAGAAACTGAGTGACACAGACACTGTGACTGTAACAATTCCATTTATATTTCTATTGACATACACTGATTCCCCCCAAAGGCTCCTTGTCTTTCATTTGACTGTGCTCCGAAACCTCCAATCTGTGGCTCTGGGCACCAATCCCTGGCCTCAAGCCCAGGGACGATATCTCTCCAGCCCTAAAATCCCCCCACTGGCTCCTTGTGGTTGCTAGGATCAAATTCAAGACCCTCTGCATCATCCACAAGGCTTTCTGGGGCCTGGAACCACCCTACATCCAACTTTCTCTCCCCAAAATACCTACCTGCTAAAGTACTTCGGTCCTCTAGCTCTAACTCTCTGATGGTCAGACATTTCTGGACTGGGGGGGTCAGGTTTTCTTGCATAGAGAACCTAAAGCACCCTCCAACAACCCAGAATCCATGGATTTGCTTATAAATAAATGTACCCACTGGTTTTGTGTGGTATGCAGATGCTCATCATTACTTTGTGATGACATTATTAAGGGCACGAGATTTAACTGTAAGGATGGGTCCACATTTGATTGTATACATATTGATCTGAGGGACAGAAAAGTGGCTGAAGGTATCTTGGGCCTTGCAAAGAGATGCTGCCTGCCATCTCACAGCACAAATGAAATCAGCCCATACCTCCACCATACTTCTGCTGTTCCCCAGGAAATCATGCCACAAAACATTTTGCTCTCTGGTGCCAACGCAATTTCCTTGGTGAAAGGGTCTGGGACTCAGTCCTTGTAGGGGGTGATGTTGTACATTTGGTCAACAGACTAGCATTTACTTCAACTAGGGACAGCTGACCTTGGGATTGGTTGGGGGGTTGAAATTCTTGAGGTTGATTATTGATTTGTTATGTGTTTATGTGTTATGTTGTACTTTGATGGCCTTATGGCTGAATAAAGTTGTTGATTTAGAAGGAGGCGAGCAGAAGAAGGAGGAGCCGCAGAGACTGGAGGAGCAGGTTGGAGGGGCACAGTGTGGTGGAGACAAAGTGATGAGGAGCTGGAAGGGGAGGAACCAATAGGAGGAAGGTGGAGCACCCTTGGAGGTGGTGTGGGAAATATCAATAGGAGGAAGGCGTAGCATTGTTGGGGGTGGCTTGTGACATATCATTTGGATGAATGTGGAGGGGTGTTGAAGGTGGTTTAGGAAGCTGAAGCATTGTTGGAATTGGTTTAGCAAATATGAGTAAGAGGAAGGTGGAGAAGAGAATTTCGAAGGTGGTTGGTGAATATTTAGTGAAAAAGGTTTGAAGAATCACTAGAAGGTGGTAGACCCACTGGTGGAGCAGTGTGAACATGAAGGAAGTTGGAGAAAAAGAATTTGGAGGAAGGTGAACCAACCTCTTTCGAAAGTCACTGAGCTAATAAGAGGAAGGTGGAAATAGTGATTATAGGAGGTGGGACTAACAGACAGAGGAGTACAAGAGTATACTCCACGGGGAGATAAGAGAGCCAAGTTGTGAGACCCTCTAGAGCAAGATCAGGACGAGGCTTAGGGGAAATTCCTTGATCTGAAGGAGACAGCCCTAAAATGGGAGGAGGTCAAAGACTTTGGTGTGATGACAAAGTGGGCAGGACTAATCCAGAAACGAGATGGGAGGTGTGTTGATGCGCTGTACTGAAATTCACCTGCTACAGCCACACTCTACATTATCAGTGGCCTCACAGTCATACCCAAGGACTAGAGACATTGAGCAGCTGTGCCAGAAGACTGCTGCCTCATTGTCCAAATAGGACTACCACCTACAGCGTCATACACTGGAATCAGGTAGTTGCCAGGCCTTACTGCACATTTATATTTTGAAGTGTGAAAGGAGATTTGGGACCTCCCCTTGGGAAACCCCCCCGCCCCAAGAGAATTTTGAGAAGACAAGCCTGTAACAGACTGTTACCTAACCCAGAGGGGGTGGAAAAACCCAAGGACCACAGATTTACTAAACGACTAAAATATGGTTTCTTGATTTATGGTTGTTCCCTGATATACCTCAAGGCTTTCCAGAGCATATCTAATATCTAAAAAAGATAATGATCAAAATCACCCAGTGAGAGACAGTCGGTTATTAGTTCCCAAAAGTCAACCTGACAGTATTTAGATATATGTTTCTTTTTCCTTACCTGCATGTAGCTGTCGCCTCTGAACTTTCACCAGTGTGAGCGGCCCCACACATGCTGTCAACATGATCCTCCAGTTCCTGCACAAAGGACACAGTAAGCAGGGTGTGATGTTATGCAAACTCCTTTATTGTTCCTAAGATGCACAGTGGAGCCAGAATACCACCAATTGACACCCCAGACCCATCCAATGTGCAGGGAACAACCACTTCACACAATTTGGCCTACACTGTAAGCTACAGGGCAATCAGGTTTTTCTACAGCAATGCCATCCCAGGGGCACATCCTCACCAGCATGCCGCAGGTGAGACAGCACAAAGGACCTCATCAGGAGTTGGGCGGTAGCCCCAGCGCTATTAGTGCCAGGGCTATTAGCGCTACCGCCAAACCCCTGGCGCTGTTAGCGCCGGATCACGGGTTTGGCAGAGCGGTTATTTCCCATTCCCCATTGGATCCATTTGGGAATCCCTCATTCCCCATTGGGCCCAATGGGAAATGTTCACGCTATTACCGGCGGCGGATTTCCTGCCAGCGGTAACAGTGCAAAAAATCAGCGGATTTGTGGTGGATTTGCCACCAGCTCAGCGCTGGGGGGAAATCTACCAAAGCCATGATCTGGGGACCCTTAAATGCAGTGGTAATAGCGCTACTGCCGCATTTAAGGGTTACCACCAGACTCGTGATGAGGCCCAAAGTGTTTTCAGTGGCTAACAATTTCAAAACAGAACTTGGCACCCCATCACCCATTATAGATGAGCCACCACAAGAGAAGCTTTGGCCCGGTGGCACCAATTATAAATTGCTGTGTGTGGTCAGCATTTTGACCTTTGTCATGGAAGGGCGACCACAGTAGAGAAGACACAGGTGATGTTTTCACACCATTTATTGGAGGTTTTAGGAGGAATGATTGCGGGATACCTACAGAATAGATTGCAACCAAGGACTTTATAAATCCATGCAAAAAACTGCAAGGGAGAAGGTTCAAATTTCATGCCAAACTACTTAGTCTGAAGGACAAGAGGTCCAAAGTCTATTCCTAGTTCCTTCACTAGTCCAATGCTCTAATCATAAGACCCAGCAGTTCAAAGTCCCTCCCTAGTCTAAACAACAAATCAAAGATCCCAGGTGTCCACCCAGGACATGGTTTAGCCTGCAACTTATAGTCTCTGGGTTTAGGGTGCCCCTGCACACTTCTTTTATAGGGCTTGGCTGCCGCATGTCTGAATTATTTATTCAGGCTGTGGTCTTCTGGTGTTTGTCTTTGTCTGATGGTATCTTTGTCCTGTAAGGATAAGGCCACAGCCTCCACACAGTTACCTGGCAAGGCATTGAGAATACCCCTCTTGCTCCAGAGGTGTTGAGCAGTCCACCCTATTAGGTATACTCCCACCTGAATACTAGTGGATAAGATGTGTGGCCCCCTAGGTGGGTCTGAGGCATTAGCAAGATGCGTTTAGTTATTCTGGCACGCTTGATACACCTACCAGGAGTCTAACTACCAGCATATTCTTTAGCAAGGTTGCTGGTCCTGCTATTCCCAACTGGGTCTGGACTATAGCTCTCAGCCCACGTTGTTCTTTCTGAAGCCGTCAAGGTTACAGGATCCTGAGAAACCCGAATGGGCAGGTGCACTATGTGAGTCTCGTTACAGTAAACACAAACATTTTTCATCCAAGCTGTGGAAGCCAGCGAGGTTACGGGAACCTGAGAAACCCGAGTGGGCAAATGCCCTATGTGAAATAAAAGTGAGCAAGTCTGCCAGAGAGCTGTAAGACATTGGGGAGACCAAGAGACCGGACTTGTTATCGAGAGACATTCTTAAGAGAAACATATGGAATATCTTTTTTCTTTCAAACATCAAAGTCTGCCAGAAAGATATAAACTGTTATAGACTTGTGGTAAAAGGAGATGGACTAAGGATCTTTTCTTTTGAACTGCTGCAAGAAAGATGTGTACTGTAGGACATTATTGAAGAGTATTTGAACAATCTACGATGTCCAAGTGTTGGGCTATGCAAAAGTCTAACCCGGAGGTCGTGTCCTGGTCTCCATTACTTTAGTTTGTTTTTTAAACTGGTAGGGCCAGTTAGTTGGTTAGGATTCGGACAGAAGACTTTTATTGTGGACTTCGACGCACACCCTTAGGTCTTAGTTCCGATAGGTAGGGAACTTCCATCAGTATAACCAAAGTTCGTGTTGGGCAATTCAAAGCTGTATTAAGCGTTTTAGACTGGCTTCTGAGTGAGTGCATCTGCATTTTATGAGTGGGGGCATAGAAGCAAAAAGAGGATCACATTTTGAACTGATTACAATGGTCCTTATTACTTAAACTTTTTACCCTTGGAATTTTGCACTAAGATTTGCACCTTTCGAGGGAACTCATCAGCACCTAAGCGCTTATGTTAGCGGTCCCTTGTATGAACATTTATTTATTTTTAAAATGAGGGTGAAAATATAACTGCTTTGTAATACACCTGCACTGTGTAATAAACACCTTAATTAACAAAAAAAATGAAATTTGAACGAAGGAAACCACTAACGGTAGGAATTACATGCTGTTGGGGACCTGGCATGCAATTTTGTACATTCACTGTCCCATGTAAAAAGTAAACTCTGCCTTGAAAAACACTTTGCAGGCAGGGTTTACTAATGGATTCCTATGGACTCGGCCTGGTCACGACCAGGTGCAAAACTAAGGCCTATTCCATAGGAATCCATTTATTTTACAGCTGCATGAAAATAACAGGTAGGCATGAAAGGAAACACTGATGAGTGCTAGAAACCTGAAGGTGTCTCCCTAGCTAGTCCCCAGGGATCGGTCATCCAGGTGGCCAGGACACGGCCATCGCTATTGGATCCAGTTCCTGGGGTGGACCAATGAGGGAGATCCTTGCGTAGTGTTGGTGGGTCACCGACTGGTAAGACGTGGTATCCCCCTTCTTTCACCACATTTTCCCCATCCCACCACATAGAATATTCCAAAACACCCCCCCCCCCTTTTCCCACACGAACACTTTCACACAACATGAAAGAAAACAGCCTAACACCAGAGTTGTATACCTGACATGTACCAATACAAGGGTCAGGTAAAGTTAGGCCATTGACCAGAATCACACCCACCTGACGGCCCTTTCCATTCCACACATGGATAAAACTTGAAGCACAAGAGCACAAGACGAGCAAGGCAGGCCGCATGACGTGAGAGCTAACTCAGCACGGCAGTTCAAGAGGAGGAGAAAGACAGCGCAGACCGAGACAGTGACAAGGAGAGAAGCGTCCTTGCACTTTCCGACCAAGGCCCGTGAAACCGCTACAGAAGGAATCATAAGTCCGAGACCAATAGCCAGCATGTGTTGCAGCAGATGTCAATGGTACACGAGACCCTCCTCCGCTGATTACCAAGCCGGAGAGAGACGCTTGTCTCTGTGGTACCAACCTGGACTCCAAGGAGAAAGAATGCCAAGCGGTTCATCACAGTCGGTGAGTCGAGGGGAGTGTCAATAAGAAACCGAACTGTGTTGAACGAAAAATAGCCAATGGCTAATCTGAACTTTGAAAAGCCTAAAGATACTATTGATGAAAGAGGGAAAACCAGCAACAGAGGAGTCCGGCACCATGAGGGTGCTCACGCAGGAAACTCTGGGCAATTACACAATGGTAGAGGCCTTGGGAAAAGGCGAGAAGGGGTCAACGTTGTCATACAGAGGTCTTGTAAAATCCTCTGTACCGTCGAAAATCTTTGACCGACAGATGATTGCGAAGCTAAGGGAGATGAATCCCGCTTGGTGAAATGAGCGCTTGAACAGTGTGTTGCAAAGGTTGGCAAGTGAACCCAGCAGGGGAAAGCCAACAAAAAGGGGTGAAGCCTGAAGAACTGTTTAAAAAGAGAAAAAAATTAATTGTCCCCCTTGTCAGCAGGGTCTGAGCTCGGCTGACAGAGATCCAGGGGTGAAAAGCTATCACCCAAAGTCCATTTGGAAAGGAACTCTTTGTTTGTTGTTGAATACATCAGGCCCTCAAAGGCAAGAGACTTTTCTTGAAAAGAGACTTATCCATCGAAGAACCTGATAGCTGGAACAGAACTGTCGTGTTGTGTATGGAAAGCTTGAGTGTGTGCTGTGCTTAGGAGATCCACCTTGTCCCGTGCTCAAAACGTGGGGAAGGGAGACCCCTGGCAATCACATCCTGACTTATTATTTGTGAACACTTCTTTCTTTGTTGAAATCCTATCCCACACTCTTTCTGTAATTAGTTGTAAGGAATTGGCAATAGTTATTTTTTAGTACAGGCCTTTTTATTTTGACAAGAAGCCAAAAAGACTGCCTTATTTTTCATTTGATGGTCAATGCTTGTTCCCATCTTAGATTTAGGTTTAGGATAGGCGTTTTTCCACCCTGCACTTAAAGTTCAATAAACACCCTTGAACTGTGATCACTTGTGTCTGTTTTTACTGTTCCGTACAAGAGACAGAGGAGGAATGCACAGCAGAGATCTCATCTCCGCTTCATGCCCATCCTCCACCTGGTCACTGCAGAGAAATGGTGCAGAGAGGTAAATCAAGGCATAAAAGCATTGATCAGTGAACACTTGAGACATGCAGAGCAGCCACTGATATTTTGCTTCATTCAGTAAGCGAAAACCCAACTCAAAAAATTCAAAGGACATTCAGAGCATTCATTTAATGTGTTAGTCATTTTGAAGACTCAATAGACATTGCTAGAAAGACCAGTGCATGCTTGAGGGCAACAAGCAGAATTGCAATAATAGGCTCATATTTGACAGAAATGAAATGTGGGCCCATATATGTTATGTCATTGGGCATTTGTATAGCGCCATTCACCATTGGTATGGTCTCAACGTACTGGAGGTTGAACTCCCTCGGAGAGAGCAGTCCAGGTAAGTGTAAATGGTCAGAGAAATAAATAGCATGTGTGTGCACTAGGTATGTGTGCAGCTAGGCCGGATTTATCGTGGGGGCTAGCTGCATTCTAATGCTGGAGGTTGTGTGCAGAGTATGTGAGACAGGTAGTATGTGTACTACCCGAATATGTCTTGGGGAGTAGCTGCATTCCAATGAATGTGGTGCTTTATAGTGAGTATTGGTATGTGGAATTATGTGTGCAGCTAGGACAAATTTATAGTGGGAGATAGCAGCATTCTAATGCTCGTTACGATATGCAAGGTGGTAAAAGAGTTAGCATGGAGCTAGACCTAATTGATCGTGGGGGATAGCTGCATACTAGTATTCGAGGTGCTATGCAGGGCTAATCTGCACAATTCTACCTAATTGTGACGCATGGCTAATGTAAATGCACCCATATTCCTTGGTTCTAATGTAAATGTGACACATGGCGCATGGCTAATCTTCACAAATCTATCTAAAAGTGACGCAGGCTAATCTTCAAAATCGTTGAAAGCCTCCGTCAATGGAGTGCGAGAGAAATCTCACTGTTCATCATGCTTATGTCAAAAGCTAGTAAAAGAGACACTTTCTGCCTTGGTTACCTCAAGAGAACATCCCAGCTCTGGGATTCATAATAATGACAAATGTATCTATCAACTGATTGAATAGGTTACCCATTTAAGTTACTGTAAGTGAAAAAAGCACATGCACAAAACCATCCAATATTTTATTAAGTTCCTTGCACTTTACCAGGAATTCAATGATCTGGGACTGGACACCCCCTCAATGCCTGTCGTGATTCATACATTTGAAAAAGGATAAAATGATAGAACATTATCAATGATACAAAGAACTAACATAAGAACGGTGTCCTATGACCTCTCTACCCCTAACCTAAGGAGAGATTCCCTACCTAGGAACTAAAACTAAAGATCAGTCTGTGTCAAGTTGTTAAACGTATTAACTGTCCTTGTGCCCAAACAGTTCTAATATGACCCTCACACTAAAAGGAAACAACAAAGGGGATGCAAGGAAATGTTCTGATCTATGTTTGGTAAAAAGTGTTCATAATCAAAGTAAATAAATAAATTCAGTAGAAAACAGTATTTTCCAAGGAGAGATCCTTGGATTCAAAGGGGAATTTCCTTCCGCTAGATGTTTTAAAAGTGTCTCTTTTAAACAACAGTTCCTTTGGTTCTGTTTGGGTGGTTAGGAAAGGTCCCAATGAGAAAGAGGGGTTCACGTTGCGCGTGACATAATTGTGACTGGGGGAGCAGCGAAGTTGGGGGATGTTGCAATTTTATATGTATACAAATAATGCAGGTAGCGAGGGGTAGGGGTAGACTGATCTCTACTATCTGGGGAAAACCACATGTATCTAAATATGAGGAAGAGACAGTTTAAAGCAATCTACATAACATTTATTTATAAGGTGACAATCTTATCTCTCATCTACTATATAGTCCTGAAAAAATGTACTCAATAGACATTAATCAAATCTCATAATCAATTTTTTGTCAACATGACATGTACCAAAAACCTCCTACAGTTCTAAAAAATGTATTCTTTAATATCACCCAAAAACTGATTTACAAATACAAGCAAAAAAAATACAATACAAATACACATCACTTTCAAAACAAATAATGTAAAACTTTTTCACAAAGACGCAATCAGACAAACAATGACATCTCCACCCAAATAATGTGTCAAATTTTCATAATCCTAACATGTTTTTGTCCCTAGCTGTTACGTTCACCTTAGCTCTGCGGGAGCACCTGGAAGCCTCCTTCTCTCTGGAATCTATGTGGGGACTGGGACTTCTAGAGTTGCTTCTTGTTTATATGGGAGGGAAGCTCTCCGTCCTGCTGTCTCTCTAGAAGGGGCACATGTGGGTGTGGAGCCAGTTACGGCACTGGTTGGTAGATCTGAATCCCGCCCAGACCTGCTGCGGCGTGGATTGATGTTGATGTCCTTAATGGGGAACTGACTTGGTATTGCCGTTCTCATGGTTGTTGCTTGCCTTTCCCTTGGGTTGATCAGCTCTTAGCTGTTTCACTCTTTGCTTGTTCCAAACTTTTTGCTAGTGTCGTTCCATGCACAGTTTTCCTTGTGTGCGCCGTTTGTAAGGTGTACGCAGTCACATGCTGCTGTGGCCTGGTATGCTGCATGCACTCCCTTTTGTGTACGTGTTGCTTCCTTGGGCTGAATGCGCGTTGCTTCCTTGGGTTTTGATGCGCTGTCGGTGCGCGTTTAGTCCGTAGATTTTATGTCTGTATAGTATCTCTGTGCACACTGCGGTAATTGCTGCTCTCCCTGTGCGTGTTGCTTCCTCGGGTTTTGATGCGCTGTCAATGCGCATTTAATTTGTAGCATTTATGTCTGCATAGTAGCTTCTGTGCGAACTGCGGTAGTTGCTGCTCTTACGTGCGCGTTACTGTAAATGCTGCCTTTTCCGTGTGTGCAGTGCTAGTAGTATCAAATGCCTATAAGCATTGCTGTTTTCTGTTTCCACTTACTGTTGTTCTTCTTCTCTTAACAGGATTGCGGGACCGGGATGACAAGGAACTCTGCTGGAGCGTCGCATAACTGGATTCTAAGCAGAACCGCCAAGTAAGTTTTGCGATGCCCGGGGGTTTTGATCTGTTGTGTTCTATTCTGGATAACGTCTGTCTTCTTCCTTTACAGGTTGCTGGAGCTATGCCGGTGAGCGTCACGCAGCAGGAGCAGAGTAACGCAAAGCAAGGGTTGCATGCCTGGGTGTAGCTTATATAGCCAGCCACTCCCAAAGGCAGGAATGCAGCCCATCAGTTCTGCTTAGGCCAATCCTCCTCCATGTTGGAGGAACAGGAGGTGACTGGGCTCAGTATCACTAACCATCCAAAGGGTGATGGATGTGGCGTCATGTGCGCCAGGATTGGATCCAATTAACCCTTCTACTTCTCCAATGTGGTTGAGCACATGCCCCCAAGTGCGTTTCAGGAACCCACGTGTCCCTTGGGGTGGTCTTGAAATGTGTGTGTGCATGCATGCTGCTGAGCTGAGACTGGTGTAAGGCATAAGAGCAGTATTCGTGACCCTAGCACCAAGTCAGTCGGACATTCATCAGGGGATGTCCTTAGTAATTTGTAAAAGATTTCTGATTCTTGAATCCTGGGTGAGGTTTACATAAAACCACTCACTGAACTCATCAAATACAGTAAAAAAAATTGAAAGACAGAGAAAGAAACATCTGTCACCAATTAATTCATCAATGCTATTAATCTATCATTACAAAACAACGATACAAAACATATATGTAACAGCATTGTGTCACTCTGTACAACACATAGACAAAATTCTAAAGGATACCTGCTCATTATGTATGATAAGCTCCTTCGTATTTGTAGAAATAATTCCACTGTTTTATTAGTTTGGGACCATGATCCAATTAGAGCCTCCAAATGGCATCCGATCAACACTGTCAAACATAAAAACACATATAGGGAAACCAATCAATTCCATATTCATTAGGACAACAAATTTGCACATACCCGAGACTACATATGCCCCCAAGGACCTCGAGTGCAAGAAAACAGGGGGGGGGGGAGAATCATGCCTCTACTACATTCTCTAGAAACCAAGTTGATCACTACCAACCAAAACATTTTCAATAATGCATTTCATATTGGTCAATCAAATCGATAGACTTGAAATTCTGCAGAGCAAGAACCGAAAAAAAGATCACTTGTCACTATGGAAAATACCTATTAATTCTATCGCAGATTTACCAAGCCAACAAGAACCAATTATCGTCAAAGCATTGACCACGATTCATGCCCCATCTCTTGTTCTAAAATGCCCTATTTTCTACTGATTTGTAAAAGTAGATCCTTCTGCTAGGCTTTGCCCGTGTATCGTTGTATATAATCAATCCCTCAAAACACAGTAAATGCGGGCTATTTTTAATATTTTAAGTGTTAACAATCAATGTCCAAAACACACCAGTGAATTCACATTAAAGTGATAACAAGCCTCAATTCAGCGCAGAATGAACTTCACACAATTACAAAATTGGTGCGGTCATGTTCGAAAAATAATTATATCATTGTGCACTCCCCCAAATTTCTTCCTTTTGTGTTACAAGTATCTCACCTTTAAACAGCACGGGTACAACAATATGCTCCAGTATGCCAAACGTCAACTGCAGCCCTGAACTGTTTTTTATATAAACTCAACATCCGATCATGGCCATAGACGAGGGACTAACTCCCCTTACCATACATGCCCGCTGCAATTTTATATGTATCCAGCGTAGTTAAAGAAAATGGGATATGTGTGACTTTAAGTGTTACTTTGTGTTTAAGTTGATACTTTTAACATTTGCACATGCGCAGCAAGATAAATGTAAAAATCACCAATGAAATATAAATACAATCTGGGTATGGTGTGCCATAAAGCGTCTAGAAGTTGGGCCACAAGGAGCGTCATAATGCATATGCAAGGCTGGGATTTGTCAAGAAGACCCCACTATGCAGAAGACACAGTAGTTATTAAACATGCATGCACTGATACATACATGGGGAATTTACAAATGTATATGCAGTGTGCTCTTTTCATACATTGGTTAAACTCTGCAGTCAGGGCTTGCGAGGTGACTTCTGAGTGACTGGGAAAAACAGTTTTTTCAGGGTTTGGAGGCCAAATGAAAGGTATTGAGTAACCACAACATTAAGCAGATGGTCAGCCAACAGGCCGGCCAGGGTTTTTATGGTTTAGCAGTATCATGGAAAGAAGATGTAATCGTTTAAGTCCATGGGAGTTTTTTATTCATTGTTCAGGGGGATCCAGCTGTTTGCTTTTGACCAGCAATAAAACCTAGGGTAAAAGAATGCCTGAGGCTGGAGTTGATGAATACTTCATGGGTTTCAATTGTTTTCTCAGGATGTGACCGGATGCCATGCATGTTGAATTGGTAGTCGTTTAGATTGGAGTGTTCTGAGGACGGCAGCAATTCAGGGTGGGTGAGATGGTTATCGCCAGTTCAAAGGGAACCTGTTTATTCTTCCCCTCCTCATATTGTTGAAGTACTCTTGCAAACCATGTGCAATTATGTCGGGTATTAGGTCGTCTCAGCACAGCTGTGACTTGTAATGAATTATGTCTGTGTGTGAATGTGTAACTGTGTGATGATGTCATGACTTACCACGGACAAATCCTAAAACAGGGTGTGCATACACATTTGCTGAAGATGGTAGTTAAGATAATTGTGGCCAATGAGAACGGGGGAACTATAGAAAGATTGAATTTCTTTTGTATACTTTTTGACCAATCATGTGTGGGGGGGTGGTTTGTAATAAAATATATGGGAGTGTTTTAACTGTTGCAAAAATGTATATAATGTGTCAACTTGTGTGGTTCAGGGAGACTCAGGTTAGTTTAACTCTACATTGCCATCCAGCCCCTCCCGGCCGATTGTACAATAAACGTGCTTTACGTACAAACGTGCCCTTGCTTCTTAAGTGGTGGGCCTGCTTTGGGTTACGGTGATTAAAGGCCCATACAGGTCTTTATATTCAGTTCAAAAAGATTCATATATGTTCCTTAACTTTCTGTTGTTCCTTGACTTCATTGAATTAGATTCACAGAAATAATCTTATTCAAATGAGAAATTCCATACTACAGCTTTAAAAGTGTCCCTGGTATATTCTCATACCAGGAATCCCTTCATGGACTCTTCAGATCTCCTGGTATAGTCTCTGGCCAGGTATCTTTCCACAATATCCCATAACTTTAAATGCTCAGTTGGACTGCCTGTTATACTCCCCTGCCAGCAATCCTTTTGTGGGGTTTTGCAGATCCCCTGGTATAATCCTCTGCCAGGCAGGTATCACCCCTACCCCCACCAAATGTTCACTTCCTGATCTATTCCTTCCACCAGGACTTCTTTCAATGGCACTTTCTTTAGTTGGATTACCAGGTATACTTCCTTGCCAGGAATCCCTTGATGGGGTTTTGCAGATCCCCTGGTATACTCCCCCGCCAGGTATCTCTTCTCCCCAAATATTCACTGCCTGATGTATTCCTTCCACCAGGACTTCTTTTAACATAACACAGTTATATTATTTCACTATGTTTCTAGTTGTTGGCTTAGGGCAAGGCTTGTTCCAACATCCCCACATTGACATTTCATATGTGGGGGCTTGTTTAAGCTTTTCTTTTGTACTTTATACAGTTGGTATTCTAACACTCTGGTTTCATTTACATGTTTAAATGTCTGTGAGTGTGCCCCAGGGATCCAATGACTCTGGATAGATTCACCGGCTGTTTGTAGTGTCCTCGAATCATGGTGCATCTCTGCAAGGAAGCTTCTTTTCTGTGAAGGCCTCCTTCACACAGCTGACATTCCTGCAGCATCTCCTGCAAACCCACGCTTGCTCGCTGGCTTCTCTCCATACTTTGGACAGAGAAACAGTGCTTTCCGGCGCAACCGTAATCCCAACAACCCTGTTTCTGCTGCCTGAGCTCCGGAGGTCCTGCACAGGTGCCCACTTCGTTTCTTTTCCTTTCATGCCAATCAGGTATGTAATTCACACGGCTGCGAGCTGCAATCTGGATATGCCTGCAATCACCTCCAGCATGGCCCGCTGTCATTCTGCCTCCTTCTTTGACTCTGCTATAACCTTTTCTGACTCTCTAGCCTTCTTGAATGTGGACATCATCTCCCACATACTCGAGCTTTACTTTCCAAGGTTGGCGGGGCAGTAATTCCCCATTCATCATTGGCCCTTCCCCATTCCCATTTTTGCCCCATAGGGCTCAATGGGAATGGGGAAGGCGGTAATTACGGTACCGCAAATTGCGGCACCGTAATTAGCACCAACGTCCCTTTGCGGGTCCAATCCTTAACGGCTGGTAAAACCAGCCGTTAAGGTGAGAACCCGCAAAGGGACCTCGTAATCAGGTGCTAAGGGATTACCGGTACCGGTACCCTTAACGGTACCGGTAATCCCTTAGCGCCAGGGTCGTAATGAGGCCCCATATCTCTTCCTCCTCATTCCCTCTACAGGCTCCCCAATTCTCTCCCCCTGACCCCCGCCCTGATAACTTGTCCCTTTTCACCTCTGTTACGCTCACCTGGTTCCCACGGGGGCATCGACCGGAACTGGGCCGCTGTTGTTTCCACCAGCGTGACGTGTAGCGCCGAGATGACTGACTGGACTGTCCCGCTCAGCCTAGTTTGTCTGGCTCGCAAGAATATTCTTCTGCAAAGGAGAAGAGGAATTAACCACCCGTGGAATTGAGTGTCAACCTGCCTTCCCCACTCCCGTTGTCTTCCCACAGATCACTCTTGATGTCCCCTCCTTAGTCTCACCTGATGGTTTGGAAGGATGAGCTCTCCATCCTGCGTCGACCGCAGGGGCGCGTTGATGACCAGTTACTTCACTGGCGTAGAGGAATTGGTGAGTTCCAGTATTGACTCTAAAGTCCAATTGTTCATAAGAGTTCAAATGTCTGATCTTCACTCCGATTCCTTGCAGGTTGCCGATTAATCCGCTCAAAGATTTCCAAATGGCACTTGGTAAGATTCAGGTAAGTCTATTGTGGTTTTCCCCTTAGGGGCCGGGTTCGGCGATGAAGCAGAGTTGACTGTGCCGACCCGAGATGAGGTGAGACCCCCGTGGTAAATCAGGTAAGTTTTGTGGGGGGGTAACTGGTATTGTCTTTGCTTTCTCCCCTTAGGGGCCGGGGTACGGCGATGAAGCAGAGTTGACTGCGCCGACCCGAGATGAGGTGAGTACCTCCCGTGGTAAATCAGGTAAGTCCCTGGGGGTAGCTTGTATAGCCTTAGAGAGTCCCTTTGGTCACCTTGCTGTCTTTGTCTCCTTAGGTGTCGGAGGGCGGCCGCGAGATGGAGAGAGCGTGATGGAAAGCTGAAGTACCGCCAAGCAGGTGAGTTCAGCGCGGCGCCGTAGGAATGCGAAGCGATGCTTCAAAGACTTCTGTCTTTCAGTTCCGTGGCGAAATGGATCAGGATTCAGGTAAGGATTAAAGTTAAAACTCCTGTTCTAACCTTTATCCTTCTTTTCTTCTTGTTTCAGGAGTCCCAGGACTGAAGCGGGCGTGGCTGAAGACTGGAGCTGCTGAAAACACGGTGAGCGTTACGCTGCAGCAAGCAGAATAACGCGAAGCACGTGTGGCTGTCCGGGCGTGGTTTAAATAGCCTTGGAAGAAGATCCAGGTAAGTATTCTTCCACAGCCCCACCCAAGTAACAAAATAGTCCCTTCAGTAAAATAGTCCCTCCTAAGCCTCATTTGGCTTGAGTCTTCATGCAGCATGGTCTGCCTCAGGTGAGTATGCAGCATGGTCTGCTTCAGGTATGTTATCAATAATGAGCCTGGCGCCCATGGTGCCAGGACTGACTTTATCTTTATGAGCCTGGCGCCATAGGCGCCAGGACTGCACCCAAACAGCCCCTAACTGGGGCTTTTGGTCATGCTCCAAGTGGCATGATGCCTGCTTCCGGGGCTGCTGGGCCTGGTCTGGTCTTCCGGGGGCAGGCATCATGACAGCCTCCTCATCTCCCACTCGGAACACAGAAACAGCATTGCCATGCCATGTATGGTGCGATTGTACATAATCAAATAATATCACAGATGCATTCTAGCAAGAGATGGTATTTTGAGAGTCAGCTAATCCGATACCCGCTGAAGGTGGCACATTTCAAAATAGTATAGGCAGCTCATTCCCACAATTTTCTTTTAGACATTTTAGAATTTCAACAGGACCTTGTGATTCTTGAGCTGAGTAGTTAGTTAATAGTAGCATGATAGAGGCACTTGTCTGAACGTTTAGGAAAAGTGTCTGTGGAATTTCAGATATTTCTTGTGACAATGATAGTGTGATTTGGAAACTTGAATGGATGGATTTGTGCGTAGGGAGCGGTCACCTATTTTGAGTGTACAACATCATCACTTTGGATGGTTGTCCCATGAATTAATGCCAGCACCTTGCTGACTCCAGGTTGGTCAACCCTAAGCTGCTAACTGTAGCTGCAGATCAGAGGGTTGCACAGAGGTTCCATGAGAAGGGACAGGACTCTCACCAGAATAAGGAAGGCAACCATATTAGTCAACAAAAAAACTCCCACAAAGCTCCCAAAAACATATAGATAAGTTACTGATGGGTGGCTCTCAGAAAAGTTCTGGTAGGCGGTAAGACCAATGGCAATGGCAGGATGATGATCTGCAGAACCTCTGTGAGGTGGACTGAGTCTGGCTTGCCCTCTCTACCCTGCCTGTAAGCTCTGCATCCCCTGTCACCATATCGTTCGACTTTTTTTATTCTCTATCCGTATAGCATGTATCCTTTTGCTACATCCCTTTGTTGCACAGTGCCAGGTCTCTTTCCAGCTAGATTTGCACTATATAAAGCCCATTTCAAACATAGATACAGGCTCTTACCTACCTAGTGCCCTAATGCAGGGTCCCATTATACATTCAAGACTGGATAGAGGGCCCCCTTGATGTCTTCCTTCTCTAATTGGTACACTCTAAATATGTGTTAAGATTGCACACCTGCCTGTGTGTGTCCAGGGCAATGTTTTTAGTTTAGTATATTATTATTTATATGGCGCGCCATACCCTGGGGCATCAGGGCGCAAGCAGACAAGGATATGCTCAAATTAGTTACAAGTACATGAAAGTAGGAAAAAAAAATACAGACATCAACAATGTTACAGTAGGCAGGTATGTACAAGGAAAGGTCAAGGAACAAGGGGAACAAGATACCTGTTCCTGCATAGTCATAGGATAGTAATATACAGTTATGTACAGTGTGATATATAAGGTCAAAGCAGGTTAGAGTATTTAGCTGTCATTGGCTCTCAGCCACCTAGTTAGGTTCTGTCTAAAATTGGCGAAAGGCTGAGGTTCTCTGATGTTATGGGGGAGGGAGTTCCATAACTGCGCAGCCTTGACAGGGAAGCTATCTCCTCCAATAGTGGAGAGTTTGAAGCACGGAACTTGGAGGCAGTATGTGTTGGCTGTTCTAGTTGGTCTGGAAGAGGTTCTTTTACATAACCTGTCCATGAGGTAGGGTGGAGCTTTATTATTGAGGCATTTGTGGGTGAGGGAGGCGATCTTGAGTTGAATTTTATCAACGGTGGAGAGCCATTTATATTCTCTTCTTATAGAGGATATATGCTCATTTCTGTTAATATTGAGTGCTGCTCTCAAGGCATTGTTCTGAAGGACTTGAATTTTGTGTATGGTCTGTTTATTTGTCCCAATGTAGAGTCCATTACAATAATCCAATTTGGATAGTATCAGGGCTCTGGCAAGTGTAATGCAGCTGTCTGTAGAGAGGAATTGTTTACTCGCTCTGATAAGTTTGCATGTGTATGCTGTGGCAGAGGCTAGAGAGTTAACTTGTTTGGTAAAGTTCATGGTGGTGTCTAGCTACTTTTATGTTGTTCCCATCAATAATGAAGTTAGCATAATCAGGGCTGAGTTTGGATATATAGGTAGGGGTGACTAGGATGATAAGCTCGGTTTTATCATCGTTCAAGCATCGGCCGTGTGTGGCCATCCATGCCTGAACGATGCTATAGATTCTGTTCACTAGGGCCAGGTCCTTGGCGTAAGCTCCTGAGGGCGGGAGGAGGATCTGGTTATCGTCTGCGTAGTTGGTGTAGGCGATACCCAGATGATCCATTTCATCAAAGAGGGACTTTGTGAAAACATTGTAGAGGGTGGGTGACACACAGGATCCTTGTGGTACACCGCATGTTATGGGGATTCGATCTGCTGAGGCTGATGGAGTGAAGACTCTCATAGTCTGGTTACTCAGAAATGACTTGATCCATGTTATAGCCTCTTCTGAGAAGTGGGCTGCAGAGTCGAGGTGACTACATAGGACTGTGTGGTCAACTAAGTCGAATGCCGCTGATAGGTCCAGAAGGAGGAGTAGGGCTGCTTGGCCATTATCTCTGCATTCGTCTATTTGGGCCTTAAGATCTATTAGAGCTGTCTCAGTCCCATGTTGCGGGCGGAATCCTGATTGGCGGGTTCCAAGTAGGTGGTTGGACTCTAGGAAGTTTTGTATTTGCATGTAAGCCACTTTATCTAGGATTTTTAGAAGAAAGGGCACAGTCGTAATGGGCCTGAAGTTAGTGGGAATGGCAGGGTCGAGGGTTTGTTTCTTTAATAGTGGCAGTACCCAAGACTCTTTTAGGTTGTTTGGTACTGAGCATGTGGTAAAGGAGGAGTTGATTAGTTTGGTTATAAATGGCGATAGTTCTCTCGCAGCATCCTTGATAAGTTGTGCTGGGCATTGGTTGCCTTTGCAGTTAGACGATTTAAGTCCCAGGATGACCTTTTCTACCTCTATGGTCGATACCTAAGAAAAGCAGAATCTGGCTTCTTGATTAGGCTGTGGTGGTGGCACTAAGCTCTGAGGGATGTGGGCATTAGGGATGCCTTCTTGGGAGCAATTTTAGTTTGTAAATTAGCTACTTTATTTGTTAAGGCAAGTTGTATACTGGAGCACCATTTTTTGTCCTTGGTGCAGTTTTCTTGAGGTACAACGGGAGTTTCCAATTCTTTCAGAATGCTGAAAAGTTCTTTGACAATATGTTTTGAATTAGATATTCTAGTATTATAGGTTTCCTGTTTGGCTAACAGTATTTCTTTCTTGTATTGGGAGGAGACTTTGGAAAGGTTGAGTTTATTTTTTGACTGATGGGGAGAGTCTCCAAATGGTTTCAAGTTTTCTTTTGGTCAGTCTGAGATTTTTTAGATGAGGCGTGAACCATGATTTGAGGTGTTTTTTCGGTTTGCTATTTCTTAGTATGAGCAGAGCTATGTGGTCAAGGGCTGAGTTCATAGCTTCATTATACTGTTCAACTAACAGATTGGGGTCCATAATGTCTGGTAGTGAGTTCAATTTAGGTATTATGACGGGCATCAGATTTTCCGCTGTCATGAGTCTTTTGTTCCTCGTGGGCAAGGGTGGGGCAAGTGAGGACAGGGCAGTAGCAGGGTTGGTCGTCACTGTGAATGATAGCAGGTGGTGGTCAGTCCAGATCTGAGGTACGGAATCCGTAATATTTACTTCGCAATTATGTTCTGCTATCCAATCAAGGATACGACCTTTATTGTGGGTGGGTAATTCAACTTTCTGGCAGAATCCCAGCTCTTTCAGGGTCAGGGAAATCGCTGTAGATTGGATATCCTTATCGTCATTATAGCCATTTAAAGTCTCCTAACACTATTGTTTGGGATGTATTTTTTAGGTTATTGGACAGGGATGTCGAGATGTCCTCAGCGAAGGTTCCGATAGGACCTGGTGGTCTGTAGATAAGGATGATGTTTAAGGTTTGGGAGTTAGCGATGGCTATTTTGACCGTGAGGCATTCACAGGATTTCATAGTGGTGGTTGTGATAATTCTTATGTCTAGGCTGATTTTAGCTATGATTGCTATGCCGCCACCTCGGGAGGTGTGTCTGTCCGCTCGTAGAATTGTATAGTTGTCCGGGTCTGCTAATGATAAGGCAGGGCCTGCCGCATCATGTAGCCAGGATTCTGAGATGGCCAGGAAGTCTAGGTTGTCTGTAAGAATGATGTCTGATATCTCTGTAGTGTGTGCGACTAGAGACCTGGCGTTTATAAGCGCTCCTTTGAGATAAGGTTTGCGGCTTTCTAAGTTAAGGCAGGTAGTGTTATGACTAGCTTTGGCTGTCTGTTTGGTGCCGTTTAGTATAGGTCTATTGGGCTTGGACTGTTTCCTGGTGGGTTCTGCAGTAACCTTCAAGGGTAACTGTATTTTTTTTTGGAGATTTAGTAGTTCAACTTTCTTGGCTGGTAGCTCATGCAATTTGGACAGGCGAGCGCGTAGTCTTAGGTTTCTGTCTACAGTATTACATGGCCTTTGTAGAGTGGTACTGTCTGGATATTGGTTCATTTTAAGTCCTGTATTGGGTTGTTGTGTGTCGAGCATGATAGGGTAGGTAAAATGGGTGGGATAGGACGTGGCACAGAGACTCAAAGTGTTAGCTTTGGTGGTCAAGTTAAGTGATTGTACTCCTAGTATGATGGAGAAGGTAATATACAGTGGTAGCCAGGGTGACCTGTAGGCGAGACCCAGGCTGTACATGCTAAGTGGCTGAGTAGAGGCAAGTTAGGTGCAATTTCAGTTGGCAGAATGCAATTTGAAATGGCTAAGCACAGGCAGGCTAGATGCGGCTATCAGGCTAGGTGCAATTTCAGTAGTTAGAATACAATTTGAAATGGCTAAGTACAGGCAGGCTAGATGCGACTATCATGCTAGGTGCAGTTTTAGTAGCTAGAATGCAATTTGAAATGGCTAAGTACAGGCAGGCTAGATGCGACTATCATGCTAGGTGCAGTTTTAGTAGTTAGAATACAATTTGAAAGGGCTAAGTACAGGCAGGCTAAATGCAACTATCAGGCTGGGCGCAATATCAGATTGCAAGACATAGATAGGTTCGGTCCAGTTAATGGGCTAGGTGCAATTCGAAAGTCAGGGTGCAGATAGGCTAAAATTGTGCTATTAGCGGGCTAAATGCAGTAATATCTGACAGAATGTCGGTGCTATTTGGCTATAAGTAATTTCAGATGTCACAGTATGGGCAGCAATTTCACTTAGCAGGAATGTTAGCACTAACAGAGAAACAAGTTTATGGTATTCATAAAAAATTCTGTATCACCCTATTTAGTGTAGCTGTGCACAATAATTACTTTAGGTTTGAAAAACCCCTTCTGGAAATAGATCATGGGAACATCAAAGGTCACCCAATTTACAGCTGAATGCACTCATTTGTGCATGAAGTGGCATGAGAAAACAACCATTTTGAATATGTTACATTGGCAACAAGAGAGACATTTGTGGATCTGCTTCATATATGCCATCTTCATTATATGGGAGTCTGATGTGTCCAATTTAGAGTTTCTTTGGGTACCTTAATGAAATACACCCAACACAGAAGTTTACCTTCGAGATTGGAGCATGAAAATAATATTGATGGACACAGTGGTTGATGTCCGCATAACAAGTCAATGTTCACAGTGCACTAAATACTTACTGACAGAAATGCATTACTACTACGCACGCATCCAAGTGAGTTACAAGTGAGCTGTTGAGCTATGTCAGAGGACTCTGTGCTTCGTGTTTTCTGCTTCATGTTTTGCATTCCAGTCTCTACGAGTGCAAGGTCCTATGCCCAAGAGGAAGGACGACCTGCAACCCGAGGCGAAACGCTGCCTGTGGACAATTTGGTCTGGCTACAATACCTAGAAATCAGTGCGTGCGTCCCTCAAGCCACGCCCCCAAGCTCCCAGGAAAACTCACTTAACCACCGGATGTAGCACATCCAGCGCACGCATCCAAGTGAGTTACAAGTGAGCTGTTGAGCTGTGTCAGAGGACTCAGTGCTTTGTGTTTTGTGCTTCGTGTTTTGCATTCCAGTTTCTACGAGTACAAGGTCCTATGCCCAAGAGGAAGGACGACCTGCAACCCGAAGGCGAAACGCTGCCTGTGGACAATTTGATCTGCCTACAATATCCAGAGTAATTATATTGACTAATACTTACGCTAACGCTCTGAAGCAGGCATCTGAAGTGGGCTGGCTAAGAATTTGTGGGCTGGCTGAAGTGGGCTGGGCTAAGCTGCCTTCTGTTACTGAGGGTGGGTCTTTGAACACACCGCCGTGCAACTTATTACGCTGCTTTTGCTTTTTGTTTTATTTTTCTTAGAATCAGTTGTGCGTCCCTCAAGCCCCACCCCCAAGCTTCCAGGAAAACTCACTTAACCACCGAATGTAGCTCATCCAGCGCGCGCATCCAAGTGAGTTACAAGTGAGCTGTAAAGCTGTTTGGGTGTGTGGGTGAGTGAGTGAGGGGGTATATGTTCTTAAACTTCATGATTGTTTTGCTTTGAAATTTAGGTGGTGTTTGATTGATAATATCTGTCAATTTCATTATTATCTGGTTACTTTTATTTTTATTCTTCTGAGAGATTTTGAATCATTACATAAGTATAATTTATAAACTTCTTGTACTATATTTTGCTTAGATCTACTTATAATGGCCAGTGGTCTGCGCAGCAAGGCATTGGAGTCAGTACGTGGACGCCATATTGAACCTGCTGTTTTTAGCGGGCCAACAAGTAACAGTATTGACTCCATGGTCTGCTCTGGGAATACCTCATATATTGACCCGTTACCTGTGGAAAAATATAAGGCTCTAGAAATTAAAGAAACGGCCACCAACCCATCTGTTCATACGGCAGAGATACATCTTCCCCTGGTAGGGGAATTGCAAGATGGTGCCTGTTTAGAGAAACCTAGCACTCCTCTAGGTGTCCATGGAGGTATAGCTGAATTCGATCATTTATCTCCTCGGAATGTGTACTCCTCCCCCTCTATTACATCTCAAAAGAGGAATGGAAATAGTTTTGGGTTGGAAAGTATTATCAATCTAGACAAACAAATATGAGCCTTCATGGAAGCGATAAATCCTTTGGTATCACGCAATCTTACGAGTAATTTGAATCTGTCTATTCCATTGTGTGCGGAGCAGGACTCCCAATGCTATACAGAGGTACCATTGATAAACATAACAGATAGCCCTATGAATAGTGATATACACAAAGAAACGATTCCAGATTGTTGTAATTACTCTCCTGAACTAACTCAGCCAATGATGAATTACAGTTTACATGATTCCATATCAAGAAATTCGACTGCTGATAATAATGTTGATGCACGTCCATATACCTTTCCAGTGATTATTAGGATCCTGGACTTGTTGGACAAGGGCCATGGCCTTTCTCACTTAGAATTGAGAGAGATTAAACAATCAATGAGAATGGTTGAGTCGAAATTTAATAGAATTGAAGGGTTTATGCTGGCATGTGAACTAGGTGTCCCAAAACAAGGCCATGCTATGAATGATAATAGCACATATGCCCATCGGAGAGATGAAAAAAGTACACAAACAATAAGTGAGGTGATGGTTGAAATAAATGGATCCAAAGATTGCATGAGTGACCATAAAAACGCTCTGTGCCCCTATGAGCATGGACTGAGTATAGGTTTGATTAATGAAGAGTTGCTTGTATTAAGGGCCTTGATAGGTGAACTTGGACAAAAAATCCCAATAGTTGAGGCGAAGGACAGTCCATGTATGGAGGGATCTGATACGCCTGACAGTCCATAAGCTCTATTAAATGCTATGGAACATTCTAAAAAGGAACAGGAGGTACCTGCTGGTACAAATGATATAACAGCCTTTATGTCACGAAGGATAAAAAAAAACTATCTACGTGCATTGAAACGAACAGCTGAAAGGAAAAGAGAGGCACTGTTGTTAAAAAAAAAAAGTACGAGGGTAAACACACCGAACAGTTTTCACTGGGATCGGTGGAGCCCTTGCTAAACATACTAGGACAACAAGGTGTGACCATATTGATCTTGCACAGCTCACAACTGAGAGCCAAGCAGTACTTTTGCCATCGAACTTGAAACAAGGCGATCACTGTGATAATATCAAGGATCAAAAAAAAAATAAGAACCAATCTACCTTTCCATCAAATAAGCAGTGCAATGTATCATTGATAGACCCTGTTATTAAACTGAGTAATGAAGTAATAACTGCGCATGCTCCCCAAGTTACTAATGATGAAATCCCCAAAAAACATTGTGTATCTCCAGTTTCTGTTGACAAACTACAAAAAAAAACATGAACTCCTACTTTCCAGTATGTGGTAGAAGTTGTTCGACGAAACTTGTGAATTTGCAGAGTGCGGCACCATTGCCTAAAGTGAATGAAATCATGCCCTTAGAATCTCAGAGCATGCTCCATCATAGGAGATCCTATCTGGAAGCATGCCAATACTCTGACAAATCCGATGAGTCAAACATTTTGGTTGAGAATAATACATTTATTATCATAAATGCTGCTAGCAAAGTGAGAGAATTACCTGAAGTTATCTGGTCTAAAACCCATGGTAACACTATAGGAAGCACAATTGAAAGAAATCTCACCAATCCGCCTATGTCTGAGGCCCAGGAATGTATCTCACATGGTCCCGGAGTCTTTAAAGATTGTCATTCGAATCCTGGGACGGTTCTGATAGATACAGACCGTGCGGAAATGTTGAGAACACTAAGAAGAGCAATGGATGAGGGCTTGATTACATCTGGTAATATAACTAATGGCTTGACAGACAAACTGGATAACACAAAACCAGTGAATTCTTCCCTGTCTTTAAATCCACCAATAGCGTCACAGGGTAATGGTAGCTCTAGTAATACACAAGATCCCATTGGGTCCGCAAATGAGGGACCATCTGTAAAGAGAACTCATTTGCAAATGAAGGAGAGTGAATTTAATATTATTGGATTAGAAGGTAATCCTAGTGTCCTGGGTGCTACACGCATCAACAGGGCCTATTTTTTGGGGATATTATCCCGCATTCCGCAATTGAGATCACTCACTTCTGAGGACTTTATAAGGATCTCTTTAGCAAGAGATAATAACCACAGAATGATCTGCTATTTACCTTCGGAAGCAATTCTGAAATATATTTGGTCATTCAGGGCGGAGATAAGGGATAAAGGCTTTACCTTGTTTACGTTTGGTAATGAACAAAGTGCAAACAAATTCATTGCATACTCTCGACAGGAGGAAATTGAGAATAGCAACAAGGGGTACGAAAACAAAGGCAATACTACTGACCAAAATCAAACAATGATGCACCTCATAGGGTTAGCAGCCAATAACAACAACATATCTTGGCTCAAACCTATGTTAAAAATGATTGCTGGGTCTGTATCACCACCACCGGCTCTATAGCCATCTATAGAAGAGCAATTGAATGTCATCTCTTGGAATTCCTGTGGATTCAGAAGTTAATTTTGAAAATTGGTTCAATCTACTAGCTAATGACAAATATCCCGATATCCTCTTATTACAAGAAACCATGAAACAGGAGGTATTTATTATTCCTGGATATAGAACCTTTTGCTCTCCGGCTATAAGGGTTAATGGAGGGCAACCATCAGGAGGTTTGGTAATTGCTATTAATAACAACATGAGATGTTATACACAACTTGTATGGGAGTCAGCCAATCTTCTGGGTGTAATACTGAGTTTTATGAATAAACAAACTAATCCAATATTACTAACTAAGAAAGTAACTAACTAACTGATATTGGAACCCCGTTTCAACATCTATTGAATCTCAATTTGATGAGTTAGATAAATGCTTTGAATCATTTTATTCACAAAAGGGTATTTACGACATTCTAATTGGTGGTGACTTCAACTCCGTATCTAACCAGAAGATGTATGACTCTCAGTTATGTAATTATTCATTACCGACGCGGAAAAGGGGAAAGTTATGGAAACTCTATCTCTAAGATTGGGATATTGACATTGCTGAATTTGATGTGAGTGGTCCCCATTTCACTTCGAGTTGTGAGGGAAAAACGTCCACGATTGACTATATAGGTTTATCACATAATATCTGTCATCTAGCTGGTCCTGTAACGATCTATCCCATAAAGCATGGTGATCATGCACAATTATCAATAACATTGAGTGTTGGTTCTTCTCGGTTAGAGGTGGTTCCGGCTCTAACTCTCCCCAAAGTGGATCGCTCTGCGATATCCCTTAGATGGAATCTTGGCCTGTGTAAGCGTTTTACAGCATATGTATCTAAAGGTATCAACATAAATCATCATATGTCAACTGTAGAAAAGGAGATGATTTGTGTTAGAACTATAGATAAGGCATTAATGCATTTCCAGTCAAATATGGTAAGCGCGATTAATCACCCACATAGTTTTGAACCTGAATGCAAAAGGTTAAAAAGGGAAAAAAAAACATGAGTTGAGAAATTTAACAAAGAACCAACTTAGTGCATCCAATTATGCCAAACTCAAGAAGCATATTATGCTGAAATTTAAGAACAAGATGAAGGAGAGTCGTATTCGAAACTACAACAATGATAACTGTCTACTAATTAGAGCCATTTGCAGTTATGACACATGTACTATTTGGCAAACTATCAAGTCCAGCAATAATCGAAGCACGGCTCTATCTGCTAATTCGGTCCCTGCTCAGATCTGGCAGGAATACATGTCAGACACATTTAAATTGCCAGTAAGATTTGAATCCTTAACCTTTGTATCAAAGAGTTACAATCTTCTGGGATGTTTACAATGGACTTTGGAGGATATAAAGTGGGCTATTGGGAATCTATCCTCTTCTAAATCTGCTGGACCTGATGGGATTCCTCCTTGTCTATATAAGTCTGATCCAGATAAATGGGCCGACATCATAAAAGCTAAATTTGAAATGATCATGCTCTCAGGGAAAATTCCTCAGGAATGGGTAATATCGAACATGATACCGATATATAAAAAAGGAAATCCATTGCTACCTGTGAATTATCGACCTATTTCTCTGATTAATACAGAAGTAAAAATCTTTGCAGTATTGTTACTTTACGATCTAGAACAATATATTAATAAACATGATCTTTTCTCAAAATTTCAAATAGGCTTTAGGAAGTCGATGAGCACTGTCTTAAATGGCACCATATTGTCTCATATATTATTTGGTACTAAAGGTAAAGATGTGTGCCCTGTTTGCATGACCCTGAATGATATGTCAGTGGCATTTGACTATGTAATTCGAAATATTCTATGGAAGAAAATGGTAAAAATGGGTATACCGGCAATCCTAATATATTGGATTGTTCAACTGCATACTAATACTTCCTATAAAATACGGATTACGAAAGAGGGAGCAACTACAGACCCTATAAAAACATTCTTGGGGCTGAAGCAAGGATGTAACCTTGCTGCTACTCTTTTTAATCTGTATATCTCCGATTTAGACCATCTTTGGAGGGAGCTAAACCTCTTCTCAACTAAATTAGGAATACTTCGTCTACAATGGCTAGCTTTTGCTGACAATCTAATTTTCTTTGATCGAACTCCATCAGGATTGCGGAATAAATTGAATTTGTTTGAGAAGTTTGCAGAAGAGCACAATTTGAGCCCAAACCCAGCGAAAACCGCGATTCTGACATTTGGGCTAATGAACAGAAAGAAAAAACATTTCAGATGGCAAATATTGAATACTACTATTCCGTTAATTGCAGAAACCATTTATCTGGGCTATCATTTGGCAGAGAGGAATTCGATTAAGTAATGGATTGCCCCAATTGAATAGAAGTGTCAGACCACTTTTATCGCAATTAAAAATAATTGTGGCCAAGTATTGTAAATATTCTTTAGTGCCCTTGATAGATTTCATGAATTTAAAAATCGAAAGCGTTCCCCTATATTCGCTGGATGCTTGTTTATTGAACATAGGTGAATATCTAGATGTTCTTCAGGGTCACCTATTGAAACTGGCACTACATTTACCACTATCTCTTCCAAATAGTATACTCAGACATGAGTTTGGGTTGATTGCACTTTCCACAAGAAGGAAATGGAGGCAATTAACTAACTATGCAAAAATGATAATGCCATCTAAAAATTCCTTACATCAGGATTTGGAGATCAATTTACGATTGAATAATGTCCTCTCATTAAATATGTATCAGAAGGAGATGCTTGCTTATTTATCTGATGTTGATATAACACCTGCAGATCTATGCTTGAGACCAGGTCATGCTAAAAAGAAATGATTTGAGCATGACTGGTGTAGGACTGTGCAAAAGATAGGCAACTATAAAATGTATATGGAATATGCTAAGGAGAAGAACTCCCCGGTCAGGTTGTTTAGAATTATTACCATGCAAGATTATGAGAACAGTATATATGAGATTTAGGATGAACTTATATTACACGAGAGAAAGAACATATCATTGGAAAAAGAAGGGAGATGAGATGAATATGTTAAAATGTTGCTTACCTCTTTGTAATGAACCAGTGGAAACACTGAAACATCTCATATTATATTGTAATTATTTTAAAATACAGAGGACTAACTTGTTGATGAAGTTTGTAAATAATCAATTTGAGGACAGCTTAGAATTTCTGTGGAACAGAATGATGAATTTTAATTATCGGCCATTGATTTATGCTTTGGAATGGCTTTTGAAACACATTGAAAAAGAATTGGGAAAGAATAATATTGAAGTACAAGATGTTTGAGAGGAAATTGGATCTTATGTTGTTTATGTTTGAATCTGCTTTAATTTTCTTGTCTCTCTCTTTTTTTGGGATATTTTAAAGTTTTAATTGTATATATGTATTTTTCTAATATGGATATTTTATAAAGGTTCATTTTCGAACCATGGACAAATAAAAAATAAAAAAATAATAATAATTACTACGTGCACGATTGATGCATCCATGGATCACTATTGAATATTTTCCATTCTCTCATTTATTGCAGATCAAACGCATCACAAGTGAACTGAATTAATTTGTAGTATCTGCAAAGGAGATGAAGCAATAATAAATCTTAAAACAAACTCAAAATCATTTTTCACACAGGTGCTCTAAAAATCCTACTTTTCATACAAACTCGATGGTCATATTTACTGCGCATTGTATAAGTATGTAATCCTTTGCCTGGTTGAATCAACATTTAAACACACAAATATTCATGTAAAAACACGTTTTACTTTAATGACTGTATAATGTTCGTTTCTCCTTGTATTACCAATTTGATTCTTGTAATACTTTGTAATCAAGCTGTGATGTCTAGTCTCTATTGTCTGAGTCAGGCTGGGGAGGAGGTGACTGGCCGAAATGTTTCTTTCATGTGCATGCGGCCATTCTCCATTTTGGCCACGCGTTTAAAACCTATATGCAGTGCTCCTCATTGTTCATTTGTATACGGATGGAAATATAGTACCATAAGTCCTTTTGTGTTGTCATTTAATTAATTGTTCTGCATGCTTTATTTTCATTTGAAACTTAGGCAAACTTCTTATCTCATCAAAGTGTATTTCTTTTGTACCTTAGCATTTGAGAAAGAGACCTTTCACAGCATAACAGGTTGTGCAGTAGGATGAGTTAAGGATTTAGATGTTTAAAAAATATTATAATTTCAATAAAACTGCATTTACAAGACAAATACACTAGAGCTACAGAGGCAAATTGCTCAAAACACCAGAGTACCAGGAGAGTATTAAGAGAGAACAGTAACCTGATACACTTTCATGGCAGGGCTAGCACTGTTACTGTCTCTCCGTAGGAGATCACATTCAGACCAGGGTTCCAACTTAATATTATCTTACATAAAGGCAATGTATTTATTTATTTATTGATTATTTGTAAGGCGCTTTATACAACAGAAGTATGTTAGCGCCACAAGGCTAAATGGGAAGGGAACAGGGGAAATAATACAGTGGCAAGAAACAAAACCAACGATAATATATTTACACTTGTGGTCCTACTAGGCCTTGTGGCATTCAGCCGTGCAAGTGCATTGATGAGAAGTGCAGGGGAGGGCGATGGAAAGGGGAGCAGGGGAGTGGAGAAGTGCTGGAGGGGGGCCAAGAGGGAAGGGCTAAGGGGAAACAGGGGGAGCACCTCAGGCTGAGTGCTAGTACAGGCAGCTCTCAAGGATGGTATGTTGAGCCACCAGGCAGGGGCCCGCAGAGCTATCGGGGGAGGGGGTGCTGGTAATGATGGGGAAAAGGGCCTGAGAGCCTGTGATGTTCATGAGCAGTTGTGGGGGGATCAGCAAGGAAGGGAAAGTGGTAGAGAAACACAGAGTTTTGAGCAGTTTCCTGAACTTAAGGAGGTCAGGCTCAAATTTGAGAGGGGCAGGCAGGCTGTTCCAAAGGGAGGCACCAGCAGCGGATAGCGATCTGCCCCCCACTCTCTGCTTAGAGAAGCGCTTGACAGTCAGAGAGTTGGAGAGTTGGAATTAGAGGAGCATAGGGCACGAGCAGGGGAATATTTATGGAGGGAAAGTTTGAGATAGCGTGGTCCCCGGCCGAAAAAGGTCTTGTGGATGATGCAGATGGTCTTGAATTTGATCCTTGCAGCCACCGGCAGCCAGTGGAGAGATTGTAAGGCTGGAGAGATATGGTCCCAAGGTTTTTGGCCTCACAAGATGGTATGGTAGAGGGCCTTAAGAGGGTGGCCAAAGGGTAGGACGAAAAGAGGGCACAGGTGTCCCAATGAGGAGGATCTCCATCTTATTGGCATTGAGACAGAGATTGTTCAATAAACACCATGCCTGAATGGCAGACAGACAGCCCGGGATGAGAGTGGAAAAAGAGGAAGAAGTACAGTGAAGTTTGAAGGAAAGCTGTGTGTCATCGGCATAACACAGGAAATGAGGATAGAAGAAGGAGATCAGATAAGTAAGAGAGCCGAGATAGATATTGAAGAGCCAACATGATAGGAGAGAGCCCTGGTGGACACCACAGGTAGAGAGGGTGGTGGAGGAGGAGAAGGGGCCCAATTGCAGCTGGGAAGGGCAGTTAGTGAGGAAAGAGGTCAGCCAGTCCAGTGCCCAATCAGTGATGCCGAGAGTGTCACAGAGTCCTTTTATGGGAATCATACCAAAATGTCACCACGATTGTGGCGTGTGATGCTGGAAATGCAAATGAGGGACAGGGCCTCTGTATCCTTGTCCTTTACTGCTTTTTATTGTGTGTTCTGTCGTGTTTTCCGCGCAGGAGTTCATGTGGGACTCCTGGAGGTGCCGCTCTCTCTCCTTTGGTTTGGTGAACGGACCCGTGGGATACCCTTATGGCACCCATGGGTAGGGGTACAGCCCTGTGCCTCTAGTGTATGTTTTTGGGCACCTGTGTGTGACCCACAGAGAAGGGTGCGGGCTGGTGGCAGCTCCGTGCTGAAATGACTGGTGCCCTGAGCGTCCTCCATTTTGGGATGCCCAGGCCCTGTCATTAGAATCGGTAGATTCCTGATGGAGACAAAATGGCCCCCATGGCCTCTTGCTTTCCATCACCTGTTACCCTGATCTTCCCGAAGTTCCGGGAAGCCCTGCCTCTGTCCCTCCCCCCTGACTGGCTGTTGGGTGGAAGTGCCATATCTGGTAGTGTGGAGAAGTGCCAACCAGACTGGCTGGAGCCTTCTCAACGACCGTATGTTGTGGGTGCACCTGTGGGTGGGACCTGGGTGAATGGAGTGTGTGACGAATATACATTTTTTGTTGTGGCTGTCTAGTATCTGGTGGTTAACACAATGGTTGAGACAGCCCTGCCCAAAACCGGTATGAATGCAGCTTGGAGTATTGAATGGCTCGGTACTTGTCCCAATACACATAACTTATTGTGAGTGCCTGAAGAGAAGTGAATGGCCTGAATACCTTGTGTACCTGATTGGCTGCCTGCCTGCATGAATACCCATAGTCGTGATTGGATGCTTGAGTATGACCCAGCGGAATGAACGGGAGATCAACAGTATATCTGGGGACCTCTCACTGCTAGGAATCGTGTTCAGAAGCTGAAGTCCACTACGACGAGTAACTGGAGTGAAGCTTAACCTTGAGCCCTGCTGGACGAGAAGAATTGCTGTTGCTCTCCTTCGCAATCGGAAAGCTGCTGTGCTTCAAGGACTGACCCAGAGAGGACCTGGTAAGGCGCCCTCTTCCCAAACGATGAGGGACCATCGTGCACAGCTGATCTTTGCCTAAGCTCCCTGGTAGACAGACCTTCGACAGGCTGCCGACCCGATACAGGGACTGCTGCGGAACTCCAAGGAGAAGCGCCCGGACTGTTGTCTGTCACTGTCGTCGACCGCCATCGCCGACTGGAGCCGCCGTGCTCCCGTTGCCTAAGAACTTCATTGACCCAAGGACGCTCTCGTCCGCATCATCGCCGCTGTATCCTGCTGGAGAAGGCCTGACCGTTGACGCGCCGAGGAGCATCCACCAGTGGGTTTCCCGCCACCCAAAGACCACAGAGACGCTGACGACTCAACGCCCTTGCTGGGCCACAGTTATTCAACTCTTTGCGGTCCAGAACTATCGACACTGAGGTGCCCCGCACGCCTCTTCCTTGCAGGACGTTTTCGCTTCCCCGTCAACGAGCACCGTTAGGAACGACGCGGCCACTTCACCATCGTAGCTCGACCTGTTCTCCATCGGACGTTCGACGACCCGTGACTCCTGCCTGAAAGGGAGGACACTCAAGAAGGGTTGTCGATTTTCCCGACACGGAATGCTACAACACCAAGGTACTTTGGGGTTGCAGAACTATTGGGAAGTCTAAGGGTGAACAATATATGGACTGGGCTTGTATCTTTCTTCAACAGGTTGACCAGGTGAGGGGATCTCCACACAGAGCTGTGTTTAACGGTAGTTACCAGTATTCTGCCTATTGCTCAACCATCCTACTTTCCTTCCTCTCTCTACTGCTGGTTTCCTCTTTATTTTGATCTGTGTGTCATTCTGACGAAAAGCACTTTAATAAGATTGAGTAACGTTAGTAGTACCACTTTAGAATTGTACATATTTACCATTGTTGATTTTCGGAGCACAAAGTGAGTTATTGTGATCGTGTATATGACTTTGGGCCTCATTCCGAGTATGGCGGTAAGGGATAGCGGCCACCGGTAACGAGACCGGTGGCGGTAATCCCTTACCGCCATACTCCGAGGTTCCCTTTGCGCCCTCGCCCTTAACGCCTGCTTTGAGCAGGTGTTAAAGTCGAGGGCGCAAAGGGGCCTCCAAGCCAATAACGGTGACCGTAATGAACGGTCACCGTTATTTGCATCTTCCCCATTCCCATTGAGCCCTATGGGGGCTCATTTGGGAATGGGGAAGAGCCTTGGTGAATGGGGAATTACCGCCCCGCCAACCTTGGAATGGGGCGGTAATTCCGCCATCCACCAAGGCGCTGCCGGTCCGGGTACGGCGTCAACCAAGGCGTTAATAGCGCCATTGGTTAGCGCCGTACTCGGAATGAGGCCCTTTGAATATTAATTATATAAAGACTGTGTTTTAACCGATACAGTGTGTTGACATTCATTCGGGGGTGCTCAGGGACAACACTGTACTTAACAAACAGCTTGCATCACCTCCTGAGAAGCTAGGCCTTGATTGCTCGACCACGTCTACCTAGAGAATTTTGGCAGGGGTCTCTGTGCCTCCCCTCTACCATATAGAGAGCGGAAGTGCAGACCCCCCCTCTCGTCTTTACAGCTGGTGGCAGTGGTGGGATGCTTATGGTTTTAAGACTCAGTGTATAACCGTGCCACTTACGAAGGATATCCACACTTTGTTAAATTAAGGTTTTGTTGTGTACAAGATAACTGCATTACAAGCAATAGAATCTATTGCGAATGGTAAATTGACTCGGATGAGCCTAAAGGCTCTCCAGAGTGCTTGTGAAGCCAGGGAATTAGACTTTGTGGATAAGTCTAGGGCCGAGCTGATCGCTGCCCTGGTGGACTACCAGATAGATTGTGAAACTCTTGAAGGGGGGGATGCAACCAATGAGGACTCTACCCCGGGGGTTGTAACCGAAACTGATTCTGGGAATGCCACCATTCCTGCTGCCTCTGTTCCGAACCCCAGCAGTTCTTTAGAGCTTGAGTTATTGAGGATGAAGTTAGCCTTTGAATATCGCAAGTTGGAACTAGATGCTGAACTTAAGAAAGAGGAGTTGGCACAACAAGTGGAGGACAAGAACCGGGATCTTAAGCTAAAAGATAGGGATCTTGAACTCAAAGATAAGGACCTTGAACTCAAGAACCGGGACACTGAATGTCAGCGAATCTAGCTAGAGAAAGCTCGAGTGGAGACTTCAGCGAAACCAGTTGAGAGTGTCAGGACCCCAGCAACCAAGTTTATGAAAGATTTGGTTTGTGTATATGCGGAGGGTTCTGATATCCTCCAATGGAATGAAGCATTTGAAATGGCTTGTGCAATTCATGATGTTGATAAGATAGATTGGAATAAGTGTTTGTTAAGCAGAGTGCTCAAATGGGATATGACTGTATTCTGACACTGAGTGTGGAAGAAAGGGGTCAGTATGAGTGCATGAAGTCTGCTTTGATCGCCAAGTTTGGCAAAACGCCTACCCAATATCTTAAATGGTTCAGGGATTTTAAGAAATGAGAGAATGTGTCTTGAGTTGACTGGGTGAGTGCTGTGCACATGAACATGATGGGGTGGATTGATGGCTACAAAGTGAAAATGCTTGTTGAATTGTCTCACCTCTTGTTTATTAACCTTTTTTCGGAAGCCTGTTCACCAGAGCTGTGTCAGTATGTTGCTGACCAGAACATTTCGGACCCTTTAAGCTGGCTAGGTTGTCTGACAAGTGGGTCTCCCACCGGGTGTCCCCTAAGGACTCCAGTGGGAAGGACAAGTACAAAGAAAAGGGGGCCTCTCAGAAAGCTGAGGCGTCCCAAAAGCAATCACAGTCGGGTAAACCAAAACCTTCTTCTCAGAAGACCCAAAAACCTAGTGGGGAAAAGTCTGTTGTGGATGGGAGTAAGAGTATTGGTCCGCCTGCTGCAAAGCGGGGTCCCAGTGGCTCCAGTACCATAACCCGCACGCCCGGCACATGCTGGGATTGTGGGGCTCTGGATCACCGAAGGGGTGACCCCAAGTGTAAGGGTAAGGTACTTGGAGTCCAGGCTGTCAGCCTGACCTATCCCTACTCCGTACCTGAGGTGGAGGCCACCATCCTCCCCTCCTCTACTGGGATCACCTTCGGTGCTCCCGTAGAGATTTCCTTAGTGTCCCTTGGGGCCTGGGACCAGTAAGCAGAAGTACTGGCAACTATCCCGCAAAACACTCATAGGTTTTTGAGAAGTGTCCTCTTGAATGGCCAGCATTCTACTGGTTTGAGAGACACTGGGGCAAGCATGACAGTGGTGGACAGGACCCTGCTCAAGCCAGAGGACTATGTAGGTGCTCTTCTGAGAACCACCGGGTTAGCTGGTGGGCCTCCCAAATTATCGCCTGTAACCTTAGTAAACATTACGATTGGAGACAAGACAGCAAAGCTTCCGGTCCTGTTTCAGGACAACGTGCCTGCGAATATTTTGTTGGGTAACGATTTGGTCGAATTGGGGATGATCACGGATGGTCTACCCATGGCTGCAGTGGCAGTCACCCGTTTGCAGGTCACACAGGGTCCGGCAGCGAGCCCGGTACCCTTGCTGACGGGGAAACTCAAGGCACGAAAGAAACGGAGGAGTAAGAAGGCCGCCCCTGTGGAGGGAGCCCCTACTCCTCCCGCTGTTCCGACAGCATCAATTAGATCCCTGCTCCGGATGGGCTGGGTCCAGTGGTAAATCCCGTCTCAACTCCTGTGGGAGACGAGCCAGAAGACTTTCCTGCGGGAGAGGCTCTTAACCCGGAGGATCATCCCAACCTTCAATGCTTGTTGGATGAAGGGGGACCCTCCCGGGCGGACTTCTGTAAGGGACAGAGAGAGTGCCACTCTCTCTCGGGTCTGAGGACACAGGCCCTGTCCAAGGCACAGGGAGAAGTGCCTAGGACATTTTGGATTTATCGGGAGGGTGAGCTCCTTGTTAGTGAGCCCACTAAGCCTGAACCTGGTGCCCTCAAGAGGTTGGTGGTACCCCAGGTTTACTGGCCCTTCCTACTGCAGTTGGCGCATGAGGTGCACTTGGCTGGTCATCTTGGTACCAAGAAGAGTAAGCAGAGGCTCTCTGCCCATTTCTACTGGCCACGGATAGAAGTAGAAGTGGAGTCCCACTGCAGGACCTGCCCAACTTGTCAGTTTTCTGGCAAGACTGGAGGCAGAGTCATCGCCCCACTGTAACCGTTGCCCGATGTGGGCACACCATTTGAGAGGGTTGGCATCGACATCATCGGTCCCCTTGACCATCCCACATCGGGTGGACGTCGGTTCATCCTGGTTTTGGTAGATCATGCCACCAGGTACCCTGAGGCTATACCCCTTCGGACGGTTACGGCCAAGGTGGTTGCCAGGGCTTTCCTGGGCATTTTCACCCGTGTTGGATTCCCTAAGGAGGTTGTCTCTGATAGAGGATCCAACTTCATGTCGAGTTACATGAAAACCATGTGGAAACAATGCGGAGTAACTTACAAATTCTCCACCTCTTACCACCCCCAGACCAACAGTTTGGTGGAGAGATTTAACAACACTCTCAAAGGCATGTTAGGCGCTTTGGAAGAGCCCCTCAGGAAGAAGTGGGATCTTCTCCTGCCATGCCTGCTGTTTGCTTACAGAGAGGTACCTCAATAGGGTGTTGGTTTTAGCCCCTTTGAGTTACTCTTTGGACATCCCGTGAGGGGCCCCTAGCCTGGATCCGAGAAGGTTGGGAGACCACCCCTCCAGGTCCCGCCAAGCAAGTGGGGGACTATGTGTTAGGCATCAGGCAGAGGATGACACAGATGATGGGCCAGGCAACAGCGAATCTTAAGGTCAGCCAGGAATTGAATAAGTACTGACATGACCTTAAAGCATCGCAAGTGGATTGGACTTCGGGACAGGAGGTCCTTGTGATGGAGCCTACCAAGTTTTGGACGTTGGCGGATAAATGGACTGGACCCTTCAGGGTTATCTCCAAGAAGGATGAGGACAATTATCTGGTTGACATGGGAGCCTCTGGGGTAGCCCCTCAGATATCCATGTTAACAGGCTAAAGCCTTCCACAGGCGGGCCGAAGTCTCATGCCTCTTGCTAGCTTCCGGGCAAGAAGAGGATGAGAGTGAGCCCCTTCCTGATTTTCTGCATAGCAACCCTCAGGATGGCTCCGAGGAGGGAGTGCATCTCTCTCCCGATCTGACGACAGAGCAGCAGAAGGCCTGCCGGGCTTTGCTCCAACAGTACGCCTCTCTGTTCTCACTGACACCAGCAGGCCTTACACCGTGGTGTAGGCACGAGATTGACACTGGTGACAGTGTGCCTGTCAAAAGCAGGTGCTACCGTATGTCAGATACCATCAAGAACCGCATCCAGGCTGAGGTCGCCAAGATGTTGGATCTGGGTGTTATTGAACCCTCAACCAGGCCCTGGTCCAGTCCCGTGGTCCTTGTCCACAAGGCAAGTTCCCAGGCAGGTACCAAGGATTGGAGGTTCTGTGTGGACTACCGAGGAGTTAATGCCGTCACCAAGACTGACACGCACCCTTTGACCCGGGCTGATGAGCTCGTGGACACCATAGGTGCTGCCAAATTTGTGAGCACCTTCGACTTTACCTCAGGCTATTGGCAAATAGCTCTGACGGACCATGCCAAGGAAAAGACTGCGTTCTCAACACCAGAGGGACTCTACCAGTTTAGAGTCATGCCTTTCGGGCTGAAGAACGCCCCTGCCACTTTCCAGAGATTAGTCAACCATGCGCTCAGTGGGCTGGAAGCCTTTTGTGTGGCCTACCTAGATGACATTGCCGTCTACAGTTCCACCTGGGAAGAGCATTTGACTCATCTGGAATAAAGTGTTGCAGTCGTTAAAAAGGGCTAACCTCACTATCAAGGCGACCAAGTGCCAGATAGCGCAGGGGAAAGTCACCTATCTTGGTCATGAGGTAGGAGGGGGTCAAATCCAACCCCTCCCCAGTAAAGTACAGGATGGACAGGACTGGGAGACTCCCATTACTCAAACCCAGGTGAGAGCCTTTTTGGGCCTCACTGGGTACTATCGCAATTTCATGGCAGACTATGGAACCATAGCTGCACCCCTGACAGCGTTGACTTCGCCCAAGCAACCGAGGAAGGTTAATTGGACTGAAGACTGTCAGAGGGCCTTTGATGGCTTGAAAGGAAGTCTGTGTCGGGCACCTGTGCTATGTGCGCCTGATTACAGCAAGCCCTTTATTGTTCAAACTGACGCCTGCGGCACCGGAATTGGAGCTGTCTTGTCCCAGTTAGATGACAAAGGAAGCGAACATCCGATCATCTTCATCAGTAGACAACTTAAGGGTAGGGAACTTGGGTGGGCTACTGTTGAGAAGGAATGTTTTAGTATTGTTTGGAGCCTTAGGCGTTTTAGACCCTACCTTACTGGGTCTACCTTCAAGGTCCAAACCGATCATAAGCGCCTTAAGGGGCTTATGCACATGAAGGGTGAAAACCCGAAACTGCTCAGGTGGTCCATTAGTCTGCAAGGGCTAGACTTTACCATTGAGCACAGGCCAGGGAAGAGTCACGATAATGCAGATGGCCTTTCCAGAAGGTATGTTGACCGTCTGGATGAGGGTGTCTATCCCGTTGGAGATTAGGCACCCTCCACCTCAGTCTGGGGAGGGGGTGGCTGTGATGCTGGAAATGTATCGGAGGGACAGGGCCTCTGTATCCTTGTCCTTTACTGCTTTTTATCGTGTGTTCTGTCGTGTTTTCTGCGCAGGAGTTCATGTGGAACTCCTGGTGGTGCAGTTCTCTCTCCTTTGGTTTGGTGAACGGACCCGTAGGATACCCTTATGGCACCCATGGGTAGGGGTACAACCCTGTGCCCCTAGTGTATGTTTTTGGGCACCTGTGTGTGACCCACAGAGCAGGGTACGGGCTGGTGGCAGCTCCGTGCTGAAATGACTGGTGCCCTGAGCGTCCTCCATTTTGGGATGCCCATGCCCTGTCATTGGAATCGGTAGATTCCTGATGGAGACAAAATGGCCCCCATGGCCTCTTGCCTTCCATCACCTGTTACCCTGACCTTCCCGAAGTCCCGGGAAGCCCTGCCTCTGTCCCTTCCCCCTGACTGGCTGTTGGGTGGAAGTGCCGTATATGGTAGTGTGGGGAAGTGCCGACCAGACTGACTGGAGCCTTCTCAACGACCGTATGTTGTGGGTACGCCTGTGGGTGGGACATGGGTAAATGGAGTGTGTGACGAATATACATTCTATGTTGTGGCTGTCTAGTATCTGGTGGTTGACACAATGGTTGAGACAGCCCTGCCCAAAACCGGTATAAATTCAGCTTAGAGTGTTGAATGGCTCGGTACTTGTCCCAATACACATAACTTGTTGTGAGTGTCTGGATAGAAGTGAATGGCCTGAATACCTCGTGTGCCTGATTGGCTGCCTGCCTGCATGAATGCCCGTAGTTGTGAATGGATGCTTGAGTATGACCCAGCGGAATGAATGGGAGATCAACAGTATATCTGGGGACCTCTCACTGCTAGGAATCGTGTTCAGAAGCTGAAGTCCACTACGACGAGTAACTGGAGTGAAGCTTAACCTTGAGCCCTGCTGGATGAGAAGAATTGCTGTTGCTCTCCTTCGGAATTGGAAAGCTGCTGTGCTTCAAGGACTGACCCAGAGAGGACCTGGTAAGGCCCCCTCTTCCTGTGCTACGAGGGACCATCGTGCACAGCTGATCTTTGCCTAAGTTCCCTGGTAGACAGCCCTTCGACAGGCTGCCAACCCGATACGGGGACTGCTGTGGAACTCCAAGGAGAAGCACCCGGACTGTTGTCCATCACTGTCGTCGACCGCCGTCGCCGACTGGAGCCGCCGTGCTCCCGTTGCCTAAGAACTTCATTGGTCCAAGGACGCTCTTGTCTGCATTGTCACCGCTGTCTCCGCTGGAAAAGGCCTGACCGTCGACACGCCGAGGAGCATCCACCGGTGGGTTTCCCGCAACCCAAAGACCACGGAGACGCCAACGACTAGACGCCCTTGCTGGGCCACAGTTCTTCAACTCTTTGTGGTCCAGAACTATTGACACCGAGGTGCCCCGCACGCCTCTTCCTTGCAGGACGTTTACGCTTCCCCATCAACGAGCACCGCTAGGAACGAGGTGGTCACTTCACCGTCGTAGCTCGACCTGTTCTCCATCGGACGTTCGACGTGACTCCTGCCTGAAAGGGAGGACACTCAAGAAGGGTTGTCAATTTCCCCGATGCGGAACGCTACAACACCAAGGTACTTTGGGGTTGCAGAACTATTGGGAATTCTAAGGGTGAACAATATAGGGACTGGGCTAGTATCTTTCTTCTACAGGTTGCCCAGGTGGGGGGATCTCCACACAGAGCTGTGTTTAACGGTAGTTACCAGTATTCTGCCTATTGCTCAACCATCCTACTTTCCTTCCTCTCTCTACTGCTGGTTTTCTCTTTATTTTGATCTGTGTGTCATTCTGACCGTATGCACTTTAATAAGATTGAGTAACGTTAGTGGTACCACTTTAGAATTGTACATATTTACCATTGTTGATTTTCGGAGCACAAGGTGAGTTATTGTGATCGTGTATATGACTTTGAATATTAATTATATAAAGACTGTGTTTTAACCAATACAGTGTGTGGACATTCCTTTGTGGGTGCTCGGGGACTACACTGTCCTTAAGAACTAGCTCGCATCACCTCCTAAGAAGCTAGGCCTTGCTTGCTCGACCACGTCTACCAATACTAGAGAATCTTGGCAGGTGTCTCTGTGCCTCCCCTCTACCATATAGAGAGCGGAAGTGCAGACCCCCCCTCCGGTCTTTACATGGCGACATTCCTAATACTGCACCTGAGCGCCGTCCATAAATCCAGATACCCATTACACTGATTAAGTTTAGTGGGGATTGCAGGGATATCCCCCGATCCCCTTAGTTGGTGTAATGAGGGTCAGGGGTTGCGAAGGTGTTTGCCACTTACCATTACGGTAAGTAAGTGGGAAGAACGGATGCTGCAGGGGTACAAGGGAGTCAGCCGCACACACAGAGGTGCACCACAGTAAAGGTAAGTGGGCAGCATGCAGGGTGGGGGATTGCAGGCCGGGGCATGCGGGAAAAAGTGATGCATCTGATCACTGCACCGCACCATAATTGGAGTCAACCTTTTCGTCGGCGGAATTGCGGGCGCCGCAGTAATCACATAGATTCAATTCATGAGGATGGAATGGCTGACCGTGTCAAAGGCAGAGTAGAGATCCAGGAGAATGAGAACAGCAGGAGAGTTTGAGTCGAGATTTGCGAGCAAGGTTTCATGGGTGTTCAGGAGAGCAGTTTCCGTGCCTGTGGATACTCAGAGTCCATATTGGGGGTCATGAACGCAGCCAACAAGATCAGTATGGAGGGTCAGTTGGGGGAGGACACACTTTTCCAAAAGTTTACCCAGGAAGGGGTAATAGAGTTAGAGTGATAGTTAACCGGGCAGGAGTGGTCAGCAGACAGCTTTTTAAAGAGAGGGTGCACAAGGGAGTGCTTGAGGGATAGAGACCCAGTGGTGAAGGAGTGGTTCCAGAGGTCTGCAAGGGCCAGGGCGAGAGAGGAGATGTTGTCCTCAATGGTTCTGGAGGACAGGGGAGCACGTGTTTGGAGGAAGCCTTCATAGAGTGGACCACTTTAGAGACCTTGTCCGCGTTATGGGCAGGAGGGAGGAGAGGGGGTTGGGAGGAGAGGGGCCATGGAAGGCAGGCGAGTCGGAGAGGAGATGGGGTGGGGGAGAGTGAGCAGAGGATGTCCTGATTTTGGATGGGAAGTGGGAGGCTAAGGCAGTGCAGAGGGCCTGGGAAGGAAGGAGAGAGGTGGCGACTGCAAGCAGATTGGCAAGTTCCTTGTAGATTTTGAAAAATGTGGCCATATTGTTAGAGGCTCCAGTGATGCAGGCTTGGATGTGGACCCACTTTCTTGGAGCGGATAGAGAGGCGATATTGCCTTTGAAGCAGACGGCAGGCCAATTTGTCAGAGGATGAGCCCAAGGTATATCACTTTTGTTCACCAACTCTGCACTTGCGTTTCAGAAATGCTAAATAGCAGTCGTACCAGCTGTTGTCCTTGGTGGCAGGTTTCAGACGGATCCTCATGGCAGGGGCAAGGATGTCTGGGGCGGGAGCGGGAAATGGAAGCGGGATGAAGGTGGAGGCAAAATCAGCAGCTGACACTAGCTTCATTGGTCAAATGACGGTGAAGGAGGCTAACAGTGCAGGGGGTGGCTCGGATAGAGTGGGGTTGGTGACCGGATTAGAAATAGGGATGTCACCAGAGATGAGGGCATCAAGAGTATAGCCAGCAGAGTGATTCGGCCTGGAAGGAAGAGTAGTGAGAGAGAGGAAGTCACAGAGGACCCAGAACTGAGAGGTGGATGATTCAAGAGAATCGAGGTGGATGTTGAAGTCACCAAGGAGGAGGAGTTTGGAAGAAGAGGTTGAAAGAGATGAGGCGAGATCGGCCCATTTAGAGGGGAAGAAGGAGAAAGGGCCAAGGGGTCTTTAGATAGGGGCGAGGGTGAGAGAGAAAGTGGGGGAGACCACCAGCCTACAGATGAGGTATTCAAAAGAGGAGTATGATTGAGTAGGAATGAGGGAGGCAGGGACCCACTCAGGGAAGATCAGAGCCACTTCACCTCCTGTTGGGCCTGAGTTTGGAGAGGATTTTGCATGTGAACAGATGTGAACAGATTATAAAGAGACTTAGAGGCTCTTTACTTGTTACCACACCCAGACTAACAACTAGTGGAGCACTACTATAAGATGCTGAACAGCAAGATGGGTGCTTTGGAACAATCCCTGAGGATAAAGTGTGATTTCCTATTACCATGCACACTCTTTACCTACATGGGGGTATAAGAGAAAGAAGTGGGCTTTAATCCCTTTGGGTTTTGAGGTCCTTTTCGCTCACACTGCGAGGGGACTCTCCACCATTCTGCCAGAATGAAACCCTTGGATTCAACACATGGCATGATGGATAATGCATTGGACCTTCATGAACAGATGTCTCATGTCATGGCTGAGGCACTGGACAATCTGAAAGTTAGTCAGGCTGTGGTCAAGAAATGTATGACAAGAAAGTACAGCAGATAGAATACCAGGGGGGCAAGATATCCTCATGATAGAGACGACAAAGCCAAGGGCGCTAGAAGACAAGTGGTATGCCCCATACACTTTACAGACCTGATAATAAGATATTTTGGTCAACCATATCAAAAGCTGCTGAATGGACCAACATAAACAGCAAAGAAAGGTGAACCTGATCAGAATTTTCCTAAATATCATGCCAAACCTTAATCAATTTAAACTCAGTTCCATGTTTGGAGAGTAACCCTGGTTGTAGATTCGATGTTTCTATGTGATGTTGTAGTGCATAGTAACCATGTTCTGGAGATCTAACTGTTCGGAACTCATCCTCCTGGTCTTTATGGCAGCGATGGCATCAGAGACATCCATGTGATTATCAAACCTTCCCAAGATGGCGGACAATGGGCCCTCATTTGCTTCACAGAACAAACTCTCTAGTTCTTCGTCAAGATGGCAGCAGTGAGCAATGATGCTGGGAAGACGTGCATACTTCAGAAAGCTTCATAAGCTGAATAGGAGGTGGGAGCGCTGCGTTGCTTCGCACTTAATGCTAGTTTTCTTCCTTGTTGGTTACGCTCTACCTCTCTCCTTCTCCTTTCACGCTGCCAATCCCACAGCTTCTCCCTTTTGGGACATGGCTTCCTTCTCTTCGTGTATCACACTGCCATCTCTACTCTTCCCTTTCCTTTCTGCAGCTCTGCCTGCTCTGTCCCTCCATTCCTCTGATTGCCACGTAGCTGCTGCCTTCCGTTCCAGCAATCCGGCAGCAGGGCTGATCCTCCCTCATCTTTCCATTACCCGTGGTCAGTCCTGGGCTCACGCTAGTGAGGCAAATCCTTCCTGCCATTCCGCAGTGCTGTTGCTCATTCCTTGCCATCCGGTGCTTATCGGGTTCAGCTCTCAGCTCCAGCAGTGCGCTACACTCACTTTCCCACAATTCAGGTTTCTGCAAGTATTTCCGCAACCCCAGGTATCTCAATTTTTCTCGCTTTTGCCTGCGCTGCTAAAGACATTCTACCTGCCTTCCGGACACCACCTTCTATGAATCTCCACGCATAATTCAGTATGTGTACTTCTCCTGTGGGATAAGACATCTGCACCAGGACTACTGCAATCTGTGGCTTGGAGAAATGAACACCTGCATGTTTTTTTTCCCTTTGGGTTGTTTTTCCCTGGGTTATTAGGACTTGGCCCCAGGAGCACCTCCAGAGCTCTGTTTCCCTTACTAGGACTCTGGAGAGGTTACTGGGCCTGGTTCCGCATTCATCCTTTCATCTGAAGACCACTTCCCTGAAGAGCAGGCAAGTTCTTTTGCATATATTGCTGCTCACACTGCATTACAGAAGTCACTGGGGCATTAGGTCTAACACTAACAATTGTTTCTAAATGCTAGATGAAAGATGTTTTAGACTTCAAAATAATTTTGATAATTATCAAGAATTCTGCATTTGTCACATGGTCCATCAGCCTGCAACTGCTGATCATGGGAAAGCTGATAGACCTTCTAGAATGTTCAGTTCATTTGAGCCTAAGAGCAAGGTAGGTGGGGGCTGGAGGCGGAGAGAAAGACAAAGAGCAAGAGAAAGAGAAAGAGAGAGATTTTGTTCTTAGGTCGAAGTCCAGATTTTTCAGGCTAGTTAATGGGTCTTTTCCCCTTATGTTTCCCATATGTATTTCCTTTGGCGCTGATTGTGTGGGTGCCACTGGTTAGTGCACAATGTTGTTAACATTTCTAGTGGGATACATTTTTCTGTACCCTGGAAGAGTTTCTAGTAGGGACCCGTGTGTAAAATCCAGTACCTAGTCCAACAGTCTAACGTTGAGTCCTGCAAGAGTGGGTTGCATACAAATCTTATTATTCATGTTATTTATAGTCAAGGCCTCTGCACGCATCGGAAGGCGAGTGCTCCAGAGCCAGAACCATACATAGTTGGTTACTTAAATGGTGTCTTGAATCAGGCATCCCTCTAGACCAGGAGAAAAAAAAGCCTGTGAAAATGCCCAGGAAAGTTTGAATGTGGCAACCCCAGTAATTGGAAGGCCACTGAATGTTTGAGGGGGTGCAACAATGTGATGAGGAACCACGTTTACACCCCATTGCCAAGATACCTATTTAATCAGAAGGTCTGCAACCATTCTTTGTTAAACCTACCGACCACTCCAGAAGAGCGAAGAAGAACCCTGCCCTAAGAAAAAAACATGCAGAAATGTTACCTGTGAAGAATCCTACGGATCCGTCACTGAAGCCCAGCATAAAGTTCTCCTCTCAAGTGTCCAGGAAAAGTCAGAGGCTTCCTGATCCTGACCTGTGGGGTGGTGTACTGAGGGAGGATCACCTGGGAGGAAAAAGGGCCATGGGTGGTGAGGCCGATCCCATGGGCTGCGACGCAGTATTTGTCCTCTGACAGGGAGTGCCTTTCTGGGTTCCCAAAACAGGTAATTGCATATTGTCATTATACTGTTTCTAACTCACAGTTCTATGACCCGGAGTAGAAGCTCTGGTAAATCTGAGCAAACCTTGTCAACAGAAAGATCTTTTAAGAATAAATACCCTCCTTACACCCTAAGGTATAATATAAAAAGATCTAGATCAAATGCCTTAAATACAATGTATTCCTCTGTAATAACCAATGCTAAAAGTCCATTTTTTTATGAGTATAAGGGAAATGAATCTACCCTTAAAAATAACTCAATTGTTGAAAGAACAAACTTTACTGAGGGGGACCACATGTCCCATAATCCCAGAAATACTTTGACGAGGAAGAGTTCTGAAAAGGCATGCAGTATCAGTAGTTAGGCACCTAAGCCTAACAGCCCACACCTGAAGGAACCTGCGAGGCATAAAAGGCCCCCTCAGGTGCAGGCAATTGGAAGGATCTGGAACTGTGACTGGAACGCGAGCTGTAGCAGAAGGAAGAAGGCACAAGGCTGGAAACCAAGTAGAAGTCGAAGAACAAGAAAAGAGTCCTGTTTCCCCTAACTCTGAAGTGCAGAGGCTGCACAGCGGAAGGAGTGCAGGAGAGCTGTTTTTCCACATGTGAGTCTGATTGCCATGGTTGCCGAGCTGTGGACGTCTAGGAGACAGAGGTAAGAAACAGTTTTGAAGCCGCGGGTCTCGGGAGCGAGAGGAGCTCCCGAAATGTGTGGCCATACCGGAGACACCTTTATTGGAGAAGGGTGTGGGTCACCAGTGAGCCAGATGCAGTAGAAGTTGTGGCAGAAGTCAAGAAAGCAGTGCAACCCACGGAGCAAGTGTCTAAGGAGCCGGTGAGTGAATCACAGAATTCTAACACCTTGCACGAGCATTGCCGGCAACAGTATCCAGTTCCCTGTTCACTTGCATAAAACTTTAAAGTGTAGCACTCGCGTATAACGTGAAAAGCATTTTACTCGTGTGAGAAGCTAACATTGCTTAAACTCATTGTTCAATTGTTAAAAGACTGTTAATGCTTGAAGGAGTGGTCGTGTGTCCCTAATTAAGGAGAGGGACCGCTGCTACGGCCATTACCAAATACCTAGCCTTGACAATTCAAGTGTTACAATCTTTACCTTGTGAAAACTACATCAAAAAGTGGTTGCATTGCATAATTGTGATTCACAAAGGAGGACTGAACTCCATCCTTCACTTTCATATGGAATACAATTCTATACCAGTCTTTAAACCTTAAAAACGACACTAAGGGCCTCATCACGAGTTTGGCGGTAACCCTTAAAATCGGTGGTAAGGCTATCAGCGCCGAATTTAAGGGTCCGTCGGATCACGAGTACAAATACCGCCGGAGCCATTACAGCTGGCGCAAGTACATCCGCTGTAAAAGCGTCGGCTGTAAAAGCACCAGTATCCATTTGCGCTAAAACAGAGCAATCACGAGTCTGGCGTAGGCGCTATTAATGCCAGAAAAGCGGCAGATAATCTGCTGAAAATACCCCCAGCAACATGCTGGAGGTAAAAGAACACAGGGCACAGCAATAAGGGCCCAGGTGAAACCAATGCAAATCAGAGGCCAACAAAGGACCCACCCATGTACAACACACCCTCCCCAACACCATTACACCAGTAGGAGCAGGGAGGAGACAGCAATAAGGGCCCAGGTGAAACCAATGCAAATCAGAGGCCTACAAAGGACCCACCCATGCACAACACACCCTCCCCAACACCATTACACCAGCAGGAGCAGGGAGGATACAGCAATAAGGGCCCAGGTGAAACCAATGCAAATCAGAGGCCTACAAAGGACCCACCCATGCACAACACACATTTCCAAACACCATGCTGCCATTTGGAGCCGGGTGCCTTGATGTGGACATTTACCTGCTTTGCCTGGAGCTACAGAGGCCAGCCAACCAGGCCAGGGCCCTGGGAGCGCAAGGGATAGTGGGGATGAGGAGAAGGAGGAGGAGAGCAGCACCAGCAAGGCAGCCAGCCATCCCCAGGCCCAGGCTAACACCCTGGGCCCTGAGTGATATCTAGTTGGTGACCGAATATAGGCTGAACAGGGCAACCATCACTCAGTTGCTGGACACAATCCAGGCTGACATCGGCAGCTGTATAGCCATCAGCAGAAGCTTGTGTCCGTGCTACAATTCCTCGGGACTGGCAGCTACCAACCCACCGTTGCCATGATGCACGGCATGGCTCAGTCCACCTTCAGTGCCATGCTGGGACAGGTGCTGGACGCACCGTTGATCCATGTGAATGAGCACATTGCATTGCCAGCCACACAGGAACAGGTGAACCAGCTGAAGGGTCAATTCCATGCCATTGCCCAAGTTCCGAATGTAATAGCAGGCTTGGACTGCACACATGTAGCACTCGTACCACGCCAGGCACATGAGGCAGCCTACAGAAACCAGAGAAATTACCATTCCCTGAATGTGCAGAAGACATGTAGCCCTGACCTGTGCCCGCTACCCAGGATCCACCCAAGACTCCATGGTCCTGCGCAACAGTACCCTGCCAGCGTACATGGAAAGGCACCGAGGCCAAAACACATGGATGCTGGGTGAGTAAAAATGTAGTCCGTAATGCATGTTGAATCACATCTGATGGGGTTGGTCACACACAGTGAAATCCCTGCATGGCAATAGGCGGAACCATCACTGCAGAATTTCCATGCATGTACTTTGCACGAGAACCCTTGGACATGTCCAACACAGCAGAACACACCCAGTCAGGATGTAAAAGCACAGTCACATATGGACGGCCTACTACCACAAAGCCTCCGGTGTTTGTTGCACTATAGCTTCCCACCCTGACACAGTACAGACATCCCACCCTGGCCATCCGACAGTCATGCCAATGTTACACAAAAGTCGGCACATGCACAAAAGCACTACACATAAGTAGTCTGATTAACGACAATGTACATCCCTGAAACACTGACCCCTGATTGGCCAATCACATGCCAGGAGAACAGTACATAATAGTGGTAACCAGCAAATGCAACAGCAGCCAAAGGGAATGCCAATGACAAATTGGCTAACCTCTTGTCGCACGCACAAGCCATGGAAGGGTCCCCTCCTCCAGTGACAAGGGACAGACTACTGTTACATTTAGAAACAGAGGCGTAGCAAGTTGTGAGTACAATTCAATGCTGCTCTTAGCACAGCACACTCCACAATGTAAGTGACCAAATGATAAGTAGGCCACATGTAATACATGAGTGTGATGCACATAAAAACTTACAAATACATAGATACACAGCTGTATGGCAACCTCACACCATGCATGTCCTGGAAGTCAAAGGTTTGATGCCAACATTGCAATGAGATAGCATGACCTTCTCGACACAAACTTGATCCTGCTGAAAATGTCACTGATGACTGAGCCTTGTGCACCCACTGAACCTACCTTGTCCCCATACCTGCTTTCTCTCCCCCTGCAGGTGATTCTGGATATCCCCAGTACACATGGCTCATGACCTCTGTGCGTCATCCACACACTGCAGCTGAGCAGGCATACAACATTGCCCATGGACGTACACGCATCTGCATGGAGAGGGCATTTGGACTGCTGAAGGCACACTTCCGGTGCCTAGACCGTACAGGAGGGGCATTGATGTATGCACCTGAAAAAGTTGGAAAAATTGTGCTGGCATGTGCCATGCTGCACAAAATTTGCTGTCGCAGGAATGTGCCACTTCCCCCCGATGCTCATGTGGAGCCACCTGAGGATGGGAGTGAAGGTGATGATGTTCCAGACGGTGTTGCATGTGCACACAGGAATGGGCTGAGGGAGGGGAGGTTGGCCAGTCAGGGCTTGATTGATAATATTTTTTGATACGGGTGATGGCTACATTTTGCACATGTCACTTGAACAGTAAAGAGCACTTAATCACAATCACAACTGTCCATGCTTTGTATGAATTTTTAACGTGATTTATTCAAAGATGGTCTATCCCCCCTCCCCCAATGAACACCCAGCACACAATCCCCCCTCCCCCAGTGAACACCCAGCACACAATCCCCCCCAATGAACACCTAGCACACAATCCCCCCTCCCCCCAGTGAACACCCAGCACACAATCCCCCTCCCCCAAGTGAACACCCAGCACACAATCCCCCCTCCCCCCAGTGAACACCCAGCACACAATTCCCTCTCCCCCCAGCACACAATCCCCCTCCCCTCAGTGAACAGCCAGTACACAATCCCCCCTCCCCAGTCAACTCCCCACAACAGTGCAGGTAGGTGCATTTTCTCAGGGTGCCCACAACAATGCCATGTGCAACTATGATGGTCGCGGGCGCTTTCCATGTCCTGGCCCCTCTGGTGTGCGGGATATCAGGTGGCGCAATGAACGGCGCCTAGGCGAAGGCTCAAGGGATCCCTCCGTGGGTGTAGTGGAGGTTGATCGGACTGACCCAGTTGCCTGCAGATGCTGACGGAGAAGGTTGTTTGCTTCCCTTGTCTGCTCAGCGAGTGCAGATACTGCCTCGCACAAATCCCGTACCCTTTGGCCAAAACCTGTCAGAGCTGAGGTGCACTTTGGCCATGGATTCCACTTTTGCCTGTTTGGCCTCAATTATGTCCAGACATGCCATCACAGCTCCTCCCGTAACGAAAGGCACCCCTGGTGTGGCAGGTACCGGCCTGCCACTTGTGCGCTGTTGGGGGGGGGGCTGCATGGGGACATGTTGGCGGTTTGGATGGGGCTGCCGGGCTCTGAGTGCTGGTCTTCAGGGCTGCCATATGATGGTGTGTCTACATCTGGCTCTGGTGTGCGGACACGGCGCACATGCACACGTGGGGTTTGTGCTCCCTGTGTGACTGGCCCGGGGGTCCCCTGTGGTGTGCCCATCCCTTCGGCGTCGCTGCTTCCGGGGGAATGCAAATGTCCTGCCTGATGCCCAGCTGGACGTGTCACTCCCACATCGTGCTCTGACCCACAGGTGACTCCCTCTGCATCGGAGGTCTGCATGGTGGCTTGGGGTGAGCTAGGCGCTGACACCCTGCGGCCATGTGGGTGCTGCAGTGGTCTGGTTGGGCTGCATTGTGGTGATGTGGGATGGGTCCGGTGTCGGTTCCCTTCCGCGCGGCCCCTCCTCACCATCATCGTCATCCCGTGAAGTTTGCCGTGTGCCCGTGTGCCTGTGGGGTACATAGGGTGTGGATTGAGTTCAAGGCAACCTACATGAGTATCAAGCAGTTCATGCCATCAAGTGGGATTGTAGGCAGTTTCAATTATGCATGGCACTTGCATTTTGTTCAATCTCCATGTAGTGATTGGTGGAATGTGTGAGTGTGGAGGAACACTGCATGGAAATGTTTGTGTGCCATCATCACATGCGGGATTGGGATGCACCATGCTCAAGGATGTCCTGCAACAACTTGGGACATTCGCGAGTGTGAAGAAGATATAATCCATGCTATTTCAAAGTTAAAAAACTTGCGAGCAGCCGGCCTCAACGGCGTTACACATTTTATACTTAAGGCAAACAAACAGGAATGGTCCAAATTCATCGCAATGCTTTTTTCAAGAATCTCTGACCTTAAATGTATTACATCTTCCTGGAGCTCTGCGATAATTGTACCAGTTTTTAAGAGGGGCAATCGGGCTGACCCATCGAACTATTGCCGGATTGCCCTTCTAGACACAATTGGAAAGATATTTGGAACTTTTCTTCAGAAAAAACTAACAGCCTGGGCAACCAAAGTCGGTGTAACAGGTTGCCGTCAGACAGGGTTCACAAAGGGAGTCGGAACCAAGGCCAATTTAGCTATCTTAAATCTGCAAAAATTTGACGCTCAGAAAAAAGGACCATATCTCTTTCTGGCATTTGTAAACATGCAACAAGCATTCGACACAATAGATCGTGAGATGCTATGGCAAAAATTACAAAAATGGGACTGCCCCGAAAATATACAACAGCCGATTAAGGCCCTCCACTCAAATACATCAATCCGAATTTGGATAAATGAAAAGGGTGATTTATCCGAGGCAATTGCCACTAATAAAGGAGTAAAACAGGGCTGTCCGCTCGCCGCCTCTCTATTCAAACTGTTTATTGCTGATGTTCCAAATACCCTAACGACCATGAAATGCTTTCCTCCAAAAATAAATGGGCACCACATCAGCTGTGCAACATATGCTGACTATTTAGTCCTATTTGACTACACCCAAATAGGTCTCCAATGACTCCTCACAAAACTCCAAAGTTATATGCAGGAAAATAAGCTTCAGATAAATGTGAAAAAAAACAAAAATAATGAAGATCGGCACCTCCAAAGGCATAAAGAACAAGAACTTCAGTTGGTTCATCAAAAATGACCAAATTGAAGTAATTTCTGAAATTCGATATCTGGGGGTGCTGATAAACAAGTCAATACATGAATGGAGCTGGGTTCAAGATCTAATCCAGCATATGAAAACATTCTCACTACAAGGCGCACAAATACATAACCGATATGGCAAATTTACCATGATTCCAGTACATACTTTTTACTTGCAAAAAGTAATCCCAGCCATCACATTTGGAGCAGAAGCCGCCTGGAATACAGACCATAACATCTGGCTGTACTTAGACGGGATCTATTGGAGGCGAGTGTTGAGGCTACCAGAAAACATCTCAATGACCATCATCCGCCACGAATTAGCGCTAGACTCTTTATATGGAACAGTATTGTGGAAATCAATGGCGCTTCTAAGGAAAATGATTATAGTAAATCCCGAACCGGCTTACGAAATAATGGCTCTAACAGATAAGCACCCACATGAAGGATTACTAATGACATGGGTCCAGAGGTTGAAGGAGACTCTCCAAGTGGCTGACACTAAGTTAGACACACTGTTGTCCCAGCCACAAATTGCCAAAAAGAAATTGAAGCAATGGTCCTGGATTCAAAACTTGGACAAATGTAACACTTTACCAACAGCCCTTGACCTGAGACCTACTAAGAACCAATTGGAGAAACTCCCAAAATATCTGTTAAAATTCCCGTCAAGACATCATCGAGTCTGTTTTTTGCGATTGCGGACAAACGCATATAAAAAAAGGAAATGCTGTTTATGAGACATGACCAAGACACTAAAGATATATATCCAGCTATTGCCTAATTAGAGTAGAGTCAACAAAACATTTAATAATTGAAAGTCCAGTGCTTACAGATCAAAGGTCATTATATCTTGGAAAATTTGCACCAGTAAATGACAACATGGACAATTGGTGGTTCCACATTTTAAGTGGTACCTCTGTGCAATTAACTTGTGCAATTATAAATTACCTCGATAAAATAATGGCCTGAAACTGAAATGAGTTTTCCTAAAAACCCAAAGAAATAATTTGTTACATCAAGATGATTTGTTTCTTATTTCTTGTCCCTGAAATGATACGGAAATTAAAGTAACCAACTTTCTGTGAGTGAAAAGTTAGGAAAAATAAGTGAGAAAAACTGTAATAAAAGTTTGTAATAAGCTAAATGTTACAATAAAAAAAGGCTTTCTGGGGCAATAGCCCTCACTATCTTCAACTCTCTCATTAAATATTTTCCATTTAGAGTTCTCTGCTCGTCTACCTCCAATTCTCTGCTGATCAGTCATTTCTCAAAGCAGAGAATGGTGGTGCCTCCCTCTGGAATGGCCTCCCTGCCTCTCTCTGCCTTGAGCTACATCTCCTAGAGTTCCGGAAGATCCTCAAGACCTTCCCTTTCTCCTCCTTTTTCTCACTCCCTCTCCCCTGCTAAGATAGCCTTGCTCCTTTCTTTGTCTGCTGACCGGCTTCTGACTGGCTGCTTGATGTCCTGTGAATCTTACAGGGCACCAGGCCCACCCTCTCCCTGACCAGTCCCCCTGCACTTGCTGCCTGGCCCACCCTGCACTGCCACCTAGCTGACCTTGCATGCACTACCTGGCTGGGTTTCTCCCTGTAGTCCCAGTCTTCCCTGCACTTAACTCACAGCCATGCTGCTCTGGGTGCCCTTCCCCTGTACCCTCTCCTGTGCACTTCTTGTTGCGCACTTGCATGATATAAATGACACTAAGCCTAGTAAGATGTGTCTTCCCTTGTTCCCCTCCCTTGCCTGGTTGCGCCTTGAAACACTTATGTATAGGTGCATAATAAATTACAAATTAATGAAGCAATGAACACTTGCATTAAAATGTCTGAAAATATTCCACAGTAATATTTCAAAGAGCTGCATGTGCAAGCACATTTTCAGAAGTGGAAATGAACAGCTAATTTTTTTTAAATGTAATTAATGTGTTATAGTTACCTTTCACATAAAAAAACAACACGCATTAAAAAACATCACAATAAAAAAGAGAACGTTAAAACATAATTAAAACATATTAAGAAAACACTTCAAATCACGTCATATCACATCAACTTCACATCACATAAACACCTTCCATTTTAAGCTCAGTTAACGAACCTAATAAAAATGGTGCACAAGCTACTTATTCGTTAAGAAGATTATTCCTTGGTAATAGACTTCCCATTAGTAGACATTTGATAATCTGCTGTGCCCTGTCATGATCAGTCACATTTGCAACCCAGCTTTAAGACTTCTTTTATAAAACGTATAGCAGCCAATGACCATTTAAAGGATTTATCATGAAAATGCATTGCCTTACCCAACATGGGTGTACCTCCATAAAATCCTTAAAAAGGTGCGAAAATGGGGTCTGATGTTGCATAGTCAGTTCAGTCAAGCGTCAGGTGGTGTATAGTTTCGATCTCGTTTTCCCTTTTACAAAATCTACAACACCTTAAAGTGCGCAAAATGCTGCCATTGGCCCCCAAGATTTAGTTGGTGGGGAACTAGTGCACCCCAATACAGCCCCAGACATTTCCTCAAGTAATGTGGCAATGTGTTGTAGGGTCTAACAGCTAACAGTAACCCCGAAAATAAATGGTACTTCCTAACGCAGTTAATTGTCTCAATCCAATCCGGCTCCCATACTCTCTTTTTTACTTTCACTGAGTTTGTTAAAAGCTATTCCACCAAGGAGTCAATGGCACTTATTATTTCATGGCACTCATCTTGGCAGGATAGCTCAGGGGCAACTTGCTCACCAGGGAAGCAAGACAACACGGAGGAACACAGGTTCAATCCCCGAATCTGTGCTTAAAAACCTCTCTGTATTAAGCATGTTATAAATAGCCTATCATATCATATATCACTGTTGGTGCCATTCTATGAGGGCGGGTGGAGACTTAGATTCTACACCAGGCTTTACCATCACCCAACTTGATCCCTTTTCCGCCAGATAGATCTTTCACAGGAAGTTTAGGTTTTTCCATGTCTCCAAAGCTTCTAGCGAGGTAACACCCAGTTCGTACCTTAGAACCAGGACTGGCACACTGGCTGGCTGGTAACTTTAAAATTCTCTTCCAAAATACTCTGTCAAACTTGGACCATTGCTCTCTAAGGGAGAAAAATGTCATCTCAGCACCATAGGTCACCACGGGTACCACCTTTTTACAATAAAACTCCCGTACAGGAATAATTGAGAAGAACCCACATTTCTTATTTAAGCAAACTGCATGTGAGGCCAACACCATGATATTTTGTTTCATTACGGTAAACCGTTGGGCTCCATTGTCATTCGGGAAGATTGGGAATCCCAAATATACAAAGTAATCCACTTTCTCTAGGGGTTTCCCCACCAAGGAACCACTTGAATTGTCTTCCTGCCTTTCCTGGACCCTTTTGCATGCTGAGGATTATTGATTTGGGCTTGCTGATCATTAAGTTGTTCTTTTTGGTGTACGCCTCCAATGCGTTTAAGATCAGATCATCAGCGTATAGTAGGTAATTGATCGTTATGGCATTTCATTTCTGAGGAAAATATTTATGGCCTCATCATGAGTTGGGCAGTATCTCTGGCGTAATATCTGTTGAGCGCTATTTGTGTCAACTCCATGATGTGTGGCGTAAACAACGCCAGATCAGAAGTCGGCATGCATGCGCACACGGCCTTGGCGTTAATGCAAATAGCGTCCAGCGTAAAAAGTGGCTGCCAACCCGAAAATCCAGCGTGTATTTCCCTACCGCCGAGCTATGGCGCTAATAGGGCGCACTACTAGTGCTGCGGGAAACGCGTCACTGCTGGAACGGGAAATAAAGCGGCAGCCATCTTAGAAATCACAATGCACTCAAAATCGCAGCACCTGTAAGCCATCTACTCTTCTAAAAACCCAGAAAAATTTCCGAGGAGTGTACCAGGGGCAAGTCAGTCTTGGACAGGGTCTGCAAGCCCAAGTTTACAGACCAGGAGCTTGCTGTACTTGTGGAGGAGGTCATGGCCCATCAAGAAGAGCTGTATGGTGCACAGTAGCGCAAGATGAGTGCACAGCAGCGAGCACAGATCTGGGGACAAGTGAGCCAGAAGGTGTCAACGGTGGGCCATGTGCATAGGGACAGGGATGATTGCCGGAAGCGGCTGAACAACTTGAAGGTCTGTGTCCGTGGACTCCTGGCCCAGCACAGCAGCGCGAGCATTGGGACTGGAGTAGGACCACCACCACCACCACCACCAGAGCTCACACCTTGGGGGGAGCAGATGGCCACGCTAATAGACATGGGAACAATTGAGGGAGTCGGTGGAGCGGAGGCAGGCACCGGTACCCAGGAGGCTGCAGGTGAGAACCCCCCCCTTTGAAATGCATAATCTTGTTAGGCCCACCCCCCCAAACCCTGTGCGAATGTATGAGTTTGCAATGTGTGTGATGCATGAGAGCCACCCATGAGTGCTCCCATGTACCACCATACCGTAGCGCCCCCTGGTTTCATGACTAGCCTTAAGTACCTACAATGCATTACTGTAAATCCCAAGGTAAATAGATCCATGGCCAGGCCACAGCAACGTGATGTGTGCGTGCGGATCAAATGCCCATCCTCACACACATCACCACGGGAGTTGTGCATTCACAGATGACACACCAACATGTACAAACAGTGTCCCTCCCCCGTAGCACGTTCCAGTATTCACAACATGGTGAATAACAAATATGTAATGGCCAAGCATGATACACAATGTGCCCTAACTCACTGTAAGGCATGAAATGCATGATACAAATGTAATCTGGCCTCAGCTCATACCACACCCTATGTACCCTACAGGCACGCAGCTGTCATCACAGGGCAATGTTGATGCAGAAGAAGCAGGCATATCCAGCCGCATGCCCCGACGCGCATGAACCATGGGGCTTTGTTTTTCTATAAAATACAAAAAGAATGTCTGGGAAAGCTCCAATGCTGCAGGGATTCATGCTGGTGGGTTGTTGTGGGCCTGTCACACTTACAGCATTTGCTGGAACATAAGTTACAGTTTTCTATATCCAAAACCTCTGCCTCCAAACAGCGTACACACCCTCTGGTAACACGTTGCAGAAATGAATGCAAAAGGCTTTCATTGATCATTAATCCGTGCAAATGTGGTGGCTTTTCTTGCAGCATAGTTAGACCACCAAACTCCCTCCTCAGTCATCGTGGATTTAACTGCAGTTAGTCTTCCTCAGCCTACATCAGGGCTAAATGCAACCATCCTCCCAGACTCGCATATGTGTTCCCCAAACCTCCTGCCTAGTACAACCCTCCGAACAGAAAACTACTAAGACAGTAAACATTTATGAACACATGATGGTCACGACCTTTCGCTTCTCGTTACTGATTGTTTTTCTACTCTGCTGCCCCCTGCAATTTCACCACAAGCTTCCCCAGGACAAACAATGGGCCTCATTACACGGTAGGCGGTAGGGATTTACCGGTACCGGTAAGGGATTACCGGTATCGTTAAATCCCCTACCCAATTACGACCCGAACAAACCACTATTAGCGGCACCGCTAAGTACGGTGGCACTATTAGCGACAAGTCCGTGGGCGACCCCTCAGTCCGGAAATAGCGCCATAGCGCTAATAGCACGCCATCACAAGCCATGCGGACATGGCAATACCGGCATGGCGAAGACCCAAAAACCCCTTACCGGCAAGGCGCTAATACCGGCATCGCAAACCACCCGTTAAAAGACCTGAGCAGTGTTCCCACCTGCCACAGGTTGACAAAATCAGCACAGGTGGAGGCAATGGAGACTGGCAGCACAAAAGAGCACACCACACCCCTTCCCACACCCATTTCCATACCAAGATGGATGCAATACTAGCAGCATTACATGGGCTGGAGGACATGATTGCAGTGCAGCAGCTACAACAACAGGCAGCACAGAGGAGACGCAGAAGGAGGAGGAGGAGGGCAAGACAGGCGCAGCAAGCACCACCAGTGCACCTAGTGATACCACAGAGGCAGCCACCAATTCCCAGGATCAGAGCCAGTCCATTCAACCTAACACCTGAGCAGATACACACCCCGTACCTTCTGGACCGGGATACCATCACCACCATTGTAGACATGATATACGACGAATTTGTGAGTCTCATAGACATCCGTACTGCCATCCCCCCTCTACTGAAGGTGGTAACTGTGCTCCACTTCTTGGCCACAGGCACCTACCAGCATACGGTAGGTCAGATGCATGGCATATCACAACCAGTATTCTCACGCATGCTGAACCAGGTGCTCGATGCCCTCCTGAAGCACACAAGTCAACACATAGCCATGCCACGGACTGCTCAGGAGATCTCCAACACTAAAGTTGGCTTCCATTCACTGGCAGGCATCCCAAGTTGCATCGGGCCATCGACTGTACCCATGTTGAACTAGTGGTCCCACATCCCAATGAGGTAGTCTACCGTAACAGAAAGCAATACCACTCCATCAACATCCAAATGGTTTGTGACTCCAACAAGATCATCACACATTGTTGTGCCCGATATCCCGGATCAACCCATGATTCAATGGTCCTGCGGAACTCGACAAAACCACGATACATGGAGCGACATGCTAGACAACGTTCGTGGCTACTTGGTGAGTAGCAGGCCAACTACATGGCAGTGTGATGTGGATTGTGAGTGGGGGGGGATGCATACTCCAACTGGGTGTGAGTGGGGTGGGGAGATGCATACTCCAACTGGGTGTGAACTGGTGTCAGGAGAAGAATGGACATACATATTAGCATCACTGTCCAGTGAGACAGCCCACAATGGACCAGACACAAAACCACATGCAAGTTGTGATTTGCCGGACAAAGATATCAATCCATTACGCCAAATATGCCATTTCCAACCACATGCACACCGCACAACACACCATTTGCCCCATAACACAAATCAGCAACATGTATGGAAAAATCACATCAGAAATGTACGCTGAACAACATCAGAAATGATCCGCGCCCATGAGTGCATACAAATGGATCTCCTGTAGCGATTGAAGTGAGCCACACCCGTACAACACTACTGAATTACCATTAAACAGCATGGTGACTTCAAATGAGGAATGGCAGTATACTAGCAGTATGGTACAAACGTTGCCATACATGGTGCATGTCCACTTGCAAGGACTACCTCACCTTCCCACATTGCAGTTACCCTGATTGCCATGCGTGCTTGGATCAGTGGATGTCATTCACAATGCTATGATTGTTTGTGTGATATGTACAGGTTCCACTTGATGTGAACACTTACACATACCCATTGTTGCACCCATGCAGGTGATGCCGGTTATCCCCTGAAGAGGTGGCTCCTTACCCCTGTACGGAACCCACAGAACAGGCACGAAGAGGACTACAATCGTGCACATACCCGTACCCGCGTGGTAATTGAGCAGACATTTGGCCTTTTGAAGGCACGCTTCCGGTGCCTCAGCAGGTCGGGCGGGGCACTCCTTTACGGGCATGAGAAGGTGGCCAAGATCACCATGGCATGTGTCATGCTGCACAATATGTGTATCAGACGGAATGTGCCAATGCCCCCTGACATTGAACTGCAACCACCTGCTGAGGATGATGACGGGGATGAGGATGGAGGAGAGGGGGCTGCAGGTCATGCAGGTGGCGATGCCCAGGAGGGACGTGCTGTGCGCCAGCACCTGATAGACCATTGTTTCTGATAGACATGGATTAGGAGGGTGCAATTGATGTGGAGCTCAGGGCACTGGGTATTGGGAGGACATTGACACTGTGCACCCTTCACCAATAAAGCACACATACACAATAATCAATGTCCAGTCATGTGATTATCCATGCCATAACGTGTGTATTGAGCATTATGTGAATCAAAAGTGCATGTACCCTCCACCCCAAACATCCTCTCCCTCCCTCCGTCCCCCCATGACTTCCCCAAACACCCTCACCCCCCTCCCCTCATAACTCCCCCAAACACCCTCACCCCCCTCCACCCATAACTCCCCCAAACACCCTCACCCTCCTCCTCCCACAACTCCCACAAACATGGTGTGCACATCAGTGCTGCATTAGTCTGCAAGTGTGAACAGTGACAGGCTGCCCCTACTTCCCTCCTCCACTACCACCATTGGGGGGTTGTGAGTCTGGCCGCCGCAAGGACCGGCTGGACCTGCGCAGGGTGCTTGTTTGGTCAGAGCTGGCAGACGATGAGGTGCCTGGTTGATCAGGTCCCTGTGTGTGACGCATGCTCTCCATCGCCTCAGCAATAGCGGGTTAGGAACTGCCTCACAGCGGCCATCTCATTACATAAGCGCATCGTGTTGCTGTCCATGGCGGCTTTCATGTCCCTTGAAAATTCCCAAATCTCCTCCCTGGACAAGGCAGCCTCGCTCACTTGCCGGCCAACCAGGGCATTGAGCTCCTCCTGGCGCTGGCGTATTAGGCTTATGCCCTCGTCTGTGGCCCTGCCCCTGTTTCTCCTCAGCGCAGCTTGCTGCATGTGGCCGCCATCAGGTGAGTTCGCCACGGGACTTAATAACCCTGCCAGTGATTCTCCGGCATACACCTCATGGATGCTGCCATTTGTTGTGTTGCATGGGCTGTGGTGTGAAGACAGCTGGGGACTGGGTGTACGCTGCACTTCCGGTGTCGGACATGGGTCCTCCACATCACTCATGGGTGCCGTGGTAGCTGCTTCCCCGACGGAGCTATTGGCTGAGGACAGCATGCCTTCTGCCACTGGCTCCTGAGTGGTGGGGGTGGGTGGTGTGGGTGCTACCACAGTGTCGGATGGGATATCAACCCTTGGTGTCGTCGGTGCATGTGTGGCTTTGGACCGCTGGGCCACTCCAGATTTCCCAGTGCCCCTCGATGTACTGGGCCTGGTGCCTGCATCCTTGCCCTTGGCCTGCTTTTTGGGTGGTGGGGCCTGTGTTGCAGAGTCCAGCTCCTCACTGTCAGATTGTGAGCCTGTGGGGGAGCAAGACAGAGATAGCATCAGTGATGGGTCAACGTGCATCATGCATATGTTGTTGTTGCTGCAGTTCTATGGATTTGGACATCTAGTTTGGACATGCAGTTGTTGGCCAGATGGGTGGGTCATCCAGACATGAGTCAGGGTGACACGTGTGTGAGGTGCTGCATGCATGTGGTTGTGTGGGGATGTGCACGGCATGTGTGCAGGGTTCTATGCATGTGTGTGTGATGCCCCCATCCATTAGATAATTCCCATGTCACATTTGGGGGAGGACCTCATGCTTTTCATTGCAGTGTTTTGCGTGGACACTCACCTCCATCTGATGTTGTTGCCACACTGCGCTCCATTTGGCCCACTCCGTCGATGCATTCATTGCCAATGATGCTTGCACATGTCTCCTCCCACTCCTGCATCTTCATCGGGGATCCTCCTCCGTCTCCTGTGCCCATGGCCAGACTCCTGTTGGCCGATAGTATACTGCGTACACGGAAGCGCAGATCGTCCCACCGCTTGCGCACGTCCTTTACGGTGCGGGGGGTGGTGCCCACCGCACTGACTTTCCGCGCCACCTCTGCCCAGATCTCCTTTTTTCTCAGCAGTGCGGGACGCCGCATGTCGCTTGCAAACACTACATCTGCGTTTTCAGCTAGTGTGTCTGCTAGAATTGTCAACTCCTCGTCGGAGAAGCGTTGTTTGTGCTGGCGCACATCAGCTTTCTTTAGGGCCTTGGGCATTCTTTGATGTCGTGGGAAGAAGTTTTTCCAGCTGTGTTGTCGCTGCAGGTCCTGGGTGCAGAGGATGGCAATGGATTGTGTTTTTAAAGATGGCTGCCGAGCTCTTTCCCGTTCCTGTGCGATGACGCTATTTCCGGTTCCGCTTTTTTACGGTGACCGCTAATAGCAGTGACCGCTAATGGCAGTAAGCGCTATTAGCAGTAACCGCTATTTCCATGTAGCGTGAGGGCGGAGGTGCTATCAGCACTTTGGTCAAAGCCGGTAAGGTGATCTTGGGGGACTTTTGCGGCATGGTGGTAGGGTCATTTACCGGCATGGCACTATGCGTGTGTCCGCGTACTCGGAATGGGGTGCTATTAACGGTCGCCTGCGAGGGCGGACACGCTAATAGCGCCATGCCGGTAAATTCCATTTTTACCGCCTACCGTGTAATGAGGCCCAATGTCTTTCTTTGGCTGAGGCGGGGCCACAGAGATTGTGACCCCCAACCAAACGATGACAGTTAAGCACTGCAAAGCTGACCCTGAAAAGTGATAATTCACGTTTTTCAGAGTGCCCCCAAAATGCCATCCTGTGGACATCCACGGTCACTGCATTTGTGTTAGTGGATTGCTTGTTTCCCACGATGTTGGGAAAGATCAGCTTTTTCGGTTGCCCTTATTTTCTAAAATATTTTTACAAGAATAGATGTGAGGCCCTTTGAAGTCGAAGGCTCTGCTCCCCTTAACCTATGTGGGATTTTAAAAGTCTGTAGAATTGATTGTATGCTCTAAAGGCCCAGGCCCTCAAAAGTAAACATATCAGGGAATGCATTTGCTGCAACTACTACATCGAGGCCATGCACTGCCGATTGCCAAGGCTGACCGTAAGCATTCTTAGTTACATTGATAAATTACTTCACGACAAGAGCATTATATGTCCCTTTTAGCAATTGCGTTGTGCGCGCATTATGCCGCAGGGAAGGCAGGTCATAAATATTTTGAAGAAGCGCTGAAACTTTGTGCTTCATCTTGAGCCTTGCAGGTCTCTAGATTGTATTTAAGGTAATCATTACTTGCCCAATTTTACTGTGCAATCAGAATCTACAACATCACTATGGGGCACATAGCCAGCATGTATCCTTTCAGGTCAAAATTTGATGTTTTTCTAACTTAAAAAATAAAATAAAAGTGTGGCGATAATCCTTACCTTTCAGGTCTGCTGCCCTCATCCCCAGCATCGAATCGCAGCAGCTCACCAGTTCAATGTGCTGCCTCCTGCCTACCGAAACGGATGCAGCTCGCCTTCCTGTCATAGGAGCACTGTTCAGCACGTCAGCACGTTCATGAGCCACACCTGCACATGCAAACACACTGGGGCACGTGTGGCAGGCGTGAGCCCAAATAGTCCAAAGGCTGGCACGCCGGGCAGAATCATGCAGAGATGTCCACGAACCACAACCAGGCTGGTTCACACTGGCCTGCGTGATGTGCTGTGATTTGAGTTATGTATCCTTCCCCCAAGAAAAGAGGCCCTGTGTCCCACGGCCTAGCGGGGAAACTCCCGGTGTCCCGGTGGGCTAGTCCAGGCCTGACCAACACCATCACCCTGCAAAGGGACCAGCTTGAGAAAGCAAGGCGCAGGACACATCCCAGGTCACCCCATCAGAGCCCAGTCAGACCAGTTCAACGTCTACAAGGCCGCAGGGTGTCACCGCCTCAAACGCCAAAAGCCAGCAGGGGTTTGCAGGATGTGGAGGCAGTCACCAGTGCATCAGACACAGATAAGGGCCACACATCCACTGAGGAACAACAAAGGGCACTGGTGTTCTCACCCAACAATAGTGCCACTCAAGAGATGGGCACACCTCAAGGGACCCCGGAGCAGGTGCCAGTGGAAGCACACACTCCCCATGTCCCTGCACATGTATGTCGTGCACGCACACCCTTGCCTCATGTAGGCACCCCTTCTTATGGTTCCCCTGAAGGCAGCCCCTCCAACTGCGGCAGCCCCATCTGAGAAGCCGCCATGTCCACTGACAACTCCCCTACCGCCCTGCGCAGGCCTGTCAGTCCAATCAACAGCACACCTGACAGACCCATAGTCACAGGAGCGGCTGTAATGGGATCGCTGGACATCATATAGGAACGACAGTGGAAAAATGTGGCCGTGGTGCCTGACCACAACCGCCACATTAAGGCAAAAGCTGTGCCATTCGTAATGCGGCCAAGACCATGGCACATGAAAATACCCGCACCCGTAGAGTGGTGGAGGGCTGTACAGCGGCGCTGACTGGACTTGGACAAAGAGTCCATGAGCTGTGTGAGGGGCAATCTGCACATGCAGAGCAGATGTGGGAGGCAAAAAAAATCTGCTCCGCCAGCAGCTGCAGTTTTCAGGAGCAATCCCATCAACCTCCACAACACCCACAGAGGGTTCACTGGAGACTTCGCCTAGGCAATGTTCCCTGCGCAATCTCCCACGCCGCGAACACCAGAGGGACCCGGATGTGGGAAGCGTCTACGACCATCATAGATGAACATAGCACAGTACTGCTTAGGCCCAGCCACATGGAAACACATGCACTGTTTTAGGGTGTTCTCAGGGGGCAAGGGGGATTGTGTGCTGGGGTGTTTTCAGGGGGCAGGGGGGATTGTGTGCTGGGGTGTTCTCAGGGGGAGGGTGTTTGTTACACAAACAATAAATCACATTTATAATGCATACAAAGCATGGAAATTCCTGATTATGTTAAAGTGCTGTTTATTTTACAAGTGATATTTGTGACATGTACCCATCCACCAGATCAACAATAATTGTCAATCAACACCTGTCTGGCCACCCTCCCCTCCCTCACCCCATCCCTTTGTGCATTTGCCTGGCTATGGGCACATGCTCATCATCACTCCCATCCCTAGGTGGTTGGCCATAAGCATTGGGGGGGGGGGGCAGTGGCGCATGCCTGCAACAGCAGATGTTGTGCAGCATGGCACAGGTGAGTACATTTTTGCCTACTTCTTCTGGTGCATACATCAATGCCCCTCCCGTATGGTCTAGGCACTGAAAACGTGCCTTCAGCAATCCAAATGCCATATCCACACAGCTGCGTGTACGCCCATGTGCAATGTTACATGCCAGCTCAGCAGGAGTCTGTGGATCCAGCACCTGTCATGAGCAATGTGTACTGCGGGTATCCAGAATTACCTGCAGGGGAGAAAATATGTACATTAATCATAGGAAGGGTCAGTGGATGTACAAGGCTCAGACATCATTGACATAAGCACAATAATCATGTATGTGTTGAAAAGGTATGTGCTATCTCAGTGCAATGTTGTCATGCATCCTTCATCTTCCGGGACATGCATGGGCTGAGGTATACATGCAGCAGTGTATTAATTGATAAGTTAATGGTTCTGTGTGTCACACTCATGCAGAACAAGTACGGTCAATTTCAGATTGCTACTTTAATTATGGTGTGATGAGAAAAGTGCAGCATTTCCTTTATGGGGTACTTACTGCATGCGCCAACCATGTGTGTGATTGCCACAGGGGTCCATCCCTTATTTCCAGATGAGGTTACCCTTATATCTGCCTGTTCACGTATTATGTTGTTAGGTGATGTGTTGTGGCAGTTTGCTATTGGCTGGTGTTCCATGCACTACTTTGCACAATTACGTACATTTGGCCAGGCATGTGAATGGCCATTCAGGGGTCACTATCTCAGGGATGGTCATGGTCGTGACTCCAACTACTCGTGTACAGTGGATGTGCCTACATTAGTACTCTATTGCCATCACTGTGTGTTGGCCAGGGTGGGATATCTCTTGGGTGTCAGGGTGAGGAGCAGCACTGCGACTCACATAAGATGCATTGTGGTATTTGTGTTTCCATGTGTGACTGTGCTTTCACAAGTGTGTGCCATTCAGAGCCAATGTGTTCTACTGTGTGGAACGTATGCAAGGCTTCTCGTGCAACGCACCTGCATGGAAATGGTGCAGTGCTAGTGCTGGCTGTGTCTCCTGGTGGCATGCAGGAATTCCTGTGTGACTGCCACCCAGCCCTTTCAGGTGAGCATTGGCATGCGTTTCATTCAGGAATTGTACTCACCCAACATCCATGTATTTTGGCTTTGGTGCCTCTCCATGTACGCTGGCAGGGTACTGTTGTGCAATACCATGGAGTCATGGGTGGATCCTGGGTAGCGGGCACAGCAGTGGGTGAAAGTTAGGTTGGGCTACAGGTCATCTGCACTTTCAGGGAATGGTAACTCTTACGGTTCCTGTAGGCTACCTCATGTTCCTGGGATGCTACTAGTGCAACATGTGTGCAGTCGAGGACTGCTATGACGTTCGGGACTTGGGCAATGGCATGGAACTGTGCCTTGAGCTGGTTGACCTGTGCCTATGTGGCTGGCAATGCAATGTGCTCATTGACATGGAGCAGCAGTGCATCCAGCACCTGTCCCAGCATGGCACTGAAGGTGGACTGGGACATACCATGCATCATGCCAACAGTGTGTTGGAAGCTGCCAGTCCCGAGGTACTGTAAGACGGACACAAGCTTCACAAGTGGGGACACAGCAGTGCTGATGGATATATGGCTGCCTATGTCGCCCTGGATTGTGTCCAGCAACTGGGTGATGGTTGCCCTGCCCAGCCTGTACTCAGTCACCAACTGCCCATCAGCCAGGGCCCAGGGTGTTGGCCTGGCCCTGGGGATGGCTGGCCGCCTTGCTGGTGCTGGTCTCTTCCTCCTTCTTCTCTTCATCCCCACCACCCAATGTGCTCCCAGGTCCCTGGGCTGTTTGGCAGGCCTCTGTAGCTCCAGGCGCAGCAAGTACATGTCTACATCAAGGCTCCCGGCTCCAAATGGAAACATGGTGTTGTGGAGGCTGTGTTGTGTATGGGTGAGTCTTTTTTAGGCCTCTTGTGTGCATTGTTTTCACCTGGGCCCTTATTGCTCTCTCCTCTCTGATCCTAATAGTGAAATGGGGTTAGGGAGGGTGTGTTGTGCATGGGTGGGTCTTTTGTAGGCCTCTTGTGTGCATTGTTTTCACCTGGGCCCTTATTGCTGTCTCCTCCATGCTCCTAATGGTGAAATGGTGTTGGGGAGGGTGTGTTGTGCATGGGTGGGTATTTTGTAGGCCACTTGGGTGCATTTCTTTCACCTGGGCCATTATTGCTATCTCATGTGTTCTTTTACCTCCAGCATTTGCCTGGGGGTATTTCTGGTGATATTACTGCTGGTTCTCCGGCACTAAGAGCACCAACGCTGTACTTGTGATGGCTCTGTAATAGTGTGTTTGGTTGCTGGCACTATTACAGCCTGCGGTATTACGGCTGGCTGTACTGGCGCCGGCTGTGATTGCACCAACGGGATTTGTAGTCATGATCCGGCGGAGCGGTATTGGCGGCACTAATACCATTTCGGCTGGATTTAAGGTTTACCGCCCAACTCGTGATGAGGCCCTTAGTGACCAAAAAGGTTTCACCCAAATCAGACAGGAAGAGAATAAATAAAATTGGTGCCAATAAGCAACCTTGCTTCAGGGCTCTTTCCCATATAAATCGGAGAAGTTCATCTGCCCTCTCTATCCAGTCCCACACACCTATAAGTGTCCGCATGTAGGGCTATCAAGATGACCAGTAGGGCAGGAGGACAACCCCATTTTTCCAGTTTGGCCCATAACATATTCCTCAGAACCGTATCGTAAGCCATGGAGAAATCTATGAAGGCAACATAGAGAGGTTTATTTTTTGTCAGTGCCCCCTTTTTTAGCAGTTCTAGCACTAAATTGTTCATCTCGGTCCCTACTCCCTGAGAAAAACCTTGTTTGGAAAAAATCCATCCTTCCGTTCTCTTTAACCTGTTTTGCAGGTCTCTTAGAATTAGGCCTGTGAATATCTTGGCTGGGCAATCCAACAGGGATATCGGTCTGTAGTTGGGAGTGCTCAAACGGGAGCCCTTTTTAAAGAGTGGGACAACAGTTGCTGTTAACCAAGTCTCTGGCACAGCTTTCTCCCTAAGTATAGTCCTGAATATGCTGTCTAGGACACCAATTGAAGCAGATCTTCAGAGTCCCATTTTAACCCCCACTCTGTCGGTCTTCTCATGACCCCTATGTGGGACCCCGTTTGGTCCTTCTCATTATCTTTAATTGAGTTCCATTAGTCATGCAAGTGGTTACTTGCATGACCACCAACATCTTACGAGCATCCCTCAGGATCATCTAATGGCGGTAATTACATAACCAGGCCTTATAGACCACCTTCAGACATGACCTGCCCATCTGAACATCTTGGCGGGTCTCCTTGATGGAACGCCATAGTTCTCTCTTTTTTAGCACGATAACCCGATCAAATGTTTGTCTTTGTATCATTTTACCTGGTTTCCTTTTTGGGAGTCGGTTATAGATCAATTCCCAGATTCCTCGGACACCCTTACCCCTGAACCTTAGTTCAAAATGCATATGAACTCCACAGAGCCCAAGATGCCGTTAAACGCTGACATTTTGTGCACACTCCAACTTATTTTATTTCCCCCATATTTACATCTAAGTCGAAGGCACAGCCTTTTTGGTTCTGCTTTCTAAAGGGCACATCCCAAACAAATCTCAGTAGCAGGTGGTTGCTCACCAAAGTTTTCACCGTGGACAGTGACTCAATTTCGGGGTAAATGTCTTCCAAGACATAAACATAGTCTAGTATATTGGTTTGGGCTCCCCTCTCCCAAGTGTGGTGTGGCACTTTATCACCCTTGATGTTCCCGTTAAGTATTAGTAGCCCCCAATCCACCATAAATTCCCCCCAGGCCCGCTCTCTTGCGTGACTTGTCTTTTTAGGCTTGTAGGCGCTTTTACCCGCTGGCCGCTGCAAGCACCTACTGTTCAAGTCTCCACATATTATAGTGGCGTGTAGACCTTTATCAACCCCAGTAAACAAGATCTCTTCGGTGGAGTCCAACAGTCTTCTTTGAGATTTTTGCATTGCTTATATTAATCAACATGGTGTCGGTTTTGCCTGGGAAAGATTCTTTATTCAAACCAAGCTTAATTCCCTGGACATAAGGATTAGGAGTAGCAAAATTCTTTACCTTTCCCCAAATCTTCTTTCAAGCACCTGTCAACAAACCAGCCATAGGGTGCCCCCTGTCTCCTCTAATGGCTGGTGAAAAAAACAACAAAGTAACCATCAATGACAGAACCCTCTGACATCCAGCACACTTGTAGGGAAAACAAATCAGCATTAAAAAGATCCACGCTATACGGCTGAACTAGGTGACCTGTGTATGCATACCACGCATGAGGGCCTCTTCAGATTGGATCACCAGGCCACGTATTTAAGGAGGCCGCCACCCAGGACCAATCTTCCTCCCTTACCGGGCAACTTAAGCCTGCACTATAAATTCTCTCCCGTTTATACCTGCCCCCTGAGTTCTTATCGTTAATTAAGCGTTTTCCAATACTTGAGCAGCATTCATGGGGTTTGCCCAGGCTCTAATCACATCTGCTTCAGCCAACACCTGGTTGAGGACCGTACTGGAAGCAAAGTGAAGTATCACCGTGTCCATATTAAAGCGGTTCCAAAACTAACCCAGATGATGTACCTTGAGGATAAGTCAGCCAGTGCCTGGGATTTCCACAGTATGGCCAACATCTTTGAGCGGTTTAAAACAACATGCTCCTGATCCAAAAGCAGTTTCTGCAGTACCGCTTTGTTGTTCATCTCCCCTCTGTTTGTGTCCCCTGCGCTATCCAGGTCTCCCCTTACCCCTAATCTGCATTCCTAGAGGGTCAAGAACAGGCCCCCTGTTTGTGTTAAGTCTACCCTTCTTCCTTTGGTAGCTAAACTCTCTGTCAGTACTCCCACATGTTGCAAATCTGCGGCCCTTTCAGGGATTTCAAAGACAGTCCACCTTTGCCTTCTTTTCCCTACAATTTCCCACTCTCTCTCATTATCAGAATCACATCCAGTGTCAGAGGAGTTCACAGTTTGAGCAGGCGATTCCAGGGATACCGCCACTGACTCCTCGGAGCGGTCAACCACTCCCCTCTCTTTTAATGTAGCGGATTGTGGACCCCCCCTGCATTGTTCTACTGCCCACTGTCCTTGCGTTCTGTTTCAGGGCTGGAGGCATAAATAAGTTCTGAATGAACTGTGTCACCCCCCCCCCCTTTGTCCGTTTCTCTGCTGTCCCTTTTTATTTTGGGCCCATAGTTTTATCTATCCCTTACCCAGATTGGATATCTCAAACCTATCCGGCACTGGGCCCCCTCACCTACCCTTAGCTGGTCGGGCTCAAACTCATTTAACAAGTCTTCAGCAACCTGAAGGGTGGCTTGGGACACCAAATAGGAAGGGCGTATCCCCTCCTCACCTTCTCTAATAGAAACACACCCATCATGGTCTCAATGTGAGACACCCCCCTCATAGCACATGGCAGTGTTAGCGGCTTCCTCCACCGCAGAAGACAACATTAACATAACACCTAAGATAAAGGGAATAATAGTAGGTGTTTTCTGCATTCGTGTCACACCCTGTCTTGAGTGTGATCGGGCATCTAAGCCTTTGATGTAGACTTTAATGGAAATTATTTTCGCCGTCATGATGTTGAGCGCAATCTCTTGATTTGCCGCTGTGCATGCTAGTTCCTTCTGGGTGTTGTTCTTTGTCTGCAGGGCAAGTTCCAATGCCCTGGCGACCGATCTCATGGTAAGCATCATCTCCCTTTGGTCAAATTCAATAGTTTGCATGTGACACTGCACGCTCTTATTGAAGGGTTGATCAATGGGCTTTCGGGCGCTGGCAAAGCACAGCCCTGTGGCCGGACCTGGCCCGGCAGGCTTTTGGGGAATCATTCAGAGGGGGTCTGGCCACATAGTGCCATCTCACCTTTTGCACAGCCACTCCCTCTGCCCTGTGAGACCATCTACCCTCGATGACACCCCTTTAGGAAATGCAAAGCTACAGCTTTCAACAATGTCTTCAAAATGAAAGGGTAGGTAGTCTGGTCTACCCAGTTGTACCTCCTCTGGGGGAAAAACCGCTACAAGTTCACCCTCCTGAACCTGGTTAGTATTTACTAATACACCCGAGGTCTCTCCCCCAAACCCTTCCACATCTTTCCCCCTGTCACCTTTTGATAAATCTTCCCTCAAGTCAGGACCTTTAGGGGTAGGGGATTATATAATGGAACTTAGTGTCCGCTCATCCCCCTCTCTTAAGATGCCTGTTTGTTTTTCCCCCACAGTCTCTCCTGTCACTTGGTCCTTAGGGGACACGTTTGGGAAAATTCTATCAAAGGTGACAGATTTCCCCAGCCCGCCTGACGTATTAGAGCATTAACCCTGCCCCTTTCCCTCCATACAACCCGAAAAGGATAATTCTCTAAAGGCAACCAGCTCCTGGTCCATGATTTCTTCCTAGCAAAGGCCAGGTCCTGTTTGTCTGTCACACCCCATTACCTCTGCGACCTGGACACCTGGAATGGGGGGGTTTGAAATTAAATGAAATATTTTATTTATATCGCACTAGTATACAAGTGTTTCAGAGCACGACCAGGGAAAAGGGAGGGGAACAAGGGAGAACGAAAAAAGCATTCTTACTAGGCCCAGTGACATTAAGAAAGTGCAAGTGCATGGAAAAGGGAGAAGGGGGAAAGTGCATGGAAGGGGGGGGGAGTGGAAAGTGTGGAAGGAACAGAATAAATATTAAATAAAATAAATAAATAAAGGCGATAAACCATGGTAGCGCAGCCAGCAAGTGGCAGGAGAAAGTCAGTCAGATAAGATATATCTAATAAGTGCAGAAGAAAAGTGGGAGGGGGACTGCATGGGTACAGATACAGAACCCGAGTGCAGGGGGTGGCCTGGATGCAGTGCAGGAGGGTGGCGAGGTGAGCAGGTACCTGGGCCCGAGTGATAGAGGGTGGCCAGGTGCACAGTGCCAAGAGAAGAAACAGATCAACAGGCGAGAAGGGGGGCAAAGGCAAAGAGGATGGTCTTGAGGTGCTTCCGGAACCGGAGATGGTTTTCCTCAAGTTTCAAGGTGGCTGGGAGGCTGTTCCAAAGGGAGGCACTGGTCAAAGACAGAGATCTACTGCCAGCTCGTTTCTTTGCAAAACAACTAACCCTGAGGGAGTTAGACGTAGAGGAGCGAAGGGCTCGAGAGGGGAGGTATTTACAGAGGTATAGTTGAAGGTATTTTGGACCCAGGCCCCAGAAAGCCTTGTGTACAATGTAGAGGGTTTTAAATGGAATCCTTGCATCCACTTGGAGCCAATGAAGGGATTTCAGGGCTGGAGAGATACGATCCCAGGGCTTGAGGCCAAGGTCAAGTCTTGCAGTTCTGGATTAGTTGTAAAGGATGGAGATTGGAGGCAGGTAGATTTATAAAGAGGCTGTTACAGTAATTCAGTCTGGAAATAACCAGTGCTTGGGAGACAGTGAGCTTTTGAGGGAAGGAGAAGGAAGGCGGAGTACCTCTAAGGAGGAGTAATAAAAAGTTTGACTTTTTGGAGACGTGATAGATGTTTGCAGAGAAAGAAAGTGTGGAGTCAAACATATCCTGAGAATCTTAGCCACGCAGGGGTTAGGAGGAGGGCCAAGGGAGGCCGGCCAGGGAGTGAGAGGAAAGGATAGCGATGGTGTACCAATAAGGAAGTTCTCGGTCTTGTTGACATTTAGACAAAGATCGTTGGTGGCACACTCATTTTGAATGGCGATTAGACAATAAGAGATGAGGGAAGGAGAGGAGGAGGCTGAAGGAAGCCTGTAAATGAGATGGGTATCATCAGCATAGCACTGGAAATTTGAGCAGAAAATGGAGATGCAGTAGGCGAGAGTTGCCAGGTATTGGTTGAAAAGCCAGGGCAAGAGGTTAGACCCCCGGGGTACACCACAGGAGGAGTGGAAGATAGAAGATTGGAAGGACCCAAGATGTACCTGAGAGGGTTGATCAGAAAGAAAAAAGGTCAGCCAGGCCAGAGCCTGATCAGTGATACCCAGGTTGTCACGGAGATGATTGAGCAGGGTGGTATAGTTGACCTTGTCGAACGCAGAAGAGAGATCAAGTAGGATGAGGACAGAGGGAATATTAGAGTCGAGGTTGGAGAGCAAGTCTTCATGGATGAAGCCAGATTGGTGGTCATGGAGGAAGCCAACACAGTCGGAATGAAGATTAAGCTGAGAGATGGCAAGCTTTTCCAGGAGCTTACCCAAAAAGGGAGTAATGGAAATTGGGCAATAGTTTGCCGGACATGATGGGTCAGCAGTGAATTTCTTGAGGAGAGGATGCACAAGGGAGTGCTTAAGAGGGAAGGGGAAAGGGCCAAAGGCAAGGGAGAAGGAAGAGGTTGCAGAAATCGGCAAGGGAAGGAGCAAGGGTGTCGATTTTGTCCTTAATGGTTTTAGAGAAACAGTGATGGACCTGTTTTGAAGAGGTTTTCATAGAAAAGACTTGTCTAGCTACCTTATCAGGGGAGAAAAGAGGAAAGGAGGAGAATGGGGCAATGGGGGGTAGCTGAGGGAGGGTCGGCAAGCCGAGAAGGAGAGGGAGGAGGAGGGGGAGCGGAGGAGAGGGTGGACAAAATGTCCTGGGTTTTAGAGATAAAGTGAGAGGCAAGGGCATTGCAAAGAGCCTGGGAGGTGAGAGGAGTGGTGGAGACTGCAGCAGAGTTGGCCAGCTCCTTGCAGATTTTGAAGAGTTTGGCCAAATTGCTAGATGCCGCAGAAACGCAGGCTTGTATGCGGACTCTCTTCTTAGTGCAGACAGCGAGTCGGTATTGCCTTTGGAGCAGGCGGCAGGCCAGTTTGTCAGAGGATGAGCAAGAAGCCCTCCATTTCCTCTCTGCCACCCTCCACTTATGTTTAAGTGTAGCTAGGTCAGAGTCATAGCAAGAGTTTCACTTGGCTTTGGACTTCAAACGGATCCTCATAACAGGCAAGTGTATCAAGAGTAGCCGAAATAGAGGAGAAGAGAAGAGAGAGGGCTGGGTCAGGGTGTGAGTCAGCCTGGGGTGGAGGAGGGGGGAGAAGGTTGCAGCGAAGGCCTCAACTGACACACACTTCATGGGCCGGATATCCAAGAAGGTGGATGGCAATCTAGGAGTGGACTTGGCTTGGGTGAAGGAGCTAGAGAGATGAGAGGAGAGAAGGCAGTGATCACTCCAGGAGAGAGGAGTGGTAAGGGGGGTATAGAGGGGGAGGCCAGATAAAATCAAGACATCAAGTGTGTGCCCAGCAGCACAGAGGGCCAGAGGGAAGGATAGAGAGGGAGAGGGAGAGTGAATCAGAGAGGTTGCGAAAGAGTGCAGATGAGGGAAAGGTAGAATCAAGATGGATATTGAGGTCACCAAGGAGGAGAAGTTGAGTGGTAGAGAGAGAAAAAAGGTGATTTGGCACTACTTGCCCCATACACTGCCCCCACTGCTTCCCCCTCTTTAATGACTGTGAGATTACCTGGTACAGGGTACCGACCCTAGAAGAGATCTGGATGGAGGCACGTGGCGTGTTTACAGACTCATCCCCGTTACCAGAATGGAGGAGGCAAGGTTTTCTCATGGATTCAAAGAAAGCTCCTTTGGATGCCTATTGTGAGTGAACCGAAGTTTTTAGGGCGTGTACTTAGGCCACAGTTGATAAGGTTCCTTTTTCCCTTAACAGGGACAACTTCCTTAAACGGGTCGTTTTTTGAGCCACCCTCTGCTCCATGGGCTCCTCCAAGGTACATTTACTTCTTATGGCAGACGCCATAACAGGAGAATCTGGGTTTAGGGGTTTGGCCTAGTTGTCATGAGTGCCGTATGCAGGGGCAAAGCTAGCAGAGGGAGGAACCAGCACAGCAGGACTGTCTCCTCCTGTAAGCAGCCTAGGTTGCACAATTAAAATACAATACAATAATCACAAACAGACTAATATAAAACAAGAGAGGAATATCATTAAAACAGGGATACAAACAGGTGAGACTATTAGGCGGAGGGTTTTAAACCGGTATATAAAAATCTTGGAAAATGTTCATATAAAGTGCTTTGGGCAGGACGAATGTGGTAGAGCAGCTCAAAGGAATATACCCCCACCCCTGCCCCAACCACTAGGATAAAGACAAAAGCAGCCCCAACCGAGAGGCACTCATCCCAGGCCTCCTGTGAGCACACAAGGTCAGGGATCAGGGATCCGTAGCCCAACTGTCACCTCCCAAGCAGCACTACTAAAGGTGAAGTAAGCTGACAGGTGAAACCTCTTTACCTCCTGTGTAAACGAGAGACGGCACATGGGTAAAACCCACAATCACCACTCTCCACAAGCGTAAAACACAGGAGGAAACACTTTAGAAGATGGTTACAATCGAGGATTAAATGTGCGAGGATTGAGAGCATTTTCCCCAAAAAGAAAAATGTGTATTTTGTCAAGTACGCAAGAGGGACTGTGGCAGCTGTCACTCGCAGGGCAGGTTAACACATAGTGGTTCAATACATAAGGATATGTGACGTTTCCTGGATGCGTTTAATTGCCGGCTGTTAGGCAGAAACCTGTGCAGTTCCCTCTGGGACCACTGAAAAAGATTTAAGACTACAGGTGTTTGGCAGTAAACCCACTTGGTAGCAGTCTGTACCACACAGATTCACTTGGTAGCTGTGGCAGAGCAGTCAGACTTCCCTCAAGAAGAGTTAGGCAGCATACAGAGTATTCACAATAGGTCAAAAGAACACAGTAGAACAAGTAAACACTGACCAGGGCTTGGTGTAAAAGAGCTATAATTATTTATTTAAAAACCACATCTAGAAAAACACACAGGCACTAATAGTAAGCAATTCAAAAACACGGTCACTAAAAGATATACACTCCCTTAGAAGAATATTAGACAAGTCTTAAGTAAAGCCCCACTTATTTTCAGACAGCGGTGAGCCCTTAACGCAGATGGCACTCTAATAATTCATTTTAAAAGAGAGAGAAAAGCAGAGTATAATTTGAAACAGATCCCAACACTTTCATAAGAACAAAACAAGAGAGGAAGGCAAGTAAAACCGTGAAATTAGAGTTCAGAAGGCCGGATCCACTTTAAGAGGATCAGAACGAAATGTGTCCAAGGTCACACGGTTGAAGTGCACAAGAGTCTTGCAAAGGTTCAAAAAGAGTTGGACCAAAAGAAAGGGACCAGTTAGAAGGTCAAGGCGGCCAGCCTAGTCCAGAAGGTTAAGGGATTATTATTACCTTGTAGCAATCTTTAGAAAGGGAGGCCTGTCGGACACGGTACCTTAAAGTGGTGAGAATACTCCAGCGGGGGCAGTTGTTCCTGGCAGCGGATGCAAGTCGGTGCTTTGTCCGGGGGAAGAGAGGATCTCGTCGGGGAGGAAGACAGGAGTCCGTTGCACTGCCAGGGAAGAAACCAGCCGCGGAGTTCTCAGGTAAAAGGAGCATTCCTTTTATTGGCGGTCCAGTGGTAAGTGGTTATCCGGTTGCTGGGGTGCTTGGCACGGACAATTCGACCACAAGACGGCCTGGGATGCGAAGAGAAGAAGGTAAACTGGTTGTGCCCACCAGTCAGGGGAAGAAGCCTCTCCAGCCGGGAGATCTTCTCTGTCGTCGGGAAGTGGTGAGTCGGTTCCGCAGGGCTCCACCGGTGCTGTCGTCGTGGTAGATCGGCTCAGCTTCTCCCTCGTCGGATTCTCAGGTCCTGTGGCGACTTCTGAAGTTCCAGTCCCCAAAGCCCTGCTTTTATGCAGCACACCCCCATTCACTCAGCCTAGCTGTCAATCAAACATGCTAAGTGGTGAGCCGGCCGGCTCACCACTGGGGCCAATCACACAAGAGTGCGACTTGAGTTACCAAGGTAACTCAGTCCAGGGTGCCTAAACCCCCTCCCACACCCTCTGTGGTACCCAGACAGAGTGGCACCACTTTTGGAGGCTTCTGTGGAGAAGCCCGCCAAAAAGTGGAACAAAGGGCTCGACTTGGGTTGGAGTCACAGAAGAGAACACAAATGCCATTTTAGAATCGAGTCCTGGCAAAAAATACCAACCAGCAAATTAATATTAAATAAATAAACCGGCGGTATGTTCGAGGCTATGAGAATTAAATAATTAAAGTTGGTAGCCTCGAACAATGGGAAAATCCCATAGGGATATATTGGCGGTCGAATATAAAAAGTAGTATCCACTGCCACCAGCCAAAACTCTATCAGGGGGTACGGAGCCGTGCCCCCTCGACTAACAGACCCCGGGGCAATCAAATTGCCCCGACCAGTACGTCCACAATATGATGGTTTGTACCGGTTTCTGTTAATAATTTGGGACTAGTAAAGCCAATGGTGACTTTACATGCCCTGGGAGACAGTAGTCAGTCCCAGGGTATGGAGTCTATGGTGGGGTGTCACTATGACACCCCTGTGTTACTGCACGGAGGGTGCTGTGTAACACACATAGTAAAAACACATGAGACCCTATGGAGTAAAGGACCCCATAGCCCATAAAACACATTAACAGTCAAAGGAACACCATAAATCATGTCCAAGAGTGGGAGAAAAAGAGTCTCACCCTTGGCAGGAGAAAAAAAACAAACTCCAGAAATCCAGCAAAGCTGCTGGGGGACTCACTAGGTTAGGAAATTCAGCCTGAAGAGAGAATTCTCCCTAACACTTGCCCCCCCCCCCCCAGACTAAGGGACAGGAAGATTTAATCCACTCCTGGGTGAATCTCATACCTCTAGTCGATGACATACATCCTAGAGAGACCATCAGCATTTTGGTGGTGACACCCTGACCTGTGCTCAATGGTGAAATCAAACCCTTGCAGGCAGATTGACCATCTCAATAGTTTTGGATTTTCCCCTTTCATTTGCATTAACCATCTCAAGGGTTGGTGGTCAGTCTGAATGACAAAAGTAGAACAATACAAGTATGGCCTAAACTTCTTCAGAGCCCACACAATAGCAAAACACTCTCGTTCAATGGTTGCCCACCTTGTTTCAGGATCCTTCAGTTTTCTACTGATGAAGCAAATGGGGTGCTCCCTACCTTTCCCATCCAGTTGACTGAAGACTGCACCTATTCCTACATTTGAAGCATCTGTTTGCACAATGAAAGTTTGGTGATAGTCAGGAGCTCTGAGAACTGGGGCTTGGCAAAGAGCCTTTTTCAGGGTTTCAAAGGCCTGATTTCATTCCTCATTCCACCTAACCTTTTTAGGGCATTTAGGAGAGGAGATGACATTCAGTGGAGAAGCTATGGACCCATAGTTCTCAATGAAATTCCTGTAATACCCAGTGAGGCCTAAGAAGGCTCTCACCTTGGTGTGAGTAGTAGGTAGTATTGTCCAATTTTGCACAGCTTCAATCTTACTGGGCGAAGGCCTTATTTCTCCATCTCCTACCTCATGTCCAAGGTAGACCACTTTACTCTGTCCAATCTGGCATTTACTTGCCTTTATGGTCAGATTGGCCTTTCCAAGAGCCTGCCCAACATATCTCAGGTGGTCCACATGTTCTTCCCAGGAATTGCTGAACACTGCTATGTCATCCAAGTATGCCATGCAGAAGTCCTCCATCCCATTCAGAACCTGGTTTACCATCCTTTGAAATGTAGCAGGTGCATTTTTCAATCCAAAAGGCATAACCTTAAACTGGTATAAGCCAACTGGGGTAGAAAATGCAGTTTTCTCCTTGGCATGGTCTGTCAGGGCTATTTGCCAATAGCCTGACGTCAAGTCAAATGTGCTGAGGAACATGGCTGCACCAAGTCTACCCACCAACTCATCTGTCCTTGGCAAAGGGTGGACATCAGTCTTAGTGACTGCATTAAGAGCTCTGTAATCCACACATAATCTAAGTTCTTTAGATCCTGCCTTTGGTACTAACACAACTGGGCTAGACCATGGACTAGTAGAGGGCTCTATTACCCCGAGATCAAGCATCTTGTTGACCTCACCATTGATGTGGGTTCTTACATTTTCTGACATTCGGTATCCTCTGCTTTTGACTGGCAGACAGTCACCAGTGAGTATGTCATGCTGTCCCCTAGGGGTCAAGCCTGGTGAAAGTGAGAACAGAGAGGCAAACTGATTTAACATAGATTTGCACCCTTCCTGTTGCTCAGGTGTCAGATTTGATGAGAGATTTACTCCTTCAATCTTTTCGTCTAAAGGTAAGCCTCTGAGGAGATCAGGAAGAGCTTCACTCTCTTCTTCTTCCTCTGTTGATGCTAGAAGCAAAGCTCCTAGATCAGGTCTGGAGACATACGCTTTTAGTCTGTTGGTGTGGAAGACTGTTGGAGCCTCCTTGGGATTGCCCAAGTCCGCCAGATAGTTGACCTCTCCAAGTTTACCCACAACTTTGAAGGGTCCCATCCATTTGTCTTGCAAGGCCCTCTGCCTTGTTGGAATCATAACGAGAACTAGCTGGTCCTGAGTAAACTCAACCATGTTAGCCTTTTGGTCATGCCAGTGCTTGACCGATGCTTGTCCAGCTTTCAAGTTATCACTTGCTTCTGCCATCATTTGTGACATTCTCCTTCAGAGACCTATCACATAGTCAGTCACTCTGACTGGCTTGGGGGAAGGAGCACTCTCCAACCCCTCCTTAATCAGGGCCAATGGACCTCTGACCGGATGACAATAAAGAAGTTCAAAGGGAGAATAACCTACTCCCTCCTGAGGGACTTCTCTATAAGCAAAGAGAAGGCATGGCAGTAGAAGGTCCCACTTTCTTTTAAGGGGGTCCTCTAAAGCACCTATCATGCTCTTCATGGTTCTGTTGAACCTTTCAACTAGCCCATTTGTCTGAGGGTGGTATGCAGTTGAGAACTTGTAAGTAACTCCGCAGGTTTTCCACATGGCTTTCATGTAGTGGGACATAAAATTTGACCCTCTGTCAGAGATTACTTCCTTAGGAAACCCAACCCTGGTAAAAAATACCAAGGAGGGCCTTAGCCACAGCCGGAGCTGTAACAGTCCTCATAGGAATTGCCTCAGGGTATCTAGTAGCATGGTCTACTACAACAAGTATAAACCTGTTGCCTGAGGAAGTTGGAGGATCAAGGGGACCAACAATGTCAATCCCTACTCTCTCAAATGGGACTCCCACTACAGGGAGAGGCACTAAAGGTGCCACATTCTTGGAGCCAAACTTACCAGAAGTCTGGCAGGTGTGGCAGCTCCTGCAGTATTTATCTACTTCAGCCCCCATCTTTGGCCAATTAAAGTAGAGTGAGAGCCTTTCCTTAGTATTCTTGAAACTCAAGTGACCAGCCAAAGGAATCTCATGGGCTAACTGCAAGAACTGCGGTCTGTTCTCTTGGGGTACTACAAGTCGTTTGTTGTCCCCAGGTGCAGACTCCATTGGTTCACTGTAGAAGAGGCCATCTTCCCAGTGTAACCTATATTTCCCAGGCTCTTGCCCTTCAGCCTGAGCATCTGCCTGGTGGCGAAGACCTTCCAGAGTTGGACATTCTCTCTGTCCCTTACTGAAGTCTGCCCTGTTGGGTACACCTTCTGCCAGTAAAGACTGCAGCTCAGGATGGTCAACAGGATCCAGACCTCCAATGAGTTCCTGGCCTTCCACTAGCTCTTCTTCAGAGTCTAGTTCAACCACACAGGGTTGTACCTCCCTCTCAGCCTCAGCTGGAGGGGGAGTTACTGGTGTAACTTTGGACAACCTAGGGGAAGTCCTTGTTGGCTGCACTGGAGTGCTAGCTGTGAGGTTCCTTTTAGAAGTTTTAGGTTTCCCTTTTCCTTCTAGTTTCTTAGAGAGAGCACCTGACATCTCCAGTGGAGCAGGAGTGATCTCTTTCTTCATCATCTCCTTGGGAGCGCCTCTCATGGTTCTCTCCCTTGCAGGTCTGGTGAGCTCCTGTAACCTTTTACTAGGAGGTCTGGGGGTACGTGACACTACTCCAAGAGTTTTCAAGTCATTACCCAGCAGAACCCTTCCTGGCACCTCACTTTGTATGCTGACAGGTATCTTCACAGTCATGTCATTACACTGGATGAGAACTGGTAATTGGGGAAGCATCTGCACAGGCCCTCCAGCTAACTTGGTGAGGCGTTTGGGTGCCTTAGCAACATCCTCAGCCTTAAAAAATGATTTGTCCACCACAGTTATGCTGGCCCCAGTGTCCCTAATGGCAGGAGTCTCCTGACCATTCACCTGGACACTGTCCTTATAATACTCTTTAGTATTATCTGGGATAGAATTATAGACATCTAAGTTCTGTTATTCCCACAAACCTAGAGACACTAAAGAAACACTGGCTGAGACTCCAATGGGTTCATCAGCCAGTAATAGAAAGTTCCGACTTGCCATTTGTACTTCCTCCTCTGGAGCGAAGGCTAAGGAGACAATATGGACCCCTGAAGGTTTACCCTTACATCTGGGATCTCTTTTCACATGGTCAGTAGAGCCACAAACAAAGCATTTACCAAATGCTTTCTGGAATGGTGGCTTGTTCTGACCTCCTTCTGGTTTGGCACCAGGAGGTACACTAGCCTGATTTGGTTTCCCTTGTGGCTTACCCTTGTGGTTTTGTTTGGGGCCCTCTTTGGAATTGGAATTATTAGAATTCTCTTTGGAGTCCTTTTTTGGATGTTTTTCCTCATCCTTTTTCTGAGTAGCCCCAGAATCCTTGTGGGTGGCCCTGTTGGCAACCTGTTGGTGGCCCCTGTGACTGTCTTTTTTTAATATAATGGTTTTGTAGCACCCACAAGTCAGCAACCTTAGCTATCTTCCTGGAATCTAATTCCTTTGAATCAGCCAAGTGCTGTCTGAGCTCAGGAGAAGAGGCATCATAAATTGACTCCAACATTACAAGATTCTTCATTCCTTCATAAGTGTTAAATCTGTAACCCTTAATCCATCCCTCTTAGCTTTTCAAACCTTCACTCACCCAGGTAGCCCAAGGGGTACCATCATGCTTTTTGAGGGTCCTAAACCTCTTAAGGTACTGGGAAGGGGTCTTCCCAAATCTAGCTATCAAAGCTAGTTTCACACATTCATAATCCTTCTTATCCACCTCCCCCAACTCCATTACCACATCAGTTGCAACAGGGGGAAGCCTAGAGAACAACCAGGGAAGTAACTCATTCCCTGTGATGTCCTGGAGCCCATGATTATACTCAAACATTTTTAACCAATCCAACACCTCCAACTTAGGTTCATACATACCCACTAATTCCTTAGGCATCCGGGGTCTTTTGGGACTGGAACTCCTAGAGGAACCAGAGGAGAGAGAAGCATTTTCCACAGACAACTTCTTCATTTCTAGTTCATGATTAAGCTCTATTTCTCTGAGTCTTAACTCAGCTTGCTTCTGCTCAGCCTGGGCATTCATTCTTATGAACTCTAGCTCTTGATTTCTTTCAGATTGAGCAATAAAACGTTTGTACTCTAATTCAAGCTTCATTTTTTCAAGTTCAAAATAAGCAGGGTTACATGTAGGACCTGGTATAGGCCCAGTAGGTACAGTAGGTAAGGCAGACAGAGGCTCAGAGTGGCTAACGTCATTAGGTTCACTTTCCTCTTCTGACTCATTATCAAGACTTTGATTCAGATCAATACCATCACTGCTTTCTACATTTGCTGGGGGGGTAGATTCCTCTGTACCACCCAGACTTTGGTTTTCTAACAATCTTTCTATAAGTTCCATTTTCTTGCCCTTCTCAGAGAGATTCTTATGTCTACACAATACTTTTAAGCAATCAGCAGTTTTGGCAGACAATGATTCTAGGGTATAACTCTCCACAGCAGACATAGTTAGAAAATCAGCTTTTTAGTGCTAAGCTCTGTGGTTAGTTGTCCTAAAGTGTTCAAAAAGCACTCTAAAGTGTATACTCAATACAAATCCCACCGCTGTACACCAGTGTTAGGCAGAAACCTGTGCAGTTCCCTCTGGGACCACTGCAAAAGATTTAAGACTTCAGGTGTTTGGCAGTAAACCCACTTGGTAGCAGTCTGTACCACACAGATTCACTTGGTAGCTGTGGCTGAGCAGTCAGATTTCCCTCAAGAAGAGTTAGGCAGCATACAGAGTATTCACAATAGGTCAAAAGAACACAGTACAACAAGTAAACACTGACCAGGGCTTGGTGTAAAAGAGCTATAATTATTTATTTAAAAACCACATCTAGAAAAACACACAGGCACTAATAGTAAGCAATTCAAAAACACGGTCACTAAAAGATATACACTCCCTTAGAACCTTAGAAGAATATTAGACAAGTCTTAAGTAAAGCCCCACTTATTTTCAGACAGCGGTGAGCGCTTAACGCAGATGGCACTCTAATAATTCGTTTTAAAAGGGAGAGAAAAGCAGAGTATAATTTGAAACAGATCCCAACACTTATATAAGAACAAAACAAGAGAGGAAGGCAAGTAAAACCGTGAAATTAGAGTTCAGAAGGCCAGATCCACTTTAAGAGGATCAGAACGAAATGTGTCCAAGGTCACACGGTCGAAGTGCACAGAGTCTTGCAACGGTTCAAAAAGAGTTGGACCAAAAGAAAGGGACCAGTTAGAAGGTCAAGGTGGCCAGCCCAGTCCAGAAGGTTAAGGGATTATTATTACCTTGTAGCAATCTAGGATATGGTACCTTAAAGTGGTGAGAATACTCCAGCTGGGGCAGTTGTTCATGGCAGCGGGTGCAAGTTGGTGCTTTGTCCGGGGGAAGAGAGGATCTCGTCGGGGAGGAAGACAGGAGTCCGTTGCACTGCCAGGGAAGAAACCAGCCGCGGAGTTCTCAGGTAAAAGGAGCGTCCTTTTATTTGCGGTCCAGTGGTAAGTGGTTATCCGGTTGCCGGGGTGCTTGGCACGGGCAATTCGACCACAAGACGGCCTGGGATGCGAAGAGAAGAAGGTAAACTGGTTGTGCCCACCAGTCAGGGGAAGAAGCCTCTCCAGCCGGGAGATCTTCTCTGTCGTCGGGAAGTGGTGAGTCGGTTCCGCAGGGCTCCACCGGTGGTGTTGTCGTGGTAGGTCAGCTCAGCTTCTCCCTCGTCGGATTCTCAGGTCCTGTGTGACTTCTGAAGTTCCAGTCCCCAAAGCCCTGCTTTTATGCAGCACACCCCTTTTCACTCAGCCTAGCTGTCAATCAAACATGCTAAGTGGTGAGCCGGCCGGCTCACCACTGGGGCCAATCACACAAGAGTGCGACTTGAGTTACCAAGTTAACTCAGTCCTGGGTGCCTAAACCCCCTCCCACAACCCCTGTGGTACCCAGACAAAGTAGCACCACTTTTGGAGGCTTCTGTGGAGAAGCCCGCCAAAAAGTGGAACAAAGGGCTCGACTTGGGTTGGAGTCACAGAAGAGAACACAAACGCCATTTTAGAATCGAGTCCTGGCAAAAAATACCAACCAGCGAATTAATATTAAATAAATAAACCGGCGGTATGTTTGAGGCTATGAGAATTAAATAATTAAAGTTGGTAGCCTCGAACAATGGGAAAATCCCATAGGGATATATTCGCGGTCGAATATAAAAAGTAGTATCCACTGCCACCAGCCAAAACTCGATCAGGGGGGACGGAGACGTGCCCCCTCGACTAACAGACCCCGGGGCAATCGAATTGCCCCGACCAGTACGTCCACAATATGATGGTTTGTACCGGTTTCTGTTAATAATTTGGGACTAGTAAAGCCAATGGTGACTTTACATGCCCTGGGAGACAGTAGTCAGTCCCAGGGTATGGAGTCTATGGTGGGGTGTCACTATGACACCCCTGTGTTACTGCACGGAGGGTGCTGTGTAACACACATAGTAAAAACACATGAGACCCTATGGAGTAAAGGACCCCATAGCCCATAAAACACATTAACAGTCAAAGGAACACCATAAATCATGTCCAAGAATGGGAGAAAAAAAGTCTCACTCTTGGCAGGAGAAAAAAACAAACTCCAGAAATCCAGCAAAGCTGCTGGGGGACTCACTAGGTTAGGGAATTCAGCCTGAAGAGATAATTCTCCCTAACACCGGCTCAAAGGGCAGTTTCAGTAAGTGCCCTGCAGTCACCGGCAGAATATTTTCAGCGACATGCAGTGTCAAGATCTTGTCAGCTCAAGAGCTATGAATCTGAAGCTCTGCAGTTACCGATGTGTCTATGTAACTTTGTTTGGATGTGAAAATGGCTGTAAAAGTCAGGGCTGTACTTGCATAGCCCTACAGTCACCATCCGGCCGGTCACTCTAAGGAGGGTAAGTGGACTTGTTGGCTCAAAGGGCTCTACCACGCAGACCAACACTGACAGTAACAGAGCATATCGCTCTAACAATACGATTTGTGCGTGATTCAAGCGGGTAATATAAAGCGCAAAGCTTTAAATGGTACAATGTCTTGATTGTCTTTTGTGCAGAGAAGATTGGCGCTGCAGAACTTAGAAATGGCTCAAGGAGCATCAAGGCAACACAGGCAACACAGATAGCAGACGCTGTAATCACTTAAGTGGAAGAGGAGCAGTAGAGAGACTTACAGATTAAGTTACGGATAGTTGTATTTCAAAGTTGGGTGCTATTCGCCAGTTCGTTTACAGCCAACAGGGTTTCAACAAGGCATTTACTGATCACAGATCCCCTGAGCCTCCGAACACCGAACACTCTGCCCCACCTCTCTTCAGTGCTCTGCTAAGAGAATGTTGTTTTTTGGTGAAGTCTCCTCCTCTTCCTTGGTAATCACAATAGAAGACAAACTCTGACAAGGAAATGGACCAACAGGTAGAGAGTTCCTCACCACACCGAACACTCTCTCCCACTTGAACAGCTTTTACCATGGGGTTTTCCCATAGGAAAAAAAATATTTCAGCCCAAATATCTGGAATTGGTTTGTAGAAATGTAAATGCAACTATGCCGTCTGATTATATATTGGTCTAAGCGCACTCATATCACTTTCGCATCATGAAACAATGTCGCAACATGTGAACTTTGAAACCATTGCTAGAGAAGCGATTTTGTGTAAGGAGGCCATTTTGAGTTTTTGCTCTGCTCTCTGCTCATTGCATATATATATATATATATATATATATATATATATATATATATATATATATATATATATATATATGTATATATATATATATATATGTATATATATATATATATGTATATATATATTCTGGTTTTCAGCTTGAGCACAGTAACCGACCGCTGCTTGAACTTTGAGTTGCTTACAGGGTTAGGAATGCCAGGCTGCCACATGATTTGTTTTATCTTATAATAAGAGAACCTTGAAGCTGAATATAAGCACAAGTAATCTGCAAACCCAGGTGTCCTTCTGTCTAGTTAGGCCATTATAGCAGGCAGCTAGAAAGAATTATACATGGCTGAATGAGCTCCCCTGCGGGGGTTGTTATTAATTTCTGCTTAGAACTGTCTGACCTTAGCACAGAGAGATAACATTGGGCCTCATTCCGAGGCTGGAGGTAAGGGTTAACGGTCACCGTTAATGGCAACGGTGACCGTTAACACTTACCACCATATTCCGAGTTCCCTTTTGCGGGTTGGCATTTAACGCCTGCTTTTAGCAGGCGTTAAAAATCCAACCCGCAAAGAGACCTTGGAGTAAATTACGGCACCTTAATTTACGGTGCCGTAATTTACTCCTTCCCCATTCCCATTGAGCCCTATGGGGGCAGGAATGGGGATGGGGAACCGGTATGGTGAATGGGGACTTACCGGTCCCTCCAACCTTGGAATGGACCGGTAATTACTCCATTCACCATGCCGGATATCCATGGAGTAAATAGCTCCATGGTTGCTTACCATGGTGCTCTTTGCTCCATGGATAGCTCCAGCCTCGGAATGAGGCCCATTGGCTGGTAAGACTAGGAATGCCTCCTCATTATAGGGAACATGATATGTTTTCCTCCATCCAGATGCACCCGGTTCTCAGATAGTAAATTGTCTTGGCACTGGCTAGAATGTTTTAGTATAATGAATTACGCAGTAACCCCTTGAATCCTACTCTGATGAAATCTGGTCAAAGGGTGGCGGGCAATGCCTTCTAATGCTGTGAAGTTTGCTATATATGTGCCTGTTATAGTTGTGCTCACTCTCTCTCTCCTCACAGTGTCTGCCTTACACATCGGGGGGCACTGAGATCCATTTGATCAAATGCTATTATTGAATAAATATATTTGACTTTGGATTCTCGTAACTGGCGTGTCATTAGTATATGGTTGGATGCCTTAATTCCGGTCTTTGATCCATCAAGATGGCTCCCGAACAGGGACCCTCCCACTGATGCCCCATCGCGGAGACGAGCGAGAACGAGTTGACTGGAACGAGATCGGCGTGTGCCTTAGGGGTTCCCCAATGCAAAGTGAGAAGTGAATCCTCTGCAGATCTGTGTACAGCCCTTCTCTGGCCGTCAGACCGCGTCTTGCGAGCACGGCGGCGAGGGTCCTGGAATCGAGGCCGTTTGAGCAGGACACGCCAGATACGACGTCTGCATCTTTCAAGACGATTGTTGAAATCAGGTGAGTCGTGCCCCGATACCCGATATCCCTGATATTTGTTGTTAAGAGTTGCCTTAGAAGAAGCAAACACCCAGGTAAAGAGAGTATGGGCTGTAACTATGCCTGGGAAATTGGCATCCTGCTTTGCTAGATTTTTGCATTGCGGGAGTCAATCTTTGGAATAGGGCCAACCGGCGCCACCCGAAGGGTCACCGGCATATGAAATGCATGTAAAATATGGATTAGGAGCAATAGTTTTTAATACGATTTGGCACAGGCAAACTAGGCATGAACTCGAAACTCAATGGCCGAATTACGGCAGTTTTGAGGTAGCCCGCATAGCACACTTAGAAACTGTATTGTTACTCAAAAAGGCTAAGCCCGCTGCATTTGACAATATCAGGGACTGGAGGAAGGAAGCGACAGTGCTTGCGCAGTAGAAAAAAGCATGCACGCAAACACAAGACTAATGATGAGAAAGTATTAGAGCATGACCAACAGAGACAAGAAGATAAAATCAGGGGTTTAGACAGGGCATTCCAGTTAGAGATACAGAAGATATATCCCTCTCAGGATATGCATGCGTCAGACGAATTGATAAATAAGATATTGAATGAGCAAAGGTCTGCCCCAATTGATGATTCCACTGCACTGCCTCCCTATGTACTGCCTCCGGCTGCTCCTCTGCTTGCGCCCCCTCCTGTGTTGGCACCTGTGCCAATTGTTGCGATCACACCTCTCTCTCTCCCATCTGCACCACCGGCGTCATTTTCTCCGCCGCCTAGCTAGGCAGATTTGCATGTTGACTCTCGCCCGAGTGGTTCTGCTTCATTGTTAGAGGTTTATAATGATTATAGGGAAACCTGTAGTACAGTTAGCAAAGAAAGGAAGATGGAATTGCACCGGTGGGCTGAAACATATGTTGAAGGGGGCGATGAAGGTGCCACTTTATCTGCTTTGTCCGATCATGGGGATTTCACTGACCAAAAGGTATCGATTTAAAGAATGGCTTCATATTTGTTTGAGATATGGGGTGATTTAATGGATGAAGTTGCACCGCAAGACTTGCGTGACCAGGTGGTCCTTGCCCAGACTTGTAGTAACAGCGCGAAGATGCAAAATTATTTGAATAGAATTTTTGTGTTCAAGAGAAAACTTGATCGTTTACACAAATCACTTGTAGATAAGCATAAAACGCAGACATCGTATGTTCAGAAGCAGTATTTTCCCTCCTCAAAACCGGTTAGTGAAGAGATGCGTATTTGTGTGAGAGATGTCCTTAGATGGATTTCAGATGCCACTATTCCCCTGACTGAAATTCATGATAAATTTTGTCAATACACAGCTGCGATGCAAAGGAAAGTGTTGCAGGTGATGGTCAAGTATAAAAGAGCTTTTTTTCACCAGAAACCCCATTTACTGCATTGTCCCTTGATCTGGCCCTATTGTTGAATAGACGTTTAGACCTCCCCATGATTGACCCGCCCACTATGCAGTTACCTATGAGAGAGGTTCCGCCAAAATGTGTTCCCAAGGTAGAAATTCCAGCCGTTGATGGAGGTAATGCACGCACGATTGAAGCACATTATATTTCCCAGTATGTCCATGTCCCATTCTATCGCCAAGAAGCAAATACACTTAAACAGTTGATTCCAGATATTAGAAAGAATCCTTCTGGATTCTATAAGGAAATTGAATCTGTTTTACATTCACCTGTGTTTACTTTGGGCGATATTGATTTGTTATTTCCTGTTATTTTGCCTGCTGACATATGGAAACAGATTAGGTCCGTGGATGACAGGCAGGGTTAGGCAACACATGGGCTAACATGATACAAGCAGAAAGGAATAGGAATGCTGGTGAGCGTCCGCCGCAGATTATCTTAACATTGCCTATGAACATTGTCACTAAATCGAAAACGATTATCCCAGAAAAAAGGATTGTTTGGGACAAACGCACTGCTTGCATGCAAAACAAGTCAGAAGGTGCTACAGAATATTTTAGTAGGTTTGAGGAAGTGTTTTCGGATTTTAGTGGACAAGATCTGAGTATGTGTCACCAGGATGGGTGATATCCTCGTCAGAGAACGTATAATCCGATTCGCCACCCTCCCCTAACTCCTCACCTTCGTCTCTTCTTCCAGTACCCTTCTTCCCTTTACTTCTTGGTCGCTCCTTTTTTTTATGTAGGTAGGGACGCCCACGGAAGGAAGCCACCGTGTTACCCAAAAAGGGTTTCCGGTGCCTCCTCCCGGGAACGCCGGTAAGGGGAAAAAGCCAAAAGGCACAAAAAACCCCAAAGCGACCTGCGTGACTCTCCTTCGGAATGAGCTGGAATGTGCAGGAATGCAGTCGGCTGAAGCAGATACTCCGTGGTTATTAGGATGAAGCTCCGAAGGAAGGTAGGCAGTAAGTAGTACGGAATCTCACAGGGAGAACCAAGTCCAAAGGTGAAGCGCAATGAATAGGCAGTCCTTAAACAGGCCGGGATCTGGTACACGGGAGATCACAGAGGAAGGTGTCAGAATCAGAAGAATCAGCTATCCAAGTAAACAGGCCTAGGTCTGGTACACAAAGAGGCAGGCAGGAGGAGAAAACAGGAAGGGGGAATAGAAGAAGGAAAAAAGGGCAGAAGGCAAGACAGGGGGAATAGGAAAAGGACCCGATAGAAATTCGGGTATAACCAGCAGTGAGTGAGAGCAGGCGAAAAGGCAGACAACACTAACGGAGGAAACCGGAAGCGTTGCAACGCGTACACAACCCGGAAGGAGCTGTATTTATACTCCGGGCCGCGTAAGCGAGGATACGCACGGGCGGAGCTGAAAGTGGACGTGACAGGCTACCAGCGTGCACGGCCGGATAATGTCCACGCCGCCAGCGGTTCCACAGGCGCCAAGTACCGCGTGGCATGACAGTATGGAACCAGGTTAAAGATTGTTTGTCAACAAGTTTGTGCGAGCTTTGTTGCCCGAAATACAGACACTGATTATGACGTCTGAATGTGCATGGCAAGCAAAGTCGCAATCTGAGGTTCTACACATGGTTCAGTATTATGAAAATAGAGTGAATGCAGAGAAGGATAAGGTGGAGAAAAAGAAAGGTGAATTGAAAACAAGGGTTTTGCTTCAGCAAGTGGCAAGGGGAGCTAGAGGTGGTAACACACAGTTTAGAGGACAGTACGCACCACAGGGCCAGGCCCAATTAGGTCCCCCATCCATTAACCAATGTGTATACTGTAGACAAGAAGGCCGTTGGTGCGCACAATGCCCAATTCTCTAGCAGAGAGCGAATGGTACCCTATCTGGGAGATCGAGGGACATCCAGGCCGAGGGGGCCCTGGAAGGAATAATTATGCAAATAATCCACAAACACGGCCACAGACACAACCCCAAGAAAGCCAAGGGAACCAACAACAGAATACAGGTGGCAGGACCACATTCAATAATCCCTCCAATGCATATTACACGGAAGACTTTACATCTGATGATGTACTTTTCCCATAGGACAGCCCAAAACCAGTACCTATTTCCATTGACCAAAAAGGGCCCTACGTATAGATGAGAATTGGGAATAGGGAGCATGTATTCTTAGTAGACACCGGTGTGCAGAAATGCTCAATCGACCATCAGCAGGTTCCAGATATACCACTGTCAGGGCAAAGCAATGTTTCCGTAGGGTTCTCAGGTACACTAGTAATCTGCCCTGTTTCAAAGCCGGTGCCCATTACATTGGGTCCTTTCACTGAGCAGTGTCCATTCCTACTGACCAAGAATTGTGGTGAGAATTTGTTGGGGTTAAATTTGTTGAAGAAATTGAATGCTGTGATTTACTGTTCTCCGATTGGAGTGTATTTGACGATCTCACAGCAACAAAATCATGTTTTGCAGTTTGTATCCATGCCATTGCCAACTGAATTAAGTACAGTCCCAGCATGTCTATGGGCCGTGAATGATAATGATGTTGGTGCCTTGCGAGTAGAGCCAGTCCACATTACCTTGAAACCAGGTGTTTCCTTGCCATGTATCCCGCAGTATAGAATCCCGGTTGAAGGTGAGCAGGCCTTGAAAAGCATTGTCTCTGATTTGGTGCATAGAGGAGTAATTGAAGAAATTGCAGGGAGTGTGTGTAATAGTCTGATTCTTCCGGTGTACAAGAAAGGGGATAATGTGATCCCGTTCCGTTTTATTATTGATTTGCGTGCGATTAACAAAATTGTTGCTCCACAGTTTCTGATTGTCCCAGATGTTACTTCAATTCTAACTATAATCCCGGCTACCGCAACTCATTTTTGTGTGATTGATTTGAAGAATGCTTTCTTTAGCATTCCAGTGCATGCTGATAGCAGATATTTGTTCGCTTTCATATTAGGTGGGCGCTCCTTCACCTTTACACAAGTACCACAAGGCTATACAGAAAGTCTGAGCATCTACAGCAGAACAGTTGGACACATTAGAACTACCCTCCACATGCACATTATTGCAGTACATTGATGACTTGCTGATAGCCGCAGATTCAGAGGACGCTTGCAAGGAGGGCACTGTATTGTTACTGACTCACTTAGCAGAACATGGCCATAAAGCATCACTTAAGAAATTCCAATATTGTCGCCAGGAGGTGGCCTATTTGGGTTACCTCCTGTCGAAAGAGGGCAGAAGCTTGACGCCAGAACAAATTCAGAGCATATCTGATATGTCTGTCTCAAATACGCAGAAAGAGGTCAGAGCTTTAATTGACATGGCCTCATATTGTAGACAGTGGATCCCAAACTTTTCTTTGATGGTTAAGCCTATGTTGGCATTGACGAAGAAGGATATTCCTTCGCCCTTGCCATGGAACATGGACTGTCAGACTGCATTCGATTCGCTCGAAGCTGCATTGTGTTCAGCTCCAGTTTTGGGCACACCGAATTATGAAAAATGTTTTGTCCTGTATGTGCATGAAAGAGATGGATGCGCTTTTGCTGTATTGACACAGGACCATGGGGGGAAGAATAGACCATGCAGTTATTTTTCCTCCACACTGGATCCTGTTGCATGCACTTTGCCGAATCGTCTGAGAGCTGCTGCTGCTGCCACTGCGTCAGTAAAGCAAAGTGAGGGGATGGTTCTGGGTCATTCTTTAACTGTCATGGTACCTCACTCAGTAGACATTCTGCTGAATAGAACGCAGACACAACATCTAACGTCAGGTGGCTAACAAGGTACCCAAGGTACCCTAACAAGAGCTGATTCTCTCTGCTCTGCATACCCAAATTAAGAGATGTTGTGCTTTGAATCCAGCTGAATTGCTACCTCCTCCACAGGAAACAGAAAACTGTGACATTGTATCACATGATTGCCTTTTTGTAACTGTACAAGATACTAAGGGAAGGATTGACCTCACTGACACACTCGTGAGGGAACCAGATGGAGAGCTATTTTGTGATGGCTCATGTTTCGAATTATCGGAAGGCACATTCACTTCTGCCTATGCTATCACCACTTTGACTACTGTTGTAGAAAGTAAACGAATCCCACATAACTCGGCCCAAGCCGCAGCAATAATTGCCTTGACTAGAGCCTGTGAAATATCCGAAGGTCTTAGTATAAAAATATTTGCCGATAGCCAATATGCATTCGGGGCAGTTCATAACTTTGGACGTCTGTGGGCTGAGAGGGGTTTCTTGACATCGCATGGTACAAAGATCCAGCATGGCACTTTGATGGTACAGTTGTTGTCAGCACTCGCACTCCCAACCAGACTAGCAATAGTGAAATGTGCTGCACATGAAAAAGTGACCGACAATGTGGAAAAAGGAAATGTTTTTGCCGGCAGAATTGCTAAGCAAACTGCAAATGACGTGCATGCCAAAATGTACATTTTAGATTCAGCAAAATGGGTCACTGACACTTGCGTAATGGAGGAAGGGATTGGTAGTGTAAAGGAAATTCAGACAGAAGCTACTCCCGAAGAAATCAAACAATGGTCGTAGGGTCCTGCGGGACTAGACAATTAGGGTTGTTGGGTTGATCATGCCAGACAAAGATGGATGTTACCCAACGCATATGTTACTGCCATAGTCACCATGGCACATGGTCCGACACATATATGTGTGAAAAAGATCAGTCAGCTATTAGACCCTGTCCGGTATAGTGAGAGCATCCCAAAGGTTGCTGAACGACTTGTCCAAAACTGTATGGTCTGTTTGCAACATAACACTGGAAAGGGAACACCGACACCAAAGGGTAGTTTTGGTCCTCCCTCCATGCCATTTGAAGTGATACACTTTGACTTCATTGGGATGGAGCGTTGCCAGAACTGCAAATATGTCCTGGTGGTAATTTGTGCTTTTAGTAAATGGGTTAAGGCCTACCCACTGAAAGATTGTACAGCTATGTCTACAGCAAAATCCATGTTGAAGGAGTACTCCCCCAGGTTTGGGTTGCTAAGAGTAATTTGGTACAACAATGGCCCGCATTTTGTTGCAGCAGTAACACTGCAAATTTGCGCAGGCCTGCAAATTGAAAAAAAAGTTTTCACTCAGCGAGGCACACCCAAAGTGCCGGACTTGTGGAACTTCACAACAGTATTCTGAAAAATAAACTTGCAAAAATATGCGCCCAAAGCAAATTGAAATGGCCAGATGCCTTGCCTTTAGCCTTACTCTCAATGTGGACAACCGCACAATCAAGAACAGGTCTCTCCCCGTATGAGATCATCATGGGGAGGCCAGCGAACGTATGGAATGTACCCGGGCCCAAGAAGTTGAGTGACGTAGAATACCGTTTGTTGGTCGAATACTGTTATCAGTTGAATCAAAACTTGCGTTTGATTCATCAGCAGGTGCGAGAGGCTCTTCCTGCCGAATACAAAGGGCCGGGTCATCGTCTGCGGCCAGGGGACTGGGTCATCATGAAAAACTTTGATCGAAGAAACTGCCTTGAACCATGGTGGAAGGGCCCCTTCTAGGTCCTCTGGGCCATGCAGACTGCAGTACGTGTAGAAGGCCGAAATCACTGGATCCAGGCCAGACACGTTAAGTGGATCCCGCTTCCTCTGCCCTATAACAAGTGGGACGACAAAGACGTCGATGACTCCTTCTCCCAGGATGCATCAGCACTGATCGGCATGCAGAATGTCAAGCCTGAGTTGAATCTACTTCCTAAGCCTGAAGGGCCTGGGGAGCTTGCAGCACCATCTTTGCTGCCTTCCTTATTGTCTGCATCATCCTCCACCAACGCTTTCTCTGCATCTGCACCTGTTCCCGGAGACAACAGCGTTTTGTTTTCTGATCACTCCCTGCCTGGTGCAACCAGGTACAATCTGCGACCACGTGACAAGAAGAACACTGCAAATTTGCAGTAGCCTTTACCTTCGGCCCTGCCACTTGAAGGGCCGGGGAGAGAGGCTAGGGAAAGGAAGCATATGAGCCAGAAGGAGGCACTGATATGCTCTTTTCCAGTGCTTTTTGAAGGTGTATGGTCTTTGGTCCTTGTGGGGACAAGCAAGGTCATTGTTCCAACACCTCTGTGATCTACTTGGGTTCTCTTTGTAGCAACAAATTGAAAGATACCTGAATCACGCCAGCCCCCTCATCAAACCTTTGCTGGAAGTTTGAAAGAGGGCAAGGGGTTGGCAAGGACAGACAAGCTGCCTACAGAAAAGACTAACAGTGCAATCAGGGGCTGCCTATGAAGAAACTGTAAGAGCTTGACAGCGAAGCTCTAAAACAGACGCTGAAACTTTTAGAGAACTATGCCTTTGTTTGGGGCCGCCCGTACAGACAATGCTGATGACCAGTTTGATGAACTTAGACATGTGCAAATGAAACGATGGTCCTTGAAGGCCAAATGTATATTGATCACAGTATCCGCATGTGTTGAAATAGCTCTGATAATTCTGTTATGGTATTTGGAGCACTTACATCCGCTTGATACTATGTTACCAAGAATGAGCACGACCACAATGGTTACCCCACACATCCTTTCTCATACTCTCCATCCTCGGGACGTTAAACATAGAGGGGGGTATGGCAACAACACCCTTTTGCTGATAATGAACGCCACACATGCCATACTGAACAAAACAAACTGCTGGGTTTGCTCACATCTACCACAGCATGGGGAAAGAGGGCTGGGTTGGTACATACATCCTCTCCCTCTGACTACTGCCTGTTATGCCTCTAATAGGGCGTTATTTTTTGGAAGATGGAATGATAGTGCTACAAGGAACTTTGATGGTACTAACATTAATGACTTTGAGAGACTTGTATTGACACCATGGGTTGTTCGATATTTTCAGACAAAAGCAAATGAAACATTGCATCCACCAGACCTGTTGATAGGCTTTCCAGACCCTATCAATCTATGATCACTTTCAAGATGGCTGCCATGGGCAACAGGGATGCCATACCACCCTCCTACACAATAAACCATAGCTCACACTCTATTCCGTTTTGTATGCAAAAAACTGACACTCACCAAATGGGCAACTTTGATCAGTGCGCAAATACTGCTGTTTTAGGGCATGAAGACAGACCATTGTACATAGGGTGTCCTGTTTATTTTGTATGCGGGGATGAGGCATACCCATGGTTACCCAGGGATTGGGGAGGTACCTGCTACTTGGGGATACTCTTGCCAGGAGTATATCTTGCAAAAACCTCTGAAATTTTCAAACCACGCCCCAGGCAGCAGGCAGATGGTGATACAGCCTGGGAAATTTTTGGGGATGTGGCAAAATCTTTTGTGCCCTTCTGGGGACAGGCAATCAACTCGTACAACATTATATGATATCAGAGCAAAAGGCAATCAGGCTGGTGGCCCTTCAAAATAGAATGGTGCTTGACGTCATCCTGACGGAGCGTGGTGGTGTATGCAAATTAGTGGGGTCCGCGTGCTGTGTTTTCGTACTTGACTCCTCTTCCACAATATTTAAAGTGATAAAAAGGTTGCATCTACTGAGTACAGAAATTCATGTCCCCAAGGGTGATTGGAACATTGTTGGTTGGTTCTGGGACATGCTAAGATCCTGGGGTTGGAAGATATTCTCATTCCTGGCCATAATATTCAGTATTGTACTATTCTGTAGTTGCTGAGTGCAGTTTCTACCCACCATTTGCACCATGATAGGGGGTAGCTGTGTGCAGGCTGTCACAAAGATCAAGCTGAAACCCGAACTGTCCCAAATCACCAACAATGCAATGGTAGCACAAGCTGCCACGATTAAAGAATTCATGTCCATTGACATTTTTTGATAAGAATGATTCAGGTTGTTCCAATGACAACAGCTCAGACACTTGGTCTGAGGAAGATGCAGTTTTTGGGTGATTCTCTTGGCTTAGGCTAAAAGGAGGCTTTGTAGAAATGTAAATGCAGCTATGCCGTCTGATTATATATTGGCACTCGTATCACTTTCGCATCATGAAACAATGTTGCAACATGTGAACCTGAAACCATTGCTTGAGAAGCAATTTTGTGTAAGGAGGCCATTTTTGAGTTTTTGTGCTGCTCTCTGCTCATTGCAGATTGCTCATTCTGGTTTTCAGCTTGAGCACGGTAACCAACCGCTGCTTGAACTTTGAGTTGCTTACATAGTTAGGAATGCCAGGCTGCCACATTGTCGTATAATAAGAGAACCTTGAAACTGAACATAAGCACGAGTAATCTGCAAACCGAGGTGCCGTTTTGTCTAGTTAGGCCATTATAGCAGGCAGCTAGAAAGAATTATACATGGCTGCATGTGCTCCCCCGCAGGAGTTGTTATTCATTTCTGCTTCAGAACTGTCTGACCTTAGCACAGAGAGATAAAATTGGCTGGTAAGACAAGGAATGCCACCTCATTATAGGGAACGTGATATGTTTTCCTCCATCCAGATGCACCCGCTTCTAAGATAGTAAATTGTCTTGGCACTGGCAGCAAGAGCGTAGAATGTTTTAGTATAATGAATTACGCAGTAACCCCATAAACCCTAGCCTGATTATGTCTGGACAAAAATGAGGGAGCCAGACATGTGATGTCATCAATGACATTTGTGATGTCATCTTTGATGTCGTGGGTGTTAATCTTAGCAGTGCACGGTGGTGGCGCAAGATATGGTTGCTTAACTTATCATAACTGGCGAATTTCTGGGTTTTTTCGGTTTTAGTTGGAACCATAACGTCCCTTTAACAATGTTTTTTTCTCTGAATTTCATAGGTTTTTACTAGCGCAACTTAACCATAACGTCCCTTTAACAACGTTTTTTCACTGAATTTCATAGATTTTTAGTAGCGCAACTTAACAATAATAATTCTGACTTTATGTACATGTAATATGGAACATACTGAACCCCCTCTACTGAATTTGATGTCTGCGAACTCTTTTAATGTCCGCAGACATGTTCGTACAACAGCACCACTACCCAAAAACTCTGGGGGGGGGTATGTTTAATTGTTTTATCATAACATATGAACATTTCACAAATTCACAAACCAGCACACATACACATTATATGTAGTAATACATAAGAAGTGTAACCCATATATGTAACACACTAACCATTCATTTAAATACAATATTTTCTAAAATGGAATATACCAAAAGAAGAAAGATAGGCTTCCAACATAATTACCTCACAGAAACTCCACAACCAAGAACTACAGACCACACATTACGTGAAATAGTGAGTTTACTACGTTTTACTCATATATTTGTAAACGTTCTGTATTAGATACAAAAAACATTGATATTATGTTTTTTTTTTCTCACAGAAATGTCTAGTACTCTGTAGTGGCTAAAGGAGCATTTCCCACATGAGGAAATGTCAGAAGATAGTGAATCTAATGGTAGACACTTTACAATATAAATCAATTAATTATTATTATTTTATATACATTTAACATATATATTTATTTTGTACAGAGCATACAAATATTGAAAGTACTACAGAAAAAGCTGTAGTGGATAAGACTCTTCACAACATAGAAGAAAAAATTGACCTACTGTTGGCAAACTTTAATAATTAAAAAAACTTTGTGGAGGATCATTTTAAACAAAAAACTACGTACCATTGTCCCACATGTACTTGTCCCCCTTCACCATATCCGAGTCAAATATCCCCAAACCCTCTCCATGAACCAAAACGTTTTGATGAGACTTCCATCCCTTCTTCACCTCTTATAAATCCTGTTGAAACCCCTGATTCTCCTGTTTTTGTTTCAGTTTCTGCCTCACCTTCTCTTTCATAAATTTATTGTACATGTAAAATAAACTACATTTTTATATTGTGTTCTAAATTATTTCTTGTTGTTTTTTTAAAAAGCAATGTAGGTGTCCGCGGACAGCGCGGGTGTCCGGAATGTCCATGAAGAAACGAGAATGTAGGTGTCCGAAGAACACTATACCTGTCCGTACTGTTCGCTAGCAAGTTGAAACTGTTCTAAGAACACACGGAGTGTCCTGAAATGTTCATAAATAAACAAAATGGGGGTGTCCTAAGGATGCTATGCCTGTCCGTATTGTTCAGAGGCAATTTGAAACTGTTCTAAGAACACAAGCTGTCTCCTGAAATGTTTGTCAATGGACGAAATGTGGGTGTCCTTACGACGCTGTCCGTATTCTTTGTTGGCAAGATGAAAGTGTTCTTAGAACATATTATGTGTCCTGGGATATTCGTAAATAAACAAAATGTGAGTGTCCTGTGGACACTATACCTGTCCGTATTGTTCGTTAGTAAGTTGAAACTGTTCTAAGAACACACAGGGTGTCCTGAAATGTTCGTAAATAAACAAAATGGGGGTGTCCCAAGGACGCTATGCCTGTCCGTATTGTTCACAGGCAAGTTGAAACTGTTCTAAGAACACAAGCTGTCTCCTGAAATGTTTGTCAATGGACGAAATTGGGGTGTCCTGAGGACGCTGTCTGTATTGTTCGTAAGCAAGTTGAAATTGTTCTAAGAACACAAACTGTGTCCTAAAATGTTTGTTAAGAAACAAATTGGAAGTGTCCTGAGCACGCTCTACCTGTCTGTAATGTTCACAGGCCAGTTGAAACTGTTTTAAGAACATATTATGTGTCCTATAATGTTCGTAAATAAACAAAATAGGGCTGTTCTTAGGACACTATACCTCTCTGTAATGTTTGCATGCAAGTTGAAACTGTTCTAAGAACACAGGTGGTGTCCTGAAATGTTCGTAAATAAACAAAATGGGGGTGTCCTGAGGATGCTATGTATGTCCGTATTGTTCGCAAGCAAGTTGAAACTGTTTTAAGAACACAGGCGGTGTCCTGAAATGTTCATTAATAAACAAAATGTGTGTGTCCTTAGAACAGTATACCTCTCCGTACTGTTCGTAGGCAGGTTGAAACTGTTCTAAGAACACATCAAGTGTCCCGGGATTTTCGTAAATAAACAAAATGGGGGTGTCCTGAGGACGATATACCTGTCCGTATTGTTCGCATGCAAGTTCAAACTGTTCTAAGAACAAACGTCTGTCCGTAACTGTTCGTTTGACGTGTGACGCACTTTAATTACTTCAGGACCCGAACAGTGTCCGTAGAACACCAACGTGCATGCGCAAAACACTGTCAGTGCATTTATTGTCCTGCGGACAACCGCTCCCTTCGCGGACATGTTCACGAAGCGATCATGTGACCGTGCCCACGCTGATCAGTATGTTCTGATTGCGGACACTGTTTGTGTCCCCGAACAATTTAAAAGTACATTTTCAAGTAATCCACAATATTTTTCAATAAGAACTCACCATAGCACAAGTGCCACATGCTAATCCTGAGTTTCTACATACTTTTTGAAACTTTTTGAACCTTTTTTTGTGTTCGATCTGTCCGCAGACAGCACGCATATCCGCAAACTGCGTACAAGCACCCCTATAAAAGACCACGCCCTAGAGCTTATTCTCATTTTGTTTCTGGCTATACTACAGAGCACAGCAAATTTTACTGCCAACTGCAGATTTCCATTCAGAACCTGATGGCATCCATTGTTCCACTGCTGACACCTGGTGTTGCATCTGCTTCAGCACCACCCCTACTCCCTCCACCACCACCACCTCCCCAAGGGCCTGAAGAGGGGAACAGGAGTGAGGATGCAAAGGAGGAAGAAGAGGATGATGAGGATGAGGTAGTTGAACTGCCTACTACCCGCACTCGGCGTGAGTCTTGGGTGTGGCGGTTATTTACCATTCGTGGGAATGGTCCTAAGGCGCGTGCGAACCAAGTCACCTGCTACAAGTGCAAAATGGTACTCCGTCGCGGGAGGCCTGGTTAGTACAGCTTTGGGACCACGACCATGAAGCGACACCTAAAGTCATTCCACACTGGGGCTGTTTCGCAAGGTTGTACCTTGCGAGGAGTGTAACAGGTTGACTTCCTCTACTTCATCCTCCGTTTCTGATCCTGTTACCACAAGGAACACTCCTGTGGGACAGCGTATTCCTCAAGCTGCCTCACAGGCCACACACAATGCTGATGACCCTTACCTTTCGAGGGTCACAGTTGTGTGTATGTACTGCGACGCAGTACTCTGCAGGGGGGAGAGACTTCGAAGTGCTTTTGAGACTATCGTCTCAGAGCACGAGAAGATCTGCTCACTACCCAAATAAAGCACACTCTACATCTTCCTCTCTCAGCTCGCCCTTTCTTATCCCTGTGGTTGGTGTCCTCCCCCTTACCCTCCTTTCCCCTCCTCTCCTAATGTGTCTTGTATAAAAAAGCAAAAAAATATAAAACAACAAAAATAAAAAAAAATAAGGCTCTTTTCAGAGCCAGCTTTCACAGTTAAAAAATAGAAGTGAAAATAAATGAAGCAGGGCCCTGTGTATTTTTTAGAATTCCGCGGACTGGGGTGCTGCCCTATCAAAACCATTGCAGTTTTATCTCGGAGGAAGTGGCGGCTCTGAAAAGAGCCTTTTGGTGGTGTTTGTGTTTAAAAAATTTTAAATACTCAACACCTACTACAAAATGGATGCTGTAATTCTAAAAAAAAGGTTGCAATGCATTTTGTACATTTCTCAGAAAAATCTGATTGCCAGCATAAGTAAGATGGACTCCATCTCTGCGAAAAATGTATGTACTACGAAACATAATATTTTCATTGTGTAAAGAGGACATGCCAAAATCTCTTAGAAAGGCACAAACAGCCTTATTGACATTGCGCCTTGCTTTCTCCATTTGTGGACCAAATGAAGAAGAATGAAGTCACATTTGTCTCTGCGCAACCCGTGAAAAAATTACTTGAGAATTTTGAAACATGTCCATGACCTTCCCAAGTCCTTCTTTCATTTCAAATTGCAAAGAAATTCCAGACACATGTCCTAAACTGTTCCCTCCACAATGAATTACAATTATGTCTGGATGTTGCTCTGTCTCCAAAGTAGCACAGAGAGGTAGCAAATCCAACCACTTCATTCCACGTACTCCATGCCAGTGCACTTCCACATGTGGGAATCCAAGATCTACAGCTACTCCACAGCTTTCTGCATGCACCTTTAACCAATGTATCCACGAGTCTCCCAAAATCCAAACAATCTGTTTTCTGAAACACACAGCCATAGCTATCTGTCCTTCTCTCAGCAAAAAGAGTATCTGAGAAACTCTCTCCTGGCACAACACACCCACTAAACTTTCCTGACCAATTCCTTTCTCTGCTCATTCTCATTTGCATGGCTCCTCAACCCAAAATCCCTGGATGTAACACCCGATGTCCGCAGACTTCCGCGGACATATCGTAACATGGACAGCCCTTCTACCATTCCCACTTCACTCTCTCTGCCATTCCCTCATTGGATGTAGCTAAGAAGTCACATGGCCATCCTCCAATCACATACAAGACCTCTACATCTAACTGCATCATCATAGATCAGCACTGCAAATGTACTGTTAATCTCTCTGAGTACAAGTGTCATTTCTTTGGAAAGCACCTTCTACAAGAAATACTGTACAAGTCTCCAAGATTTCTACTTGCAGCTCCATGCATATCCATATGCATGAACACAAACTACAGGTATGCATATTTTCTGTAAAGTACATGTGCAATTCTTCTAGATTCATATAAACAGATTAACTGACTTTTAGCGTATGTAATTGTGTTATGTAGTGACTGTCTGTGTCATGCTGTCATGCTGTGAGTCTGTGATGTTGCATGGAGTGTTGGTGTGTGAAAGATGGAATGTTTATCTGAGGGTTCCAGACTGAGGCAGGCAGTTAGAGCTCCCCTGCCTGGGTGATGGGGCCAGTGCTGATTCAGTCCATACTCTCATATATATATCTTTATGTAACAGTGTTCTAAGTTCTTGTAATGAACCTCATAATTAATCCAAGCAAGCCTGGAAGTCACTTCGTAACATTGGCCACAAGTTGGTCTTTAGAGAAGAACCTGCACAAAAGAAGAAGAAGTTGAAGCCTGAAGGAGCCTGCTGCGGGGGGTGCAGGAGAGAGGAGGACAAGCAGAGTCAGCATTGCCCCCACATTTCAAGTAAGACCCATTACCCAGGGCTAAGGAGGGGAGGAGTAAGAAAACCCCAGTTCTTGAGGGATCACTGGTCCACAGGCTGCAGTGAAAGATGGACCCAACGGGTTAAAGAAACGATAAGGACCTAGGTGACAAGCTCAGTATGGGAGCTAGGTCCATAAGATGAAGAAGCTATCTAAAAGAGAGAAAGGTCAAGCCTTTTAAATGGGAAAGAAGAGCTGGGTATGTGGTCAATAGCTGCAGTAGAGTCCCTTAAGCAGTTAATAAGGGAAGCTGCCTTCATTAAAGGAGGAGCTGAAGTAGTGAAGTACTCATATTAACAGTTCAAAGCAAAGTAGGAGAATGAGAAGTTGATCACCATGAAACAGAGAGAAGTGACGTGCATTTGGGAAACTCAAGTTTGCAGAGAAATAATATCGGGAAAGCTTGAGCCTATAAATTGTTACGGGTGGTGACTGAGTCTCTCTGATGAATTGACCGTTGGTTAGGCGGAGCTCAGCGTTGCTCCGTGGTGAAGATAAGACTGGTGACGTCACTCATGTTTGAGAGGAAGTTTGTGATGAAAAGGAACAAGCAAACCAACGTTCCATATGTGATTGCGGCAAGCGTAGCTTAGGGCAGCTACGTCAGAGGTTCGCAAGCGGATTGTACGTGGCAGTCAGAGGGAGGAGTTGCAGGGGTTGAGAAAAGGACCTGTCCAGAAACAGATAACGTGACATTTTACGTGGTGGCATCCGGAAGCAATTGGAATCAATCCATTCTGGGTACAAGAAGATGCACAGGAAGCAATCGGAATCCATCCGTTCTGTGTATTAGAAGACAGACAGGATTTTGGGGCGGTAACTATGTGCAATCGGAATCTATCTGTTCCGTGTAGAAGAAGAGTCAAGCAGTGAATTCTTTCCGATGCACAGCTGAGATCAAGCCGCTCCGCCTCATTGCTGGGGCTTCAGGTAGCGGCCAACAGGTGAGCTGCAAAGCTAGGCGCATTAGAAAAATGGCTCACCCAGCAAACTGTTTTTGGAAATCTCCACATGACTATGAAAGGCGTATTAAGTTTTGCAGGGTGTAAATGCAGCAAGGAGAATATGGCGAGTGATGTTGAAGAACAGTTGAAGTTATGGGAACTGGTTCTGAGCGCCGTTGAATTGGCAATGTATCCTTTGAACACATTTATTTGATGTCGTGGGGAAATGAGTTTAGGACCGAACCTGCATTAGTTGCAGCCTTTACATTTAGTTGTGTTGTGCGATATGGTATGAGATAGTAGCAACAATTGGAGGATTTGCAGGTTAAGGCTGTTCACCCATGGACTTCTAGAAATGCAGTATTATTGTAATATGCATCCAAGTTAGTGTGTAAGAAGTGAAGTGTTCGAGTTTGCCTGCCTAAAAGGGTGTATTTATGAAAGAATGAGATAATAGTATAATCTCTTGAGGAATTTCAGGAGTTTAGGTTGTTTTAAGCAACATGGACTTTTAGAATCATAGTAGTTGTCTTAGGGTCACAAGATGACCATGGACTTCTAGGTCAAACGTCTTTGTTAATTTACATTGTACTACAGTTATAACATTGCATGTAATGTGTGTAATGCAAAATGTTTTGTGCCTGAGTTAAGGTTGACTGCGAAATGGATGCACAAGGAAGAGCATGACGGTGGTATGAGTCAGGCTATCACTCAGAGGAAGCGCCTTTGGTGTGAGTAACAATGTGTTCGTAGTGAGAGGTAGCGCCTCTGGTGTGTGTGTGTCACGTTTGAATTAGCGAGAGGGAGCGCCTCTTATGTGAGTGACTCTGTGGTAGTACCTAGAGGTAGCGCCTCTGGTATGTGTGTCACAATTGAGAGAGGTAGCGCCTCTGGTGAGGGTGACAATGGGTATTTGAGGGAGGTAGCGCCTCCAGTTTATGCAAATAATTGTATTGGAGAGAGGTAGTGCCCCTGGTGTGCATGGACGCAAGTGTATGTGAGGGAGGTAGCGCCTCCGGTTTGTGTGACACAATTGGCACTTGAGTGAGGTAGCGCCTCTGATGTGTGTGTAGCTAGGGTAATTGAGGGATGTAGCGCCTCCGGTTTATGCGAATAATTGTCGCTAGCGTAATTGAGGGAGGTAGCGCCTCCGGTTTATGCAAATAATTGTTGCTAGAGTAATTGAGGGAGGTAGCGCCTCCGGTTTATGCGAATAATTGTTTTGGAGAGAGGTAGCGCCTCTGGTGTGCATGGACAAGTGTATGTGAGGGAGGTAGCGCCTCTGATTTGTGGAACACTGTGATGTGCGAGAAGTAGCGCCTCTGCCGGTATGAAGTCGGGCAGGTATCTGAGTGGATAAGTGTCACGTCGGATTGTTTCCACAATTTTTAAAGGAGGTAGCGCCTTTGTAAGTGATATTTTCTTATATGTTGTTGTGCCAAAACCTGTGCCTTCTCCAGAGTGTGGGTTTTGGCATGGCAGACTCATGCAATACTGCCATTGGGTTGTCAGTGGTCCAATGCTGGGTACGCAGATGGGTTTGGGATGTCTGGCCAGCGTCTCATAGTTATCTGCAGTATTTGAATGTATGGGCTAAATTGGTTGCACCTGATAGGCTGAGTCCATTTGGTGATTGAGTTTGTGAGCAGTGCTTTGTTGTCTTTGCCTCCGGTTTGGATTGTGATGCGTTGTTTTGAGACAGGTCTGGCAAAGTGTTATGTTGTGATTGTCTCTGTATATGTGTGTGTGTCTGGTAAAGGATGGAGATGTGTTATGTTGTGACCTTCTGTGTGCGTGTGTGGGTCTGGTAAGGGAAGGAGAGGTGTTATGTAGTGACTGTCTGTGTCATGCTGTCATGCTGCGAGTCTGTGATGTTGCATGGAGTGTTGGTGTGTGAATGATGGAATGTTTATCTGAGGGTTCCAGACTGAGGCAGGCAGTTAGAGCTCCCCTGCCTGGGTGATGGGGCCAGTGCTGATTCAGTCCATACTCTCATATATATATCTTTATGTAACGGTGTTCTAAATTCTTGTAATGAACCTCATAATTAATCCAAGCAAGCCTGGAAGTCACTTCGTAACAATAATCTATAAAATGAACTTACTGTCTTTTTTTCCATCTCCTAAAATCAACTGTCACTTACAAACCTTTATACTATTTAATTTCTTTTTACACCCACATATTCAAAGCATGTTGAATTAACATATTTTAAATAAAATATAGAGTGCATATAGTCAAACAAAATTGCATGCACACACTATGTTCACATCTCAAACAACAATACTTGTTAAATAACATAAACATTTATTTATTTATTTACTTACTTACTTATATTTATATAGCGCAAGCAGCCCATGACATTGAGACACTGTTACTTGCAAGAGCTTAGTTACACGAATAGTGGTATTCAGTGGTACATTATGAAGTCCACAAGGCATAGTAAAGATATTTTGTTTGCTACATTTAGTCATTACAATACAGTTTATTCATTAAGAACATATGATATTTATTCAACTGGTGCGATGTATCTTATGTGAATAAGATAGTTTTCATGGTTTTGAGGAAGGCGCTGAGGATGTCAATTAAAAAAATCAATGTCTAAATTAAAAACAGTGCTATATACAAACAAAATTACTAATTTGTTTCTTTTACAATTGCAGTGAAGACCATTCTCCTGAAAACAAGCAGCCGAATTTGAAGTACAAAGAACAACTAAGAAGAAACCAGCTCATTTTAGAAAAAAAGTTGAATACCACCATAATATTTGTATTATTACTCAAACACACTGTAAGGTTAATTCATGCTATTTCTGTGCCTAGAAATAGAGATTGTGCACAATTCTGTCCAAAAATCCCCATTTCTTAAACAGCAATTTACATCCAGAATGGCCCACAAATTCATATTTTTCGATACACAAATGACCCAACTCAGCCGCTAGAATTTTGATAATATAGAACAAACAACTGTTTTAATTGTATAGCATTAGATTTACTATTTGTACTTCTCCACACCACTAGCTTACTTTTTTCTGTCATCTGAACCCCAGTTTAGTAGCACATAAATTCAAGAATAACCATCCCTTCTAGTTGTAGTTGTCCAATGCACAATCACACACCATTACATACATATTTATCATCTTACTCAAACACTCATGCACACAGCACACATACATTGCAGAACACCCCAACCCATACCTTCTTTATTTTTTTTCAACAGACCCTAAAGAATGCCTACCAAAAATCAAGTCCGTAGAAAGCAACGCAGAAGTAGAGCAAATCAAAATAAAAGTGTCCAACATAAGCATCCATCTCTAGCAGAATTTGTAAAAAAAAAGTTCAAACAAAACATCTAATAAAGTCATTTAGTGAAACAAAAGAAGTTTCAAGTGTAGAAACGCTGCCTCCTCTATCAAAATGTAAAACGAACCAGAAAACAATTAACAAAAAATCAGCTATCACTACTGATAAAACTGCTTCTATAAATCTTGATATAGTACAAAGTAAGCATACCAAAAAAAGTATTTTAGCCAAAATGTTCTGTCACAGAGTCCTTCAAAATCTTATAAAAACAGGAGAGAAACCAGGCTCAACCCTTAAAACCTATAGTAGGAAATTAATCTTAGAAGCGTTGATAGACAGTGCAATTCTTCTCAAAAGAAAGTTATTTATTTTAGTGTTAAACAAAATGAAACCACTAACAAAACTAATGACTAAATTACAAAAAAGACTTCTCAATAAATGAAATGTCAACAGAAAGAACTTCTTAAATATCTGCAGAGGTGAATGGAGTCACACTACAAGCACAGAACCATACTTTAATGAAGAAGCATACAAACAAAAGCAAACAAATACAATTGCCATACATAGCAGTGGTTGAGGTTATGAAAAAGTTAATAATACCATAATGGAACAAGAAATACTGCTTACAAAAATATGCCCTGAAAACTTAGAATTACCTCTCCATTCAACTGAATCAGAACGTCTAGTATACAAATGGCCATGCACGTCAATGTGTAACATTCCCAAAACAAATGTCAAGTCTTTACGCCAATTCCTCAATCAATATGTGAAAGGCAAAGACAAAATCAAAATTAAACTACTGCAAAATATGGATACCTGTCCAGTGCGCAAGTACACAGGACTACAAGGACATTCATTGGCTTTCATTACAGGACCTACTTGCAAAACCACCTTCCATGATATCAAAAGGATATCAACACATCATTCAACTATAAGAAATCTAGTCTATAAACTGTACTGTCCTTCTTTAGCACTAGCCAATTTAAATAACATTCTTCTACATGGTACAGCAAAAGACCTACTTGAAGAAATCGACTATTTCCAGAAAAAATATTTTGGAAGTGAAAGCCACTTACAGAATGAAATAGCTTTAAAGCAAATTACCACCAATTCTATGCATGGCAAACTTTTACTACACACATACAAAAAAGAAATACTAAAATTTAAAAGTACATAAGCTGAAGTACCAAACCATGTGTGTGTATGTTGCCGCAGAACTTTTTATAAAAGTAACACAAAAACTATAGACCTATCATACAAAACAGAAGGCAATGAAGATTCTAAATGGTTTGAATTAGCTCTCTACCTTATAGCAGAAAACAAATACGAAATAACTGACCACTTAATACTTTGCAGTTACTGCACTACAAAACTTGACAACAACCAAACTCCTTCACATGCTATCACAAATAATTTGGAATTATATCCACTACCAAAACCCCTACAGCAACTTAATTTATATGAGAGCATCATAATTCAAACAGTACACCCATTTCAAGCAATAATACGCCTTCAACCAAAAAAAAGCAAAATTACCTCCCTCTGAATTAGTGAAAGGTATTCGTGGAAAAGTAGTGTATTTACCATTAGATCTAAAAGATAATGTGCACACTCTAGGAGTGCAACGTCCAATGGAGCAATCTTTAATTATCTTAGTAAATGGAGTACCTACAAAAGACAAAAGAATATGGCAACAGCTGGTAGATTTACATAAAGTTAGACAAGCCTTTCAATATCTAAAAGAGAATAATGAATACTACAAAGAAATTAATATTGAAAAAAACTTGAAGGATACAACTGAAATAATTCAAGAGACACATCAAGCTGGTCAATTTGAGCTCCTAGATCCTGCTACAATATCAAATACTTTAGACCATTATACAATTCATCCATTGCACTCTAATGACACCATAGAAGATGCACTAGAAACGTACCAAATGCGTCAAACAAAAGGATCACCAATCAGTGTATGGGAAAAAAGTATAGAAGCACGTATTTTCCTCTACTCTTTCCTACTGGCAAAGGAGGAAGGTACGATGATAGACCTATTCAAATATCAGCATCAGAATACCGCTCATTACGGATGTATTCTGAAGATCCCAGATTTAGACAAAATGTCGAATACATATTCCACCTACTCTTTGAAAGTGAACTAGCAACTTTATGTTACAGAGTTGCACACACATTAAAATCAGGATCACACTTTCAAAATATGTCAGCTACACAATTATTACAAAAAGTGCAACAAAAAGATGAGGTTTTACAATCAAATATTACAAATCTATTAGCAAATATGCGTGGTACTAAAGAGTACTGGTTTCGACGTCATGGAGATGTACGTTGTATGATCAGAAACCTTGGCCCACCCACTTGGTTTGTTACATTAAGTTGTGCAGAATATGCATGGGAAGATTTACATGATTTCCTACGCATATCAAACAAAAACAAAACAAACATAGATATACTAACACCTGGAGAACTTTGTTCTCTGGATCCTGTTAATGATTCAAGATATTTTCACCATCGCTTCATTGCTATGCTACACTTTATTTGTAATAAAACTATTCCTCCCCTTGGAGAAGTGCCACACTTCTTTTGGAGAAAAGAATACCAAGCCCCGAGGAGCACCACACATCCACATGTTTTTATGGATTAAAGATGCTCCTAAATTTGGTCAGGACAGTGATGCCACTGTTTTACAATTTATTGAAAAAGATGTCACTTGTGAAATTCCATCAGAAGCCACAAATAGTGATCTTCACGCACAAATTTTACAATTTCAAAGACACAAATGTGGCAAATATTGTCGTCGCAAATACAAAAACAAAGGGAAATACTACACCAAATGCTGCTTTGGTTTACCTAGACCGGTTACAAATATAGGTCAAGTGAACAACCTCATGTCTTCAGTTAGACATAGTGTCAAAGGTAAATCACCTAAAAATACATATTACATAAAAAGAACAGAAGAAGAAAAATGTATCAATGATTACAATGCAATCATTGCCCACTTATGGAATGCAAACATAGATGTGCAGTACATTGCAGACAATTCCACTGCAGTTGCACGATATGTTACAGCATACTTAACCAGAGCAGAAAAAACAGAGCTCCAAGACCTCTGGAATGACCAGTCATAAGACAAAACAGTGAATCAGAAATTATACAGCTTGGGCATAAAAATGCTCTCCCATAGAGAATGTGGATCCTATGAAGCAGCAGATCGTTTAACTGGTACTGCATTGTATGGTAAATCTGAAAATATAGTATGGCTAAGTCTTGGTCCTGCTAAATCTAGAAAAAGAGTTCTAAAATCATACGAAGATATAGAAACAATAGCCAAACATGATCCCAACAGCCAAGACATTTTAGAAAACAATTTATTGGACACATACTACCCAAACAGAAGTAATACTTTGGAAACCATGTGTCTATACCACATAGCCCAAAACTTCACATACAAAAATAATATAAAACCTGATGAAAAACAAGGTAAATACAGAGGGACAAACTGTGAAGGCAGCTTAGTAAAACTCACGAAACCAAATGTAATAAATCATATCAAATTGTCATTAAAGACTCCTCAACATAAAGAACTATATTACATGTCCCTGCTACAACTCTTTAAACCATGGAGAAAATAAGAAGAAATACTAGATAACTATGACTCATATGAAGACGCTTTCAAAGCAAATGAAAGCACTATAACTGATGTAAACTTTACACAGTACAAAACAATGTTGCACAATGAACAGCAACACAAAGAAGAACTCCAGGCCCAACTAGATAAGGACACTCCTGACAGTAGTCAACCTTCTGTAACAGGAAGTCAAGAACAACTGGAAGAACCACTAATAACAAATGAGGCAGAATTAGCTATGGCAGAAGTAGAAAACACCATGTGTCAGTATGAAGATAAAGAAGACTTAACTATACTACAATCAAAACTAAACAATGAGCAACGTAGCATTTTTCAAGAAGTAACAAAAGAAATTGCACATGGTGTACAACATGAAAACAAAGAATGCACCTGCAAAAATTACAAACCTATGTACAAACTACTCTACGTCAGTGGTGAAGCTGGTTCTGGCAAAACATTCCTAATCAAAATCATCAGTAAGTTCCTTCAACAATTGACAAACAACAAACTGTCAGCTGTTGTCACTACCCCCACAGGTTTAGCTGCCTACAACATAGGCGGTGTCACTTTACACTGATTACTACTCCTGCCAGTAGAACACCAAAACAAATTAGACTATTACAAACTTTCTACAGTAGCTGCAATGGAACTACGCAGAGTATTAAAACAAATGAAAATGCTACTAATAGATGAAGTGGGCATGGTGTCCAACCTAATGTTGGCTTTGATTCACCTCAGATTACAAGAAGTACTCAAAACAAACTACGAAGAGCTCTTTGCAGGAAAACACATTATTGTTTTCGGAGATCTTCTTCAATTGACACCAGTAAAAGTTGAGCCTATTTTTAAAACATTAGGACATAAACTCTGCTGTAAAACTGTTGGCAGCATTGGAAATGTCAACCTTTGGCAACATTTCCAATACAGAGAACTAACAGAAAACATGCAGCAATCTGCAGATCTCACTTATACCAACATTTTAAAAAGTATTAGAGTTGGTATACTATCTAAAGAAGTACAGGCAATATTGAAAACTCGACACATTCATGCACTTTATGGCGATAATGCATGTGCTACAGATGTTATGGAACAAGCTGTTTCAAATTCAATTAAATAATGTTAAATAAAGAAATGCAACCAATAATGGAAATTAGCGTCACAGACAAACTAGATGTACATGGTATGACACTACCCATGTGTGAGCAAGCCACAACAAGACTAAAAAGTTTAGAAAATTCAATCTCCAACACAGCTGGGTTGGAAAAGATATTAAAATTATCCTTAAATTGCAGAGTAATGCTTAAACGTAACCTTGACGTGGACAAAGGACTAGTTAATGGAGCACTGGGTACAGTTGTTGGCTTTCAAACATACCCACGTGACAACAAAATTCAGTTTGTCAATATTCTCTTTGACAAACTTTCAGAAGTAAAAAGGATAGGACGCTCAACAGCTCGATTCCTTCTCTTCAAAGACATGTATGTACAAAGAGAACAATATTCTCTAACTCTTGCATACGCAGTCACCATTCATAAATCACAAGGTCTTACCCTAGACAAAGCAATGATAGACATTGGTAACACAGTCTTTAAAGAAGGCATGAGCTACGTAGCACTATCACACTTACGTACACTTGACAGTCTATTTCTAATCAACTTTGATGCAAGTAAAGTAAACGCTGATATTCCTTGCATTTTAGAATACAATAGACTTCGGTCATTATACACCCCCCATCTAAACACATATTCTGGTCCACAAAAAGTAAAACGTTGTAAAAGAAAACTAACTCAAACAGAAATGCAACACTGAATGATGTCACTGAAAATCCTCCAAAGAGAGTAAAAGAAACTAAAACTTCATCAAGTACCACAAGCATAAAAGAACCAATTAGGGAAAGAAAACCAGGTACTTCATCAAAGAAGGAAGACAATCTAAAAAACAAATCACTCAGATACAGAACTACCTGGTCCATTTAAACTCTCAAATATAGTTGGTCTAAATTGCTACACAAATGTAGCAATGAATATTCTATTTCAATTACCACCAATTGTTGACAACATTTACTTACACAATACAGACCAATTGTGTTTGCAAATGTTAGTACTTCATAGAAACGCAACAAACAATCCTGACAACACGTATAGTGTTTATGGAATAAGACAACAATTGGACTACTGTGCTGGAATGGTGAAATTCACTATAAACTCACAGGAAGATCCACACGAACTTTGAATGTACTTACTACAAGTACTGGAAAACAAAAGCATACCTATAAATGAAATCTTTCAGATTTCATAAATGTGCAAACATACATGCACTCTCTGCAACAATGTGACACAAGAACAAATCCCCAATGAACGCTTTGTATATATATCAATACCTCATTGTGAATCCATTCCATTTCAGCAACAAAATGAAAACCATGGTAGATTATGTTCTACCTGCAATTCGGATAATCGCTCCACCTTACTAATACAAACACATAGTAAATACGTAATACTAATGCTTCTACGTTACAATGCAGATGGTACCAAAAACAACTGCAAGCTGACTGGATTCACACATGGTCAAGTATCACTTGGTAAGAAAACCTTCACAACAATAGGTATAATCTACCACGCAGGAGCCACAACCAATTCAGGTCACTACACTGCATATATAAAAAAGAAATGTGGATGGTTTGAATGTAATGATAGTACCATTACTCTAAAGCAGAGATTACCAGCAAATCTTTCAAACGCTTATTTAATGTTCTTAAAACCAAAATGTATTAACTAAACTGTACTTAAACTTTAACTAAACTTGTAGTAAAAAATATAAACTGTTAGAATATTCCAACAGGTATCTAACTGCCCGAAGATTCTACAACAACTAATCAGATAAATGAATACCACTAAATTACATAAAAAAATAGACAGTTAAAATATGCCAAGTGGTATCTAACTGTCCCAAAATTGTACAATATCAAAACTGATAAATCAATAACACTAAATTATATCAAAGAATAGACAGTTAGAATACACCAACTGGTAACTAACTACTCCAAAATTTTACAATATCCAAACAGATAAATCAATACCACTAAATTACATCAAAAATTAGACAGAATACGCCAACTGATATCTAACTGCTCCAAAATTTTACAATATCCAAACAGATAAATCAATACCACTAAATTACATCAAAAATTAAACAGTTAGAATACGCCAACTGGTATATAACTGCTCCAAAATTTTACAATATGCAAACAACTGAAAACAAACAAACAAATAGACTGTAGCATAACAAAAAAGGGTTTTATTTTAATCCAACATGGATTTTATTTTCTCCCACAGACCCAATGATTTTAGCAACAAACACAGCAAATTGCACAGTACACTGGTTTGTAATCTACTAAATATGAGGGTCAAAAAAAAAAAGTTGATTATTCAATGTTATAAGTCGTTACAAAATACCAATACTAACATGATCGTTTCTTTTATCACAGAAATGAACAAGAAATACATGTACTCCAGGTACTAAACCAAACAGTAAGTATATTATAATAAGTACAACCATTGCAACATATCACACCCATAGTGGCTTTTAACTTTGTTCCTTATAAATTTGTTCTTGGATCCCAAACTTATAAGCCACTATGAGTGTGATATGCTGCGGTGGTTGTGGCCAGGGCATAGAGTCTTGGGTGCAAGCACCCAAGAATCTATGCCCTGGCCACAACCACCGCAGCATATCACACCCATAGAGTCAAACATTTTAACTATGCCTTATGGGAACTTTTAATATCCGCGGACATGATGAGTGTTCTTTGAACACTTTCAACTTGCCAGCGAACAATATGGACAGCGTCCGCAGGACACTCCAATTTTGTTTATTTACGATCATTTCAGGACACCGCGAGTGTTCTTAGAACACTTTCAACTTGCCAGCGAACAATACGGACAGCGTCCTCAGGACACCCCCATTTTGTTTATTTACGAACATTTCAGGACACCGCGAGTGTTCTTAGAACACTTTCAACTTGCCAGTGAACAATACGGACAGCGTCCTCAGGACACCCCCATTTTGTTTATTTATGAACATTTCAGGACACCGCAAGTGTTCTTAAAACACCTTCACCTTGCCAGCGAACAATACGGACAGCGTCCTCAGGACACCCCCATTTTGTTTGTTTACAAACATTTCAGGACACCGCGAGTGTTCTTAGAACACTTTCAACTTGCCAGTGAACAATACGGACAGCGTCCTCAGGACACCCCCATTTTGTTTATTTACGAACATTTCAGGACACCGCGAGTGTTCTTAGAACACTTTCACCTTGCCAGCGAACAATATGGACAGCGTCCTCAGGGCACCCCCATTTTGTTTATTTACGAACATTTCAGGACACCGCGAGTGTTCTTAGAACACTTTCAACTTGCCAGCGAACAATACGGAGGGCGTCCTCAGGACATCCCCCTTTTGTTTATTTACGAACATTTCAGGACACCGCGAGTGTTCTTAGAACACTTTCAACTTGCCAGCGAACAATACGGACAGCGTCCTCGGGACACCCCCATTTTGTTTATTTACGTACATTTCAGGACACCGCGAGTGTTCTTAGAACACTTTCAACTTGCCAGCGAACAATACGGACAGCGTCCTCAGGACACCCCCATTTTGTTTATTTACGAACATTTCAGGACACCGCGAGTGTTCTTAGAACACTTTCAACTTGCCAGTGAACAATACGGACAGCGTCCTCAGGACACCCCCATTTTGTTTATTTATGAACATTTCAGGACACCGCAAGTGTTCTTAAAACACCTTCACCTTGCCAGCGAACAATACGGACAGCGTCCTCAGGACACCCCCATTTTGTTTGTTTACAAACATTTCAGGACACCGCGAGTGTTCTTAGAACACTTTCAACTTGCCAGTGAACAATACGGACAGCGTCCTCAGGACACCCCCATTTTGTTTATTTACGAACATTTCAGGACACCGCGAGTGTTCTTAGAACACTTTCACCTTGCCAGCGAACAATATGGACAGCGTCCTCAGGGCACCCCCATTTTGTTTATTTACGAACATTTCAGGACACCGCGAGTGTTCTTAGAACACTTTCAACTTGCCAGCGAACAATACGGAGGGCGTCCTCAGGACATCCCCATTTTGTTTATTTACGAACATTTCAGGACACCGCGAGTGTTCTTAGAACACTTTCAACTTGCCAGCGAACAATACGGACAGCGTCCTCAGGACACCCCCATTTTGTTTATTTACGAACATTTCAGGACACCGCGAGTGTTCTTAGAACACTTTCAACTTGCCAGTGAACAATACGGACAGCATCCTCAGGACACCCCCATTTTGTGTATTTTCGAACATTTCACGACACCGCGAGTGTTCTTAGAACACTTTCAACTTGCCAGCGAACAATACGGACAGCGTCCTCAGGACACCCCCATTTTGTTTATTGACGAACATCCCAGAACACATGATATATTCTTAGAACAGTTTCAACTTACCTGCGAACAAAACGGACAGGCATACCATTCTCAGGACACCCCCATTTTATTTATTTATGAACATTTCAGGTCACCGCGTTCTCCGGACACCCCCATTTTATTTATTTAACAACATTTCAGGACATGGCGTGTGTTCTTAGAACACTTTCAACTTACCAGCGAAAAATACAGACAGCGTCCTCAGGATACCCCCATCTAGTTTATTTAAGGACATTTCAGGACACCGCAAGTGTTTTTAGAACATTTTCAGCTTGCTTGTGAACAATACGGACACATATTGCGTCCTCAGAACACCCCCATTTAGTTTATTTAGAATATTTCAGAACAGCCGTGTTGTCCGCAGACAAATCGAACACAAGAGGGTCTACCACATAAATAAATACAACATTTAACCCATCTCATACTCTCCCACCCTCCCCAAACACTCTTACACACCAACACACTCTACTAAATACAATTTTTCAACCAAGTTTCACCGCGCTGTCCGCAGACGTCCGCGAATCCAAGATGGCGTGCGCTACCGAAAATCTGACGCGCTCCATGCTCTGCGCTGTCCAATCAGCGAACACGTTGCATGTCCGCGGATATGACGCAGGCCGGTTGGCCAATCAGGACACTGTCCGCGGAGCGAACAGGGAAGTGTGTCCGCAGACCGGACACAGATATCACTATTTTTTTGTGACCTACTTTTTGGTCATTTTTAATAAAACTACTGGACCGATTTTCACCAAATTTGCAAAAGCACGCTTTCGGGACCAAGCCGCTATTTCTGGTCCAAATTTGGTGAAAATCCGTCCAGCGGTTTGGGCTGTAGGCGTGAGCAAAGTTTTTTCCCCATTCAGTCTATGGGGAAAAAAAAGTTTTGGGACCCCCCCTTATAACTATATATATATATATATATATATATATATATATAAACACAAAAAGACTGAAAACAGTCAAAGAACGACGGCACTCATCCATTACTGCTGAAATCAAAATCCACTCCTAGATTCTCGTACATAGTCCTTTATTTACATTTCGGTGGACAAGGAGGAACAGAGAAAATCACAACAATGCGTTTTTCCCTGGCGGGTTTCATCAGATTGTGTAGACCTGCATATGTCCGGTGTATTTCCATCTAAAAGGTGCTGAGTGCATTTTCCATTTCCATCTACTAGTGCAGCCCACTGATGTTACCATTGTGCTGTTAGTTTCCGCCATGTTGCAGCGTGTCTAGGATAGCAATACTCATTAAGCTCTCATACAAATTTGGCAGCTGTTTATCAGCATCGCCTTTTATGCCGTATCTGCCGCAGGCATACACCTAAATAGAGACCTGTATATATATTTTTGCCCTTTGGTGTGATCCCGCTTTTAGATGGATATTGATATTGTGTTGGTCCATATAATTTCAAATCTGGTCACTTTGTATATTGTACCATCTGAAAGACTTAACAAGATTACATATGATCGTACTAGGTATTAACATGTATATTCAATTACATGCATGTGCAAATGCATCCCTCTTAGGCATAAAGGAGAAATGAAATACATAAGCTATTGTCCTCGTCTTACAACTGCCGCCACTGGTAAATTTCATCCCATAGTCCGCCGCCATATTATTCACCCCAAAGTGCCTGACAACCTTGATTGAGCTGTCACGGCATATATGGTCATTATCTGTGATGTATGCATGCAGAGATAAAGTGCAAGGTCCAGGTAATGAGCCTCTGATTTTAAACTGTCATGATGACCATGTGTAGTCTTTATAAAATACACATTCTAAAATTAAGTGCACAGTGCAGCTAATGACCCTCATTTCTTGGGGTATCATAATAAGATGAACAGTGCTTCACTCAAAGTACAAACTATCAGAAGTCATCTATGCTAACAATTCCTGATAAAGTGCTTAACATTTGATACCATGCATTGAGACACATAATGCTATATCTCCGATATTGAAGTCATTATTTATAGCTTGCAAGTTAGTGAGTGCAAAGTGCATTTTCTTGATGCTCAGATTTAAGAGTATCATGGTACAATGCTTCGATGAGCAGAGGAATTCCTAATAACGTGCTTAATGCTTACCTCATATGCCAAATGTCGCAGGCAATTAGAGCTAGAAGCTGACAATAAAGTACTCAACATGCCGTACTTTACCATGAGGGGCATATTGCTCTATGTAATGACGTCATCATAAAGTGCATAGTGCTCTTAATGTGCTCCATGTCAAAATACATGGTGCTCTTGATTAGCTCTATATTGTGACTAATTCCTACTCTAGCACTTTATGAGTACACATGGTGGTGATATACTGTTCTGGTAAGTACCCAGTTATATATATACATATTTTACAGGGTTGAGGTTAACAAGGTCAACAACCTGGTAATTATGGATAAGTTGCTTTACCGATAGGAAAAGCAGCTTTTGGGCAGCTTATAACTTTGGTACCATTTGGCAAATCAACAGAAACCATTCCCAAAAAGTAAAGACATGACTACATTTTTTGGAAGGTTTCATGTTCAGGGGGGCACAGTTAGGGGAGGTCCCAACCTTTTTGAATCATGATTGACTTGCACTGAAAAGAAATTCTGTTGCTTCTACAGCCCAAACCTGTGGGAGGAGTGGTGTTCACTACACGAAGCATGCCATTGCAAATTTGGTGTTAATCCACACAGCAGGTTTGCACAAATGGTCTAAAAGTAAGTAAAAATTATGAGTAATGTCTAGGTACAGTCTGTGGACCCACTTCCCGATTCAGTGTCCAGGGAGACTTTTCATGCAATCGAAGGTGCCTGTTGTGTTCCTGGACATCTTGGAAAGTTACTAATTGGTCAAATGAGAAACGTGAGGAGCGTCAAAAATGTTGAAATCAACGCCATGCTTGTTTCACGGAAACGTTGTAGGCATTTCAGTTCTACTTTACATACAACCTCGGGGTAGGTTGAAAGGTGGTCCTTATTGGATTTAATAGGTCTATAAAAGGGCTAAATGAAGATGCAGTTTTCAAAGTGATGACTACACACACACCTGTCAGATTGCATACATTGTGCTGGTCAAATTAGGGGAAGGAGAGCATTACAAGAGTCCACAGGCATTTGGGGGAAAAGGGACATTTTTGTAGGAGAGCCCATGCTTTGTACCTACTTTTATTTGGCACTGTTGATGCATTGGATGTAGCGTTGTGAACATTGTGTGTGCAGTCTATGGGCATTGTTATCGCCAGCCCCACTGTAAAATGGGACATGGTCACAGGATAGGCCCCATGCCCACTTTTTCCTGGCACCGGTGGTATACTGCTTGCAGCCTTGTAAAAGTGTATGCGCAATGTTTTGTAGATAATAGGTTGATCGTTTTGGAAAGAGAGCTGTGGGTCTTATCATTGTTAGTATCAGGGAAAGGTGGGCACAGTTACTGGCTGCAGGATTAGCATGTCTTAGTGTTAGATAGTGAATACCATTTTAATTGCACAGATTGTTTACAACAATGTGCATTAGATGTATGTTGGCAATAGTAGATATGTGCACTGCTGATCTAATTTACAGTTTGCAAGGTAAATACTGTATTCTGATAAAAAGCAGAGTTAATTTATTTAAAAGGTTTATAGTTGCAAATGCCTTTCACAAATACTTCTTAGATGTTGATGACTGTAACTGCTCGGACATTAACTCTGTGAAGGTGTTGAGAGAAAGCGTTTTTATAGAGAGGATCTGACTCGTGGCATCATTGCTTTTCCCGAGGTGAAAGATGCATCTGAAGTGTGAAAATGAGCTAAGAAGGCTTGACCAAGTGTTTGTTCATTTGATTGATGAATGCTCATGTGTATATTTTAATTCAGCCAATTGTGGTGACATGGATCTAGCTTGCTTGAAAGAGCAGCCTATTTATACCTCATGTGATGTCCATGAACAACATGGGTTCTTGCAGACATTGAGCTTTAGAGACCCTGCAATGGGAGAGGCTGAGAACAACATGGTTGTTCACGGATATTTAAAACGTGTGTGGTCTAGTGGTTTTGGTAGGAATGTGGTGAAACCTCTGCAGTATGAGCCAAATAAGTGTTCTGTTTGTGGAGGGAGGGCTGAACTAGAAAAGAAAATAACTGCCACATTTCATTCTCTGCATTGGTGAAGACTTCTACAAGAAGTCTGTATGGTTAATTGGAGACTAGCTGGATCATTGGTTGGATGTATATGTGAAGGGGCTTTGTGTTTCTCATGACCTTGGTTTCTGAGATTTTAAGGTATTGTTTTACTAATGCATATTTGTTAAGTGGGCTTTTTGGTTAAGTTGTCCTAATACTAATCTGTGAGATTCCATTATGTAGCAGCGGAAAATCTAAATGAACCATAGAAATTGGACAGTCATGGTAATCTATGCAAGCATAAATCACTCCCCAACATGCACTGCTTATAGCCAAAAACATGACATCAGATATGGCATCATCAATGTGTGTGGCGCAGTGTGTTGGGTGTCACTGAGAGCTGCAGAGTTCTCCAAGGAATCCTTCACCAGTCTTTTCTTCATTTCCACTACTACTGCAGGTGTGTTGGCTTGACAACTACAAAAACCCAGACACACGCGGTGAGCATGCGGTGTGTGATGCAGTGTGTTGGATGTTACTGAGAGCTGCGGAGTTCTCCAAGGAATCCTTCCTGAGTGTTTTCTTCATTTCGACTATTACTGGAGGCAGATCGATTTGGCTGCTACAAAAACCCAGACACACGCAGTGATCTTGCGGTGTGCGGTGCAGTGGGTTTGGTGCATTTGGTGTGTGGGGGCACCATTCTACTACCCCTCCTCATCAGCAGTGGCCTCCCGGGGGCTCCCTCTACTAAGGACAAGGGTGAAGCCTGCTTCGCATTTGGTGAGTGGAAACTGCTGCAAAGTGAGAGAGTTACTTTTTGATTGGATGCAGAGGTTTTCGTATATCTCAGATACCAAAGGAGATGTCAGCTCTGACTGGAGGTCTGTGCAGAGGAGGCCAGACAAGCGCGTTGATATCACGCTGAAAACTGGGGGAGGAATCAGAGGTCCCTGTGGCGATTTGCCACTTTAAGGGAGCAGTTGAACCACGTGAGGTTCATAATACTAAAACCACTTATTTGTCACAGAACCCCAGGACTTCCAGTAAGGGTAGTCTTAATCTTCTTTCTCTACGCTTACCATTCCCTCCCTCCAAAACATTGCTCAATTTCAGGAGGGAAAGGATGACTGGAGGTTGTATTAGTTCTGCACCTCCCATCCTGTCATTGTGGAAAGTTGTCCACTTCCATGCCTCCACCCCCACCTTTTTCCCTCCATGCCCTTTGAGTCCCTGTGGGCTGGCTTGGGCACTCCGGCTGCCCAGGGCACAGTTAACTCTGGGGTTTTGATGCAACAAGGGGTAGCAGCAAATGCAGTGAAACCTGCTGTTTTCATTTTTGGAAAAGAAAACAAAACTCTTGAATGTCTACCAACGACTTCCAGATTGGAAGGTGAACGTATCCCACAACCCAACGCAGTTCCCACGCCTGTTTCCTCTACTCTCTCAGCTCCTACAACTTTGGACAGTGTTACTATGGATGATTCTTTCCAGGCCCTGCTCTCATCTTGCAAGAGCCTCTTAAGAGACCTAACAGATATGGAAATACTGACTGTCCAGGATATCAAAGACCTAGTCGGCAGAAGGTAGAGATGAAATGTCAGATGCTAGTGTTTTAAACGTGGTTGTTAATTCTGCTCATGTGGTAACGCCAGGAGTATGACACAGTTGTTGCCATGACGGTTCCAAAAATCCAGAGCAGGTGGGTAGGGGGATACCAGCCTCTGGGGTGCCTTTGAGTCCTCCCGTGCTAAGGCATAAGTCTTTAGGGAACCACAAAAGGACAGGTCATGATATGGGTTCCCGATTTCCCCACAAGCAGGCCACTGCCTCTGGGCCGGCCAAGCCATGGGGCTACAGTTGAGGTAACTGGAAACCCACTGTGCTGATAGTCAGTATCAAGTTGAACTAATTTGAAGACTTGAGCTCATTTCTACCATCTGCTTTAAGCTTTGGTGAGGCGTTGCCTGTCAGACCTATCTGGATGCCTAGTTACCCAAACGATTCTGTGTCTAACTTCCAGGCTGTATTCAATGATAACCTCTTTTACACCTTGCAGGAAAACATGAATTTTGCTCTGAAAGCCCTGATTGATGGCAATGGTGGGCTGTGTTTTGGGGCAGCAGCTGGCGGCCCTAAATCGCCTAAATGAAAGATTCACCTACATTGAGGGTTATATTAACTGGGTTGGAAATGGGCATTGTAACCGTCATTGCTCAGGAGTTGTTGAGGGTGCGGGTTCCGCTTTAGCAAGGATAGTCCAGTCGGGGATTTTTCCTGTGAATGTGTCTAATAACAGCAATCATTTTGATAACCGCACTGAAGTCTCTGGGGCCATAATTGTTGAGGACTCAACTGCCGCTTGCAATTTGCCTTTGTTTTTGGAGGAACATAGCAGGTCCCTTGCCGAACATGGTCCCGCCTCCCTATCAAATCTCCCATAAATTCTAGTGTGTTGCAGATGGCAGAGGATTGTTGAAGGGGTGAAAGAGGCAGAAGTCGATATGGATGTGATTGTAATGGAGGGAGCTGCTGGGGATAATGTAAAAGATGAGTTCCCCATCTTTCAGCAGAAGATACGGAAGAAAAGCTAAAAGCTAAGAAGGGGAGGCGGCGGTTGAAAGTAAAAAACCTAAAAGCAAAATGATGGTAAAAAACGAAAGAATACCGTATCGGGAGGTCTTGGTGCTTAATCGTGCAAACGTTTTTAATATGGTCAGATATTACCCAGGTGGAGTTTTGGAATGATCAACGCCTGGATAAAGTCATCCTATATTTGCACTCACGCATGGTTTTAAATCAGGTTTTGTCTCTGTCTGATCATATCATAGTGTGGGGCTAGGATATAAGCACATTCAATTCAAAACATTTCCTTCTCGTTCACCCGGCAGAGTTATCGAAAGATAAAGGTACCTCTTTTCTGGCTACTCACCCTGGATTCCAAATTAAACGCTTTCTGAATAACCAGGGGAGGAGGGAGGTATCTTATCTCGGAAAAGCAACAAACAAGACTGGAGCTGGTTGGTGGAATATTTGGACTTTGGGATAACATCTTGGGGTTAGCAGCCTCCAACCCCCTTTGGCAGAGAGTTTACAGTTATATATTGGAACACTAGGGGTTTTGCACACCAAGAATGTAGTGGGGACCCTACTGGGGCAGACGTGTTCTCCTTACAGGGAACGTGGCTCCAGGAGCTGCCGGTATTACATAGTTACACGCTCCTACTGAACCCTGCCTATAAGGGGAGAAAAGGCCACCCAGCATCTGGCTTGCTTTGTGGAGATAGGACGGATATTTCTGTGACTTTGACGTTATTCTCACAACCTAACACTTTCAATCAGGCGGTCGACCTGGAGTGGGAACTTTTGGTCTTCTCAGACCTCACTCATACCCTCCTAATGAACATCTATTGGAACCCAGCCAAAAAATACACAAGAAGAACTTTTTGAGGCCATTGATGAGGTGTTGTTTGGTTGGCAGTCACTCCGGAAAAGCAGTACAATTATTGTATATGGTGAGCTGAATGCCTCGTGCATCCATCTATAGAATTCCGGTCAGGTGTGTGGGATGAATTCTGCTATAGAGAAGAGAGGGGTGGCGTTTTTGTCTCTGATGGAGGCATGGAAGCTTTGTATTATAAATAGGAATGTTGCTGGAGACGAGATACCACAACATACCTGGGAAAGAGATTCCCTGCGAAATATCTTAGATTATTTTTTGTCTCACAGGAAATATTTTCATCTATGTCTTCTTTTAACATAAAACCCACATCTCTCAGTGATCACTTGCCTCTTTACTTGAACTGGAGGGTCTCGGAAAGAAGTACGGAGAAAACCTGTTTTGTGCTGGATTTGAAAGTAAACTCCAGTGGAAACCGCTTAGTAAGGTTTGCCATAATATAAGGTCTTTCAATGAAACTTTGATGTGCCTTGTGGTCAATAGGGATTTATATGTCTTGTTAAAGGAGGTTTCTTAGGTGAGTTTGCTGAACATGATTTTTAATCAAATGCAACCTCATGGGAAGCCCCTGGCTGTGCCTAGACATGTTTATGATCCGGAGATACATGGAAGGAAAAAAGAACTATGCAGGGCACTGTGTTACATCCCCATGAGTGACTTAGCTGAGCGAAAACGACTTAGAAGTACATATGGTAATTGGCTTTGAAACCATAGATACATTCAGTTGCTAAGGGATTTGCAAAGGATGCTTAGCATTATCTCTGTTAAGGATACCCGCTCTTGTCGGAGAATTGTTAACCCTGTTTCACAAACTAAATCTCAGATTAATCCCATCACAGAATCTTAATGGGCTGCACATTATTGCAAGATATACGGGGGCTCGAATTAAGACTTCTCTTTTAAAGAATCTATTGGCGAAGAGCATTGGGGTTTGAACATTGATGAAGATGACCTGATAAGCCTCATCAATCATAAATCATAAATCGTGTGATGGTTTTGAAGGGGAACCCAGGTTTTTGGCCCAAGTTGCTATTAAACATTTTTGAGAAGATCCTAGAGACTAAAACGGCCCACGAAATGATCCAACTAATTACTGCCTGGTAGCCCTGTTGGACGTGCCGTCAAAGGTCTTTGCATGACTTTTGCCAAGGGACCTGCTGGCATGGGCTAATGGGGTGGGGATGCTCGACCTGCATCCAACGGGCCTCCCAAAGGGCACTGGAACCAGCGCAAATGGATTTGTTTTGAACTTGTTAAAACAGGATGCCAAGATAAAGTCAAAGCCTGTTTATTATAATTTTTATTGATTTTTCAGTGGCATTTGATAGCGTGGACAGGGATCTATTGTGGCGGAAGCTTTTAAGCTGGGGTTGACCCATACCTTGTTTAAGTATGATTATTATCTTTTATTCTAACACATCAGTTCGAGTTAGATTAAACACTTTGGGTTGTCTTTCAAGTACAATCCTGAGTTAGCGCAGCCTTAAAAAAGGCTGCGTGTCAGCACCACTTCTTTTCAATGTTTTTATTTCTGACCTCTCTGATGCTTTTAAAGATACTCGCTGCTTCCCCCCTAATTTTGCAGGGAACGAAGTTAATTATCTTTTGTACACAGATGATCTTGTTTTGCTAGATGTCATGCAGATTGGCCTGCAGCGTCAACTTGTTGACCTGTCGAAATACACGAATCGCAATAACTCACGATTAATACTGGAAAAACTAAGACATTTCTATTTCGATCAAGAAAAAAGTGCCTTTATGTTCATTTTAGGTGGTTTTTAGAGATATCCACCTTGCACCAAGTTTTCGATTTTGTTTACTTGGGCTTTTATTTAACTGAGGTACATAATTGTAAAAAATTATTTCTCCTGCAGAGTGTCAAGATTACCAATCTGGCTGCCAAAACCCCTGTAACAAAAAATGTGGTTATTTTTCCATGGTCCCCGTCGTGGAGTTTTACAACAAAAAGGTTTTACTGGTAATAGCATACAGGGCTGACATTTTGTTCTCGCACTCTCTTAAGAACTGGGCAAAACTCGTAGGGTGGTTTTGGCGCAGGGTATTGAGATTGCTACCAGGAGTGCCGGCAGCCGTCTTGCAGTATAAGCTGGGACCTTTGTCCATCGCAGTGCATGTGGTGTTGAAACAAATCTGATTGTTTGGAAAACGACCAAAGTAGAAACCCACCTTGTGGTGGGAGTTCAGGCAGCTGCTGGAGGGGAAATCTTGTCTCTCATTGAATAAATGGGCTGTTGAATGTACAAATATAATGTTGAAGTACGAGCTAACCCTCGCATTATTGTTCGCTAGACCACATCTTGTGAAAATAAAAGTGTGGGAACAGGATTAGATTTTTACTATTGAAGCGGTACATGCTTTTAAGACACACTCGGGAGTGCTTATTGATGTTAGATCGTATGAGGTTTTATCTTTGCATATGTTTATTTTATTTTGCATTTATTTATTGGGGGCTAGATTAATTTTGGGATAAAGCTATGCCATACTAAAGATGCGAATAGTGGTAGTCTAGGAATTGAAGTTATTGCCTCTCAAATGTACTGTTACAAGTAATGTCTGCTTTCTAGCCTTCCCCTCGTTCGCACAGCAGATGAAAGCAACATTTGCTGAAAGTGTTTCCCCTCTGGTCTGAAATCTAAACAGCTAGTCCGAATTCATCTTGGGCATCCTTTATGACCCTAGCGAGAAAGTAACGCCTCACCCCGTCATGTGGAGGGGATGATTTCCTAAGTAGGGTTTGAGAGGGAACTGCTAGGCAGGGGATTGGCTGACTTGAGGGGGGCAATCACAAAAAAGACTATTTGATCTACAGGAGACAAGGGTGGCGGAAGTGAAGAGGAGTTAGGAGGCAATATACCCAGAGAAAAATGATCGTGCCATCTTGAATGGTTCTTAGCCCCACTTATGTTGCATGCCACATGATGTCCTGCAAGACTTAGAACTCTGGGTATGACAGTAACTGAGAGAGAACACTATTTTACAGTGATTATGTCTGGTTAATAGCAGAAAGGCTTGATAATCCCCAAATCCCCTATGAGGATTCTGATATATACTGAGTGGCGTTCTGTCACTTTCTTGATTCTGATTGGAACTGTTGATCAGTTCAAAGGGCCGTTCCACATGACTGGATCTCAGCTTCTAAAAAGGGATTAAAAGACGCCTTCCCCAACAACGTTTAGGCTACGAGAGGTTTCCTGCTAGGAGAATCAGAAGCCTGGATGCTGCTAAGTGCTTGTACCCGAGATAGTGATCTTTTGTGGCAATCATTCTGCACTTTGTTTTGTATCCTTTCTTAGCATCTGAAGAGCAAAGGGGTGGTGGAATTTATACTGGAGTCTATAGCATTTTTAAAGTCCATCTGCATTACCTTTGGCATTTGATGTTGCTCAGCACTGCAACATTGAGTCCAAGAAGAATGTGAGCCTGTATTGAACTTGGGCCTGCAGGCAGCATTCAGACCCCTTACTGCACGGGTTCTCACTTGAAGCACCTGAATACCTTCTTAGCTGAAATGGCCTACTGCATCAAGATGGATGGACTGAATCCTCCACTTCTGATAGAAAGGAGAAGCACCAAGAAGCCTATTTGACACCATTGATCCTGCTTAATTGACTAATGTAGTGAACTCGTAGAATAGGGGCCCCTTTGCAAGGCGTTGCTAGATACCCTCACCAGTGGACTTCACCTTGGGCCCTAAAACATGGCTAGGTCCCCTTTTCGTACCTTATCCAAAGACATTTGAAAAGTAACTTTTTTCTATTTAATTAGTTCTTTTAGTGTATTTCCACTGCTTTATTCATATGTGCCTGTTATGTTTCCATCGTTAAAACCCACAGTGCAGAGTCCAAATCTCTCTAGGCAGCATTATATTTACACTTATCTTATAAGGGTGCATTTTTAGTTTTTTTATTAGTTATCTGTGTTTTTATTAAGTGCATATTTTAGCAGAACCTTGCATGAACCTTTATTTTATTTTGATACTTACCATACTGTTGTTGTTCAGATACTTCCGCTGCTGACTGACATCTTTTAAGAGTACTGCCTGCCCTCACCCCATGTTACAGATTGCAGCTTTGGCTTCCCCCCACCCCTTTGTGTGCCCTATGGCCAGTATTGCATTTCATCATCAAAGTCAGCATCTCTGGAGGGTCCCCATTGACAGGTCATGGAAAATCCCTATCCAGTTGCTGCTGAAAATATACTTCCCTTGTCCTCTTCAGTTTCTAGGGCGTTGACTCCCTGTCATGGAAGTAATGGACCCTCACCATAACTGATCTCAGATTGTCCTACCTCTCACCTCTGTGTGTGCTACATCAAGGACCACCTCCCCTCATCACACAAGAAAATATGGTTCAACCACTTCTGCACCATGCTGTTGACCTCCATAAAGTGTTTCTTCTTCTCTTTCCGGGAAGTCGAAAAGGTTGAATTTACACCTTCTATCTCTGTTCTCAAAGTTATCAAGTTTATCTATAAGTTCTTCCTCCCTTTGCTAAAATCCCATCATCGAGTTGCCCCTCTAGGATTTTAAAGATGCATCTTCTTTGCAGGCTGCTTCCAGGTACACAACCCGTTATTTTCTTCCATCCAAAAGGTTTGTAATTTCAGCCATCTTACAAAAAATGTCGGATAGCAGTACCTCTATTTTGGCCAGAACCCCTTGGTAGTCACCTTTCATAGGTATTTTATCCTTTTCCTTTAGTTTTGTTTAACCTGCAGCTCATGACATTTTTCTAGGGCTTTAACTTCCAGAGGGACTTCTATAGTAATCGTCCAGATTTTCTTTCTCGCTCATGAACCAGGTCTTCAGCACCACAGCCATTCTCTAGTCCCTCAAGGAACCAGCCCGGTGAGTGGAAGGAGGGGGTCTTCGAACACCCTCCCCCCAATTCCTACACTTTCTGGGTAGGCCCAGTGCAGCTGCTCTGGGTTCAGGGCCCCAGCCCCGGAGCACTCGTACAGGAACACCCTTAGGAACTGTGATCCCCCTTAAGACAGCATGAAACCAGAGTTGAACGAGGCTCCATTTGTAAGTTACAGAGTCCATTTCGTAATGGCAAGACAGTTGTGAAATTAAAACACAGGCCCACAGTTCTCCCAGTCAGATGCACACAGTGAGCAAGCTACTCCCCCCACCTCCTCCCCTCTGCCGTCTCTGCAGTTGTTCGGTTCTCATGAGAGACTAGCCACGAGAATGCAACAAACTTTACACTGTATCTTCTGCCTTCCGTCTTACTTCATCGACCCTGACACGGCCCAGCACAGGGGCCAGCCCAGAAGTCATCCGTCTCTATAAACCTGCCCCACACCTAACAGACCCTGGCCATAAAGAATACCGTCCCTATATTCCTTAAAACAGGATCAAACAGTTTGAAGCAACCCCCAAGTATGTTTGATTGTTCGCGCCGTAGGAAGGTGAGAGCCAAAGTGCCTTTTTTCATGCAATCAGAAAATGCTGCTCATGGGCAGTTTCTATCTCATGCAAAATAATGTAAGGATTCTAGTAGAACAATAAGCATGGTAGCGCACTGTATAATATATGTGTAGCTGGAAGTCTTAACATTAGAATTCAACTATAAAAGTGTAATGTATATTAACGTATGGTATGATATTATTAATAGAAATGGATTGCAATAATGAAATGCACAACTAACATAACACTGTACACGCCAGCACAAAGCTACCTCATTTCTAGTTTAAATGCAGACATATGAATGATGTTGTGTAAAATGTATACAGCAACCAATCACTCTGACCAGAATGCTCATATTACAACCATATGTGTTAAGGCCACATATGTGTTAATTTGAACCATTAACTGTTTAACATAGCATGGACAATAACCTCAGCATATGCCTATTTTTCATAATGTGTCATGTGCCGATGAGAATATTTAGCTAGATAGAAAACATAAGCATACTTTAAACAAATGTAACCAGAATGTAATGTAATAGGCCACGTGTAAAAAGCCTGTATGTAAAACCTGTTTCTGAAGGCCCTGTCTCTTTGTGCAATGCAGAACTACACTTCGAAGGTGTTTCGATTCTCCTCCACCCTTCACAGTATCAAAGTAGATTAGCAGAGATTTAATGATGTTTAAACAACCGGCCACGAACCCCCCACAAGAAGAGTTACGCCCATACTGGTATGTGCCTTTTGTGACCTATTCTTTAATGTGTAATTCCAACCTTAGATTTAGAGCCCTCTTTGTTGTTTATCAGATGGATATTCCAGACCACGCAGTGACCTCAAAGGTCTCACCTCGTTAGCCAATACATCTTGCATTGTACAACATACGGATAAGCCTGCCTACCAATAAATCAAGTGCTGCATTTAATAGTTGTATTCTGACCTATGCCCAATAATAAATTAACCTGTACTTGAAACACGCTTTCCCAAGTCTCTAAGCCCACAGGCCTTTGGGCTCGCTGGACAAGCAGATTATGGTAGTGAATGAATGGGAATGTGTGGCCACAAGGGCAAATGTCAAATGGTTATTTAATATGTAACAGCGCAACAAGTTGCCGATTCCGCATGCCAATTCGATGAGCCCAACTAATCGATTGACCTGAGAAGCACCATCACAGCACCACGTGTTCCTGAGCCAACCACAGCCTCTGACCCTATGGCACCTATAGGTGCTCACCCCTAGTGACCAATCCCAATTGATCATGTGCACCTTAGGCCTTCCCTCTGTTCGATGACGATATTTTTGTATAAAAGCAATTTTAACATGTTTTCTGCAGAGCGCTCTCGGCGTGAGCAGTGTAGATTCTGCTCGTTCTACTTAGATAAAGCCTTTTCTTAACACCAGCACTTGGTCTTGGTCTCATTCCCTCCAGGGATGTGTCTTGATTGAATCTATTGAGTGAATGAACTTTATTTTTGGGGGCCTCTCACTTTCATTGGTGACCCCGACGCGATAGCGTTCTTCCCGTCCTTCTGGCACGAGACGTCCCCCTGTTTATGACGCAGAGCGTTTTCCCTCAAGACCTACCCGCCAAAGGCAACCGGTACACCTAGACGTGCACGCGCAATAGGGCGAAAGGGTACAGGATCCCCCTTTAGAAAACCCACCGTACCACTCGCCGAAGCTGAGCATTGTCTTTGAGCGAGGAGCGGCGTACTGACCGGTTGGGTCCAGAGGGTCTCGGATCAAGACGGACATGTGAGTATCAAGCGAAGGAGATATTAAAAGGAGGGTGGGAGTCAGATTAGAAGGGTTTGAGACATATGGCATAATTTGGGTTGAACAGATGCAGAGACTTGTAGCATAGGGGGCAACCTGGGGGGTCTGGGTCTTTTCTAGATTCCATTCTACTCTCATCTATCACATTAGGACGATAACAGAGAACAAGGTGAAAAGAGGTTAAAGGGATCCTATCTCCGTTGGGGGGTGGAAGGCGGCGCCACATAATGCTATCTCGACTAGTACAGGATAAGTGGATATGGGAAAACTGAAGTAAAAGACAATAACGTAGGGGTCTCAGAGGAAGACACGGAGTAGTATTTAGAAACGCTTTTTCCAACTTTATCTTATCTATCTCTTTCTCTCTCCCTCTTGGGTGGATTGAAGTAAAGTGTAGGGGGATAATTGTTCAAGGGAAGTGCAATTAAGCAGGGGTAGAAGGCGCACTAGGGAAGGTGAAGTACAGTTTATGTTGTCTATGTTTTCCGTTGTATGTGAAATTCGTTAAGTGTTGGTCTCTTTATGTAAGCATTGTCTGTTGTTAATGAACATTAATGAAATTGGTCTGACGTTGTGGAAAAGGAAGTGGTGTTCAAATTGATGTGATTTAGAATTGATGCAAAACGAGTAAACAGTCCGTATCTTTGAAAAAGGTTGCATAACATACTGAGTCAGTCATATAAGAATTGTAAGAGTTTAGGGAAGGAGTGTCAGTTGAGTAACACGTGCAGTCGGGTACAATGGGCGCAGAGATGCCCCTAGCCCATATTTGTAAGACGCTGCCAGGATACGCAGAGAACATCAGTAAGTACCATGACCAGTGGGTCATGTAACTGAAGGGAGAAGGATTGCCCCAAGTTTGGCCACAAGGGGGGTCTTTCGATAAAGTGGTGTTAGATATGGTTGCCACCTGTCTGTTCATTAAATACAAAGATAAACAGTTACAAAACAGGAAGGAAATATTGGACCTGTGGCGGCTGTTCGAGGAAGTGCCCCCAGAGAAAAGTGGCGAGTGTAGCACATCTCCCCTGACAACAACTGGCAGTGAAGGGCCAATTACACAGAATGAGAATAAGGTAGAGGTCACACGTGTATACCCTTTATTGGCAAAACCAGTGCCCGCAGAAGGATATAGTGACCCTGTATACATAGCACAGCCCACATTGCCCTTCATACCTAAGCCTTCTGCCACAGCACCACCCCCGTATGAGAGTCAAGGAATAGCAGGACAGGTGAGTACCCCTACAATCGATATTGAGAAACTTACAGAAGATCTAGATTCACGATTAACAATGGCTCAAACTGAGCTGTCCCGCCTTAGGGCCATGGGGGAACAGGGAGGGTCACGTACCCCCCAAGTAGAATGAGACGCAACGTCACGGCCGAGTGAAGAGGCAGCGGAGGATGGATGGAAAAAGGGAGAGATACTATTCTGTATAAATGATACCCCTATGCGAATCATAGAAATAAATACAGCTGACAGTGAACCCGAGTTAGAAGAGGGAGGGGTGGCATATGACAGAGAGGAACAATATTGGTGTGACATAGGGGAGCAGTATGAAGAAGAAAGGAGGTTGGGAACTGCTGCAGGTGGGGCTGCATTTGGGGAGGGACTGTCCCCCATGGAAGAATGTAGAGGGAGGTTAAGGAACAGAACAGGTCGCATGGCGGTAATAGGGAAGAAAGGGAAGAAAGTGAGTACTAACAAAGGGGGGAAAAATCTACAGCTGCCACTAATACACAGGGGGGCAGGAAGACCCAACTACATACCATGGGACCAAATGGACAAGGCAAACTTGCTCAAACAGTTACCCCCACTGTCCGGAGGTGCCAGTAAGTGGATATATGCGTTTGAGAAACACACAGCAGGAGTGCCTTTGGGAGTGAGGGATGTTAAAACCCTGCTGGTATCTGCAGTGGGAGACCAGGCAAATAGGGTCTGGGCGAAGGCACGGTTTCCCGGAATAACACTAGATTGTGACCGCCATGATGGGGCCTCCTTCAACACCGTACGAGCACGAGTGTGGGATGCCCTAAGAGAAACATTTCCAGACACCCCAGATTTACAGTCAGTTATGATGTGTACCATGGGAGATGAGGAAGATGTGATGTCTTTCATTCTCTGGGTGCAGGACATGTGGAGAGCGGAAACGGGCATGGGCTGGGCCCAATCAACTTCGCTGTTTTACTTATTATAAAAAGAGGGCTCCCAAAGGAAGTACAGAACGCCCTTGATAAAATAGCTGGGATAGAAGCCCAGGGATGGCCTGAAATTCAAAGCATAATAGTGCACCACTGTAAGAGGATCAAAGAGAAAGAAAAGGATATAGCTCTGTGGCGGTTGGCAAATGAGGCTAAATTAGTACAAAGTAAACTATTGAAGGTTAGTACAGCAACAGCAACCAACACGGCAGGAAGGGAGCGGGAGGAAGACGACAGGCAAATGGAAATACCGGCGCAAATGGCGGCAAACTGGACAGGTAACACCCAGGACTCATGGCTCAGGAAAAACCAGTATGAGGGACCACAATGGCCACTGAGAGGTGGGCGGGGCAACAGAGGAGGATTCAGGGGGCCGAGAGGTGGGGGTGCTGGGTATGGAGGGCCCCGAGGAGGAGGGCAAGGACAGTGTTGGAATTGCGGGAGGTGGGGGCATTTCATGAGAGAATGTCGGAACAGGCCCACAAATGTGTACCCAACAGAACAACAGAATGGACACCCCCACCCCGGGAGCCCTTATGGGTTGCCAATGGGCGGGAATAGGAGAGAGAGCCAGCCCGACCCTAGGTACATGAAAGAGTGCCAGATGCCCCCACAAAACACATCTCCACACCCCCAGTTTCATGAACGTACTGCCCCCACTCGCAGTAACCCTTGCGCTACCACTGCAAATAGAGCACCTACACCGTGTAGAGAGAGAGCAATGGTAACAGGACATGTTTTTGATGCTGATGAACTCCCATGGCATTCAGCATAGGACAGCCCACAGGGAACACCTGCGTGTCCAGTACTGTCGACGACTCTTAACGCAGCAGAGGAACCACTGGTAGGGGTGGCGATAGGAAACAAACAATTCATTTTGATGGTGGATTCGGGAGCAGAAAAATCATGCCTCAAAGAAGGCAGGTTACCGCTTTCTAATCAGACTTTGTAAACACAAGGATTCTCAGGGGCGGTGGTCAAGGTTCCATACACTGAGGAGTTAGACGTAACGGTGGGGGGAAAAACTATGTGGGACCCCTGCTGTATTACGAAGAGTCGCCCATTAATTTGCTGGGAAGGGATCTTCTCAGCAAATGCAACATGACCATATCCTTCGCTGACAGAGGAATAGTGTGCTCTACACCAGCAGTGGTCGAAGTGGGCGGGAGCGGTTGGGAGCGGTGCTCCTATAGTTCTTTTAATTAGGTTTTACCGTTCCTACACTTTTATGTTAAAAAGAAACCGTTTCGGAACCATTTTGTTTTAAAATAAAAGTGTAGGAAGTTGAAACTTGTACTGTAAGTGCACTGCAGTGGACGTTCCCTTAAACAGTAGGCACATGTGTTTTGGGATTTGTATTGTGCATAGGAGGGGCTGTGGCGATGGGGTTTGTGGGGAGCAGTGCAGACCAGTTGGGAATATTGTTCCACTACCTTTCCGTAAACTTCGACCACTGTACACCAGGCATATGTGCAATCCGCGCCATGTTAGCCATACACACTCAAACAAACTTCTCGCAAACACGTGGCCTACCTGTAAATCCCGACATGTTCATACAAGGGCTGGGAATACTGGCGAGAGTGGTGCCAGAATTGAAAAACGAAAATGGAGGGTGCCTTCAGAATTAATTTTCCGCCCCATCGCAGACCCAGAAATAGTGCCAGGCTCAATAGTGTCCTTAGATATACATGCAGTACAGATGTCGTCACAAAGAATAGCAATAATTGCAATGGAAATGTAGGGATGCCAGTGGAGAACAGTGCTGTGCATTGACGCCAATACGGCCCTGCGGGATTTAACAGACGAGGAACTTTTTAGTGACACAGAAGATGATGGGGAAATAGTGATGGAAATTGCAATCCCCTATGACATAATGATTCAAAGAAGAGAGGTGACATTACCTCTCATAGCAGTCATTAAAGCGCTACCAGCATACCTTGAGGAAGACCTGTCCCAAGTACTGCAGCAGTTGTGGACCACAGGCCCACATGATGTAGGGTTGCTGCATGAAGTGACACCTGTAAAGATAAAGCTCAATCCCGGAGGTATTCTACCCCGGGTGAAATAATACCCCATATCCAGGGAAGCTGAAGAAGGTATAAAAGACACAATATGTGCATTGATGAGATGAAACAGGGAATAATAGTGCCATCCAACTCGCCCTGTAACACGTGCATTTACCCGATCAAGAAAGCGAGGTGAGGGGCGTGGAGGATGATCCAGGACCTCCGCCCCCTCAATGACGTAGTACAGAAATAGTTCCCTCTTGTTCTAAATCCTGCCTCAATATTATGCAGCATCCCAACAGAAGCTACCCATTTTACAGTAGTGGATCTGAAAAATGCCTTCTTTTCAATACCTCTCGACCCAGGTTCTTGGTACCTAACAGCGTTCATGCTAGGGGGGAAAAGATATGAGCACTGCAGATTGCCCCAAGGGTACTGTGAAAGTCCCAGTATTTTTACAGGATATTGCATGAAGACCTTGGAAACATACACACAACGAGTCCAATAATTCAGCATGTGGACGATTTTTTGGTCTGCGGAAAAGATGAAAAAGAGTGCAGAGAGGATTCCATTACCCTGTTAACACATCTAGCACAGAAAGGGTACAAGGTAGACAGACAAAAACTGCAATACTGCTTGACAGAAGTGCTGTACTTAGCCGACAGAGCAGCAGCAATAAAAGCAGTAAGAGAGCCTAACACAGTAAAAGAGATGCAGAAGTTCCTTGGCATGTGTAATTATTGCCGAGCTTGGATACTAGATTATGCAGCATACACAAAACCCCTGCTACAAGCACTCAAGGAAGCACAGTGAGAAAACACCAAATTACAATGGACACAAGAAATGCACACAGCTTTTGACACACTCAAAGAACTGATAACCACTGCTCCAGTTCTCGCAACTCCTAATTATGAGCAGGAATTTTATTTGTTCTCACATTGCAATGGCACACTCATGACAGCTGTAATGACACAAAAGACATCCCTGGGTCACAAGCCCCTTGCATTTTACAGTGGAATACTAGATGCCGTAATGCAAGGACATTTCGCTTGCGAACAGGCTCTTGCAGCCGCCGCGTTCGCAATCAAAAAGAGTTCTACAATCGTGATGGGATGTTCTGTTCTGTTATATGTGGAACACTCTCTTTTTGCCATCCTAGAAAGAGGGAAAAGCACATTAACTACCCAAAGGGCCACAGCATATGAGTTGATCATATCTAGCGCAAACATTCAAATCATGCGGTGCAAAAGCGTAAACCTAGCCACATTTATCACAGAAGCATGCACAGTAGAAGACATGCAACAGCATGACTGTGTAACATACACACGCGATGATGGTGACACACCCATAGCACACGAAAATGCACTGCCAATTGGAGAAATTTATTTCGTAGATGGGTCTGCCTCCAGAGAATATGAAACAGGAGAAAAACACATAGGAGCAGCAGTAGTTCGGGAGGAGGATGGGGAATTTAAAGTGATTGTACATAAAAGATTACCATCCCACTTCTCTGCCCAAGCAGCAGAACGAGTGGCGCTCATAGAAGCGTTGCACACAGCAAAAGGGTGTGCAGTCACCATCTACACCGACTCTGCCTACATGGCAACAACAGTACATGGAGGATTAGCAAGATGGGGGAGGAGAGGATTCCGGAGGGCAGACGGGTCCCCAGTCCAACATGCAACGTTACTAGGGGAATTAATTGATGCGTTAAAAGAACCTACACTTGTAGCAGTCGTGAAATGTCAGGCCCACACACGAGGTGATGATGTCATCTAATTGGGAAATGCAGCAGCGGACGCTTCCGCCAAGGAAGCCTCCTATTTATCAAAACCCTCAACAGGTGAGTACATATTACAAAAAGTAGTAGACGAGGTACAGCCAGAAGGATTCAACTCATTGCCAGTCTCTCAAATCATTGAGCTTCAGCAAGATGCACCCAGTGAGGAAAAGGAGACATGGGTAAAAAGAGGGTGTAGTCAGTCATCCACTGATCTATTATGGAGACAAAATAGCACTGGTAAGGTAGTGATGCTAGCAAAATTACTAGAGGTAGCATTCCAGCAACTGCATTTCTCAGCCCACAATGCAAAGCAGCATATTATCGCAGACATAGCTTTGGAACACCCTTCCATCATCGCTAAAATCTTCTGCTAATCCTCTGGCTTTCAGGAAAGCTTTGAAAACCACTCTGTTCTAGCTTTCTGCTTATATTTTTTTCCTTAGGTCGCAGCTTCCACACCAGCGTCATGATGCCTCTGGGCGACCGTGCGCTTTACAAATGTATATAACAAAACATAACATAACATACAGGAAGATTGGTTTGCTCCGGGACTACAGGAAAATGTCACAGAGCTAATAATAGAATGTATCACATGCCAAACATATAACTCTGGCATGACGTTATGAACACTCAGAGGAACATTGCCAAAGCCTGAAGGCCTATTTAGAGAACTGCATATAGATTATGCAGACATGGGAGAGAGGTGTAATGGGGCCAGATATTTGATTGTTGTGGTATGCCCCTTTTCCTGGAGGGTGGAAGCAGGCCCCTGCGCCCATCCAGATGCACGGTGTGTCGCCAAGTTCTTGGTCAGGGAAGTGTTTCCCCGCTGGGGCATTTGTGATGTCATACATTCCGACAATGGGACGCACTTTGTAAATGACATGTTCAAGAACATTACTGCGATGCTAGGTATAACTCATAAACTCTGTGGCCCTCATTACGACCCTGGCGGAGATCGTGGTGCAAAATGCACCATGGAGCACAGCGGAAAGCTGCCGATACCGCCATGGGGGTTGGCGGATTTACCGCCCCATGCCGACCCTGGCGGGGCGGTAAATCCCCATTCCCCATTTTACCCTTCCCCATTCCCATTTTTGCCCCATAGGGTATAATGGGAGTGGGGAAGGCGTTAATTACGCCACCGTAAAATACGGTGGCGTAATTAACAACAAGGTCCCGTAGCACCATGGATTTCTCCGCCTGGAAAAACCAGGCGGAAAACGGCTCTATGGCGCTACGGGAACTCGTAGTAGGGCGGACGGGTCCGCCGCGAATACCGCTGGCGTAAATCCACTCCGCCAGGGTCCTAATGAGGGCCTGTATGATTTATCATCTGCAATCGAACGGTGTTGTTGAAAAAATGAACGGATTGCTCAAGAGCAGATTGTCAAAATTGTGTCATACACTCAAGAATAACTGGGTACATTGTCTACCCTTGGCACTTTTGGAGATGAGGGATCAGCCCAGCAAGGACCACCACCTGTCTCCCCTTGAGATTGTGACAGGTAGGATGCACACAGCCCACTCACTCCTGCACAGACAATCAAATGCACACCAGAGTGCCACAGTCCTAGGAGAAGAATTCTATGAGTATTTTAGAAACTTGACAAGGGCAGCACGAGCCATAGCCAAACAAATAGCGCCACCATTTACACAAAAAAACGCCACTGATACAACCACTCCAGCCAGAGATAGCCCAGACTGCCAGTTGATGACAGGTGACATGGTATACATGAGGAGTTTTGTGCAAAGGTGGAACGGACAAAGGTTCCATGGTCCATACAAGGTAATATACTGCACGCCAACAGCAGTAAAAGTGCAGGGCCTAAGGTATTGGGTGCACTTGACAGATGTTCGCAAAGGCTCATGGGAGTACAGACTGCGCAGACTATGAAGATAACAGAAATTAACAAAGTGCACAAACACAGAAAGTGAAACAGCAGGAGTACAAGGATAAATTGCAGGCGCAGAACAGGGATAAAACAAAGAGTAAACAGGAGTGTTTAAAAGGATGCATAATATGTATAATGGTAATAAGTGGGACAGGATAACATGAAAACAACTATCGAAATGTAAAATAGATGGGCATAAATAAGGATAGATGTACCTCCATGCTCTCTCTCTCTCTCTCTCTCTCTCTCTTATCTTTTCTTTTTTGCTTATATATATACATATGACTCATGATTTTTCATTGCTGATTCTGAACTGACAGTAAATTGCCTCCCTTAGTTCCTCTTCCCCAGATTCGAGGTGTGGGGAGGGGGAAGGAAGGGATGCAAAAATATTTATTCATGTTGGGAAACGAAAAGCAAGTGCAAGAAAAATTGAAAAACTGAAATTACTTACAAATAAACGGTGTAAATAATGGTAGCTTAATATGCATGATTAACAAATGCTTATATCTCGTTTATTAGGAGCTACAATGGGCATGGAAGAGGCCCCAGCGGCAACAAATAGTAGTGTAGATAGGAACAGACGAAGGAAGATGATATGTTTATCCTAGTTATTCATATGAGTGTGTGCTGTTTATGTGTGCAGTGGTATTCTTTTCGACATTATTTGGCCTGTTATTATATTGGACAATTATCTATATTTCAATTGATGTGAGCCAGGGGAGCGTGGGCATAAAAACAATAAAGAAAGGAACACATTTAATTTGGAACAGTGTTAAAATAATATGGACCCACAGGGGTGATGGGGATGAACACAACGGTACTGCAAATGTTCCACTTCAGCAGGCCACTCAAAAGCCCCCATATGTAAATGTATCCGACCTCAGTGTTTATACAATGAATGACAGAACACCTTCAGAACTCACGTGGGTACAAAATCAACCATACCCAACCACAACGCCAGTCTCAGAACTACATCATTAGAGAACATGACCACCAAAGAAGAGAACAGTGACAGCAAACACATGTGTCACACTCACCTGTGTCTCTGCAGGAGCGATGGATGAGCCTCCCTTGACCCCGAGTTCTCACTTCCCCTGTTTTCACCCAGAGGGATTCCTGTCAAATACAAGATATACACTCAGACCTGAATTCACCTGATTCCCCTGGACCCTTCCCTTCACTATACAGTGTGCTGTGATGTCCCCTAAGGGCATACCTTGATATTTAGTAAGGTGTGCACTCCATCCTGCATTCGCAGGGGCGCAATTCGCTCATATGAATGATGCCAATGTCTGTTGGCTAAGTTCAGATGCCACACGCTGTTATATGCCTTCACAGCGAGGCCGAGTGTTCAAGGCGCCAGTTTCTTCACTGGCTAGAAAGTCTTTTCCACAAGTGAATGTTACACGGAGAATGTTTAGTGTCCTGAATTGTCCATATTGTCTTGTTTGCCTAGGTATTTTGTGGGTGAGTAACGCTGCATGTAGAAGTCAGCTGCTGGTAGGTAAGCACAGAGTCTTAAATTCGAGCGCGCCTGGTAATGTCTCTCCCTTTTCCCTTGCAGGAGTGGATTATGTGATATTAGCGCCTCGAGTCCGGGTTCAGCGCTACCGGAGACTTGGTGGTCTGGTAAGTTTGCATGGAGGCTTTGGTAAGTATGTACTGCATTATGAGAGGGAGCGCAGTTCAATAGTCTCCGCGTTATTGGGGCGAGCGCAATGACTAATGTCTCTTCTTTCTTTTGCAGGGGTTTGTGCGCTCGTACAACTGACCTGGATTCCAGCGTCACGGGAAGATTTGGTGAGCATCCGCAGCGTTATTGAAGTGCGCGTGCTAACGCTGTTCTTCTTTGCTCTTACAGGTGCCGGTGTTGAAGTCCCCTCGTGACCGGAGATAGCTGCGGCGTGGAAAAGCACGGAGTACCTGTAAGCAGAAGCAGAATGATCCGGAGCAGGTAAGCAGAAGCGGGAGGATCCGGAGCAGGTAAGCTGAAGAAGGATGATCCGGAGCGGGTAAGCTGAAGCAGGATGATCTGGAGCAGGTAAGATGAAGCAGGATGATCCGGAGCAGGTAAGCAGAAGCTGGCTGATCCAGAGCACGGCAAGTGTGTTGCTGATGCAGCTCACAGTAAGCAACACGAAGCACTGAAAGGATCTTGGGTGTGGCTTATATAGCCAGCCACACCAACACACTAGAGAGCTCATGAAATGTCATGCACTTCCTGTTTAGTAACAGGAAGTGGTAACCAGTAAGTTACTACAAACACTAGGAAGGAATTAAAGGAGGGATCTGCTATGGGTTCTTTGTGTGCCTATGCCAGGCCTGCCAAGCCTCCACCCAGCTTGCCCCAACTACATGCCTGATACCCATGACAACATGGCTATCAGTTACCATAGCTTATATACAAAGTGGGAGGGAAAAGAGGTTGGCAAAAAGGCCAAGGGGAATGAGGGAGGTGGACTCAGGAGGAAAAAGAGGGAAACACAACAAGAAAAATGGGAAGAGCATTATAAATTCGGTCTAGACACAGTCAATGATCCTCAGCACCCACACCAAACAAACAAATGGTATGCTGACATGAGCAACACGGCAAAGCAAACAACTAATGAAAGTTGCTTTGTGTGCTCACTTATACCCCATGCCTCAGGCACCCCAAGGTATTGCTGCCAAAAGAATCAAAAACACTTTTCAAGCACACACAGTTTCATTCGAACTATTGCAGAATGAGCGGACGTGTTACTCCCGGTCTCAAGGGGTAATGTGTGTAAAGGAGCCTTTCTTGGTGATAAGAGGGGCGTTGCACTTGGACAATAAGTGCAGAATGAAGAAATATTGTGCAAAGCAGAAGCACTGCGAGGGTTGTCTGAAGAAAAACTTTCATGGGTACAGAGAACATGCGCTCCCATATGGAATTAACACATAATGAAGCTCACTTGGGTCTCCGCCATCGAGAAACCCTTCAAACTGCAAAAAGACATTCCTTATGAACTCTGCTGCCGTGGGGAGGGTAAAAATAACATGGGAGAAAACAAAAACTGCAGCAAAACTCTCTTAATACCTGACATGAAGAAGGGCACAGCAGCAATGATGGACACATACTGGGTTTGCGGCAACATGGCATACCTGCACCTCCCGCAATCATGGAGGGGCACATGCTCACTGGCAACGCTGCATTCCGCGCTAATGGTGATTCCAGAAAGCCCTATCTAAGATGGAAGCACGCAAGCGGCGGCGCCAAACGGACTGTCCCCAACGTCGCCTGAAGACATTCCTGTGTATACGATAGACGAAGAAGGGTTGCAGAGTACCACGTGGAGGAAGAAACGATCATCAAATTATATTTCAGACAAATCATCAGAACTCCTGCCAAAAATTCCTGATCGATTCCGATTGTTCAGCTCCGTTGAGACATTTTAAGCGTCCCTCGTTCCCAGTATCCAGGCGAGAGCTAAATCACAAAGGCTCCAAATTACAAGGTGGGAGCTCATCCAACTGGCCAATGACACTGAAGAAGGGTTCAATGTCATCAAAGTGGAACTCAGAGCCCTGCGACTAATGACCATGCAGAACAGGTATGTGCTAGACCTGTTAACAGCAATCGATGGAGGTGTTTTTGCCGAAAAATCGGGAGCACATGTTGCACTTTCGTACCCTCTGCGGATTTGGAGAACGGCTCACTCTCACATCTGATAGCAGTGGTGCACAACCTCGAGGAACGTATGAAGGACGAAGGAGGAGCCGAGCCCAGCACCTGGTTTGACAATCTTTTTTCCTGGGTACCATTGTGGCTTGGAATGACAATGAAACTCCTCATACCATTCATCGTCATTTTGCTCATTTTTTGTGTGTGCCAATTAGGACTTAGATGCTGCGCCAGTGCAGTTCCTAATGGTGCACTGATGATGGTGACAATGGGTAGTGCAAATGGAATGGCGCAAATCAAACACGATGCAGAGGTGCAAACAGGAGATAGTTTGGAGCCCAAATACAGAATGACTGTTATATACAATACAGGGCATAGAGTGGATAATTTGTATCACACAACCATAAAGGAGTCCAGAGTGTTACAATGGTACAGGGAAGTATGGGTGGACCTGGAGGGTGAGGAAGGGTGTATTTATATGACCTGCACCCCAGATGAGTATGCTCGGAGGGGGGAATGAGTGGAAGGAGGGCATCTTTGAACACCCTCCCCCCAATTCCTACACTTCCTGGGTAGGCCCAGTGCAGCTGATCTTGGTTCAGGGCCCCGGCCCCGGAGCACTCGTGCAGGAACACCCTTAGGAACTGTGATCCCGCTTAAGACAGCATGAAACCAGAGTTGAACGAGACTCCATTTTGTAAGTTACCGAGTCCATTTTGTAATGGCAAGACAGTTGTGAAATTAAAACGCGGGCCCGCAGTTCTCCCAGTTAGACGCACACAGTGAGCAAGCTACTCCCCCCACCTCATCCCCTCTGCCGTCTCTGCATTTGTTCGGTTCTCATGAGAGACTAGCCTCGAGAATGCAACAAACTTTACACTGTATCTTCTGCCTTCCGTCTTACTTCATCGACCCTGACACGGCCCAGCACAGGGGCCAGCGCAAAAGTCATCCGTCTCTATAAACCTGCCCCACACCTAACAGACCCTGGCCATAAAGAATACCGTCCCTATATTCCTTAAAACAGGATCAAACAGTTTGAAGCAACCCCCAAGTATGTTTGATTGTTCGCGCCGTAGTAAGGCGGGAGCCAAAGTGCCTTTTTTCATGCAATCAGAAAATGCTGCTCATGGGCAGTTTCTATCTCATGTAAAATAATGTAAGGATTGTAGTAGAACAATAAGCATGGTAGCGCACTGTATAGTATATGTGTAGCTCGAAGTCTTAACGTTAGAATTCAATTATAAAAGTGTAATGTATATAAACGTATGGTATGATATTATTAATAGAAATGGATTGCAATAATGAAATGCACAACTAATATAACACTGTACACGCAAGCACAAGGCTACCTCGTTTTTAGTTTAAATGCAGACACATTAATGATATTGTGTAAAATGTATACAGCAACCAATCATTCTGACCAGAATGCTCATATTACATCAATATGTGTTTTGGCCGCATGCGCAGAATTTGAACGATGAACTGTTTAACATAGTATGGACAAGAACCTCAGCATATACCTATTTTTTCATAATGTGTCATGTAACCATGAGAATATTTATCTAGATAGAAAACATAAGCATACTTTAAACAAATGTAACCAGAATGTAATGTAATAGGCCACGTGTAAAAAGCCTTTTGTAAAACCTGTTTCTGAAGGCCCTGTCTCTTTGTGCAATGTGGAACTACACTTCTAAGGTGTTTCAATTCTCTTCCACCCTTAATAGTATCAAAGTAGATTAGCAGAGATTTAATGATGTTAAACAACCGGCCACGAACCCCCCACAAGGAGACTTACGCCCATAATGGTATGTGCATTTTGTGACCTATTCTTTAATGTGTAATTCCAACCTTAAATTTAGAGCCCTCTTTGTTGTTTATCAGATGGATATTCCAGACCACGCAGTTACCTCAAAGGTCTCACCTCTTTAGCCAATAAATCTTGCATTGTATCAACACACGGTTAAGCCTAACTACCAATAAATCAAGTGCTGCTTTTAATAGTTGTATTCTGACCAATGCCCAATAATACATTAACCTGTACTTGAAACACATTTTCGTAAGTGTCTAAGCCCACAGGCCTCTGGGCTCGCTGGACAAGCAGATTATGGTAGTGAATGATTGGGAATGTGTGGCCACAAGTGCAAATGTCAAATTTATTTAATCTGTAACAGTGCAACAAGTTGCTGGTTCCACATGCCAATTCGATGAGCCCAGCTGACCGATTGACCTGAGAAGCACCATCACAGCACCACGTGTTCCTGAGCCAACCACAGCCCTCCGACCCTATGGCACCTATAGGTGCTCACCCTTAGTGACCAATCCCAATCGATCATGTGCCCCTTAGGCCTTCCCTCTGTTCGATGATGATATTTTTGTTTAAAAGCAATTTGTAACATGTTTTCTGCAGAGCGCTCTCGGCGTGAGCAGAGTAGATTCTGCTCGCCCTACTTAGATAAAGCCTTGTCTTAACACCAGCACTTGGTGTTAGTCTCATTCCCTCCAGGGATGTGACTTGATTGAATCTATTGAGTGAATTAACTGTATTTTTGGGGGCCTCTCACTTTCACCGGCACACAAATGCAAGCTGCTACAACAGCTGCCACAGCCCCTGCTCACTCCCATGTCCCACTGAGATCTCTTAATAAGGAGGACCCAATCGCACAGGCAAGGGGGGAGTTTTTCCAATGACTGTTGTCTCACCAGTCACAGACTGTGGTCCAGAGCCTTAGAACAAATGATGGCACCCACACATGATTCCTGGAGATCACTGTATGCCCTTCAAATATCCAACAAGCCCCTCATATAGGAAAGAGCTCTCAAACAACAGGGCATCTTCAGCTTAGATCTCCTCTTTCTTATAGTACTCCCCTCCTGTACCACTGTAAGCCCCCCAACAGAGAGCCTCCTAGGCAATGGTAAACCTGGGTAAAGGATGAGGCAGCTGACAAACACCAGGGCCATATAGGTCTGCACCAATCATTTACAGTTTCTGCTCCTGAGAGGTCAAGGTTCATGGGGAGTTCCATCAACAGGCTGCCTCCTTTGGTGTCAAAAACCCTCCTCTTTACTGCAGCCGATGAACCACACTTCTCCGGACAGATCTCACGTGGATGTCTGAACAGACTTCCCCTTGCAGTCACCCTTCACAGCCAGACCGCACACAGCACTACATCTTCTAGATTTCACCAACCTACTGGTTGCATAGCAAGATGTGGCAGTGGGTGGGGGACAGGGCCGCAGTATACCCCAGCACTGCAGATAAAAGTATTCATCGCTCATGAGGCCACGCCAGTTCATGGCTCGGGAAGGGGGAGTGGGTTGTTGTCAGGGACTCATCTTTGGAAGTCCTCCTCCTCATGGCAATATCAGTTCATGCTCCATGTGGCCTGGAGAAGGGTGTCTCCTCTAGCCCAATGGTCATAAGGCCTCACTGGGTGCATCAGATTCCGGAAGGACTGGACTGCTGATGCACTCAGGGTCCTACCTTATGAATGGCGATTCTGGGAGTCTCCATCTGCCATGGCCTGATTTGACTGGTGATTCAGCTCTCAGGGACTCAGAATGCAGCCATCTTGCCAGAGCCCGCTGGTGACCTCTATCTATCTATCTATCTATCTATCTATCTATCTATCTATCTATCTATCTATCTAGATTTGTCTATAGTGCCACTAACCCAAAGGCCTCAGGGCGCTCACATACGACTCACATAAATAGACAGTTGAAAATAGGCTTAAGAAATGAAACCCTAAGGCCAAGCCACATACTGGGAGAGAAAAGTTATGAGGGAGGCTTGTTAGGGAGTAGATGAGAGAAATAAAATCAATCAGCAGTGTCCAGCATCAAACAAAAAGGTATTCAGGTGCTTCTTAAAGAGAGCCGTTGAATCACTGTCTACTAGGTGCTTGGGGAGGGCATTCCATGAAGAAGGAGCCCAGGAGTTAAAACTGGCACCAACAATTTTCTTAAGAGTAGTGTGTGGTTCTATCAGACAAATAGTATCATTGGAGCACAAGGTACATCCAATAGGTTTCTTTGTGATACTGGTAATCAGGTAAGATGGAGCTTCATCAATGGAGCTTCATCATGAAGACACTTGAACACTGTGACTAAGCCCTTGTGCTGTAGTCTGTGTTGAATGGGCAGCCAGTGTAGGCTCCTTCTGGCTTCCGTAATGTGTGCTTTACGTTTAAGACCACACACGGCACGTACAATCCATTCTTGATTACTTGCAATTTCTTTATGTTAGTCTGTGAAGTACCTATTAAGAGACTATTGCAGTAATCTAGTTTGCAGTTTATGATGGCAACTGCTATAATGGCAAGATTTACATCAGACAAAAAAGGGCGGATGTGCCAGAGTAACTATCTATAGTAACAGCAGGATGATTTGAGGCAAATGAGCTGATGATTAAATGATAGATGGGGGTAAAAAAAATATGCAAGGTCTTGACTGTTTTGGAAACGGGAATAGCGTGTTGAGCAATAGTAAATTTGTCATAACAAGCGTCAAGCTTTTCCAGTTTTTGTGGGGTGCCCAGAATAAGAAGCTCAGTTTTAGCATTGTTAAGAGCTAGTGAATTCAGGGACATCCATTTTTGGATCTCTGTAAAATTCTGGTTAATGTGCTCAGAGTCATTGATGTACACACCAGAAAGTCTACAGACAATCTGTGTGTCATTGGCATAATTTGCAAAGTAGACACCCATTGTAGACAGAAGCTCACAGAGAAGTCTTGAGTAGACATTAAATAGCAATGGTGAAAGGCATGACCCCTGAGGCACACCACATGTAAGAACGGAACTGTTGGAGTAAGCGTTATCCTTCATAACGTTCATACTTCTTGGTCCTAGGAATTACCTAAACCAGGCTGAGGCCGAGTGGGAACATCTGCCCACCATAGATAGTCTATGCGCCAAGAGTTGGTGATCAACAAGATCCAAAGCAGCTGACAAATTGAATAAAAGAAGTAATGCTGTGTTTCCTCTATCAATAACAACAGCAATGTGCGATTTCAAGTCGAGCAAAGTCGGCTCGGTCCCATAATTCGGACGGAAGCCGGATTGCTGAGCAGCTAAGATCTCATGATTTTCCACAAATGCCTCTACTGCATATAAGCTATTTTGTCCAAAATGTTTAGCATAAAAGGGACATTTGTTATGGGTCGGTAGTTTCTAGCTTCTGCCGGGTCCAGGGTGTCTTTTTTCAGCAGAGGCGTGACCCACACATCCTTGATATTTTCCGGTACATTAGACTTTTGGAAGGAGCTATTTATAAATCTAGTTACCCAGAGGGCTAATATGGAAATAAACTCTTTAAACAGAGATGCAGGGAATATATCACCACAAGGTGGGCTTGAGTTTAAGAACCGCATCCGTAACATCATCTATTAAAACAGTTTTGAAGGTGAAAAGTGAGAACAGAGACAGATGTCTCAGCCTCACTAGTGATAGGAATAGCAGGGGCAGATACTAGGTTTACTTGGGCGCTTATATTCTCCTGATGTTTGCATGCTTTATCAACAAAGCTGTCATGTATGTGTTGGCACCAGATGTTATCTGCAGAAGCGCAGGAAGTGTTAGTACATCCTTTAAGTTCCTTGAGAATTGAAAAGAGCTCCTTATGCCGTGATTTGGCTTATAAGATCCAGAGATTTAGATGAGTTTCTTTGGCCTCCAAAATTAGAGCTTTGGGGGCTGCTGTTGAGCAGCCTGAAAAATGGCTGCTTAGCTTCTCAGCTCTGTGCCAGAGGCAAACACTATCCGATAAAGACTACGGATTCCCTGCTGGTCCTGACTTCAGATTTCCCCATCAGGATTCTGAAACACTGGAGCACCGGCGACCTGACTTTCATACTACTGGGGGCCCTGCGTGCTGAGTGCTGACCCTGTCTTTGCTGGGCCGCGGCATAGTCTTGCACCGGGCTCCTCCCGCGCCGAATATTGAGGATCCCACCTCGCCAGCCGAGTAAACTGTGCCCTCCTGACTGACACCATCTCTGGGAGGACCCGCGTCCTCGCGCTGCTGGGACTAGCACCCTAAAACACCCTTGCCTCCCGGACCCTCCCCCCCACAGAGTGGAGCGGAACCACTGGATGACCCAGGGTGGCCGAATGCGGAGTGCTCAGTGACCCACATCCCTGCACTGTGCCCGATGTGCTAACTCCATGACTCCACCTGCCCCTCAGGCTTCCCGCTGCTGCACGCACCCTGGTGGGGAGAGAGGATGGGCGCATGCGGCCGCGGGTCCGGGTGCTGTGTGGCTGGGATCTGCCGAACATTGATCCTTTTGTGCAGTGCTCTGTACACCGACTGCTGGAAGGACATCCCTGAGCCAGTGCTGATCGTCTGGCCCCTGGCTTCTGCCCGACGGCAGTCCCCATGTCTTGTACCACTGTGACATGAGTCCTGCGGCCACTCCGGACCCCCGCCCACCACCTTGTCGCCCGCAGCACACCTCCACCAGATCATCAACCAGTCCGGCCCGCTCATCCGGACTTCTGCTGTCTCTGCTCCCAGGCCTCCAGGCCGGGGTGGACATTGTTCTGGGGCCGTGCTAAGCTGCAGCAGACACAAGCCTGCATTTGGTGGTCACCCGCATGATCAAGCTTCACACAATGTGCTGCGGGTGCTCCTGAATTACAACAACGCAGCACTCCAGCGATTGCCTTTCTGTGCTATTACATCCACAAGCCACATTCCCAGGCACGGTCGGCCCAGGCCCACGACACCACTAAGTGGCATGAGGTGAGTCAGCCCACGTGTCCCCTTCTCCCTCATGCCCTGCTCCACTTAGCCCTGTCTTCTCCACTGCATCGCTCAAACCATCTCTCCCCACCCGGATCTGAACCTTACTCCACCCGTTTGGAGCTGCGGTCATTATTACGCTTCTACTGTTGGCTGGCTGGCTGGCTGGGTACATTTGGGCCCTCGCAGTGAGGGGGCGGCCCCTACAGGTGAAGCCTGGTTGGCTCCCCTTGCAACCTGCAGTGTCCCCTCATTTGCTTTTTTTGGGTTCCCCCTCGACCGGACCTACCTGCACTGCCTCCCCCCCCATGGGGGCCACTTCCCATTTCACTGGTGGGTACCCGCGAGACACCCGTGGAAGGTCGTTCCACTTCTGCTGGCTAGCGCCATGACATATACTGTGCCTAGTCGCTTTCTAAACCTGTGCCTTGCATATTGTACTCATGTGCATCGTCGGTGGGCGTGCCAGATACGCAATTACTCTGCTACTGCTGCCACAGCAGTGTCCCCAGACCGCAGAGTCCGGACTTCTTCTTTGGTGGGCTACACCTGATACCATCTGTCTGGTCCTGCACTCCTCCACCACTCTGCGCCTCCACAGATTTCCGTTGGAAGGGGAGGGTTAAAAGGCCTGGCATCCGAGCCATGATGAAGGGAGCCAACGGGGGTAGGAAAACTGGTGCCATGGACAAATTCACCATGTCAACCCAGAGGGCTTAACACGGCACCTCGTCACTCACTCAAGGGGATCCGTCCATGCCATCGTCTGCCCCGCCTCCAGACCTTACCAACATGATGGAGGCCATGGCCAAACATTTTGCGCCCATCCATGAAAAACTAGATGACATTAATGCAAATGTGGCGTCACTCCGAACACAACTGGCTCATGAGGGGGCCCGCAACACAGAGGCCGAGACCAGGATAGGAGCTAATGCAGACGGTTTACATGCCCTTCAAGACACAGTGGTGAACCTAACCAGGGACATGAAGTTTGTTAAACACAAGTGCGACGACCTCGAGTCCCGCTCACGATGGAACAATGTCCGCGTTATTGGTGTCCCCGAGGACGTCCTCAAAGGGGCGATGGAGGTGGCCACCAAGAACCTACATAAAGATCTTTTGGGGAACCCTAACCTCTCTCCCTTTTTTGCGGTGGAGCACGCCCACCGGGCCATGGCTCCCCGCCCTAAGCCGGCGACTTCCCCAGACCCATTTTAGGGAAAATTTTGAGTTTCTGGGACAGGGATCAGCTTCTTAGACTGGCTCATGAAAAAGGGGAACTAAGGCTGGGGTCCCAGATCATCAGGATCTTTCTGCATTTTTCCACTGGTGTGCAACAAGAGCAGCACCAATTCAGCGGGGTCAAGAAGATGCTCAGGGAGAGAAATATTCCTTATGCCATGCTATTCCCAGCTTATCAAAAGTTCACTTTTCGAGACAAACCGGACAAAGCTGTGAAATGTATTGAGGCACAAATCCCCATGCCCAGCCCCGCTGCTAACCTGATGGCGGACATCTGACATAAAAGAGGATGTCTGGTTCACACGTTGAAATTTCAGCTGATTATTTCATCCCGATGAGCCGATGGAGGCATAGTAAAGTAACCGCCACCTTTTCATATTACAGCTTGGGGTGGCCACCCCATCATATTGGTTTCTGTGGTTGCGGCAATGGCGTTAACCCTTGCAGTCGCAATGTTTGAGTTCAGGGTTAAGCGGCGCCCAGCTTCCGTTTGGACCGCTACTGTTTGGAGCAGGGATGGTTGGGTGGGAGGTGGCACTGTCCATCTGAAAAAACCAAACCCCTAACCATCGTGTTGCCCCCCCCTTTTTGGGCAAGCACACTCTCTGGTCTTCAGACAATCTTTGACAATCTCCTAGGGGTTATGGATCACTATACCCCCCCTTGACTGCATTCGTATCAGGCCCTATGTGCATTGTGGTTACATACACAAATAACAAATAACATTAAGACACAAAGAAAACACAAAGAATCAATTCAATTTATAACAATGGGATACATTTGTTTATATACACACAGCTAAGCATAATGCATAACAATGCAAGCAGTTCTAATGCTATGTCTAATTTGCACCTTTTATACTTCTGGTGCAAAGCTACCATGCAGTAACTATAAGCCTGTGCTGCGAGTGTGTGGTTCTAATGCAATCTAATCCAAGCTTCAATCATCCATCATCCATCACCCTCATGGGTAAATCCACACCTTCAATCCACACCATCCACACTCTAGACAATCCCTGTCTAGTTTCCCCTTCACCCAAACCTCTGTGTGTGTGTGTGTCTGTGTGTATCTGTCTGTCTGTTCCATCAGTTTAGCCAAGGCCAAAACCATACTTCCCATTCTGTTGTCAATCCGTCAGTGGCAGGCCTCAAGACTGCCAACTGCCAAGTGCTCAATCTCATCAGAGCCTCATCACCATCTCCAGTCAACAGCCAGCAACCTCAGCAAACCCTCTGTGGCTCTCTCCATCTCTCTGGCAACTCTCCTTCAGGAATCAACAACTGGAACTCCCCACAACTCTCTGGCTCTCCCGAACTCCCTCGAACTAGCTCCAGCAAACAACTTCCGATCTCCTTAGCTCTCCTCAGCTCCTCCCCAACAACTCTCTCGTGCAGACTAACAACTCTTCAGTCTCCCCCTCCAGCCCATTCTAGCCTCCTTGGTTATAGTCTTCCATGACGCACCATATTTCTATAATTACTTGCATTCTAAGAATGTCTCTCTCTGTGTCAGCATATATGCCTGCCTGTCTGTGTGCGTGTGTGTTCCTTGCACGGCATGCCCTGTTACTGCGTGTCAAAGTGACATTGGAACATCATATCTTTCTTTCATGGCCATTCTGTGTGCGAAACACCATCTATTCCCTCTATTCACTGTTCATACCCATTCTCTCCACTGTAGGCTTCCCTCTGTATTACAAAATGCACTCTTAGGCCCCGTCCCTCTCATGCAAAAAGCACTCCTCCATCTCTCCATCGTCACTCCCTTGGCACAGCCCCCATCCTTGAGTTGTCTCTGCGAAGCACACCAGCCAAGCTGATAAGCTTCCTAGGCCGTCTCTACTAGGACAAGGGTCCATGTTATCTGTACTCTCTGCCAATGTTTACAAAACAATTCTCCGCACTGAGCCCAGTGTCTTTCTCCATCAGCAAATGGATTCAAATGCCAGCCTAATGCTTTTTAGCGTTTGCGATTTCACTCACAATACAAGCACTACATGCATACAGTATCATTCTAAAAGCATATTGCAAATGCATACAAAGGTGACAGTCTAATATTAGATATTGTCTACTTCAACAATGTACTATGGATAGCTAAACAGAATGCAATAATGGAATGATTACATAGCAAAGATTCTAATGATTCTAACAGTGAGTCTAATAATGGGTAATGGTTCTCTACAGATAGTTCCTATTCTTCTAATGGGTGTTATGATTTCTAATAATGATAACAATTCCAGGCTTCTCATTTTATCCAATTCCACAGCACTGCCAGGTTGGGGTTAGCAGTGGGGGTGGGGGAGGAGGGTTTCTGTTTTGTCACCACAAGTGAAGGGCCGAATAGCCATGTAGGTGCTCCTGACTTGCCTCCTGGAAGCTTTTGGGGGAAAACTCTAAATTTGTTGGCGATTGGGTGCTCTGAAAGAGAGGCCTCAATATTCACAGCTTAGAAGGTTGGTATGGCTTATCTGGCACATGTTGAAAGGACACACAGAATATGGCACAGCAAGTGAGATTTCAAAGTTGGAATGTCAGGGGGCTTGGGAATGTGGTCAAGACTCGTAAAATTATTTCGTATGATGTTGACACAAAGCTAACATGCAGCTCCTTCAGGAAACGCATGCCAAGGAAGCAATCTGCCGGATCATGGCCCATGGCTGGGGCCCTAACAGATACTTCAGGACTTTTTCTTCCCAATCTCGGGGAGTTGCAACCTTGGGGCACAAAAAGCTAAGGTTTGTGGCAACATTAATTTGATTCTGGACTGTACACTCGATAGAACTAGCACAGCCCCCCATCCACAGTCTAGGGCAGCCCGCAGGCTACTCTCTCTTATGCTTTCACTTGACCTTTGTGATCCATGGCATATTATGCACCCAGACACCCGGGATTATACATTCTACTCGCCTGTGCACCGTATGTCCTCCCATATCGATATGTTCTTGATTTCCAGCTCAATAGTGGGGAGAGTTACGGATTTGGATATTAGACCCCACACTCTCTCTGACCACTCCCCGATATTCCTGACACTGCCGAAGGAGGGTAGACAGGGCGCCTGTGCCTGGAGGTTTAAATCAGCTGCACTTGCCAATATTGTTTTCCATGCAGATATCAAGGCAGAGATAGATACCATTTTTGTCAACAACATTTCAGGGGACACCTCACACGGGACTAGATGGCAGCTCTTTAAAGTGTTCATTAGAGGTATGGCGATATCCAGGGAAGTCAGGGTCCTCAAGTGCATAAGCGGGGACTTGGAGAAATCTGAAAATGCCCTCAAGAAATTGGAAACAGAGTACGCCTGTTCCCCCAAACCTACTACTCTGTTACAAATCAGGTCGAAACTACAAGCATTCGAAACACATGCAGCGCGTGAGGTTCAATACTTCTCTCGTCCTGTGGCCACTAGGAAATATGGGGAAGGGGACAGACCTTGTAGGACTCTGACCAGATTAGTACAGGTGGAAAGGGGGCGACTCCAGGTTGAATCCATTCTAGATGGAAAGGGGGAGCGCGTGTGGGCAGACACTGAGGTGGTGGATGTGTTCTGGGTCTTTTACCAGGACCTATACACGGCAGGGCCTCCCCAGGAGCTGCTGGCACTACATGCGCTCGTTGAGGGCGTACCAATGTCATGACTCAACCCTCAAAACAGGGAGGCACTCAAATCTCCCATCTCCCTGCAGGAAATAATGGGAGTTCTCTCCGACCTGCCCAAAGAAAAGGCTCCTAGCCCAGATGGGCTAACTGAAGAATTTTATCATGAAATGCAGTGCTGTTGGGCCCCATCCTCCTCGATGTGTGGGAGGAATCCTTGCGGTTTGGGCTGCTTCCCACTTCACTTTGTGAAGCAGTAATTACAATACTCCTTAACAAAGACAAGCCCAGCGACCTCTGTGGCTCCTACAGACCCCTGTCCCTAATGAACTGTGACACTAACATTTTTGCCAAAATTCTTGCCAATCGCCTACTTCCCCTAATGCCACATTTGGTCCATCCCGATGAAGCAGGGTTCATTCCCGGGAGATGTACCTCTCTCAACATCAGACGACTTTTCAATGTTATGGTGTGTTTGTACCCTCCGTCACAAGCGATGGCAGCCACCATCTATGCGCAAAAGGCCTTTTACATGGGAGTACTTGTGGGTGGTCCTGGAGAAGATGGGCATTGACCCAAATATGATATGATATATTCAACTCCTATACACACAGCCAGTTGCCACAGTGATGGTTAACTCCTTTCTGTCTGGACAAATTCTCCTGAGCAGAGACACCCACCAGGGATGCCCCTTGTCTCCCATCCTGTTTGCCCTGGCCATTGAGCCCATGGCAGATTTCATCATAGCTACATGGACATGGGGGCCTCCGCATAATAGGCCGACCGGAGATAGCGTTTCTATATGCAGATGACGTACTTCTGTATGTCCGCGATCCACACCATAACCTAGACCCCATACTGCAGGGCATTGTTCACGTCGGTCAATTTTCTGGTTTTCACAATCAACCCTTCTAAATCAGAAGTATTTTCGCTCACAGATAACACCCCTTAATTTGGGGGCGTCTTCTCGCTGCGCTGGTCCGCAAAGCACATAAAATATTTGATGATCTATGATGAAAGTAAGGCCAGGATTCGTATGAACAACACAGGTGCAATGTCTGAACCTGTTATTATTGCTAAATGTGTAAGACAGTGCTGTACATTGGCACCTACTCTGTACAATCTATTCAAGGCTGATTTTGGTGAACGTTTTTCCCAGAATTGGCTTCCACAAAATTGGGTGGATCTGCTATGCAGATGACAATATAATTTTTGACAATACTTGTTGTGGAATCTGTATTAGCGCAAGCGCAGTTTGTGAATATGCCAAGAATATTGGCTTAAAAATACACCTGTCCAAAACCCAATTTATGGCGGTGGGTCATAACAGTTGTAAAATGTCAGGCATTCCGTGCTCGCTGGTTGTGATAAGGAAAGTTAACTGCTATAAGATCTGGGACATGAGGTGTGCAGGGATAGAGGGAAAATGAACCTGATGATACAAAAGAGTAAAAGATCTAAAGTTATGGTCACACTAACAGCAGTTATGTCCTTTTCCAAGAGAACGGCAGGTTTTAGCCTGTTGGGAATAACCAATATATACAAGCAGAAGCTAGTGGCCATGTTTTTATATGCCCTGGAGACATCCTTTTCCAACTGGTCAGATTGGGCAGATGTGATGGAAGGTATTATCTGGCGTAGATTGCTTGGTCTTACTAACTATACCCCTGTTCAGGCGGTTCGGCTTGAAATGGGGCTTATCTCTCTGTCCTCCCAAATTGACCATAATAGAGCTAAGCTCTATGTGAAAATTAAATTTGCCTGCTTGGGAACTCTGTTGCATATCCTTCAGGAAGGTTTGGCGGGAGGTAAAATGGCCGCCACAAATAAATTTAAGGAGAAAAATCTGCTACTTTTTGCTAAAGTTGGTTGGTCCCCCAATTGGGATCATGGTGAAGGGGCCATGCTAAAATCACTGAAGGATGTCATAGAGAAGTGGGATTGGGTTGTCAGTCATGATGAGGTTTCCGCCATGAGTTCCCTATGTACATTTGCTAAAATGCCTTTCACATTCAAAGAGCCTCAAAGATATCTTAAACTCATGCACTCCCAGACTAATCGCATAATATTCTTGGATATTAGACTTAACCGTCTAAATGTTCTGGGGGTCCAGGGATCGTGGATCGATTTACCTGCTGAGAGAAGGATCTGTAGAGCATGTGCGGATAACTCCAGGGTGGAAACAGCTAGACATGTACTTACCTGTTGTCAGAAGATGAGATCTAATTATAACAAATACTTTGCCAAATTTGACTATGACCATATGTATATTGAAAGTGAAAACTTTTGGTTGAGGTGCCTTTCTGGGAGGAGTAATTGTTTGGTCATTGCCATTACCCAGATTTGGAAGGTGGCAAATGAACGTCTACATACATTTGAAGGTGAGGTCAAATTGTTGATGGACCTAGACAGTGGACCTGAACCAGGTACAGATCAGGCAATGTGTGTGCAGTAATGATATTTGGATATTTGGGTTTCCAAAGGATATTTTGTACTCTTTTCTAATTTTGCTCTGTCTTGTCTACTATGTTAAGTGTGTGCTCTTCCTTTGCTTTTATTACTGAATTATTGTAACAGGATGTTGTTTGTTATGTATTTTTGTATTGATGTGTTTTGATATACATTTGTGAAAAGTCCTATGAACTACAACACAATAAAAAAAAAATTAAAAAAAATGTAAAAAAATATTTGGGGGTGACTGTATCCAGAACACGCCCGAGTTATTAAAAGACAACTATGTCTCTGCTGCGGCGGTGGTCGAGGATAAAATGCATGAGTGGCAAAACCTCCCTCTGTCTGCCCCGGCCAAGCTCTCACTCATAAACATGCCACTGCTACCTAAACTGCTTTATGTGTTCTCCAACGGCCTGGTCTGGCCTGGTAAATCTTAGTTCACCAAACTACATTCTCTCTTTGCTCAGTTCCTCTGGCACTCCAGTGTGGTCCAAAAGAAATGGACCGAACTAACAGGCCCATATGATAAGAGGGGGTTCTCTGCACCACCACCGAATTGTACTGGATGTCCTCTCAGGCACAATATGCCTCATACTGGTATTTAGTGGAGCCTCCCCCCCACATGTCAAATTGGAATCGTTGGCTGCTGGACGCACCGACCTCAAGACCCTTGTGCTTGACTCTCGGTACAGGGATGACTCCCCTCTGGACCCAGTGGCCTTCACGCTGAAGGCCTGGTAATACATTCTTCACCCATGTGGGGGGTAAACACCCATTCTACAAATGGCTCCCTATCTGGAATTCTCTGGGGCTACTATCAAATTTGATGGGAGGCACTGCGGTATAGAGCACTGGCTGACCTATTCCCAAACAGGGAGTTCATCACAATGGAGACCTGGAAACCGGGCCACAGTGACACTGGGGGTGACCTATTTCAATACTACCGGGTCCGCTCTGCAGTTGCACCCCATTGGCCCGACTATCCCCATGAACCCTCTGAAACTCTGATTCTTGCTTACATAGCCAACTCGGGAGATAGTGGCCACGTATTGTCTTCCCTATATAAAATGCTGATGGACAAGATGGCCCTTCCCTCCCAGAAAGCACGCTTACGCTGGTCGGAGGAACTGGCAACTGTATTTACAGACACCCAATGGACACACGTGCGCCCACATGAAGAGTCTCCCCAAACGTTTGCCTTAAATTCATGCAATTTAAGATTCTACATCGCCTGTACTACACTCCCGCAAGACTATCCAAAATCCCTGCACCCCCGCGCAGCACGGCTGCCCCAGATGCGACAAAGTAGCAGCAGACCATCTCCATATGTTTTGGGGATGTCCGCAACTGGAAACTTTTTGGTCAATCAGACATAACAGGCACCTCATTAGAGAAACACACTCTGGGCACGTTGTTTGGTGCGTAGTCTGGGCCCCGGGTAGGAACGACTGGACGTTCGCCAATGTTGGTTGCATGATAGCTAAAAGGGCAATACTCCTTCACTGGAAGAATAAAAGTTCCACCACTGTGTGCGAATGGTTGAGAGCATTGACTTGGGATCAAGAAAACGAGACTCGCTATGCCCACTCCTTTCCCTCTGCGGCCAGACCTCTGGATATCTGGAGCAATTTCCGCTCCTACATGGCCCGAGAAGATACTTGCGAGTGATTGTGCTAATGTTCTCTGTTTATTTTATCTGATGTACTTTTTCTATGTGTAATGAAGACTGTACTGATGTAAATGACACTGCTGTACCTGACCACTGTTTATGGGGCTCCCCCCCTTTCTTTGTTGTACCTGCAAATCGCCAACTTCATAAATAAACATTAAAAAAAAGAGAGCTTTGAAGGTTTTGGCAGCATGTTATAGGCGCTATGATTTGATTCTGTCGGATGCTTTCGCCGTGCACATTCTAATTTGCGCTTCTGCGCTCTAGACTCAATAACCTCAGGCGTGAAGGGAGTGTTGAGGGTGTTAAACTTTTTTGTGTGTGAAAGATTTCGAGGAGCAAGTGTCTCGAGGAGCAAGTGTCTCGAAAGCCTGATCCACGGCTAATCTAATACCAGATGTAACATTTTCGAGAGGAATGTTTGCATCTCCCCAATGTATGTTTTAATGCATGAATTGGAACAATGTATTTATTGTATTTTAGTTAAATATGTGACTGAGGTTACTATGCGAGTGAGTCTTCTCTGCATCAGCACTTATTTTAAGTCAAAGGGGTGCTATATTTGTTTGTCTTCTGAACTAAAATACAGCTGGAGTTCCACAAAGACAAGACTAAGGATTTAATTAAAAACTCTACTTCTATGTTCCTGTAAACAACTATTAAAAACAGCTGTCTGCTGTGGTGCAGATCTGGCCAGTGTCGTATTTTTTGTTTAACTTTTTTTATAGACTTGGCAATTTAGAGGTACCAAACCAATAAAACAAATAAATATGTTTATTGGTTGTTTTAAGGCAGACATCATTTACATGTTGTATGAGGATTGATGTTTTCTGCGAAATGGACCTCGGGCATAAAAACATTAGCAGATGGGTCAAACCAGTAAATACACCAGGACTATGCTAACATTTGATTTACAAATAAACAAAAAAAGCTCTGGTCCAAATTTGCGATTTATCTTAACTATGACGAAATACTCTCCAAGAACGGACTAAAACTAAAAGCAAGATTATGGGAATGTTACTGTGCAACAACTCGCAATCAGAAGGGAATGAGTTTTAACCTGATGCGTGAATCTAACATACCATTTTAAACTTAGCTTACAGTGGTTTGCGATCCTGCAAAATGCAGTGAAAAAAATGACACAAGGGGCCAAGTTCTAAAAACATTTTTTGGGCATAATTAATTAAATGAGCTAGCACATCTGATCACTTCCACCAAATAAAAAAAGAGCAGCTCAATCCACAGAGGACATCTGAATGGGTGCATCGTATATGTGCCCATTTAAATGGCCCTTTTCACCTTTTTGTGCATTTGCGCAAATCGAGAGGCATTTCTGCACATTTATTTAAAAGCACATCGTGAATTCACAAACAGGGTGCGCTTTTAATTGTGAAGAAAACTAAGGCAACCCCATGTGTCTTCTTCGAATAGGCGCAGGGGGTGCGCACTGCATGACAGGGTCTTTCCTGACACTGTCATGAAACTTACGTTTTTTAAGTGTGACAGCAGAGGTATGAACCATTGATGCCTCACTTGCATTTCTGCTCCTCAAACAGGATAGAAATGTTTTTTCTGGCATTGCATTTTACAGTGATAGGCCCCTCAAAGACCCATCACTGTGAAATGCGCTGGGAGCCTTTAGAACATTGATGGTAGAGCACTTCCGACACTAATGCATTCAAGGTGGCTGCATTTGCACTACAGCTCTGCCCAGTGGAAATGTTGAGGTCACTGTTGAGAATAAGGTGACCTGTTAATTTCCAAAAATGGGTTATCTAAAAGCAGCATATCCTCTGCTCTATTTTTAGATGCCCTAATTTTTGAGGATCTGGGTCAAAATTTACTTTTGTAAAAAACTAAAAAATAGTCACAATATGTGGGGGGGAAATGAGAGGAGGGAGGAGTGATGGGCCAGATGGGGAGTGATAGGCAAGAAAGCAAAGGGATAGTAGTGGGCCAGAGGGGTAAGGGTGGGGCCAGAGGTTGAGCGGTGGTCCAGAAAGCAGAGTGGTAGCACGGGCTATAGGGGGAGCGGTTGGCCAGAAAGCAGATAGAGCGGTTGACCAGAAAGAGGAAGCGAGCTGCAGAGTGGAAGAAAGGGAAGTGTGTGATAGAATGGGAGATAGGATGCATGATGCAGAAGTAGCAAGAAAGAATGAAGGACTGTGGACTGCAGGAGGAATTGGGGAGCATAAGGTGTGAGTTGAGAGTATGGTTTGGAGTGTGGCAGAGACTGGGGTAGTGCGAGTTGTGACTTGGAAATCTGATAGAGCATGCGAGTATGCACATGAGGGAGTGATTTGAGAGTGTACATTGTGATGAGGAATTGTGAGTGTGAGGGGTGGTGTGGGGTATCTGTGTGGGTGTTTGGGGATTAGAGAACATAAAGGGAAATAGTTTCACCATTATCACTGATAATTATCAATAAAGTTAATAATATTAAATAGTCATGCACATTAAGCCAAAAACGTAGAGCAAAACAAATACTTTTCTCTCAAGTCATTCAAAAATGAGCTGTAAAAATGCCACAATAAGTATAATTTAGTGCCGCAAAATGTGCTTTTTTGTGCCACAAAATGTTCCATTTCATGCCGCAATATCCACGAGGGTCTTTCTAAGAATTGTCTGCTGAATGGGAATCTTTCAGAAGTAATTTAGGGCCTAATTCACAGAAGCATTTTATAATGGCAAACCCCATTGGAAAACACTCTGTGAATAAGGGCTTTTGTGTCATTTTTAACTGCAGACCCGAGGTCAACACCACACAAACTAGAAACGCTACCTGCGCATCTGTGAACAGTGTCCGTATAGCGTGATGCTCAGAAACAAGTGGGAATTCTGCAATCTCTTAGGTGTTAACCAGAGCCGGTCTTTGCATCAGGCGGTGCAGGCGGCTGCCTGAGATGCAAGCCTCTAGGGGGCGCCAGTCAGACTCCAACAATTACCACTGTCATGCAGCATGATGCAGCATTTAATTATTGGAATAAAATATGCACAAACAAATCAAAAAGCTACCTATGAAATCATATTCAGACTCTCATTCAGTCAGAGCAGCATGCCTTCTGTCAGCACACAGCAGTGCAGGCAAATCCAGGCTAGCACCTCCTGGGGTCTCTGCAAGACCGGATGCCGGGACTTAAAAGCACCATTTGTTGCCTATCAGTTCCCGGGTCCTGCGTGGCCTGGCTGCATGTGCCTCATGCTCAGCTAGAGTTGGGAGCCATTGTGTTGATTGGGCTGGGCTGCTTAGTCATCTCAGTTTGGATGGTCGTTGGACAGGAACTAAGATTAGAATCTCAACAGAAGCACGCAGCCTGAGCCTGCCATCAGGCTCGACGGGAAGATCAGCAAGGTCCAGGCAGCAGGCTAGGCCAGCCACTGCCAAGCCCATGGTCACCCGCTACCACAAACTGAACTGGCCTGCGGCCTGCTACTGGAAGATGGATCGCTGGGTGACCCAACCTGTTGCTGGCTGCAGAAAGTGTATTGCACAAATCAAAGGTACGTGGGCATGGCTCTCTGCCCCTTGTCCCAGTGAATCTATGAGTGTGTGCGGCGCATGATGCTCCAACACTTTAAATACATGAATAAATAGAGCACCGAAAAAGAGAACTGTGCATAGCAAGAGGAAGCACAGGAGGCAGAGGCAGTAACAGCATACATATATTCCTTGCTAAACAGAATGCCACATCAAGAAATGGGCAATAACAATAGCAAGGAGGGCATCGGATATAGGGCAAGATGAGAAGGTCAAACCAAAATGATGATGGAGCATTAAGGAAATTGTGGGGAGAATTGATGTCACATCACTGGCACTTGTATCACAACCATCTTTCATTCGAACATTTCTAGCAAATGCACACATTCACTGATGTCAAGTTCCTGAACAAGGGTTGCTGCCTTTGCCATTTAACGTAGATTGGCTGCTTTAAAAGGCACTTGATCCTTGTTTTGCTGTACACATTAGCATTGTCTCTAGCATCTGCAGATAGCAAGTCCGCCCCCACAACCACCTTTTATTGTTTGTTTACTGGGGATGGGACAGCATTTGGCTTCTTGAAATTCATCCGCTTAAACCATCAACTCATTTGTCATACTAGCTACATGTACACAGCGGAGTGGAGTGTAATGAAACTACTACTTTAAGTAAATATTATAAAGGGGATATGATTGTTGTCAGTGCTGAATCTCTGTCTTCTCCAACTGTCCTTTCTTGTTCTTCCTCTCTGTTCTCGAATCAAACCCTATGCTTAGTTCTACACAATACTACACATCCCCAGCCTACAATGCCCCTTTACCTTGTGGTTTCCATTAAAAACTCAAAAGCAAAAGCAAGTTCATATTAGTAATTGCATATCCAATGTTAATACTCATCAATGGTGATCTGAAAGCAGGCTTGGAACTCAGAATGCAAATGGCTAATTCCCGGCACTTAACCCCTATGCCACCATTACTCGCTCTATTTCAGGGGTGCACAACTGATTTTGACAGAGGGCCGAAAGTACCTTACATGAGGGCCATAGTGGGCCGAAAAGTAAATGTGGGCGGGGCGGTAGGCGGGGCGTGGCAGGAGGCTTTTTCAACCCCCAATTTGTATTAAATACATGGAAAAAGAATGTTTTTGAGGGGTAACAATTTTTATTTGCATTTCAAACTTACATTTTGTACTGCACATTTTCCATTGTTATAATTTATTTCTATTTAGTTCTTGTATATTGTCTGTTTAATTAAATTATATATATTTTATTGACCCTTGATTGGACATTCCATTATTTTGGACTGCTATAGTTTGCTGTTTGGGTTGCCCAAGAGGAGTATGGCCTTAGTTGAGTCAGGTTTCTTCAAAAATCAAGGATGTACATCTCCTAACTGTGCCTGTTTTAGCTTTATTATTGGGTTCACTCTTGGAGTGCAACACTATGGCCCATGACTCCCACCCCCAACCAAACGCTATGCCCCATGGCCCCCTCATCACCCCCAACCAAACACTATGCCCCATGGCTCCCTCAACCCCCAACCAAACACTATGCCCCATGGCCCCATCACCCCCAACCAAACACTACGCCCCATGGCCCCCTCACCCCCAACCAAACACTATGCCCCATGGCTCCCTCAAGCCCCAACCAAACACTATGCCCCATGGTCCCCTCACCCCAACCAAACACTATGCCCCATGGCCCCTACCCCTCAAGCAAACACTATGCCCCATGTCCCTCACCCCAACCAAACACTATGGCCCATGGCTCCCACCCCCAACCAAACACTATGCCCCATGGCCCCCTCACCCCCAACCAAACACCATGCCCCATGGCTCCCTCAAATCCCAACCAAACACTATGCCCCATAGCTCCCTCACCCCCAACCAAACACTATGCCCCATGGCCCCCCTAACCCTCAAGCAAACATTATGCCCCATGTCCCTCACCCCAACCAAACACTATGTCCCATGGCCCCCTCACCCCCAACCAAACACTATGCCCCAAGGCCCCCTCACCCCCAACCAAACACTATGCCCCATGGCCCCCTCAACCGCCAACCAAACACAATGACCCATCAGGGGCGCCCATCCCCAATCAGGCACGAACTCGAACCGCCCACCGCCCCAACTCAGCACACACACTCAAACATGCACCCATACAGACTCGAACCCCCACCCCCCAAATCAGCACACTCTCAAACATGCACCCATATAGACCCGAACTCCCTACCCCCCAACTCAGCACACAAACTCTCAAGCATGCACCCATACAGACCCGAACCCCCTACCCTCCAAATCCGCACACTCTCAAACATGCACCCATACAGACCCGAACCCCCCACCCCCCAACTCAGCACACATGCTCAAACATGCACCCATACAGACCCGAACCACCCACCCCCCAACTCAGCACACAAACTCTCAAGCATGCACCCATATAGACCCGAACCCCCCACCGCCCAAATCAGAACACTAACATGCACCCATACAGACCCGGACCCCCACCCCCAAATCAGCACACTCTCAAACATGCACCCATACAGACCTGAACCCCCCACCCCCTAACTCCGAACCCCCCACCCCCCAACTCAGCACACACACTCAAACATGCACCCATACAGACCCGAACCCCCCACCCCCCAACTCAGCACACAAACTCTCAAGCATGCACCCATACAGACCCGAACCCCCACCCCCCAAATCAGCACTCTCAAACAAGCCCCAATACAGACGGAAACCCCCAGCCCCCCAAATCTGCACACTCCCAAACATGCACCCAGTCAGACCCGAGCCCCCCATACCCCCAAATCTGCACACTCTCAAACATGCACCCATACAGACCGAACCCCCACTCCCCAAATCTACACACTCTCAAACATGCACCCATACCGACCCGAACCCCCCTCCCCCCAAACTCAGCACACTCTCAAACATGCACCCATACAGACCCAAACCCCCCACCCCCCAACTCAGCACACACACTCTCAAGCATGCACCCATACAGACCAGAACCCCCCACCCCCCAAATCAGCATACAAACTAGCAAGCATGCACACATACAGACCCTGCATCTCAACATTCACTGCACTTACACCCCAAAACAAACATTCATGCACACCCAACACCCCCCACCCCCGCATCTCAACATACACAACACAAACATTCAAAAACAAACATTCATGCACACCCGACACCCTCCCAACCCCGCATCTCAACATACACAACACAAACATTCAAAAACAAACATTCATGCACACCTGACACCCCCCCACCCCTACATCTCAACATACACAACAGAAACATACAAAAACAAACATTCATGCACATCCGACACTCACCCATCCCCGCATCTCAACATACACAAAACAAACATTCAAAAACAAACATTCATGCACATCTGACACCCCCCCGCCCCCGCATCTCAACATACACAACACAAACATTCAAAAACAAACATTCATGCACACCCGACACCCCCCACCCCCGCATCTCTACATACACAACACAAACATACAAAAACAAACATTCATGCACACCCGACACCCCCTCACCCCCAATCTCAACATACACAACACAAACATACAGCAAAACAGACCCGACACACAAACACAAACAGACCACTTACCGGAGACGTGCTGGAAGGCAGGTAAGCTGGAACGCTGGCGAGGTAAATGAAATCGTACTACAGCTGGCATGGTCCAAGGCTGAAATGCCTTCCGGCATCAAGCCTTATGCACCACGCCAGCCGTAGTGCTGGCCCTCCATGCAGCACACACGCACTACATGGCTCGTAGGAGCGACGTGGTGCGTGTGTGCTGAGCCAATGAGGGCCAGTGTTTTGTCCGGCCCGGAAGACAACAAAGACTTTCCTAATGGAGGGCGGCCGATGCTGCTTGCAGGCTGCCCTCCATTAGGAAAGTCTTTGTGCCTCGCAGGCCAGACAAAATGGCATGGCGGGCCGCAACTGGCCCCCGGTGCGTATGTTGTGCACCCATGCTCTAGATATTGGCATTTTCTCATTTACATCATACAATTGGAAATGCCTGTGCAGTTTGTATCAGCAGCTGCAGATGCTGCCTTTCTTATCAGAGAAAATGTTGAATAGCCCACATGGCCAGCCTCTAAGCCTACCTGAACATTCCTGGCCATGTTGGGGTTACCTACTACTGCATGGTGGTCATGGTTTGATTTCTCAAGCTAGATGTATGCGCCTTGTCCCTTATCCTGCCTTGCTTGCTGTAAACATATCCAGAATTTAACATTAGAAATCCCTTTACCATTCCGGTAACATCACTAAACAAACAAAACAGTTTTGTGGTGTAAATGATGCCCACACCAGAGATTACAACAATACACTTTTGGTACTGCTACCGACACAGTGCTATGTAATGTAACCAGGGTGCTATAGTTCTGCAAGCTCTGCTTCACGCCCGGCTACAATGATCTTTTTATAAACATATTAACCGTCATCCATAGATATCAGTGTTGTGCCAAGACCACTCGTGTGGCTCACCAATAGTTTGGGTCAATTTAGATGCCAAATGTTGTCGTTCAAAATACGCTCTTCAGAACTTTATTTGTTTTGTCATTTCTCTGTTAATATGCCATGTTCTCCTGGTGCCTCCAACAAAGAGGAGGCGACCAAGGCGCTGTGGCAATAAACTAGTCACCTAATTGTTTCGTACCTGCGTTTGCCCAAACTACCCCTCAGACCCCCTCCTCTTTTATACCCATTCGGGACACACCACCCTCCCCGCTACATGTGGCAGGGAAAGAAAACATGAGGAGATGCATCAATGGGCTGCCATAGCGGCTAGGGGAGGGTGCCAATTGTGGGGTGGGGGCGCTTGCTCTGTTGTGAGAAACATTACAGCACAAACAGAACCATTGCTACTGGACACAATCTTTGCCATACCACTCATTTGTTGAAAGCACATTGCACCAAAAATACACTCAATTTTTGTTCTCTGTCACGACATAACACCATGAACCACGCAACGCATTTGCGTACAGAAACCATGGCACTTTATTGGTTTTTTGCCGTCAGATTTCACATTTGTGCGATTACCCCCACATGTGACCCGCACATTTCAAACCTAACTCTGCTTGGCCTCATTGCATGGCCAACAGTACAGGTATTGTTCGGCAATGGCTTAAAATGAATGTGCACTGCCTTTATACAAAACAAACTAGTCACAGCTTAAACTTCAGTTTTCATGTCACAACCCGATCGGCAGCATTGCAGGCACAACACCTAGCTCCTGTGCCACTGCGCACACTCAGTTTTCTCTTACTGCTTTCCTCGCCACATGGGGCGGGTACCAAACACGTCTCTCTGGGTATTACTAACCCTCCACATCATTGCGAAATAACATTCCCTTCAACACTTAGAAGGGACCATGATAACTGATGCAGCGTATTTGGCACCAACAAGGAAGGCAAAACAAAAACGGGGAAAGATGCCCCGAGGCTTCCCTGGATAACAAAGTGTAAAAGCCATTGGACAAGAAAATATGGGGGAAGTAGGTCGAGGCACACAAGTCCTGCCCACAAAACAGAACCTATGCACTGTAGGCAGGGGCCCTGCTGGCTCTCTGACCCTCACACCTCACTCACCTCGTTAATGAAGTTACAGCACATGCAACACTATGTTTAAAGGTCTGCACTGCAAAAGCGCAGTTCTTTATGGGGAAGGAGGTCCCCACACACTGCATGCACGCTCGTGAAATGTGATACTGACAGGACATGCGGCACGTGGCTGTTCAACGGAGCCTGCGATTTATATCACAATTTGAACAGCAGGAATTCACAGCCATTGCCACGCAAGGACTTGTGGGTGATGCAAAATGCCTTGAAACAACTGATGTGGTTTTGGCACAAGGCTATAGAAAGGCAGTGACCGGCAGATGTGATATCTAGTGCCTGTATCTAGGGATATATTTTGGGGAGCAGGGGCGGCAACAATGTTTCCTGCCTGGGGTGCAATCTGGTCTAAGACCGGCCCTGGTGTTAACCTTCAAAACAAGACAGAAATGGAACAAAAACAGACGCAGAAATCAAAACGTTAAACCTGCCAAGTTCATGAACCCTAATCTTGCTTGAAGCCCGGTGTAAAAGTAATACATGTTTTCAGAATTTTTATTTCTCAAGTGCCCATGGGCACACAACAAGCGTCAATAAATACACACACTAGGTCCTATTGACCAAGTACTTGTGCCAATGCAAGTACAGTTTGTACTTGCATAAAGGTGAATATGTACAAAATGTGCAAATCCTGAATAAACCTTTGGAAAACACAGTGAAAACACAGCAGAACAGTTCATGTCAGATGTTTGCTACGTACCACTGTTCACTCTGGAGCAGGGAGTGGTCTACCCCTGTGAAAACTCATTTTACCATTAAAAAACTGACCTAGCAGTCAAATAATTCCAATCACAGACAAGGACTTGACGAGCTGGGGAGACAGAAAAGGGACAATTGTGCCCTTTGTGCAATGAAAGCTCTTTTTCTTGCAGAGCCAGTAGCATGTTCCCATTGTAAAATGAAACCTGAGACTTTCCTCCAATGGGATTTAGCATTCTCAGAAAGAGTCCATTAGCATCCGGGGCAGGGGAGTCAACAAATCAGTTTACATGGTTTGTGGGCTGCATCCCACGATCCAAGCCTGCATCTCCGAGCAGTCTGATGGCTGCTTCCGCGCCATCTTCCTCCCAAGCTCCCCTACCCTACCCTCGGGTCACCATTTCCTATCATCCCGTCCCCTAGCCCACTCACCTTATTCTTTTGGTGGTGTGCAACTGCCGCGCCAGCTTCTGCCCTGGGCCCCTGCCTAAATGGAGCCCGGCCTTCCGCCTCCACGGCACCCATCTTAAGTCAGGTGTCCCATTCAATCAAACAAAATACATAGCTATCAGCACCCTGGTTTCCAGAATGGAAACCCAGGGGTGCTAATGCACAATAACACCAGACACAGCCTGTCAGAAAGTGTGTTATTGTCGTATTATTATGTAGAACCTGACCATTAGGGGGCGAAACGTTTTCTTTTCTAATGGGATCTAGCATTCTCAGTGAGACCAATCGAAATCCCATTATAATACAGAACCTGACCACTAGGTGGCAAACAGGGTCTTTTCTCTAATAGGAACTAGATTCTTCATGTGATAAACGCTAATTCCCATCTGTGAAAGGGCCTTCCCAACCATATGTTTCTCAGAGGGGAACTAGTAACAACCAAAAGCATTGCACACACAAACGGGCAAAAGAAAGGGCAATGCCAATTGTTATTCGTTATATTTTTCACACCAATCAGCAGTGCCCATGCACTGTAAACCGCATCTGTGCTCTCGATTTCTATTGAACGCAGAGCCCAAATTATGGTTTGCTTTCGTGGCTTACAATGCGTAGGTTGCAAACCTACCATAATGCACCCCTGGCAATTAATGGTGCTGTGTGGCTGGACTCAGAGAAACATCGGACCAGTTTATGCACGTCCTAGTATGCCCCGGGTGCAGCACACACATTCCAGGCACAGCCTGGACCTTTGCACCCTAAGGACGCCTAGGCCACAAGTGCGATGGAAGAGCATACTTTATTAGGATAAAATGAAGATGCAAACTACTAGGTCGGCAGCCGGGTGAAGCACACCCAACGGTCAACCGTCCTCCACAGGACATCCCCCACCCCCAAACGATCCCCAATTTATCAGAGCATGGCTAACGCAATGAATATAGGGCGCTAGAACCAACCTCGAACTGACAAGGTCATTCTTAAGCATTGCCTAAGCTAGCAAACTATAGAATATATTTCAGAATGTACTTAGCCCTACACAAACATATATATATATATATATTCAATGAAAAAATTTTGTTAAAGGGACGTTATGGTTAAGTTGCACTAATAAAAACCTATAAAATTCACTGAAAAAACTTTGTTAAAGGGACGTTATGGTTACGTTGCACTAATAAAAACCTATGAAATTCACTGAAAAAACGTTGTTAAAAGGACGTTATGGTTACAAGTAAAATCGGAAAAACCCTGAAATTCACCAGTTATGATAAGCTAAGCAACCATAACTCGCGCCACCTGTCATGATGCCTACCTCCAAGGAGCCAGGTCCGACCCAGCAACCCCAGAGGCAGGCATCATTTCCCCCAGGGGAGTGCCAGCGGGCCCAAGCTGGGGCCCTTTGGACGCAGTCCTGGCGCCTTAGGCGCCAGGCTCATGTTGGACCTCTGTCCTGGCGCCTTAGGTGCCAGGCTCATAAAGCTAGACATGTGTTCAAGTGTTTTAATGTGCACTTACCTGATGCAGACCATGCTGCCACATCCAGGCCCTCTTGAGGCCTGAATAGGAACTACTTTACCTGTGGGACTACTTTCCACCCAGGTGTGGTCGGGGAAGGATACATACCTGATCGGAGGAAGTATACACACTTGGAACTTCTTCCAAAGCTATTTAAACCACACCCGATCAGCAACTCACGCTTCGCGTTGTTCTGCTCCTCGCAGCTGGACGCTCACCGTGTCAGCTCCTGCATCTGGACTTCAGCCACGCCTGTCAGCATCCTGGGTCACCTGCAAAGGGAGACAAGAGACCTACCAGCTAATCTGAACGACGGAGACATCACCGACGATCCTGAAAGGGAAGACATCATTTTTAAAAGCATTTCGTTATGATCGCTGCAGCGCTGCATTTCACTCACCTTTCCTGGGTTCCTCCATCTTCAGCAGCGATCATCCGGATACACAGCCACTTCCCAGAGCCTGGAGAAAAAGACAAGAATAAGAGGTGAGAGAAGGAAGGGAATAGGAAAAGCTCAGTTTCCTTCTAAGACTTACCTGTTGGGTCATTCCCATTTCATTTCGGGTCTTGCTGCTTCCAAGCATTTTCTGGACCCCGGCCCCTATGGGGAAAAAAGACAAAGACATTAGATGAGCGAATGCAAAAACATTACCTGCGCGCTCATCTAGGATTTACCAGATCTTTACTGGAACTGCACGTTTCACTTCGGGTCGGCGCCATATCTCCGGCATTCCGAACCCGGCCCCTATGGGGAAAAGACATCAACATTAGCGCTTTGTTGCAAGAAGTCTCCAAAGGAATCTTCATTCATCACCTGAAAAAAGACAATGAACATTATTATTTAAAGCTTGAACTTTTGAACTTGCAACAGAACTTTTACAGCGCCTTACCAGTATAATCAAGCTTACCTGAACTCCCATCCAACCTCAATCCAGTGAAGTAACTGGGTTCAACGCGCCCCTGCGTCAGAAGCAGGATGGAGAGCTCGTCCTTTCAGACCCTAAGGTGAGACTTCACGGGGAATCGTGGAAGGGTATCGTGGAGGATTGGAAGAGAGTGGGAGGCTTGAGCATAACTCAGTCAGTAGGTAATACTCCCTTTTCACGCACAGGGGTATATTCCTACGAGCCGGAGAAGCCAGAGTAGAGGGCCCTTCCTGTCCATCTTCTGAGTCCTGCGCTTCACCATTGAAGAAGCATCAGCACTCGAAGCCAGACCTGCGCCTCCGTCGGAACCAGTTGAGCGTTACACCACCACCGTGCACTGCTAAGACTAAGACCCAGGACATCAAAAATGACATCACATTTTCCCCTGTCCACCTACCCCTCCATATTAGTGTTTGGTGCCTCTTCCTTCATTTCCTCTCCACCTTTCGTTCTCAGCTCTCCTGCCAAAAAAAATACATCCAAAAACAACAAAAGACATATTCCTTCAGGAACCACCTTTCACAGTTAAAAAATAGAACTAAAAAACATGTATAGACTCCATCTACTTTATATTTCTCAGTAAAGTAAATAGACTCAGTAAGATTTTCCAACATTTCCATTTTTTTATTTTGTGTTATGCTAATGGAAATATTGTGGCGTTGATCCTCCGTTCCAGGGACTGGAACGGTGAACACTGGCCCAGCAGCCCAAGTTATCAGCCCAAGTGAAGCAAGTGTGGATAACGAGGTCTCTGGACCATTATCCCCCCATTTCAGCCCCTGAAATGGGGGATCAAGGCCATTAACACCCTAGGTTCCCAAAGCGGGAACCCGGGGTGCTAAAAAAGAGGATTTTTCTTCCTACACCGGGACGCCTACAGCATCCCGGTGTAGGAAGTAAAAACCTTTTCCAAGATGGCCAGGGAAGGCGAGGGTTCCATACAGGGTCCTTCTTCGCTTTCCATGGCAGCCTGCAGAAGGCAAAAAGAGAATCCTATGGCCATATTACCACAAGCATATATTTCTTCCCTTTCAGATCTATCCTAATTTTGAATAACTTTACCACAAAGCCAGTCCTATGTGGACATGGCCACTTTAATCCTATGTTTTGTCTCTTGTGGTCATGACCAGTAGCCAGATTGCCCGGATCATGACCTTATTCTATGACCCAAACAATCTGGCCACTGCCCATGGCCACAGGCCACCCCTCAGTCACTAAAGGTATACTGATATTTTTTGTAGCTACATTTTGATACTTGTCAAATAATAAAACACTGGCACATTTGCAAAACCATGCTTGTAGGTCCTTGCCAATGCTCCTTACGCAAGTTTGCTGGAAATCCACCCATGTTTTATTTTTTCAAAAGTGTCAAATGTATGCACATACAATCGTCATATAACCTAGCCCCCACTTGACAAAATCCATTCAGACTTTATGAAAACATCTATATCTAGATCTTTAATCTTTTTGCAAACCTTTGTGTGGAATTGTCAAATGGCACCACATTTATAAGCCTTTACAATATTTTGGGCCCTCCCCTCTAATTTTTCTACCTCTTGACAGAATCCCAGCAAACTTTGCAAAAACATGTATATCTGGATCTATTATCAGCTTGCCAAATGAAGTGTAGATTCATCAAATGGAATCTCATTTATAAGCCTTTACATTATTTTGGGACCCTCCCCTCTAATTTTGCCCCTCTTCACAAAATCCCACCAAACTCCGCAAAAACATTAATATCTAAATGTATTATCAGTTTTCCAAATTAAGTGTAGATTCGTCAAATGGCACCTCATTTATAAGCCTTTACATTATTTTGGGACCCCCCCTCTAATTTTGCCCTCTTATGACAGAATCCCACCAAACTTTGCATACTCACTCAAAACCAGGTCAGAAATATACATGCATAATTTCATGCAGTTCCATTAAGTGGTGCCAAATGTATAAGCATTCCAAAAACTGCATTTCACCAACCCTGTAATGCTGAGGTGTCGGTGAACTTTCACAGGACAGTTTGCGAACATCCGAACTGTTCGCAAACTTTTGCGGTGAAAAACACCAATTTTTTTGCTTCTTGCAGCCATATTCCATCCCACCCTCATCACCCCTCACTTCCCCAGAGATTATTTGATAAGTTTGACAAGTGCAATGTTGTGTTTTTTTATATGTTTTTACCGCAATGTCCGCGGACACGGGCCGATGTCCGCGAATCCAAGATGGCGAGCATTTCCAAAAATCTGACGCACCTCACGCTTCACGCCAACCAATCAGCGAACACGTTGGGTGTCCGCGGACATGATGCAAGTCAGTTATCCAATCAGTGTCCTGTCCGCAGAGCGAACAGGGAAGTGTGTCCGCGGAGCGGACATAGATATCACTAATTTTTTTGATTTACGTTTGGTCATTTTAAAAAAAAACTACTGGACGGATTTACACCAAATTAACAAAATCACGCTTTTGGGACCAAGCTCCCGCTCCTGCCGCAAATTTGAAACCGTCCAGCGGTTTGGGCTGCAGGAGTGAGCAAAGTTTTTTCCCATTATGTCTATGGGGAAAAAAAGAAATTTTGGGACCCCCCCCTATAACTTTGCCCCCCACTGGACCAAACCTCACCAAACTTAAGTTTGGGGAGGATTCATCCAGGGGGAGCAAAGTTATAAGCCGCCCAAAAAGTGCTCTTCTTATGGGATTAGCAACTTAAACATAACTACACGGCCACTACCGAAATATGTAAATTCGATAATGCTGGTATGCTTATATGAACATTTTAGGCAAATGCTTAAAGCTGCTAAGCAACTGCTTTTTTCGTAAGTGCTATGCAAGTAAACACTTATTAAGAAAATATGCATTTTTGATTTGTAAATATTTTAGTAACTGTTCATCTGCTTGATCAGTGCTCGATAAAGGTTAAGCAATAACTTTTTCTATGGTTGGCAGAATTATCATTATTTTTATTATTGTTTTTATTGAGCGTGCATCCAGCATTGGGAAGCAACACAGCACTCTACAAGTCATAGAGGTGCACACAGGGAGGAAAACAGAAATACAAGAAATCGGGGAGCTAACAACAGGGGGGCAGTCAAATTGGCTGCAAGGGATCTACAAGGAACTAGGGGAGAAAACAAGGGGAGCAGCAAGTCCAGATCACCCAGTTTCCGGTCATGACCTCCTTCCTGAAATGTACGAGTGAAGGGGCAATTCTCGTGTTGATGGGGAAGAGGGTCTAAATTCTGGGGCGTAGACAGAGATGATCTGTCTTCTTGTTCTTTCCTTCCTGCACCTGCAGAGTTCAAGTCGTAATTCATGGCATGGCAATCAACAGAGATTCACTTAGTACTAGAACATCACAAACACACTTCATTGAAAATGGGTTAAAAGAAAACATGAGTAAACCCTTTAACTGAAATAAACAGTCTTGGAATTTTCCCGACAAATGTGGTGTTCTACATTTATGAACATCACTCGTTGTAGGTACTTGGTTATTGTTTAAAAAGGTAGCTGGGTTTGTGTTGAAACTCTGTCCATAGGTTTTCCTCCTGGATAGTTACTGGTTTACACACCTCTGCAAGTTCCAATACAGATTGTTCTCCAAAACATGGTGGTTGGACATTCCTTACTGTTCATCCAGAGCAACAGTTTTCTCTATTCTTGGAACATTGCACCCACATCCCTCCACCCAACACACACTATTTGGAAATGCTTGCAATCCTCAAAGGTTGATAAAATTACGACCTCATGTGAAAGTCAAGCTACCTAATAATCCCCCACTTCATACCCACTCCATTCTGCTCCACTTCTCCTATCAGCATACACCTTCACTGAGTGCTTCGTCTCAAGCGCCCAATTCCCCATGTCTCATTCATTCCTGACACTTATCTGATATTTGAGCCACTGGTATCTCAAACAGCCTTGAATGACTACATCATCCGGTCAGCAAGTTAAAAGTGGTTCATATTGATGTGTGGGGTCGTTCGTTAGGACACTGACATACTCTGTAACATCTTGTACCACTTCCATCTATTAGAGACAGCAATGTTAACACTGTCCTTTACTACCCATTTAAATTGTTCACACTGGTCATTCTCTTGGGAATATTCCAGAGGGATTTAATTCTTCTTCCGACCGAGCACTTGCGAACTGAATACCTCTATGCATCATAATAATCAAAGGTAAACCACCAAGGGTTAAAAACTTAATGACAACATGGATAGCCCTTGTCATATGAATGTGTGCACATATTTAAAACATTTGACCATCATATCCTAAAACATTTGACCATCATATCGTATTATATAATAAAAGGCCAATGCATGTTTGTCTGAAGCTGTCTTGCCCGCTTTGCCTGTTATCACTGCTAGAGAGAGCAGTTGCCCTACGTATACAACAAAAAGACTTCAAGTTCATCTTCCAGGCATACAAAATGTGTATTTCAACAACGATAACATACATTAGCTGCAGAAAAGGCCCAAGACAGGGATACCACTGTAACAGCATACTTCAAGTTGCATACACTAAGAAAAAATATACATTTAAAAAAAAATTTAAAGAGATATTTATTTGACTGCGCACTATTTCTCTAACAAAATAATTACTTTTTTAATGTACTTGTGTATTATGTAATTATTCATTGTAATATTTATTGGTATGTATTATTATATCAATAATTTTCTTCATGTACTGCGCTAGGGGACCACTCCGGTGGTGATAGTGCGCAGTACAAATGTCCTTTAACATTAACATAACATTAACATGTACTATGAGTTTTTAGAATTTTGGAAACTGTGATTTTTTTATTGTATTACTAATGCGGCAATAGGCATTGCAGGAAGGGGCTTTGTGGGGAATTAATCAAGGGGCTTAGCAGGCTCTTGTCCTCTACCTTGCACTTAATTGCAGGCTGAGCGACGTGAAAGGGAACTATTGTTCCCATTGCCCACGGTGGGAGACGCTGCTTGAACGCATCATCTGAAGCCGACACAGGCCATAGCTGACTCACGTCAGCGCAAGTCAGTTGTTATTTTCTGTCACTCGTGATATTTGTAGAGACAGGTTAGGAGTGTATGTTTTAAAATTGTATTCTGCATTTTACTAAGAGTTTTTAGAATTTTGGAAACTGTGAAATTTTATTGTATTACTAACATGACAATAGGCATTGCAGGAAGGGGCTTTGTGGGGAATTAATCAAGGAGCTTACCCGGCTCTTGTCTTCCACCTTGCACATAATTGCAGGCTGAGCGATGTGAAAGGGAACTACATTTTCCATTGCCCACGGCTTGAGACGCTGCTTGAATGCGTCATCTGAAGCCGACATAGGCCATAACTGATTTGCGTCAGAGTGAGTGAGTTGTTTGTTTCTGTCACTCGTGATATTTGTAGAGACAAATTAGGAGTGTATGTTTTAAAATTGTACTCTGCATTCTACTACAAGTTTTTAGAATTTTGGAAACTGTGATTTTTAATTGTACTACTAACGCAGCAATAGGCATTGCAGGAAGTGGCTTTGTGGGGAATTAATCAAGGGTCTTACCTTGCACATAATTGCAGTCTGAGCGATGTGAAAGGGAACTGCATTTCCTAATGCCCACGGCGTGAGACGCTGCCTGAACGCATCATCTGAAGCTGACACAGGCAATAACTGAAGCCTGTTTAGGCCTGTTTGTGGCCTGGTGTCGGCGGTCGGTGTGACACACTGCTATTTCTTCTAGTGTAACAACACTAATAAATTCCCAGGTAAGAACTTGAGGGAAGTGTGATGGGTGTGCATAATTATACTGTACCACACTTGAAGGAGTTGAATAATCGAAGGAAGTTTAAATTTAAGATCCCTTGACAAAACACGTTGGTTAGGAATTGATAGAAAGACTGCAGAGGGGGATAGAGAAAAAGGAAAGGTAGAGGAATCTATAGCCATCAAAGCTGGATTGATAAATGCTCGTTTTGCGGTAGCCCATGCAGTGGAGGTGGGGGAGCTAATATTAGAATATGACCTGGAACTACTGCTGGTGATGGAAACCTGGTTTTCGGAGGGGGCCCACACTGTATTCCATAAATTGGTTCCTGAGAACTACCTTATCCAACACATTGATCGTATGTATAGAAGAGGGCAAGCATTGCCATAATCTATAAATCGACAGTCACCCTCTACCATATGGAGGAGCTGGACTGTGGGGGAGGGGTTGCACAGATAGGAGAATTCACCATTTCACTATCTCACTCAAGTAGAATAAAGGTGATTTTATGGCACAGACCACCAGGACCAACAGGTAATTTCTTAGAATCCCTAGATCTGTACTTAACGCTGGCCGGAAGTAAATATAAGGAAATGTTGTGTTTAGCTGACTGGAATATTTGGCTAGAGAGTGCCACTAATCCTGACTAAGGGCCTTAGCAGAAATACTGGATAACCGCGAGATAAAAATGTTGACAACTTTAACGTCTCATCATAGAGGTCATTGCCTGGATCTGATAGCCGCTAGGGGAAAGGTTACCTGTTTTTTAGAAACATTGCCAATATTATGGTCAGACCATCATGTTCAGCTATTTGTTCTACTGGGGAACGAGAGGCAAAAGGGAGATAGCAAGTACAAAACACAAATACGTTTTCGCTGGGGTGCTGATATGGTGAATATTCCAGGAGCAGAAGTGCAGGTGAAGCTAGAAGATATTGATACCTCACTCCCCTGTGAAGAGTTTTTTCACTAAAGGGATGGATATTTTGGAGGATATTTGTTCAAAATATGCTCCAGTAACACTTAAGAGTGTAATGAAGTCTAAATCCTGGTTTGGACTAGCATTGGCTTTATTACGTAAACAATTGCGTCAGGCCAATAAAGTTTGGAGGCTAACCATTAGTGATGCAGTGAGAGCAAAGGTGGTATTAAAGTCAAATAAGGCAGCTTTGTTTGAGGCAAAAAGGAAGTTCTTACATAAGGAGATTAAGCAGGCAGGGAGCCAAGCAAAAGCAGTGTTTGCGGTGGTTTCCAGATTTGGCAGCCCAGCCTGCACTGATACCACAATGATGCCTTCACAGGAACAAGCAAATCAATTTAATGATTTCTTTAAGGAAAAGATAGTGTTGATTCAAAAGAGTATTGCCATGAGGAGGGTTCAAGTGTTGGGGGGAAGATTGAGAATGAAGAAGATGAAGTTGAGAAAAAAATAGAAGAAGAGAGTTTCCATTTCCAATCTGTAGATGAGGAAATTATGTATTCCCTCCTCTCACAATTGAAACCCACAAACAATTTGTCATGTGCAATGCCAGCATGCACAGCTAAATGGTTGGCAGTGAATTTGACACAATTGAACACATTATTTGTGAATAAGTCACTGCAGGAGGGTCAGGTTCCTAAGGTCCTAAAAAAGGTGCTAGTAAGACCCTTGCTAAAAAAATCCAATTTAGACCCGGAAAGCTTGAAGAACTATCGGCTGGTTGCCAATTTGATCTGGCCAACAAAGATATTAGAAAAGGTGGTATGTGCACATTTCCAGGCGTTTGTGGACAAAGAGAACCTGTTAGATAAGCTTCAATCCGGATACCGTCCCAACCATGGGACGGAGTCAGAACTCTTGGCAGTACACGAGGGTCTGATGGAGACTGCGGACAATGGAGGGTCCGCGGCTTTACTAATGTTGGACCTGTCCGCGGCCTTTGATACGGTGGATCACTGTATCATGATACAACGCATTAGGAATGTAGGGAAGGCATCGGAACTAGTAATAAAATGGTTCAGATCCTTCCTAAAGGATATGATGTAAAGAGTGGTGCTTGAAGGTTTTACTTCAGAGTGGCTATGCTTGGACTGTGGGGTACCTCAAGGTTCATCTCTGTCCCTGTTGATTTTTAATCTATATTTGCATCCAGTGTTTGACATATTTCGGAAGTGAAAACTAGGGTTTCATTCATATGCTGATGATACACAGATCTACTTTAAGATAAAGAATATGGAGGAAGAGTTTGAGAAAATTAACCTGTGTATGAATGAGCACAATGGTTGGATGGCAGATAATCAACTACTGCCGAATGCTGCAAAGACCGAGGTGATACTGTTCAGCCCAAAAGGGAAAATGCTACTGGAGAAACAGAGACTACCTCTGTTGATTCTGGGAGAACAACTTCAATATGTTAATAAAGGAATTTGGGCTGTATATGGCACGCAAACCTTGGCAGTGAAGCCCATGTGGGGGGCTAAAGTCAAAGCAGTATGCACTCCAAGTGTTGAGGAATGTGCTTCCTTTTATCCCGGTGGAAGATCATGCAGTAGTGGTGGGAGCCATGACTAACCCCCAGCTAGACTACTGTAACAGTTTGATGGCAGGAGTCCCAGCCACACAGATAGCCAGATTGCAGAAAGCTCAAAATGCTGCAATCAGGCTAATTTGACACCTTGGGAAAAGGGACCATGTATCAGCCTTACGAAGGTCCCTACATTGGCTCAAGGTAGAGGACAGAATAAAATGTAAAGTGGCGTGTCTGATCTATGAGTGTTCGAACAGACTCGCCCCTGAATATCTGGTGGATAAGATCACCCGATACTGTCCACGCAGAGATCTCCCCTCAAGAGACCAACTCCTGATTTGTGTGCCTAGGTCCAATTTGGTCTCCTGTGGAGACAGAAGATTTGGAGTGTTTGGCCTGAAATTATGGAACCAACTACTGCTAGAGACTAGGGGCCTCATTACGAGGTTGGAGGTAGCCATGGCGCTATTAGCGCCATGGCTGCCTCCAAACCCCTTCCGACTCCGCCCTGGTGAATAGAGCAATTACCGGTCCATTCCAAGGTTGGCGGGACCGGTAATTCCCCATTCACCAGGGCCATTCCCTATTCGCATTTGAGCCCCGATAGGGCTCAATGGGAATGGGGAAGGCGCTAATAACGGTACCGCAAATTGCGGTACCGTTATTAGCTTCAGAGTCCCTTTGCGGGTCCCGTCCTTAACGCCTGAAAAAACCAGGCGTTAAGGAAGGACCCGCAAAGGGAACTCGTAGTAGGGCGGTAAGGGATTACCGGCACCGGTGCCCTGACCGGTGCCGGTAATCCCTTACCGCCCACCTCGTAATGAGGCCCTAGGTCTTGTAAATCCCTAACACTGTTCAGAAAGAGCCTGAAAACGGTTCTATTTAAATAGTCTGCCCCTTTTATAGAATAAATAATGAATCCATACTCTGAAATCCTATCTAATAGTTCACATCTGCGCCCGTATATAGTATATTCTCTTTGGTGCGCAATAGAAAAATTCAAAATCAAAATCAATGTACATTTTAAACTTTATTTGACTTCAATTTACTTCATTTAATGATTTCATGTCTACTTCGAATCATACTGCACATGAATTGTATTACTCTGATATCCCTCAACATTATATATTTAAATCCAAAACCCGTGAGTGGAATCCAAAACAATGAGGAGCAGATACAACAAGCCCAGGGCGATTGCCAGAGGTTTAAGATTCATCCTAAACCTTCAAGCCATCACTTCTTTTGCTTTGTTGTACCTCGTCCCCTCTACATATGTTCTTCTTGGCAACAATGGCGGTCCCTAACCTTGTCCAAACAGACACTGGCCTGACTCATATTGGTAGCAATACTCTTAAACGAATCTACACTACCTCCACACTTGTCTATTAACCCTTCTGCACCTCTTTTCTAGTCTTATCTTGGTTAAATTCCCTTCACTTTGGCCTGCCCTGCTCTTTCCTTTTCTGCCCCAGGATATTTCCAATATTCTTGCAGCACCTGAAAAAGGCGCTCTTTCCCAGTTTTATTCAGTTCTTACCTCCAACACTCCAGCCCTCATACCTATCGACTCCACTGCAGAAGCTTGTGTCTTAAGTCACAGATCACTCAGTCTCTTGAGTCCCACATTCTTCTTAAACGTTTTATTTTCACTTCCAAAGCCTCCAGTCTAAGAGTTTTTCCCTGGCACTTCCAGCTCACAAAACCATGCCAAAATCCCTAAACTGGATGTGGCGATATAACTCTTGTCCACTCGACAAAGCATGCTATCACAAACAACCAAATAAATAGAAAAAAGCAGCCAGATCCACCAAGAAAGAGGTTTCTTCTTCAAGTATCTGCTTTGATAAGAATCAATAGAAGGAGTTTTTGATCATTATAAATAACTCTGCATCTCCCAAGCTGCTGTATCCTATATTCCAACTTCCTCTGAATTGTGCAAGGACTTTTATCTATGTTTAATCAATAACTAACATTTGCCATAGGAAAAAGGCCATTGGCGGTATTGCCCACCCGCCCTCACATGGGTTCTGCCTACCTGCATCGCGAGCCCATTTAATCGATTCTCTATTCTATTTCCCTTCCATCTCATGTTTTTTACTGAAGCTTAAATCAGGTTCCCCCTTGCAATCCTGCCCTGTCAAACTCCTCAAGCAATGGAACTCTATATATGCCCTATTCTGTTCACCCTCCTCCCTTGCCACTAGTCTTGTCTCTGTCTCCTGCAAAGCTCTTCTTAGGTCTCCCCTGTTTAAAAAGCCCTCCTTAGATCGCACAGACTCTTCCGATGTTTACTTTCTTCATACCCCTTTTTAACTCCCGGGAGCATTTCTCACCTCTGAGCTGGAACTTTGTTGAAGAGTACAATCATTGCTAGCCATCCCAAGCTTGCTTCTGGCCTGGACATAGCACTGAAACAATGCTAGTGACTGCTGTTGATGACATCCAAAGGACGTCCAGTGTGGTTGCTGTCACTGCTCTGGTTATGCTTGACCTGCTCACAGCTTTCACTCTGTCAAAGGTTCTAGATATTATTTTAGTACCTGGGAAGGGGGTGCTGGCAAATCAGAGTGTTCGGAACGTGGGCTGCATTGAATGGTACAATCCTGCATTCCGAGCAGCATGGCTGTTGCTACACAGCACCCGCTTCTGTTCCCCACTCTCCCCACCCATGTTGTTTTCTACACGGGTGCTTAGACTGTAATTAAACCGTTTTTAAAACTCCTTTCCCAAGTCCATTATATTGTTGATGACGTCATGGTCATCTACACTGAAAACGGACTTGGGGAAACAATGGTGCAGCACCAGGTGACTCAGAGAGGTACTTTTTTTGAGTTTAATTAAATTACTCAAACCTTTAGTAGAAAACTATACGGGTGCAAATGAGGCAATATGCCCCAAGGCGCCACGTGACATATTAGCTCCCACCTGATATGTAGTTTGTTTTCCACCTGATCTATTTTTTCAAGATGAATGCATTTTGTTTCAAATAGGTTTGGAAAATAATATAAATGTACATTTAAAAAAGCTAAAGACATACTTTCACTCTTGTCAGACTGTATATTGAATTGAACCTCAACTTGTCATCCCTTCAGAATTATCTTTAACACAGATGGGTTCTTTCCATTTTCAATAATAGGTTTCTCTCTGCTACCATTGATCTATTTAGATGTTGTTTATTTAATATTCTTCCTTAGTTGCATCTCTCTGCAAACCTCGATCACATGATCTTTGGTTTTGAAGAAAATATTTTTCTCCACCGATGCCATTAGGAGACGCTCCCCCGCCTTTATCATTTATCACATTTGAAACTATATGTAGCCACAACACCAAAAAAAAGATGAAGGAGTACAATTTCAAACGCTGTTTATAAATGTTTAGTCCTCTTTCTCTCACTTGTACACCAGAAGAAGCCCGTGTAGGGTGAAACGCGTTGTTCTTGTATTTTGCTGCTGCCTTCCTTGTCCAAATTGTTTGCTAATAAAGGACTATTCTTGCACAGCAACTATGCCTGGGATATGTATACATTTTTAACATTTCTATACTGTTTTGCCAGAGTGCCGCTACGCCTAGGACTGTGCTACAGTCCACCCCCTTTTTTTCTCATGATGTATTATTATTTTTTTTTAAAAATGCCTTCCATGTCGAGGAAGTTCTTGTGGGAACGTCACGTGACGCGGGAGCATGGTCTTGCGAGATCTGGACTTAATGAAATCTCGTGAGCCCGTGCTCCGCGACACAACGTTCCCGCCAGTGTTGGCGAAGCGCCAGACCAGGAGGTCTACTGAGAGCGCTGCTCCTGATGAGGAGCAATCGGAACTGAGGCCCTGAAGAGCCTAATGACACCAGCTTCCAGGGCATAACTCCAAAGCCATAGGAGGCCACATGGGAGCCCTGGAAGCTTGCAACGTGCCATCTTTGTGCACACCTTGCCCCCAGTGATGCAATTGATAGGGCCCTGAACTGAACTGTGAGTAGTTCCCCCGTTGCAGCCTACCAAGTTTATGCCCACCTGTTTGTCTTGTAATAAAGACAGTTAAAGCCCACTGCAGCATCCTGTCGTCCTTTAAGGCCACAACATAATTGGCGACGAGGATGGGATCCCGCAAACAGGAAGGGAGCGAACCCGTGGATGACTACGTCACCAGGATGAGGGAGCTGGCTTCTCTTTGCGCCTTTGCCGAAAATGCAGAACAAGTTATCTGCGACATGCTCGTCGTTCACACTAACTCTAGGAAAGTCCAGGACAAGTTCATCCAAGAAAAGGAGGTCACCCTTGACAAGGCCATCCAAATTGCCAGGGCAGAGGAAGAAACCTCCAGCAGACTCAAAGAGGCGGGAAGTCACCTGCCCGTGCCCGAACTTGCGGCGCTACAATGGAGAGGGCGCAGAGACAAGCAGTCCCGCGACAGCCCCAGAGACAAAGGTCCCAGGCAAAAAGGAGGTGCCGAAATGTTATAGATGCGCCAGCACCAAGCACATGGCGAATGATCACGACTGCCCCGCCAGGAATAAGGAGTGCTCCAAGTGCAGACGCATTGGTCATGTGGCCCCGGCATGTACATGGCGGGAGAAAACCGTTTCCCGCGACGATGGCGTCTGCGCTTCGAGCGATGATGACGAACTACAGGACAGACCCATGGTCGTCATGGTCAACGACCCCCATGCCAGGAGGGAAAAGCCCCACTGCACCATTAAAGTGGACGGAATGGAAACACGTGTCATGGCAGATTTGGGATCTGACCTCACTATCCTGCCCATCAACACATATAAGGAGATGATGGGACAAGCACAAGTAGAGATCAGAACGTCCAGGCAAAAACCGACGGTGTTTGGAGGTGCAACTGTCGACCTACTAGGCTACATCAGAGCCCGGATCGACTTCAAAGGGAGGTCTACCACTACCAAAGTGTACTTCTCACCCAAAGGCCCAGCCGTGCTGGGATGGGACGATCAACACAAACTCAGCATAAAACTAGATCCCAGCACTATGGAACAGGTACTCATGGTCTCCTCAGGAGCAGTGCAAAATTATAAGGAGATTTTCCCGAGCCTGTTTTCCGGGAACCCAGGGAAAGTGAGAAACTTTGTCCACAAGATTCGCCTGAAACCCAACGCGGTCCTGGTGAAACACAAAGTCAGGGCAGTACCTGCCACGGCGAGACCCGCATTGGATGCCCACCTCCGGAAGATGGTCGAAGAAGGCACCATCGAGACCGTGGAGTCTTCAGAGTTACTGAGTCCAGTGGTGTTGGTCAAAAAGAAATCCAGCAAGGACCTCAGAATATACATCGACCTGAGAAGCTTGAATCTAGAGGTAGTCACGGATAGCTTTCCTCTCCCCAGCATCAACGAGATTGTCCTCATGATGAAAGAGGCGGCAATGTTCTCGAAGCTGGACATGCGTGACGCCTATCACCAGATTCCCCTACACAAATCCTCCCGCCCTCTGACAGCGTTCATCACCCCTTTCGGCACCTTTCAATATACCCGCATGCCATTTGGGTTGTCGTCGGCAGCGTTCGCATTCCAGAGGATGATGAACTCTCTACTTAAAGGACTCACAAATGTTTCTTTCTTTCAAGACAATATTCTCATGTATGCAAAAGACAACAAGACCCATGACAAAGCTCTCAGGGCAGTCCTGAGCAAACTTCAAGCGGCGGGCGTTCATCTACGCCAGAAAAAATGCATCTTTGAAGTGAGCAAGGTAGAATACCTTAGGTACTGCATCTCAAGTGAAGGCGTCAGCCCCAAGAAGAACCTCATGGAAGCCATAACAGAATCCCCGGCTCCGATGTCCAGAGAGGAACTACGCTCATTCCTGGGCCTAGCCGAGTACTATGCTAAATTCATCCCGAGGTTCTCCGAGACCACGTCCCCCATGAGGGAGCTTCTGAAGAAGGGGGCAGCCTAGTCCTGGGGGACAGAGCAAAACGAAGCGTTCAGTGAAATCAAAAGGAGAATTCTACACGCGCCATGCCTGAAACCGTTCAACCCTGAATGGGACACCTGTATTACCACAGACGCCAGCGCATACGGCCTGGGGGCCACCTTGACCCAGAAAAAGGGAGACACTGAAAACATTGTGGCGTTTGCATCAAAAGCGCTATCATCATCAGAGAAGAATTACTCCACCGTTGAGAAAGAAATGTTGGCATGTGCCTGGGCCGTCGACTACTTCAGATCTTATGTTTGGGGCACGAGATTCAGGTTGGTCACCGACCACAAACCCCTCATTCACATGCTGAGCCCGGGCGGCACCAAGACCTCCCACCCCGAGGCTGGCCAGGATAGCCGCAAAGCTTCAAGAATATACATACGAGATAGTGCACATTGCGGGTTGGAAAAATGCACAAGCGGACTGCATGTCCAGGCTCCTGGACCAAAATGCCCCTGGTACCACATTCTTGGAAGATGGGTGTGTCGTAGCCTCCATCGGTGACTTGAGGAACGGCGAGTACATGGACCTGAGTGAGCGCCACTGGCAGGAGGAATTCGAGCAGGACGACGGCCTACGGCGCGTAGGTGTCTGGGTTCACGAAGGGTGGCCCGACGAGAGAGCGATCCCCGAAGGCCTTCCTCCTTACTGGAAGGTGAACAAGGAAATCACCACCATGAACGGTCTCAATCTCAGAGGCGATCAAGTCATCCCGCCCAGCGGAATCTGCAAAGTGATACTGTGCAGAGCACACTCAGGCCATCTGGGGTGCAACATGACCAGACGCAGGATACGCAACGCCTACTGGTGGCCGGGCATGGACCAGGACATACGAGAAATGGTCAAAAGGTGCCATGAGTGCACCAACAGTGACAAGCGCCTAGACGTGAGGCAAGCTCCCATGCTGCCCACCGAAGACCCCAAGGGGGTGTGGCGCAAACTAGGTTTGGATTTCATTGGGCCTTTGGACAACATGCCCCCAGAACACAAATACGGGATAGTCATGGTCGACTATTTCTCCAAATGGGTCGAGGTTGACTTCACCGCAGACATCACCACAAGCACAGTCATCGAAGCACTCACCGCCGTATTCCAGCGGGAAGGCCTATCAGAAGAACTCGTCATGGACAACGGAGTCCAGCTGGTCTCTCGAGAAATGGAGAAATTCCTCAAACTCAACAACATTCGACAGCGGAGTGCAAGTCTTTACCACCCACAGGCCAATGGCCTGGTTGAGCGGGCAAACCGCTTCATCAAAGGGCCGCTGCAACTGGCGCATGCCTCGGGCCTAGACCCATAGAAGACAGTCAAGGAAGCTGTAGCAGCCCACCGCATCACCCCCAACGCCGTCACGGGTGTTTCGCCATTCCATCTGCTAAGGGGGAGAAGGGCAGCATCCACACTGGTACCACCGTGGCCCCACCAAGTGAGGGCCGACGAAGAAGTGGACATGGAAGACGTAGTTTTCCGCATGCAGCGTAACTGTAACGCTCACCTGATTCCCGTAGAGGCGCCGGTCTTGACTGGGCGTATACCGTATCTTCAAAGGTGATGTGTAACACACGGCTGGCTCTTTGGGCTGGACCTCTGTGCACTGTATGTCTGACTCGAGGGGTAAGATGTCTGCAGATAGAAAATATGGGATTAAGGAACTGGGTTATTGAATGTCTCTCTCTTCTTCCCCTTCTCTTCTCCTGTAGAACCCCAAAGGTTAACGCTCTCACCTTAGGTAAGTGAACGCCGTGCTCTCCATCTGCCTCGGGGCAGGGTGCTGTAGCCAGTTTCTTCACTGGATAAGGGGAGCAGGCCTCTTGACTTCAGAGGACTGCTGTCCGTCGTTTACTGCACGAACGGTAAGTTTCGAGTAATTCTAATGTCTTTAAAGTCTTTAGTAATGATGTTTCTTGTTTTGCAGGGTTCCGGCGATGGCGGATGACGGGCTGAAGTGAGTTGAAGATGGAGCCCGTGTGATGAATAGAAGCGCCTGGAAGCACGTAAGTAAGCGCTTGTTGCCTGCTTCACGATGCGCTCTAACTGTCTTTTTATTTTGCAGGTACAAGTTCGGAGCGGCTGCAGGGTGCCGGAATACCCACTGAGTTAGATGTGGAAAGGAGTAATGGCACGTGAGTATTAAAGTTCCCCAATGTCTTTAAACGCACCTTGTTTTGTCTTTCAGATGCGGGATGCAGCGCCGAAGGCCTCCGGAGCGTGCGAAGAGTTGGTAAGCTTTTGTCTTTCAGATGCCGGAATGCAGTGTGAAGACCTCCGGAGCGCACGAAGAGTAGGTAAGCCTTTGTCTTTCAGATGCCGGAATGCAGCGCGAGGCGTTGGTGACAGCCGATGGACCAGGTAAGTGAAGAGCTGTCACTGAAGACCGTAATGCTAACCTGTTCTTTCTTGTCTTTATAGGTGTTGCTGAAGACTGGATTCAGGATGGTAAGCCTTTTTCCTTAGGCCCAGGATCAGATGCAGAAGACACGATGAGCGTTCTGCTGCAGAGGATGCAGAATAACGCAAAGCAAGATTCATCCATCGGGTGTGGTTTAAATAGCCTCCTATAGTGCTTAGGTGTCTCCTTCCACAGCCACGCCTAGGTAAGAAAAGAGTTCCTGCTTTGCAGAAGAGTTCCAGTGTTCTGAATCTAGGGAGTGGCTCCTGCCCCACCCAACAGGAAAAGTAGTTCCCAACAGAAGAGGATCAGAGGCTCAACTGGCAGGCAAGTAAGCAGCATGGTCTGCTGCAGGTAAGTCCACCCAAGCATTATGAGCCCGGCGCTTCCAGCGCTGGGACTGGGCATATTTATGAGCCTGGTGCCACTGGCGCCAGGACTGGGTCCAAAAGGTCCCAATTGGGACTGGTTGGCACTCGGAACCTGGGTTATGGATCTGCTTCCAAGGGAGTTGGGAAAACCCTGACCTTTTGGAAGCAGAGATCATGACAGTAACAAAGAAGCCATGAAGACCCAAGGGGACTTGCATCGAGCCGCTCGCCATACAGTAGTTAACAAAGGCGACCTAGTAAAGATACGCCTTCCCCACAAAGACACTTCGACTGGCTCCAGATACAGCAGGGCCATAGAAGTCCTGGAGAAAGGGTCAAACCACATTTGCACCAGCGAAGGAAGGAAATGGAATCTAGAAAGGGTGGCCATGTACCGCAGGAAAGGATCCATTGAACAGCACACTGGGAAGCCGGAGAAGATCAAGACCACCAGGGGACATCTGAAAACTCTCACCTCTCAGAAAGAGATAACTCGGAGTCACACCACGGCAACGAGTTCTCTAGCCCCAACTCTTCAACCCCACTCAGGGAGTCACAGCGAAGAGCAAGACAAGGAGAACCCGAATCACCTGCACCCCTTCAAGAGCGTTCCCGCAGTCCTGCCCCATGTCCAGATCGGAGTAGACCACAGAGAGAGAGAAGGAGACCCAGCAAGTTTGCAGACTTTGTCTTGGAATGACCATCCATCCTTTTTCCCAGTAAAGGAGGTGTGTGGGAACGTCACGTGACGCGGGAGCATGGTCTCGCGAGAATTGGACTTAACGAGATCTCGTGAGCCCGTGCTCCGCGAGACAACGTTCCCGCCAGTGTTGGCGAAGTGCCAGACGAGGAGGTCTACTGAGAGTGCTGCTCCTGATGAGGAGCCATCGGAACTGAGGCCCTGAAGAGCCTAATGACACCAGCTTCCAGGGCATAACTCCAAAGCCATAGGAGGCCACATGGGAGCCCTGGAAGCTTGCAGCATGCCATCTTTGTGCACATCTTGCCCCCAGTGATGCAACTGGTGGGCCCTGAACTGAACTGTGAGTAGTTCCCCCGTTGCAGCGTACCAAGTTTATGCCCACCTGTTTGTCTTGTAATAAAGACAGTTAAAGCCCACCGCAGCATCCTGTCGTCCTTTAAGGCCACAACAATTCATTACAGTGTAAATACAAATAGTCTTTTTTAATGCACCGTTAACCAGCATTATAGTCTCCCAGTGCCTAGGTTTGTTTGCAGGTCGCTGAATGTGCCGCTGCCTTGTGTCAGAGGAGGAGAGGAAAGTGAAGTAGGAGGGCAAAGTGGGAGTTGCTACAAACTTAACCGAAATAACTGATGCGACATGGCGTAGGCAGAACAATGAGGTAGTGGCTGTTTTTGTTTAGATGTAGACTCAAATGTTCCGACTAGAGCCATATGGGGTGTGGGAGAATAAGGTAATGCTGGGGCACAGCAGGCCGGGCGCGTCTGTAGCTTGGTGGCAGATTATTGGTACTGGAATAGCAAGTACTATTGGTAGGGGTGTGAGTTTGGGTGGTGGGCTCAGGAGGTGTTAAAGCGTCAAACATGCCTGCCCACATCCAGAAACAGATTGGTTCATCATGATGGGAGTGGTTTGAGACGGTGAACTGTGAAGGTGGGATTAAAGAGTCCAATTTTCTTAATAGCTCTGCATAACCTGTAGTCATTTGAATTTATACAGGTGACGTGACCCTACTACTAATAAACGGGAGTTTGGACGCCGTATCGTCCAGGGCAGGAATTGGGATGGCAATATACAATATATTGGAAGGTGCATCAGGGGTAAACCCAAACAGCACAAACCCAAACCCTTTCGAGCAGCAGACCATGCGCTCCCTCGTGAGAGGAAATGCGTGGGAGGGCGATGGAAGAAAGATCTGGAAGACAGGCAAACATGGGCGGTGGAATGCAATAGATTCGGTGAAGGAATATTCAGAAGGCGAAACGGAATAGGTGCCTTTTCAGACGATGGGATAGCGTTTTTATTCACCGAGCTAAGAGGGAAGAGAGAAGAATAACTCTTTATGCGGATATATGAGGTCATTCATACATCACAACGGACACTTAAAAAATCCAAGTAAAATCTGACAGAGTCAAGAGAATGTTTCTGTGAACGTTCATTGTCCTGATTATGCAATTCCTGGGCTACAGGGCAGCTGCGGCCCATGATCCAAAAATCTGGCAATCCTCCTCCCTCCCACATACAGCGTTCGTGAGAAGCACTCCTCTGACCATCACCCTCGAATTGAGTTTTTGCAACGAACCTGCCATTGGAAGGGGCAAGGACCCCCCAACCCTGTGGCGGTGCATTGCGGTCCCTGCAACCTTGGGGTCCCCTTTCAATGAGTGTGCGTCCACTACCAGGTGGCTGGCACACACAGGGCTCGATTGCCTGTGTGTCTGGCTTGCTATTGCAAGCCAAGAGCATGCACAATCCGTTTCCTTCGTTTGCTCAAGGCCTTTCGTCTGTGCAAAGGAGGGACAACCCCCCTCATGAATGCCCGACCGCCAAGGTAGCGGGCACGCATAAGATTCCCAATGGCCTCTTCTGTAATGCCACATAGTTGGAGCAGAAATGTCAGAAAGTACTGTTTGCAGAGGTGGCACTTTTTTGGTGAGGCTCCTAATGCTGAAATCCTGCATAAAGAATGGTTTTCCAAAATCAACCAGGGAGCATTCTATACCACCTTATTTCCAAAGCCAACACCTATCGGACTTTGTATTCTGATGTTAATGGGCCCCAGATTTCCAATTGGATGTTGGAAGGCCCTTATACCAGTCTTCTTTACATCCGGTGTTGGAGACTCATAGGCACTCCATTTATTTTCTGGAAAGTCACACAAAAATAGACTTGGATATAGGGATCTACATTGGAGTTGTTTATATAGCCAATGGTTAATGTGAACACTTGTTGGAGTTGGAGGCCCCTACTTCAGCCAAATGGGCCCCTGATGAGCCAATCTAAGGACATTACATCTTCAGGTGGTTGCCGCAGACCCCACTTAGACACACCTCAGTGATCTTACCCAAAGATGTGCATGCTGGCCCAATCCAATAACTTTGCTTCCACATCCCACACAAAGCAGCTTCCACGCCTCGAGATGAGAATCTACTCAAGTGAATTTGATCATGAACGTCACACGATGCTGCCAACCAGCCAGGCCCCATTCTCAGCCACAGTGCCACGGCCAGACAATGCGACTTCATGGTGTGACTGCTCTGTGGCTCCCAAGTGGAGGTGAACTTCGAGGGATGACTACTCTGTGTTGCTTGGACACGCCTTAAAATGAGAATCTTGTCAAGTGACTTTGATCATCAAGGTCACACAATGCAGCCAACCAGCCAGGTCCCATTCTCAGCCACAGTGCCACGGCTAGACAATGTGACTTCATGGTGTGACTGCTCTGTGGCTCCCAAGTGGAGGTGAACTTCGAGGGATGAATACTCGGTGTTGCTGGGACATGCCTCGAAAGGAGACTGTTCTCAAGTGACTTTGATCATCAAGGTCACACGATGCTGCCAACCAGCCAGGTCCCATTCTCAGCCACAGTGCCACGGTCGGACAATGCGACTTCATGGTGTGACTGCTCTGTGGCTCCCAAGTGTAGGTGAACTTCGAGGGATGACTACTCGGTGTTGCTTGGACACGCCTTGAAATGAGAATGTTCTCAAGTGACTTTGATCATCAAGGTCACACAATGCGGCCAACCAGCCAGGTCCCATTCTCAGCCACAGTGCCACAACCAGACAATGTGACTTCATGGTGTGACTGCTCTGTGGCTCCTAAGTGGAGCTGAACTTCGAGGGATGACTACTCAGCGTTGCTCGGACATCTGTGGCTTGAGAACAGAATGGCCTCTTTTGCTGTCCCAGAATTTAGTTACAGATATTTCAGTTAAGAGAAAACAATGAACGATGTTGCACAGGTTTAGCATCTTTCGCAATAACACACAGTTAAACAAACCAAAAATGAACACCTCCATAGACCAATTGCTACTTGAGCTCTAAAATAAAAAAAATCCAATTTCAGTAAAATAAAACCTTCAAGAATATCCGTACAAGGCAGATTGTGTAAACAATGCAAGTTTTGCTTGTGAGAGAAAGTTTGTACTGTGTCACCATGACATGGAGTTTCACATTTTTAGGACACTCAGTTCCCCTTTTACTAAGCAACCTTTTGAATGAAGGGATTTACAATCCTGCATCATTGCCCAGGCACGGAATTAGTGCACAAAGATGCGTTCTAGCTCCCCATGATGGCACACTTAACCTTCCAGATTCAAGATCATGTGCATAGCATTCCAAAGCCAGAAAAACAAACCACATATTTCAGATGGATATTGTCTTTCCTCCTTTCTTCCAAGTGATTCACTTTAAGTTCGAGCTATTAGGTGGCACTGCCTATAAGCCGAAACTATTGCATTAGAGTACAGATACGGAGCTTTAGCGTATCGGGAGGGACACACATCTTGAAGGTGTTTGGTTATTTGCCCACCCATTGTCTGTATATGAGCATGCTAATCCCTATGGCCATTCCTACCCAGTACCTGCCTCTCCCCGCCCAAAACACCTCCTCATGGGAACTCTTTGAGCTCACTTTAATCAAGCCTTACTGTCAAACATTGCACGCAAAGTGACCGCCAGTGTTTTTTCAAAGCAGTTTTTTGAGAATTAGTGACTTAAATGGAGTTGTAATCGTGCTCTGGTCAGGGTCAGACTGGGCCATATAATTGTCTCAGGCACCGATACAAAAGTGTCCCACAGTTGCTAATGACAATTCATTCCTTTTGTGACACGGTTTGAATAGTACCCAAGGGGGAGTTTTTTTGAAAAAAATTGATGCAAACTGTGCATTTCAAAGAATATGTATTCAGCAACACTGGTCAAAACTATTAACCGCATAGTGGCGTTACTCATTAAGCTGTCCCACTTTAACTAAAAAAAAACAGGCCCACACCAGAATTTGGCCTTTTTGGTTCGGCCATGGGCCTATCCGAGCCTGCTACTGGTGTAATAAAAATGTGTTAACCAGGTCTGGCTTCAGCCACTAGATTTATAAGCACTATGCGTGACCTTCACTGAAGTCCTGCTATAAAAAAAGCAGGGCAAAGCCAACAGTTTTGGCTTGTGTGTAAGTGTTAGGCATTTGCCAGACACTACTATTTGATGACCATGTACTCGCTCCATGTTGCACCCACTACCCTCAATAGCCAGTTAATACCACTAGGGGAGTGTCTGGCAAGTGCCTGTCCCATGCTTATACAAAAGCCCAAACTGTTGGCATTGCCAATGCTGGTTTGCTTTGGGTCATAGGTTGCTAATGACACTAATGAGTCAAAGGTATTGGCATTGGGGTTTAGAGAGGGGAGGAGATGGACAAGTGTTGTACGTGGACAAAAGGGACACTGCCACTTTAAGAGCAGCTACGAAGAAAGAGCGGGAAGGAAAGAGGAAAGGGAGGGGGCTGGAGGGGAAAACGGCAGTTGGTGTTTGGGAGTGAATAAAGGCAGTTCACAGCAGCATTGGCTCCGTGTCATTCCTGAGGCCTGTGTATGAGCGAATGAATTGAGTACAACACTGGCGACGAAGCCCATGCGAATCGTCGCGTGCCGGCAGCAGTGGAAGGAGGGTGGTGAGCCCAGCAGTCCAGAGGGGCCCGTGTGCCCTGTCGGTGGGGTGGGCCCGTGTGCCCAGCAGTTGAGGTGGGCCGGCGTTCCCTGCATCCTAGAAGGGCGTGTGTGCCCTGTCGGTAGGCCTGTAAGCCTAGCAGGTTTGGGGAGCGACGTGCTCCGGAACAGAACAGCGGCCCGTGCGCCCTGTTGGAGGGCCTGCGTGCCCAGCAGTTTAGGTAGGCCTGTGTGCCTTACCAGGGGCAGCGGCCCGTGTGCCCTGCCGAAAACGGGCTGTGCGCCCAGCAATCGCGTGGCCGGCGTGCCCGTAGAGGGTTTGTGTACCCAGCAGGCCAAACGCGCAGAGGTCTGTGTGCCCTGCCACAGAGCCCGTGAGCTCAGGAATACGTAGGGCCCGTGAGCCCTACCATCGTGGGCCGCGTGACACAGCGGAGGCCCGCCAGCAGCAGACCAGCCCGACCGGAGCTCAGGTGAGCGCCAGAAGATCGAGGGGCCCGTGTGCCCAGGATCGAAGAGCCCAGCAGCGGAGGCCCGCCAGCAGCAGACCAGCCCGACCGGAGCTCAGGAGAGCGCCAGAAGATCGAGGGGCCCGTGTGCCCAGGACAGAAGAGCCAGCAGCGGATCAGCCCGCCCGAGGAACAGGAGTGAGCGACTGTTACCCTCCGGCACCACGCAGCAGGACCGGCAGGCAGAAGGACGGGGGCCCGTGCGCCCGCAACGTGGACCGCATCAACAGCCACAAGTAAGGTGTCGGGGGAAAGGGGTGACATCATAGCACTAAAAGGGAAACAAAGGGAATCCCGTGTCCCCCGCACGTGACATTAAAAGAAAAAAAAAACATTACAGAAAGAGAAACCCAGAGTATCCCCAAGAGACAGTGTTACGGGGGTAGCATTACGAATCCCCGCGCTCCCCACGTGACACATAAAGAGAGCAGACAACAGAGACTACCACAACAGCAAGGGGGAACCCGTGTCTCTCATAAGTGACACCCACAGATACCACGGAAATCACCCAGAAGAAGGGACCCCCCCATACAACAGAAGGAAGGGAACCCCGTGTCCCCCCCCCAAGGGACATTAGAATACAACGGAGTGAGCCACACCACGTAAAGAGAAAGCCTGTGCCTCACGTCCGGGACCTGCACGGAAACACACGGCGCCAAAAGCAGCCGTGACCAACGTCCACGTGCCACATACCCTACCAGAACAAAATAAGTGACAACAGCATGTCGGCCCCAGCAGCAGCGGACCCCATCACCCAACCACCACCGCCAGCGGCACCATCATCTCATGCAAGCCTAATGAGGAGACCCGCCCCATTCACATTAAACCCACACCATGACCAGGGCCAACGATGGGAAGAATGGATGGAGGAATTTGAAGACTTTGTGGGTGCCATTGGCACACAAGAACCTCCCAACATACTAAGTATCTTCGCAAACGTCGCAGGGAGAGAAATTAAAAACATCATACGCACCATTGCACCACAGGACCATACTACATACGCAAAGCTCCTGCAAGCCATAAATGAGAAACTAGTCATCTCACCCAACCGTGACTACGAGAGATACACATTTAACCAATGTGGCCAACTCCCTCACAAATCAATAGGGGAATTCGTCATACGTCTCCAACGGAAGATATCAAAGTGTGACTTCGCAAACTTTAACGACGAAGAAGCCATTAGATTACGCATAATAGAAGGTTGCGTATCCTCGATGTTCCGGAAACACCTCCTAAAAAAAACCTATCCCTAAAAGAGGTATTGGACCAAGCCAGAGTTTACGAAAGAGTGGACATTCAGGCAGCAGCCATTGAGAACCCCAAGAAAGGAGAGGTAATCGCAGCAATACACCCCTACGTCCGCCAACCAACCCCGCAGACAAGGACAAATCCGAGATACCCAACGCAACGGACACAAAGCGACCGTCAATGCTATCGCTATGGGTTCGAGTATCCACACAGAGGCCCATGCCCCGCCATCGTGCAACGCTGCATGAGATGCGGAATGGAAAATCACTTCCAGGTGATGTGCAAGGAACTACTACCGGAAGGAGGATCAACACGCCCACGACCTGGCTCCCGCATGGTGGACACACACCCGGAACAACATCGCCAGACAGACAGGAACGCGCCACCCCCCATGAATGCATATCAGCGCCCAAACACGGTGAGAGCCCTGGAAGGACTTCGGATCGAGCCGGATAGGAAAGACCACGAACTATACGATACCCACCAGAGCGACTTTATGCAAGAGCTAGATAGAGAGGATAACTACAAAACGGAAACACTAAATCCCCTCGGGCAAGCCAGAGAGTCATACCTCAACCCCCCGCCACAATACCAGGTGGGAGGAACAGAACAGATTCTATACCTACAAGATGGATATGACCGAGAATACGTATGCCTTCTCAGTGTGGAAGCTGAAGACACCTCAGCTCCCAGAGTCACAATCCAGATGGGAAACATTAAAGACAGATTCATCGTCGACACAGGAGCGACGGTGAATGTCATGAACGAGGACATCTACCGTGAGGTAGCCTCTGCTTACCCTCTACAAGAATCCAAAACACACATCTTTCAATGGGGAGCAGCCCAACCTATGACCTCCAAAGGAAAATTTCAATGTGATCTACGACACAGGGACATCACAACAACTGCCACGATACATGTCATAAGGAGCCCGTCTATCGGCCGCTGTCTTCTCAGCTATCGGACGGCTAATGCCCTTGCCCTGATTGACCTACACTACGACCAATCGGAGGTAATCGAAGGACTACCACTCCCACACGAATCCATCAGAACAATGATAGACAGACCACTGGCGAAAGAAGATCTCAAGAACAAATTCCCCAAGCTGTTCGAGGGAGTGGGCATGCTGAAAGGCTCACACATCAAGTTACACATCGACGAGAACATCCGACCTGTACCGCAACACCCACGCAAAGTGGGTTTCCACCTTCAAGAACAAGTATCAAAAGAAATCCAACTTCTTCTTCTCAACGACATCATAGAGAAAGCAGAAGGACCAACACCATGGGTATCGCCAATAGTAATAGTTCCCAAGGATAACGGTCGTCTCTGCATATGCGTGGACATGCGCATCCCAAACACCGCCATCCAGAGGGAAAGGCACCCAGGCCCAAGCTTAGAGGACATGCTGATCAGGCTAAACCAGGCGAGGTTCTTCTCAAAGCTTGACCTCAACCAGGGCTACCATCAGCTCGTCCTGGACACAGAATCACGACCCATCACCACGTTTGCAACGCACGACGGGCTATTTCGATACAAAAGGCTAAACTTCGGCATATCATCTGCGGCAGAGATCTTCCAGGAGACCATCAGACGCCTCATAGCGTCGGAGATGAACGCACTAAACTATAGTGACGACATCTTGATATTTGGAAGGGATCAAGAGCAACACGACAGAGCCCTAAATACCATCTGCTCCATCCTACAAGAGGCAGGACTGACACTCAACGAGTCCAAGTGCGACATCAACAAATCAAGCCTCAAATTTTTTGGACACATATTCTCAAATAAAGGCATAACCGCAGACCCAGACAAGATCAAGGCCATCACTGATCTCCAAGCACCCATGAACACGGCAGAGCTACGCTCCCTGTTAGGAATGGCGGGATACTGTGCGCGTTACCTCCCAAACTACGCCACAACAACTGACCCACTCCGCAACCTCCTAAAGAAGAACCAACCATTCATATGGGACGCACCCTGCCAGGAAGCATTCGCGACTATAAAAAAGGGACTCACTAGCAACAGACAACTGGCGTATTTTCGTCCAGATTGGCACTCCATTATCACAATTGATGCAAGTCCAGTAGGACTGGGAGCCATCCTTGCCCAAACCGACTCCGCAGACAACGCCCATCACATGATAGTTGCCTACGACAGCCGAGCCCTGTCACACACGGAAAAAGCATACTCACAAGCAGAAAGGGAAAGCTTGGCGGCAGTATGGGCATGCGAGAAATACCACCGCTTCATCATTGGCAGGAGATTTACCCTGGTGACAGACCACCAAGCCCTCATATCCATCTTCGGGAACCCCAAAACAAAAATGCCACCCCGCATAGAGCGATGGGGAATAAGACTGCAAGAGTACGATTACACTATTGTCCACAAACCAGGAGGAGACGCGAACCCAGCGGACTATCTATCCAGACACCCCCTACTAGACGAAGACGACACCCTGGCACATGAGGCCACTGAATACATCTCGTACCTGTCATCCAATGCCATGCCACCTACCATCTCGACCTCAACATTCGAAGAAAGGAGCAAAGCCGACCCAACGATCAGAGCCGCCATCTCTATCACCCGCTCCAACAAATGGAAGGAACGCCGCACAAGAGGAACAGAAGTAGAAGACGCAGACCCGAAAGAACTTGACCGGCTAGCTAAGATTAAAGACGAGCTCATAGCAACTGACCAAGGACTCTTGCTACGTGGGAAGAGGCTAGTAGCACCGAGGGACCTAAGGAAGACGCTAGCAATGCTGGCACATGAAGGGCACAGAGGAATTGACAATACAAAAAGATTCCGCAGGAACTATGTCTGGTTCCCATATATGGACACGATAGTAGAGGACATGCTCAGACACTGCAGACCCTGCCAACTGGCAGCTAAAGGACCAAACTCAATACCTCTGCAACTAACCACGCTCCCGACCAGACCCTGGCAAAAAGTTGCGATGGACTTCTATGGACCTCTAGAGGAGGGAGGGTACCTATTAGTAGTAATAGATGAATATTCCAGATTCCCATTTGTCAAGCAAACACCCTCGACATCATTCATGGAGATTGCACCTATAGTAGATGAACTATTCAGTGAATGGGGCATCCCCAATGTTGTCAAGACAGACAACGGAGCTCCCTTTCAAGGACGGGAATTCGCAAACTTTGCAAATCACCTAGGATTCCTCCACCAAAAGATTACGCCGCTCTGGCCTCAGGCCAATGGGATGGTAGAACGGTTTATGGCCACCATCAAACTGACCAGACAAAAAGCAGCAGCAGAGCAGACGCCTCACCCAAAAGCCATCTGCAGCATGCTACGAAACTACCGAAACACTCAACATGACGCCACGGGGAAGCCGCCAGCTGAACTCATGGTCAGGTACCAACCCAGAACACGCATACCCAGATGGGAGGACTACACACCTGAAGAAGACCTAGCAATCAGAGAACGAGACGCCGAGAAAAAGAGAAAGGCCAAACAATGGGCTGACACCAAAAGGAGAGCGAAAGAACAACAACTGGAAATCGGACAAACAGTCTTGGTGCGACAAACTCAACGGAAGAAAACGGACACTCGATACAGCCCAGAACCCCGAATAATCACAGCCATCAAAGGGCCCATGGTCACAGCAACCGGAGAACTAGGAGACATTACCCGCAACTCCTCGTTCTTCAGGAAGTTATACCTGGAAGAACCTGAAACGCAAGAGACACTCGACGAGAACCAGAGCGAGGAAGAAGAAGCAGAGCCCCTAGTGGAATCGACTGGCGAAAGTCGAGAATCACCGGGAAGACCCTCAAGGACAATCAAGAAACCAGTGAGACTCATCGAGCAGATGTAACTGGACTCCCTTGTTAAGTACGGGGGAGGTGTTGTACGTGGACAAAAGGGACACTGCCACTTTAAGAGCAGCTACGAAGAAAGAGCGGGAAGGAAAGAGGAAAGGGAGGGGGCTGGAGGGGAAAACGGCAGTTGGTGTTTGGGAGTGAATAAAGGCAGTTCACAGCAGCATTGGCTCTGTGTCATTCCTGAGGCCTGTGTATGAGCGAATGAACGGAGTACAACAACAAGGTGGTGCTCTGGGGAAGATGATTCCAGAGCGTGCTGGGAAGTGTATCTGTAGTATAAATTAGCATAGCTCCACTCTGATCCGGGAGCATAACTCGCCAGCTCATTACCAAGTCAATCTGTGGCTCACCCGTGCACACCGCCAAGAGTCTGGCTTTTGGTGCTGGGTTGGGTGCAGGCCCAAACACAGCATTACTTCAAAATGGTGGTGCAACCTTGTAAAGGCTCGGCCGCTGATGTGGAGTCTCACATTGATCGAGATTACGGGGAGAAATGCAGATCTCACCAACAAGGGGAAACCCCTGTCAGAGTCCTTTTGCCCCATGACCTGTTCAATGCTCTGTCGCTTCCAAGCGAGATTTGCGCTCTAAAAACTATTAATAATAATAGCAGGGAATAAACAACCAGGTTTGTAAAGAATCAAGGCAAGAACCCAATACGGAATAAATTGAACACTCACTATTCATAAACTTCTTTTAGTGTCATTTCTTATAGCATCAAGGTTCGTTACAGAATGAGGAGATTGCAGGGCAAGTACGACATAGCTCACATCTTTGACAGTCACACATCACAAGTTCCCACAGAGGTTCCAGCACGTTCGGAAAAAGCACCCGCAGCAAGGCACCCGTGATAAAGCACATTGTCTTTCTCCCTGCATGGTATAGCTGATGGGTAGGCAACTTCCGCCGTTCACCATCATGCAAATTAGATTTCTAGTTGGTCAACAAAGGCACTCAAGTGAGAATCAATCCTCCCCCAAAACGTTCCATTCCCCTCAAGGCGGTCTCAAGTCTGAGCAAACCTGAAGTAGGTCCCATATCTCGTGCCAGATGCTATAGGGACCCTCTGCCTCCCCCATTCAACTCAATCTATCCAATATCTAGGATGTTCAACTCTGCTTCTACACATGTACAGAAAGCCCCAAGTCATACATCTAGTGTCAGACCTCTAGGTGCCATAGGAACACATCTTTGACCCAACACCAATACCCATAAGGCCACCTTATGCCTTTAAAAAAAGAGTTCCTCCATTGTATCAAACACAGTAGGCAACTTTTGGGCGTAACTTGTATGTCCAATCTACTAATTTCAATCAATTTGGCAACTACCTGAGCCCAAAACACCCCAATCATCTTGCAACCCCGCGACATGTAGAGGTAGGAAGCAGCCGTCTTCTTAAATCACCAGCAGTCCAGTGAGGCCCCCAGAGCAATCTTTCACACCATGATAGGAGTAATATATGCCCTCATCATATGCCACTTTCATTGAATTCACTGGAACCTGGCACTTCTGGAGACCTGGTTTGCATGGAGTAACAATCTAGCCCATTCGCCATCCATTAAACGTTCAACTAAATCCCTCACTGATGTATTCTTCAACTGCACTCTCCCGTCTTCGGCAGGCTCAGTCATAGTGGCGTATATCTCTGATACCAGTTTCCCACACTCTGTCAGTTTCGGCACGGTAAAGTTTACTTCATGGATCTCAGGTTTGTTTAGGAATCCATACAATAACTCACCAACATTGGTCAGTAGCTTGGTGTAATCAAGGAGGTTAATGCAGGTGCTGGAATACCGATCCTGGAACCCTCCGTGTGGGAGAGTACAGTTACCCACCGCCTGTACAGTTACACTCCTCGACCTCCCCAGCTGATACGGAACACAGAGTCAGTCAAGGTCCCATGTAGGGCATATTCAAACATACTGCTAGACAGGTGCATCTCAGTCGGGATGAGCAATTTCAGTCCTGGGGTTTTAGTTCCAGGCCACCATATTCGAACCAGTGTGGCTACAGGCGATGCGAGTACCCAGATTTCTTTTCCCTTGCCCCAGTATTTCACACAGCTGAAGCGGTATGCACACATTCTCAATCAAATCAGTCATGACATCTCTATATGGATGTGCAAACCAATCCACAAGGTGCTGTAGGCCCAATAATAGAGTTTAAAGTTTGGGCCACCATTCCCCCCCTATCTCCATCCCTGACAACTCTAGCCTCAAACTCCCACTTTTCCAAATCAAGGTCCCCAATAACCCGTGAAGCATATGGAAAAACTCAACTGGAATGGGCATTGGCATCACCTGGAAGAAATACATCAGCTTTGGTAGGGCTATCATCTTAGCCAAGGCCACTCTCCCCAACACGGATAGAGGAAATTTAACCCAGAGGCTAACAGATCTTTCAAATACAAGGAGATGACATTCCATGTTCCTTTGGTACACCCAATTCGCGCCAACTTCAATGCCCAGGTACCTGAACCCATCTCCAGGGTTTCCATACCCAACCCAGGTGAGTCAAGCGGTCAGCCACTGAGATAGGCAGTGTGTATAAAACAGATTTCAAATTATTGACAATCAATCCGGATAGAGTTCCAAATTCCCTTACTGTCTCTTGTAACTGTTCCTAATTACTTATCAGGTCTAGGACATCATCCACATATAGGGATATTCAGTGAGTCCGTCTGCCCATGCGTATCCCCGCAGCCTCATGCCTTCTCCGTATAACCCCAGCTAGGGATACATGACGAAAGCAAAGAACAGTGGTGGCAGTGGGCAACCCTGCCAAATGTAGCAATCCCTATAACAAGCCAACCTATCAAATGGCATTAGGTCCCGCATGCAGTGTTATAGATGTGGCTACCAATCCGAGAGCAGAACAAGCATAGAAGGTAGCCTTAGGAAAGAGCCAGAGCTCGACAGTGACCAGAAGAGAAGACTTAATCGAGAGAGGAATTAGCCTGCTGTTGGCTATCTCTCAGAACCTGGCAGAGGTCAGACAGAAAAGAAGAGAACACGCTGTTAGGGAGAATTCTCTTATAAGGCTAATTTCCCAAACCTAGTGAGTCAACCAGCAGCTTTGCTGGATTTTTGGGGTTTGTTTGTTTTCCTGCTAAGAGTGAGACTCTTTTACTCCCACTCTTAGGCATGATTTGAGGTATGTCTTTGACTTGTTATGTGCTTATGGGCTATGGGGTTTCTTTTTACTCCATAGGGTATCATCTGTTTTTCTGTATGTGTGGTACACAGCACCCTCAGTGCAGTACCACAGGGGTGTCACAGTGACCCCCAAACATAGACTCCATACCCTGGGACTGACTACTGTCTTCCAGGGCATGTAAAGTCACCATTGGCTTTACTAGTCCAAAATTGTGAACAGAACCAGTACGAACCATCATATTGTAGAAGTACTGGTAAGTGGTAATTCGATTGCCCCTGGGTCTGTTTTCGAGGGGGCAGTATCCCGTCTCCCCTCGTCGAGTTTCTGGCTGGTGGCAGTGGTTATCACGCAAAATATTCCACCAGAATATTCTCTATGGGATTTTCCCATTGATTTTAAATGCACCACTTTTTGGTGCAATGTTAAAGATACCGCCGGTTTGTTTATTTAATATTAAATCACTGGTTGGGTCTTTTTGCCAGAACTCGATTCTAAAATGGTGTTTGTGTCCGTCTCTGTAACTCTGACCAATGTCGAGCCCTTTGGTGGGCTTCTCCACAGAAGCCCTCCAAATGGTGCCACTCTGAGTTCCACAGGAAGGGTGGAGTGGGGAATTGGCACCCTGGACTGCGTTGCCTTAGCAACCCAAGTCGCACTCTACTCTGAATGGCCCAGTGGTGAGCCGCCCGGCTCAACACTTAGCATGTGTGATTGACAGCTAGGCTGATGAATGGAGGTTTTTCTGCATAAAAGCAGGGCCTTTGGGACTGGAACTTCAGAAGTTCAGAAGTCGCCACTGGACCTAAGAATCCGAAGAGGGAAGAAGCTGAGCCATCTGCAACGACGACACCACCGGTGAAGCCCTGCTGCAACTACCTCACCACTTTCCCAACAACAAGAGAAGATCTTCTACTGGACGAGTCTTCCTCCCCTGAGCTGGTGGGATCAACCTTTTCACCTTCCAAAGATGTCTCTTGGTCGAATCACCCGTGCCAAGCACCCCGGTGGCTGGATAGCCAAGCTCACCACTTTTGACCGCGAATAAAAGGACTGCACCTTTTAATCAGGAACTCCGTGGATCGTTTCATCCTGTGCAATGCAACGACTACAAGTTTCCTCCTCGACGAGATCCACTCTTCCCCTGGTTGGAACCATGAACTTCAACCACTACCAGGAACAACTGCCCCCGCTGGAGCTTCCTTTCTCTTTAAGGTACTGTGTCTTGCCTGGCCTCCTTTTCTACAGATTGCTAAAGGTGATCCTTAAATCCTTGGATTCTAAACTGGGTTGGCTCCAGGCCTTCTAACTATATCTTTTGAATCACCCCAACCTCTTTTGAACACTCTGCAAAGACTTTCAGTGCACTTTAAACTGTGTGATCCTGGGCACATTTCGCTTTGCTCCATTTAAAGTGGGCCTGGCCTATGAACTTTGGCTCTACGGTATAACCTGCCTTTCTCCCCTTGCTCTGAACTCTTAAAAGTGTTGGGAACTGTTTTATTCTTATGCTCTGCCTTTTTCTCTCCCTCTTGGTTAAGCGCTCACATCTGTCCTAACAAATAGTAGTGTTTTAACCTTGACTTGTCTGATAACTATTAGGGGAGGTGTGTATACTTTACCTGACTGTGTTTTAAGTTGCTTTTGATTGAAAGTGCTAGTATATGCCATAAAAGGGTGTTTTAAATAAATAATTATATACTTTTTATACAACGCTCTGGTCAGTGTTTGTTTGCTCTACTGTGTTTTGGCCCTATTGTGTATACTCTGCATACTGCCCTACTCTTCTTGAGAGAAGTCTGACTGCTCAGCCACAGCTACCAGGTAACTCTGGGTGGTGCAGACTGCTACCAATTGGGTTTACTGCTTACTCCTGTAGTCTTAATCTGTTTGCAGTGTCCCCCAAGGGAACTGCACAGGATTCTGCCTAACACACGCCAAGAGCCTTCTGAGGGCCATATCGCAGGCAAACACTGGCGAGGACCAGTCACAGAGGAGAATCAGAGAGCCTTTTGATAGCCATTTCCAGAGGCTGGAAAGCAGCCAAATGCATAAAGGCAATATCGAAAATCTTGGCCTAGAAGCCTGACCTGTGGTTGATGCATTCTAAAAACACAACCTAACAAATACCATAAAAAAGGGGGAATAAATACTTGCTTGTAGGAGACTTTAAAAGGTATCATCTTCATTCACCTGGGGGGAGAGGGGCAGACCGTTAGCTAGACTGTCAGAATATTTCTTGATGATGTTTCTGCTGCGCTGATTTTATTCTGTGATCTTATCTTCGTGTGTATTTTGTTGTCTAGGTTTTTATGATGTGCCTATTTTATTATCTTGTTTGATTGTCTATTTGTATTTCAAGCACCCATTTGCCTTCGGGCCTAAGGTGCTTTAGAAATGTTTAAATAAATAAATAAATAAATAATATTTAACCCACCGATGTACTCTAAAGCAAGGGGAAAATGACTTGCTGAAAGTAGAAGGCAAGAAATTAGCTGGGCGCTAGACACCTGAGACTGTAAGGGCAAGAATGCCATACCTGTGACACGGAGATGAGCAATGAAGCAGTTTGGTGCTATAACCCTGAGCCAAGAAGCAAATTGGGTGCTATATCCCTGGGACTGTGTATTAGAATAGGGGAGGACCTTGGTAGCTTAGATAGGCCCCTTGCACCACTTTGAGTAACCCCACACCAACAACTCTAGAATAGCTATCCTTGTTGTGTTTAGTTGAGCACTCTGGACGCTATGCTTTATACTAACCCATCAAGTTGTGCATGTGTACAGATGTGTTGTACAGATGGCTCATGCACGTTTTGCTGATCACCTTCATCACATTGTGGAGCAATTAAAAGAAAAGCTTGCTTTTTTGCTACATATGAAAGCAATTCCATTGTCATACAGGGCAGCACTATTTTATAAATAGTATTGTCAGCTGACAGCTTTAAAAGATGAAGCTTATCAGGGATCATCAGTGTGGTGTACTTGATATCCATGTGAATAGGACCATTGGGGCATGTTTCACGAACACCATCAATGTTAGGGTGGTTTAAAAAAAATGCAAGAATACTACCCTTCCACCATGTAATGTGAGAAGAGAATAGGCCTTTGCCGCTAACGAGCCGCACATGGCACAGTGCCAATTAGTTGCAAACCCCGGAAGTTCAGCTCCAGCTCAGAGCCGTACACTGTGGGAATGCAGCTGTTTTTGCATCATAAGAGATAAATACAGTTATAATGCAGTGATATTTCATACACACTTTATCAGCCCACAGCAGAGAATTCTCAAGTATACAACCACATAAAAGCTACATCCTCATTGTGGATCACCTGTATGTGGCATGCATCCTTGTCATTGGAGGTTTGGAGAATATTTACCAAACAACTTCAATATTATGGTGGGTTAGAAAGTGGAATAATAAACCATACTACCATACAATATGAGTAGAATGTGATAGTGTTTGGTGTATATATGCCTGGGAAATGTGTGAGAGGAGAATGAAGAAAACCCAGACAACAGGCCTCATTACGAGTCCAGCGGTAACCCTACTGGTGCTTCCGGCGGGTTTGCCACAAGACTTGTTAAATTTTATCGACGCATTACTTCCCGGTGCGACTGGGAGATTACAAGTCCGGCGGCCTGGGAAATCAGGCTCCGGTAAAATGTATGTCCTCTTTCTCATGTGGTCTGTGCTTCTGTGATGGCTTCGCCTACCGTGGCCGCTGCGCCCAGCAGGGTCAGACCTGTCGGCCGCAGCGGCTCCAGCATGCAGACTTGTAATTTGCTGGTCCGTAAACAAAGGTGCCTGTGAGCTGCTTAACTGCTCCCTTGTTGCCAGACCAGCAGGGTCATATTGAGGCCCAATGCATGAAGAAATGATTGGCAACGTTTTAAAAAGTCGAAAACAAATGATTGTTATACAAAAACACAGCAAGGGATGATGAGGCAGAGGGATCCTACTCCATTAGGAACTTCTCCCATTCCTTAAACTGACTCTGGCAAGAAAAAACCGCCCCCATAAATGCAGATATCAGTCACCAGTTTTCAATATCACATTAATACCGGTGGCCTTTATGCCCAGATGCATTCAAGTCACCAATAGAATTCAGTTGTGTGCCATAAAAATGTCTTTTAATTGAATGGATTCAAACATAGGAAAACCAAACCACCATCGATTCAGTTCAGAACGTTGATTTGCCACCTATCACTGTTTTTTCATCTTAATTATACATTTTAAATAATATACAAAACATTATATTGTTTTTATGCATAGCTTACAAACGGCCCCAGTTGCCACAAGGCCACTTGGCAGCTTTGTCTACAATGGCAGAGTTAGAAATGTTGAAATATTTCAATGAAAGGATGCGCCAACCAAAAGGACTTAAATGAAATGTTTACTTAGGCGTGGCCTGAAGTGCCAGCGATGTGGCTGCTCCTTTAATGGCCTCTGCATAGGGACCACAGTATTTGCTAAATAAAACATGTTCCCGCTGTGCTCCAGCCTCCTGAACTCTTGATCCTGGTTGGGGAATACTCAGAGCCCATCCGGCTACATTCTGGGCCAGTAACGGGGTTGGGAGCCCCAAAAACGTGGCAGTGAAGCCTCCCAACTGCGATCGCCGTGCGGCCTGAAAATGGTGGGCTTGCTACTCCGGCCCCGTCTCTGTGATCAGATGCCTTGCAGCGTTGGCTTTGGGGTTGCCCCCGCCAGCTGGCTTCTTCCTGGGCTCTCCCACAGTGCCTGACAGCTCCTCTCCATCAGACCGACCCCGGACCGTGAGCACATCCCAGCTTTGACTTCGGCGGGGAGCCCGACCCGGACCTAGCTACGTGGCCGCATTTTGCTGAGGAGCCTCCCCCGTCCCAGTGCATCCAGCCCACTTTGGCCCCACCGGCACCCCCCCGCTCACCTACCTGCCTCCTCCTCGCGGGAGCCGGACTCGCGGTCTGCAGAGGGTGCCAGCGACTGCTTTCTGGATCCCTGTAGCCTGCCTTTTCTGGCCGCGTGCTGCAGTCCTACCCTGCGGGACGGCTGGTCTCCTCCCCTGGGTGTGTGTGGGGTGAGGAAGCGATGGACTGCGTTACCTCTGGAGGGGAGCGCCCTCCACCCCACCAATTTTCAGCAGCGGCTCGGGTGCCCAGGGTGGAGGCCTCAGCAGATGGCTGCGCTGCCCTGCCACCACGGTCCCCGGCCCCCGAGGGCATTGGATTGTGTTCTCCGCCCTATGGTGGGCCATCATGCCACCGCAGCAGGGCCTCTCGTGCCCCCCACAGAGTCCCAGCACCAGACACGACACTGTGACCCCCCCCCCGCACAAGGAGCAAGCCATCTGGGTTCACTCTCCTTGCTGGACGTGGGGATTTTCCACCGCCTAGGCCCCCCATGCCTATGGTCCGGCCTCGTGATGGTCGCCACTACTGTTGTTCTCCTCTCATAGTGACGGGTCAGTAAAGAGCCTTCCCTCGGCACCCTCCGGAACGACGTATACACTCCACCTCTCTCAGGCAGACCATAAGGGGCCCAACATGCACCTCGGAGGGCTACCTCCTGGACCCAGAGTTTCCCGGTGCCTTCGGGAGCCCGCCCAACCGTGACCCGGGGGACCTCTCCATTGGGAAAAGAGGACTGATCCACCATGGACCATTGAGCTTGTTCCCTCTCCCCCCTGGAGCCCAAGTTGTTTCCTCCTCGGAGTCCTGGACCCCCGGAATCCCTACAGCAGTCCAGCTGGAAATGACACCTCTTGGCTTCCTGGTGCGCCCCTGCCCACCCCCCATCAACAACAGAAAAGTGTGGCCTGCCCTCTACGCTTTACTTCTGGGGACACTCGGTACCTGGTGAGTAGAGCTCCAACAGCAACCATAAGTTTGGGAGTTCCTGTTACTCCCCCTCCTGCGTGCTAGTCACCTCTCCACCATAGAAAAGGTTCTGACTGAACCATTTCACCTGCTCTCTTCCTGGGGTGCCCTGGCCCTCTCCATTCCCCCACTACCATTAAAGCAGACTGTGTTGCCCCCCAACTGGCACTACCCTCATATAAATCTCGCTGGATGTTCCCTCCTACTCCAGAACCATGGCTAAATCTCTGAAACCCCCTAAATTAGCGGATATTTCCACCATGCTCCTGGCAACGGATAAGGGGAAGAAAGTGGACCCTTCAAAACTCACACCTCAAAAAACATCAGATGAGAAGGGAACCCTTGCTACCAAAGAAGACCTTCAAGCTTTCATGTCCGACATTAAAGCAGAGTTTAGATCCTGCATGTCAGAACTTACAGCTGAGCTCGAACAAACGGAGCAGAGGGGCAGTGACATCGAGCACAGGATGAGGGAGTCTGAAGACTTAGCCCAAGAACACTCCAACTATTTAGCAGTAGTGCAACGCACAAATCAGACCCTGATGGACAGGACAGAGATCCTCAAATACAAGCAGAAGATCTGGAAAATTGCGCCCGCCTCAATAACCTGTGCATCCAGGGGGTTCCCCCTCCATTTCTGACAAGGAGCTTCCTGAGTACGTGGGCAACTTTTTCCAGTCGAGGCTGCCGAACTTAGATGACACACAGCTGTTACTCAGTCGTACCCATAGACTGAGCCCATGCCGGGGAACCGACTCAGACTCCCCCCCGGATGTAATTACAAGAGTCCACTTCTACACCAACAAAGAGGC